>NC_089263.1:47705360-49060360 GCF_963930625.1 Muntiacus reevesi | reverse complement strand
TTGTCTATATTTTCACTGATATCTCTTAATTTTAAGCATTTTAATTTAGTCTATCTGATGGGTAAGTAGTGACATACCATTATGGTTTTAAATTTGCAATCCACTGATAAGTAATGAAGTTGAATAAAATTAAGCCTTTTCAAGTATTTTGCACATTTTCTCTCTTGATTCATCACTGATTTGTAGGAATTCTTTACATATACTAGCTTCAAATTCTTCATTAGGTACATGTTTGGCAAATACCTTCCCAAACCTGTGCTTTTCATTTTACAAATGTTAATTCTATTTTTGATGAATAAAAATTATTAATTTAAACCTAATTTGACAGTCATTGCTTTATGGTTATACATTGTGTTCCACATTTAAGAAATCATTCCTTATTCTAAAGGAGATTTCTACTAATGTCTATAAATATTTTTACTTTGATTTTATATTTAAGTCTATACTCATGATTAATTTTTGGTGCAAGATAAGGGCCGTGTGAAGAAACAATTAGCATAGTAGGTCTGTGTTTCTCAGTCCTCACATGTCTTCTGTCTAGAACCATCATGGATCCTTTGCCATCTCCTGAAGATGTGATCCTTGGACAGTTCTTTATGTCAATGACTGATGAATCTTTACATCTGGAATAATAATTCATGTCATATCAACTTGTCAATATTGCTTCGCATAAACACCAAGATTGATGACGTGCTCTAGTTTTCATTTTGGTTTCCTGAGTTTCATTTCCCATAGTGGGTCACATAACAAGATATGCTTATATGACCAGCCGTCCATAGATGCCCTGGATTCAGACTCAAGCATGCTTCTCTGGGAAGGGTGTCCCAGAGAGTCACAGGCCAAAGATAAATGAATTCTCCTTAACATCAGAATTGGGAGAACATCAAAACCTGCATCTTATTCCTCAGAAATTTCCCCAATGCTTTTTCCCTGTTTCTATTGTTTTTTGCCCATTTACTATGATAAGCCTTAGCTTTTACATATATATATATGTAAATATATATATATATTTTATATATATATATATATAAAGGAACATACCTTAACATAACAAAGGTCATACATAACAAATTAGCATTATGGTCAATGGAGAAAAAGTGAAAGCCTTTCTTCTAATAGCAAGAACAAGACAAGGATGCCCACTCTCACTACTCCTATTCAATATAGTACCAGAAATCCTAGTTAGAGTAATTAGGCAAGACAAAGAAAGAAATGCATCTGAATTAGAAAGAAAAAAGTAAACCTGTCATTATTAGCTAATATAATTTTACATAGAAGTTCTCAAAAAGTCAATCAAAAATTGGTGGTAACTAGCCAATGATTTTAGCAAAGTTGTAGGACACAAAATCAGCATACAAAACCATTAACTGGAAAGTTAATTTGTTGAACCACAATGGAAAATAATATGGATAATCCTCAAAAAGTTAAAATAGATCTATCATATGATCTATCAACTCCACCAATGAGTATATACCCAAAGAAATTGACAACAGAATTTAATGTTTAATGTATTCCCATGCTTACTGTAGCATTAGTTATAATAACCAAGATATAGAAACAACCTAAATGCCTATCATAGGAATAATGGATTAAAAAATGTGGCAGAAATACAGTGAAATATTATTCAGTGATGTGAAAGAAGGATAACCCTGTCATTTGTGACAACATGCATGGACCTTGAGCATATTATGCTAAGTGAAGTAAATCAGACACAAAGACAGAAAGATAAGTGTTACATATCATTGTTATATAAAACTTAACAAAGTCAAACTCATGAAAAAAAAAAAGAGGATAAAATGGTATTTACCAGTGGATGGAGGTTGGTTGGGGGATAAGACTGGTGTTGTTAAAGGTACAAACTTGCAAGAAGTAATAAACAAGTCATCAAAATTGGATGCAGAGTATACTGAATATAGACAATATTATACTAAAATTATATATTACACACTGCTACAATGACAATCATATGTAATCCTAAATATATCAAAGAAACATGTTATATACCTTAAATTTACACAATGCTACATGTCCAATTTATTTTTTTAGGAAGTACAGTTGACCCTTAAGTAACAAGGTTATGAACGATACAGATCCACTTAAAAGAAGACTTTTCAATAGTAAACACTAAAATACTATACAATCTGTGGTCAGTTGAATCTATAAATGTGAAACCATGAATACAGAGTAACCAAGGATATATAACAACTGCAAGTATGGCAAACTGGCTATAAGTTATATGTGGATTTTCAACTGCTTGGAGGGTTTTCACCCCTAAGTTCTGCATTGCTCAAGGGTCAACAGTATTTGGATGCTTCCTTGCTTTATTCTCTATAAATACTTGAAAGATTTCAGAATATCTGCTTCTTAAATATTTGCCAGAAATAATGGGTAAAATTATTTTGGTATGGGGTTTCCTTTGTAGGAAGATGCTTCAGCATTTGAAAATATCAAGTCATTCAAGATTTCTACTTTCTCAGTTTTGATGTTACATAATTTCAGGAATATGATCAAGTCTGAATGCTTTAAATTTGCTGACGTTAAGTTCTACCTTTTAAATATCTCTAGCATTTACACCATTCTCCCCACTTTTATCTGACATTAGATATTTTTGTCTTTTTTCATCTTTTTTGATATGTCTTAGAGTGTAAAGACATTTTATTAAGCTTTTCAGAGAGCCATTTTTTTCTGTTGATTTCCTCTATTGTATCATTTGTCATTAATTTCTGTTCCATATTTATTATTCCCATTGTTCTGATTTCTAAGTGTTTAATTTGCATACTGTTTCCTTAAGATGGATGAATAAAATGGATATTTTAGACTTTAAAATGTTTAGCAAATGAACTTTCAGCCATTAATTTATCTTTAAAATTACTCTAGATTGATTCAACAAATTTTGTGTGTTTATTTTTTTTCAGGTAAATATATTTTAAAATAGCCATTGTAACTTTTTTCAAGCAATATTTAAGAGTACATTGATCAGCTGCCAGATATATGGTACTTGCTATTTGATCAAAGACAATATGATGTAATAATTTAACCCTTTGAAAAGTATTGAGACTTTTGTGGCTGAACATTCAGTCAATTTAAAAAACCATCCCAAGTTACACTGCAAGAATTAGCATAGTATTTTATATGTTGTCTAATGGATCATGTTTGCTCACTGAACTGATTAAACTTTCATGTTTGCTGTTTTGTATGATTCTTATATTAATTACTGAGAGCAGTGTATTAAAATCTTACATCATAGATTATTTTTCTTTGTAGCCTCATCTTTCTGATACATGTGCCATTGCACATGTGTGTGCATGCATCTGTGCATGCTAAAGTTGCTCAGTCATGTCCAACTCTGCAGCCTTATGGACTATAGCCTGACAGGCCCCTCTGTCCATGGGATTCTCCAGGCAAGAATACTGGAGTGAGTTGCCATGACCTCCTCCAGGGGATCTTCCCCACCCAGGGATCAGACCTGCATCTCCTGCATTGCTGGTGAATTCTTTACCACTGAGCCACCAGGGAAGCCATTTAATCATTATTAAATTGTCTTCTACTTAGTATTGGTTTTCTATTAGTGTCTATTTTGTCTGGTATTATTCTGGATTCATATTTTGCCAATGGCTTTAACTATACACTTATTTTTCTCTAGCCTTTCTTCTCTACTGTAGTTTTTAGAGATAATACATGCACTATTTACACAACAAGGGTAATTTTAATGAATGTGACCATTTAAAACATTATATAAATAATATGAAAATATCCTTCCCAATTAGATAATATTACTTATTTATCCATTTTATTTATGTTTATATATCAATTTCTGCAAACATTAACCTTATTCTGCATTGAACCATCTATAAGTTAATTGGTAAAATGCATTCCATAAACTTATGAAATATGAATACTTATTGCTAACATTTTGCACTGATTGGCAATTAGAGAAAAAGGAATCGGAGTTAAAAATTCAGTTTTTGAAGGACATGTTAATGGAATCTTGACTAAATGAGGAAACAAAGGTTGATGGAGTCTGAAGACCCCAAGTTTGAGGGAGATACTGTGATAATGTGGCTAAAAGCTCACTAAGGCAATGTAATCCTAATAAATGAAGGCTAAAACATAGTAAATCAAGAGAGGAATTTCACCAAGGTCCTAGGTAGGCTAAAATATTAAGCACTAGTGATAATTTTGTTGTCACCTTCCTATAAGCAGATAAAATAAAACAGAACAGAAATTAAAGGTTTCAAAGAACTCTGTGCAACAGATGTTGAGGAAAAAATTACCAAAACAAGTGTTGAATTTTTTTGAGAATAGCTTCCTGACTAATTAAAAGCAAAGCAATGTGGTCTAAAATCTTTATTGAAGAGAGATGTGTATCTTACAGCATAGCAGGCAATCACAAGAGTAAAAAGAGAAAAGTGGTTAGCCTGAATAAAAGAGGAAAGAGCCTTTTGAAAAGGCAGAAGAAAAATGCTGAAGTACAATGCTACTTTGTTTAACACAAGAGGCAGGCTGTATTATTCACAAATCATTTACATAATTTCCCTTCAATTGTATGGAAGTGACTGTAGGAAGTGTCTTTGAAAGAACTTTCATTTGATTTCTTCTGAGAAAAACTATTCCATTGCAGTGAGGATATGAAATACTACTAGAAGAATAAATTTTTTTTTCTCCAAAAGAGATTACATGATCCACAAACACAATAACTGAGTTTATAATGAGACAAACTACAGCATTGTGAGGAAAGGTAAGACAACCATATTGAAATAAATGCACAGGGTGGCATTATGCAAGAATGACATGGGCATGAATATGACTGGAGCTTGGAAGTCCCATGCCATAACCATGTGAGTGAAGGAAAAGAATGTGCTTAGTTTGGTGAAGTAACTGGCTCTAAAATTTTAATCATATCTTATATTGCAACTACTGAACCAAAAACAAAAATAAGTTCCTGGTGGTAGAGAAGATAATATTCATTACATTTCAAAATGTCCCTAAAGAAAGCAGCCACATAATAAGATCTTAAATTTATTTCTGGGACAAAAAGTATCTCTGCATATAAATGTCCATTCTCCTTTTGTCAGCAATGATTACTATTTAGAACAAAGTATTTCCTCTTTGAACTTAGTCAGCAGGAAACAGAGTGTTAAAATATATAGCCATTTATAAGGAAGTTTTAGCTCATATTCCTGGGAATAGTGCTTCGAAGACTTTCAAAGCATATCTCTATTTTGCTTTCATTCTTTGCTATCCAATTTACCTTATATTTTATTTTATGCTGCATAAAATCCCTCTTGGAATGCAGAGTATAGATTCAACAAATCACTTTCTAAGAAGTTGTTTAATAGTTTAACAGTTTTTCTTTCTTTCCTCTATTCTCAGCTTCTACAATATATACATATTTTTAAAATCAATATTTTGTTATATTATACCATTTACCACAGCTTATGCATTTTTTTCTTGTTCAGTAAAATTAAGTGTTTATGTCTACATCTCCTTCTAGAGTCCCAGTCTACCTATTGATTCTGAAGACAGCTTTAGGCAGCAAAATAAGCACTGATGGTATAAAATTCAGTACTGGCAAAGACATGGGTAGATAGGCAGAGTTTTAGAGCCTCTTTTGAGCATTTGTTCCAATTCTCCAACCTCAGAAAGGAAATAAAAAAAATGAACCAGGCAAATGGGACAGTGGAAACTGTTTATTCTGTCAAGTTTGGAAGCCTAGTTTTCAGATTTATGGATCATGTATAAATTATTTATAAGAAAAACAATGTTGTATCTAACATCTTAACCCAGTAGGTTGTAGACATAGAGTACGGTCAATCTCAACTACATTCTTGCTTTAACACCCCGCTCCACTACTCTAATATTTGAATTCGAATTTAGAAACTATTGATGAATAAAAAGAACCTGGAAAATGTTTTTTAAATAGCTGTTCAGAACTTACCCATATTAGGAATCCTAGTGTAAATATTATTCAGTATAGAAATAGAACTGGAAATATTAGAATTTTTAAAAATTTCTCCTTGATTGCACTAAGCTTTGAGCATCCATTTTCCCATAGACAGTCTGTGGGTATAAGTAGTCCTACAGTGCCCATTAAAAGGAGACTAAATATTTGCAAAATATCTTGTCTTTTCCATAAAGGGCATCAAACACAAAAGCAATTACATGAGGTGCAATCTTAGTAAATCAAAGCAACATTCACAAAATAATTATTTTTTGTGAAATTTATCCTATGTTCTTTCAACAAATTCTAAGCAATTTCCCTATTTGGCATATTTTTCATATCCTTGCAATTGCTTCAATATATACAATTTGCATGTTAACAGAGAGAAAAAAAGTTATTTATATGGAAATCCTTAAGTTTCCATTGATATCTACAATGAAATCACTCTGTAACCAGACCTACATTTTTCTGTACAAATTTCTCATGAACTTTTCCAACACTAAATATATTTTAAAGAAGCATATATTGGATATGAAAATGTGTTATGCTTATATTTATTTCTGCATATCACAAATGTATCTGCAGAGAGATTACACCCCCCACACACCCTTCTCTTTAAGAGAAAATATGCATTTTTTAAGTTTTATATTTTATCTTAAAGAGGGCAAAACACTAGCATCTGTTTCTCGTAAAGATTTGCCTTACTTTTAATTTTTGTAGATACTGTGAGCTATAGAATAGAAGATAGAAGTACATACTGTTTGGATACACAGAGTAAGTTCTTATCATTTACCAGCTCTGTAGAATCTTGTAAAGGTATTGCATTGACCAATAGAGTGAAGTTTTTTTCCTTCTCATTGTGTTAGGCAATATGTGATATCTCCTTATCTATGGATTTTAAAAAGATGATTTTTTTCAGACTACTACTTAAGAAAATTAGTCTTGCTTTGTTGCTAATCAGGCCATTGTTTAATGTGATCTTTAAAAATGTTTCCAGAAACATTTTCAGAATTCTCTTCCTGCCCTACAGGCTAACCACACACACCCCCACACATACCACCAAAATCCTTTGTTCTCAAGAGTCTTCAGGTTGAGTAAGGCAAAAGAAGACAGTGTCATGAGACCTGAGAGCAACCTTACTGAAATGTCAGGTATGTCCCACCCTCCCTCTCTGTTTTACTGAGGTTCTGACAATGGCTGCCTTTTTCATGGTTCCACATTCACTCTGAACTCTAAACACACTCTCCCCTTCCACTAGCCATTCAAATCCAAGGACAATAGAATTTTATGTTGCTACATATTTTTGAGTAATTCACCAATGCTGTTATTTCCCTACTCTGTCCACACATCAGGAAACAGTCCCTTCATTAAACTTTCTTTTCAGTTTTAACCTATTAAAGAGTGCCATTTCTTAAGGGCAAGACCATATATACATACACATAGAGAGAGAGTGAAAGAGAGAATACATTCTATCTACATTGATAAATATATTCAGGTTTCATTCCTTAGATACTGAATTAATAGCCTATGTGGAAAAATGCCTAAAAAATTGAGTAGATATATGTGTAACTGATTCACTTTGCTGTATGCCTGAAACTAATACATGGTAAACCAGCTATTTCAATACAATTTTTTTAAAATGCTGCATTAATCCTTTTCTTTTCTAGTGATTTTTAATATCACTATTTTAATTTCCATCTTTAAAACTTCGCTGGTGACTCAGACAGTAAAGAATCTGCCTGCAATGGAGGAGACCCAAGTTCGATCCCTGGGTTGGGAAGATCCCCTGGAAAAGGGAATGGCTATCCACTCCAGTATTCTTGCCTGGCAAATTACATGGATGGAGGAGTCTGGTGGGCTACAGTCTGTGGGGTCACAAAGAGTCGGACATGAGTAAGAGACTAATGTTTTCACTTTCTTTTTCATTTTAAACTTAATAAACACCATTATTATTCAAAGATATAGTCCATTTTCTTTAAGTCATACCCTTCAGTGTGTTATTTTAAAAATGTTGTCTTTTCCTTGTTATAATCTTAAATCCATTGATTCAAATATATATATATGAAATAAAATTGAAATGTTCACTCAACAAATAATTTTTGAGCATTTAATAGGTGCATAGCATAGTGTTAGCACTGTGGAAAATTAATCATGCATGAAACCTTTCTACATTTAAGCTTAGTGCATAAGAGAGGAAATAATGCATTTGCCCAAGTAACCAAGAAAGAGTAGAAAATGACTATAATAATAGTGACAAAGCTAATACATTTATAGGATATTATCACTGAAAATTTTAAAGGAAGACACTGCTTCCACACAGAGATTTTAGTAAATAGTAGACTTGTGAGTTTGTCTTTCAATATCATGCCAGATTTGCCTGTAGACATGAGAAACAGGCTGGAAACAAAGTTCACAAATCAAGGAGATGTGAAAGTACTAGCTTTATTTAGATAACAGTTTGTTTACTGTAATATCATATATTGAGATTTTAGATAAATTGAGATATCAGAAGAGAAATTAGGAAAGGCTGGACAATCTACAATTTCATTTTAAGGAGTTAACTCTAGGTAATGTGGAACTAGCATTGTGATATGTCTGACTAGAAGGTGACATAATCTGAATGATACATTAAAAATAGACAAAACATATAGAATGATGCTAAGTATTTAACTTCTAAAAATTATTTGGTAATAAATAAAGCAAAATAACCAAATTATCTTCTTTTCTCCCTTATAGATGTCAGGATGTGAAGACTGAGGTCTGATAAGAGTTCACAAAAAATAATTTATAAAACATAGTTTGGGATTTTTAATATCCATAAACTCAATGAAACAAAGCAGAGAAATGAAATAAAGGAAAATGAGTGATTTGGAGTATGTTAAAAGTTTAAGATTGCGTTTGAAAAATCAGTCAGTTGGAAACAGCACTCCAAGGAGGGAATTCAGTATTGGTTATTTCTAAAATTATGATAATCAGACACAATTGCACATGTTAGTTTAAAGTATGAAATCAGTAAAAAGAGGTCAAATTTAGAGGAAAGAAGAAATCATGAGAGTGAAGGACAAAACATTAAGTAGGGATGTTAAGTGGGAATGAGTAAAATGAATCAGTAACAAAAAAGTAAATCAGTAAGACAGTAGTATAATCATACCAAAAAGTAAAAAAGTTTTAAAATGTGAATGTAGCTAAGAATGTGAGAGACAACAGAGAGATCAAGGGAGGAAACAAAACAAAACAAAACAACTTAATAGTATACCTAGAACTATAAAAAATGGACACAAACAGCATTATTAAAAATAGCAGCAAAAATTTCACTGAATTCTGATCATATATCACACAGTGCAAAAAGACCCATATATGTCAAGATGAATCTTCACTACAACTGCCATAGCACTATTTTCCAAAACATATAATAGGAAATACCAGGCGGAGAATGCAATCCCAGATTTCTCTGACCCAAGGCCTGCACTATATTCCAAAGTATGGAGCTATTTATTTTTTCAATGAAGAATGGGGCATTTGTGTATGTGAAATCATGGGCTTCTCTGGTGGCTCAGTCGGTAGAGAGCCTGCCTGCAATGCAGCAGACCCAGGTTTGATCCCCGGTCGGAAAGATCCTCTGGAGTGTGGAATGGCAACCCACTCCATATTCTGGCCTGGAGAATCCCATGGACAGAGGAACCTGGCGGGCTCCAGTCCATGGAGTTGCAAAGAGTTGGATACAACTGAGCAACTAACACACACAATCATGCACATATATATAAATAAACTTTTCCATTGTATAGTATACGTGTACAACTTGAGATATCCATTTTCTCAAGTAACCTAATAAGCAAATCTTTGCTGAATCATCTTGACAGGCATACCTCGTTTCATTGTGCTTTCCGTTATTGTGTTTTACGGATACTATATATTTTACAAACTGAAGATGTCTGATAACTCTACACTGTCAGACAATGTTTATTGTTTTGAGCAATAAAATATTTTTAATTAAGGTATGCACATTTGAGACATAATGTTATTGCACTTAAAAGACTCTAGTACAGCGTTTTATACTATATAAAAAACATAACTTTTTTATGCACTGTGAAACAAACAGTTCACTGACTCACTTTACTGTGATATTCCCTTTATTGTGGTGGTCTGGAATTGAACATTCAGTCTCCAAAACATGCCTATGCTAATTCTTTCTACTGGTTACTGCAGCAAGATTTACAAACCAGCTTTCACATCCTGTGTATTCTAATTTGTTTCATTATGTAAAAGCACTGTTATAGAATCAAGAGCTACTTTTTGCTAATAATTAACCATGTGAGGTTTGATAAGCTACTCTATCTGTCATTGAATTAGGTTTCCCCCCTTTTGTTAAATACAATTGCTTTCATTTTTTAGAAACTACAATTTATTAGTTAAAATGTATGAGTTAAATTTCTTTTATTGTATCTCTCACTCAATAGTTTCTTTAGAAAGAATTACCATCTATTCTCACAGAGGCCATGCTGTACATACCTAAATAATGTTCATGTATTTACTCTTCTAACAATAAAACCTAGGGGACACCTAATACATTTTATTCATACATAATTCCCAGGCTTATAAACACACACATGCACACATAGAGTGATAATAATGTAAAAATCATAATTTGCATTCAATTAGCTTTTTAAAAAATTCAAATGATTTTCTTTAAAAGCTTGATAAATATTAAATCACTGAAAAATTATTTTACTGTGAGAAAATGAACTTAAATGAAATAACTTAATGCACATTTTCATAGAGTTCATTTACTTTACATTATTATGCAACTTTTGTGACACTGAAATGATAACTCTAATTAAGTTTAATTGTAAAATCCATTTAAGCCATTTTAAAGTTTCTGGGATATCATATTAAATGGTTAGGCAAATTAAAGTTTGGTAATTTAATTTGCCTATGAAATAAGCTTGCTAAATTAATCCAGAACTAACATAATTCAAATAAATAAGAAACAGGTTATAAGTTTTAATATAATCAACTTAATGACTGTTCATGTAATAAAAATCTCCGTCAGCAAAATATTGAATTTATTTTAAAAAATAGTCAGGCATCTCAATTTTCTCTTAATCACTGATATAGTTAAACCTTTTTATATGTAATAGGCCTTCAAACCAAAATGTTGAGTCTGAATCTAGAGTCTTAGAATTGCTCTAGTTCATTTTTACTTGCTAAATTTAAAACTACTCTCCACACTCAGAGATAGCATAATCTATTCAGTAAAATCTATAAGCTAGCACAGTTGGGACTGAAATTCAAAATTTCAAACATTATGTTTTCCAAATAAACTTTATTCTATATATTAATGAGAGGCAGAAGCAATAATTGTGTTTAACTTTAAGGTTTATGGAAGAAACTTTTAAACTATATTTGTCTCTTTCCTCATTAGGGAAAAAAAAAGTATTTTGAAATGTCTAGGCAATTAAATTAAGGCAAACTGCAAAGAATTACAAATTAAAGAAATTTAAGGAAGATAGTCTTTTAAGTATTTCATCCTAACATAGACCAAGAATTAGCAATTTACAGCTGTTTTCTTTGATCATGTAATCTGTCAAACAAATATAAGTCATTGAGCTTGTGGACAGTGAGACAAACACGACATAACAGAAAATGTCTGTAATGACATGCCAAAACTTCCTTGAATAACTTCCTCCACAGTTATCTTTCCACACAGTGAAATCATTTTTCAACTAGAAACATTTCTCTAAAGGAAAATTCAATCAAATTACACATGGCTTTGTGACTCACTGAGAGGAAATGTAAAGAAAAAAGACAGGAGTGCTAAGTGAATTTATGGAATATAATTTACAAAATTATTTTATAGTTATATTCAATCATTCATACATAAAGTAAATGACTTTATATATCACTTAGGATAACTAGTTAAAATCTATCAATCTGGCTTTATTCTGATCAAAATAACATCAACTCCACACATATAACATCTAGAATCAAAATATACAATTGCTATGTGGTTGATAAAAAGTGAGAATAAATGAAGTAACACTCTGCTCTTTCATGTATGACCTACCACGTTTTGGTTTGTGCATTATGAAGAAATCTGATGAGTTTCACAAGGAACTATGATTTGTGAAGTATCAATAAGGAGAGGAATTTTATCACAGGGGTGAAACATCTGCTTAGCAACCAGAAACTCTGGTGTGAATTTCAATTTCACCAGTTGTATGATCTCAGCAATAAGCTCAACTTTTCTGTGACTGAGTTGCTCCAGTGAAAATGAAAATAATAATTATTCTTATCCTCTAAGGCGTTATGAGGTTTCTATAAGTTGGTGCATAAAAATTGTTTAGAAGAGTGTCTGGTATTTAGTAAATATTAAGTAAGACCAGTCTTTATTAATTTGTATGAATGAATTCATGAAAACTATAAGTTTGAGTGTGACCTTAATCCCTATTTCATGGGAAATAAGAAACATATTCATGTTTTAATATATAATTCTCATTTGAGAAAAATTATAAACCTCCATTAAGTTCAGTAACATTTTTATTGGAATACTAAGAAAGATTGAACTTTGCATATTAAAAATAGTGACTGTATTAGCTTAACCATATAAAGAGTTTTTGGATTCTGCAGAAGACAAACTGGGAAAAACTGATGGGATGTTGGAGAAGGAATGTTTACTAAAATGTAGAACTGAATACCTGGGAATAAAAATCAGTTAGTCTGGCTGTGGAAGACCCAGTTTTGTTTCTGAGACATTGATGTAGAAATACTAATCTCAATATCAAGGCCTTCCATGTAAACCCATAACAAGCATTTGATTCTTAGTTTCTATGTATTTAGTTATAACTATATTCTTTTCAGTATAATTCAGACTACTATACTCTAGAGGAAACACTAAAAAATGTTTATTTTAAAAAATCTATTCATTCAATTCAAGTGAAAAAGAAACAATAAACTGTTGGTGTCAGAATGCCCCTCAGATTCACATCAATTTTGTCCCTGTCCAAAGAGTGTATAATGCTATGAGCCCTTAAGTTTCATGTGGAAACATGCTTTTCACAGGCTGATTGTGTCAAAGTTCCCAAAGCAATTTTATTTCAGCATCAACTGGTCAGCAGTACATGAGAAGTGAACTTCATTTAAGATTATCCTATTGATGCAATACTAATGATCAGAAGTGAAACAAATGACTATGCTTTGCAGTAGCTTAAACTGAAACCAAAAAAAAAAGGTAAAACATTTCTAAATCTCTAAATTTACATCTCTAGGAGTTCTAAATTTTTAAACTGTCACTTAAAAGTCTTTCTCCAGTCATGCAGTTGAGAGATCACTTCAGAATGCTTTAGAATCAATAACTGTATTTAACACCAAAGTAAAAAATTATGAAAATATATCATTAGTCTTGTGAAAGATGTCATTAGAATTAAATCACCATGGCTAATTCTTTGTTCAAACATGTGGTCTTGATTTTCCTTCATTAACTGTTAAATGTAAGGTCTTGGTTTTCTTCAAAGAGAGGCAAAGAAAGTATCTACCAAATGTCTACAATTTAAATTAGAGAATAAGGACAACATTGCAGTGCTTGTGAAGTCAAGATTCTACAAGATAAAACCTGATGATGTTTTTAAAGGATCTTTCTAGATAATCAATGGATAGAGATCCATTTATCATTGAAAATAGCACTGTTATTTATTAATAGCTTACTTGACTGATGGCAGGTAGGTAGTACTCTTAAAGATTTTTTTTTTCCATACAATGTATTTAATTACTTAAGGAAAAAATCATTCATTTGGTATTAATGAAATTAATTTTAAATAAAATTTAAAACTTATTTAATTTAATATTTATTCTATTCAAATGTGTTTTATAATTTAAAATTTTGTATTTCAGTAAAATGTTTGTATTTCAGTAAAATATAGATACAAAGGAGAGAACTATATGCGTCTAGACTGAAGCAAAACTCTTGAATGGCATAATCAAAGAGAATTTTGAAGAAAGAGAAGAAATTTTGAAGAGCAAAGAGTAGAGAAACATAAGATACTAATCATGCAGAAATACTGGATGTGAATAATCAACAAATAGAAATCTGAATAGGGAATATATGTTACAAGTGTTAACACAGTATTTCCATATCAGAAAGGTTTAACACAGCTTGTGAGGTCAAGAGAATACCAAATGGAATGAGATAAATAATTCCCAGAGTGAAAGATTGAGAGTTGCGCTCTGAATAGTCATGGTAGAAACTACTTGAAGAACTCTATCAACATTTAATAGAGGTCTCAGAGGGGTCATGCCTAACTAGTAAATATAACCAGGCCAGAGTTATGGCTGCCTTAAACCATCCCTAAGGGATCATTACAAATAAACCACAAAATAATAAAAATTATCTTCAAGAAAATTAACTCACTAAAAGAAAAAGATAAAAATTGTTTAAAAGAAAGAAATCAATTCTAGCACTGAATATAAAATTGCGATGTCTAGTATCCAGTTAGATATTATCACAGATAGTAATATATGAAAAAAGTGACTTATTGGAATGAGAAAGGTATATCAATAGAAAAAAATTAGAAATGACAGGTGCAATGTCATTAAATCAGTATTAGAAATACGTGTGATGGGATCAGTGATTTAAAAGTAAAGAACAAAATGAAAACAGAAAGGGAATACTGCAAGGAAAAATTTTAGGTATGGAGAATACAATATCTAAAATGAAGATATAATGGGATCAGATTAAGAACAGATAAGAATCTACAAAAGACCAGCAAACTTAAAAACCTGGCAACAGAAATTATGCAAACTGAAGCACTGAGAGGAAAAGGCAGAAAAAAGAACTTCAGTGACTGATGAGACAATTCAAGTAATTTAATGTCTGTGTGATTAAAGTCCTATAAAAGTTTGAGACAAAAAAGTTATTATATAAAATAGTGTAAAAAAATTCAGTACTTGATGAAATGCCTAAACTCAACCAAAATGTCCCAAAATCCCTAGGCAGAATAAATATAAAACAAACACAATTTAGAAGATAAGATGTAATGTAATATGGAAACCAATGATAATGACAGAACTATAAAAGAAGTGAGAGGTAAATGTCATATCAAATTCTACACAACAGAAAGATAATAATTACAACTTCCCATCAGAAATCAAAAATAAAATCAATGAAATGATATCTTTCAACTACCAACTTAATATATCATTAAAAAATAATGCAAAATAAAGATTTTTAAAATCAAACAAAAGAAAAAAATTTTCAGCAGCATACTTGCACTACAGAAAATAAATCAGACAATTTTTGAGACTGAGGAAATATGCTACAAGATGAAGTTTTTCCAAAAAGGTATAAAGAATGTCAGAAGTGAAGATCAATGGAACAAAATAGAGAATCTAGAAATAAATCCACAAACTTATGACTAATTAATCAAAGATAAAGGAGGCAAGAATATGCAATGGGAGAAGAATAGCTTCTCTTCAATAAGTTATGTTAGGAAAACTGGACAGACACAAGCAAAAGAATACAATTAGAATATATTCTCATACTATTTATAAAAACAAACTAAAGATGGATTAAAGACATAAATATTTGATCTAAAACCATAAAATAAAACTCCTAGAAAAAAACATGGGCTGCACAATCTTTGACATTGGTCTTAACAATATTTTTTTGACTGTCTCTTCAGACAAGGAAAACAATAACAAAAATAAACAAATGGGAGCTGATCTTTTGAATGGTGAGGGAAACCATCAACAGAATGAAAAGGTAGCCTACTGAATAAAATAATGTATTTGCAAATGATATATCTGATGAGATTAATGTATAAAGAATTCATGTAACTCAATATCAGAAAACCTGAACCTGATAAAAAGTGGGCAGGAATAAAAAAAAATTAAAAAAATAGCTTCAACACAGGAAAAAAAAAAAAAAAGTGGGCAGAAGACCTAAATAGGCATTTTTCCAAAGAAGACAAATATGGCCAACAGCAACATGGAAAGATGCTCAACATCACTATTTATCAGGGAAAAACAAATTGAGACCACTATGAAATATCACCTCACATTTGTCACAACAGTTGTTATCAAAAAGACAACAAATGAGAAGTGTTGATGACAATGTGGAGAGAGGAAAATTAATACACTTGGTGGGAATGTAAATTGGTACAGCCTGTATGAAAAACAGTATGGAGATCCCTCAAAAAACTAAGAATAGAACTACCATTGACCCAGCAATTCCACTCCAGATAGATATCTGAAGAAGAAAAAAAACACTAATTTGAAAAGATATACATACTTCAATCATTATAATTGTCTATTTATCCATCTGAATTAAATTCTCCCATTCCCACCCATTTTAGTTCACTGATTCCTAAGATGTCTATGTTCACTCCTGCCATCTCATGCTTAACCATGTCCAACTGGCCCTAACATTCCAGGTTCCTCTGCAATATTGTTCTTTACAGCATTGCACTTTCCTTTCACTGCCAGACACATCCACAAATGAACGTCATTTCCATTTTAACCTAGCCACTTCAATCTTTGTGGAGCTGTTCATAATTGCTCTCTGCTCTTCCCCAGTAGCACACTGGATACATTCCAACATGAAGGCTCATCGTCCAGTGTCACCTTTCTGCCTTTTCATACTGCCTCATGGGGTTCTCATGGCAAGAATACTGAAGTTGTTTGCACTCCCTTCTCCAGTGGACCACATTTTATCAGAACTCTTCACGATGACCTGTCCATCTTGGGTGGCCCTGAAGGGTATGGCTCATAGGTTCATTGAATTACACAAGCCCTTTCATGCTGACAAGGCTGAGATTCATGAAGCAGATTTAATTCAGATGACCATTATACTTACTACTATAGGAAAGAATCCTTAGAAGAAATGGAATAGCCCTCAGAGTCAATGTAAAACTCTGAAATGCAGTCCTTTGGTGCAATCTCAAAACAACAGAATGATCTCCATTCATTTCCAGGCCAAACCATTCAACATCACAGTATTCCAAGTCTATGCCCCAATCATTAATACTGAAGAAGCTCAAGTTGACTGGTTCTATGAAGACATACTAGACCTCTAGTACTAACATGAGAAAAGAGACTTCCTTTTTATCAAAAGTAGGAAGCTAAGAGATACCAAGACTAACAAACAAGTTTGGCCTTGGAGTACAAAATGAAGCAGAGCAAAGGCTAATCAAGTTTTGCCTAGAGACCACGCTGGTCACAGCAAACGTTCTTTTCCAGCAAGACAGGAGACGTCTCTACACATGGACATAACCAGATATTCAATACCAAAATCAGATTGATTATATCCCTTTCAGCCAAAGAAGAAGAAGCTCTGTACAGTCAGCAAAAAGAAGACCAGGAGCTGACTGTGGCTCAGATCATGAACTCCTTATTGCAAAATTCAGACTTTAATTGAAGAAAAGCAGGGAAAACCACTAGACCATTCAGGTACAGCCTAAATCAAATCCCTTATGATTATACAGTGAAAGTGACAAAAAGATTCAAGGGATTAGATCTGATATACAGAGAAGAACTATGGATGGAGGTTCTTAACACTGTACAGAAGACAGTAACCAAAACCATCCTGAAAAAAAAAAAGAAATGCAAGAAGGCAAAGTGGTTGTCTGAGGGTCCTTTACAAATAGTTGAGAAAAGAAGAGAGGTGAAAGGCAAAGGAGAAAGGGAAAGATACACCTAACTGAATGCAGAATTCCAGAGAATAGGGAGGAGAGAGAAGAAAACTTTCTCAAATGAACAATGCAAAGAAATACATGAAAACAATAGAATGGAAAAGACTAGGGATCTCTTCAAGCACACTGGCAATATCAAGGGAATATTTCATCCAAGGATGGGAACAATAAAGGACAGAAATGGCAAGGATCTAACAAAGCCAAAGAGATTAAGAAGAGGTGGCAAGAATACACAGAACTATACAAAAAAAAGAAAAAAAAAAGAATGTAATGACCAGGTTAACCACGATATTAGACAAATTAACAAATATAACAAAATAGAAACAGACTGATAAAGAGAACAAACTGGTTACCAGTGGGAAGATGAAGAAAGGAAAAGATAGTTAAAAGGGATGAAGAGATACAATAAATAAAAAAATAAGATACATAAAATATATAAGATACAAATAAAATATATAAGATATTTTATATATAAAATAAATAAGATACAAGGGTGTAATATACAGCACAGGGAATATAGCCAATATTTTATAAAAACTTTATATGGAGTATACTCTTTAAAAATATTGAGCAATAATATGAATATCTGAAACTATATAATATTGCTATTGAAGCCAACTGAGGAAAAAAAAAGAAGGAAAACAACAAAGGGAAAAAAAGCAAACAAAGGAAAAAAATGAAGCTAATTTCCATGGAACCCCTATGGTGACAGATGTTACAATATAAATAAAATTACATTTAAGCTCTTTACTCATTTACATAAAACTACATTTAAGCACCTTACTCATTTAGATCTAGCCTATATATAACTCCAAAGTAAATTTATAAAATAAATACAAAATAAATAAATCCAAACAATTCAAATTAAGAATGTTAGATACAGTAAACAGATGGTATATAAAAGAATTATCTTAATGTGTTTAAGAAATAAAAACAGTTTTAAATAGGGATTATGCAGAAGCAAAGTATATGGCAATAGCAACCCCAAAAATTGAGAGAAGGCAAATACGACCTTACAGTTTTAAATGATACAATACTACCTGCTAATAGGCTATAAAAAGTTATAGATGAATATGGCAAATCTTAAACACTAAAAAGTAAAGTATTTGTGTGGAGGCCAGCTATATAAATTCTGATGCTCAATACAAAATAAGAATTCTGAGTCCTTTTTAAAAACATTACTAAGAATTTCAAGATGGCAACATCAGAACATTAAACAGACCATGCAGCTCTTTTAACGGTGGGGTTTATATTACCACACAGACCACAGACTCATAAAATCTGTGCTAAGAAGCCAGTCAGTGATGGATAGGGAAGCCTGGTGTGCTGCAGGCCACGGGGTCACAAAGAGTTGGATATGACTGAGTGACTGAACTGAAGAAGCCAGTACTAAAGAAAAGAGAGAATGCACTAAAAACATTCAATCAAATAGAAGTTATTAAAAAAAAAAAAAAAAAAAGACCAAGGAAACAAAACACAGATAGAACCAATGGAAAACAAACAGCAAGGTGGAATATACAAACTAAACCACATCAATAACTGTATCAAATGTAAATGGTCTAAACTCTTTAAATTTCTGTAATAATATTTTCTAAAAACCTGAAGGATAAGGCAAATCCAATTCTTTAACAATTTAAACACAGATAGGCCAAGCGCCTAAAGAAAATGAATTAAATGAGATAAACTACATTTAAGAAAAAAAACTATTAACTGGGACTTATCAAAATTATAGGCAAATCATCAAGAAGACACAAAAATCTGAAATGTGAATTCACCTAATAACAAGACTTCAAAATGTATGAAATAAAAACTGATAGGCTTGCAATATATATATATATATATACACAAATATTATTGGAAATTATACCATTCCTCTTTCAGTAATTAATAAAAATGCATTGACAGAAAATCAGTAAAAACAAGATAGATTTGAAGAACACTATCAACTAACTTGATCTAACTGATATCTGTAGGAAACTCCAATGAAAAAGAGCAGAATAAAATTATTTTCAAGTTTTTACAGAGTATTTTCCAAGACAAACCATATGCTGAGGCATATATGTCAACCCTCAGTAAATGTGAAAGGATTGAAGAGAGTGATGTCAGCAAGATGGCCAAATAAGAAATCCCTTCCACCTATCTTCCCTTCAACAATAATAATTTGACACCCATCCATGACAAAAGGCCTTAATGAGAGCTTTGAGTTCCACGTAGGAGACTGTGAAGCCCTGTGTAGCTGAAATCTGAGAGCCATCTCATGAAGGCAGGTCCACACCCAAGTAGTTGACTCCGTGGGTATGATACCGACTTCAGAGCCAGAAACAGTTTTGTTCCCCCGAGAACTTGGTCAGTGCCACCTTTGGATTTGGTTCTGTCACCAGCACTAAGGGATCTAGGAGGAGTCGGGCCCAATTGAACAGCAGGAAGTAGATGTGTAGGCCTCAATCCAGCTGTGAACCCTGAAGTGCCCTGAGAACCATCTCCAGGGAGCCTCTGGAGATAAGCTCACTGAACTTGGTCAGACTGTAAATTCTCAAATGCCTGTGTAACTGGACTCTAACCCATCTCAGCCACAATCCAGAAACAAGAATCTCGCTGGAGACACGCCTGTCTTGCTGGCACAGGGATCTTGCAGGAGACATTCTCATGTACCTCTCTGGAGATCCTGACAGGACCCCTAGAACGAGGTGGCGGTAGTCTGTGAGCAAGTCTTCTGACACAGCAACCAGGCAGGGGAAATTCCCACCTGGACCCACAGAGAGGAGAGAAGGGCTTTATACGCAGCTCCAGCTTCCTCACACCCATTGTCTGCCCCAGTCCTGAGGAGCCAAGAGGCCCCAGTGGGAAACACTCCTGTCTGCAGTCCAGAAGACTCTGAAAGGGTGCTACACGAGGCTCCAGCCCCCACATATGCAGGATGTGAGCTGTCCTGCAGCACAGGGAAGCTGTGGGAGACTCCCGTATCTGTGCCTCAGGAAATGTGGAAAGGGACCCTGATTCATCTCTAAGCTCTCCAGCCATGGTCAAGGACCACTTCAACCCACTCATGGACCTGGCAGGAGGCACATCTATTTATGCTTCCAAAGCCAGTTTTGCAGACTTCAGTTTTGCCTATGGAACCTGAAACAGCCCTGGCCTGAGTTCCAGCCTCTCTCAGCCATAGTTCAGGACAGTCCTCCCCTTGCAGGACTCACACAGTGACAAGACAATAAGCCCATGCCCGAGGTCCCAACTGTGGATCTAGAGCAGGCTCTTGAGCCACCCGATTGAACAATGGTGGTCACCCAACAACTGAGCAGATAGGATTCACAGCAGACCAAGCCCCTGCTAACAAGCTGACAAACTGTAGACCCTACTGTAGGCAGTGAAAAACTGAAAGATCAATTTAAAACTTTGAACTAGATTAAACAAGAAAAAGGAGAGAAGACTGTGTGTGTATGTGTGTGCATTATGAAATACTATTCCTTCATAAAAAAGAATGAAGTATTGCCACTTGAGAGAACATGAGTAGACATTGAGGACCTTTGTTAAGTAAAATAGATCATCAGTTCGTTCGGTCATTCAGTCATGACCAACTCTTTGTGACCCCACGGAGCAGCACGCCAAGCTTCCCTGTCCATCACCAACTCTCGGAGCTTGCTCAAACTCATATCCATTGAGTTGGTGATACCATCCAACCATCTCATCCTCTGTCGTCCCCTTCTCCTTCCACCTTCAATCTTTCCCAGCATCAGGGTCTTTTCCAATGAGTCAGCTCTTTGCATCAGGTGGCCAAAGTATTGGGAGTTTCAGCTTCAGTATCAGTCCTTCCAGTGAATATTCAGGACTGATTTCCTTTAGGCTGGACTGGTTGGATCTCCTTGCACCCTTTTTAGGTGAAAGAAGACAAAAGATACTATTCTCAATTGACTGACCTCCTAGGAATGCTAAATGGATTACTTCTGACTGAAAAGAAATAATACCAACAGGAAGCAAGAGCTTCAATAAATGAAAATCTTAGAAGTATTTACTGTATATATACTTCCCTAGTAGCTCAGTTGGTAAAGAATCCACATACAATGCAGGAGACCCCAGTTTGATCCCTTGATCAGGGAAGAGCTTCTGGAGAAGGAAAGGGCTACCCACTCTAGTATTCTTGCCTGGGAAACCCCATGGACAGAGGAGCATGGCAGGCTACCATCCTTGTGTTGGACACGACTTAGCAACTAAACCACCATCACTATTTTGTGTGTGTGTGTGTGTTTGTATATTCCTCAGTAAATGTAATTTTAAAAACTGTAAGGATAGTTCAGAAATTGCTTAAAAGGTAATCACCGTCTCACATAGTGTGTCAAAAGAAAAAAAGTCCTATGAGTTTAAAGTACATCTGTTAAAATTGCCTATCTTCTCAAGAGAATTTAGACAGGACATGGAAACAAATGATTTAAAAATATTTTCCATCTACCAAGTGGATTTATATCCCTTAATATTATTGGAATTAAAGCTACAATTTAATGACATTTCAGATATTGTGTTAGTCCTCATACAGATGGTGTGTACATTATAGCCTGAGTGAATAGGTCCAATTTTCTCCAAGTTCAATTTCTTTATAATAGACTTATAAAGCAAGAATGTAATGACTACTACATGGACAAAATAGCTATATTACAAAGACTATCACAACATATATTTTTGTAAGAAACACTATTGAAGGAGAATGCTTACTTTTTCTGAGAAAAAAAAAAGTCCATAATTGCAAGATACAGATTATTTAGTGGTATAATAAATTTTGAAATTCACTAACTACATCCCCCATGATTTTATTCTTTGAATCTTTATGGTAACTGATTTATTAATAGTCTTCAACAGGCTTTATCTTTATAGCAATGTTAATGAATAACTTCTAACTTAGTTTTCAGCATTCTCAAAAATACTTTATCAAAATACTCAAAAATACTTTATCAAATTTTTGTATCTTCATGGTTTCCAATAAATTCTATTGTAATGTGTGACTTCTACCTTCTATTTAAATAGCTGAAGTGGAATTCAAAGTTTTATGTGTTTCTATTTTTCTATGGTTAGTCTACTTGACTGCAATTTTCATTAATGTTTAAATTATGCTATATATTTAAATATCTGAAAGACTGTTAAAGGAAAAAAGATTAGATATTTTTCATCATAGTGGAAAAACTTTCTCTTAGGCATCTCCGAAGACGGAATGAAACACCTTGGAAGATGTTGATGTTACCATCATTTCTAATTATTTAACGCCATCTTGAAAACACCTGTAAAAACTCTGAATATGATAGTACATACCAAATAAAGTATTTGAAGCTACTGTATTACAGATTTTAAAGTCTTTTTAACCAAATAGTCTATAGTTTTATGACATAGCATTTGATATATCATTTAATGCCTTCTAAAATTAAGGTGTTGATTTACTTTAAACTCATGCAACAATTCAAAGCAAAATCAATTAAAATATTTGATGCTATTCAAGTTCCATTATAGTCTCATATCCTTTCTTACTTTATGGATTACAATTTTTTTTTCTAGAATTTAATTTCTATTTCCCTGTTCTATCTTCACTTTCTCCTAAGTATCTCCTATTTTTTATTTTCTTCTTAATACCTTAAATAAAACTCCTAGAGTCAAACAATTCTCACTATAACTCAACTGTAAGGCTATCTTTGAGCCTAGTTGCTGGCAAATAGGGAATTATCAAATTGGTAAGTTTCATCCTTAAGGAATTTTACAATGGCTCTCATTTAAGTTAATTCACCAAAAACTATCACTTTGTTTAGCAGGAAGCAGATTATGATCGATAGTCAACAATTATAGTCTATCAGAATATAGACATGCCCATTCATTTTCACATTACCTATGGTTGTTGTTCTGCTACAATGGCAGAGCTGAATAGTTGCAGCAGAGACACATTTTACCCAAGGACCGGAATATATACATCTGAACTTTTACCGAAAAAACTTGCTAACTCTTTCTCAAAAGTAACCGATGGCATCTATTCCTTCACATCAATGGGCAGGTTTTTTTTCTTTTTTAATTGTGCTTTATTTTTGACCCTTATTGTGAGACTAAAATGCAGTCAGGACTTGAGGATAAGCATTAGAATTCTATATCAGGGTGATATTCCAAACTCTGACACTTGCTAGCTAAGTTTTGTTTGTTGAATCAGTTCCTTACCTTCTTTAAATTTTCTAGTTGATATGTAAAATAGATAGTAATAACATTGACACAGATGGTTTTGAATATTGATGATATTATGATCTATATTCAACTCATGGCTTGGTATACAGTAAAATCTTGGGAAATGCTATCTTGTTGTTAAACAAGGTACTGGAGGTTTGCTGAATTTAGATGATATTACTTTAGATCTCTCAAGTAATGAGAGATTACTTGATTAGATACTGACAGACTAAATCCTGGGCCTTAATCTCTCAAGTCAGTACAAAATCTACTATAATTCCAAACTATCTAAACCCAATTGCTGTATTCGGAAAAATCTCGCATTGATAACACTGATATCCAATTTAGACAATACATCTTCCCATCCTTTAATTCAATCACCTCATGCCTTTTGTTCTTTCTTGAAATCTTTACCCTCCCCTACTCTTGAACTCTGATATAATGCCCTCTTGTAATTCACTTAAAAAATTTTAAAAAAACTCATCTTCCCACCTAAATCCTAATTATTCACATATACAAGATTGGTGTTCATTTCAGTGGTTAAAGAATCCATCTGCAAAACAGGAGACATGGGTTCAATGCCTGGGTTGGGAAGATCCCCTGGAGGAGGGCATGGCAACCCATTCCAGTAATCTTGCCTGGAGAATCCCACGGACAGAGGAACAAGGTGGGTTACAATCCATGGGGTCACAAGGATTCAGGCACCACTGAAGCGACTAGGAACAATACTCAATATGACCTGTCTGTGGCTAACCCCTCCCTTTGAAACTGGGATCCATTGCTTATCATCAACACAAGCATGGTGATACAGTGTTTAACACTCTCTCTATTGCTTTATGTGCTACATGAATCATTCCTATGAGCAGAGAAACATGGTGAGATTATGTCCCAATAAAAGGAAAAACAAGTGCTTTAATTCTCTGTATCTTTTCACTATCACTTATTTTCTTCATAGTGCTTTACATCAAAATTCACCTAATTTTTATATATTCATAAACTTCAATACTTTTATCTCCTACTTTCTCTTAAACCCACTTCAATCGAACCTATGTGTCTAATTCCTATGACACATTTTATTGTTCATAATAACTTCCACTTCATGAAGTTCAATAAATAATTTGCAGTACTTAGAACATTCAGGTATGCAGCATTTGCAATAGTTGATCATTTCTTCTTTCTTAAAGTATGTTTTCTTTCACTCTATACAACACTGTACTCTCTTGGCTTCTTCCTGCCTGATTATGTGTTTCTTCTCATTTATTTTGCTGGATTATTTTCTTTTTAATTAGCAAACAATAGAATTTCCCAAGACTAGCTCTTCAAGAACTCTTCTTTATTAAATATTTCTGGCTGCTTAATCTAAATAAGTTTCATGGAGTGCTTTAAATACTAACTGTAGATTGAGTTTTTATCAAAAACTTTCTTATAGAGGACAAAAATTAGGTGCTGCTTTAATGAAAACAAAATAATCTACATGAGTGTTGGGAAGAGAAATTGTCACAAATCTATGCCATGTCTGCCATATTTATATTAAGCATCTTCCTTTTGATATTAATAAGCAAATCTAACCAGCATCTTCTCTAATATTTTCTAACTCACTAAATAAAAGTACTTAGTTACCCAAAGCGCCAAACAGAATTATCCTGGACTTGTTGTCTCATAGTCTGTCTGTCTGCACCTTAGCATGCTTTGTCATCCTAATAGAGACAGATCCCTAATATTATCAGTTTTCTATAATTTTTATACTCTTATATTTGACCAAACCAACATCACCTCCCATAACGATCTAAGACAGCAGTCCCCAAAGTTTTGGGCACTGGGGATAGGTTTCATGGAAGATAATTTTTCCACAAATGGGGGGAAGGGGTGATACGTCAGATGGTAATATGAGCAATGGGGAGACAACTTTTGATTAAAAAATATTGATTCAAAGAATAAAAGCTCTTTCATGACAAAAAGATCTCACAAAGTATGGAGAGAATTCTGAGTACACTATAATTAATCTTAAATATATCTGAAACATATTTTTTTCAAAAACCTCAGATTTAAGGGGAGAAAAACCTTTAACTCAGCAGAGAAAATCAGACATTGGTAACACAAAACTGTGCAAATATTTTGTTGTCTATTGTGAAAAAAAAATTATTTACTTACTTTGAAAAATTTCTATTGGCAATTTAGTAAGATAATTTTGTTACAAATAATTAAATAATTTATCTTTATCTTAGCAGTGGTAACATTAATAGCATGTCTTCAGAATGATATTACTCATTTGCAATGACAAAAGAAGTTGACAGGAAGCCACATTCTTTGTATGACATAAATATCCTTTGCCCTAAATATCCTACTGCTTTCAATTGTCTTTTGCACATATATGTTCAAAATGAATCTTCCTGTTACATAAATTCCTTCATAAGTGTGACATGTTCTTTAATATTCCTAGTTCATCATAGTTATTTTCCTTTTCAACATTTTATCTACTTATAGGAGATCCCTATAAGCTTATATGTAATCCCTATAAGCTTTATTCTTCAGAATCCATCATGCATGCCATTACTGCCAAGAGTGTTTATAGTAATACTTGAATTATTGGAATTGTAAAAGAAAAAAATGTAAAAATAAAAATTGTAAAAAAAAAAATAAATAAACTTGCTTTCTAAGACTTCTGAAAATTAAAGTAAGTCACCATATTTCATTATCTTAAAAAAAAAATGTTTGACCCACTGAGATAAAGAAAAGTAAGGACTTTGCAAGTATATAATCGGTCACATCCTTCAATTTCACTTTTACAGCTTGTAATAAGTAACTAATGAAAATAAAACTATATGTAGGGATGCTCATGTATAATTATATAATTGTATATATTTCATCTATTCTTTAGGATCCTACAAACTCTTCTACATGTTCTAGTTCCACATTTCCAATTCCTTACCAAAATATATTATTGCACAATCTGTTGTGCCCTCAAGTTCAACACGTTTAAATTCGACTCATATTGAATCCTCATGGCCAGAATCTCTGACGTTCCTCCTTTATGGAATTACTATATGTCTCTAGTCAATTAAGCTCAAAATGATAAATTATTCCGAAATTCTTTCTTCATCTTAATAGCTAATATTTTACTAAGTAAGGTAAAATATTTGAAATGCATCTATTAGCTCTGCATTATTTCCTATTCCTGTGGCTAATTTTCCAATCCAAGCTATTTTCATATTTCTAGACTAATGCAAGTCTCTAATTGTTTTCTTGCCTCTAGCTTTCCTCCAACCTTCTCTGCACAATAATAAAAAAACAATATTTCTAAAGGGCAGGTTTTTATTTCATATTTTCTCAACTAAGAGCATATAATGAATAAATGAATAAGGTCTGAACCTTAAGCTGCCCTTATATTTTTAAAATTCTTTCTTCTAAGTTTTATTGGTAACCAGTGCCCTTTAACCAACAATACTACCTAGGTCAACATACTCTCCTAAGCCCTTAATACTTCTGGAAAACTGTCTATATTTAGTGTAGTTTTTTTCAGTGACTATTAGAATATAACACTAAAATAAACATCAGAAAAATATGTTCCTCTTATTCACTCACACTTAACATCCTTAACATTTGGAAATTTGTTGTGTTTCATAATACTACACACGTCACCCATCAGAGTTCCTCGAGTACATTTGAAAACTGAAATTTTGTTAGGTAAGGCAAAATGATATGTAAGTGATATTAGAATTTGTTTTTAAATATTTTGAGGAGTTTTGATGTTTAACCAAAGACTAGATTTCTCTTAAGTAAAACTATGGACACTGTGGATTTGTTAAAATTACCTGATGGAGAAATTATATGTTGAGATACAGTAAGGCAAAATGAAATATTCTTTTCATTGTGCCCATATTAGAATATGAAACAGAAGCTACACTGTCAAAACTAGAATTTTTAATAAGAAAACTAAATTTTTGAAACATATACTATCACATTTCAGCCATGTGTTATTATATCCCAGTATATTACTATTTCTAAACATAATTTGTGTACATATAATTTTGGAGAAAATGTAGCACAGTATAATATGCCATATAAATGGAAAATTAGAATATTAAAATGCTAGAGTTAAATTTATTTCATCAATTGCTTGGTTTCCGGCAATATATAGCTTTTGTAATAAAAGAACTAAAGTAGGGGTCATTTCAAAACATAATTTTTTTCTATTGAATTTACAAAAACTCTTGGAGCTATTTCAAATGCATATCTGAGACACAAGAAAATTATTTTTGCTTATGTAGGTCACATTATTAGATTTAAATTTAATTTTATGGCTATGTTCTAGAAAATGGAAACAAAGTATTTCATTACAAAATAGTATATGACATACATCTTATCTGGGAATTATTATAAGTCTGAGATTTATAAAATAGGCAAATATTCTCAAAATAGAATAATGCCACCAAGGATGGAGTCATTTGGTGATTTTTAGTGATCATGAAGACAATTTCATGTTTTGATTATGATCATTTTTTAACATCCTAAATATTTTACTAAAAAATAGTTTATCTTCTCTTATTACATATGAGGATATCCATTAGATAATAGCAGTATGTTTTCTTCAAAAGTATGAAAAACTGCCAGTGCTTTGAGAAACTGACCTTTTAGTTTCATAAGGATCAGAGACTGTCTCTTCTCGCCACTTTAGTAAATGAACCCCAAGCACAAAGTATAATGGTAGTAAGTGCTAAATAAATATGTGTCAAAATATGAATGATTATCAAAAAACCCAAAGGACAGAGCATTGAAAACATATATAAATAAATACATAAATAACTGACATAGATGGACTTGTCTTAAATGTTGCTATTACCAATAACACATTTTTCTTCTTCTGATTTCATTTCTATGATCTTAGCATGTCTAACCTCATTACAACTCCTTTTCCTAATTGCTCTATTCTTACCATCACCCTTAGTCAGATCGATTGAAGTGAACTTTTTTTCCACCAAATATTCAGCAAGACATGAAATATATATTCCAGAAGTTCCCCAAAAGAAAAACTTCAACTTGTTCCACTCTGGCAACTTACTACTTTAATATTTATAACTATTTATATAGGATTTGCATTGTATTTGGTATTATAAGTAAACTATAGATGAATTAAAGTATACCAGGTTACAGGCAAACTATGTCTTTTTATATAAAGGACTTGAACATTTACAGATTTTGGTGTATGTGATGGTGGTCCTGAAATCAATCCCTCATGAATGCTAAGGGATAACTAAATGTCCTTTTAAATTATATATCCTCTTCTAATATTAAAACTGTAAATTTAAGCAATTTTAAAAACAACTGAAAAAGCAATAACTAGAAAATTGCATTGATGGATTACAATGTAGAAAGATGTAAATTTCATGACAATGATAGCAAAAGGAAAAGGAAGAATGAAGCTATATAAGAGTAACATTTCTTATACTACTGAACTTAATTAATATAAATCGAATTAAATGTTATAGCATGTTAACTGTAATCCCTAGATTAGCACTACAGGAATAACAAAAAAGAAATACTAAAGAAGAAAAAATTATATATGAGAATAAGAGAATTCAAATGATATTGGGCTGGTCAAAAAGTTCATTTGGGTTTCTCTGTAACTTTACACCTTATGGAAAAAGCCAAATGACATTTTTTGTCAACCCAATATGTTAGAAAACATTGAAAATGCAAAAATAAAACAGTATTGGAAGAACAGAGGAGCAAAAAAGACATTAAAATATACAAAATAATAGCAAAATAACAAAAATTGTAACATATTTACATTAAATGCAAAAGGATTGAGCACTTGAATGAAAAAAGTAAAAACTAGTGGAAGGGATAAACAAATATGACCCAAATATAAACTATCTATAAAAGACACAGTTTACATCCAAAGTACAAATAGGTTGAAAAGAATGAAATGTCCCACAAGTTTGTAATTATCATGAGAGTAAAATACATTCACCAGGTGAGTTCATTTTTCTCAATTCCATATGCTTATATACAGCAGATGTACTGTTTCCAAACTTACTCTATTTCAAATCCAAACTTCCATTCTCCATTTTACTAAAATATCACTCCAGTAGAAAAAACATTAAGAATTACAATGATTTAACTGCACCATTTTTTTCAAAATAATTGTAATAGTTTCTAAAGAAAGTCTTCAAACAAACTTCAACATCACTCATTCTGATAGCTTCTTTCTAAATCATACACATATACAGAGAAACTTCAGAGAACTTCTGACTACCAACCCACATTTCAATGGACTTCATACTAAAATGATCTTTTAAGAATTTCAAATGACAGCTAGCACTCTACCAAAACTATACATATACTTTACTTTTTTGATCCTTTTGATGAACAAGTTTATGTCAAAACCTTACTCATCACTCCTGTTCAGTTCCTAGCTAGAGAAGTGAACCAGCAACAGGCAATACACACTAGGTGGATAAATATCAGAATGCATTTGTGAGTTAATCAGTAATGATTTCTCCTCTGGTTACAACCTATCAATGATTTAAAACCATTATAAGATAGAGTCCCAGTACTTATGGATTAAGGGAAATGAGCTTGCTTACTTATTGAAATAATTCTTTCTGTTCAGTGAAGGAAGTCTGCTGTCTTTGTTCTTTGGAAATAACAAAGCTTGAATTCTACATATGACTTTATATTGGGAGCTGATGCGGGCTTGGTCTCAAGCTGCTTGTCTTTTTCTTGGAAATCCCAATATAGGTCACTTTGCCTGTGCACATTTGTGTCTGAGCTCTCTTAGTTTGAAAGACTTTTATTCAATACACTCCTCTAGACATGGAACATTTTAACTCCTTCTCCACTGGAGGAAGTGTGAAACCTTTGTCAAATATAGGTTCAGACATTGGCACACCTTTCTAGTATTCTACTTATGGATACATCCTTAATTGTGTTTTATAACTAAACAGCTAGTAGTTCATTTTAGTTATGGAATTTCAGCCTCTTACAATAATAGCAAAAACTAAAAAAATATAAAACATATATATATATCCTGAGCCAAAGAATTTCAGGTCACAGGTTAAAAATACTGATAAATAATTCCTGAGTTTCAAAAACTTTTTTAGTATATAGCAAAACAATGTAAATTATTTAAGTTCATTTTAATCAATAAACTTTCTCCTTCAATCTTCTTATTCAATGTTTTAGTTAAAATTCCTGGATAGAACATAAAAACACTAAAGGCTGAAATATTTCCTCACAGAAACGGTCATCAGTATTAAATATTTATGGCAGTGGAATTTTTCTTGAAAATCATAGATAATAAAAAACAGTCTCACTTTGATTAATTTAAAAAGTACACAGCTTTAATTTTGACTATGAATATGTTTTTGACATATTTCAACATTTTATCTTCAGAGGTGTGAAGTAGAATATATGAAGTTAAACTCAACTTTCAAAAAGATGAATTTGAATGTCTAATATTTTTAGAAATGTTTCTACATGATTATCCTTTCCTAAAAATGTTGAGCCTAATTAAAGGTGTTGAGGCATAATGCAAATACATTCTGCGTTTACCTTGAATTTTACATGAAATTTCCATGCAACTAACATATCCTGAGTGTTAAAATAGTGCCATTCTCAAAACAGACCATATTGTGACTGTTAGTCCCCTATTCCTATCCATTCTTTTCCACTTTCTAAGGTAAGCCTGGTTTTGTTTGTAAAGTGAAAGTCACTTAGTCATGTCAGACTCTTTGAGACCCCATAGACTACACAGTTGATGAAATTCTCTAGGCCAGAATACTGGAGTAGGTAGCCTTTCCCTTCTCCAGGGGATCTTCCCAACCCAGGGATTGAACTCAGGTGTGCCACATTGCAGGTGGATTCTTTACCAGTTGAGTCACAAGGATTTTGTTTGGAAGACATTAAACACAAAAATAAGATTTTATTAGCCTCACTTATAGTTATGATGACTATATGTCATATTTCAAGACAATGGCACATAACAGTGATTTCTGATTTCTGGTACGACTTTCTAGGAAATGTTTAACAGAGATAGGTAAATTAAAGTTTATAGCACCTCCAGATGCAATACAAATACAAATTCTCTCTAGGGAAAAAAAAAGTCAAGCAAATCCATTAGATTGAGTTTAGCTAAGTATTAGCTAAACACAAAACAAAACAAGGATGCTACAAACACAAAACTAAGAGCAAGTTTAAAAATAAATTATTCAAAATCCTATCTCCAAAGACATCAAATATTGGACTTTAAAAAGCAAATAGAATATAAATGACCATAATTATGCATTATCTAGATAAATAAAATGTGATTAAAATTGACAAAGAAACAAGATGTTATTATATGTAACCAGGCAGACTTTTGAAATTAATTTTTGGAAATGAAAAATATAAGCATTATCACTAAAAAGCTGAGGGATGCCTTATAGAGCAAAATTAACCCAGCTGAAGAAAATGTTTATAAACCTGAAGATAGATTGGAATATGTTGCCCATAATGCAGCATAGAGAGACAGGGAGATATAAAATATGAATAAACAAATATGATTCAAAATTAAGTGCCAGAAGATAATAATTTTTTTTTGATTAGTCAAAATCTTATGGTTAGCCATGCAGTCCCTTAAAAGTAAAGGACAGGCATAAGAATCTGACCTTTGAGAAATCTGAAGGCAAGAGTGTGTGACTAGAATTGCCTTCCCTGATGTCAGAGGAAAAAGAGAAAAAAAACAAAATGTTTTACAGAAAACCTGTATTTCCAAAATTTGGAGAAAGATGGTGGGTTAGCTTCTCATAGATGAATGTGGAGCCAACAAAAAAGAGCTGAAACATGTCCACTTAGGGAAAAAACTGAAAGGCAAGAACTGCTGGAAGAACAAGGTAACCCTTGAAAGGAGTGAATCACTGGAGACCAAAAGTTAAAGAGGAAATTTTAAGTCTGAGAATGTTTTACTCTACGTGAAGGGAACTTCTAATGAAAAAGTTTGAGCAGAGTAGGTATGTTCAAATGAACAGGAGAGAGAAAGAATTAAAAACTGTGAAATGATGGTTTCACAGATTAAGGTAAAGAATGCTTTGGCTTTCTTCATACTTCCTCCCTTTTTGAGCTCCAGCTCTCAAGGGTCCAAAACAATGAGAGTCAGTGGAGAAAAATGTGGAGCATACAAATCTTTCCCATTGCAAGTGTTTCAGGCTTGAGGTAAAACTGAACTGGAAAAGGTTTTAAGTTATAAAATGAATGAAAGTTTGAAGTTCTGTAATTGTTCTGTTTAGTCTGGAGTTTTATTAAGAGCTTATTATTTGAATATTGTTGACTATTTTTTCAACAAGGGCCAGGGAAATATTTTTCTAAAAGATGCTAATAACAACTAGAGAAAAAGAATCAACTACTTTCTGCCTATATCCTATCTAGTCAATCTACTGTAATAAGCTGGTTTTATTGCACATCACCCAGACCTTGTTGGGCTTAGGAAGTTGGTGGGAGTGCAGAGAATGACTAGGGCAAAAGAAAGGAACAATCCAACCTCTCTTTAGTCTTTTAAAATTAGTAACCATATTTTAATCATTTATTCACTGTATGACTACAGCTTCTTTCTGCTTTAATTTACACATTCTAACAAAACAGCAGTGGCATGTTTTAGCCAATCACTTCTGTTTAAACTTTATCGCAATCAAAGCAAAGAGCTGTTATTTAAAATGAATGAAATATCATTATTTCTCAAAATTACTTTTAATGATTTTCTTTACCATTCCACAATTTAGAATTATTATTTGAAGGAGATTTTTAACGATTTTTTACAGCTATCAAACTGACATATTTGTGGTAGAAAAATTGGAAAGAACAGAAAAGCAAACAGTTGTAATTTCCCACTGGTTCTAATTTCACTCACCAGAAATATGCAACCTTAAGGGTCTCAGAATAAATGTTCCTCAAGTTTAAAGAGAACATTTTTTGTACAGTCATATAATAGTATTAACCCACTCCAGTACTCTTGCCTGGAAAATCCCATGGACGGAGGAGCCTGGAAGACTACAGTCCACGAGGTCACTAAGAGTCGGACACGACTGAGTGACTTCACTTTCACTTTTCACTTTCATGCATTGGAGGAGGAAACGGCACCCCACTCCAGTGTCCTTGCCTGGAGAATCCCAGGGACAGGGGAGCCTGGTGGGCTGCCGTCTATGGGGTCGCACAGAGTCGGACGCGTCTATCGTGATTTAGCAGCAGCAGTAGCACCAGCATAATAGTATCGTAGGGCTTCCCAGGGGGCAGCAGTGGTCAAGAACCTGCCTGCCAATGCTGGAGATAGAAGAGACTCGCCAGGCTCCTCTGTCCATGGAATTCTCCAGGCAAGAATACTGGAATGGGTTGCCATGCCCTCCTCCAGGGGATCTTCCCGACCCAGGGGTTGAACCCCCATCTCCTGCAGCTGCTGCGTTGCAGGTGGATTCTTTACCACTGACCCACCCAGGAAGCCTGGGCTACATCCACTGGGTTTCAGAAAGTCACTTTTCATATATTACAAAATGCTTGTGACAAGTATAGTTAACAATTTCCATCCCCATGCAAGACTGATCGTCCTGCATTTGCTGTTTCTGTTGGTGATCCTGCTTGCCTGGCTGTCCTTATCTGTAAGATTGAAACTGAAAGTCAAGTCGCTCAGTCCTGTCCGACTCTTTGCGACCCCAGGGACAGTAGCCTGCACCCGGCTCCTCCATCCATGGGATTTTCTAAGCAAGAGTACTGGAGTGGATTGCCATTTCCTTCTCCAGGGAATCTTCCCGACCCAGGGATCGAACCCAGGTCTTCTGCATTGTAGACAGACGCTTTACCATCTGAGCCACAAGGGAAGTCCATCTGTAAGTTTAGGTATCCTCTACTCCATTCTTCTTCCGACGCCAATATTTAGTCACCAAGTTCTGTTGATACCTAACTATCTCTCAGATCATTTTTGAATTTTTGTTCTGTGTCAGTTTCCAAACTATCATTTTGCTTCCGAAGTCTCTGGTTAGCAGACAAAAGCAGCAGTAAGAAACTACTTCGATTTCCCATTAACACCCCTTTGCATATACTGTTTCTGTTTCTAAACTGCCTTCCTTTTTCTACCTGTTGGTTTTTGTTTATCTCCAAATTCTAGTTCAAGCATCATTCCCTCTGCCTTTCACTTACAAAGGAAATTGATGGCTTTTCCCTGTTATCTTTGGGCTTTTCACATACTCTCAGAAAATGCAACAATAGAGGATAGTAGCTTATTCAGTGACTTCATGATCTCTGTTTCCTTATCTCTCTGACCAGACACAGACTGGAAATGTGGAAGTCATAGTGTATTTTCCTCACAACTACTACCATACAGAAGCATATTCTTAGAGGCTAGCACTGGATTTCAACCTACTGCTTTCTTTTCCTTTACAAATTGTATTTGTCCAGGTTTAAAAGCTGAATCAAATTTTTTTAGGTAACATAAATATCTGTGCATTTACAAACTTCTTTCACTCTTTTCTATTCCATTTGCTAATATCTAGCTCAACACCAAATTTGACAAAAACTAGCAGCAACATATTTTGTGAAACATAATCCCAGATATATTGTCAAATAGCTGCTCTGAAATCAGACATAACTACTGTATTTTCTTATATTTCCAAGTACTCTTTCTCCTAAATTTATGAAGCATTCTGTGTTGTATCCTTACTTGTTATTTTAGATCAAATATATCACTCTGTCAGATATAACAGAACTCCAGCAAATTCCTGCAGATATTGAATAGTTTCAGTTTAGTTCATTTAATTGAGTTATAATTGACAGGCTTAATTTCTTTTAAGCTTCAGCTTTTGCACCTTCTCTTTTCTTTTTAAAATAATGTCTTGCTTGCACTTTATGTGGTTTGGAGTTGTCAAATGTTTCCACTTATATTTTGATTTTCTCTTTCTCCAATATTTAATCACATTGAAAATATTTGCCAATGGCTAACATAAACAGCTAGAAAAAATATTAAATTTAGGAAAGTGCTCCTTCTTCCTTTGGAATATTTTAAGACATTCTCTACTTCCTGGGGATCTATTATTGCTTTCAAAACCATGAGTGGTACAACACAGGAGGAGGAAGCCATATCATGTCAACAAAATTCTCCAAACTTCTGTGTTCAGCCTCCTCCATTTTCACTGATTGAACTGAGAAACACCCAGTTAATGGCATCTACCAATGTCTGGACTGGTTTTGACATGCCTATCTTTCAAAGATCCCTTGAATCTGGCTTATTTTACTGTAAGAGTAAACATTTAAAAATATTTTCCTCATTCAATGCACAGCTATGTTTAGAAAGTTTCTTTCTTAGTTACACTGATTATTTTTTACCTTAATTTTTTTCTAGTAACATCAAGCTAACCTCTGTTCCTCATAGCTCTATTTAAAAAATCTTATTTGATGTCTTATGACTTTCCACTTGCTTGCTGTGTCTTTCCTTATTTATATTCATAGATCAACAAGACATACTTTTTATAGTATAGAATTGTGTTTCTGACAGTCTTATGTAACTAATTCTCTCCCTTGTAGCATATATTTTTTTCATTTTTTCATTTCATTTTCTCTTCCCTTTTCACACAGTTTCCCCTATAGTACAGTCTCAAGTGAAAACTTTCTTTTTTTAAAACCTAACTGCAGCCATTTCCACTGCAGGACCATTTTCACTTCCTTTCCCACCCACCTCCATCATTTTCAGTAAGACTCAGGGCAGAACATTTCACAATGGGTAGACAAGGTCAATGGAAACTAAGAGGACTAGTTTTTCCCCAGTTGTATTTCTCACTCACCAGTTAGGGGAAAAAAAAAAAAAGGAAAGATTGCTAGAAGAGAGATTAGTCTTTCCTCAATGTATTGGTTATCTATAACTTTGTTACAAAACCGTGACAAATTTAAGCACCTAAAAACACATTTGTTATCTCCTCGTATCTGTGGATCAGGCTTCTGGGCACCTCAGTCCTTTGCTTCCAGATCTCACAAAGCTGCAATCAACGTGTCCATCAAAGCTAGAGTCTAATCAAAGGTTTGATTTGGGAAAGAGTTGCTCCTTGCTAGGCAAAAAGTATTTCCTTCTTCCTGGCTGTTGGTCACAGGCTCTCCTCAGTTCCTTGCCATATGACCCTTTCCACATGGATGCTCACGCTAGGTCAGTGTGTTTCTTAAAAGCAGGTGAGGGAGAATGATTTTCCTTGTAAGATGAGTGACAAGCTCATGTACTGTAATCAAGTTCACATCATCACATACATCCTCTTGTCTTCACAATATTCTCTTATTAATAAAAGCAATACACAGGTCCTAACCATGACAGTGTGATCACTTACATAGAGCCAGGCAGCCTGGAATGTGAAGTCAGGTGGGCCTTAGGAAGCATCAGTATGAACAAAGCTGGTGGACGTGATGGAATTCCAAGCTGAGCTATTTCAAATCCTAAAAGATGATGCTGTTAAAGTGCTGCACTCAGTATGCCAGCAAATTTGGACAACTCGTCAGTGGCCACAGGACTGGAAAAGGTCAATTTTCATTTTAATCCCAAAGAAAGGCAATGCCAAGGAATGTTCAAACTACTGCATAGTTGCACTCATCTCATACATTAGCAAAGTAATGCTCAAAATTATCTAGGCTGGGTTTCAACAGTGTGTGAACCAAGAACTTCCAGATGTTCAAGGTGGATTTAGAAAAGGCAGGGGAACCAGGGATCAAATTGTCAACATACATTGGATCATAGAAAAAGCAAGAGAATTTCAGAAAAACATCTACCTCTGCTTCATTGAATATGCTAAAGCCTTTGACTGTGTTATCTCAACAAACTGTGAAAAATTCTTCAAGAGATGAGAATACCAGACCACCTTACCTGCCTCCTGAGATATCTGCATGCAGGTCAAGAAGCAACAGTTAGAACTGGACATGGAACAACAGACTGGTCCCAAATCGGGAAAGGAGTACGTTAAGGCTGTTTATTGTCATCTTGTTTATTTAAATTATATGCAGAGTACATCATGAGAAATGCTGGGCTGGATGAAGCACAAGTTGGAATCTAGAATGCCAGAAGAAGCATCAATAACCTCAGATAGGCAAATGACACCACCCTTATGGCAGAAGCAAATAGGTACTAAAGAGCCTCTTGATGAAAGTGAAGGAGGAGAGCGGAAAAGTTTGCTTAAAATTCAACATTCAGAAAACTAAGATCATGGCATTTGGTCCCATCACTTCATTGCAAATAGATGTGGAAACAATGGAAACAGTGAGAGAATTTATTTTGGGAGGCTCCAAAATTACTGCAGATTATGACTGCAACCATGAAATTAAAAGATGCTTGCTTCTTGAAAGAAAAGCTCTGACCAACCTAGACAGCATATTAAAAAGCAGACACATTACTTTGTCAACAAAGGTATGTCTAGTCAAAGCTATGATTTTTCCAGTGGTCATGTATGGATGTGAGAGTTGTGCTATAAAGAAAGCTGAGTCCCAAAGAATTGATGCTCTTGAACTGTGGTGTTGGAGAAGACTCTTGAGAGTCCCTTGGACTGCAAGGAGATCCAACCAGTCCATCCTAAAGGAGGTCAATCTTAAATATTTATTGGGAGAACTGATGCTGAAACTCCAATACTTTGGACACCTGATGCAAAGAACTGATTCATTGGAAAAGACCCTGATGCTGGGAAAGATTGAAAGTGGGAGGAGAAGGGGATGATAGAGGATGAGATGGTTGAATGACATCACCGTTTCAATGAACGTGAGTTTGAGCAAGCTCTGGGAGTTGGTGATGGACAGGGAAGTCTGGCGTGCTGCAGTCCATGGAGTCACAAAGAGTCGGACACAACTGAGTGTCTGAACTCAGGGTGAGAGAATTTCAATTAACTTCAAGACCAAGCGGTAGAAATACTGGGGACCACCTTTGAGCCTATCCACCACAATGGACAGTGGAATTTCTGGATTTTAATATTCTGGGCCTCCCTCCTAGCTCAGTTGATAGATAAGTCTGCTTTCGAAATTGAGACTGGGTTCAATTCCTGGTTGGTTCCTCTGGAGAAGGAAATGGCAATCCACTCCAGTATTCTTGCCTGGAGAATCCCATGGACAGAGGAGTCTGGCAGGCTGTAATCCATGAGATCACAAGAATGGACACAACTTAGCAACTAAACTGAACCACCACCAAAGTTCTGGAATTTTTAAAATAGTTTCAGCTTGATTGTGTTTGCCTATCTGATGATAAAAATAGTGATTCACAGAAATATCCCTAGAATTTGGGAGTAATGCATGAGGCTCGGATGGTAAAGAATATGCCTGCAATGCAGGAGACCTGGGTTTGATCCTGGGTCAGGAAGATTCCCCTGGAGAAGGGAATGGCTCCCCACTCCACTGAAGCCTGCTGGGCTCTGTCCAGAGAAATTCATGGACAGAGGAGCCCGGCAGGCTACAGTCCACAGAGTTGGATAAAGTTGGATACTACTGAGCAACTAACACTCACTTTTCACCTGAATAAGAGCTGGCTCATTCTTCCTATCGGGGAAGTCAATGGCACCCCCACTCCAGTACCCTTGCCTGGAAAATCCCATGGACGGAGGAGCCTGGTAGGCTGCAGTCCATGGGGTCGCTAAGAGTTGGACACAACTGAGCGACTTCACTTTCACTCTTCACTTTCCTGCATGGGAGAAGGAAATGGCAGCCCACTCCAGTGTTCTTGCCTGGAGAATCCCAGGGACGATGGGCTGCCGTCTATGGGGTCGCACAGAGTTGGACACAACTGAAGCGACTTAGCAGCAGCAGCATTCTTCCTATAGAGATTTCAGAATGTAAGAGGCTTGCTACTCTTGAAAGAACACTACCATTCTGGTCCCTCATGGCTCAAAGAGAGAAAGAGAAACAATTCCTGGTAGTTCAGTGGAAAGGAACAAGACATTAGCTAAGAAGGAAGAATTTTAGGACTTGCCAGGCATTTGCCTGAGAAAACAATGCTAAATGTATTGAGAAGATAGAATATATATCCCTATAGCCATTATCATCAGCATGGAAACCAAATAGGTAACCACCCCAGCAGTTGGAGAAGCAAAGTAATGGCCTTCAAAAGCCACACAAGTCCCTGATTCTTCCATGAGCCATCATCTTAGTTAAGAAGTTTTCTTCTACTATTTTATTATCCTCATTGCAAGAATCCATCTGGGGGTTGAGGGTCAGGAATAATCAGGAGAAAAGAAAATACTTAGAAGAGTGAATGGTAAGAGTATAAGAGATGGATACATTTCACTGAATAGTTGCCAAATGAAATTTTAATAAGCACAGTGGTTTAAAATTGCTGTACTGAGAACATTTTACCAAACAACAAAATTAAATTGTGGATAATTTCACCCCTATTAAACAGGAGGAACAAACTTAAGGGTTTGTTACAGAATGGAGTTTTAAGAATAAAAAATATTCATATTTATTTTAAGTAGTTCTTTTGATCAATTCTGATACAAATCTATGACTTTCAAATTAACCTATGATTTAGTGGTCATAAATCTGTTTTCTCTGTTTTTCAAAGCCATAAATATATGCTGATATAAAAATCTCTGGTGTACACTTCGTTAGACACAGATATACATAAATATAAAGAATATTCATTTGACTCTATGTATTCATGGCTGCTCTCATGCCACAAATATACTTGTGATAGGCTTTCTTTACTCCAAAAAAGGATAATTAATCATGAGATATTAATAACTTTATTATATTCAGCCTTATTTCTTATTCAAATAATCACATTGGAAATCTCATGAATAGCAATGAAGTTGATCTCTTTAAATAGGAAGCTGTCATCAGAAGAAGTGACAAAATTCTAAGTATGACACTTTACTCTCATCCTCCTTGATAATATTAAGCCAATGCAGACAATCTGGAATTAAAAAGAAAAATAAAATACTGCATTTCTTGAATTCAATCATGGTTCTTCCAATACTTCTTTTAAATATATCCATACATTTCTGGAATTTTCAGCATGTTCTCCCATACCTAAGCAGTTGTGTAGGCATTACTAATATCTCAAGTCATCCAGAGGTTCACTCATTAATATTTGCCCGAATGTGGTCAGATAAAGGATTGCCTTTAGATGTTCTGGTGGCTTATAGGTTCTCCCTGTATGGCTACTTTTCTTTCTCAAGTCATCTTTTTCACCTCTTTGGTTAGAGGAAAATCAACAGATAGCCAAGGAATTACGAGAAAGATCAGCTTTCTGTTTATTCTATTCTACCTTTGCACACACTCACTCAGCTGTTTCCATATCTTACTTCTTAGTTTGGATTTTTACCATAATGGGCCTACAACTGCTGCAGGAAAAATGAGTCCCAGGTTCCATCCTCTCCCTCTTGAACAGGAGGATTTGCCAATGTTCCGTCTCAACTTCTCTGTCTCACACCTTTTTCTTTTCTTCCCCAAATCATCTTTCAGTGTTTAAATATTCTTTACTTTTACTTTTGGCTATTACTTATCTTTTTTTATTCATTTTCTCACAGGTGGTACTTAAGTCTTTCCAAAAAAGTAACAGAAAATTTAATTCCAATATTTTAAACAAGAACAATGTAGGCATAGAAAAATTGTTTAATTTGCAATATTTCTTAACCAGCAAGACCAGGTGCAAATCATAGATCCTTGAATCCTCAGTTCCATTCAATTTTAATTTGCAAGTGCTAGTTCCTTCTTCATGATACTTCAGAGCATTCCTGTGAGAAAGCTGAATTACAAGCAATATGAGAGCCATTTCCAGACAGAGGAGTTGAAGCAAAGGAGTCAATTAACCTGTGATTGGAGAAACCACAGAGAATAGAATATTCAATCAACCAAACCATACCATTATAGTAGGTAAGAGTGAATTCTGATTAGCAAGAAAATTGGAATGAATTTTTTAGCGAGAACCTCATTAATTCATACTAATTAGAAGCCAAAAAATAAAAAGCTTTTTGAAGAGTTTGAATATATAGAATGCAAAGATTAATTAAGGCTTATTTATGAGCACCATTGGGCCAAAAGGAAACACTTGTCTAATGAAGGTCAGCAGATTTAGGAAGCCAAGCAAACACATCTTTCCTTTTTGTAAATAGGAAATAGGAGAAATATGGATTAAATAATTAGGCACTGAACTTGTCAGAGTATGTAACATAAAGGTCTACACTGGCACCAGTGGCCAGTCAGAGCACTGAACAGAGAGAAGGTAGAACAGAAACTTAGGTAACAAATTAGTCTCAAAAAATGAAAAAAAGTAAACTTCTTCCCTAGTTTCTTTCAGTGTGAAAATGTAACAGTGATTCTCTCCTTAACTAATAAGTTTTGTTTATGCACTAATAATGTAATCTTTAGTCTTTAAAATGGGGGTGGGGTGGGGAAAGTGTTTAGAGTCATCAAGCATGTTTTTGTATGGACCATTGGCCAAATTTCCAAAATACGGTAATTTTCCAAAATATGGTAATTTTTCTCCCTTTTATTGTTATAAAAAGAATTTTTTCTCTTCTTGCTTTTCATTCTTTTTCCTTTTAGCCAATTATATAAACTGTAAATATCTGAGAGAATTTAACTGATACTTCTTCCAGATGCTGATGATACTTAGGAAGAAAACTGGGTTATCTCTGATTAAATAAGGAATAAAGTTTATTTCTTCCATGCAATATTCTGCCTCCACTACGCTGTCTTTATAAAATTGCTAAATTTATAGACAAAAAATATTTCAAATTTAGCAATTCATACTAAAAATCAATATCCAACTAAAGAAAGGAAGAAAAAATGTGTTAAGTATCACATATCCAAATATGATTCTAATATCTAAAGAAAAATCTTTATATGTCTTTCATATATGTCCCTAAAGGTCTATTTTATTGATCTGAAGGCATTTGCCTTGATCTCTCACCATATCAGATAAAATTTAAGCAAAGATGCTTTGCATTAGGCTGGCGTGCTAAAGAATTTTTGCTGTACGGAAAGATCGCTTGTTTTGTATGCATGTATGAGAGGAGTGTAAGAAGGGCAAAACAGCAAGATCAGAATTTTTTTAAGTATAATTAAATTGTCATTGATTGTCATGATAATCTTAAAGGTCATAGTGGTAAGTATAATAAATAAATTAAATTTGTATGCCATAGTATATGAATATAAAACCAGGTCTGAAACACATACAACACAAAGAAAATAAAACATAATTGAGAATTATATTTCAAAGAAAATACATCTAAAATTTTGCATCAAGGAATAAATATTAAGTACCGGAGTGAGAATTTCCATGTTCAGAGATACTAAAGAACAAGGAAATCTATTTGAAATAATTAAAGTTGTTTTGGTACTAATTTGTGAAACACCTGGCTTTGAATTCTTGAAAAGAGAAAGTGTTAGTTGCTCAGTTGTGTCCAATTCTTTTCGAGCCCATGGACTATAGCCTACCAGGCTCCTCCATCCATGGAGTTCTCCAGGCAAGAATACTTTCTATAAATATACAAAATATTCAGGAATTATGTTGTATTGAACTATGCTTTTCATAAGAGATAATCCCTCTTATTCCAATTTGCAAGTACTCAATGAATTAAGGAATATTTTCTGCATCTCATGGCTAAACTTAGTTCAAAGACCTCAAAGATAACATCCCATGGAGCTTTAAATTAAATATCAATGGTTTTGTCATCAATGGGACCTTGATGAAATTTATCACAATGAACTGAAGTCATGTTTGGTATATTTGCCTGGATGATTTTTTTTAGTTCTCAGAGACCTGGATATGAAAAGACAAACAGTTGATCAACTTTCTCAGCAGGTGTAAGAAAGAGTAAGGGGAAAATAGAGTTGGGGCATTTACATCCTCAAAATTGAATTTATGTACTTTAAATTTAGTCTACATAGAGAAGAAGTTGAAGATGAGGAGGGCATTTACATTGGGAGGAAATCAAGACATCAAATAAGTGGTGCTTAATGGATGATGAAATAACAAGTGCAGCTGAAATAGACTGTTAACAAATAGGTTGGAAAGGCTTACTCTGGAGATAAGTAACAGTTGGTGCTGTTATGTTTGGATAATATGACTGTGTGTTTGAGTAGCTGGAATGAAGTACAACTGAAATGTTTTGGACTTAAATAAGTAAGAAATGGAATTTACCAATGCTGTAGGAGTTTTTGTAAGGGCACAGAAATCAATGGGGACAATATTACAACCTGAGCCAGAGAAGTATAATTATATATCAAAAATTTCCATAAATATATAAAAATTTACACATGGCAACAAAATGGAGAGCCAAACTTTATATGCCAGGAATAAGAAAAAGCCTTACAAGAGCATAATTTACGTAATATAAAAATAGCACTGGGGACTAAATGGATGTAGTCTCTACTTGCAGGCCCTGTGTGAGAAACCAAAGCCACCCTCGAGAAGAGGCAGAAATGATATAGCCATGTGAGGGAAAGGACCCTTGGGAGCGACTGAACTAATGGAAATTTGATCTCTTATTAAATACAGGACTTGTAGCATATAGTATAAATTTTTGGAAAATAAAGGAAGTAGTAAAATGGAGAAGAGGGTGACAGAGAATGAGATGGTTAGGTAGCATCACTGACTCAGTGGGCATGCATCTGAGCAGAATCCAGGAGGCAGTGCTATACTGTGGTCCATGGGGTCACAGAGAGTCCGGCAGGGCTGACGACGGAAAACCAACAAACGTGTATCAGAAAGAAAGTAAGAATAGGGACAAACAAAGATGAAAGAAAGAATATATGACCTGAAGGACTTACTTTCGGATAAGGTTTGCTTATATTTTGGTCAAAGCTTGTGAAGAAATGGCAAAATTAGCCCTGCATGTCCTCCCACTAGTCATACTTCCAAACAGTTACATTCTTTAAAGCAATTCTACTTATGCCTTTATTTCAAAACATGCAAAGGCCCTCTATCAGCTTTAGGGCCAACTCTAAACTATTTAGTCTCTTAGAGTGTCCTACAGTGCTGTGGCTGGAAGTCTTTTCAATATAATCAGCCAAGGCATTGTATCTATATTCCGGTCACACCCCAAACTATTACTCCATGGTTTTGATGGAATGTGTGTACCCTTTGGGTTTCCCATGTGGCTCAGTGGTAAAGAATCTGCGTGCGATACAGGAGACATGGGTTCAACTCGTGAGTCAGGAAGATTCCCTGGAGTGGGAATTGCAATCCACTCCATTCTTGCCTGGGAAATCCCAAGGACAGAGGAGCCTGGTGGGCTACAGTCCATGGGGTCACAGAGTCGGACATGAATGAGTGACTGAGCGTGCACACATGTGTACCCTTCATCTTCTTTCACAAGCTTCAAGTTTTAGTTTTTCTTTCTTCTGTAGAGTCTGTCCAGAATTGTCCTACTTTGAGACATAATTCTCCACAAATCTCTTACTTTTCCATACAACTAGGAATTAACAGTCAGTTTGCTCAGGCTTATCTAAATACCAGGAAGAGAACAACTCCATTCTTAGAGATATTCAAGGTTACTAAAGAGAAAGAACTCTCCCCTCCCCCTCTCTGAAGATTTGTTTATAATCTATAGAAAAGCAGAAAATAATGTCTCTTTCCAGAGGGGAGGACTTAAGTTTCCCAGAAGCTCTCTTATGAGATTTGGGCTTTCCTAAACTCTGACCTTCAGTCGTGACACTGACCTATAGCATGCACAGAATCCACCTACTTTGTCGCAGTGGAGCTTGGGGACTAGGGAAACAATGGGGAAAAATATGTCATACTACCTGTTGTGCCGTAAGTAATAAACTATATAAATTCATTTGAGCATCTTGTCCTTTATGAACCAAATCTATGGAAGTGTGGCAAGCCAACCCGTCAGCTTCCACCAAGTTGCTGCTTAGGAATGGCCTGACACCTGGACAGAGAGCATGTCTCTTTTGTGTGTTGTCACTGTACACTCTATATTGGTTATCCCAAACATTATATCCTTTCCCACTAGCATGAAAATGCCTTAAAACCAGAATTCATGTTTACTTATTTCTGTATTTGTTAATGTATGTTACTCGACAAAAAAGTTCAGTTACTGCAATACAATATTATCATATAATTATAAAGAAGTACTAGAAGAAATATAAGAAGAAAATAAAACTCTTAGTAATTTATATTTGGGCACTGCATTCATAATATTTTTCTAGCTCTAGTTTTAGAACTAAAACTACAGTCCATAAGTCACGGAGAGTCGAACACGACTGAGTGTCTAAGTGCACACACACGCAGTCATTGAGAAGCAGAGAATCCTTGGTTTATTTTAACCCTCCCAACTTCCTTTTCCCCTTTATAAGAGGTCCCTTTCCCTAACTGCATGGGAATTTGCATGTGGCTCATCATGGTAGCAGATCCCAAACTGGAACTCTCTGCTGATCCTAAATGAAACAATCTTGGCTGAAGACATACCTGGCACTCTATTTGATTTTAGGTCAAACACATAAAAATTTCCCAATTAGGTAATATAATAATGGCTATTTTTAACTTCCCTTTTTATAAACTTGTCAGTATCACTCCAGGTCTTCAGAAGTTAAAAATTATAAATCGTATCAAAGCTTCAGGTGAAAAACATTATGGAATCTGTTTATGCAAATACTAACAACCCCAGAGATAATACTGTTTCTCTGAGATTTTACAGAGATAGTGTGGAAATAGAGTGGATTTATCTCTAGCCTTCTGTGCAGTCTGTTAAATATTCTACTTTTTTGTAAGGCTAGGTAAAATTCTACCTCTTTTCCCACTATGTAGAAAAAAGTTGAAGTAAAGAATAAAGTTATTTTCATAGTTTGCATCATTTTGGTTTCATATTTTGTGTTTGCAGATCGAGGTTTACAAAGCTGGATGTAGAATTTTAGTAAGAATGAATTCCAAGGTAACAGAAAGGGTTGTAATTAGCATTTCAAAAGTTATCAAGGTGCCTAAGGTATTTTAGTACTGCTTCTATTATCTTTACAACCATCTAAGCCCTCAGGATTTTATTACTCTTATTGAAAATAAACTAATTCCAAAGATGATAACTAGAATACCAACTCCTATTTTAAAATATTTTTTTCTAGATCAGTGTTAGGTTCACAGCAAAACTCAGGTGAAGTTCAGTGACTTCCCATATACCAATTACCTCTCACATGCATAGCCTCCCTATTGTCAAGATTCCACATCAGAGTGTTACATTTGTTACAACTATTTTGGCACATCATTATCACTTCAAGTCCATAATTTATGTAGGTGTAAACCTTAAGACTTAGGTAAACTATGAATGCTAAGTTGGTTTTCCTTGAGAGAGATTTTTTTTTTTTTTTTTAGATCTCCAAAGTAGTAAATGGTGAGAAGTTTTAAAAGAATAATGCATATGTAAAATGAGTGGTCATATTTTAATGGTGTTTTATGATTGCCAATAACACATTATATTTGGAGAGAACTGGTCACAATACTCTTCCAGGGTACTTTGGTCTAGGTAAAAACACTTGTATCAACTTGCTCAGTTCCTCAACAAATGAACATTAGCAGAAATACATGTATAGATACTTAAAAATATCTCACCTTGTATACTGCAATAAATGAAGTAAAAGCAAATATGTATTAATGTGATTCTCCATTCTCCTTAAAATATATTTTCTGGGATTATAAGGCAGAGATGATGTGTGTCCAGTTAAAAACATTAGTTTTACTATGTATTTGATATGCTATCCTCAGTGCCAAGTCTATATATCCAGCAAAAATTACAAAAATTATTTCTACCTATCAAACCTAAAAACCAATGCCTGAGTGATGGAAAAAGATATTTTTATGGAAGTAAAAATGATAAGAAAGTAAGGGTAATGATACTCACCTAAAGTATACTTTATAGCAAAAGTTATAACAAAAGACAAGAAATGTCATTATATGATGATAAAGGGATCAAAACAAGAAGAGGATGTAACTCTCATTAACACATAGGCACCTAACACAGGAGTACCTAAATATATAAAGCATATTAACAGACACAATAGGGTAAATTAGCACTAATACAATAATAGCAAGTGACTTTAACACCCTACTTACAACAATGGACAGCTTATCCAGACAGAAGCTCAGTAAGAAAGCAGTGGTCTTAAATGACACATTAGACAAGTTGGCGTTAAAGGAAACCTATAGGACCTTCCATCCCAAAACAGCAAAATACACATTCTTCAAGAGCACATGTAACATTCTCCAGGACAGATTACATGCTAGACCGTGAAACAGCCTCAGCAAATTTAAGATGATAGAAACTACATCGACTTTTTTGTTTTTAAACCACAACAGTTTAAGACTAGAAATCAAATATGGGAAGGCATGTGGGGAAAGCACAAACACTTGGATAATAAATAACATGCTCCTTAAAAAAAAAGTGGGTCAATGAAGAAATTAAGAAGAAATCATAAATTACATTGAGACAAACCAAAATAAAATAAAATAAAATAAAAAAGATTAATAAAATGAAGAGCTGCTTTTCTGAACTCTTGAAAAGCCTTCAGCCAGGTTCATCAAGATAAAAAGAAAAAGGACCCAAATAAACAAAACAAGAAGTGAAAGAGGAAAAACAAACAGTATCACAGAGAAATAAAAAATCATAAGAGAATGCTGCAATTATATGCCAACAAATTGGAAAATTTAGAAGAAATGGACAAATTTCTAGAAAGATATAACCTTCTAATACTGAATCAGAAAGAAAGAGACAATTTGAATAGACTAATCATTAATAGTGAAATTTAATATGTAATAAAAAAGCTCTCAATAAAGCAAAGTGCAGGGCTGAATAGCTTCACAGAGAAATTCTACTTCACATATAAAAAGAGCTTCTACCTAAACTCTCAACATATTCAAAAAACTTAAGATGAAACATTCCCAAATTCATTCTGAGAGTGCCATTACCCTGATATCCAAACCAGACAAAGACAGTGCAAAGAAATAAAATTACAGGTCAATATTTCTGACAAATATAGATGCAAAAATTCTCAGTAAAATGTTACCAAACTGAATTCAACAATATATAAAAATATACACCATGACCAAGTGGTATTGACTCAGGGATGCCAGGATGGTTTAACACTCACAAGTCAATGTAATACAGCATGTTAACAAAAGGAAGGACAAAAATCTTATGATCATCTCAATAGATACATGCAGAAAAAGCATTAGACAAAATTCAACAACCATTCATGATTTTAAAAACCCTCTTTAAAGTGGATATAGAGAGAGTACATCACAATAAGGCCATTTATGACAAACCCACAGCTAACATACTCAACAATGAAAACTTGAAAAACTTTCCTCTAAATTCAAGAACAAAGCAATGATGTCCACCCTCAACACTTCCACCTAACATAGGATTGGAAGTCCTAGCCATAGATATCAGACAAACTAAAGCAATAAAAGGAATCCAAATTTGAAGGGAAAAAGTAAACTTGTCACTGTAGGTGACTTGATACTATCAATAAGTAGAAAACCCCAAAGTCTCCACCAAGAAACTATTAGAATAAATGAATTAATAAAATTGTAGGATACAAGACTAAAAGCAGAAATCTTGCTTTTCTATACACTAATGATAAACTATCAGACAAAGAAAGCAAGAAAATGACCTCATTGAAAGTCACATCATAAAGAATAAAATACCTAGGGAATAAACTTAACCAAGGACATAAAAGCCCTAAAGTCTGAAAACTATAAAGAATTGACAAAGGAAATGAAGATGATACCAAAAAATGGAATAATATCCTGAATGATTGGTTTTGAAGAATCAATACTGTCAAAATGTCGATACTACCCAAAGCAGTCTACAGATTTAATGCTATACCTGTCAAAACATCCATGTACTTTTCACAAAACTAGAACAAATGAAACTCAGATTATATGGAACCACAAAAGAGCCCCATTGTGAAAGCAATGTTGAGGGAAAAAGACAAAGCTAAAGGTATCATGCTCCCTGATTTCAGAATCTTCCACAAAACTCATCAAAATAGCATGATACTGACACACATGTTCATAAAAGATATATAGATTAATGGAATAGAATAAAGAGCCAGAAAAAAGCCACATACCTAAGGTAAGTTAATCTACAACAGAGGTTGAAAGGATATACAATGGAGAAAAGACAATCTCTTCAAGAAGTTGTATTGGGAAAATGGGACAGATACTCATAAAAGAATTGAACTAGAACTTTCTCTCATATCACTTAAAAAATAAGCTCAAAATGGATTAAATACCTAAATGTAAGATATGAACCCATAAAACTAGAAGAAAACACAAGCAGAGCACTCTGACATAAGTTGCAGCAGTATTTTTTGGATTTGTCTCCTAAGGAAAATGAAATAAAGGCAAAAATAAACAAAAGAGACCTAATCAAATTCCCCCCGCCCCCCAGCAAAGGAAAAAATTGACAAATAAGAAGACAACCTATTCTATGGCAGAAATTGATAAGGGGTTAATTTCTAAAATATATAAATAGATCTTACAATTCAGTTCTAAAAATAACCTAATTTAAAAATGAGCAGAAGACTTGACTTGCTTCCAAAGAAGACATTCAGATGGCCAACAGGCACATAAAAAAGTATTCATCATTAATTTCCAAAGAAATGCAAATCAAAACCACAATGAGATGTTACCTCACACCTGTTAGACTGGCTATCATCAAAAAGTCTACAAACAGCAAATATTGGCAAGGACGTGGAAAAAGGGGAAACCTTGTATACTGTGAGAATGTAAATTGGTAAAACCACTATGGAAAACAGTATGAAAGTTCTTGACAAAACTAAAAATAGAACTACCATATGATCCAGCAATTTCACTGCTGTATATACAGCCCCCCCCAACAAAAACATGGATTTGAAAACATACATGCACTCCAGTGTTCATTGTAGTGTTATTTACAATTGCCAGGTATGGAAGCAACTTAATGTCCATCATCAGATATGGAAAAAGATGATGCTATCTATACACACACACACACACACACAATATTACTCAACCACAAAAAAAGAATGGAATTCTACCATTTGCCACTATATAGATGGACCTGGAGCATATTAAATTTACTGAAATAAGTCACACAAAAATTCTTGTGTTATTTGTATCTAGAATCTGAAAAATAAATGAATGAAAATAATAAAACAGAAACAGTCACAGATATAAAGAACAAACTAGTGGTTAACAGTGAGAAGAAAGAAGAGGGTAGGAGAAAGAAAGGGTTATGGAAGTAAGAGATATAAACTACTATATAGAGAATAAATAAGCATGAAAGATATACTGTACAGCAAAATATAGCCATTATTTTGTAATAACTTTAAATAGACACACCTGAAACTAATATACTATTATAAAACTACTATACTTCAATAAAATATTATTTAGAAATATAATACATAATATAAAGGCATAAAATTCATAATGGTTTTAAATAAAAATTTAAATATAGAAAAAGCCCATGTGGTTCTCACTTTTAGCTACATTAATAAGTTGATATGTTTATTGGCTCTGAGGAAACATGTGAAAATGTTGTTTTCTTATGAAACATTAAAATAAATCATAAAGAATGTACTATATTTTAAAACATTCATTTAAATGATTATGCAATATTAATTTACTTGTACATTTTACACATTTTGAAGAATATATAAATCCAACCTGTGGGGACCTAAAACATATTGAGATTCACAAGAGTTGATATCTGCTTTAGTTCACATGTACCTACTCAGTTTAATTTTCTAATTTGTTGATATTAAGGTGAATATATACCTATTTGCATAGCATCAATGTATTTTAATGCCTAATAGTTTATTATATTTCAAGTGATTAATTTACTAGATATTTCACTACCACTTGTCAATTTTCTAGCCTGAAGATACAGAACAAAGATCCCTGTAGCTCTGAACTTCTCAGAAGAAATACATGTATTTACTTATTCAGTAAATATATATTCAGCAGTTTTAAGTACTAGAATCAGTACTTAGAAATTAAAAAGTCAGAAAGTCAAATTTCTCTTAAAGTGAGATTTAGCAGAAATAATAATAATGATATAATTACTTATATAATCTACAGTAAACAAAATATTCTGAAAACTGTATACTGCTGAAGAAATAGAATCTTTAAAAAAATTCCTCAAAACCTACCAACAAAGGTGGAGGGGAAAGAAAAAAATATTTTTAAATAACCATTGAAAGCTGGCTTCCCTGGTGGCTCAGAGGTAAAAAATCTGCCTGCCAAGCAGGACACATGGGTTTGATCCCTGGGTTGGGAAGATCCCCTGGAGAAGGAAATGACAGCCCACTCTTGTATTCTTGCCTGGGAAATCCCATGGACAGAGGAGACTGGTGGGCTAGAGTCCATGGGGTCACAAAGAGTCAGATGTAATTTAGTGGTTAAATAACAGCAACCCTGAAGCCCACATTTCAAACTGATGGTATCCCAATCATCCGAAGAGAGGTTGTTTCACTGTCTTCAATTCACAATCCCGAGGAAGGAAGTAAATGGAGCACCAGAGGTCTTAGCTGCACCAAATGCTGTTCTTTGTTCCCCTAATCTCCCTGGATTAAGGATGGTTTTGACCAGATACTAAGAGTTCTGTGGGCTGACAGCCCATGTGGGATCCAATGAAGAGATCTGCCTTACCCAGATCACGATCCATTCTGGGGACATCTTGAATCCAATATTGGGAGAGGAGAGAGTACAAAGGTCTGACCCCCTCATTCCATATCCAGGAAAATTCTACATTCAAATGCAGGCCTTCAAAGCTCTGTAGGTGAAGAGCTGAGTCTCACTTGTACGGTACCTTCTTTCTTTTCCCAATTCTGCTTCTTTCTCTTTACAGGTATTGGTTACAAAAGCTCTCGCTAATAAACTTGGCACAAAAATGTCCATCTCAGAGTTGGCAAATACCAGCCTTTTAGTCAGAAACCTCTGACTCTCTATTTTTTGTCTAGACTTCACCTTTGACTTCTGTCCCTGGCCTATTAATCCAGTTTTAGCTATAATTCTACTAGGTCAATTCAGCTAAAATCCAGCCTAGATTTATATGGTCCAATTCTTCATCCTCTCACTCCCAATATCTTACCACCCTACTGTGTCTTCAGCAAGAATATTGTTAGATCAATTTAAGAAATAATTACCCTAAAGCCAGAAATTTTAAATTGAGTTTCAATTAGTAAAAGACTAAAAGTTCACAAATCTAAGAGTGGTCATAATTATGATAATAACTATGCTTCTAGCTCATTACCTAAGTGGCATATGTAAGATGGCCCAGATGAAGGAGCAATTGAATGATATACACCTACACACACATACACAGAGGTGAATGTGTGGATACATACATATGTATAATTTTGAAATGTGTGGGGAAAACATTCTGATACTAGAATATTTAAATCCACAGAGCAAAATTATCTCAGTTAAAAATTTAAATTGACAATAATACAATTCAACGATCTTAGTCTGAGTTCAATAGTTTTACATGTGTATGTGTATATGTGTGTCAGTGTCTGCAAACTTTTTACTGTGGTATAAAAATACAGTACCATCTTAAGAACACTGTATTGTGCATTTAAAGATCTGTTCATTATATGCAAAACATTGTGTCAGTTCAATTCAGTCACTCAGTCACGTCTGACTCTTTGCCACCCCATGAACCACAGCACACCAGGCCTCCCTATCCATCACCAACTCCTGGAGTTGACTCAAGCTCATGTCCATCGAGTTGGTGATGCCATCCAACCCTCTCATCCTCTGTTGTCCCCTTCCCCTCCTGCCTTCAATCCCTCCCAGCATCAGGGTCTTTTCAAATGAGTCAGTTCTTCGCATCAGGTGGCCAAAGTATTGGAGTTTCAGCTTCAGCATCAGTCCTTCCAATGAACATTCAGGACTGATTACCTTTAGGATGGACTGGTTGGGTCTCCTTGAAGTCCAAGGCACTCTCAACATTCTTCTCCAACACCACAGTTCAAAAGCATCAATTCTTTGGCCCTACCTTTCTTCACAGTCCAACTCTCACATCCATACATAACCACTGGAAAAACCAAGCCTTGACTAGATGCATCTTTGTTGGCAAAGTAATGTCTCTGCTTTTCAATATGCTGTCTAGGTTGGTTATAGCTTTTCTTCCAAGGAGTAAGCGTCTTTTTATTTCATGGCTACAATCACCATCTGCAGTGATTTTGCAGCCCCCAAAAATAAAGTCTGTCACTGTTTCCACTGTTTCCCTGTATATTTACCATTGTGTAGATCTCTAGAATGTATTCATTTTACATAACTGAAACCTTATACCCACTCAATAACAACACCCACATCCCCCTTCTCCCTGACCTTGACAATTACCACTTACTCTCTGTATCTATAAATTTGACTATGTTAGAAACTGTACATGACTGGAATCATGCAGTGTTTTTTCTTCCATCACTAGCTTCTTTTGCTTAGTATAATATCTTCCTTGTTCACTCATAGTGTCACATATTACTGGATTTCCTGCTTTTTAAGTGTGAATAATATTCTGTATATGTGTGTATATAAATTTTGCATTTTCTTTATCCATTTATTCACTGACAGAAATATAGATTGTTTCCACATCTTGGGATATGAAAGAACACTCCCAGCATAAATTTCACCTTAAATCCTAAAGATAGTGATTGGAAAACAATAAAACAAAGATTGTAACAAGAATGTCTTGTGATCATAAATAAAAATAAGAAAGTATTCTAAGCCCAAAATAAGCAATCTGTATTCAGCAAAACATCAAATACATAATACATCTTGATGAAATTATATTGTGTTTGCTATTGCTGCTAAGTCACTTCAGTGGTGTCCAACTCTGTTACCCCATAGATGGCAGCCCACCAGGCTCCCCCGTCTGGGGGAGATACCAAGGGATCTTGCCTGGGATTCTCCAGGCAAGAACACTGGAGTGGGTTGCCATTTCCTTCTCCAGTGCCTGAAAGTGAAAAGTGAAAGGGAAGTCGCTTAGTCGTGTCCAACTCAGCGCCCCATGGACTGCAACCCACCAGGCTCCTCCGTCCATGGCATTTTCCAGGCAAGATACTGGAGTGGGGTGCCACTGCCTTCTCCATATATTTTGTTTAGATAGGCTCAATTTATTTAATATTCATAATTGTAATATTGCATTGTAATAATACATAGAATTAACTAAACAGAAAACAATGATTATTTCATGATTATCTTGTTTCTGATTAGTTAAGAATTATTTGCTAAATAATCAGTTTCTATTTATGATTTTAAAAACTTTAATCTGACCAATAGTATAAAGGAAATTAGTCTCTTTTAAAAAATCTACAAAGAACTTAGAGCAAGTATTACTTATTTCCAAAATATCTGAAAGCTATCTTTGTGAGATCATAAAAGAAATAAGGATGTTCAACCATGGTGATTTTCATGAAATAGTTTGGTACAATAATAGATAATAACAAATGAAGTACCTTCTAAAACCCTAAAAAGAAACTTTTTATATGGTTGAGATTAAAGAAAATCTGAATCTAAGTAGAGAATAAGCCATGTTCATGTATTTAAAGGAACAGTGTTTAAAGCTATCACTTCTTTCTGTATGAATATACAGATTCAGTGTGATCCCATTAAGATATTGTTGATAACGTTCTGGGTTATTTTAGTGAAAATGACAACGTGATTCTAATGTATATATTGAAAAGAAAAAAGCCAAGTAGAGCCAAGGAAACTTTTGAAAAGTCAAAGTTGAAGAAACCACATATCAGAAATCTAGAGCTATTATGATATGACACTAAGTAAAAATGTGCTATAATAATAAAAGGAGGGGCAGAAAGACCAACAACAAAATATAGAATCCTGAAATAAGACACACAAATAGTCCACTCATTTTTATATAAACTGATGCTACAGAGCAGAGACAATTATTTTCAATTAGTCCTGATTTAATTGGATATTCACATGTATAAAAATAAAGCTTAAATTGTACTTTATGCCATATTAAATAAATTCTAGATGATGCTTTAAACATGAAAGATTATAAAATTAATCTTCCAGAAGATAATGATGAGTACTTTTCTTAACTTAAGGAGAGAAAAGTTCATTTAAACATGATGCAAAATTTATTTGCAATAAGAAATGCATCAATAATTTGGACTATTTAAATTATACATTTCTCTGTTAGTCAAAAAGGATCCCTCCAAGAGTGAAAAAGCAAGTACAGTGTGGGAGTAGTCTTCTGCAATAACACATGGCCAATGAAAGCCTCAAATTAAGCAAATATGCAAAAGACTACCGGGGCAGGAGAATATCTACATGGCTAACTTTATTAAAGATCATTAGCGATTAGAGAGATATACATTAAACCACAACGTGACACTCTTACCTACAAGAAGGACACATTTTAAAGAGTGGTAAAAATCAAGTATTGTTGAGCCTCTGGAGAAACTGAATTTTTCATGTACTGCTGCTGGCAATACAATTTGTTACAACCACTTTGGAAAAATCCTTGGCAATATATATTAAACTTTAATACATACATATGCTATTACCCAGCGGTTCTCTCCTTGAAATATACCTTACAGAAATTGTTTAGATGCGCAGAATTTATCTGCTGTGGTAGAAACCAAAACAGTTGTTACTTTTTAGAGGAAGACTTAAAAGGATGATGAAAGGATGATTCTTGTGTCCAGTTGATATTCTATTTCTCGGGTAATAGTTGTTTATTTATAACAATTCATTACTCATTTATCAAGAAAATGGAGATGAAAATTTAAGAGACATTTAAAAAATTCAGTGTGTGAAATTTGGGTCATAATTTGAACAAATCAACTATTGAACATTTATTAGATAACCAGGATATTTAGAATAATAACAAATTTAAATATAGAGATGTTGATTTGTAAAGTGTGAAAAGGTACTATGTACGTTTAAGTTTGTTTTAATTTTTGGAAGCATACTAAAATAATTCAGGTTAGATTATACAATGCTTGCTATTTCCAAAGTAATTCAGTTGAGGTTTTGGAGTCAGGGGGAAGGGGTGGAAAGGACAAAAGACTGGCCAAGAGTTGACCCCTTCTTATACAAGAAGGTTCATTATCATTCTATAACTTTATATGTATTTTAAATATACCATAATAAATTACAAACAAAATAAATATGAGGAAATGACATCAGCAACAATAAAACTAAATTTTGGAAAATTATCATCTCAAATTTGAGACTACCAGTGAGGTTTCCTAAGTAGAACTTTCTGAATAACAACTTTCAACTTGATGAATTCTTTTTATTCTTATGGCTGTATTTCATACTTAATTTCATGTTTATTTTTTTTTATATACTCAATACTTGTATAGAGATAGGGAATTGGTGCATGTCAGTCTGACAGACATAGTGAAAAAGTTTGATATGCCACCTTAAAGGGAGGAGAAAAAACTGTAGTCTTTTGTCAAGTCTTAAAGCAATACATTCAAATGTCATTAGCACTGGCTACTGTGACTAGCTGGCACATACTCCCTCTAGTCTGGAGAAAAGGCATTCACAACTCAAGTTAGGCATTTAATCTTTTTGTAGAAGCTCCAGAGACATGGACCACTAAAGTGTGTTGCAATATTTACTAGACATCAGCCGCAGAAGCTATCAAACCAGCATCCCTATGAGGATTCGGTCTACAAAAAATCCTAAAATGAATGGCAGATGCGTAGCCTCCCTTGGTATCTCACTGTTGTAGCTGGGAACAACAGACCACCAACGCGAAAAATTGTGAAAGAAAAACCAAACCCTTATTCTGAACCAGTAGATACAGAAAGGTACAATTACTTGAAACTGGTAAATGGGAAGATTTAGCATAAGAAAGAGAGATTCCTGATTCCTGAGAGAGAGATAAACAAAGGAATAACATTCTTAGAGAAGAGAGAGGAAAGTGGGCAGAACCAGAAGAGCTTGCTTTTGTTAGCAGAAGGGGGATTTCTATAACTAAAGGAGCAGATTTATAAGAACAGATGTATTTAAGACTGTGGAATTAATGGTGTGAAGATAATTTTCCGTCCAGTTGCTTAGTTTCCCTCAATGATTTGTGAGGCTAAGTCAGCTTGATGAAGTACCAGGGTAAACAGATTGTTTGCTCCCCACTCCCACTTCACTCACTACCTAATGTAAATATCTCAGAGGATGAGCTGTGACTCTAAATTTGTAGGGGAAAAAAAAGATGGGTGGTATTCATATTAGGACTGTGGGTAGGCCGTGCAGTGGAAAAAGCTTTATATTGCAAAAATCAAGGTATCACTAAATTTTAATCTGTGCATTTCACCTAAAAATGCAAGAGAAAAGAATGAGATTACAAGTGCTGATGTGAACCAAAGGCAGGTAGCTTAGGGGTTCTGAAAATTACAGCACAAATGACTGAAAAAACTGCAAAGTGTATTTTTATAGGAATTTAGATGAAAATGAGAGTTTAAGAATACTTTAATGAAAGGATACCTTTGTTCTAGCTGCCCTCATGAAGATAACATCAGCCAGTGATGAGTGCTCAATTATACCAATTCACTGTATTGACATGTATCTTCTTATGACTTCTCAAGTGGCACTAGTGACATAGAACCCATCCTCCAATGCAAGAGAATAAAGTTGCAGTTTGATCCCTGGGTTAGGAAGATCCCCTGCATGAGGGCACTACAACCCACCCCCAGTATTCTTGCCTGGAAAATCCCATGGACAGAGGAGCCTGGCAGCTCTATATGGTCACAAAGAGTTAAATATGACTGATGTGACTTAGTACACATACATATTCAACATTATCTACTTTATAAGTTTAAATCCAAATTTTGTCACCTAATCATTGGAAACAGTGACAGACTTTAACTTGGGGGGCTCTGAAATCACTGCAGATGGTGACAGCAGCCATGAAATTAAAAGACACTTGCTCCTTGGAAGAAAAGTTATGACCAACCTAGACACCATATTAAAAAGCAGAGACATTTCTTTGCCAACAAACGTCCATCTAGTCAAAACTTTGGTTTTTCCAGTAGTCATGTACGGATGTGAGATTTGGACTATAAAGAAAGATGAGCACCTAAGAATTGATGTTTTTGAACTGTGAAGTTGGAGAACTCTTGAGAGTCCCTTGGACTGCAAGGGAATCCAACCAGTCCATCCTAAAGGAAATCAGTCCTGACTATTCATTGGAAGGACTGATGCTGAAGCTGAAACTCCAATACTTTGACCACCTGATGCAAAGAACTGACTCATTGGAAAAGACCCTGATGCTGGGAAAGACTGAAGGCGGGAGGAGAAGGGGATGACAGAGGATGAGATGGTGGGATGGCATCACCGACTCAATGGACATGAGCTTGAGTCACCTCTGGGAATTGGTGATGGACAGGGAAGCCTGGCATGCTGTAGTCCATGGGATCACAAAGAGTTGGACACAACTGAGCAACTAAACTGAACTGAACTGAATCATTGGTTTAATCATTGTATTTTAGATCATCAAGGGATGGAGAAAATTTAGTTGGCCTCATAAAACAGATAAAATCCAAGTGTCACGATGAGTGAGTTTTAAGGCACACAAAAGTAAAAGATGAAGCCTGAGGTCTAAGGTGTTTTACGCCTCATACTCCTGTTCATTCCCGAACTGTAATATTTAGTTCTAAAATGGAAAGAGAGAACATGTACAGACTTAGGGCATTTTTATTTAATCTTCACCAGTAATCAAAAGGTCTGCTTTGGCTCTTATTTGTGCTGTTCTAGTTTTGTACATCTTACAGAGGAGGAGAAAAATAGTTTTATTTATGTATAGGTAAAGGTAATAGGTATACTTGATATACAAAGATATACTTGTAACACATATTTAACATGTACAATTTGACAAGTTTAGATATAAGCAAACACCTCCAATATCATCACCAAAATCTAGGTTAACAGACCTAAATATACCTAGAAATCATTTCCAAAATTTGACTGTGTCTGTTTTATTGTGTGTGGTAAGAATCCTTAACATGAAATTTATCCTCTTTATAGATCTTTAAGAGCATAATACAATATTGTTCAGCACATGTGAAGTGATGTACAGCAGGTCTCTACAATTTATTTATCATGGATATCTGACACTTTGTACACATTGAACAATGACTACCTATTTTTTCCCTCGGTGGCTCCTAAAATGACAGTCACCATTGTATTCTCTGCTTCAATGAATCTGACTACTTCAGGTATCTCATATAAATGGAATTATGAAGTATTTGTCCTTCTGTAACTTGTTTATTTCTCTTAGCATAAAGTCCCCAGGTTCATAATTGGTTCTACTTACTTAACTGTTCTTTAAAGTTCAACATAATGAATTGTATAAATATGGGTTACATGACACAACTAAATATTTGGATATGTTACATAAGAATAATTGAAAAACTTCTTTAAAATATACACACCCTGTTTTACATCTGAATTGAAGTGTTTTTGCTGGTATTATTTTATTTCTGGAAAACACAATTTAACTTGAATTCTTATATTTCTAAATTCTGTAAACATTCAAATACACTTTCAAAAAAAATTCAAAGCTCATTAATTGATACTCTATGCCCTTTTAATGTTTCTCTTTGCAACTTCATACTTATTACTTAGCTTATAAAATAAATGATTCATAAAATAAAGACAAACCATCACATCATTGAGATTTTTGGGAAACTTAAATGCTTCACAAGCAAGAGGTAAAGAACTAAATTTTACAAGAAGTAGCCTCTGTTACAATTCCATTATCTGTTTGAAAACTACATTTCTGTCTTTGGGCAGGAAAAATGCATATTGGAAAAAAAGCATTATGCTAAGTGAAACAAGTAGAGAGACAAATACCTTATGATCTCTCTTACATATGAAAGCTAAATTATTTTAAAACATTCATAGACACAGAGAATAGTTTGGTGGTTTCAAGGTGGAGTAGGGAGTGGGACGTGGGAGAAATGAGCAAACTGGGTTTTTGGTTATTATTTCTTTAAAGCAAAAATAATTAAAATTATTAGTAAGCAATGTCATAAGAATAAAATTGATTTTAGAAACAGCAAATAAGATGAATTCTAGAACCTCTATTACTTTCAACTAATATTTATTCCTAGTACTTTCTCTGTGCCAGGCACTCTACCAGATTTTGTGAACACAACAGTGAATAAAACAAAAAAAGTTCTTTTTTGATAGGGATTATTAAACAGAGGAAACAGAGACAATAAACAAAACTTAACTAAAATAAATGACTCCCCCAAACATATTAAGCATAATACATTATTTCTTTACTCAATGGACATGGTATAATATTTAGTCAGATAGCATTTGGGATTAAATCATTGGAATACAATAAAATATTTGACCCTCGGTAATCTGCAGTTCTGACAAAGTTAATTATACAGGTTTTCCGCATCCTTCAAATGTATCTGGGTCCTACCTATAGTATTACTTCACTGGCTGGCAGTTGCTCACTCCAGTTTAAATACTGATTGGGAAGACTGAATGAGGTTAGCATATAATTAATTGTCAAATCATGAAAAATTTTTCTAATGAAATGATAGGAAGTGAGATTATTAATAATTTTATACCATGACAACTAACATAATCCAAGAGTCTATAGAAATTTATAGTCACTCTAATTCTTTCCAGAGATTGACTACTGCTAGCGTGGTTCCAAGAAATCAGTCTCTTCAAGACGGGGCACCTATTTCAAAAGACCCATCCTAGGAGATTAGGCCAGAGGAGTGTGGGGGTTAAGGGGATTCAATTGATACCCAAGAAAAGATTGCCTGTCATTTTCCAAGTAACTCAAAAGCAGTTACTTAAGAAGGTCCAAAAATAAAGTGTTCTTTCCTTTGTTACATGCATACATACAAGTGAATGACATAATATTTAAGTTGTAGGATTTATTTTGTAGTAATAGAAAAATTACAAACTTCACTCAAGTTTCACTTTAACAGAAATCTTCTAGGTTGCTCTAACCTACTTTCTATTCTTTTCTTTTTGTATTGTCCTTCAAATCCATACAACAAGATTTATCTGAAAAAATCATTTCACAGACTATGATTTATAAACATCGTTGGTGAAAATATCTTCAAAATTTTAAGAGAGGGACATTTTCCCTTCATGAAAAACTGAGTAAAGAGGAGCGTCACCAAAAGTTTACTTCAAAACTTGCCACAGAGCAAGTGGTATCTACATTAAACTAGAAGCCAAATGCCTAAAGCTTACTGAAGCTGCCTTTTTTGTTTCCTAGTCCCTAAGAAGCTGGCTGCAAGCTTCTAACAGAAGAGAGAGGGCTGCATTGGGAAGGAGTTTCACTTTTCCCTGTAACAGGTGAGGATGTTGGCTGTTGTTTATTTAAAAAGGGATTTCTGAGGAGAGGCATCACCAAAAATACAGGTTGACTGACTTTCACGTCACAAGAACAACTAAAACTGCTCAAGGACAAGAAGTCACTGAGAGCTTTCTAGAACCAGAGATGAGGCTGAAGCAACCCCCTGCTCACAGAGCCTATCAGAAGAATAAGAGAAACGGCTTCATCCTGACGCAGTGGCCCCGCTCTCAGGCGAGCCCAGTACCACACAGAGAGGTCTCCCCCATCCTCCAGTTTCTAATGAGGTGGGAAATGAGCCACTAAACCAGCACTAGGGATGACTCTGCGGACCCCCTACTCTGACGTGGCACTCAGGGATTGCAGGGGGGCTGTGGGAGTCAACCACCGGAAATATGCCTGTGATAAAGAAGAGGGGAGCGGTGTGCAACAACCAGCAGCCAGGTCTTGCCTATTGAGTTCACACCCATAGTGCCCAAGTGGTCATTTTAACCAGCGCCTTTGCCCATCTACAGAACCTTGTCTGGGGCATGCTCCAACTTGGGAACTCAGCAAGGTGCAGATCTGTCTGATTTGACCCTCAAACAATAAGTGTTGCCAACCCTAGAGCCCAGGGAGCCTATGAATAATCCAAGAGCTGACTCCTAGTCCTCCCGCCCATGTGGATAGTCTTCCAGTTGCATCTGACCAGAAGGGCTGGAGACAACTCATGGAAAATGTTCCACTGGCGCTCAAGCTTACAAATGGGCAAGCAGAGCTGATGATCCCCCAGAACAAAGTCATCACACTTCCCGATTTCTAGCTGTACTATAAAGCTAAAGTCATCTAAAGAGTAGTATAACACTGGCATAAAGACAGACAGATGGAGCAATATCAAGAGCCCAGAAATATATCCATGCATATACAGTCAACTAATATTTGAAAAGGAAGCCAAAAACACTCAATGAAGAAAAGATATTCCCTTCAATAAATGGAACTGGGATAACTGGATACTCATTATGTAAAAGAATGAAACTGGACCCACAATTTCTACCACTAACAAAATTGAACTCAAGATATATTAAAGACTTAAATATAAGACCTGAAATCATAAAACTTCTAGAAGTAAAAATTGAGGAAAAAAACTCCTTGTTGTGAGTCTTGATTTTTGAAGGGTTTGACACCTAAAGCACAAGCAATAAAATCAAAAACATTGGTAGAATTTAAAGATTAAAATCCAGATAGTTTCTTTTCGCACTAAAAAATTTGAAAATAACTGAATAGCTGGAAGATAAAATCATTTGAGGAGGCATGGCATACATATTTCAATGAAGAGTATAACTACAAATAAATAAATTACAATAATCTTAAAATGGAAAGAATGATGACCTATGAATAGCCACAGCAACAGCAATTAGCAATTATTTTATTTTATTGTGTGTTAATCTATACAAAGGGACCAACAGAAAAAAAAATTGTTAAGAAGTGCCTACTTGAAGCAAAATTAAGAAATGAAGCACCTATAATCCTAATTCAACATAGCAATACACTATTTTCAAAGAAGATTGCAGATAATTGAGAATACTCTGTATTAATTATCAGCATACATGCATAAAAATGCATTTAAAAGGATGTTATTTTACCATTGTCTGACAAATTTGATAAATGCAGCACAAAGCTCAATGAATTACACATAAAAATAAAGCAGCAAAATTTTAGACTGGAAGAATTTCTAGAGATCACCTCATGCAACATTATTTTACAGATGAGAAAGTTCAGCCTGGAAATTTTAGACCACAGCTTTTTCAATGCTATGGAATTAGAAGAGAACAAGATGAATGAAGAAACCAAGTTTTCCCAGCATGACATTAGTTCTGGAAATCTAAACAAGTGAATTTGTTCAATTTCAAGGAATTAATTTATCTAAGTTATAATCTGCTAAAGCAAAACAATCTAAAAAATAGCACACTAACTCACCCTTTTGCTCCCTGTAGTGTTAGACTGGTTATCAACAATTTTACCACTTACAATATAAATACTAGCTAGACAAAGTCATACTGATAGGGACAGAGTTAAAGCTCAAAGAAAGTAGTTAATTAACCCCACTAGAAGTTTGTAAGTAAAGAAAAAGGTATGGAAGACCTCTGTAAGTTAATGATCACTCAAGAAAGCAGGTTTGCTTAACCACAAAACCAAGAAGGCCTGATTAGCAACAAAACTATGCAACAGAAGCATGAATCATGTTCCAAAATAATAAAACAATGGTGATGTGAGACCCACATCCTGCCCAATGAGTAAGTTGTTAATTCATAGGAGATCCCTAGGAGATGCCTAATGAAAGTGAAAGATGAGAATGAAAAAGTTGGCTTAAAGCTCAACATTCAGAAAACTAAGATCATGGCATCTGGTCCCATCATTTCATGGCAAATAGATGGGGAAACAGTGGAAACAGTGGCTGACTTTATTATCTTGGGCTCCAAAATCACTGCTGATGGTGACTGCAGCCATGAAATCAAGAGATCATTACTCCTTGGAAAGGAAAGTTATGACCAACCTAGACAGCATTATTAAAAAGCAGAGACATTACTTTGTCAACAAAGGTCTGTCTAGTCAAGGCTATTGTTTTTCCATTGGTCGTGTATGGATGTGAGAGTTGGACTATAAAGAAAGCTGAGTGCTGAGGAATTGATGCTTTTGAACTGTGGTGTTAGAGAAGACTCTTGAGAGTTGCTTGGACTGCAAGGCAATCCCACCAGTCGGTGATGTCATCCAACCACCTCATCTTCTGTCATCCCCTTTTCCTCCCACCTTCAATCTTTCCCAGCATCAGGGTCTTTTCAAATGAGTCAGTTCTTTGCATCAGGTGCCCACAATAGGAGTTTCAGTTTCAACATCAGTCCTTCCAATGAATATTCAGGACTGATTTCCTTTAGGATGGACTGGTTGGATCTCCTTGCCGTCCAAGGGACTCTCAAGAGTCTTCTCTAATACAATAGGTCAAAAACATCAATTCTTCAGTGCTCAGCCTCCTTTATAGTGCAACTCTCACATCCATACATGACTACTGGAAAAACCATAGCCTTGACTAGACGAACCTTTGTTGGCAAAGAAGTCTCTGCTTTTTGATATTCTGTCTAAGTTGGTCGTAACTTTCCTTCCAAGGAGTAAGCGTCTTTTAATTTCATGGCTGCAGTCACCATCTGCAGTGATTTTGGAGTCCAAAACCATAAAGTCAACCACTCTTCCCACTGTTTCTCCAGTGGGATCAGAAGACAAGATCTTGGTTTTCTGAATGTTAAGCTTTAGGCCTACTATTTCACTCTTCTCTTTCACTTTCATCAACAGGCTCTTTAGCTCTTCTTCACTTTCTGCCATAAGGGTGGTGTCATGTGCATATCTGAGGTTATTGATATTTCTCCCAGCAATCTTGATTCCAGCTTTTGTTTCATCCAACCCAGCGTTTCTCATGATGTACTCTGCATATAAGTTAAATAAACAGGGTGACAATGTACAGTCTTGACATTCTCCTTTTTTGGAACCAGTCTGTTGTTCTATGCCCAGTTCTAACTGTTGCTTCCTGACCTGTGTACAGGTTTCTCAAGAGACAGGTCAGATGGTCTGGTATTCCCATCTCTTTCAGAATTTTCCACAGTTTATTGTGATCGATACAGTCAAACGCTTTGGCATAGGTAATAAAGCAGAAATAGATGTTTTTCTGGAACTCTCTTGTTTTTTCAATGATTCAGTGGATGTTGTCAATTTGACCTCTGGTTCCTCTGCCTTTTCTAAAACTAGCTTGAACATCTGGAAGTTCATAGTTCACATATTGCTGAAGCCTGGGTTGGAGAATTTTGATCATTACTTTGGTAGCATGTGAGATGAGTGCAATTGTGCAGTAGTGTGAACATTCTTTGGCATTGCCTTTCTTTGGCATTGGAATGAAAACTGACCTTTTCCAGTCCTGTAGCCCCTGGTGAGTTTTCCAAATTTGCTGACAAATTGAGTGCAGCACTTTCACAGCATCATTTTTTAAGATTTGAAATAGCTCAACTGGAATATCATCACCTCCACTAGCTTTGTTTGTAGTGATACTTCCTAAGGCCCACTTGACTTCACATTCCAGGATGTCAGGATGTCTGGCTCTAGGTGAGTGATCACACCATTGTGATTATCTGGGTCATGAAGATCTTTTTTGTATAATTCTTCTGTGTATTCTTGCCAGCTCGTCTTAATATCTTCTGCTTCTGTTAGGTTCACACCATTTCTGTCCTTTATTGTGCCTATTTTGCATGAAATGTTCCCTTGGTATCTCTCATTTTCTTGAAGAGATCTCTAGTCTTTCCCATTCTATTGTTTTCCTCTATTTCTTTGCAGTGATCACTGAAGAAGGCTTTTTAAAATCTCTCCTTGCTATCCTTTGGAACTCTGCATTCAAATGGGTATATCTTTCCTTTTCTCCTTTGCCTTCTCTTCTTTTCACAGTAAGGCCTCCTCAGACAGCCATTTTGCTTTTTTGTAGTTCTTTTTCTTGGGGATGGTCTTGATCCCTGTCTCCTGTACAATGTCTTGAACTTCTGTCTATAGTTCATATCAGGCATTCTGTCTATCAGATCTAGTCCATTAAATCTATTTCTCACTTCCACTGTTAATTGTAAGGGATTTGATTTAGGTGATACCTGAATGGTCTAGTGATTTTCCCCCAGTTTCTTCTATTTAAGTCTGAATTTGTCAATAAGGAGTTCATGATCTGAGCCATGGTCAGCTCCTGGGCTTGTTTTTGCTGATTGTATAGAGCTTCTCCAACTTTGCCTGCAAAGAATATAATCAATCTGATTTCGGTGTTTACCATTTGGTGATGTCCTTGTATAGAGTCTTCTCTTGTGTTGTTGGAAGAGGGTGTTTGCTTATGAAGAGTGTGTTCTCTTGGCAAAACTCTGTTAGTATCTGACCTGCTTCATTTTGTACTCAAATGCCATATTTGCCTGTTACTCCAGGTATTTCTTGATTCCTACTTTTGCACTCCAGTCCCCTATCACAAAAAGGACCTCTTTTTTGGGTGTTAGTTCTAGAAGGTCTTGTAGGTCTTCATAGAACCATTTAACTTCAGCTTCTTCAGCATTACCGACCTCTAGCAGGCAGAGAGCAAAAATCTGGAGTCCTCAATAATTCAAACACAAAGCTATGACTTCTCGCAGTAATCTGGATTCTTAGAAGTGTGTTCTTCCCAATGCTAGCCTCCAGATGAAAACTCAGCTTGGCCAATGCTTTGACTGAAACCCTGTGAGATACTGAGCAGAGGATGCAACAATACTCATGCAAGAGTCCTGATCAGAAACTAAGAGATTATAAATCTGTGTGTTATTTTAAGCCACAAAATGTGTGGCAATTTGTTACTTATGCAGCAATACTAAGCAGCTTATCCATACATCCTTTTAGGCAGTTAGGCAGAAGATTAAAGATTTGTCCTGAGTCTTTAGGGTCTTGATTATTTTCAGCTTGAAATAATGTGCATGCCAAACTGACTTTTTGGGGTGGCACATTTTGCTTCCCTGCAAAGTCAACTCTAGCACAGTTTCTCTAGGGACACCATCAGTCACAACCAGGCCATCATTGCTTTGTCTACTTTGTGATTCACATTAGTTGTGAAAGTGAAAGTTGCTCAGTCGTGTCCGACTCTGTGTGACCCCATAGACTATACAGTCCATGGAATTCTCCAGGAGAGAATACTGGAGAGAGTAATCTTTCCATTCTCCAGGGGAATCTTCCCAACCCCGGGATCAAACCCAGGTCTCCTGCATTGCAGGCAGATTCTTTGCCAGTTGAGCTACAAGGGAAGCCCAAGAATAATGGAGTGGGTAGTCTATCCCTTCACCAGGGGATCTTCCTGACCCAGGAATCGAACCAGGGTGTCCTGCATTGCAGGCAGAAACTTTACCAGCTGAGCTATCACAGAAGTCATGAAAATGACAGTATTATCCCCATGTTTTTAAAGCAGATTTTTCCAATAAAGAAACAGCTTTAAATTTTGGTCTTAATTTCCTTTCTTCTTCCTTCAGAGGAAAAGCAGCTCTTTTGTCCCTTTTTTACTTACTTATTTCTGTTCCACTCTGAACTTTAAAACCTAATTATAGGAGTGAGATCACTAGGCAATTTAACCTAACTCCTAACATGCTATCCTGAATGCGCACCATGCCTTGTCTAACTTGTTGATTCTTTTCCTAGATAACAAGAAGAAAGAATGAAGAATTAGTAGTTAAAGAATGATTAGCTCTGTACCCTCAACAGCCCCCTAAGGAAACCTGCAGGAGGTTCATGCTGGCAAGATAACATCTGTAGAGGGAGTCAGCCTGTCTGCATGCAACTAGAATGATGCAGAACCCAACCTCCTGCCTCTATGATTCACCATGTTGACTACGAAATTATTCACAACCTAAAAGTTGAGAGTCATGTTTTATTCAAAGGAAATTTTTAGAACTTCAAGCCCAGGAGGCAGCATCTCAAATAACTCTGAGAGAATTGCTTCAAGGAGGTTGGGGGTTGCAGGGGGTAGAAGAGTTGGGATATACAGGAGTTTTGCAACAAAAGGCAGACAGTATAAAAAGGTAACTTTTAATAGAAAAAAAGAAAAATACTAAATAGCTCAAGTTAAGAAATTTAGCACTGTTCCATGTATGGGAAGATGCAAGAATCGGGCTCACAGAAATCATCCCTTTGATATGCACCTCAGCTAAATGGTGGCAGTATCCCTGCATCCTGAGTTTCCGCAGTTTCACTGTTACTAGTAGCTACAGTCTTACGACTCCTGCTGCTGCTGCTCCTAAGTCATTTCAGTCGTGTCTGACTCTGTGCGACCCCATAGACTGCATCCCACCAGGCTCCTCTGTCCCTGGGATTCTCCAGGCAAGAATACTGGAGAAGGTTGCCATTTCCTTCTCCAATGCATGAAAGTGAAAAATGAAAGTGAAGCTTATGACACCTAGATGGCTGGTATTCCTTTTCTTCCTGAGTTTTCTCAGGGCTCACCAGCTCACCATGGCTACTGGTTGCACTCACTGGGGAGGGTGACATCCTTTGCTTATTGATAAGGCAGGTAATATTCTATTTCTCAACTGAAATTCTTTCCCTCCAATTTTCCCTTTAAAAACTGTCATGGCTGAGCAGAATCTTTGGAATTGGTCTTCTCTCTGCCCATATTGCCAGCTTTTCTGATTAACACACCTATTCTTTCTACTGACACTTGTATCTCAAATTATTGGCTTTTAAATGGTGAGCAGCCAAAGCTGAGTTTCATAAAAAGAGCATTTGCAGCATGAAACGACATGATTCAAAGCATACAACATATTCAAAAACCTAATAAGTAAACTGCAACTGCCTATAGTCGTCATCGAAAAAGCAAGAAAGTTTCAGAAAAACATCTATTTCTGCTTTAGTGACTATGCCAAAGCCTTTGACTGTGTGGATCACAATAAACTGTGGAAAATTCTAAAAGAGATGGGAATACCAGACCACCTAACCTGCCTCTTGAGAAACCTGTATGCAGTCAGGAAGCAACAGTTAGAACAGGACATGGAGCAACAGACTGGTTCCAAATAGGAAAAGAAGAATGTCAAGGCTGTATATTGTCACCCTGCTTATTTAAATTATATCAGAGTACATCATGAGAAACGCTGGGCTGGAAGAAGCACAAGCTGGAATCAAGATTGCCGGGAGAAATATCAATAACCTCAGATATGCAGATGACACCACCCATATGGCAGAAAGTGAAGAGGAACTAAAAAGCATCTTGATGAAAGTGAAAGAGAAGAGTGAAAAAGTTGGCTTAAAGCTCAACATTCAGAAAACTAAGATCATGGCATCTGGTCCCATCACTTCATGGCAAATAGATGGGGAAACAGTGGAAACAGTGACAGACTTTATTTTTCTAGGCTTCAAAATCACTGCAGATGGTGATTGCAGCCATGAAATTAAAAGACGCTTACTCCATGGAAGGAAAGTGATGACCAACCTAGATAGCATATTAAAAAGCAGAGACATTACTTTGCCAACAAAGGTCCATATAGTCAAGGCTATGGTTTTTCCAGTGGTCATGTATGGATGTGAGAGTTGGACTGTGAAGAAAGCTGAGCCGAAAAATTGATGGTTATGAACTGTGGTGTTGGAGAAGACTCTTGAGAGTCCCTTGAACTGCAAGGAGATCCAACCAGTCCATCCTAAAGGAAATCAGTCCTGGGTGTTCATTGGAAGGACTGATGCTGAAGCTGAAACTCTAGTACTCTGGCCACCTCAGGCGAAGAGTTGACTCATTGGAAAAGACCCTGATGCTGGGAGGGATTGGGGGCAGGAGGAGAAGGGGCTGACAGAGGATGAGATGGCTGGATGGCATCCCAAACTCGATGGACATGAGTTTCAGTAAGCTCTGGGAGTTGGTAATGGACAGGGGGGCCTGGTGTGCTGAGATTCATGGGGTCGCAAAGAGTCAGACATGACTGAGTGACTGAACTGAACTGATAGTAGGATTTTCCAGAGAAACAGAAACAGTAGGAGATACATAGAGAGCTATATCTCACTCTCTATATGTGTATTTTGTATATCAGTGGGGTGAGGAGGGTGGGAAAAGAGGGAGGGAAAGAGACTTACTTGCTTATGGTTCAAATTTGAAGACAATCAAGGCAAATGAATTCTCTTATACTCAAAGGAGGGAACACTTTTGCTCTATTCATGCCTTCAGCTGATGGTATGAGGTTCACCCACATAAAGGACATCAATCAGTATTGCTCAAGCTAGAAATTTAAATGTTAATCTTATAAAAAAAAAAAAAACCCTCATAGAAACTCTAAACATAATTTTGACCAGAGGTCTGTGTATCCCAAAGCCCATACAAATTGACACATACAATTAACCATCATATGACTTAAGCCAAAGTTGGAAAAGGAAGATATGATACTGGAATCTCAGTAAACCATAGATACAGGAGGTCTTTCTAATATGAGAGTTCACCAATGACTTTACACTAAGAAATTATATATGATCTAAGAAAATTATATTATCGTTGTACTAAAGAAAGTCTGAGATATATTTAGGATCCATCCTCTTTGAAGGCTCTTTTCAATCTTAAGAAAATCTTTTAAAACATTTTTTAAACTTTATTCATCTGTTTAGTTTTGGTAACAGTAAAAAAGGTTGGGACAAATGAAAATAAGAAATAGCTGAAACGTTACTCAGAATTAAGGGACAAATAGCATTTATAGTCTTAAGCTTTTAAGTGAACATTTTTCTCACATAGATTGTTCTGTTCATACATATTAACTAACTTTCTTCTCTGTATAAAGACAAAGTGATTTGCTAACAGTAGTGAATCCAAATGAATGACCTATCTGATAGTCATAGCCTCATAAAGGAAAGTCAAGTAGTCTACAAAGAGATACAAGCACTTGCGCAACTGGAAGTAGGAATTCTTACACATAATTAATCTTGCAGTATAATCACCTAAACCCTGAGAGGATGAGTGAGTATTTCTTGTAGAAGAACAGGGAAAAGGCAGAAATGAGATATACAATTGCCATTTACCTTGTAGAACTAAAAGGAAGGTGAAAAGATTATATAATTAACAAGTACAATTTCATCAAGGTAACATTCTTAAAATAGTGATGAATATCCAGACACCAATATAGTTGGCTTTTGTGCTTGAACTTACTGAAAAGAAAGATTAGAGTAGTAAAACAGAGATCTCTATAACTTTCAGTGACTCACAGTGGGTTTTGAGGTTTATTCTATCTCTAATTTGGGAGATGAAGCTCAAAAGTAGTATAGAAAAACTGAAGAGATACATGAAGAAGATTTCATTTATTCACCCCAAAAGTACTTACTGATTGTATATTGTTAGGCACTACACAAGAACCAAAGATTCAAAGGTAACAAAATTGCCCTCTCATGGAGAAAACAAATATATAAGTAAGAATTATCATTCAAAATTATGAATACTATCATAAGAAAATGACCAAAGGCTATTAGATTTTGGAGAAGGTGACATCAGAGCTGGGACAAAATGTTTGGGACTTTTCTGAACAGTCACAGAAGATGTGTAATTTTGAAGAAATTAAATGGGAGTAGTTTACATTCAGGGTAATGGAAATTTGAGAACAAGATGAAAAGAGGTATATTAGGATCAGATTATAAAACACTTGAAGGCTATGTTTTTGTTTATATTTTTTAAGACAATTTTTTCTTCCACAGGTCATAGAAATGAAATGTTGAAAATAGTTGTTATAAACAATGTTCTGTTCATCCTTAAAGATTCTACCCCTTATATTTATGAATTTATGAAACAGCAGATAGCTGAAATAGGTCACTGTATTACGTATGAGTCAAATCTAAAGTATAAGCTATAATTGCTTACAGTTATCTTACAGTTTCACTCTAACTTAATTTTCATATCCCAAACTCTTCCTAAGTTTCCTCTCCACTTCTCTAGAAAAAAATTCTTTTAATGAAATGTATCAGTCTCTAATGGAAATAAACCAATCCTAATAATTTTTTAAAGTTTTCCATTTCACATTTCTCATGTATTCCCCCTTTATCTTCCTGCATAAATATTTTTCTCTTCTTATTCCTCTATATTTATTAATAAATCCTAGATGGTCATTTTAATTATTCATTGGGTGATAAGAATGCATGAATGATTTGCAGAAGCAGATTACCTGAGGAGGAGAATGTGCAAAAAGCTTCCAGGAATATTATTTTTTTATACACTAAACTGTTATTGCACATTCTAAATGGTATGGGGAAAAAAAAGTCAATTTTTAATAGTTTTTTCCTTACATTTTTTTTAATGTGAACAAGTAGAGAAGGGGAAAAATAATAATGTACATAGATTTTGGATGAACCAGAAAGCTTCCTATGGGAATATCTTAGGAATAGGAATGGCTTTGACTGCATGTCTTATATCGTGTATGAAAGTGTTAGTCACTCAGTCATGTCCAACTCTTTGCAACCCCATGGTCTGTCCATGGACTTTTCCAGGAAAGAATATAGGAGTGAGTTCCAATTCTCTTCTTAAGGGGCTCTTCCTGATCCAGAGGTCAAACCTGGGTCTTCTGCATTGCAGTCAGATTCTTTACTGTCTGAGTTAACAGGGAAGCCCTCTTAGAATATCATGTACATACACCTATGTAACATTTTAAAATCATTTGCTTGATCACATGAGCTTTAGCTGATCTGGCTAGGTGATTTCAAGACAATTTCTCAAATAATCAATATAACATGAGGATTGAAACGGTCTAAAATATACTAGGAATCAGACTTCAAGGAGTGTCCTAAGAGAAAATAGCTACGAATGCAGCTACATTCTACCTATTACTTAAATCAAGTAAATCAATACTGAATTAAGTTATTAGTTTTCCAGATTTACTTGTTACTGGGTTTTAAATGAGACAAATGTTTCTCACGAACCATCATTCTACCATGATTGGAGATGTTAAAAAAAAAAAATCCATAACTAGTATTGGAAATGCAGCAAATTATATCTCAGATCTAGACTTTTGCTTTGACCCAATCTCATTTATACCTTCAACTCTTGGTAATAACTCAGCAAGTAAACTAAAGAGTTGAGCATATCTTATCATGAACGTTGTTTTTTTTTTTTTTTTTTATGCAGCTTTAGGACAAAGCAAAATTAGCTAGGAATTTTCATTGGTAATTCAGTTTTCTGAAGATTCTAATCAGTTTCAGAAAGGATGAAAAGAATACCACTGTTTTCTTACATTCTATAAAGATGAATTCTGAACTGCTACTAAAGGTATTCATCTTTTTTACCATGGGGCAGGGCAGGGAATTGAGGTTACCTGACCTTGTTTGGGGATGTGCCTTTGTTTGTTTGTTTGTTTTTAGTTTCATTACTTGTTATCTCTAGGAACCCGTGATCCTTTTATTCTGCTACATTCTTTAAAGAATAACAACAAAACAAACAAACAAACAAAAGCAAGGGCTGTCAAAACTTAAATCTTTTGTGATTTCCTATTTCATTCTCTAATGGTTCGTGATTCTAAATATATATGTGTATCTGTTCTGTTTCTTGGATAAAAAAATTTACCAAAGATCAAAAGAAGAAACCCTAGAATTTAAATGGGGAATCTATATATCACAGTGGATTTCTTCTCAAATGGACAATACTTAGGTTTTAAGCAAAATACTCTGCCAGTTAAATGTGAAACTGAATTACAAAGACTTGAGGTTTTTGCTTTATATAAACAGAGAATTGAAATTCATTTATGCCGTAAATGTGCATTCAGAGTCCATGAACCATGCTCTGTTTGTATTGAGGGGTAGAACGTTTTCCTGCCAGACCCCGTCCTTCTATTTCGCTGCAGAATCATGATGTGGAGCGCATCTCTTGGCTTCCTGCTCATGCACAGGACGCCCCGCACGGCCCCCTCGCAGCGCCCACCGGCTCTGCTCCAGGACGTGATTCTCCTGATTCTGCTCCGCACTTGCTTCATATCCTCTGCTTGATGGGCGGGTGTGACATGCTGCTCCAATACTATTCAACTAGCGTTTGTCTTTACACTGGTGTCCTCGCTTACTGCATATATCACTTAGAACAGCAGTTTAAACAGCTCTGCAGGGCTGGAGAAACCATGCATTCAGGAGGACTGTGTGCCGTTGGTAACAGACCAATTACATGCCTTATGAAGGCAGTCAGGAGACAGATCTGGAGGTTTGCTTCTCCACATTCTGATACCATGGGCTAATGGAAACAAGGTTTAGGGGTCTTGGTGTGCTAAAGGGCTTCCCGGTAGAGAAACTACCTACAGTGCAGGACACCCCAGAGATATAGGTTCGATTCCTGGGTTGGGGGAAGGAAATTGCAACCCACTCCAGTATTCTTGCCTGGAGAATCCCATGGACAGAGGAGCCTGGTGGGCTATGGTCCATAGGTCGCAGAGTCAGACACGACTGAAGCGACTGAGCAGAGCCTACATTCTATAGTCAATCTCCACTGTCAATAAGTGTTATAAAATTAAACGTCAAAAACTAGACTGGGGAGAACAACTGTTTTAATAATCTACAATATTTGTTCCCTGTTGATGACCCTGAAAATTCTAACAGCTATTTTCCCTCTTTGAGATCCATTAACAGTTTAAATTTTGAGTATTGTCGATATAAGGTACATTAGATTTCCATGATCTCTAAGTATTTACAGGCAGGGAACAATAAAATTACCTTCGGAAGTCAATATGTTTTCAAAAAAATGCTTTGCCTATAGTAAATACAACCGCTATACTACTTTCTTTTGCTACTATCAGGAAATTTCCTCTTAATATCTAGGCATGCCCAGCTCCTCATGAATCTCCTTTTCCACTTTACTTCATCTCCATCTTTATTGGCAATCTCATTTTTAGCATCTATGCATTGTTTTCTTAAATGTCCTATTATTTTTTCATTTTTTGAATGTTTATTTTGTTAACACCAGAAACATTTTTTATTGGGGTATAGCCAATTAACAACGTTGTGGTAGTTTCAGCTGAACAGGAAAGGGACTCAACCATTCAAGTACATGGATCCATTCTCCCCCAACCCCAACTCCCATCAGGCTGGCACATAATGTTGAGCAAAGTTCACGTGCTATACAATAGGTCTTTGTTGGTTTTCCCTTTTAAAATATAGCAGTGTGTACGTGACCAATGCAAATGAACTTACTTATGAAACAGAAAGAGACTAACAGAAAATAAACTTACTGTTGCCTAGGGGAAGGGATAGTTGGGGACTTTGGAAAGGTAATGTCCTTATTATTTTAAGTTAATATTCTTTAAAAGCATGTTCACATGATGAAAATTAGGTTCCTAGAAACTTGCCTAAATCTTAATGTAATAATTTTGTATAGTTATAAGGTTGATAACTATTCTTGTAACTGCATTTCGATTTCCTCTCATTTATGGATTCATATTTTCCAGTACTTGAAATATTCTTCAACCTCAATGTTTTGTTCTATCCCTAATTATACTCTAGGCTGAGAAAATAGCACATTAAATATAATCTAATAATATTTTAATATTTTCTCTCCCAGTGCCATTTCAGAAAATTATATGAAGTTATTCTATTTTCTAACTGCAGAAATATTGTTGTAGACATTAACAACAGGATATAAAAAACTAAAATTGACAAAGTAATTTATAAGGACATGAAAATGTTTGTACTACTAAGAGCTTTGCTCTATTTTATACCAAAGTCAAATATTGACATATTTAACAATGATGACACCAATTTGAAAGAATAATCAATAATCAAAAAACTTAGTTCTAACAAACATAAAACAAATAACATAAAAGATGTTACTACTTTGTACTTTCTTCCATCAATAAAAAATTCTGAAATATTAACTACAGATTATACACATATTTACTGTACCTAATGTTGGGTAAATGACTCTCTCTGCTTTGTTCCTAATTGCTGTTAGAGATGCTAAAATATCAATGCTAACTGATTTACTGAAAATTAAATCTATATAAATTCACTTTTTTACTTATTGCTAATCCTAAGACTTCAAGGTTCCTCAAAAGTGAGTGGTTTAAAACAGTAGAAATTGATTGTTTCATAGTTCTAGAGGATCTGTGTCCAAAATCAAGGTGTCAGGCGACAGGTTAGTTTTTTCTAAGGGTTTGATGGGGTAATATATTCTGTGCCTCTCTTCTAGCATATGGTAGCTCCAGGCATTCTTTGGCTTATAGGTGCATCATATCCATCCTTTGTCTATACATGATGTTCTTCCTGGGTCTCTGTCTTCACATGACCATCTTCTTATAAAGACAGCAGTTACATTGGATTAGGGGACCACTCTACTTCAATATGACCTCTTCTTAACTAATTATATCTGCAATAACCCTATTTCCAAGTAAATCACATTCTAAAGTACTGGAGTTTAGAAGTTCCACAGTTTTTGAGTTATAAAATCCAATACATAAAGCTGATTTACTGAATTTTAAATCTATCATAATTAATTTCTCTTTTGCTTTATTTGTATTCTATTCTATCAAATCAAATTTTTCTATTCCTTTTTTTTTTTAAACAGGACCAGTCACTTGGTTTTATAAAATAATTATCATTTATTGCAAATCTCCTAAAATTCTCTATATACTACACCTCATTTTCTTCATATTTAACCAATTGCCATGTTGCCTCTGTTCAGAAGAAAAACAGTACTCTTCCTTTCCAGGGTTAATATTTTTCACCTGGACATTAACTCTATTCCCTCATAAACTCCCCAAGATTTTAAGTCATCAATGATTTTTTTTTTTTTCCCCCACATCTTCATCCTTCTCTCCAAACTTCTACTTAGGCAAATTCTCAGCTTTCTCAAAGTAATATTGACTCACTGTTTCTATTCGTCTGTACATGTTAACAGAAACATTCTATTAAAAAGAATCTGTAACAACTACTCAACAACTTAAAATGATCTCTGACCCTACCACTCTACTTATGAGATTTTCCTTTAAAGCATCACCATTGCTTGAAATAAAAAAAAATGCAATGATTTATTTCCATATATTTCATATCCCTGAAAATATCCCTAGAAATTGTTGTTGAAAAGTCCCTTTTCTAGAAGATCTTATCTTGGGCATTATCTTGTTGATCACTTTCACCTATGAAATGTTGCTTTTATTTTTCTTTTTTTTAAGTTTTATCCTTGGCCCTTTTTTCTTCTGCCACTAAACTCAGGGTTTTTTTTGTTGTTTTGAGTTACACTTTTATTTAAGGACTACCATATGTAAAAAAAATTTTTGGAAGCTTGAGACGGACTTACTCTTTACCAACATAATTTTTCATGTATTATCTACTTATCTTTATTTCCTTGTTTATCTTCACTTATTTTTTTCTGTACAGGTCTGCTTCTCTAGAAGAATGCAATATTTTAAAATCAAGAATCTTTGTATTATTATTGTCTATGTACATTTCCAACAGACAGTTTTACACAGAGTAGGTACTTAAAAACACATGCTCTGAAATCTCTTGATAAAATTTTCTATACTAATCACTGGTCCTAATTTTAACTTCACATTAATAACATACTAAAGAGAAAAACTGGATAAATTATATCTAAAGCCAGCATATTAATTTTAATACTCTGCTTTGCAATGGAGAGCTCTTATTCATCTGGGTAACACTAAAAAAGTTTGAACAACTGAATGTTTAAAATAAAGGGTACTGCTCATAAAGTAAATATATGTCATGTAGTTTATTTTCCAGCATATTATTATCAACATACAGGAAAATATAGTTAACAAATTGTTTTCCATAAATGAAAAGTTAATTCAAACCTCATTAAATGTTTTATTTTTAATAATGTTGTTGTTAAATATGTAGGGAAAATATTGTATCTTATTTACACATTTTGAATAATTTTATAATTTAAGGTCTAAAAATTTTTTAGTAAGGGGATCTTTAAAAATTTCTTTTACCCAGCATTTTTCAAGTGCCTTTAAACCAAGAAATTCTGTTTTAACTGGTCATCTCACTTATCAAAGAATATATATTACTTGCTGAAAGATATTGACTATGTTACTTCATATAAAAGTCATGATAAAACATGTATTCAACAAAATGGCTATTTCATATATACTCTAATACTTATTCCAGAAATTTATTATATGTGATAGACTTATAGCAATATAAAACTTATTCTTACAGGGCTAGTGAATTAATTCAATGTACAAGACTGCTTTGAACAACTGCTTTCTTGCCTGGATTTATTGTCTAGTATTTAAAGTAAATTTCATTTCAGGGAGGCATGAGAATTATATTTATGCCATTATTCTTCATGTACTTTCTGTCAGTTCCTACCTCAACTGTTATCACTTTTTACCCTGTTAACACTCACTCACACTCTACATCAGGCATGATAAATATATCCTCAAGGCATATAAAGAGCATGTAGTAGTAACAGTAAAATGGAGCAGACTCATTCTTTAAGAATTTGTATGAAAGGTGGATCTGTAGTAAGTCTGAGAAATTAGATCATTTGAAAATGAAGAATAAAGCCACAGGAAATCTTCCTCAGTGCATATTAGTTAAACATCACATTTTTTATGAAGCAAAAAATCTTTAATAATCTTAATATGGTAGGTTAAAAATGATAATTAGTTCCCTAAAGGAAAGGAATTTCCCTCCATTCTCTCCCCACCATCACAGGTATCAATTTGCAAAGAATTTGTAGGCATAGTCCACTTAGTAAAATGAAAGCAAACTTCTGGCAAATAAATTTATGTAATATTGTTACAGGACTGAAGTCATCCAGGTAATGAATTCTGAAGAAAATGAATCCCGAAGAGTGAACACTAACGATGACAAAATAATTCCTTCGATTAAAAACAAATTGACTGTAGGAACACTAAAATAAATATTAAATTATTTTCCAATCTAATTAAATCTCAACAAGATTGCTGAGGCTATGATGATGTTTAAATTGTCTTTGAAACTCTTGTGTAAATTGGAGCTGGACCTGAACACAATATACTAATTCTGAACTGCATCAACAAGAAAGAGTTGTAATACACTAACAAAACAGAATTGAACTTTTGTGAGGTCTCTGTTAGGCAGAAACACTGTAATATATAAAACACATCTGGAGAGTTAATTGTGTATGCATGTATGTGTGTGTGAATAAAAGCTTTAGCACAGAAACATTCACAAATGTTACACATTGTCCTTTGTCTCAAATTCTACTTAAGTATTCCAATAATTTAACATACAAGTTCTATGTATACTTTGACATTATCCCACTGTCATTCTAAATGTAAGAGATTCCAGTTATGTGTTAGCATAAAATCATCACTCACATACACACACACATATGCATAGGCTAATCAGTGGTTCACTAATATCATTAAATATTTTCATTTTCTAATGACCTTAAAATTCTATAGTCTTTCCCTACAAAATCTCTAAAGAGAATGACTGAATCATTGCCCATTGTATATGGGCCAGAGAACAAGGAGACAATAAAGGATTTTAGTTGGTTCTTTAAGTAAGTGAAGGCTTACTTACTTAAAGAACCTCCTTTGTGGCTCAGGTAAAGAATCCACCTGCAATGTGGGAGACCTGAGTTTGATCCCTGGGTTGGGAAGATCCCCTAGAGAAGGGAAAGGCTACCCACTCCAGTATTCTGGCCTGGACAATTCCAAGGACTAAACAGTCCGTGGGGTGCCAAAGAGTCAGACACGACTGAGTGATTTTCAATTTCTTTCATGTTAAGTAAGTAAATCAAACTGGCAAATTGTTCACTCACTCAGATCTTGGTACTGTTTACCTTGTAATTCGCTGACACTTTAGGAGATATTCACTTCAAACATTATGGTCAATGACTTGAGACTCAGAAGTGTAATTTCCAAAGAACAGCTTTTGGTCAATGTTGACCATTATTTTTTTTAAGGAAAGTACAGAAGTAAATCTGACTTAAAATAACAACTAACATAAAACATGTAGGTACAGTTTATGTGTCTGTAGACAGAAGATTTAGCCTAAAATCTAAAACAATATTAAGTGTTTTTTTTTTTTTAAACTCATTTTGTTTTTAGAGCATTCATCTCCATTAGATAAGAAATATAAAATTGCTTAAATAAGTTTTGAGGTTGAAGCAAAATATTTTCTACTTGTACCCCAGATCGGCATGAAGAATAAAGAGAACCAAAAGAATTATATGTAAAAGCACTGAAATTTACATTATCAATTTTAAAAACCATTTGCCTGTTTAAAGTAAAAAATAATATATACATTTATAAGATAAGTAAAATATGGAACAACAATCTCACAAACTATGTGATATAGTAAAGGAATTATACATATAAATTTGTTACACTGTAGATTGATCGGGACAAGTTAAATATGCATAGCATATCCTTTACAGGAAGGAGGTAAATGAGATATTTGTACACATGTGTTTTCATATATATAAAAGTGTGGCATATATTTGTGTATATACAATGAATACACACATTTATATATATAAATAGAAATCTATACTAATGAAAATGTATCAGTTCAGTCACTCAGTTGTGTCCGACTCTTTGTGATCTCATGGACTGCAGCACGCCAGGGTTCCCTGTCCATCACCAACTCCCGAAGTTTATTCAAACTCATGTCCATTGAGTCGGTGATGCCATCCAACCATCTCCTTTTCTGTCGTTCCCTTCGTATACATGCACACAAATTTCCACACTAGGATTTAGAAATCTTTGAGGGAACATTTTTTTCATCTAACACACACACACACACACATAGATATACCTATGTAATGACACACAAACATACATTTATAGTTGGAAAGAGAAAGATTCTAAAGATAAACATCATAGTATTAATAGTAGAAATTGACAAGCTCACCTTAGGTATACTGGAAATGTAGTAGACTTGAAGGGTCAAAACAATTCTAAAGACTTCTAAGAATGTCAGAAGATTAATAATACCATATTTACCAATCTTAAAGCTATAATGTTCAAAATAGTGCCAAAGTTGCATATAGATAGACAGCAATGGAACAGAACAATGCTATTGACACATTTAGTCCAATGTTAAAGACACCCACTGTTACTCTTCCGGCACAGGAAAGTCAAGTTGTAGAACAAAATTTAAAACCTAAGTATCATGAATACTAGATTGGCAAAATAAGTTATAGTGGGTACATTACACCAGATCGTATATAAATCTTTAAAGGATGAAGCACATCTATAATCAAAAATATAAAAAAAAATGATTTGTGGTGTATTATTGAGGAAGCAAAAGAATATTTCGAAGTGGTGATCAGTACTATACTAATTATATTGTACTATGTGTGAACACGTCAGGTGCATGAACCCATTGTGTTCACAGGATGCTTATCAAAAGTGTTAAAAGAGGTCAGTTTAATTTCAAGTGAGGAGATACCTGAGGTAGTTTCATTCCTCTCGCTGATTATGGTTTTGATTGAACATTTTAAGTGTAGACTTCAGAAAAAATTAAGAAGTCTTCATTCTGGGTAAAAAAGCTTAGTGTTCCAATCACTCTTTTAAATTTAGAAATATTTTTATTGATATAAGCATCACGGGTTGTTACAAATCAGTCAGAAGCTATTTGTACCATTTGTGACAGCATGACACCAGTTTGGACAGAAAGTATTTGAAAAAGATACAATGAGGTCAGGCTGCACCTAAGCAGGCTGGAATCAGCTGGACTAGAATTTACTTGCAAGGCAGATAAAAGAAACACCAAATAAAAGTTAAAATTACCACAGAAGTTGTCTGAGACCTTTGTGTGCTAGAAAGCAGAGGAAAATATTGCATTCATGAGAAGGAACAAGGTTTTAAAGGAACAAGTTTGGAAGAAGCTTTTAGTAAAACATCATATTTCAGTTTAACCAGCAGTTGTCATTAATGAAAGCAAAAGATTTAAGCTAACTAAATATAAGAGCTAAATGTTGATTACAAACTTGGGTGCTTTTTTGTGAAGCGTGTTCACACTCTGTCTTATTCCTATAATTGATATCATAGAACTTATCTGAATGTAACTGTTGAATATTGATATAACAAGTCAATATTCCTTTTATTCATAGGAAGAATAAGTAAATGCTGCTGCTGCTAAGTCGCTTCAGTCGTGTCCGACTCTGTGCGACCCCATAGACGGCAGCCCACCAGGCTCCCCCGTCCCTGGGATTCTCCAGGCAAGGACACTGGAGTGGGTTGCCATTTCCTTCTCCAGTGCATGAAAGTGAAAATTGAAAGTGAAGTCGTTTAGTCGTGACCGATTCTTCGTGACCCCATGAACCGCAGCCCACCAGGCTCCTCCGTCCATGGCATTTTCCAGGCAAGAGTCCTGGAGTGGGGTGCCACTGCCTTCTGCAATGTAAATGCTAGTCTCCATCAATCTTACAATGTTTTTCATAAGGGAAAAATAGTAACAAAGTTTCTTTGGTAGAAGTTTGGAAGAAAATGATTTTACTAGTGATAAAAACTCCAAAAGCAATCTCAGGACATTCTGATAAGCCAGAAGTTTATTTAAAAGATTATGAAGGGTCATTTTAGGTAGTAGATAACAGGAAACATACAGCAATGGCATAAAATTGATTCCAATTTCTGGTCTTTAATTTGAAACAGAAACATGGTCTAATTTTTAGTAAAAAGTTTACAAGAAGTATTCATGTTGAATAATGTTTTGTGGTCTGAGAAAATGAAAAAAGCACATTCATATCTTTAACTAATCATTTTTACTCTGAGAAATAGAATTTGCACAAATGGAGTAAAAGTATTAGAGCATCTGTGCATAAATAGGTAATTCCATAGACAGAAGACTCTGAGTAGCTGCACAAAATAAGGAGATATGTAAATAATTAACAGTATCATTAAGAAAAATCACTCCTAAAATTCAAGCACAAAATCACATCATTCTCCATATTGTATATCTCCTTTACCCGCAAAATAAAAATAATTTCACAATGCTCTTATTTATACATATATAACACATTTAAACTTCTCAAATATACCACTTTATGTGAAGCTTTCTGGCTAAGCCAAAAAATAAATAAAACTTTTCAAATATACTTCTATGCAAAAAAAAAAAAAAAAACCCAGGATCCTTCTGCTTCTCAAATTTCTTTATAGAGACAAATAATAACTGACATTACCATACTGCTAGGAAAAGCTAAAACTGCAAGGGGTAAGAAATCTTGTTTGAAATAAAGATGATAAGTTACAAAATTTTTATTAAGCTCATATTTCATCTATATTCAGAAAACAAGATTAATGTAAGATCACTGTTCCTGAATCAAGCTGTCCTAATTAAGTGCAAAACAAGATTAAAATGGATAATAAATAACATTTGCTCTGGCCTTTCCTCATCTATGGTGCCAAAAGTATCTGTTTGATTTATTTCTACTTTAATTTACTCAAATATAAGTTATGTCAATCAATTTGAATTGAAAGCAGTTCTTGCTAAGACTCTTTCATTCATCACTAGGTTAAAAGCATGCAACCAATGGCACTGTGAGAGAAATAGCAAAATGCATGCATTTAAAAACAGAAGATACAATGAGATGGTGTTTTTAAGTACAAGAATGAATTTTATCATTAAACCTCAGAAAAGAATGAGAATTAACCTTTATTCTTATGGGCTTCCCTCATAGCTCCGTTGGCAAAGAATCCGCCTGCAATGTAGGAGACCCCAGTTTGATTCCTGGGTCAGGAGGTTCCCCTGGAGAAGGGATAGGCTACCCTCTCCAGTATTCTTGGACTTCCCTTGTGACTCAGCTGGTAAAGAATCCACCTGCAATGCAGGAGACCTGGGCTCAATCCCTGGGTTGGGAAGATCCTCTGGAGAATGGAAAGGCTGCCCACTCCAGTATTCTGGAGGATTCCCTGGACTGGAGAATTCCATGGACTGTACAGTCCATGGGGTCACAAAGAGTCAGACACGACTTCTCACTTGTCATATCCAAGTTATAAACCTCATAGGGTAATGATTTTTTTCTTCATGAGGATATGTGTTTTGTGAGAAACAAAATATAATCCACAATTGAAAAAATGCTACAAAGCATTTTCTTATACTCTAATCAATAAATTCACTTTAGTGACTTCTACCTGTGTTTAAAGAAATGGAAATATGTTTGCTTTGGAGGAGGAAATGGCAACCCACTCCACTGTTCTTTCCTGGAGAATCCCAGGGACGGGGGACCCTGGTGGACTGCCATCTATGGGGTCGCGCAGAGTCGACACGACTGAAGCGACTTAGCAGCAGCAGCATGGATAATGTTATGTTATGTGTGTAGAGTCACATCATGCCAGATGTAGCCTATATGATTTCCCTCCAACTTTTTGAACTTACTCAGAGGCCAGGGTCATGATTTTCTCTGGATAGCAGAGACACTCTGGATATGGGGTGGGGGGTTTCCTTCCTCATGGTTGTCTTGGAAATGTCTGAAATGGCTTTGCTACTTTCCCCATTTAACCATTACAATTTCCTGAAATCCTGTCACTTGATAAATTTAAACGATCAAAATTATAAAATTTAAGCAATTACTTAAGTAAGTTGCTTGAGTCACTAAATGAAAGTACTAAATTAAGGGAATCCCTGAATATTAGTAAATATGTATTAATAGATGCCAGCCATTTGATTATATTTCCAAATATTCTTTCAACAAATCAGTCATAATTATACATTGTAGTCCACATATACATTTATTAGATAGTACTGCAGAGAATTTTGGACAAAATTAGATAAGTAAGGTTTATGGATGAGGAATCTGAAATATTTGTTTATATACAATTCTTTCAAATTATGAGAAAACCTTCATTTAAGCAGTATATTTCATTTATGAAAAACAGTAAATGAGGAATCTAGAGAAGCCTCCCACTCCCTTCTTCAGTGGGTGCATCTCATAAATGCAGTGAATACCTTCTCACTATGAGCTCATGACAAGAGGTCCAGTCACATGCCTACTCTGCAAAGCACCTGTCATCTGTTTTCCATTCTTATTCCCATTTTATCTTGCACACAAAATAAATAATCAGTAGTATCATCTGAAACTCTTCTCAATGGGAGAAATTCACTTTACAATTTTTCAGGGCCATTGATGAGTGGTGCCATAGTGAAGCAGCTATATAAAGATATATCTTTAAACTAGGGCTATTAATTATCCACTCCATCAACTGGTCAGAGGCCATGAGTCTACTTGACAGAGATATATAGCTAAGTAATAGAACTAGATACCATTTTCGTGAACTACAAATTTGTGCCTCTTGAGCCAGTTATAGCCTTCCATTTATGTGGCACTTCCCTTTTATAAAGAAATATAATTGCACACATCCATTTTTCTGGCTTGATAACTTATATAAATCCCATTCATGACAGCAGTTTGGGTTGCCTTGTCCCTTAGTAGGCATGGTTAGCCATTCAGATTTACTAGGGCCCAAGAGCTAGCAAGGTGATATTTTTCACCCCAAAGTCAGTAATAGACAACAAAGGGCTTGGCCATATTCCAAAACTGAAAGGTCTAAACATTATTTCTCTAATGAGGTTGCAGAGTCTCCACAGATCACCTTGGTCTGCCCCAGACACTTCTACTACCATTACATCTGATAGGGAAAGAGGTCCAGTTGATTGGGCAATGTGTCCTACAGATCTGGGCTTCTTTAAAATGAGGAGATTTACAAGTTGTCAGATAAATAATTGAAGTAGTTTGCCCTCATATGATATTTGTAGCCCCCAATATGCAGACACCCAGAAACTTGTCTCACTTTAGAAGATAACCCCCAACATATCTCAGTCCTCAAACACTTCATTAATGATTTTGGCCAAACTTCCCCTAAGGCATATTTTTTTACATTCTGGCACATGTCTGTCTTTTTTTTTTTTTTGCATGTGGACCACTTTTAAAGTATTTATTGAATTTGTTACAATATTGCTTCTATTTTATGTTTTGGTTTTTTTGACCATGAGGTATGCAGGATCTTAGTTCCCTGACCAGAGATCGAACCCACACTCCTATCATTGGAAGGCAGAGTCTTAACTACGGAAGTCTTTGGCACACATCTTAATAAGGAAGACAGAATATTTGCAACTTTCTCCTTTCCAGTTTCCATTACCACACCTAAATGGGTCAGCTTGGTATTTTGCAGTACCTGAAGCTTATCAAGATGTCTGAACTATGTTACAACAAGGAGTAAAGTTACCATGTAGTCTCATGAAGGATAAATTTCTGATTTTATATCATTTGCCTTGCTGATTGGAAGTGGAAATAAGTTATTTTCCAGGTGAAAAGCTTTACACAAATACCAGATACTATGGGGGTGGGGTCAACTATTGTATATATACACCTGGAATCACAGTTGCACTTAGCATCAACATCTCATGAAGTTTAGGATATCCTACTGTGATTTTCTATGATTACACTGGTTTTTACCAGGTAAACATGTAAGGTAATATGGGCTGTGGTAGCAGTCACCACACCTGCATGTTTCAAGACTTGCTGGTAGCACTAAATCTCTGCAATACATGCAAATGTGTAGACTTGCTTTTGGTTGACATACTGGAAGAATGAGGATGTTCCAGGGGTTCCTATTTGCCCTTATTGTAAAATCTCTTCCACAGGTCAGGGAATCCCTTGGGGATTATCTCTGGTACCAAGTATTTCTCTTCACAATATATATTTCTGGTCAAAGATCCAAAAATTAAGCTATAGTCTCGTTGAAACAATATTAGATCTAGAGGTCTCTGAGAGGCTGCATACTATAAAACTTTTAGATGAAAGCACAGGCAGAACACTTTCCAACATAAATCACAACAATATCTTTTTGAATCCACCTCCTAGAGTAATGAAAGTAAAAACAAAAACAAATGGGACCTAGTTAAATTAAAATCTTTTGCACAGCAAAGGAAACTGTAAACAAAAGGAAAAAACCCTCAGAATCAGAGAAACTATGTGCAAACAAATCGACTGACAAAGGATTAATCTTCAAAATACACAAATAACTCATGCAGCTCAATATAAAAAAATTTTTAAACGGGTGGAAGATCTAAACAGACATTTCTTCAAAGACATATACATGGTCAAAAAAAAAGCACATGAAAAGATGCTCAACATTGCTAATTCATAGAGACATCCAAATCAAAACTACAAGGAGGTATCATCTCACATTGGTCAGAATGGACATCATCAAAAAATCAACAAACAATAAATGTGGAGAGGGTGTGGAGAAAAGGAAACCTTCCTACACTGCCAGTGGGAATGTAAATTCATACAACTATTTTGGAAAACAGTATGAAAGTGCTTAAATATAAAACTACCATACAACCCAGCAATCCACCTTGGGCGTATATTTGGAGAAAACCATTATTTTAAAGATATGTGCACCCCAACATACACTGCAGCATTATTTACAATAGCCAAGACATGCAAGCAACATAAATGACCACTGACAGATGAGTGGATAAAGGAGATGTAGTACATATATAGGATGGAATTTTACTCAGCCTTAAAAGGAACGAAATAATGCCATTTGTAGCAACATGGAAAGACCTATACATTGTCATACAGAGTGAAGTCAGCCAAATATCATATGCCCTTGCTTATGTGTGGAATCTCAAAAAATGATACAAATGAACTTATTTACAAAACAGAAAGAGTAGAAAACAAATCTACAGTTACCGGGGGGAAGGAGAGGAGGGATAAATTGGGAGATTGGGATTGGATATATATAGACACTAATTATATAAAGTGTGCTTAGTTGCTCAGTCATGTCTGACTCTTTGTGACCCTTTGGACTGTAGCCTGCCAGGCTCCTATGCCCATGGGACTTTTTAGGCAAGACTACTGAATGGGTTCCCAGCAGTCTTCTCCACCCAGAGATGGAACCCATAACTCTTGAGTCTCCTGATTTGGCAGTCAAATTCTTTACCACTAAGTCATCAGGGAAGAGACAGACAGACATGCATGCGCGCACACACACACACGGCATAGGGCATGGCAGCCCGCTCCAATGTTCTTGCCTAGAGAATCCCATGGATGAGGGAGCCTGGAGGGCTGCAGTGCATGGGTTCACAAAGAGTCAGATATGACTGACGTGATTTAGAATGCACAACACACACATATATATAACTGATTCACTTTGCTCTGTACCTGATAGTAACACACTGTAAATCAGCTATATGCTAGTAAAAAAAAAAAAAAAAAGATAGAGAGAACAATGAGATCAACTAGATTCAAGAATCCATTGCTTAAACTCCTTCAAGATTAATTTTGAAGTTGGAATATAATGGTGAACTAAGTCTCCGAGGACTATTATCAATGAGAGCCAAAATCAATTACCCACAGAAAGTCAGAATTTTCCTTTCCTAAAAAAAATCAGAGACATTACTTTGCCAATAAAGGTCCATCTAGTCAAGGCTATGGTTTTTCCAGTGGTCATGTATGCATGTGAGAGTTGGACTACAAAGAAAGCTTAACGCAGAATTGAAGCTTTTAAACTGGTGTTGGAGAAGGCTCATGAGAGTCCCTTGGACTGCAAGGAGATCCAATCAGTCCATACTAAAGGAGATCAATCCTGGTTGTTCATCGGAAGGACTGATGCTGAAACTGAAACTCCAATACTTTGGCCACCTGATGCAAAGAACTGACTCATTTGAAAAGACCCAGATGCTGGGAAAGATTGAGGACAGGAGGAGACAGGGATGACAGAGGATGAGATGGTTGGAAGGCATCCTCAACTCAATGGACATGAGTCTGGGTGGACTCCGGGAGTTGGTGATGGACAAGGCCTGGCGTACTGCAGTCCATGGGGCTGCAGAGTCAGACACAATGAGCGACTGAACTGAACTGAAGGGCACTTTCAACCTAAGAAGTGGCAACAGATTATGGGAAGACTTACATGCACATACTTCTGGATTAACTGCAGTGTTCTGTTTCAAAGAGGAGGACCCCTTACCCCACCCTCCATTATTTGAGGGTCACAGGGTCTGCCAACTGTCCTGGCTTGAGCACTATGAGTTTCCACTAGAGTGTTACCTCAAGATATGTTTCTTCTACTAGAACTGGAGTTTGAATTTGCTGCTTATAAATGTCAAATCCAGTTATTTCATTTCTAGTGGTCCAACAATCAAGTGTATATCACCACAGACTTTTGCATGTAAAAATTCAATTCTAATCGCCACTATTATAGTAATTGTGCCCATCCTGTCTCTGAATATAAATTGTGTCTACCTGGCTACTACTGCTTGTTCACATCCCTGTCTCAGTGATATAAGGAGATCCACCTCCACTGCAGCATTCCTATCATTTGTGCACTACACAGGACATTTACTCTAGAGATTTGTCAAGATGGCTAGTGACACACTCCCCAATTTATTTCTTAAGGAGATGATGGCTTGATATATCTACATGGGACTATAGTCTTTGGATCAAAAAAACAGTGCTTTCAGGAGTCAGCTACCACTAAATTAATTACAGTTATCACTTATTATTCACTGCTTGGTTAAGAATAATTTTATCTTTACAAAAGCATGAATGCACTCAGGCCAATAAAAACGACATGGTGTGTACGTGAAAGTAGCGGGAGTTCAGAATATGGATTATCATTTCTTTGAGAATACAGACTGACTCAAGAATTCATGGTTCTATCTTCTAAGGTTCTCAGATTGGTGGTTGAAGTTATAAGCATCACTGATCTTGTGCATGCATGTCCTGACATAAACCACACTGGCCACAAATGAGTAATACTGTATACATCATAAGGGCAATTCTTAACTGAGAAACACGTTACTTTGGATGAATTTTGTAAACAAGGTTTTCACTTGTGAAATTGTTCTATATAACCAGAGGTTAATTTATAGAACAAGATATATTTCGATGAAAGTTTTTCTTAAAAGCATTGTAAATTTCCTTGTTTTCTTACAGAGTACATTGAATATAATTCGAATATTTTTTCATGGCTATGAATGAATAACATAGCCATAGCATGAATAACATAATATAATGAATAACGACTGCAACTTCTATAATTTATACACCAAAGTGGTTCTTAAGTGTGATACTCAAACCACCATCATCAACAACTGGGAAATTTTTGAAATGTTAAATTTTAGGCCCCACTTCAGATCTAATGACTAGAAAGCTGCTAGTGATTTTGATGCCCACTAAAGCAGAACAGAGATCTGTAGAACCATTTATATAAATGGTATAGGCTTTAGGGTCAGGCACACTGAGGTTTAAATGTGAATCCTTAACCACATGACCTTGGGAAAGTTACCTAACCTACCAAAAGTGCAAATTCCTCTTAGGTAAGCTAAACTTTACAGAATCATGAGGATAAGATGAGCAATTAAGTGTAAATGCCTTAGTAGAGTGCTTCATTCAGTAATAATTTAGTAAATGATTGAAAATTTTAAAAATTATAACATATAGCTATTTAATACAGATTCATCCTCACTTTTTAATGTACATTTAACACATTTATTAAGTTCTAAAATTATTTTTTTATTTTAATATGCAGTTTCTATAAATGAAGAGCTAGATTGGAAAAAAAATTAGTACTTTAATCTTTTGAGCTTACTCCTAGATAACTGAGATAGCCAGAAATCTTAACTCTTACCTAATTTTGTTTAAAAAAGACTTCATATAGTACATTCAGTTTTACAGTTTTGTAAGATCCCAATTAGGCATATAGGAAAATAATCGAGAGAAGCTTGATTTCCATGTACATGACAGTAAAGAAAGATACAATTAGACCTAAAATAAATTGAAGAATTATAATTGTTCCTTTACTACATGCTTCCAAGTTCAAAATACTGGGAAACTTGGAAGGCAAGATAAAGAGAAATTATTTCTCAACAGCCAAGACTTTTAATTGGGTTTCCCTGAGGCATGCAGAGATAAACAACTTAGCAAGCAAGTATAAATCTGATTTATTTTCAGTAGGTGAGAATGCAAAGATACAATAGAAATATTAGATCTCAATGGCAAAAAGAAATTGAACTACTTTGAAATAAAAACTAAGCAGATACTGTTGCTTTGGTTGTTTTGTCACTGAACGTCAAAAGAAAAGCCTTCTATCAGCACTTTTAAACTTGTAAGCAGATTTTTTTTGTACCAGCCATACAACAAATACAGAAAGTAATACCTTTTGTAACCTTTCATAATTCCAGAACTGAGGATTAATAGTCATTATTCCTTTCCATTTATGAATTAAAAGTTCACATATTAAATGTGAAGTATTTACAAAGACATCTTTTAACAATGACTAGTATTATACTATACTGAACACTTAGGTCCTTCAAAGAAAAGGATACATGGTATCAAAAATTCATTCCAAACTTATTTCAACTTACACTAAATTGATGTTGACTTGAAGAAAGTTTTATGTAGATATCAAGTTTGCTTTTATTTTTCTCTGGTCAACATTGTTCTTCTACTTAAAAAAATAAAAGATGAAAATGAGTCTGAGCAGGGAGTTGAAAATCATAAATGTGGCTATATCACCATCCTTATCTTTGGCTCCATGAAAACAGCAAGACTAGACTTCATCGCTATTATATACCTGGCACAAACCAGCCCTTAAAAAAGTCACATTTAAAAACTCTATTCACAAAATTAAATTGCTCTACTACTTAAGGCAAATCACCATTCTCTTTTTCCTCACACTCTTATTCAACTGTAGAGATTTTTGTCCCATACAGTATCCTAACTTTATTACAATATTTGCTCTCTGGTATATTAATATCAAAAAACTCATTCATATTTAAATAGTCTTTGCTTGGCCTACTCATAGTCCCATGCAATTTGTTTTCTTTTCCTCATAATCTAAGTTTCTTAAAATAAGGGGAAAAAAAAAGATTTTATCTTATCAATATTTTAACTTCCCACTGACTTAACCACTCAACCACTAATCTAGAAATCCACTAAAATTACTTATTTAATAGTGAGCATAGGCTAACATTATGCTGCAATAACAATCCCAAATACTCATTAGATTAAATTAATGATAGTTTAATTATTATACAAAGTTGGTAGGGTCCCAGGTTGGAAGCCTTACTCACTTATAAAAGTAACATCTCAACACAAAATTTCATAATGAAAATAGAAGAGCATGGATAATTTTACTGCTCTATTGTAAGTGCATCAATCTAAAAGTGATATTCCTATTCACCTTTTGTGGACAAAGCAAGTGATGCCTTATTAAAATATGAAGGGAGAGTGATGCATCAAGGAAAAGATACTTTTAAACAAAAAGTAAATCTTGATTTTAAGAATTCAACCTACTCAAATCCAAATTGGGAAAGGAGTACACCAAGGCTGTATATTGTCATCTTGCTTATTTAACTTATACACAGAGTATTCATGCAAAATACTGGACTGGATTAAGCAGAAGCTGGAATCAAGATTGTCAGGAGAAATCTCAATAACCTCAGATACGCAGATGACACCACCCTTATGGTAGAAAGCGAAGAACTAAAGAGCCGCTTGATGAAAGTGAAAGAGGAGAGTGAAAAAGCTGACTTAAAATTCAACATTCAGAAAACTAAGATCATGGCATCTGGTCCCATCACTTAATGGCAAATAGATGGAGAAACAATGGAAACATGACAGACTTTACTTTGGCGGGGGGGGGGGCTCCTAAATCACTGCAGATGGTGACTGCAGCCCTGAAAGTAAAACATTCTTGGTCCTTGGAAGAAAAGTTATGACCAACCTAGACAGCATATTAAAAAGCATGGGTGTGAAAGTTGGACTATAAAGAAAGCTGAGCACCTAAGAATTGATGCTTTTGAGATGTGGTGTTGGAGAAGACTCTTGAGAGTCCCTTGGACTGCAAAGATATCTAACCAGACAATACTAAAGGAAATCAGTCCTGAATATCCATTGGAAGGACTGATGCTGAAGCTCCAATACTTTGTCCACTTGATACGAAGGGCTGTCTCATTTGAAAAGACCCTGATGCCGGGAAAGATTGAAGGTGGGAGGAGAAAGGGATGACAGAGGATGAGATGGTTGCATGGCATCAACTCAACTGACATGAGTCTGAACAGGCTCCGGGAGTTGGTGATGGACAGGTAAGCCTGACGTGCTGTAGTCCATGGGATGGCAAAGAATCGGACATGACTTAGCCACTGCACTGAACTGAACCTACCCACATGACAAAGGAAACTAAATTTAAGAAATTCACTACTAAAAAGAAAGTTCTAGAAAAAGTCAAGGATGTGGCTGTACTACTCAAAAGAACAAAGTATTTAGTTATTTAAAAGGATCTTTGAGAAGTTAAGTTTGAGAATCTCATTCCTTAATCTAACCAGTGATCTTGGGAAACTTGGGTTCATTATCCCCCAGTAACCTCAGTAAAAGTTAAAATAGAGATAATATGACATAGGAAAGATTTTTTTTGTTTAATGGCATGAACCCCCATGAATCCCCAGGAGAAGCATACAATTAGAGAATTATAAAGCAGCAGAAATATTGCTAACTTGGACTAAAAGGGGCAGAGACAATACAAAATGAAAGATCTTCCGACACCAATAGGATGATGAAACCATTCTGCTGCAAAACCCCTCTATCTTTCAGTGGGAAAAAAAAAAAAAAAGACTAGGAAGATGGAGAAGAGTGGAATCAAGAATTGTAGAGAATTATTCCCAGGCCTTACAACCTAATGGGGTTTTCACATTAGATTTGAAAAGGGCTTGAGAACAGTGACCCCATTTTTTCTTCCATTTTCTACATTTTTGAAATAGAATGTCTATAATATTTTCATATTCCTGTCCTGCCATTGCATTTTGAAAATGCACAATCTGTTTATTTAGTATCACAGGTCCAAATATAAATAGGAATTATAATCAGAATGGATTATATCCAGAGCTTCACTCACACCTGATTTAGAGGATTAGTTAATAAAATTTGGGAATTTAATACTGGTAATACTTAATTAAGATTTTAAAATTTGAGTTGATACTATCATAAAGTGAAACCTTTAGGGCTTCTGCATTGGGGTGAATATATTTTTAATGTGCTCTAAATGTGAATATTTAGGGGAAAGATGGTAGACTGAAATAGGCAGGATAATGATTCCCCAAAATGGCTGCACCCTAACCCCTAGAGTTAGTGAATAAGTTACATGGGACTTTGCAGATAAAATTGTGGTTTTAATCTTAGTAGAGAGATTTTTCTGGGTTATCAGGTAAACTCTATATGTCCACTCGAACTCTCAGAAGGAAGAACTGAAATCAGGTAATATGTGAATATAGTATAGGCACCACGAAACAAAGTAGGAGAGGAATTAGAACCACTTTTTCTCGCTTTGAAGATGGAGAAGAAATTATGAGCCAAGAGATGTGAGTGGTCTCAAAAGCTAAGCACAGTTCTCACACTGACGGCCAGTCAGAAAATAGGACCTCAGTGGCATAGACTGATACAAAATACATGGCATAGACTTCTGCAAAAAACTAGAACTGCAAGGAAACAGATTTTATCCTAGAGCCTACGGAAAAGGAATGTAGCCAGTCAACACCAAGATTTTTGACTTTCAAAAACTATATAAAGTCTCTGACCTACAGAAATGTGAGGCAATAAACCTGTGTTATTTTTAAGTGGCTACGTTTGCAGTAATTTGTAAATGGCAGTAACAGAAAAATAATGCAAATATACACACACATACACACTTGTGGGTATAGTATATATACTTACACATACACATGTTCTTATATATAGAAAATGTTTCCAGAACATTTTTAGGAAATGTTTCACTAGTAGTATATAATGAATGGCATTTTTACTATATCTGTAGACTCTGAGGGTAGTAACTTGTTTAGATAATAAAGGTAATAACTTTATCAGAAACACTTATGAGAAGTAGCCTCATCAGATGAAAAGGATTGATCACATTTAGGGCTATAGATAAACTATCATTAAATCTTCAACACTTGGCCTCATTTCATTTCTCGCCGTCTGCCTTATGGATAATGTTACTCTAGCATTTGAGCCTCTTACTTTCAATTAACTAATAATTTCCCTTTTTTACTTTTTAGAAAGGAATATGAATGAGAAGAAAATTAAAAATGATGATATATGGCAGAATAGTTTCTGAGACCATTGTAAATATCATAAGAAAATATCAGTATGTAAACTGGTGACAGTTTCAAAAACAAATTTTTTAACCAGGTTAAATAATTGTCTTTTGTCTTTATAATTTATTTGAAGATTTTTGAAGTCCATTTACGCCAATTTACTAAACATGAAACTCTGTGGTATCATTTCACTCAGAAATAAAGGTGCAAGATTATAAACCATGCCTTAATCTTACTGAACACTCTCCAATGTGACGTTTTTAGAGGGTTTTTTTTTTTTTTTTTTTTTTTTTACTGTAACAGAGAATTGAAAGACAAAAGGTCAGTGGCAATCCATCACTAGTGTGAGAAAAATCTAGTAATAAAAAAACTGCAATAAAGTAAATGTAAGAAAGCCTGAGAGTGTGGTCATACAGTAATAAAAACATAATAAATGGGCTTGGGAAAGATAAGAGTTATCTCCTTTAGTAAGCCAGAAATAGTCACAATTGACAAGACAAGATAGCACTCTACATGGACAATTAACCTCAAGTTTAACAAACAAGTAAAGGACTGAAAAAATTTACACAACAGGAATAGAAATTACAAAGCCTTTCTTCATTTTGTGTCAAAACAAGAAAAATAATTGCCCTGGGATGTTTTGCCTAAGAATATATATTTTTAAATCAAAAGTGACAGCTGAAGAAAAAACATGCCGATATAATCTAATAAACACTTTATTTAAAAACACATTAATTTTGTTATAACACATTTATCTTTCCTAAAATAATCACTTGTAGAAACTTTTGCTACATATGTGAATGATTTTTTTTAATATTTCTTTGAGAAATTGCTTTGAAATAAACTGATTTTAAAAATAAATATTTTATCCAGATTTGGCCAAACTTAAAATTTGATATAGAGTTATTAAGTGTTGGGGTCATTTAATGGACCAGAACCTGGTGGTCCGGAGTCGATGATAAAAGAAAGTGAAAGAAGGAAAGAGGCTAATATTCCCTTGGTTACGCAGCAGGCCTTCAGGCTCCAGGGAATCAGCCAGAAAGAGAGAGAGAGAGCGAGAGAGAGAGAGAGAGAGAGAGAGAGAGAGAGAGAGACATGGGGACCCAAGCTCTGATGGAACAAGGGTGTTTTATTCAACATAGTGTGGGAATATATACTGTCTTACAAGGTAGCTTTTTCCAGGAAAGATAAAGATCAAAAGTCCAGACTTACAAATTATCAAGGAAACATAAGGCAATCCATATCAAAGAGAGAGGGTGGTAAATAATCACTTTTACTGGATGGTTCATAAAAAGGAAGAGGGTTGTAAATTGTTACTTTTCACCTTATGGAAAAACTAACCAAGGAAATGTATGCATTCCATCCAGGAGCAGCATACCACTCCTCTATATTCCTGAATATTCAGGAATTAATAAGGAACAGAGGATTCATGACAGATCCCAAACAGCACACAGGAAGCCTCCTGTTAAATGCTTCCTGACAATTAAGCTTGCCAGTTTTAGTCATTCTGTCATAAAAATAATATGAAAGTGTTGACATACTTTTTAAAAAAGATTATCCTGTATCCTTTATCTCACAGGATAACTATGTTTTACCGATATTTTTCAAGGGATATTCTATAAAGCAAAAATAAAACATTTCTTCCTGCTAAAATTATTTCACCTGTTGATGAAATATATCTTCTATCCAGACTAAGAGAGGAACAATAGCATAAAAAAGTAAAAGAGATACTGAGTTTATGTCAGTTTGCCAGTTCATAGTATGATGATACGGTATGTGTCACTTGAAAAGGCTGCTTCACATACCCCAACAATGCAGATCCATAACCTCCTTCAAGAATTTGGTAAACAATTCACTTTCTCTTTGTGATCTTATTTCCTCAACTCTCTTTAATCATTCTCTAGTTACAGTAGATGTTAATTCATATTAATATCTGACATTACTTGATACATTATTTTGGAAATCTTCCCTGTGGCATTCCAAAGGTCATATATATTTTTTTTAATTTTAGGCTTATTTTCAGCTAACAAGAAGCTGAAAATCATAACAACTATATTTTAATGATTAATACCTGTTTCCACATTCTCTATTTTTTTTTCTATTCAGGTTAGATGGATGCTTTCAGAATATTGCTGTAACAAACTAGGCATTTCAGTATGTTACACTATCATCCAAAATACCATGCAACACCAAAATTTTTAATCAGTCTATTAAATAATATCTGGGTCATGAAGATCTTTTTTGTACAGTTCTTCTGTGTATTCTTGCCACCTCTTCTTAATATTTTCTGCTTCTGTTAGGTCCATACCATTTCTGTCCTTTATTGAACCCATCTTTGCATGAAATGTTCCCTTGGTATCTCTAATTTCTTGAAGAGATCTCTAGTCTTTCCCATTCTATTGTTTTCCTTTATATCTTTGCATTGATTGCTGAGGATGGCTTTCTTATCTCCCCTGACTATTCTCTGGAACTCTGCATTCAAATGGGAATATCTTTCCTTTTCTCCTTTGCTTTTCGCTTCTCCTCTTCTTTTCACAGCTCTTTGTAAGGCCTCCTCAGACAACCATTTTGCTTTTTTGCATTTCTTTTCCATGGGGATGGTCTTGATTCCTGTCTCCTATACAATGTCATGAACCTCCGACCATAGTTCATCAGGCACTCTGTCTATCAGATTAGTCCCTTAAATCTATGTTTCACTTCCACTGTATAATCATAAGGGATTAGATTTAGGTCATAGCTGAATGGTCTAGTGGTTTTCCCTACTTTCTTCAATTTAAGTCTGAATTTGCTTATTTAACTTATGTGCAGAGTACATCGTGAGAAACACTGGGCTGGAAGAAGCACAAGCAGGAATCAAGATTGCCAGGAGAAATATCAATAACCTCAGATATGCAGATGACACCACCCTTATGGCAGAAAATGAAGAAGAACTAAAGAGCCTCTTGATGAAAGTGAAAGAGGAAAGTGAAAAAGTTGGCTTAAAGCTCAACATTCAGGAAACTAAGATCATGGCATCTGGTCCCATCACTTCATGGCAAATAGATGGGGAAACAGTGGAAACAGTGACAGACTTTATTTTTCTGGGCTTCAAAATCACTGCAGATGGGAACTGCAGTCATGAAAAAAAAGACGCTTACTCCTTGGAAGGATAGTTATAACCTACCTAGATAGCATATTAAAAAGCAAGGACATTACTTTGTCAGCAAAGGTCCATCTACTCAAGGATATGGTATTTCCAGTTGTCATGTATGGATGTGAGAGTTGGACTGTGAAGAAAGCTGAGTGCCAAAGAATTGATGCTTTTGAACTGTGGTGTTGGAGAAGACTCTTGAGAGTCCCTTGGACTGCAAGCAGATCCAGCCAGTTCATCCTAAAGGAAATCTGTCCTGGGTGTTCATTGGAAGGACTGATGTTGAAGCTGAAACTCCAGTACTTTGGCCACCTCATGCGAAGAGCTGACTCACTGGAAAAGACCCTTATGCTGGGAGGGATTGGGGGCAGGAGGAGAAGGGGACAACAGATGATGAGATGGCTGGATGGCATCACCGACTCGATGGACATGTTTGAGTAAACTCCGGGAGTTGGTGATGGACAGGGAGGCTTGGCGTGCTGCAATTCATGGGGTCGCAAAGAGTTGGACATGACTGAGCAACTGAACTGAACTGATTAAATAATATTCTACTTACTTAGATAACACTATCAGAGGCATGTTCAACCTTTCATGTTTTGGCAGAGTCACTGCAAGGATATAATGGCCACTGTAATAAATACAGAAATGGAGGGCATAATCCCCAAAGGTGACAAAAAACAAATTTATTTTGTTTACTGCTACTATAATATAGTTTCATAGAGTTCTCTGGGAGTAAAATACTTGCATTTCTAGTTTATGATGGCTTAAACTCAATTTTCTGAATGCCACAATAGAACTAAATTCTACCCCAGTGTATATAATAGAAAAAAATAAGCAATATTTTGATCTGTAGTCAACAAATGAAAACTTCCATGAAACGAGATGCCTATCTGGATCTTTTTAATGAAATTCTGCATCCTAGTTTAAATTATAAAAATGACTATCTTTTATATATTTATTTTAATCTTCATATTAGGCCATAATGATTTTTAAGTGGTTCAGTAATTAAGACTTTCTATTACCAAGTCTTTCAATTTGGAATTCTAATATTGTGGTGTCAATTATAAAATACTATTAATGTAATAATTTGTAACTCAAAATAAATGTATTATTCACAGATGCTGCACAAATTAAATTTGTAATATATCAAAACTGTGCTTTTTCATGTTTACAATGGTTTCTAAACCTCAGCCAGGCTAACCCACTTATCAACTGTTCCACATTTTTGAGAACATGTTGACATACTGTTATGTAACTGTTGCCTTTATTTAATATATTTAAAGGATAGTCTTATATCCAAGTGTCAGACAAAATAAAAAAGTACCAATTCATCTGTCTTTCAGAGAATTTAGAATTTTAACCAATTTGACATTTGCTGATCTATTTCCATTGTAGATTAGAAAATTGTAGTTAATACAATAAAATATTCTGAGAAACTTAACATTCAAAGGGTTTATCAAAAAATGAGTTGTCAAATGACTACAGTGTCAGCTTGGAATGATTTATATTTTCCATTTCATCTTTGAATGAAATTGAACAGAAATTTCTTGGAAGAAAAAATTGGTTTCATTATAGTTGTACATACTAATAATCATTGAGAATTCAGCCATTACCTACCTTACAGGACACTCACTCATGGCAGTAACGTGTCTATGTAACTTCAGGAACCAGATTGTCTAAAAGTGAACTCATGAAATAGAGTCAACAAAATCTGGCTTGTGATTGTAAAGAAGAAAAATATGTACTAGGTCAGGAGCTGAAATATTTCACAAAAGAATCCAAAATTGAGCAGCATTATAGAATTGCATAAAAGGTTGGAACAAGTTTTGGGGCCATTGATAGAATACTGGCAAATGTTTATTTTAAGAAATAGTACTGGTATGTTGCTATTGTTCAGGACCAGTTTGACAAATACTGAAATATATGACAGAATCATATATATAAAAAGAAAAGGGAATAGATGTAATCCCTGAAATCAGGCCTGGGTTCAAATTTCAAATCTGGTATATAAATTTGTGAACTTAGGCAAGTTTTTTCTCTTTTATTAGTCTCAATTTTCTCTCCTTAAAATAAAAGTTATAAAAACCACCTCAAATTTATAAAACTGAAAATAAATGCACTGTATATGGAGTCTATTATATAAGGCACACAGTCAGGAGTTTTACAATACTTTCTTTAACAACAAATCTATTGAACTCTCTCACACCTCTGGGAAATTTCTCATTTCTTTTTTCATGACCCAATTCACATCAAGCAGTTGGTAAGTTTCACAGTATGCTTGCCAATGCTTATGGTCTGCTGGGAGTATATCCTTACAGCCAAATGCACAGGTTATTGAGGCAAAGAAAGTGAAAGTGTTAGCTGCTCAGTCATGTCTGACTCTTTGCAACCCTATGAACTGTAGCCAATCAGGCTCCTCTGTCCATGAAATTCTCTAGGCAAGAATACTGGAGTAGGTAGCTGTTCCCTTCTCCAGGGGATCTTGCAAACAGCAGTTTAAAGCCAAGATGTACTACTTGTCAGATGTGAGGCTCAAGGAAAATCATTAGGCATCTCATTCTTAATTTCTGTAATAATCTCATAAGGTCAAGCTGAAGATTTCATAAGATAAAGAACGCAAAATGATTAGCCAATGATTTTCCAGAGAAAGTACTCACCCTAAGTTAGTTATTGCAGCCTATACTTTAGCACCATCCCCTGTGTGAATTACTGCACTGTGGCCCAGTGGTTTGTAACTGGAGGCAATTTTTCCCCCAGGAGGTACTTGGCATGTCTGTAGACTTTCATGGATGACAAAACTGGAGAATGAGTAGAGATCTTGGAAACTGCAAAACATCCTAAAGTGCATGCGACAGCACGCAAAGAACTGTCTGATCCAAAATGAAAATGGAAATATTTACTTAGCAAAAGTGAAAAAATGTAATAGCTCCAATATCTTCTAAAGTGTTTTCTTTTTTGATTCAAAATATTCCTTCTGTGTAACAATTTCTTTTCCAACTTAATGCGATTGGAAATGTCCTCCTCTGCTAGTGGGAGGTTTAATTCAAATGCAATTTTATTAAAAAAAATCTCCAAGAAACCTTTCTATCATCAGTATGCTAAAAGTACTTGACACATTGATGGCAACTTTCCTTCAATATTATGTTTGTATTTATTTTCACTACCTGTGTAGTGATTTTTTGGTTATTAATTTGGAAAGTCATTTAAGCCAAAGACACGTCATAATTGTCTATAAACATGTGCTTCTCATTTTGCATTGTTTATTATAAAGTATTAAATTACCTAGACATTCAAAAGTATATTTTAATTTATTCTGGAGAATTAAACTAAGCATTTAAGGTATATGATGAGAAGAAAATGGAGTTTGAGAAAATTATTTGAAAAACCTTAAGTACACAGTTTTATATTAGATAATTTACTTTCACTATAAAATTGTGGCTTACTATAATTCAGTATTGTGATGTTTTAGCTTTCTGTATACACCTTGGCACAAATCTGAAATTGATGAGAATTTGATACTTGAAATAGCTTTTTATTTGCTCAGAAAAATAATGTTTTTTTCTGATTGAATTTCTAGAATGCCTTATATAGAATAATTTAATGTCCAAATAGCTTACTAGAAGATACCCAAATATCACAATCAAATGAGGAAATACTGATTTGGTGATTATTGAATTTATTTTTACTAATATATAACTGGAATATTCATCTAAAAATAGCATTTATTTATGAGCAGTGAATCAATTCCTGGAAGCCTAAAATGATTTAGGAAATGCTATTCAGCATGTTTCCAAATATGTTTAAATATAGCTGAAAGCAGAAAACTAAAGTTAGACTTAAAAATAACCTGGGAGGAGGAGATCAAATGGCAGATCAAGAAGACCCTGGGCTCACCTCCCCCTATGAACACATCAAAAATACATCTAAATAACATCTCCACATAGAGCGATTCTCACTGCAAACAAGCTGTAAACCTGCAGAAAGACCGTGGTGCTGCAATTATAAAGAATGATCTACATAGAGTCAGGTAGCATGTGAAGACAAGCAATCAATTCAGGACCTGTACCTCTAGGAGAGGACAGAAGAGAAGAGGAATTCTGTGGGTTCAAAGATCCTCCCTGGGAGAGAGTGGCTTGCAGCACATGCTGGGAACCCCAACCCTGATGTCCAACACCAGGGAAGAAGAACTTCCTTACCTGGTATGAAAACCAGTGGGACTAACAAGAAACCTAATCCCTGCTCATTAAGAACATGCATGTGCTGGCTTACCCCCAAGAACAAGTTAGAGGAAGCAGTCTGAGACAGCCCAAGGCTCTGGCCGGTTATTTTGAATCTTCCCAGTTCCTCCAGCTTTGGTATTGCTCCCCACTGGGATGAAGGCTGCCATTGCAGAGGAAGCTGCACTCGAGGGAGACGGACCAGGCTCGGACCTGGCACTGCATCTGAACAGGGTGGGGCAGTGGCTGCTGGCACCTGCAGAGGCAATGGATTAGGGGCTATCTCAAGCTCTCAGTGGTGTGCCAGGACCATCCCAGCCTGTGCGCCAGCTGACACCCGCTGTCCACTCCAGCCCCTCTTGCTCTGGCGCAGCTTTCCACTAGGGTGAAGGCTATCACTGCTGAGAATGGTGCATAATTGTGGGGGCTAAACCTGGCTTAGACTTAGTACTGCATCTGAATTGGGCAAGCAGCCATTACTGGTGCTCTCGGTGGCCTGGAAGTGGTCTGGAGTTCTGATCAGTGGGCTGGGTCCTCATCAGTGTGTGCCCCAGCGGGTACTGGGCCCTGACTTAGACACCCTATGCCCTGGCACCGATGCCCTAGCACCTATTCACCCTCTGGAGTGAAAGTGCTGAGGCTGGGAGGAAACAGAGTATACACTTAAGAGGGAACAGAACCAGCTCAGAGCTAACTGTCAGGTCTTTTGCTCTGGCACTTTGGGACCTGCTTTTTACCTCTAACAGGACACTGTCAGCCAGCGAGCATAGGAGACTCAGCCTCAGCTCACATCTGGTTCTGGCTCTAGTCCCTCCACCCAACAAGGTAATAGTTGTCAGCAAACACTGGGCGGGGGGAGATGTGACCTAAGCTCATTTCAGATCTAGTTCTTCCATCAAACTTTCCCATCAAATTGTGTCAATGGGCACAGTTACACTGAGCATGTCTTCAAAAAAAAAGGGTTGGTAACTGTTTCACTGAATTTCATAGAGATAGAGTAAGGTAAGCAAAATAAAGATTTTTTTTTTTTTTTTTTTTTCAAATCGAGAGTAAGAAAAAAGCTGAAAAACTAAATAATTGGCCAGGTAAAGAATTCAGAACATTAGTATAAGAATGCTATTGAAATAGGATAAAGAATAAAAGAATACAGTGAGAATTTTATCAAAGATTCAGAAAATACAAAAAAACATCAGCCAGAGTGAATAAAAATAACTAAAATGAAAAAAACATACCAGAAGGAATTAACCAGGTGATACAGAAAAATGCCCAAGCAATCTGTAAGATAGAATAATTGAAATCACTCAAACAGAAGAGCAAAAAGAAAAGCAAATTAAAAATGAGAACATTTTAAGGAACCTGTGTGACAACATCAAATATACTAACATTGACATAATAGGGGTCCTAGAAGGAAAGAAAGAAAACACAGGCAGGCCACCCTGATGTCAATCACAACAATACTATTTGGATCTGTCTCCTAAGGCAAAAGAAACAGAAGCAAAAATAAACTTAATGGGAGTTGATTAAACTTAAAACCTTTTGCATAACAAAGGAAACCTTCAACAAAATGAAAAGATAACCGACTGGACGGGAGAAAACATTTGCAAGGGGTATGGCTGATAAGTTGTTAATATCCAAAATATATAAACAGCTCGTACGACTCAACATCAAAAAGTCCAGTAAAAATGAGCAAAAGACCTGGATAGACATTTTGCCAAAAAAGACATACAGACAGCTAACAGGCACATGAAATGATGCTCACGATAGCTGAGTGTCAGAGAAATGCAAACCAAAACCAAAATGAACTGTCATCTCACATTTGTCAGAATGACTATCATTGAAAAGGCCACAAATAAGAAATGTTAAAGTACATGTGGTTAAAAGGGAACCCTCTTATGCTGTCAATAGGAATGAAAATTGGTGCATTTGTATGGCCACTATGGAAACCAGTATGGAAGTTCCTGACAAAACTGAAAATAGACTACCTGTATGATCCATCAATTCCACACCTGTGTATGTAACCAAAGAAAACAAAAACAGTAATTGAAAAGATACATGCACTCCAACATTCATAGCAGCATTATCTACATAGCCATATCTTATTATTTACAATAGCCAAGATATGGAGGTAACAGTGTCCGTCAACAGATGAATGGATTAAGAAGACGTGGCATACACCCATTCACATACGTACATACAATGAAATATTGCTAAGCCACAAAAATGGTGAAGTTTTTCTGTGGATGGACCTGGAGGTTATTATGCATAGTGACCTACATCAGGCAAAGGAAGCTAAATACTTCATGCAAACTCTCACATGTAAAATCTAAAAATACAACAAGTGAGTAAATATAACAAAATAGAAACAGGTTCACAGACAAAGAGAACAAGATATTGTAACAAGTTACAAGTGGGAAGAGAAATGTGTGAAAAGCTAAGGGATTAAGAGGTATAAACTACTCTGTATAAAATAAATACATTAAAATATATATTGTACAGCACAGGGAATACAGCCAATATGTTGTAAAGCTGTAAATGGAGTTTAATATAAATTATAAAAGTGTTGAATCATTATGCTGTAGACCTGAAACTAATCTTATAAAACTATATGTCAATAAAAAATAAAAATTATCTGAAAGAAAAATATCAGTCTCAGAGAAGTATTATATAACTTGACTAGATTCATTTTGAAGAACTTACTGCCTTAGATTGATAAAAAGATGATTTCTATATTCACTGGTGCAGAGTATAGATATATATTAATATATATATACTAGTATATAATAAAGTCATTTCTTAGTACCCATACTGTTCATACCTAATGAATATGGGCATGAGAAAACAGCTGTAAATTTAGTTATTATTCCTGAAAGCAACTCAATCAGAAATATGTGCTTAAATACCCTCTCCTGTTTGCAATGTTCTTATGAAGAGTATAGTTATTTTGAGCTTATTTTGTCACACATTTCTAACTAATCTATAACTTATTTCTATTGAATTTTTACTGCATAAACTTTTAATTTTCATTTTGAAACTATCCTTCACACTCCATGCGATCTGCAATCACATTGCTTTACTGTGATTTCCTTAGAAATCATAAAATCTTTTTTCCATCCTTCAATCTATTCCTATAGGCTTTAAACTTTTTCAGCACAATTTTTTGTGATGTTTATCAATTAATACTGCTTTTATCTGTCATTGTAGATTTAAGCATATGGAAAAAGGTTAACCAATAAAATTTATGAAAATAAATGTAAAATATCATGTAAAATGTTATCTATTATTATATAATTAATATAATTGGCTGTATTATGACTATAGACATAATTGATGGTAAAATCATCCTATAAAAACATCTATACTTAAAGAAATCTGAGGGAAAAACTGTATCATGATATACTAAATCTGCAAATAGATTATTTCCATGGCACATAGAAGGCTGAACAAGTATATAATCCTATTCCTACATTTTCACGGTTTTACATTTATTGCCTATTAAATTTTAATAAAAAAATCGTGTCTCCTAGACTGACAAATACCACCTTGAATATCCTGTCAATGTATGTCCTAAAATACACACTTCCATAAAATATATACAAAAGCAAGGTAGCAAGTTAAAAACAAATATATTGTGATATTGTGAATTATATGTACCTACTGAGTTTAAATTACAACAGGAAATGAAAACAAAAGAATTGAGGTTTCTTTCAGAATACAGACAGAAAAGACCCATGTTTTTGACAGGAAGTATAAAAGTTCTCTGGTGGTTCAGCCGTAAAGAATCTGCCTGCAATTCAGGAGATTTGGGTTCAATTTCTGGGTCAGGGAGATCCCCTGGAGAAGGGCATGGCTACTCACTCGAGTGTTCTCGCCTGGAGAATCCCATGGACAGAGGAGCCTGGCGGGCTTCAGTCCATGTGGTCGCACAGAGCTGAACACGACTGAAGTGACTAAACAGCAGCAGCAATAAAAGTATAGGTCAAAATGTCATTAAACACTGAAAACAATGCTCAGTAATTATTGTACCTTACTGCACACTGCAGAGCATATCAGTGATCCAACTTTCAGCTATAATATGGGACTGCTAGATTTCAAACCTTCTTGCAGGTCTGCAGGATAATGGGCAGAAACACTAGGGTGTCTTCAGAAGACAAAAACTTTCTTCAGTAAAGAAAAACTGCAAAAGATTCTGGTTTAAATTGAAGTCAACAGTCTAAATACAATCAATATAATATATTGGAATTTTTGTAAAAAGTATTTAAACACACAATTACTTCCATATATGTATGCTCAACTATAGGGTATACTTATATATGTTTAAATATGGAACACATTTTTGCCATGTACATATGTGTATATATATATATACACACATATACACATGTATACATATATACATTTACCACATACATAAAGCATATAGAAATATTCTATTAAAACTCAACAGGTACAGACTATTTGAAATTCTGTATAGAAGAGCTAATTTAATTACCTTAGGCTTAAAAATTCCTTCCCTATTATCACCTTCCCCAACACAGGCATACTCATAAATACACAAAGAAACAGATTCATCATTAAAGTAACATAAAAGATGTACTCTCCCAGAAAGAACTTCCAACTGGCCTACAAAAGAAAAAATAAAACATATTATGAAATATACCCTCAATAATTTGGGGAGTAATAGTGTGTTTTATTAAAATGTTCTGTACTTGTGGTGTTTTGACATTTAAAAAAAATAAAACATTTCTGGCTTCGGGAGTCTGCCCTCCTAGAAGCAAAGGCCCCCAGGAGCATGCCTTTGATGAGCAACCTAACCAATCCAGAGCCACACTTCCTCAGTCTAGCCCATACCCCCCCAAGTGCTAACATTTTTCTGCTTTAATCATTCCAGGCCCAGAGACTGGGCGACCATGGCTTAGCATCTGCCAAAGTCCTGCCAGAACCATTCATACTAGTCAATCATAAATAGCTAACCCTGCCCTTTTGGGACTTTTCCTTGAAAACTCCAGTGATGGTTCGGGTCTAATACTATCCCCTCCCTCTATATTCTGTCTCCTGACCACCCTGAGGCTTTTCATGTGGCCTTGCATGGCATGTGGTACCTTCTGTCTTGAGGACCTGTATTTTAAACTAGTTTCCTGAGCCATCCTGTCTCATCCTGTGGCTGCATCTGAATTACTATCACAGAATACAAAACAATATAGATACAGAGAAAATTTCAAAGGTGACCTCAAGAAAGAGAAAGAATTATTGGTTGTCTTTCTATCCATTGAGAGAAGAGAGAAAGAGAAAAGTTTGACACAGAAGATGCCAAGTTACTCTTAGATGAATCTGAAGAATGTCAATCACATTATCACTTGGCCTAGAATAACACAGATATGCCAAATTCAGTAAACATCTGTCACACATGAATACATTCAGCTTGAAAATAGTATGTTGAAGAGATTCTGATCTATATTAAAAAAACTGAAATATTTTATTGGCATTAAACAGAGCAGTAAATATATCATGAAGAAAATTTTGATAAGTTTGCTGGTCCAGAAAGAAATAGGGCAAAATGTTTTCAAAGTACTAAGGGGAAAATGCTGTATTTGAAAATATAAAGGTGCCTATTTCAAATGAATGGGAAGAGGAGGCTGGTAAATGAATGCCTTGGGGACAGTTGGGTGTGTAATTTAAAATAAGCATCCCTATATAACTCAAATGATCAACAAATGACTGATATCAAAAATACACAGATAAATCTATAAAAATATTGGAATAATGTAGAGAAATTTTTTTATGATTAGAGACCCATACCCCCAACACATACATAATATACATAGATAATTTATATATTATTGAAATTTTTAGAATATGTATTTGCATCAGAATTTATCTTGGTTTAATACTATTATTAGAGCCATAGTAATAATTGATACACTTTTTAATATTTTCAATATTATCATAATAAAAATAATTCAGTTAAATCCACAGCTTTTTAAAACATGTTATTCAAGGATAGTTGACTGACAATGCTGTGTTAGTTTCAGGTCAGCAAAGTGAATGTTTTATGTACACAACATGCACCTATTCTTTTTTACATATTTCCCATATAGCTCATTACAGAGTATTGAGCAGAGTTCCCTGTGTTATACCATAGGTTCTTAGTTGTCTGTTATACATGTGTATATGTCAATTGCAATTTTCTAATTTAATCCCTCCCTCCCTTTACTGCTTAGTAACCATAATTTTATTTCTACATCTGTAACTCTATTTCTGTATTGCAAATACAGATGAATCTGAATAATGTCAATTGAGTTATCACTTGACCTAGAATAGCACAGATATTCCAAACTTGGTATTCCAAATTCTGTCATGCTCATCAGTAATACATTGATCTTAAAGGTAAGTATGATGAAGAGATTCAGATCTATATAAACAGAACTGAATATTTTACTAGCAATAAACAGAGTAGTAAATACATGACAAAGAAAATTTGGTAAATTTGCTGGTCCAGAAAGAAAAAGTAAGCTAAAAGGGATATTGAAAGTCTTAGTGCAAAACAGCACTATCCAACAGAATTGTAATACTAGCTACATATGTAATTTTAAATGTTATAGTAGTCACAGAAATATAAACAAAAAAAGTGGAAATCTTGTTTGTATTTTACACTTACAGCACTTCTCAAATCAAATGCTTCACTTTCTTTGGAAATAATTGACTGTATTCAGATTTTTTAATGTACAAGTGAAAAAATAAATTCATATAAAAAGTTATTCTATGCCTAAGACTTTTCTAATAACTCTCAGTTTCAAAATCTTAGAAGAAAAATCAGTGCTTCAGTCATAGTCACTTGGAATTGTTGATGAAAAGAGACATAACCCAGTGATCTGCAAAGAAGGAAGACTGAAGTGCTATGTAGAAAAAACTACAATGAGATTTTGGAGCACATATGAGATGTTATCTCACAATTCATGGCACTAATTTGGGATACATTAGGACAGTCTCCAAGGAAAATACTGAAAATGCCTTGGAATCAGGGCTGCTACAAAGTATTCTTTTAATGTCACTTTGTATTCAAAGTGGTGTAGTGTAAATGACACAAATGTTAAAGCAACATTTTTTTTTTTTTTTTTTTTGAGTGAGAACTAGTAGAAACTGTGGGGGCGTCTAAACCAAGAATATAATTCATGCACATTCATCTGATCTTTCAAATAAATGCTAACATTAATAGCCCTGTAATGAGCTTACCATCTGTTTTTCTGAAAACAATTATTATCCTGAATATGCTACACTTACAAAATGTAGTAAAGAATTCGGAAGAATGATGTTGTTTAATAGTATAGCAGTTTACAAGTATAAATCTGTCTAAAGTATAGTAAAGGGAAAGATTAAACTATGAAGACATAACTTCATAGTGCTTATATTCCAGTGACATGAATTTAGGAAAATTTGCAAGGAGATCCAACCAGTCCATCCTAAAGGAGATCAGTCTGGATGTTCATTGGAAGGACTGATGCTGAAGCTGAAACTCCAGTACTCTGGCCACCTGATGCGAAGAGTTGACTCACTGGAAAAGACCCTGATGCTGGGAGGGATTGGGGGCAGGAGGAGAAGGGGACGACAGAGGATGAGATGGTTGGATGGCATCACCAACTCGATGGACATGAGTTTGAGCAAACTCCGGGAGTTGGTGATGGACAGGGAGGCCTGGTGTGCTGTGATTCATGGGGTCTCAAAGAGTCGTATACAACTGAGCGACTGAACTGAACTGAAGCTCAAAAATATTATGGTCAAAAGACTGATCTAACATCCCCTGTTTATAAAGGAGAGTCTTCATAAAGGAGAGCCTAATCTCTTGTGCCAATGTGCAACTTGAACCCACTTAAGGTACAGCTCTGATTAGTCTTCTTTATTCTCTATGGCTCCAGCTGACAGTCATGAAGATAACATTGAGTACGAAAGCATCTGAAGTTTGGTTAAGCTGTGGGTGCTGCCCCAGAGGACTGCAGTAGTAAGCGCCCTCCTTACTCTGCCTCAACGTAGCATATTTCTACATGCAGTTCCACTCTGACTTCAACAGCTGGGTCTTTGCTCAGGGTTCTCTCTCAGCCCACAGGGCAGATTTAATGTCTGGAAATTGATGCTATGAGGATAGACTCACAGAGTTGCACAGAGGCACTAGTCTACAGGTACCCACAGTGGATACGTGCCCAACTATACATCCTATGTTGGCTTCCTGAAATTTTTTCTCACTATATCCCAATCCACTACCAGCATTTCCCAACAAACAACTGTACTCAAATCTTTGTCTCAAAGTACAAACTAAGGCAGAGAAATGTTCAGAGACCTGGAAAACTCAGACATGGACTTTCTCTGGTCACTGAAATATCTTTTACAAAATCCTAAAGGATAAGGATCAAGATGGTAACGATAACCCTACATACAAAACAGAAAAAGAGACACAGATGTACAGAACAGACTTTTAGACTCTGTGGGAGAAGGCAAGGGTGGGATGTTCCGAGAGAACAGCGTTGAAACAAGTATACTATCAAGGGTGAAACAGATCACCAGCCCAGGTTGGATGCATGAGACAAGTGCTCGGGGCTGGTGCACTGGGAAGACCCAGAGGGATGGGATGGGGAGGGAGGTGGGAGGGGGGATCGGGATGGTGAACACATGTAAATCCATGGCTGATTCATGTCAATGTATGACAAAAACCACTACACTACTGTAAAGTAATTAGCCTCCAATGAATAAAAATAAATGGAAAAAAAATTTTTAAATAAAATAAAAATTTTAAGATGTGTTTTAATACGCGGGGCGGGGGTGTGGGGGAGAAAGGATAAGGATCAGCAACAAAGCTAAAACTAGGCACTTAAAAGCATACTTAGTTAAGCAAAACTTTTTGTTGTTTTTGGTTTTTAAAAAAAAGAAACAGGTATCAGTTATTATTCTCATTCAGTTATCCACATAATTCAAAATCCTTAGTAACTTTCTATATTGATCAAGTGATAATGAGATCCAGTATTCTACAAATGGTATTCAGATATTTTAAATAAACAGAAAATTGCACTTATTCTATAATATTACATCAGGGAACTTTTTTTTTTTTTTTTTTTTTTTTTGTCATCAGGGAACTTTTAATCTCTGTATATTTATTCCTTAGTTCTTCTAGGTCTTTGTTAATTGATTCTTCCATTTTCTCCATTTTGTTTTCAGGGCTTTTGCTCATCTTTACTATCATTATTCTAAATTCTTTTCAGGTTGTTTGCCTATTTCCTCTTCATTTACCGGGACTTCTGTGTTCCCAGTTTGTTCCTTCATTTGTGTCGTATTTCTCTGGTTTTTCATTATTTTGTTTGAGGTCTCCTTTCCCCAGCCTTCAAGGTTGCATTCTTTCTTCCTGTTGGTTTCTGCCCTCCTAAAGTTGGTCCAGTTGTCTGTGTAAGCTTCCTATAGGGTGGGATTTGTGCTGAGTTTTTGTTTGTTTGTTTTTCCTCTGATTGGCAAGACTGAGTGAGGTGGTAATCCTGTCTGCTGATGATAGGGTTTGTAGTTTTGTTTTATTTGTTGCTTAGATGAGACATCCTGCACACAGTGCTAGTGGTGGTTGGGTGATGCCTGGTCTTGTATTCAAGTGATTTCTTTGGTCTGAGTTCTCACTATCTGATACCTCCTAGGGTTAGTTCTCTGGTAGCCTAGGGCCTTGGAGTCAGTGATCCCACTCCAAAGACTCAGGGCTTGATCTCTTCAACTTACTTGATCAGAATCAGCAAAATGGATCTCAGGCAGTGGTTTTTCACATGCATTTTGAAACTCTTGTCCTTTTTCTTTTCCTTTGTGCTTTGTCTAGTTTCACTTATACATAGGGCACCGCAGGCAAAAGTCTTGGAACCAGCACTTCATATCACAGTTCCTCATGCGAAAAGGCTGTGCAGACACCTGTTGTGGGGGCTAAGTCCAGGGAACATTTTAAAGTCAATAAATCAACTTCTCTTCTGTAGAACTGAACGACTATGACCAGTACAAGACCAAAAGGAGGAAATTAGTTAAAGTATTAAATTGTATACATTATTTTTTCTTTTTCTCAAAAAAAATATGGTGGAGTCACAACATCACCTTTCCCCAAGCATTTGGGGCTATCTCAACTAAAAAAAATCCAAATCATTGCCTTTGGGAAACTTACCTCTTAACAAAGGAAAGCAGTAACTTCCAAGTAAAGTACCATATATATACTATTTGGTAGGTAGTATTAAGATTTATGGGATCTCTTGGATCTTGGAAACAGCAATACCTATCTTTGCTCAGTATTGTTAAATGGTAAATTAATATACTATGAATTTGAGTATATCATAAGGAAGCAATTATAAAACCAGGGAGGTGAGTAGAGAAGCTACTCAGCCATTCCCATTCAACAAATACTTATTAAGTATCCATTGTTTTTCTAATATTATTATAAAGGGAATGACAAACATCCCCATCTTATTGAATTTACTGTCTAAAACTGAGTGACACAGACACAAAAATTATGTGTGTAATAAAAAGGTATATTATAAGGTGACAAGTTCTGTGGGCAAAGTAGAGGTAAGTCTGAAGGATTACATATGTGAATGATAGAGTTAAATGACCCACCAATTTTCCAATCAAAAAGACGTACACAAAGACACACAAGGCATAAAGATCATGAAATTTCATGATACACACCAAAGATAAAGAATATAAAAGCTCTTCTGTTCAGTTCAGTGGCTCAGTCGTGTCCGACTCTTTGCCACCCCATAAACTGCAGCACACCAGGCCTCCCTGTCCATCATCAACTCCCAGAGTCCACCCAAACCCATTTCCATTGAGTCGGTGATGCCATCCAACCATCTCATCCTCTGTTGTCCCCTTGTACTCCTGCCCTCAATCTTTCCCAGCATCAGGGTCTTTTCAAATGAGTCAGCTCTCCGCATCAGGTGGCCAAAGTATTGGAGTTTCAGTTTCAACATCAGTCCCTCCAATGAACACCCAGGACTGATCCCCTTTAGGATGGATTGGTTGGATATCCTTGCAAGTCCAAGGGACAGAAAACAATTTGACTTTCTATGGTGAAGGATCAGAAGTATCAGACATTATAACTAAGATATCTTAAAATAATTTAAGATTTTGAGTAAAAAAACATTGAACATGATCTATACTAAGTCAAACTACAAATAAGGCATTTGGATAGATGTTTTGTCTTAATTTCCCAAGGAAACAAATTTTACATTCACTTGTTCTTAGGAAATTGAAAGACTGATTAAACTTGCTCTACCAAAATGAAAAGCCAATATAAAGGATATAGGAAACAAGGGATCTAACTCCAGTGAGAGGAAAGAAAACTTCTAGAACAATGACAGCTGAACTGTAGACCCAGGGGCTAACCAGATTTAACAAAAGATAAAAAAGGTTCTAGGAGAAATGGTTCCACAAGGGACAAATTAAATAGATCCCATCATGTGTTTTATATAATTTTTCACCAACATCATACATTGGCAATATCTATAATACATTCTTCACACATTCATCACCATCAACACAATTAAGAAATTTGAAAAAATAGAATATATGCTTATTTTCTACAAATTTTAAATGAATCATACACAAATATTTTAGGAGTGTTTATCAAATATTTTTTAATTCAGCAGAATAAAACTGGCTCAAAGCAGAAATTGAGATTTCAATTCAATTGTGTTTGTATTCACAATTCGTGAATACACACATTGTGTATTCTCAATTCAAATGTGTGTATACATACACATGTATGTAAGAGTGTGTACATATATACACTTAGCGCATAAAGGGGATGATTTCTTAAGGAACCTTTCCAAAAAACCATATTGCTAGAAAGAATAAATAGAACTAAAGTAGAGTAGCCACCCTTTCTCCATGGGGGATGTGTGTCAGGAACTCCAGTGGATGCCTGAAACCACAGATAGTACCAAACCTTACACACACTAATTTTTTCTTTTACATGCATTTTTATGATAAATTTAATTTATAAATTAGACATGCTAACAGATTAACAATGTAATCAGTAATAAAATAATTTTACCAATCATATAATAACAGTTATGTAAATGTGCTGTCTGAAAATATCTTATTGTACAAATTTAAGGCTTTGCACTTATCACATATGGTGACTGTAGATTTTACAGTTTTGTGCTAGGAAAACTAGTACAAATTTATGTCTTCTTCACAATTTCACAGATAACAGATCTGTTCTTACAGAGTTTAGCAACCTCAGCATACATTTTTTAAAATTTCCTTATTAACTTCAGAACTTTCACTTTTTCACTTAAAGGAAGCTTTATACAAGCTATACAGCTTCCTGTTGGCATATTCAAATCACCTGCATCGCTACCCTTGCACATGGAGATGATTAAGTAAAATAAGGGTAACTTGCACACAAGCACTGCCATATCATGACAGCCAATCAGATAAATGTAATAGTTACTCAGTGACTCATAGGTGGGGCATACTGGACCAAGAGAATATTCACATTTTTGGGGGAACAGAGTGGGACAGCAAAAGTTTTCATCATGTTTATCAAAACAGTGCACAATTTAAAATTGATAAATTGTTTATTTCTGGAATTTTACATTTAATATTTCAGACCACAGTTGGCCACAGGTAACCAAAACCATGGAAAGTGAAATTGTGGATAAGCAGAGACTACTGTATCTGTTCCAAAATATTAAGGGGTCTGTGGTAACAGTTCATCATTTAAATGACATTCCACTATAGTTTGAGTAAGCATAGTCTATGAAGTTGAGGTATAAAAGTAAGTGAAGAAAGAAGGTTTCCCCTACACAGAGAACACAGGATGTAAAACTATGACAAAAATATTCCAAAGCTAATATTCATAATTGGTAGCATCTCATCCGTTTATCAGTTCCTTTAGTCTTGTGTAATAATATTGTTTGCAGTCTGCTTTCATGACATTATTCATTTCTAAACTAACAAGAATCCTGGAAATTCTGAGTCTATACTGTGGTACAGTCTGAGAGTTAAGTTTTGTCAATTTGAACCCCAATGTCTATACCCAAGAGTTTTATCAATAGTTAAGGATAACTAATGTAATCCGTCTGAGACTGTATTACTTTAAGACTTAATTTCTAACCTACAGCTTTTAGCAGAACCTACAAGCAATCACAGTACAAAAAAAAAAAAAAAAAAAACCAACTGCTAATGATAAGACTTAATGACTCTAATTAACTCATTAGAGTAATTAACAGTATCAAATGATGAAATGTAAAATAATCTTTTGGGATTCAATTCAGGAGGATTTGATCAATATTTATCTTGAGGAGAAGAACACATTAAGATAGTAAGGACATCGCCAACTCTCCAGGGACTTTCAATCCTTCCTGCAAGAAATTTATATTAATGATATTTTACCTGCATTAATTAGCCTAGGGAAAGCTGAGGTTCTTTTTTGACTTTACATCTCTCTCCATACAGATTTTGGCAATAATCTTGACTTTATGTGTGAGTAAGGAAAGTAGCAAACAAGCTGAGCTGTCTATTTAAATACACAATTATGGAGATAAAATATAAGCAGAAATAGACTATGGGCACTGAAAATAGGACTTGAGAGGTGATGAGTGAAAACCAAAATGATAGTTGATTTCAATTTAAGATTTGTAGTAAAATATAACTGTCTCTGTGGTTTTGTTTTTAGCTGTTAAGTTAGTCTGACTCTTGGTGACCCCATGGACTATAGCCCACCAGGCTCCCCTGTCCCTGGTATTTCCCAGGTAAGAATAGTGGAGTGAGTTGCCATTTCCTTCTCCAGGGGATCTTCCCAAACCAGGAACTGAACACACATCTGACTATATTTATTGTTACTGTGTTAAAACGTAAGAATATTAAAAATAAATGCACACTTTTTGAAAGCTTTAATTTATGAAAGAATAGACGCATGTGAAGCTGAAGAGATAGTGTCAAAAGTTGTTTGTTTTTAATTTCAAGATGGAAGATATTATATCATGATTTTGTGAAGATAAAAATACCATTGTGTTAGTCACTAGAGTTTCTATGCACAGAATTAAGAAGAAACTAGATGATAAAGGGAGTGGGGGAAAGAACATTTGGAAGGGCAAAGTCTTCAGCACACGGAAGAAGAAAAGATTCAGCGTCCAAGTCAAGTTGTCTTGCACACAGGAGCTGGTAAATGGTATTTGCCATACATAATTCAGAGAAGTACAATTGTAACAGATACTAAAAAGTAATTTGATATAACCGAGCATCCTTTCCAGAATAAATTTTTTAAAAGGTAACCAAGTAACGGTTATACTAGAAATTGTATGTATAAGAAATAGGAATGCTGGTTTCAATTATATTTACTTATTTCTTTATCTGTATTGATCTAATCATGTAACCGAGGAAGGTCCTATGATGCAATTTGGCATGTGGCATTATAAAATGGGCACGGTCACTTCCAGACAAATGATTGCTTCTACGATACCCTGGGTGTCATTGTGGGTGAAGGGGTGATTGTTTTTCAACACAGAGCCACCGCTCAGTTAGGTCTCAAGTTCAACATCACACTGGCCAGTGAGAACTAAGTCCTCTCTATCTTGTATAGAATTGAGTGTTTTAGTCTATCTGCAGGCAATAGGAGTGATTTAATTTTCAACAGTTATTTTACTTCTCTCCATGGAAGCCTAGACTGGCTCATTGCCTCGCACAGTTCCTTCCAGGCCTTTTGCCAGTCCTGGTGCTGAGCGAGTCCTCAGCTCTGAGCGTTGGGTAATCATTTGAAAGCAATGCTGGGGACTTCTTTACTATTTTGATTCAGTGCCTAACGACAAATGAAGAGTGGCAATAATGGGAGAATGTGGGTGAAAGAGACAAATTAGTGAAATGATGGACATCTTAGTAAATGGCACTGGGTCACACTGTTAACAATCTATATGAAAAGAATTAGGTCATTTCTAGCATAAGCTAAATTTTAAAGTTTAGATATACTAAGGAGTGGAACATAAAATTAAAACAGTAAGAAAACATAGGTGAATATTTATGCATATTTATTGGTGTATATCACAGGATATACTTTCCTAAGCATAAAGTCAGGGAAATTATTAATGAACCTATTGCTAGATTTGATGGCACAAATACACATTAAATTTTAATGTCAAATTTAATGATGAATAAAGGAAAAAATGCAACAAAAATAGCTTAAAAGTTAATGTACTAAATTTATACACATTTCTAGCAAACCAATATGAAAAAGTTTGGCAATCAATTGATATTTTTAAAAAGGACTAAAGAATGAAAAATTCAGGTAGAAAAAAATAATACACATGGTTATAACATTTAGTCCATTAACAGGAGTGAAATATGAAACTACACTTTGTTTTATTCCTTTACAAGCAAACAATATTTTCCTCTAAGAAAAAAAAGTCCACTCTGATTTCTTAAACTTTACCAAGCAAGCTTCATGGATTTCTCCTTTTTGCGTACATAATTTATCAGTTTTCAATCACCTGACATCCCAGTGCTGTAAGATTTTACTGCATAATACCCTAATAGGACAGCAAGAATGTCCAGCAGTACATTATCAATATCCTGGGCTCCAGAGATAGACGGACACAAACATGTAAATGCCACAGTGAAATAATTGGTAATTGTCTTACTAATGCTTTTAGAGAAACAAGTGCAATCATGCTGACAGCCTGTAGCGCTCCCGGAGAATTACAGAATCAATCTTCTTGTCTGAGAGACCACTCTTCCTAGATCCTCTGCACACTCCAGGAACTGACAGTCTCAGCGGGAATGCCATTATCAGTCTGGAAATGTTTCCATTTTTATAATTCTTTCTTGCTACATTCATTCAAGGCTGAGAGAAAGCTTTGCTCTTTTCCTCTTTGCTTTTGAAATACTAATCCCTCTCTAACCTCACCAGAGATATTTCTCTTTTGAAAAGACAGCTCATGATGTAACTATTTCAGGCAAAGCGCAGTTCATTGGTCTGGCTTTGTACCATGGAGTATATAGTCTTGCCTAGGTTATATAAAGGCTTCCCTGGTGGCTCAGAAGGTGCAGAATCTGCCTGCAATGCAGGAGACCTGGGTTGGATCCCTGGGTGGGGAAGATCTCCTGGAGAAGTGAATGGCAACCCACTCCAGGATTCTTGCCTGGAGAATCCCATGGATGGAGTAACCAGGAGGGCTAGAGTTGGACAGGACTGACTGACTAACACTTTCACTTTCACAGGTCAAGGGAAACCTACTGGTGATGGGATTATCAGGAATTTTAAGTATGAGCCCTCAGATTCAAACTGAATTGTTTTAGCTTTCCTTTTCCTCAATAATCTATTACTAATCTTACATATGGGGGCAATCTTTTTCTAAAACACTATCATGGCATGGAGATTTCATTGCACATAAAAAGTCAAGATGAATTGAGACATACTTCCAGCTAAATTTGCTAAAAGCAAAGACCATAATTAGAAATAATTAGAATAAAATTTTCTACTCAACTGAATTTTTAAGCTTTAAGCACTAACGCCAAGTCCAAAACAAGCCGATGAAAAATTTTAAGCACTTGTATAAAGGTTGTACTTTCAGCAAAATAAAAATTTTACTTTGACACACGTTTTTATCTATAAACAATTTGATTTCCAATTTTTTAATTTTTCAGTTATCTTCTGGAATAACTTCTCTTAATTTGTTTTTCTTCAAAATGAATGAGAATATCTGCATATTTTGCCTTAAAAAGTTGTTATGGCCCCAAAATGGAAGCTTCCTGGTACATAATATTCACACAGTGAAAAAACTATAAAAAAATTACTGAGATATTTTGTGCAACTTTGTCGTTATTAAAAGAAGTACACAAAACAGGTGACTTGCTGTCTTCTTAAACAATTGTTAATCATGATTTATACTTTTAATGATGCAAGATCAATAATGTGGGTATAGTGCTATCACATGTAAAGCATCCACGTTCTCATTGATCCATTGATGACTACTTGCCTTTATGTTAAAGGCTGTTCAGTTTTGAATTTCTGACTTTTCCTCCCCTGCTCTTCCTATCCCCTGCTTAGCTTTCACATTTTTCTATTAACAACCTGCTTTCTATGTCATTTCTTTTTCTTTTACTATACTGTGAATTATGAAAAAAAAACTAATTATAGTTGTTAATATATAGAGAAGAAAAATTGGTTTCAGTGTTGATTCCATCTGTTAAACAAAAATGCATCAGGCATTTGCATATACATTATATATATAATATGCTCTGGTCTCAAGAATATTTATGTTCCTGCTTTCCCTTCCTAATTTATGAACAGCTAATATCAACAGTGTCAGACTTTTTTTTGGGGGGCTCCAAAATCACTGCAGATGGTGATTACAGCTATGAAATTAAAAGACGCTTACTCCTTGGAAGGAAAGTTATGACCAACCTAGATAACATATTAAAAGGCAGAGACATTACTTTGCCAACAAAGGTCTGTCTGGTCAAGGCTATGGTTTTCCCAGTGGTCATGTATGGATGTGAGAGTTGAACTGTGAAGAAAGCTGAGCACTGAAAAATTGATGCTTTTGAACTGTGGTGTTGGAGAAGACTCTTGAGAGTCCCTTGGACTGCAAGGAGATCCAACCAGTCCATCCTAAAGGAAATCAGTCCTGGGTGTTCATTGGAAGGACTGATGCTGAAGCTGAAACCCCAGTACTTTGGCCACCTCATGCGAAGAGTTGACTCATTGGAAAAGACCCTGATGCTGGGAGAGATTGGGGGCAGGAGGAGAAGGGGACAACAGAGGATGAGATGGCTGGATGGCATCACCAACTCGATGGACATGAGTTTGAGTAAACTCTGGAAGTTGGTGATGGAAAGGGAGGCCAGGCGTGCTGCGACTCATGGGGTCACAAAGAATCAGACACGACTGAGTGACTGAACTGAACTGAATGTCAATTACCATATGGATATTTGATATATTTTTAAAAATTGAGGTAAACATTGCAAATAAGATGAAGAAAGTAACAGAGTATTGAAGGATCACATCACAAAACGCTTATTCAAATTAACTACAAGAGTTAAAACTCTTAGCCTCATTTTTAAACTACAGCTTTCATTGTCATTGAGATAATTTATCAACCTTAAAAGGATCTCACCAGTTAACCACATAGACTTTTGTGTATATCGTCTTACTTTGCCCTGTTACAATCAGTGGAAATCAGTGTGTTAAGTGGCCTAGCTTATTAACAGGTAACATTTGACCATTCTTCACTATTGGTTTCAAAAGCAAATAATTTTGGAGAGATTATTTCACAGCTGAAATATGCCATATATTATGTTTTGATAACTAAAGACTTGATGTTGGGGTTGCATGCAGCTGTTATTCTTGGTCAAAACAATGCTCACTGAAAGCCATTCACATCAGGGAGTTTGCAGAACTCTGGCTGTGGTTTTCTAGTCATGTTATTAACTGATTAGGAGAACCATCCTGCCCAAAATAGTTTAAACATAGGTTTGGTAAAATCCAGACTTGGAGAATTTTCTATTAGTAAATTTTGAGAGTCATATTTTCTGTCAGACTGAGCAAAGTGACTAACAAATGACTAGTTGTTTTGCAAATAGATTATTTCCAGGTTTCACTAGTTTCAGTGTGACAACTATAATTGAGATTAAAATGTATGTAAAGTCTATTCAAATAAATACATGACACATTGAAATACATGGGATTTACTTGCTGGAAATTAATGTAGAGGATATTTTTAATGTATTACTTTAACCCAATTCATGTTGACTTACATTTATTAACCCACTTTGTTATTTGTAACCCGTTATCCCTAATGTTTACTAGGAAATTTAATATTTTGGTGTAATAAACACCTATACTGATTCATCCACAAAATGTAAGGGAAAAAGCCATAAATTTATTTTTCAAAGACCAGTATAAACATGATACCAAATCCTGACCAGCACATTCTGAAAAATAAAGGTTAATGCAATTCACGAACATAGACTCAACCATCCTAAATGAAATCAGCAAACCAATTCAGTACTCTCTAAACTAGACTACACAATTAATTTCAGTGAGAAAGAGAAAAGCAGCCTCTGCCATCCAGTAGCTGGCTTAACACTGTCATCTAAGATTTGATATATCTAAAAGATAGGTTTTTAGTTTTGCTTAAATATAATATTTGTTTAAATATAAATAATTTCACAGCACACCAACAGCAGAAAAAGCAACTCTGAAATCATAATCAATCACAACCAAAAAAAAAAAACCCCAAAACTCTATTATCATGTCTGATAGATACTTAACTCCAAACTCATCAAGTTTTATACATCAAATAGCTTTTGTATGTCAATCATGGCTCAATAAAGTGGTTTAAAAAATGACAATTGTTCATACCACAGAACAGCCAAACATTCCCCTGGATAGGTAAATATGAGTTATTACCATTCCATTACAATGACAACTTGATGGCTTTAGACTTGTCTCATGCCTTTCATTTTATAGATAAGACTTACTAAAATATCCAATCATAATACTGTCCCGATGTCCTGAAAACATCCAATACATAACAAGTTCTGGCTTCCTGGTACACTCCTGAAAAATCACCTAACCCACCCAAATGCTTTATGTTTCTTCTAAGAGCACATTACTACAACATCCTCAATTCTCCACTGTGTTTATTCTCCTTTGCTGTAAGAATCAATAAACCCATAATGTCCAAATGATAGGTGTCTTCATGGTTCAAGGCCAATGACCTCAGAAATGCAATGATGATTTCATAGCCTCAAATCAACTCTTATGACATAATACATATGAAAAAATATGTGATTATCTGAATGAATACAGAATTTGATGAAATCTAACATTTATGAGTTTTGAAAAGTCTTAGTCAATTATATTTAGCCAGTTTTATTTATTAACTATACTTATTAAGGAGGGAAGGAAATGTAAATTACTTAATATGATAAAGTTCACATATAAACAAAACAATAACAAAAACCCTATAATAATATTAAAAAAATATATAGTAATTTTAAGTAGTAAAAAAAAATGCTAAAAGCTTTTTTGCATGTCAAGGAACAGGTAAGATGTGCTCACAATGACCATTTTTGGTATGTACTGTATTTAAGGTACAATGAAAGAAAAAAAAATTAAATGAAAAAATTGTAAAGTGTGGGTTGGCCAAAATGTTTGTTTGGGTTTTTCCATAACATCTTTGGAAAAAATCCACAAGAATATTTTGGCCAGCCCAATATAAGTCCTATTAGACAAAATCAATTGTATTTATATATATATGCAATAAGCATTTTCTAAGAGATACCACTTAAAATAGCTTAAAGGTGGCCCTAAAACAAATAAAAGATGTACATGATTCCTATGTGTTATATCTTTTAAACATTATAAGACCACAAAATAAGAAATTAAAGACGGTAAAAAATAATGATATTTCTTTCTCTTGGATTGAGTTTGTTTAATAGCAATTCTCTCCAAATTCTGATTCATTTGTAGAGTAGATGATAAAAATTTTTTCAGAAATGTCAATCCTGTTTTAAGATTTATATGGAAATACAAAAGACCAGGAATAGACAAGACAATATTGAAAAGAAAAAAAGAGCAAGTACCAGCAGCTTTAAGTTACAGTAATTAAGGCAGTGTGTTATCAGCCCAATGAAAGGCAAAGAGCCACAAGACAAAGAGGTTAGACTTACCAATTCAGGTTTGAGCACTTCAGTTATAGACGGTTTAAATGCTACAAAAATGAGGATAAAATGATCTTTTCAATACCAGTTCTGGGACCATATTATGTCTATGTAGGATAGCTATATTAATACCTACTTCACACCACACACAGTCATCATTTCTATGTCTACAGTTGATATAATTCTGAGAGGAGAAACAACAAATATTTCATGAAATAATGTAGGAGGATATCATAACTAGCCTGAGTTGCCTGAGTTATGTAAGTATATTAGGGAAGAAATTAACCAAAAAGAAAGATTGATAAATTGAACCATGTCAAAATTTTGAACTTTTATTAATCAACTGTCTCCAACAAAGGGTAAAAAAAGAGTTACAAAGTGGAAGTTGACAATGTATTATACAACAAACACTCATATCTAAACTAAACAAAGAACTACAAGCAACTAATATAATGATCAGAAATCCTAAAGAAAACTACTCAACAGATTTGAAGAGGTACTTCAGAAAGGAGATTTCCATATAGCCAGAAATACATGAAAAAATGAAGAATATATTTTAATATGAGTAAACGGAAATTAAAACTCCATTAAGAAACCACTACACATTATGCAAATATTCAGTCCAGAATGGCTATAGCTAAGATGGCTGAGAGTACCATGCCTTAGGGATGAAGTAGAGCAACAGAAATTCTCCTACGCTAGAGGCAGTTGGACCATAAATTGGAACAACTACTTCAGGAAATCCTTCGCTGTTAACTTTTAAAATGAATCTAGACATAATCTATGACACTGGAATTCTACTTCTAGGTATATTTCTAACAGAGATGCACACACACGTGACCAAGAAGCATGCACAATCAAATTTACTACAGAATTTTCCAAAATACCACTAAACTGGAAACAACCTGAATATTCATCAACAGCAGAATAAGTTACCATATATTCATGCAATGGAAAATGCCCCACCAGTGAAAAGCAATCAACTATAGAAAAGAACATGATGACACAATATTGAAATAATCTAGCCGCAAAAACACTTTGTATCATTCTAATACAGCGAACTCCAGTAAAATAGTTCCAATTTTTCTCTTTGTTTGGTTTATTGTTTGACTGCTTTGTATGTGTTTGTGTGTGTGTTTTGTCAGGCTACTCAACTTGCAGGATCTTGGTTTGCTGACCTGAGATCAAACTTCAGTTCCCAGAAGTGGGAGCACAGTCTTAACCACTGGATCACCAGTAATTCTCAGTATCAATTTAACTATGGTCTTAAGAGATGCATATAAAAGTAATTTGTGTGTTTGTAATCTTATCAGAACCAAGTAAGATTTAGTTGGATAATTTTATGTGATTTAATTCAATTTAAATGCAATTAATAACATTCTCAAAATAGTTTAACTTCTCTTTCAGTCTTATCATCTCATCTGTATAGTCTATAATGAGGATTATTTCACTTGTTTTGAATGAATGAAAGGAATTTCCTATATTTATCAAATATATAGTATGTTGCTGAAATTATTACTTCAGTTTATCTGTATATATTAGCACATCATCATTTTTATTTGCTTCATTTCATCAAGGGTAGTGATTTTACTTCATTTCATCAAGCGTAGATATTTTACTTCCTTTGCCTGGTAGGAAATCAATCTAAATCATCAGTATAAAATTAACTTGGCTTTTCTAATGTATAACAATAACATTAACATGTGCAAAGGCATGATTTTTATTGTACATTCTCCAGAAAAAGTAGGTCACTTTTTGAATTGTCAGTTGCAGAAATAGTACCCTGAAAAATAAAGCAAAATGGTTGATTTGAAGTGTTTCTCACTTTTTCAAGTTGAAAATTATATATGCTTTTAAGTCAGGAAGACAAAATTATACTTGGTTTAACCCACTGTAACTGAAAGAGATTGCATTTTGTTGTTTATTTGATGCAGTAAAAAGTATTTGTAAGGAGATTATATTTCACTGAATCAACATTTATGTTAATTTTGCTAATATTAAGTAGAGAGGAAAGATATCTACATTGGCACTTTAGTGATCATTTCCTAAGTAGGTTTCCAATAGTTAAGAATATGCAGTGGTTTATTATTTGCACTTTTTTATGTAGTTGTATAAAATCATAAAGTTTCAAAAGCTAGAACAATAGGTTTATGCCATAAACAGGGTATACTCTGGCATAAAGAATCTAGTACAACAGAATAACAATTATTATTCCTAAACAGGGAATTCTTAAAAATAGCACTGTGTAATTAAACAGCATATGTTATTGCTAATATGTTAACTTGCAAAAAATAAACATTTTAGCTAAAGAGTTAACACAAAATAGAAAGAATTATTTATTTTTGTACAAATTATTTAAAAAAGATCCCCCAGCTTTGAGTTATTGTTGACAAGTACAATATATGTGTGTGTGTGTGTGTGTTTATGTGTATACATGTGATAACTGAACATATGTATATATTGTGAAATGATTAGAGCAATCAGATTAATTTAACACATTTATCATTTCACATAATTACTCTGTGTGTGTTGAGAATGTTTAAGATTTACTCTCAACATATTTCAAGTATTCAATGTTTTATTAACAACTAAGGTCACCATGTTCTGTGTTAGGTCCTCAGAACTTATTAATCTTCTAACTGAAGCTTTGCATCCTCTGATGAGTATCTCCATAACTTTCCCATCCCAGTCCCACAAATAATTGGACTAATAGCAATGATTCAGTTCTGTTTCTATGACTTTTTTAAAAAGATACCACATACAAGTAAGATCATACATTATTTATCTGTCTGTCTCAATCTGGCTTATTTCATTAGCATGATGTCCTTTAGGTTCTCATCCCTCACCTTCTATCTCTATGAATATTTTTACTGTGAACATTTTATTTAAAATATTCATTTGATTTCAAGTCTCTCGAATTGTCCTTGAAACATACTTCTATCAATTTGTTTTCAAAGAATGATTGCCCATCATGTAAATTATAATATATTGCTAAGTGTATTAGTTGCTCAGTCATGTCTGACTCTTTGTGACCCCATGTACTATAGCCCGCCAGGCTCCTCCATCCATGGAATTCTCCAGACAAGAATACTAGACTGGGTAGCCATGCCCTCCTCCAGGGGATCTTCCCGAATAACGGATGGAACCCAGACCTGCTGTATTGCAGGTGGTCTCCTGCATTGCAAGCAGATTCTTTGTCATCTGAACCACCAGGGAAGCCCAATATATTGTTAACAGAGGTAAATAGGAAATTTGTCTTTTATTTGAAAAATTACTTCCATTTATTTTCTGGGATACCTATACAAATATAGGATGTTTTCTCACCTCCTAGACAAAAGGGGGTGAATGAAATGCTGCTCACTGTGCTACAGTTAGTTCAGTGCTACATTTCATTGCAGTCTTTTGCGGAATTTTTTTAAACCATGTCAGTAAGCAAACTCTGGGAGATGATGAAGGACGGGGAAGCCTGGCATGCTGCAGTCCAGGAAAGCAGAGTCAAACATGACTGAGTGACTGAACAAAGATAAGCAGATTGAGACATAGTCGGTCAGTGACACTAAAATTTCCTGTTACACACAATGATACAAGATTTATGACATATTCCCAAGATGAAAAGAGACATTCTTAAAATTGCTTTAAAATTTTATTTTTTTCCTTAATTTTGAGTAATATGTTAGAATGCAGTCTTGGTTAGCATGTAATCAGTCCATGGCACATATTTTAACTTTTTTTAAAGTTGAAGATTTTAGTAGATATGCATTCCAAACTATCCTATTTAAAGGTAGTAAACAAAAGGATAAACACTTCTACTCATTAGGGGATAAAAAATCATTAGTGCTGTTTACTCTTGTTGAAAAGAAATAAAACCAAAACTTACCACGAGGCTGAAATAGCAACAGAAGATGTTTCATTCTTTCACACAAAGAAAGGCGCATTTATATTTTGCCCTGTTTTTTTTTTTAATTTTCTATTAATGAAAAGGTAGTGTAGCAAATGTCTTAGTCATGAAGATTATATTCCAAATAGAAAACAGTTCTAAATAAATTGCATTTATAAGGAAACAAACTATTACAGAAATGATACTAACAACAGATTGTGTATTTGCTTTATTTTTGATAACTCTTAGCACTCACTCTCTTAACTTTCATATATAACATAAACCAATGTCAACTATACTAATTTTGCACATTTTATCCTTAGCACTTTTTTAAGACTGTACCATTTATAACTGGAAGTTTATACCTTATGACTACCTTCATCCACTTCCATGCCCCTTTCCTCTGGTAACCACAAATGTGATCTCTTTTTCTGTAAGTTTGTTTATTTTTTAAGTATAATCAACCTAAAACACTATGTTAGTTCCTCTGCACAACTTAGTGGTTCAATATTTCCATACATTACAAAATTATCATCAGTCTAATTACCAGCTATCACTGTACAAAGATATTGTATAATTACAGACTATATTCCCCTGTATTTTTGAAATAGGGAGAATATACTTTCACTTAATGAAGATGGGGTGGCATTCTAGCTTTCAGAACAGCTTCAGATTTCTCTGTATTAGAAGATAATTCAAACTTCCACTGATTCCCCTTGCTCAGGAGTGCATGAGCATGAGAAAGTAATACATTGTATAAAGTTGTGGTGGGTTTTAATGTGGAAACACAAATTGTGTTAAGATGGGGCTGTAGTTGACTTTTGAGAAAAAGTAGACGTGACATTCCTGGAATGATGTTTGAAGAACTTCAGGTCTAAGTTATTGATAATTTTAGTTGGACGCTCCTCTTCTAATTTCTTAACCATTTGATTTGGCTACATCCCTGTCTATATATTTGTGTCTCTTCTGTAACTTCTGCTTATTAAAACTGTTACTATGTAATTTTATTGGAGAAGGAAATGTCAACCCACTCCAGTATTCTTGCCTGGAAATCCCATGGACAGAGGAGCCTGTCAGGCTACATGCAATGGGGTTGCAAAGAATCAGACATGACTTAGTGACTGAGCACACATGTAATTTTATATACAGGAATTCAAAAATATATCATAATTTTAAATTGGAAGGCATAACATTATAAAATGCCTTTATTTCTCATTTAAAGCAACGATCCTGGCATTAAATGTCATTTGATGTCAGGATAAAGGGCTCAGGGGTTTTACTTCCAGGAACTTAATAGTATGAGTAGTTACTTTTTCATCTGCAAGGAGCCAGGATCCTGCTTTTTGCTTTTCTTTCAAATACACTCCAGTGATCCAATGGCATTTCCTTCACATTTTTCACCCAGGCTTGTCAAATATTTTTCAGAAGAAATGTTCAGTTTCCTGAGAGTAATTGAAAACTTCAAGGCACATGTTTTCAGATATTGCAGGAGTCATCCTCTGCATCTCTAGCAGGCAGAAGTTATAATTCATTACACTGGGGTGTTTGCAGGCTGGTTTCCTACAGCTGACCTTTTCTCGTTACTTATTTTCTTTGAGGCATATCGGAAATATAATAAACACATTTATTTCAGCCTTTGCTTTTACAAAAAGTCTTAAAACAATGTTGGGCACATACACCTCAATGGAACAGAGTACTTATACCAGTTTTATTCAGAATAGAAAACACTTTATATAGCAAATGTCATCCAAGGAAATTAAGCCAAATGATTCTTCTGTTAATAACTGTGTTTACTACTTAAGGCATATTTGTAAGGAATTTTGTGAAAAAGCCAAAGTTTAAAAACATACTTATGAAAAAGTACTCTAATATATATCTCTTGATGTAAGTTACAAGTTCTCTCTTCCTCAAAAGCCTAAATACTTAACCCTGAAGCGCAAGCCTGTCTCCTACACGTTCTCATGTCTTTTAACACAAATGTCCTGATGAATATTTATTTTATATGATTCCTTTCTGGGACATCATATAAAAATAAATGAGGCAGAGAATAACTTTATGAAACTGTAAAACTGACTAATCAGTTGTATTTAATCGGTAAATAATATCCCAATTATCCTCTTATTCTCTCTCTAGATAGCATATATAATATATATAAATATATATATTGAACATTTTTTATAGAAAAGTTTTTTGGAAACAATTGTGAATGTTTTTATTTTCTGCACAGTCAGGACTTTCTGAGCAGAAGTTGTTGGCATGTGAGTTTAAAGAATGACTGAAGAGCAACTCATAAGTTAGAACACTCAGGAGAGATATTGAGAGGCCTTTCTTTTACTCTCCTGGGGATACTCCTTTACTTTCTAAAGAGCTGTAAAAAATATTCCATTCTTCCATCCAGGTAAATTTTTTTATACTAGGGAGCAAAGGTCGGGTTAGCTGTGCAAACTGCCCTATAGAAGCTTCAGTGTTCACACTGCAGTTTCCTCTACTGTGGTAAAACCCTCTCCTGAACATGCAAATAACGTGTATTTTCATTATTTGCCACGTGGAATAATAGATCCTGAGAGACTGGCATATTGTTAATACTCAAGAGTCGGTTTGGTCTCTGATGTGGCAATGTTGTGTTTAATGCCAGGATAAAATGTACACATTTAAAACATTAAATTCTGTGGAAATGATTTTTATATAAAATTTAGATACCATCATGTCATAATACTCTTATTTTCAAAGACTGAGAGATTGCCAAGATGGCAGATTGCAAAGACCCTGAGCTCACCTCCTGTCACAAGCACACGAGAATCAGAACTATTTGCTGAACAACCATTGGCAGAAAAGTACAGGATCTACCAGAAAAGATCTCCAGCTAAGGACATAAAGAAGAAACCACAGTAAGATAGGGGATGCTGACTCATGATAATCCAAGTCCCATACCCTAAAAGGGTGACCCATAGACGAGGCAATAATTCTATTCCAGAAGTTCTCCCACAAAGCTGAGAGTTTTGCTCCTATGTCAGGCTCCCAGCACAGGGGTGCTCCACTACCGAGATGAACCCCACCAGGGCTTGGGAACTAGTGGGTCTTAATTTCAAGAGTCTCACAGGACAAGGGGAAGCAAAGACTTCACTCTCAGAGAGAGCACGTAAAAACCACACACAGCAGGAACTGGTGCAAAAGTAGGAATTTGACAGGTGCCTAGGCTGGACCTACTCGTTGGACTGAGTCCCCTGGAGAGCCAGGGAGAGGCTGCAGCTCACCCTGGGAACACGGTCAATGGCAGCAGCCATTCCTGGCAGATCCTTTTCAGAGCGGATGCTAGTTTTGGTGAGCACCATCGTGTAATCTTCCCGCTTGCTCATGAATGCCAAGATCTGGCCCCACCAAAGAGCCCCTTGGCTCCAGTGTTGGGCTACCTCAGGACAAGCAACTAACTTGTAGACAGGATGCTTAAAGATTTCCAGAATCCTAACCACCTCTAGACACTCTTTTAGACACAACCAGAGGGCCAGGACCCAACTCTACCCTTCAGTGGACAGGTACCAACTCTGCCCTCCATGAAGCCTCTTATACCTCCAGATCAGCTTCACTCACAGAGAAAAGACTTTTACACTCAAGAAAACCACAATCCCACAGCAGGTCAGGTGGGTCCCTCCTGGCCCAAGCCCTGCCCACCAACACAAGCTTCAGGACACCTGGAGCCTGTACCAAGATGTGTCAGGAACTGCCCACACACAGCGATCTAACACCAGCTCTGGGATCCCTGGACCATACAGCTAGACTCCGAAACTAGATCAAACGGGCTTTATCCCAGGGATTCAAGGATTTTTCAGTATCTGCAAATCAACTGATGCTACACAGTACACTAACAAATTGAATAAAAACCCTATGATTATCTCAATAAATGCAGAAACAGCTTTGGCCAAAATTGAGCAATCATTCTTAAAATAAAAAACAAGAGAGAGAGAAACTCTCAGGAAAGTGGGCATAGAGGGAACATATCTCAACATAATAAGCCATATACAACATACCCACAGCTAACATCATACTCAACAGGAAAAGCTAAAAGCATTTCCTTTAAGATCAGCAATAAGACAAGGATGCCAACTTTCAACAAATAATGTTGGACATCCTAGCCACAGCAGAGACAGGAAAAAGAAAAGACAACAAGCTGGAAAGGAAGAAGTAGAACTGTTACTCTTTGCAGGTAACATGACAATTTTAAAGATACCACAAGGAAATTACCAGAGCTCATGAATGAATTTGGTAAAGTTGCAGGATACAAAATTAACATATAGAAATCTGTGGCACTTCTGTACACTAAAAACAAACTATCAGAAAGAGAAATTAAAGAAACAATCCTATTTACCATTGTGTCAAAAAGAATAAAATCTCTAGGAACAAACTTATCTAAGGAGGCAAAAGACCTGTACTCTGCAAACTATAAAAATATGATGAACGAAACTGAAGATACAAAGAGATGGAAAGCTATGTGATGCTCCTGGATTGGAAGAATTAATAGTGTTTAAAAGACCACAGTTGGTAAAGAATCTGCCTGCAATGCAGGAGACCCAGGTTTGATTTTTGGGTCGAGAAGATCAGATAGGCTACCCACTCCAGTATTCTTGGGCTTCCCTTGTAGCTCAGCTGGTAATGAATTGGTCTGCAATGCAGGAAACTAGGGTTCGATGCCTGTGTTGGGAAGACCCCCTGGAGAAGGGAAAGGCTACCCAATTCAGTATTCTGGCCTGGAGAATTTCATGGACTGTATAGTCCATGGGGTCACAAAGCGTCAGACCCAGCTGAGCAACTTTCACTTTCACCCAAGGCAAACTACAGACTCAATGCAATTCCTATCAAAAGGCCAATGGCATATTTTACAAAACTAGAATAAATAATTTTAAAATTTGTATGGAAACACAAGACCCCTCAAATCTTCAAAATAATCTTGAGAAAGAACAGAGCTGGAGAAAACAAACTCCTTGATTTCAGACTACAAAGCTATGGTAATCAAAACAATGTGATACTGGCACAAAAACAGAAATGTAGGCCAAAGAAACAGAATGGCAAGTTCAGAAATTAACCCAAGCACTTTTGGTCAGCTGGGAAGTATATATAGTGGAGAAAAGAAAGTCACTTCAATAAGAGGTTTTGGAACGTGGACAAATACATGTAACAGAATGAAATTAGAATAGTATCTAATATCATATACAAAAAAAAAAACTCAGAATGGATTAGAGACCTAAATATAAGACATGACATAAAACTTCTGGAGGAAAACATAGGTAAAACACTTTCACTTAAATCACAGCCATACTTTTTGATTCTGTCTCCTAAAGCAAAGCAAAAATAAATACATGGGAACTACACTTTTGCACAGCAAAGGAAACCATCAACAAAACAAAAAGACAACTTACTGAATGGGAGAAAATATTTGAAAATGATATGAATGATAAGGTGTTAATATTCAAAAAATAGAGACGATTCATACAACATTAAAAAAAAAAAAAAAAAAAGATCAATTAGGTAAGGTATAGAAGACCTGAACAGACATTTTCTCAAAGAGAAAACGCAGATGGTCAACATGCATATGAAAAGATGCTAGACATCACTAAAACAAAGAAATGCACATCAAAAACACAATAAGATATTGACCCTTAGCTCTCAGAATGGCTATCATCACAAACACCACAAATAGCAAATGCTGTTGAGGATGTGGAGAAAAAGGAACTCTTGTACACTGCTGTGGAAATGTAAATTGGTACAGTCACTGTGAAAAACATCATGACGATTTCTCAAAAAATTAAAAATAGAACTACCATATGACTGAGCAATTGTATTCTGAGTATATAGGAAAGAAACAAAAACTCTAATTCAAAAGATACATGCACCTCAATGTTCAGGGCAGCATTATTTACAATTGCCAAGATATGAAAGCAACTTACTGTCTATCAATACATGAATGGATAAAAAGATATGGTATACACAATGGAATACTACTCAGATGTAAAAAGTGAACAAAATTTTGCCATTTGTGAAAACATGGATAAACTTGGAAGGTATTATGTGAAGTGAAACAAGTCAGACAGAGAAAGACAAATATTATATGACATCATTTATAAGTGGAAACTAAAAGCTACAATAAATTCATAAGTATAACAAAAAAGGACATATTCACAAAGATAACAAATCAGTGGTCACCAGTAGGGAGAGTGAGATGGAGGAGGGGTAACATAGGGTAGGAATTAAGAGGGACAAGCTATCATATATAGAATAAGCTATGAGGACATATTGCCAAACTCGGGGAATATAACCAATATTTTATAATAACTATAAATGGAGTACAATCTTTCAGATTCTAGGATCACAATATTGTATATCAACTATATTTCAATAAAAAATAAAGGACTCATAAGCAAGCAATATCTATATTGCTTTATTTCACCATACTAAGTTCCACAGTAAAGTGAAAGTCACTCAGTCGTGTCCGACTCTTTGTGATCCCATGGACTACACAGTCCATGGAATTCTCTAGGCCAGAATAGTGGAGTGGGTAGCCATTCCCTTCTCCAGGGGATCTCCCCAACCCAGGGATTGAACCCAAGTCTCCTGCATTGCAGCCGGATTCCTTACCAGCTGAGTCACAAGGAAAGCCCGAGAACACTGGAGTGGGTAGCCTATCCCTTCTCCAGCGGGTCTTCCTGACCCAAGAATCGAACCAGGGTTTCCTGCATTGCAGGCAGATTCTTTACCAACTGAGCTATCAGGGAAGCCTCAATAAGTCCCATAGTTAGAAGCATAACCGTTACAACTAATGCTAGCTTGTACAGTCATCCATGTTGGGGAACCATTTATTCAACTGCATTTTTTCTACATAACATGTTCCTACACAATTTTAACTGTAAAAAATACTACTACATAGAAAAATAATATTTTAAACAGATTTTTTTAAATTTAGAAAGTACTAGATACTTTCTTCAACAAACAGAGTATAATTTTATTCTACATTGCCACTCTTTGCTGGAATAGCTTCAAATAATAAAGCTAGAGGAAAGGAAAATTAGTGGATCTGTATTAGGAACAAGGTACCAGAAAGGGGAGTGGAAACCACTGAACTGTAAGTTGCTAATTTCCCTAAGAAATTCTAGGAAACCTTTGAAGGATTTTTTTCAGTAGAGATTTCTTGGAATAACTTTAGAAAGTTTCAAATGTTTATTCTGCTTTGTTCTTTCTTCTCCTTCTAGTTTTCCAAGTATAATTCTGTTGCCCCCTTTTAAATTCTCTGCAAGTGCTTGGATATTGTGTTCTTATTTGATTTTTTCTCTTGGCATGCAGTTTCAGAAGTTTCTACTTTTCTTTTACCTAGTTTGTTGATTCTTTCCTTGGTTGTGCCCATATACTAAAGAGCCAAAGGAATTAATTCTATTATGTGTTTTTGATTTATAGCATTTTCTATGATACTTTGCTAGAGTTTCCGTCACTCTGTCTACATCACTCATATGTTGTTGAACTTGATCTACTTTTTCATTTGGAGCTCTAAATACTTTATTCATGATTATCATAGATTTCCCCTGACAATTCCAATTTGTGAGTCAGTTTCTGATGATCTATCCAGACTGTGCTTTTTCTAGTCTTTAGCTTGCCTTATTTTTTGCCTGAAATCCAAGCATGCTATATATTAGTTAATTAGAACCTAGGTTAATAGAGCTTTTCACTTTAATAGAGCTTTAGTTTGAGGATTTATGCTAATTCAGCTAGGAGATAGGCTGTGTTTAAAGCCTGCTGTAAGCTATAGGTGCTAGGGGCTTGAATTCTTCTTGTGTACTTATTCGTGTTTCTTAACTCTGGGGTTCTTTAACTATTCCTCCTCAAAAAAAAGTCTGAGTCTTGTGGCTTTCAGGTGTAACCCACTGTTATTATATTGGAGGTCTGTTGGCATGGTGTGGGGAAAAAGGGATGTTCTACCATTTTTAAAATCTCAGATGGCTTCAAACAATGGGCCTGTACCTTGAGGATCCCATATTCAAATATATTTCTTCAGTGAAATGGCTGTTTTTCTCTCTGTCCCCCACTATATTCCCTGTCTATATTATTCTTAATCAATCTCCATGAAGGCCTGCCCCTGTCCCTAGTTCATTATATTTTTGTTTTTGGTTTAAGTTTTGTATCTTTTTCCCCATGAGATGAGACAAGAAGGCTGGAAGAGGAGTTGAGCTGAAGGAATTCTGTTCTCCCAGCTGGAGTAGAGTTCTAACACCGGAGAATGGAACTTTGTTATGGAAAAGATTCAGTGTATTTCACAAGGATTACTTGTCCTCTCCCCCTACCAGAGCTAGGAAGGTTTATTTCTTGAATTTTCACTGTGAGATCTTGGTGGGACTCCTAGAGGTAAAAACCCATAAATATGAGGAGGTCCCCTAAAACTAAGGAACACAGGTGTGGTTGATGAAAGCTAGTTCACATGTAGCCTCTATCAATTTATCAAAAGTACTATTTAAATGTCCCTACCAGTTTATGGTTCCAGAGTCTTCTCCTCTAGGTAGACAGGTCTCAGCTCTCTCTCTCTAGGTGGACCTGTGTTTCCAGGTTTGGGGGTGATAATTCCCTTGTGATCTCAGTTCTTTGATGGGTCTGGAAAAAAGTCACTGATTTTTAGGTTTTCTAGCTTTTTTGGTTGTAAGGATGGTTCCACTATTTCCCAAGATTTTTACATGTTAGTGCTAAAATCAAATCATCACATGGAGAAGCTTTAAACACCAAAGTTGAGCATAAAGGGTTCAACAAAGACAAGACCTATCAAGCAACTTGGTCGTTTTTTAATCCTAGACTATTTGTGTGTAAACTAGAGTCAGCTTTAGAGATTCTGACCAATAACCTACTCCTCAAATAAATGGTAGAAAGTGTAGCTAAAGGTTTTCATTTTAAATACCAGGTATTTGTTTTAGTTGTGATTAACACTGTCATTTTTTGAGGTGATTAACTACCTTCTGTAAATGACCTTTAACATTTATGTGATATTACTGAAAATTTTATTTTACTTTATAATTTGTATTTCTCAAGTATTTTCATGATGTCAGTGCTTACTTTTACATTCCCAATAGTGCTACATCCAGGGAGCCATACATCCCCTCCAAATTCTAGACTACAAATTAATTGGAGACATAGGAATATATCTCATAAGTAAATAACATGAAGATAAAATAAATCAGCAAAATCTGAGACTCTTTCAGTTAGAGAACATTAATACTTATAATAATATGTAATTCATATGTCCATTGATCTAATTGGTCATAAAATATCTAACTGGCTTTCCTTGAAAGAACTGCACCTCTCTCTTACTTGTCACTTGGGTGAATATAAAAACACTAGGAGAAAGACTGAAAAATATCTGACTCATAGGCTGGACCCCTGACCATACGGTTAACACAGATTAGTCATATTCTCAATCTCTCAAAAAATCATGGAAAACACCCAAAGATACAAGCAAATTCACACAAATATATCTGTATACAACTATAGGCTCATCAATATTATAGATATGAATATGCATTTGTACATATACAATAAACATGTAAGAAGATATTGAGTTTAAATGCATGTTGAATTTAATACTAAAAGATTTTAAAAATACAGTGGTCAGAGTATTAGAACTGATGTGATAATGGGTACAATATATTATATGAATCTTTATCTAGATCCTCCCCTTCCATTTCTGCAACCTCTACCACAACCCCATACTCATACACACACACACCATTTATTCCAAGTGAGCAGTTTGAATGCTGGTGATAATCCTGACATATCACATACACATTCCTGTCTACCAAAGGTGCATACAACCCTCAGTGTATCCACATATTCAAAAGTAAAACTAATGAAATCCTCTTGCATTTTATCCAGACAACAGCCCTAACTGGAGTCATGGCAGAATAAAATGCTGGACCTGTCTGATCACAGCAAGATATTCTCCAGACCATTAAATATCCTATTTATTGTCCATTATTTTGATAGACTTAACAATTTGATCATACAAAACAAAAATGTATTCCTTTGTCCAATTATAAGAAAGTTATATAGGAGGACAGAATTCATCAATACATCCGGGATGATACCTTACCTAGTAGAGACATGACAAAAGTTGAATTATTTGGGGAAAACAAATCACATGGTTAATCAAAGAGCTCTTTAAGTAAAGGTCAGAAAAAATTTTTGAAAAAATGAAAGAAACTGGTTAAATTTTCAGGATGACTAGACACACTGACAAAATTTTTTACAACGTATTTCCAAAATAGAAAAATTGTTTTTAAATTTAGAACCAAATAAAACATACTGGGGAAGTACTTACCATAGTGATCACCCCAGCAGTATGTTCTTACACCTTTTCATGTGTATTAATATAATTTAACATTTTTCTAGTTTAATCCAATGTAAAAAACAATCCTGAATTAAAAACAAACTTATACTCCAAACTTGATTTTGTATGAACTTTTAAAATATTATATTATCCACTAGAATGTTCAATAGATTGTCAGATGTTAATATTCTGAAAAAAAATCAGGTATTAAAATAAAAATTTAACTTACCTATATACTAACCCACCTTTCAGTAAAATTTAGCTATGATTTTATTGTATGTTAAATTCTTAGTGTTAAATACTTAAATGCATTTTCTAACTAATCCTTATAGTTTTGCACAACATTCTATAATTATTCAGATTTCACAGATGAATAAACTGAGGCCTAGAGGTTTAATAAATATTACAAGGTCACACAAGCAATGACAAAGATTTGCTCTAAAACTAAAATTTAGAAAATTCTGTAATACCACACTGCCTTTCCATTATTAATTGTTGATTCACCCCAAATCCCTCACATTGCCCATAAGGTTCTCTGCTTACATCATCAGCCTCGACTGTCTCTTTCTACTTCAGATTTGGCTACAGTGATCAAGTTTGTTTGTTGGCTTTGTGACCATTCCATCTTTTTGCTGCTTTAGGCTCTTTGTATGTGTTTGTTCTTTCTGCTTGGAAATTTCTTATGCTGGATAAATCCAATTTTTTAAGTACTGTCATAAATGCAGCTTTCTGAGAGAAGTCTTCCCTTTCCCATTTCTCTCAGACTACAGCAAGTGTTGGTTTTACTATTTCCTGTTGTTTGCTAGATTCACCTTTAGTGTTTTCTCATGGCACATGAGATTTATTTGGATAAATCCCCATGTAGCTACTTAACATCTCCTATCACTCTTAACATAAACGTTATGAAAGTACAGGTGGCATAGTACTGTTCATTGCTTTGTCTATAATGCCGAAGCAGTATTTGATGTAAACTAAGCACAGAATAAATATTTTTCAATAAATGAAAAAAAAAATAATGAATTAGACAACATATAAGATTCTCTTTGATATTTAGATAGACTATATTAGAGATGTACAAAGATATTTTAGAGAAATAGAATATTTTTCACGTCCATGACGTGTGTCTGAGTGCAAGAATACATCTGGAGAATAAATCATTCAACCATGAGTATAAGATCTTTCAGAAGTAAAAGTAGAAACGGCAGTCGTCCAAGTCTCTGTTAACTCCGCACTATAGCTGGAATTATCATATGAAAATACAAATGTGATCTCACCTCCCCTGGGCCTGACACACAGCAATAACTTTCAAACACACTTAGAATAAAAAACAACCTCCACATAGGAGCCCATCTGATCATTATCTCGATGATAGCACCCCCTGCTGCGGAGCTGTGCATACCAAACTTAATTTGAAGTCGTTAAAATTTGAAGTGTTTCCCTAATTTTCTTTATTCTAACTCCACACTCTCCAAGAAACTGAACCATAGCCAGATAATTTTTATCAAACTTGCCTCGCACACCTCCCATGGTTAAAACACTGCCAAGACTTCAAAAGCTTGGTTTTGCTGGTACACAAATCAAAATTCGGAACGTGCTGCCTTCTTCCAGCCCATGCTTCCTTTTGCTCTCTGCACTTCAGCAACTATAGCTGTTTTCTGTTCCTCTAACTCTCTTCTGCCACAAGACCTGGGCACCTTCCTTCTCCCTAAATAATTCCACTCACTCCCTGAACCCCTAGCTAACTAGATTTTCTTAGTTTCTTCTTCACTTCTTCCTGAATAATTTCTTTGGTTTCCCCAGCTACTTAAATCTCTGATTTCAAAATTTTGCAATCTCCTACATTTATTACAGAGGTAATTGTGTGTGCATTTAAAATTAATCTGTCTCCCTCACTTTAGAAATATTACATGGACATAATACTATGTTCAGAGAACAGAGATTGTCCTCTGATTCTTGCCTCCTTTAACACCTAGCACGGTGCCTGGCATACAGCAATTTTAATATATACATTTGTCAGGGAAAAAAAAAAAAGAAAAAGTCAACACGCTGCTATCTGGGCTCCTAGGTAGTTTAATCATAGGGAGCGAAAGGGCTTTCAATTTCTGAAAGTGTATGGTTCACTTAAGAATTGTTTCGGAAATATTAACTAATACTTCCAATCAAAAAATTAAACTTCCTCTCTTACTGCGAATCTCCTATATGCAGCCACTTGTCAGCGAAGCATAAATCTGTTTCAGTTTGGAGAAAACTTAAAGCAGCCATCGAGCGGCAGGATGGTTAGCATTCCAGGAAGCAACCAAGTCCAGAGACCGTGTGTACTAGGAATGCTGGAGATGATGCTCTTCCAGGAAGAGAATCAGGTTCTCAACCGCCCATATTTAAAATGGAAAATGTAGAAAGGACAAAATTATATGCCTAAAATTAACGGATTAGACATTCTAGGGGAAAAGAGGCTCAGTGGAAATGGCATTATATATAACTAAAGCATATGACTACAGATGTGTGTGTCTGTGTGTGCGCGCGCGCGCGCATGCGCTCTGTCACATCCGATTCTCTGACCTCATGGATCATAACCGGCCAAGCTTCTCTATCCATGGAATTTTCCAGGCAAGAATAAGGGAACAGGTTGCCATTTCCTATTACAGGGGATCTTCCTGACCCAGGGGTCAAACCCACATTTCAGGCATGATCTTTACCACTGCGCCACCTCCGAAGCCCCATGATTACCACTAGTAATAAAAATAACCACTAAGAGGTATTGAGCATTCCCAAAATGCCAAAAGTGGAAGTCGCATCCGACTCTTTGAGACAGACTCTGCCCTGGATTACAGAATTCTCCAGACTAGAGTACTGAAGTGGGTAGCCTGTCCCTTTTCCAGGGATCTTCCCAACCCAAGGGTCGAACCCAGGTCCCCAACATTGTTGGCGGATTCTTTACCAGCTGAGCCACAAGGAAAGTTCCAAGCGTTGTGCAAAAGAGAACAGCTGATTCTCAGGTGAGAACGGAATCCTAGCCGACTTCCAGCTCTAGTTTCAGTCCTCCTAGTCTGTTTAAGCGCACTGGTGTAGAAACCAAGCATGCACGTTTACTTTTGCAGTAAGAATTAAAAGTGAAGAAACAAATGAATTATTTTTTCTTCCAAAGATAGAAGACTCGTTTAGCATTTAAAAATGAACTTTATATTGAATAGGAGGGGGGATCGGGATGGGGAATACATGTAAATCCATGGCTGATTCATGTCAATGTATGACAAAAACCACTACAATATTATAAAGTAATTAGCTTCCAACTAATAAAAATAAATGGAAAAAAACAAACAATAAACTTTATACACACACACACACACACACACATATATAAAGTACCTGAATGACTCTCTTTCTTTGGAAATAGAGTATTATTCTTATATAAGTTTTTTAAATGAGCCCTCTGTGTGAGGTTCTATACTATCTTTTTAAGAGAGATGTCAGCATTTAAAAGCTTTTCGGCAGTCAACAGTTTACCTTCGCTAATTCAACCAATGTTTATTGAGTAGCTCTTTACATTGTGTGTCAACTCCAGTTAAATGTTGACGTGCTTACAATAAATATCCATGAATTTCATATTTTATACATTAGAAATCTTAGTTATCAAAATATTTAATTGTAATTTTCATATTAATATTTTTAAGAATATAATTTTTGAAAGTAAGAATATGTCTGTAATATCACTGCACATATAAAGTAATGGAACATTGTTGGCACCAAAAAAAAAAAAAAAAAAAGATAAAAGCCCTTATCACATCCTTCCCTAACACTATATACTTTCTTATTTCCAGATTAGTCACCATCCTGACATGGAATTTCATTATCATAGGAGGGTTTGGCCTATTTTTTAAATCTCATTTAATGGATCACAAGGTACAGAGTGTTTTGTTTCCTTTTAGTGTTAAACTTTAGTGATGCCACCCATGTTGTTGCATATAACTGTAGTTAATGATTATTATCACATAATACTCATAAAGCATATTATATAACTTATGTATGCATTTTATCATTAATAGATATTTGGCAAGTTTCCAAGTGTTTGAATATTAAAAATTCTTGACTATCATGTTTCTAGAATGTAGTTTCTAGTTCTGTGCCAAAATTCTCAATATTATTTAAGTACATGACAGACAATACCATTATCTATCACATCTCTTTCCATTGTATTTTTTGCCATTTGGTTTTATTAATGTGTTCTGATCTACCCATATTTAGCTATTTTTATTGAGTGCCAGAAGGATTTATTTTTACTCACGCCAGGGACTTAGGTTATAAGTAAATGCAGTAATACAAAGACTTAATCCTGCAGTAGTGATATGTGATGATGACATATTTTATCAATTCTGGTAAATATTATCTTTAAATTGTTATATTTATCATAAATGTAGCTAAATTTGACTTATGTGTATCATTTTATCAACAATGCATCCATTCTTTTATGCTGATTTTTTCAGTTTTCCTTGTTTTTGATTAACAGAATACTTTTTATTATTTTTTCTCCTCTAGTAATTTATTGATTACACACATAATTTTAGTGATTGTACCAGAAATTATGCCTTTTACTTCTGATTACACTAAGTTAATGAATTTCCAAAACACTACAAGGACTTTAGAAAGCCCTTAATTTAATTTATTCCCCTCTGCTTTCCAAGTTATTGTTTGGGGGTGCTAGTTCTTCATTTTCAACTTAAGCCTTGAAACATCACACATCCACTTACTCTTTTGGGAATTTCTGAGTTCCATTATGGAATGAGCAAACTCTTGTTCTAAAAAATAAAGGGCACATGAAGGTGACATAGATCCAATCCCTAGTTTAAAATCAATCAGAGCCCACTCTAGGCAGGATCATTTGAATCAAAGTTGATGAACATATTAATGAGGGAAATAACTGTTGTTTTAGGCCACTGAAATCTTAAGGTTGCTAGTAAAGCAGTATTATTATTGTAGCAATATTTGACTGAGATAAAAATTAATACCAAGGACTAGGGATAATTGAAAGAAAAAAAAAGAAACTAAAGTAAGTGGCTATGACTTTAGGGCAAGAGGCAACAGTAAAGAAACTATTTTTATAATTTGTAAAAGTGTATGCTATAAGGAAATTGCTATAGATGGTTGGTATATATAATGATCTCTATTAGGTACTGTCAAATATTTGGCATAACTGTCACATGTGATAATTTGGAAGGCAGAAAAGATCCTTAATTAACTTGTCACATGGGGTAAAAGATTTTGAGGCAGAGTGTTGAATATATAAGTTGGCTGTTGCTATCTTCATTTCATAAAGAACTATAAGAAATTGAGGTAAGGAAAAATACACCATCCAGTTTGCAAATGAAATTTCAAAGGAATAAATAGTGCCCAGAGGAAGCATTGGAAAGTCACACTGTTTCTCACTAGATCAATCCACTGACAGTTTCAGCTGAGAGAGGAGGGACCTAGGGCTCTATCATGAAAGATATTCTCAGGGTGAACAGGTAAGTGCTAAATTAAGTGTGTGGCTATAGACCTCTGTATTAGTACTCTTAAGAAGATGCAAATGGCATTTATACTATTTTAGCTAAATAAATAGTTTCTAAAATGATAAAGACAGGGACACAATAATAATATACCCTAAATATCCACAAATAAATCTAGAGTGAAAGGCAGCTTGCTGAGAACTGAATATGTGATTTTGACACATACAATTGACTTGAATCTGAAGTTTTGTGTTGTTGTTGTTGTTGTTGTTGTTTAATGGTACTAGCTAAAAAAATTAGAACTTCCCAAGTGGCACTAGTGTGGTAAAGAACCCGCCTACCAATGCAGGTTAGACATAAGAGACATGGGTTCAATCCCTGCATCAGAAAGATCCCCTGGAGGAGGGCAGTCAATGCACTCCAGTATTCTTGCCTGGAGAATCCCATGGACAGAGGAGACTGGCAGGCTACAGTCCATGGGGTCACACAGAGTATGACAAGACTGAAGTGATTTAACATCTAAAAAAAAGTATATGACAGATAAAAAGAGACCTTTGAGGCCCCACTTCTTTATAGGCAAAGAGTATACTGACTTACTGAATGGATGCTTTTGAACTATGGTGTTGGAGAAGACACTTTAGAGTCCCTTGGACAGCAAGGAGATCAAACCAGTCATTCTTAAGGGAGATCAACCCTGAATACCTGTTGGAAAGACTGATGTTGAAGCTGAAGTTCCAGTATTTTGGTCCTCAAATGCAAACAGCCAACTCATTGGAAATATCCCTGATGCTGGGAAACGTTGAGGGCCAAAGAGAAGAGGGCGTCAGAGGATGAAATGGCTGGATGGCATCACCAATGCAATGGACAGGAACTTAGGTGAACTTCAAGAGATGGTGAGGGACACAGAGGCCTGGGGTACTACAGTTCGTCAGACACAACTGAACGACTGAACAATAACATACTGACTTACACCAAGCTCCAGGTAAGACATTTTTCACCATAGTATCTTCAGAAGTACACTATAATGGTGGGAAAAAAGAGTGGGTGGAGACAAAGCCTCTGGAAAATCAGTAAACTGCAAAAAACTCAAAGGGAGCAAAATAAGTCTACTCTTTAACTCCAGGTTACGGGACCAGGAAATATTTTCCCAGCAAGATTTAAGAATAGTTAGGATTCGAAGACTGCTACATGCTTCTCTTGCTTCTCTTTTTTCAACTACAGAGTTGAGTGTGGGCTGTAATCTAAATTGTGTGTTTTTCTTTTTTATTGAATACTATGAATTATATATAAGAAATTGTAAGGCCTCTGAATATAATTACCTTCTTCCAGAGTAGGTTCATCCGTCCTTAGGTAGGCTATAAAAGTAGGAGCAGACCACCTAAATCTAATCAATAATGAGCTATCTGATAGTTTTTTCAGTCCTATTTTAAGTCTCTGTCTTTGGTTTGCTCCCATCCTTCCAGGGAAGCAAACCTAAAGCCTGGAGTGTATCCTGGGGCCTCTCAAATTTTGATTCTCTACACTCAAGCTTCTGTCTCCACAGTAATAGGACAATGTATGAAATTCTACCCTCCTCTTCAGCCCCTCTTTACATCCTATGTGGCTTATGAATTCAGCAAATGCTTTGAAGGAAACTGGGTTTCATGCTCATTTCTCAACACCTCCCTTCTCTCTGGGATCATGGATACTCAAGTCCTGGCAGCGCTGTGAGTCACCAGCTTCAGTTTTTGTTTCTCTGGCCTCCTAAGATTGTTAACAGTGCCATTCCTTTCTGTTTTCAAGTTGTCCTCCAGCCCACTGCCAATGGTCAGCGGGTACTTGCCCCATGAAATGCCGTAGAGAGGAAAGTGGCCGTTCAAAAGATCGGCTCAGTTTTCACAAGTTCCCTTCTCTCCATGTCTGCCCATGAAGTTCAGCCTAACTTGGCAGGTCTTCGGTGCCCTGAAGCATAGCTCTTTTGCATTTCATCCAGCTTTTCTGGTTGTTCTCAGTAACAGCACTGGTCTAATGCAAGTGACTCTATGAAAAGCAGAGATGATATCCCAAAGTAATACCTTTTGTTTTTATATGTTTATTGTTTATAACTTGCTCAATCTCTTCACAGGGAAATTGTACCCTTTAATTAAAACCATATGAAGTAACCATTTATTTGCATATCTAATTAAATGATTTCAGGGAAATACTGCTTTTATTAAAATCAGTGATCTAACAAGTCTGATTAAATCATATTTGAATATTCAAGAGTAGTAACCAGGTTCCTTTAGCTTTCTTCGGACCCTTTTTCTTTTTTTTTTTTTCGGACCCTATTTCTAAGGACTGGTTTGTTATTTACACATAACCAAAGTATGCAATATAAACTGAATTTTAATTTTATCAGATGGTAAATGTTCCCATTCATTTTAAAACATGACTGCACATACATTTTATTTTCAGTTTAGATATGTGATCAAAAAGCCACTTTAATATATTTAGATATGTGATCAAAAAGCCACATTAATATACTAAAAACTATATTCTGTGTGCTTACATGATGTTAAAAGTTTAGAAATATTTTCATGTTATTACCTTAATATTTAAAGAAAGTGAAAATATGTCAAGAGAATATTATATAGCAGTAGATGTCTTTTGTGTTATTTTTTCTCCTGTAGCAAGGAAAATGGTACAAAAGACAATAATTTCTATTTTTTTCTCAGGAAAATAAGGACTGCCTATCCTATAAAGAACACTGATGGGTATATTTTTTGCATGCAGTTCTACATGGTGCTTTTTTGCAGGAAGGGATTTTTCAGTATTTTGTTTCTTCAGAATTATGTGCATAATAGGATTTCATTACAGAAATTTCCATGACCATGTTACAAAATACTGTATTATTATGTTAAATTTAAATTGAACTTAATGAGAAACTGCTTTCCTCATTTAACTTCATTTTCAAATCTAATTCATTTTTTTCCTGAATAGGATAAATACAGACTGTTTTTATTAAAAATGGTGAAATGATTTTTTGTTTTTCATCATATTTGGTTTCTGTTTCAATTTTTCTTCAAAAGACCTCAGAATAAAAATTTTATAAGCTCAACTTCAGATATCATTTGATTATCTAATTTTGTATTTTATTCACAAGCTATTGTCAAATGTTTTGAAGCTAACATATATTTGGTTAAAATCAAAAGTGTAAGTAGAGTGCTCATGTGGTGACTGAAATGTCAAAATAGTTATTTCTTAGTTACTGAAATTATAGACAGGACATTGACAGTTGATTTTATTTGCACCTTTGACCATTCATTTAATGAATGAATAAATCAACCACTGACTACCCACAAGTTTTAAGGGCCTTCTAGATCTGAGAATAATGGATATAAAGAAAACTCATATCTTTATAGTGCTCATAATTTCTTACTGAGGAATAGGATTTGAAAAAATTTAACCAGTACTAAACTTATTAATAATTATTATTTATTGATGCTTACCACTCACATTATTTTATTTAGCTGATCCTTACTTCTAATGTAAGTCTGGAGAAAACAGAGCAAGATTTCTGAACTTCCAAAAGAAGTTAGTCTAAAATTCATGCATTTTACTCTCCCACTCCTCCTCAGTTGCTTCAGTCATGTCCAGCTCTTTGCAGCCCTATGGACCGTAGCCTGCCAGGCTCCTCTGTCCATTGGGTTTTCCAGGCAAGAATACTGGAGTGGGTTGCCATGCCCTCCTCCAAGGGATCTTCCCGACCCAGGGATTGAAACTCATCTCTTAACTTTTCCTGCATTGGCAGGCAGGTTCTTTACCACTGGTGCCACCTGGAAAACTATCTGTATGCATTATTCACACTGCAGTTTTATTACTGCAGTGTGTATTATCACATAAGTGTGAAAAACAGTGTATATTATACACTATTAATACATAACATGTATTAAAACACATCATGTATTAATGCAGTGTGTATTACATATTGCAATGTATATCATCACACGGCAGTTTTATTCACAATGCAGTTTTATTACCACCTTTTTTTGTTCATATGTAAGCAAAGAGATGAGTGTGATTATGTTCCATTAAAGTCTTACTTGTGGGAGATTCTGCAAATATAGTAACTGATCCCTAATCTGCACAATTTACTAATACTTTTAATAGTTGAACATATCTGCTCAAAAGTTGCAGTTTGGCCATATTGTTGAGGTCACTTTTTCCAAATAATAATCCCTAGACCCTCTTTCTCTCTACAGACATACCAATTTAACAGTACATGGACAAGTTTCCTTTGTGAGAAATTTAGAAACTAGTTGAGAGATTCCTATATCCTGGACAAAATGAAGCCAGTCAAGGCAAAGTTAGTAGGAAAATTCAAAACACCCTTTCTTCGTCATCCCTGCCTCCAGAGCACGATGTCATACAATGGGGAGGAAATATACGGCTGCTTCCAGCTTCTCCCTGGAGATGGGAAGATTTGATCTGCAGGCCCAATGTTCCAACTTTCTAGGCTGTCCAAGGGAGTCGCTTCTGTATTTCCTTTTTTATTGTGCTAATGGGCCATGATATAGTCTAGATGCCCGGAGATGACTGAGAACAAAGATGGTAATTTGAGCTAGCTTGCAAGCTTTCACCATAGCCCCTTCTATTCAGTGCAGACTCAGTGAATGGAAAACCTCAGATCACCTCTTCCTTATCAGAGGGGAAGAATAGGACTATAAACCCAATATTCCTGCATCTCTAGGGGCTGCCAAGGAACTGACTTCTATCTTGCCTGATTCCAAGTGCTGGAACTTGGTATAATCTAGACTCCTGGTGGTTGCTAAGAATAAATGCAGTTGTTTGGACTGGCACAAAGTTTGAAGAAGCCCCAGAAGCTCTAAATAGGCCGATTGAGGGAGAGTCTTCTGTACAAGGCCCATTTGTGAAGACTAGGATAAAAGCCACAGAGTCAAGAAAAAGGAAGACACAGGAAAATATGCACCAAACAGAGAAATAAGATATCTTTCTGGAAATAAACACTAATGAAACATAAATAAATGATACCTGACAGAGAAAATTAGCTGACAAAATGCTCAATGAAGTCAGGAGAACAATGCACGAACAAAGAAAGAATTTCAACAAAAATAAAATATTTAAAAGTACCAAACAGAAATCCTAAAACTAAGTAATACAACACTGAAATAAAAAATTCATTACAGAGGTTAAACAACAGACCAGATCAAGCAAAAACAAGGATCAGTGAACTTGAATACCAATTAATGGAAATTATTCAGTCAGAGAAACAAAAAGATAAGAGAATTAAAGAGTGCATAAAGCTTACGGGACTTATGAGATACCAGTAAGTAAACAAAGTATGCATAATTAATCCCAAAAGGAGAAGAGGAAGAGGCAGAAATATTATTTAAAATAATAATGTCTCAAATTTCCTAAATATGAAGAGGAAAATGAACATTTTACAGCCAGAAAGCCAAGCAGATTTCAAACAAAATGAATCCAAAGAAATCCATATCAAGGTATGTTATAATTAAATTGTCAAAAGTCAAAGGCAAAAGTAGTTCTATAAGCAACAAGAGAAAAGTGACTTGTTATGTACAAGGGAACTCCCAGTAAGACTACCAGCAAGTTTCAGCAGAAACCTTGCAGGTTGATGTATTCAAAGTACCAAAAGGAAAAATAAAACCTGCCAACCAAGAATACTGGACAAACCTGTTATTCAAAAAAAAAAAAAAAAGGAGAGATAAAGACTTTCTTGGGTTTCCCCAGTGGCTCCCTTGTAAAGACATGGGTTTGATCCCTGGCGAAGGAAATGGCAACCCAATCCAGAATGACTGCCTGGGAAATCCCATGGATAAGGGGCCTGCAGGGCGACAGTCCATGGGATCACAAAGAGTTGGGTGTGTATATGTGACTAAAACAACAACAACAACAAAATTTCCTTAGATGAACAAAAGTTGAGGGAGTATACTGACACTAGACTGGATTTATAAGAAGCACTAAAGGAAGTTCTTCAAATTTAAGCAAAAAGAGGCAAGACAGCAATAGAAAAGCATATGAAAGTATAAAATTTGCAGATAAAGGTAAATACATAAATAAATACAAAATATAATTGACCCTTGAAGAGCATGGGTTTGAAATCCCACAGGTTCACTTATACATGATTTTCTTTTTTTTTTCCCGGTAAACACATATGCTGCTGCTGCTAAGTCACTTCAGTCGTGTCCAACTCTGTGCGACCCCATAGATGGCAGCCCACCAGGCTCCCCCGTCCCTGGGATTCTCCAGGCAAGAACACTGGAGTGGGTTGCCATTTCCTTCTCCAATGCATGAAAGTGAAAGTGAAGTTGCTCAGTCATGTCCGACTCTGCCACATCATGGACTGCAGCCTACCAGGCTCCTCCGTCCATGGGACTTTCCAGGCAAGAGTACAGCAGTGGGGTGCCATTGTCTTCTCTGAGCAAATACATATAGTACTACATAATTCAGTGTTAGTTGAATCTGTGGATGTGGAACAGCAGATATGGAGGGCCAACTGTGGGACTCAAGCACCCACAGATTTGGGTATTTGTCACAGGTCTTGGAATCAATCACCTGTAGATACTGAGCAATGACTGTACTGTAATGGTGGAGGGCAAATCACTCAATTGTAGTTATAAAAGTTAAAAGACAAAAAATTAAAATTATAGAAGTATGTTAATAATATGTATTCAGTTCAGTTCAGTTCAGTCACTCTCATCCTCTGTTGTCCCCTTCTCCTCCTGCCCCCAATTCCTCGCAGCATCAGGGTCTTTTCCAATGAGTCAACTCTTCGCATGAGGTGACCAAAGTATTGGAGTTTCAGCTTCAGCATCAGTCCTTCCAATGAACACCCAGGATTGATCTCCTTTAGGATGGACTGGTTGGATTAAATATAAATAAATTTATATATATAAATATATAAATTATGATATCAAAGACATGAAGGGGGATAAGTAACAGTATGAACTTCTTGTATGCTACTGATATAAGTTGTTACAGCTTAAAACACACTAATATAACTACATTGAAGGAAGCCCTATAACAACTTAAGAGAAATTACATGTAAAAATACACAAAAGAATAAGAGGAAAGAATAAAAGCATATGTATAAAAAAGCAATAAAATAAAAAGGATAATATTAAGAGAAAAGAACTACAAGATAGAATAGAATTAACAATCTGCAATAGTAAAATCTTCTCTATCAATAATTCCTTTATGTAACAGTGGATCAACTTCCTCAAAAGACAAAGATACTACCAATAAAAAAATTATAGGCCAATATCCCTATAAACATAGCTGCAAAAATCCTTAACCAAACTATAATAAATAGCACACAAAAAGGATCACACACCATGATCAAGTGGGGACTTACTTCTGGGATTCGAGTATAGTACGGTATATGAAAATTCAATTACTTTGGTATATCACATTTACAAAACAGAGGATAGAAATCATATGATCATCTCAATAGTTACAGAAAAAACATTTGATACAACTCAGGCTTTTGTGACAGAACTCAAATACACTAGGAATATAAAGCCATATATAACTAGCCCACAGCTAATATCATATTCAATGACTAAAAACTAAAAGGTCAGAAACTAGGCCAAGGATGCCTGTTCTTGACACTTTCATTCAATATCACGCTGGAAATTCTAGTCAGAGAAGTTAGGCAAGAAGATACACTAAATGGCATTCAAATCAGAAAGAGAGAAGTAAAATTGTCACTATTTGAAGATGACGTCAACTTATATGCAAAAAATCCTAAAAATTCTGCAAGAAAAATTTAGAACTAATAAACTCATTAAAGTTCTAGGATTCAAAATCAATTTACAAAAATCATCTTTATATATATTAACAGTTGACCATCTGGAAAGGAAGCTAAGAAAATAATCCCACTTTCAATATCATCAGTAACTATACAATGCTTGGAAATAAACTTAACTGAGAAGGTAAATTTGTACTCTTAAAAAAAAAACCACATTGACAAAAGAAATTAAAGACTCAAAGAAATGAAGACATTCTACATTCATAGATTGGAAAACTTAATATTGTTAAAATGTCCATACCAGCCAAATCAATCTACAAATTCAATGCAATCCTGCTCTATAACTTAATGGTATTTTTTTTGAAATAGAAAAAAAAAAAATTAAAGTGTATATAAAATCACAAAAGGCCACATTAGACAAAACAATTTTGGAAAAGAAAAACAAAGCTGCAGGCCTAATACTTCCTGACATCAAAATATGTTACAAAGTTAGAGTAATTAAAACAGTATGGTAATGGTATAAAGACAGACAGAGACAAATGGAACACAATAGAGAACACAGAAGTAAACCCACAACATCTTCCACAAGGGTGCCGAGAGTAAAAAATTATAGCTACAGAGTCTGGTTAACAAATGTTGAGAAAACTGGATATCTACATGTGAAAAAAAGATTTATCACTTAGGCTATACAAAAAAATAAACTCAAAATGGATTGAAGAATTAAATATAATAACCTCAAACTTAAGCCACTAGAAGAAAACATAGAAGAAAATCTTCATGCCATTTGTCTTGGCTACGATTTCTTGGAGAAGAAACCAAAATCATGGGCAACAAATGCAAAACTGGACAAGTAGGACTACATCAAACTAAAAATCTCCTGCAGAGAAACAAACAATTGAGTACAACAGCAACCTATGGAGTACAAGAAAATAGCTACCAACCGTATTTCTGATAAAGAGTTAATGTCTAAAATAAGCAAGTGACCTCTACATGTCAATATATAAGAAGAAATATTCTAATTAAAACTGGGCATAGATGGGGAATACATGTAAATCCATGGCTGATTCATGTCAATGTATGGCAAAACCACTATAATACTGTAAAGTAATTAGCCTCCAAGTAATAAAAATAAATGGAAAAAATAATAAAATAAAAAAATTTTTAAAAATAACAACAATAAAACAAGAAAAAAAAATGGCATAGGACTCTAATAAACATTTTTCCAAAGTCAAAGGCAAATAGTCAAAATATATAGGAACATATGTTCAACATCACTAATTATCAGGGAACTGCAAATCAAAACCAACCACAATGAGATATCATCTTATACTGGTTAGGATGATTACTGTTTTTAAAAACATAACCACACAAAAGGTAACAATTGTTGTCAAGCTTGTGGGAATTTTGGAATTATATATATGGTTGGTGGGAATGCAAAAGGGTATATTTGCTATAGAAAACTCTATGGCTGATTAATATCAATGTATGACAAAACCCACTGAAAAATAAAAAAATAAATTAAAAAAATAAAAAAGAAAACATTATAAAGATTTCCCTCAAAATAATCATAATCTATATAACTCAGCAATTCTACTTCTGAGTATTTATCCAAAAGAACTGAAATCCAGATCTTGAAAAAATTATTTTTATTCCCATGTTCATGCAGCATTTTTCAAAATAGTCAAGATGTAGAATGGATGTCAATGGATATGTGAATGAATAAAGAAAATATGGTATAAGTACATAAGAGCATCCAAAGTCACTCACTGCAGATGGCAACTGCAGCCATGAAATTAAAAGACACTTGCTCCTTGGAAGAAAAGTTATGACCAACCTAGACAGCCTATTAAAAAGCAGAGGCACTACTTTGCTGAAAGTGGTCCATCTAGTCAAAGGTATGGTTTTTTCAGTATGGATGTGAGAGTTGGACTATAAAGAAAGCTGAGCACTGAACAATTGATGCTTTTGAACTGTGGTGTTGGACAGGATTCTTGAGAGTCCCTTGGACAGCAAGGAGATCCAACCAGTCCATCCTAAAGGAAATCACTCCTGAATGTTCATTGGAAAGACTGATGCTGAAGCTGAAATTCTAATACTTTGGTCTCCTGATGTGAATGGATTAATTTGAAAACACCCTCATGCTGGGAAAGATTAAGGGGGAGGAGAGAGGGGGACGACAGAGGATAAGATGGTTGGATGGCATCACCAACTCAAAGGACATGAGTTTGAGTAAACTCCGGGAGTTGGTGATGGACAGGGAGGCCTGGTGTGCTGCAGTTCATGGGGTCACAAAGAGTCAGACATGACTGAGTGCACTGAAAACCAAAGCATATTATTCAGCTTCAGTGAAGGATATCATGATGCATCTGATATCATAATGTTCTGGAAGTTTATCCATCTTAACTAGAATAAGACAGAGACAGAAGGATAGTCAAACTCAAAGAAGCTAATGAATTCCATATGATAATCTATTTTAAGACTACTGAGGAGGTCAAACTGCAGGCTTAAAAGATTTCGGTCAGAAAAGAAGTTGTTTTCATCCCCAGTATCTACAATTGCAAAGGTTCTTCTCTATTGACAATAGTGGTTTGAGACACCTGCCTTAATTTGAAGTGTATAAAATATGGTTAAAGTTAGTGACATAGAACTCTGGAACCCTTAGTTCAGAAATATCAAACAAGTAAGACTTTAGGAAGATTTTTATGGGGAGGAAAGGAAAACGTGAGCCTTTTTATTTCTATATTTCCCATCTGGGTTTTTTTTTTTGTATATTGAAATTAAGACTATTTTCTTTCCTAGAAAATAATCCTCTATAAAAATTCTAAGACAAGATTGTAAGAAAATCCAAATGAATCTTTCAGATTATAGTATTACAAGAGACAAGTACCTATAAATAATTCATATTAAACTACATATAATAAACAAGAAATATTTGGTTTCTATTTTTACCGGTAAAACTTATGCTGTATCTTAAATTGTTTCCTTTGAAAAGATTACTTTTCAAAACTTCAAAATTCTAGCATCTTATTTAAAAATTTCAGCTATAACTAATATTTGTACCAGACAAATATACAAAAAAATGGATATTTATAGAGGACTGAGTTGGAGGAAAATTTACATTAAATTTTATATTATTGGTTTTCTGCTTTGAAATGATGAGGTATTTTTTTAAAAGTAGCTATTCATCTCTAGGACTTGTCTTTTATAAAATATAAAGACATAGCACATAAAAATTTAAAATAGTAATCATAATCTAAATATAACCATAAAAATCCACAATCTATGTATTGTATGGTTCAGACTTTGTAACAGCATTGAGTACATTCACATAGTTGAAATACATTGATCTGAAATTAATCACTACTCTTTTCAGAACATAGAACTGTATTCCATGGAGACAGAGCAGTTAGAAATATTTCCTCCATCATTACTTGTATGAAATCGAACTGCCATGGAGGGAGTGATCATTCAATACATACATTTGTTGGGGAAGTGGTTTGAAAAGAAATAACCCCAGGACCAATATACAGAGAATTTGACTGAATGCCTAGCTATACTTCAGTTTTTTGTGTTTTTTTTTTCTGAATATATATAGTTCCATTTGAGTACAATTCCTGATTTTGGTTAATAGTACTATCATACATTTTAATACACATGCCATACATCTAAATCTCAACTCTAATTTTCCATACTCTGTACAACCACTCACTCATCAAATCTACTACGGCCATTGACTTAGTGCAGGTACCTGTTCTGGTGCATTTTTTGTTTTTTGTTGCATACATTTTGATGTGTATGCATGCACATGTGTGTATGTGTGCACATTTATGCACATTTGAAGAAATATTTGAAGGGATGTGAAGGGATATGTGAAGAGCCCTCCTTATAATTGAACATAAGCTCTGGGGTAGGCTGAACAATGGGCCCCCAAAGATATCTAGATCCTAGTCCCTGAAACTTGTATTACCTTACATGGTAAAATGGATTTTGTGAACATGATTAGTTTAAGGATTTTGAAATGGGAAAATACTTAGAATATCTGGGAATACCCTAAATGTAAAGTGTCCCTATAAGAAAATGGTGGTGGAGGATTTAACATAGAGCTGGAGAATGTGATATGAGCAGATTAGAGTGATGCGCTTTGAAGACAGGGGAAGAGAACCCAAACCAAGCAATACAGGCAGCCACTAAAATCTGTGAAATGCAAGGAAATGAAGTATCCTTACAAATACCCCAGAAGGGTATTTGCCAACACCTTGACTCTGGCCCAGTGAAACTGGTATTGAACTTCTGACACCCAGAACTGTAGAATAAAACATTTATGTTGTTTTAAGACCCTAAATATGAGGGCTTCCCTGGTAGCTCAGTGATAAAGAACCTGTTGCCCATTCAGAAGACATGGGTTCGATCTCTGGTCGGGGAACATCCCACAGGCCCGGGAACAATTAAGCCTATGTGAAACTCCTACTGAGCCTGTCTCTAGAGTCCAGGAGCAGCAATTACTGAGCTTATGTGCCATAGCTATTGAAACCCATGTGCCATGGAACCCATGCTCTGCAAAAAAAAAACGAGAGAGAGACAGAAAAGCCACTGCAATGAGAAGCATCACAACTAGAGAGTAGCCCCTGCTCTCTGCAAATAGAGAAAATCAGGAGCAGCGGCAAAGACCAAGCTCAGCCTAAAATAGATAAATAAAAGTATAAAAAAGACACTACATTTGATACTTTATTACAGTATGTGTGTTACTAGTAATATATTACAGCAGCAATACCAAAGCAATACAGATTTCCTGTCTTAACTCTTAAATTAGGATCACTCTAAAAATGCAAATCTGACCATTTCATGGCTCCCAATTACTGAACAGGGAAAACATACAAGGTTCATCAAGATGTAATTTCATTCTGCCTGTTTAATCTCATCCCTGTGGTTTCTTACCACCTAAAAATACCAAATTTTGCAGGAGTATAAGTTTTTGCATACTTTCTGAAGTCTCTTGACAGACTTTTTACTCTCCCATAACACTGATTACACATATTTAATATAGCAAAAATCAGATGGCCTTATCATTATTTGCTTTCAACTGGCCTAAAACTATAAACTAATTGAAGTTTCCCACAAACCTATATCAATGTCTAAATAGAGTTAAATAAATGTTTTCAAAGTAAATACTAAATTCATAGTTCTACCCATTAAATATAAAATATAGAGATTTTATTTGGTCATTTCTTTTAATATGTCAATTATGGACTGAGGTTACTTATATGAATGGTAGAACTCCTCCCCTCAATATTACAATAATATTCCACTAATAATTCTATAGTTAAAAATAAACTGTAAACATCCCAAATCTCCCAGAAATACATCAGCAGATATTTGCAAATTAAAGGCAAAAATTAAAACACATTTTAAGTCTTTGAACCTTCAGGACCTCAACTCTTTCTGCAGGGCATCTTCACCTCAGCTGTTGCAGATTCTGCAGTCACTGCTGAGGTTTGACTGCCTTCTAAGAGACCTTAGTGGCTGGTGTCTCTATTAAGCTATAGTTTCTCAGTATTTGTATTGTAATGAATGGTTGGCGATCATCTTTGTAGTATGAAATAGCCTTTCCCTACTCAGTAGATCCCACAGGGGAGCTGCTTGCTCTTTAAGTATAGAGGATATTTTCAGTGCCAATATATCTCCCTCCAACTTTTTTTAGAACATATCCTCAATGTGGTGAATCATTTACACTGGTTATTCTAGATAGCAATCACCACTCTTCCACCAGCTCTTAGACTCTAATACTCAATCTGCCTCATCATTCTTTATTCACTCATTCATGCATTCAAGCCTTCATTCAGATAAAATTGTTTCCTTTTCAATGATTTTGATATCACTCAAAGGAAAAAAAACTCTTTTTAAACTTTGAACTTATCAATGTCATTAACCATATTTCAGATAAAACATAAACTTGTTGAGATACTCTTAAACAGTAGGTTTATCTTAAGCATTTTCTCAAAAACTTTACTTACATTTCACAAAGTAGTCTTTCCATGTTTCCAGAGGAAATGCCACTTTTAAAAACTGCTTTTACAAAATGTACCTTTCCTTGACACATTTTCTAAATAGCTAAAGTATTTCTTAGACATCTCATTAATCTGCTTTTCCTGTGATGTAGGAGGTAGTTATTATTATCCTCATTTTACAGATGGAAGAAGAGGCATAAGAGGTTAAGAGATTTGACACAGAGAGCCAGTAGAAAATCCAGGAATAGTAATGAGGTCAATGGATATATACTGAATGCGCATATGAGTTTTTCTTGGTTTCTTGTTTTCCTTATATTCATGAAGATCATGAATAAAGTCCTAAAACTTCTTTTAATGAATCTCAGGGAATATTATGTGACTTGTAGAGATAAAAGACTGTGTGGCATGCCCTAATTTAAAGGCTTTAATCTCTTTATGGTTTCCATGGTTCAGGATATTTTATATAATTTAGTGAGGTTGATTATTTTAACTATCATAGGTTTAGGGAAGATCTACAAACAACTTAGCACAATTTTGGGCATTTTCCTTTATTAAAGAGGAAAGCAATTGCTTTTTACTAAAATGGTGAAAAATATTTGACCTCTGCTACTTGAACTGGGCTTAAAGATACTAGTAAATTGGTGTGACAATGGTCATGTGATGGAACACACACCAAAAAAAATTTTTTATAATAGTTAGACTTAAATAGGATAGTCTAACTCTTTAAAAAAAAAAAAAAAAAAGAGAGATTTAGCAGTGAGGCACAGTTTTAGAGTTGAATAATATGTCATTCCAGAGAAGCAAAACTAGATAATCAGTAAATATAAGGCAGGTAGGCAAGAATGAGGAACTCCACTTTTAGGGCTAGCATTTTCAGTGAATGGGGATTCCAGGTTCTTCAATAAGGCTCATTGAATGAATGAATGAATGGTAAGAGCAGAGCTGCAAAGCAATTTTAAAAGAAGGAAGGACTTTGGGGACCTAGAGAGTACTAAGACAGTTTATACATTTAAAATCAGTAACAATTTTTGCTTTATATCTTTTCAGGTATTATAATAAGATGTGCAATATTTTTCCTAGTGCAGTGTATTAAATGCAAAAGGTGATTAATAAATATAAATATACTAGTTTTATTACTATAACTGGGATAAGGCTCAGGGATTTGTTCTCAAGAAATAAATCCTTAATCTAACCGCTATGGTGAGGATCGTATTTGAAAGCAAATCAGAAAAAATAGCTGAGCCTGAAGCCAAGGGCCTCTTTAATTTCCTCTGAATAGGAGAAACATTAATCCCTAAAATTCAGTTGACATTAAGTCTGTAAGGAGGAGGATCTGTTTTGTACCCAGTGCTCAATAATGGAAAGTGGATGGTAGGCAGGATCATTTTTTTTTTCCTTTTCTGTAGCAGGAAAAACAAACAAACAAACAAACAAAAAACTGGACTTAGAATAGGATTCCCAGGTTACAATCTATCATTTACTTGCCATTTTACCTTAGAAAGAATACTCTTTGACTGTTTTAAATACCAATTTATTTATCTGCAAAACAGGAGTTTTAGTGACTGTACATTTCATTAAATTAGACAGGAAGTGGTTAAAACTTAAATCCTTGAAATATATTGCCACCAAAGGGACGTTTTAATGACAAGAAATGAGATGGCAGAACAAAACAAGCAATCTGATTTCAACTCAGATTGCAAACAAGAAATGATGCGTCCCCTCAAGGGAGAGTTTTAAATGCTTCTCTCCTTGCCCTATCACACAGAACTCTAAGTGTAGCAAAGAAGGCATTGGCAGGAGACTCGTGAGGACAGGATGTACTTAGGTTAGAAGGAATAAAACAACCCATAATGCGAACAAATAAATTATATTACCAGAAGTTAAATTTGCCTTCAGTATTATTTATGCATTCTCATATCAGTCTCAGAAAGTATTTGGAGGACCTAATTTTGCTGCTATACCTTAGAATTAGGTCAAGCCAACCTTTACCATGCATGCTGGGCTTTACCTCAAACTAAAACAGTCCAGAATATATTGGATGTAGATGAAAGGATGTATCTGTTAAGATCTTTTTTTTTTTTTTTTTTTTTTGCCTATTTCCAGATCTAAGAATTCAGGAATCAAGGCAAATTAGAAAGTTAGCATCTAAACACAAATTTTATGGATCATAATAAAGGGATTTTAAAAGAGTGGAGAATACTCTATTAACCCCACTGATAAAAACATTGCCAGCAATTCCTTAAAGTGAGAAAGCATTGACTATTGTGATCTGAAATGAGGGTATAAAATCTGTACAAAATTTGTAGGCATGTGGATGTGGAATAGTTATTTCAAAATACATACAGTCTCAAAGGTCTGCATCAAGTATTCGGGTTCTAATAACTTATATAAAATTCCAATTTAAAAAAATCTAGGTTCTACTACAGGCAGGTTATTTCAGAGAGTAAATTTTTCAGATTGGAGGATTAAAATAAATTAGGAACACAAAAGTATTTGTTCCAGCACACACTAACTATATAGGAAAATTGAGTTATAAATAAGACAAAGGTAATATAAACTACCCTTTCTGTTTTTTAATGGCAAAAATCTCAAGTCTGAATTAAATTTAGTACGCAATTGGAAACAAATGTGTTCATGCATTAATTTTGGAATGGAGGTTGGGAAAAGAGAACAAAGCTTGACCATCACTAGGCTACCATGTGAACATTGGTAAAAAGATTAGCTGTCCCCATAGAATAGAATCCATTTCGGTCAATAAAATGAAGTTATAGATTAATATTGATTGTCATGAAAATATGTTCATGATACGCAACTAAAGTTTTTAAAAAACTGGTTATAAAACAGCAATGTATTCTTTGCCCTTTGTCAAAAATACATGTATATGTTTGTATATGCCCATATATTTAGTATATGCATATTTTACATATACATATTATATATACATATATGCAGAAATTTTATTGTAAATGTCTCAGGAGATATAAATCAGGTATAATCTGGCTTATCTGATTTTCACAATTATAATACATTCTGAAAAGCATTTTCTAAACATTATCAGTAATGTATCATCTAAATTGACATTGGCATGTTTTGGCACTCACGTCTTCTCAAATGTCTTAAAAACTCTATTAGAAAAAAATATTAAAAAATAAACAAAAAGAAAAAGAAAAAATATTCAGCATCATTCAATGTATAACCTACTTATATCTGCTACATGATGATACTAAACTTCTGTAACGTTTCTTGGGGTGTTTAAGACTGTTTACACTTGACAATAGCAATAATAATCATGTTCAAGTAAGTCAAAATTAAACATTTTACTATATAGTATATTATTATAAATGGTATTTTCTATTTTGTAATTCTATTCAGTAATTACTTTCTGTAAATCTCAAATATCTATAAATCGAGTAGTATTAGTGGCAACTTAAAGTATATTCAATACACTCTGATTTTAAAATCTGAGATAAAAGGCTCAATGTATGTATTTTTAAGTACAGATATGGATATGTGTGTATGTGATTTTTGTTCAGGTAAGAAATTACAGAAAAGCAAATGCAGATAAGCCATTATTGCAGGATGGTGTTCAAAACTAAAAGGTTTAAAATAGAATAAAAGTTCTTAATCTAATAGAAAATACTTATATTATCTGAACTTAAAGTATTACAAATAAGATTATAATATTTGCTTTGTACCAAATTAATTTCAAATTATTTATCTCAACAGAAGAGTTTGAATGAAAAATACTAGTACAAGGCCAGCATTTACTTGTTTCAAATAAACTGAAATGATATTTGTAGTCAACTTTCTTGAAAAATTTTGTGTTTATTTCCCTTCATTAAGGAAAAGACACAGAGTCCTAAGCTTTATAAACTCTTTGAAAAAAGGTAAACTCTATTTTTTCTAAGAAGATAATGTCTGATATGAAAGGGAAAGATGATCTTTAACAGAATGTTATCAAAACACTTTAATCACAAGACCTCCAAGGCACAGATTTAACAAAAGTATAGAGTCAATGAAATAAATTAAAATTTTAGAAAGCAACCAATCTCATTCATACTGTCATACTCTTCATGAGGTTCTCAAAGCAAAAATACTGAAGCGGTTTGTCATTCCCTTCTCCAACTCTGAATATTCATCAGAAGGACTGATGCTAAAGCTCCTATACTTTGGCCACCTGATGTGAAAAACTCATTGGAAAAGCCTCTGATGCTGGGCGAGACTGAGGTCAAGTGTAGAAGGGGGCAACAGAGGATGAGATGGTTGAATAGCCTCACTGACTTGATGGACTGTATTAGAGCAAACTCCAGGAGATAGTGAAGGACAGGGAATCTTGGCGTGCTGCAGTCCATGGAGTTGCAAAGAGTCAGACATGACTTATCAACTAAATGACAATAATCTTATTCATAATTTAAGTTAGCACCTCGTTGATATCCCCGTGAGCAATTTTTGGACTTCCCTTGTGGCTCAGATGCAAATACCTGCAATACAGGAGACTCAGGTTTGATCCCTGGATTGGGACGATCCCCTGGAGTAGGGAATGGCAACCCACTCCAGTATCCTTGTCTGGAGAATTCCAAGGACAGAAGAGCCTGGTGGGCTACAGTCCATAGGGTAGTAAAGAATCCAACATGACTGAGTAGCTATAACTTTCAAGCAATTAACCAGTTGGCTTTATTTTCTCTCCAGTTTCATTTCTTGCTTTTTCTTCAATGTCCTAGACTCCAGAAATATTGAGCCAAATTTTAATTTACCAAATGTTCAGATGCTCTGCCAACATTCAAAACTTTACACATGCCGTTCCCCTAGCCTGGGGTTGGGACACACGTGAAAGCCGCAGTTTCATCCAGCTAACTCCTTCATCTTCCCATTTCTTGTTAGTTTCATTTAAAGGTTTCACCTCATTTTTGTGTGGAATTTGCCTTCAATCTCCAATATTTAAGTAAGCATTCCTTCCACCTGTTCTCGGAGCACACGCTACTGTGTTTACTTGCATTCTTTCTTCTTCTCCCTCATAGAACAAGAAATCCTAGCTTCCAGGATCTCTGATCGGCATTGCAAGTGACTAGTGTAGTACCTTATGTTAGGCACTCAATAAATCTTTCATGAATGGTGGATTTTAATTCTGGCATATGACTCGACATCATCTACTGCCAATCAAGTTCATGAATTAAGCCTCCCATTCACACTTCTGTAGTGACAGTTTTCTTTTGATAGCTTAAATTAGGCTAAATGGATTGTTTATAAGTGTAAACATATGAAAGCATTTATTAAACGAAATGTTTCTTGTGGCAAAGAAAATATTTGGGGTTCCATAAATCTTATAGTTGATTCCAGCAAACAGGAAATTAAATACTTTAGCCTCCCTTTCAGCTGAGTGGGATCATGACTGATTTGTGATGAACAGATGTGAGTAATAGTGATTTACACCACTTGCAGACCTGGGCTCTAAAACTTCCCCTTTGAGCCTTCTCCGCCTCTCAGTACTTTCATGACAGATGGAAGGAAAAGAGTCTAAATATGTTAATAACCATGTGAAGTCCCTGATCACCAACATCAACCTGCATTAGAGGTTTATTCACACGAGGGATGAAACTGTGTTTAAAAAAAAAAAAATCAGAACTTCAATTCTAAGAGAACAAGTCCTACATTTTAGAAATAGGGAAGCATTATCACTCAGCATAGTTCAAAATAATATTGAGAAAAAATTTAAAACCTGGGGAAAATATGTATATGTATTTAACAATGTATATGTTTTTTCTTTTTAAAAAATACTTGAGTCAACTCTTAAAAAATAAAATCTGTACACAGTTTAGCTACTGATGTTTTGGCCCGGCTTGTCTACAGTTATTGGCAGTTTGCAATTTTTTTCTCTAAAACAATAAGGTGTGCTTGCAATACTTGTGAGCCTATTCTTTATTTAAAACTAGAATTCTATCAAGAGGATTTAAACTATAAGACCTTTTTGAATCACAGCTTCAATAAAAATTAGATATTATATGAAATAAATTAAAACTTTAGGAAAAAGAATATGTTATCTCAACATTCCCTTTTATAATGTTTTGTTTGGGAAACTTATAAACATACACAAAGTAGTTGTGATATAATAAACCTCATTATATTAACCAGATTCAACATTTACTAACAATTTTCTTTTATCATTTACCTCTTGTCCCTTTATGGCTAAATTCTCTCTCAGCAAACCTGATACCATGTCATTTCATCCATAAATACCTAAAGTACAGTATGTATCATGTTAACAAGTCTTTTTTGTTAATGTAAATGACACTAATCTCGGATTCATTTCTATGCTTAGTGAGCTATATATAATACACCCAATATATAATATGCATATATATTTTAAAAATAAATTATTATGAAATTATTCTGTTCTGATATTTACTTTTTTCACTTAACACATATTTCTACATTAGTACATGTAAATCTATCTTGTTATCTGTTGATAGCTGAATAGCATTTCATTGCAATAGATGTACCAAGATTCATTCTGTATATGTACATGTATATCTTTGTTGACTTGTGCAAGTACTTGTAGGATTAGTTCTTAGAGCTGGAATTGCTAGTTCAAAAAATGCACACATTTTACCTTTTAGAGGTAAAATAAACTTTTTAAATTAAAATTTCTTAATATCATCAGATATGCAGTCTATGTTCACATTTTCCTAATTTTCACACAACTTCCTTTTTATAATTGAATTATCCACTTAGAGTTCTCTGTCAAGTTTCATTGATTCTATAGCCTTCAATTTTTATTTTCCATGCTATTAACTTTTTAAGAAGCAAATATTGTCCTATAGACTATCATGTGAAATAAACTGATCTCAGGAAGATTATACAGCTTGATCCATAATTGAGTTCATTTGGCTGACCGTTGTCATTGCCTCTGAGCTAAGCCATCATGTTTGAGTGATGTAAAAAACTCTACACTAGAATCAATTGTTGCCAGTGAAACAAATTAGGCCTAGAGAGGTAAAGAAAAATTGGTCAGAGAATACTGTTAGGTAAAGGAAGGAAACGGAAGGTTTTATAACTTCATGTTCACATTTTACTTTAAATCCCTGGACTCAGAATTATAATGGCTCTCTTAATATCCTTGTCAACCAATTCCATCTTTGATTTTTCTGTGTCTGTTTTTAATGATGGATTTGTCTCCTGATAATGGTTCATATTTTTCTACTTTGTATATCTAGTAATCTTGACTATATGCTAATAATTGTGAGTCATATGTTATAGAATGCCAGGTTGTTTGTATTTTTTTTTTTTTTTTACAAAGATTATTGAACTTTTTCTAGCACACAGCTAGCTTACGTTCTCTCAATTTCTTCCTGTTGTTGCTTGAATTCAGTTTGGGCAGTTTCAGAGCAGATTTCACTCTGGGATTAGTTTGGTCTAGTAACCAAGATGTGACTGTTTTGACCACTCTATATGATGCCCTGTGTATTAAGAAGTATTTTTATTCTGACTGATGAGAGTGCTGATACTGAGCCCTATGAGATCTCCATGAATTGTGTTGGTTTCACTTTCTACTAGTTTCATCCCAGATCTCCTCGAAGACTGGTCAAAACTTAGCCAAATACTTGAAAGGATCCTTCTGCAGGTCTCCAAGGCACACTGTCCTTTCCTTTCTCCTCTTCTGACCTGGCCTATCCATCAATCATTAGTCTCTTCCTTTTCTGGTATTCCTCCCTGAAAACTGTAGTCTCTACACTCAACGGGGTTATGCTTGGGTTCCCCCTGCCTTTTTCTGGGCATGGATGGACCCTTCCTAGGTAATCAGCTCTTAGGTATCTTATTGCTGTTTCTCTTCTCTCCTGTATCAGAGACTTGGGCGGACTGGAGCCAGTCTGAAAACAGTTATTTCCTCCACCCCCTGGGTTTTCTAGTATTTTATGGTGGCAGGGTGATTCTTAGTGCAATTAATCCTCTGTGAGTGAAAGCAAAGGTGATTCTCATTGCAATTAATCCTCCTTGAGTGAAAGCAAAACTCTTGAAGATGCATCTTTAATTAAATAACTCATAAATGTGTAGTTCAACATATTCATTATTGTGATGGATATAGCCTAAGGTAACCACTACCTCTTCAGTCATGAATCACACCCTTTTATAATTTCCTCACCCAGAGTGCAAGCAGAACCTGTAATTTGTTTCCAATCAACAGAAAATGGGAAAAGTAAAAGATTTTGCCTGCAATTAAATACCTTAATATGTTTACTTTAAAGGGAATTACTCTTGTAATCCTGATCTAATTAGGTGAGTCATTTAAAAGATGGTCTAGAAGTCAGAGACTTGATGTTGAGACTCTATAGCTGGCCTTGAAATGATGAATCCCTCCTCCCGAAAAAAAAAAGTACCAGGAAACCTCCCACAATGAAGTGACATCAGTCAACAACCTGAGAGGCTGGGAGCAGATCCTCGGCTCGTTGAGAATGCAGCCGGCCGATACCAGATTTCAGTCTTCAGCAACGTGATTACGGGGAGACTCTGAGTACAGAACTTGGTTATACAGGCCCCAGGTTTCTGATCTACAGAAATCGTTTCCTAATAAATAATTGCTGTGTCAAGTCACTAAGTTTTTGTTCATTTCTAAGGCAGCACAGGGCTTCCCAGGGGGCACAGATGGTAAAACGTCTGCCTGCAATGCGGGAGACCCAGGTTTGATCCCTGGGTCAGGAAGATTCCCTGGAGAAGGAAATGGCAACCCACTCCAGTACTCTTGCCTGGAAAATTCCATGGATGGAGGAGCCTGGTAGGCTACAGTCCATAGGGTCAAAAAGAGTCGTACATGACTGAGCAACTTCACTTTCAAGACAGCATTTGTATCTGATAGAGATATGTTTGTATCTACATTGCAGGTGGATTCTTTACCGTCTGAGTCACCAGGGAAGCCCAATAACATCCATAGGTATCCCCTAAATTTGTGTTCCCATCTAAAGCCAAAACCTCTGATTTTATACTCATTTCCATCCTCTCTTTCATACCTAAATATTATTCTAGCAATTGCCCCCTCCATTCCACAACATCAAAATATCCCTCCACTGGCTCTTCCATCTTATTGTCATTATATCATGCTATGTCACTCACCTTTCTCTATAAGATACCGTAGTCTCTATAAGATACAAATGTATCTCTATAAGATAATGTAATAATACTGGACATATAATGAATGCCTCAAATGCTTCTGACTCTTCATTAGACACATTAAACACAGCAGCTACAATGAAGGAGGCACATCATTCAATTGCCACAAGGGGTATTGCTCATTGTGATCGTTTTCCACAATGTGACTCATTGGTCGCCACCTCCTCTGTTATCAGACTACTTCCTGTAGAACATGGATTTCGACAACCTCTTGACCCTGTGAGTACCTCTATCTCATTTCACTATTCTTTGTTTCATTTATGCCTTTCTCCTCCTCTTACACAGTTTAAATTATATGCTTAATTATTAAAGTCACTCCCTTGCAAATATCCTGGTCTCTCTTGCCCCCTTCTTCCTTTACCATGCTGTATAATAAAAACCTAAAAACTGGAAAAGAAACAATGCTCATCATCCCCAGTTTCTGGTCTTACCAAAAGTGACTAGAAAAATAAACTTAAAATCAGAATGACTCTTCCCACTATAAATTTAGGTTAAAATTATCTTATATGATGATTGCCATATTTTTTCTCTTTGCTCTGCTTATGACCTTCCTCTGCTGTGACCTTCACTCACAGCTTATGACCTTACCTTTTTACTTGACTGAACGAAAGTCAAGAAGAGATCAGAAGAGAACTTCTACATACTCCATCTCACATCAACCCACATAATGTTTCTGTGTGCGGTGCTAAGTTGCTCAGTCATGTCCAGCTCTTTGTGATACCATGGCCTGTAGCCCGCCAGACTCCTCTGTCCATGGGGATTCTCCAGGCGAGAATCCTGGAGTGTATTGCCATGCCCTCCTCCAGGGGATCTTTAGAGCCCAGGAACAGAACCCAGGTCTCCCTCATTGCAGGTAGAGTCTTTACCATCTGAGCCACAAGGGAACCCCAATAACATCCATGCCTATCCCCTAAATTTGTGTTCCCATCTAAAGCCAAAACCTCTGCTTGTATACTCATTTCCATTCTCTCTTTCATACCTAAATATTATTCTAGCAATTGCCCCCCTCTATTCCACAACATCAAAATATCCCTCTACTGGATTCTTCATTTTATTGTCATTACATCATGCTATTTCACTCACCTTTCTCTATAAGATACTGTTTTATATCCTCGCTGACCTTTGAAAATTAACCCTCAAAATTGTGGACTGAGTTGTATTTGCCTTCCCTAATCGCCACACCTCACAATGATATTGTAATTGAAGATAGGGTCTTTAAAGGTTAAGTAAGCGGAAATTAGGAGAAGGGGAGCACCATGCTGGTGGGCAGAGAAGGTGGAGCTGCCACCCTATCAGTGCCACCCGGAGGACAGAGCCTTGAGCCAAAGACATTTTCTCAAGTCTTAAAAATCCAGTGGAATTTTCCCTGCTAAGTTTCAGACTTGCTTAGAACCTGTGATTTTTTTCTTCTTTCCAATTCCTCCCTTTCAGAATGGGAGTATCTATTCTCATGCCTGCCTGCCCACCATTGTTTTTTGGGGAACAGATTATCTGTCTGCTTTCACAGGTTCACAACTTTGTCTCAGAATGAATCATTCTCAACCATAGGTGATTTAGATGAGATTTTGGATTTAGCATAGATGCTGGAATAGGTTTAGACTTCCGGGGCTGCTGGGATAGGGTGAATGTATTTTGAAGATGAGGATATGAAGTCTTAGTGGCCAAAGAGGAGAGTGTTATAGGCTGAATTATTTCCCTCCAAAATTCAAATTGAAGTTATAATCCCCAGTATCTCAAAAAGTAGTCTTTTAAAAGGTAATTAAGTTAAAATGAGTGGTTAGGGTGGGCCCTATTCCAGTAGGACTGATATCAGTATAAGAGGAGGAAATTAGGACACAGACAGATACAGGAAAGGAAGACCATGTGAAGAAACAGGGAGGAGGTGGCCATCTACCAGCCAGGGAAAGAGGCCCTAAGAATGAAATCAACCCTGCTAACACGTCAAGCCTGGATATTAAGGCTCCAGAACTGAAACAACAAATTTCTGTTGTTTAAGCCAACCAGCAGGTGGCAAGTAGCTGTGGCAGCTATAGCATACATTCTCCCTCTCTTCTTTCCCCCCCTTTTCTCTTAGAGACGAACTCTAATTAGGCTCTTGTCCGCATTATATGATTAAAACTCTTGTTGTTAATGCCATCAATAAACTTCATGCTGTGAAATTCAGCATTTATCTCTCATTACACATCTCATTTGACCAGTAGTCAGCATTCAACACCGGTGCTTACTTACCATCTTCTTGATGATTTTTGTTTTCATCTGGTTCCCAGGATTTTACATTCTCTTGACATACATCCAACCCCACTTTTTTCTCTGACTCTTCTTCATCCCTCTTTATAAGATTGAAAGACCTCACTCTTTTAATCCTCTTCTTTACTATAAATATAAAAAGTAATTGCATGGTTTGATGCTTTTGAATTGTGGTGCTAGAGAGAAATCTTGAAAGTCCCTTGGACTGCAAAGAGGTCAAACCAGTCAATCCTAAAGGAAATCAGTCCTGAATATTCATTGGAAGGACTGATGCTGAAGCTCCAGTACTTTGGCCACCTGATGCAAAGAACCAACTCATTGGTAAAGACCCTGATGCTGGGGAAGCTTGAGAGCAGGAGAAGAGCGGGGTGACAGAGGATAAGATGGTTGGATGGCATCACCAACTCAATGTACATGAGTTTGAGCAAACTCAGTGAGACAGTGAAGGACAGGGAAGCCTGGTGTGCTGCAGTTCATGGGGTTGCAAAGCGTCAGACTCAACTTAGTAACTGAACAACAAATGTCTCTATCTAGGCCAGATTCTGCAAAATATGCATATGCCTGTTATCTTCACTAGTTTATTTAATAGATGTCTCTAATTCAATATGTCTAAATTTGAATTTTTCTAATTCTCCCCAAACCTCTATGCCCATGGCTTTTATCATCTCTTTTTTAGTTTTACCATACATTTACTGTGTTAGTCTGAATTTTCCAGAGAAGGAGAAACAATAATTATTATAAGCCAAAGAAAAATATTTTTCATTTTAATCAACTAACCTCCAAAATTTTATAAAGTGCTACAGAGAGAAGTGCTATCCCCATTCAAATGGACAAACCTGCATAATATCATAGGTCTATTTTCTGTAGCCATTTCTTTATGTATTTTATCACAATTCATAAAACCAAAAATAATACTGTTTTTAACTCTGACCTTTTATAGTGTCCATTAATGTGTACTCAAGATTGAAGGTGGAAGATAAATAGTGGGGAAAAGGATATAGTGTTAAATAAGTAAACTCTAATTTTCTGGTCAATGTCCTTAAATCTAGTACATGATATCAATCATGTATAACACTGCAATAAAAGGCAAAAATGCCTCAAGCATTATGGAGAATAAACAAAAATGTAGTATCTATGTTTATGGAACACAGAACAGTATTTATGTGGGAAATAAAAAGGAGTGAGGTGGTGTGAAGTATTTTCACATCTCAATCTCCAGGTGACAATAATTAATAATATCTTTGCTTCCCTACCCATTCACTTCTCCTATCAACAGATACATTTCAAACTGAATAAGGTATTTTCTCTTTCACTAGAAATGAGTGTGTATATTTCTATATATATACACACACACATACATATGATACATATATGCATTTGCTATAATATATTAATATATTCCAATTTTTTACTTTTCTGTTTTCCTCACTAGACTTTGAGTTTCTGGAGAGCAGTAATTATTTTCTTATCACTGTTTCACTGTATTTTGAAATCAAGTTTTGGACATTCGAATGCTAAAGACACAGAAATGAATATTATCAACTGCCTACTGCAGCTTCCCAGGTGGCTCAGTGGTGAGAAGCCACCTGCCGATGCAGGAGACACCGGAGAAGGAGGTTCGATCCTTGTGATGGGAAGATCCGCTGAAGGAGGGCATGCAAACCTTTCCTGTATCCTTGCCTGCAGAATCCATGGACAGAGGCGTCTGACAGGCCACAGTCCAAGAGATTGCAGAGTCAGACATGACTCAGCACGCAGGCAGTGGCCTGTTTGCTTGCTAGATATTTTACATCCACTGTTGTTCAATGGATGAGATAATACTCACAGGAAGACCTTAAAATAAAACTATCCCTCCTGAAATACATTTTCCACGTTTCAAAGGAGTCATATTTTTATTGTCTTTAAGAATGTTGTGTCTCCACTGAGGCTAACTGGATTTTGGAGACTAGTATCTTTTGTCAATATTGGGGGCAATATGTGTGTCCTATAGAGCGAGGTCATTTACCAGAGGTAACTGAAAATCTCACTGACAAAACGTCCTACAAAGGACAAAATATGAAAATAACGATGCCAAAATAATTGAAAATTTCCACTCAAATGCCAGGGCAGAGCATAACTGCACCAACTGACAGGAGAAAAAAAGAATAATTTACTAAGGTATTTCTTATCTATTGTACCTCACCCCTACAAACACATTGAAGCTATGTTGAAAACCACATTACAAGTTATTGCTGCCCTGAGCTTCAATAACTTGTAAAATGCTGGCAATGCACCTACCATAAACATTGAAAAAGCATCTTTAGTGCATTACTGCCTCCAGGAGTGGAAACCATGTTTATGGAATTGGGAAGTTATGACCTCATCTGTTATGTATGTCGAACAGCTTACCCACTTGAAAAAGGCTGCCATGCAACTCCTCACATATCAGGCAAAGGATGGTGGTACTTGGCAGGGGGAATAAAACAACGACAACATTTCTTTCTCAGCTCACTTATCTTACTTACTCCCAAATCTGGCTAATATGGTTCTGTTAAATAATATCCCACATAAAATATTAAGCATGCTACTTCCCTTAGAGATCTTTCCTAACCCATGTTCAAAGACAGCACTAAAAATTCCCTCAAATGTAAAGCACCAACAAATGAATCACTGCAAAATGAAGGGGTCAAAGTTCCTTTAATAAATTTAAAATGTCAATCTAATTTCTGCTTCCTGCCATTTCCTGTGATTAAAACAACTTCGTTCGACATGATTTACATCCTGTCTTCTAATCTAAAGTCTTTCTGGTAGAAGCTATTCACAACTGGCTAGCATAACCCGGGAGCTTATTTGAATGCAGAATCTCAGACTCCACTCCAAATCTATTGAATCAGAATCAATAATTCAACAAGATCCTTAAGTAATTAGAATGCAGGTTAGAATTTTAAGACCAATTCTCTAGGGCCAAGGTCAAATAGAAGAACTGACCTAGAATGGGTGTCATTTAGTATTGGTCTCTACTTAAAAAGTGGTATGTTTAAGTCTGTGAAATGCTAGAGTAAATGAAATAAGTAGCTGTTTCTACTTATAACTGATCGTCTGTATTGAGGTAATGTGTACAGTACTGTCTTTCAGATGAGTATAGACTCTGCAGGGCTTTTTCCTTGGATATGCAGAAACACCCAGGTGTTTGCTCAAATGAACTACTGTACGCCAACTAAGTACTAGGCCTATGGTAGTGATTGAGTCACAAAGTCGCATCCAACTCTTGCAACCCCATGAACTATAGTCTGCCAGGCTCCTCTGTCCATGGGAATTTTCAGGCAAGAATACTGGAGTGGGTTGCCATTGACTACATCAGTAGAGAACTTATATAGCTTAATATATCTTTACTAGCTCAGTAGTATAGACATCTAGAAATAAACTAGATACTTATGTCCTAATCTGGACAAATGTTCTGATATATGAAGTGAATTAAAAAAGGAAACTGATAATTATACATGCACACTGCTTTGTTAAAGTACATATGCCATGTATGTTGTATAACATATATGACACATGGGTCATATGTATACAAACAAGCATGGGAAGAAAAACATACCAAAAAAATCTTAGTGATTATTCTGAGAAGTGCAAAGAAATACATGGAATGGGAACTTGTATTTTTTAAAGATTTCTGTAGCAATAATACTAGAGGCAATATTTACTCCATGGAGTTCTAAGAAGATTTCAAGCTTGCTTTCTTTACCCAAATGCCACTATTTCTGTTGTTAAGTAGTTAATTTTATTACTTGTCTCATATTTTTAACAGGACTTTTTGCTTTACTTCTAAGAACCATTTCCACTAAAAAGAAAAGTAGTAGGCAGAAAACAAAATAAATTACCCCTTGACAACAGCTCAGGCATTTTTGGCAGGAGGAATATTCTAATAAAGATAAAATAAGGTTTCAGAGTTCCTTGTATATGTACGTGATCTTATTCTTCTTTAAATTAATACCGCAGACTCTTGTGAAGGTTTGGTTTATCAGGAAGTGTTCCAGGAGGTGCCCCTAGCCTGTCCCTATAAATGAGTCATGTAGGAGAAAATGAGGTCTTTTTCCTAAGGAATGGCAGTGCTGTTGTTGTTGCTGCTCTGGCGCCCCCTGGTGGAGGGAAATCAAACAGATTTGGAGAGCTGAGGAGCAACCCAGCAGGAATCTTGTCCAGAAGATAAATGCGTTGCATCTCTCAGGTACCTTCTAAGATTGGAGCACTTGGGGATGAAAGCACATTTCGGTTACATTGATTTAGTGTGTGGCCTTCTGATAAAGGCACTGCCGGGCCCTCTGTGGCGCGAACTTGTCTGTGCTTCCTGTGGGTTTTTTTCATATTTAGTAAAAGCAGCTGTGCGCAGTCAAGTTCACTATCCAGAGATGCCACAGATAAGGTCACAGAGAAAATCCGAAATGCCAGACTCACAGGATTATACACGTGTGGGTATGCGTGTGGCCTTGCTACATGTTTGAAATGTTGCCCCCTATTTCGTGGGTCACCATGCAGTTTCCAGGAAAGGCTGTCAAAGGTGGAACTGTAAGTGGAGTTGCTATAAGCATAGGCTTGGAGTCCAACAAACCTGGACTCTGTACAGTGAAATATTTACCTTGTGTATCTTGTTTTTCATCTGTGAAGCACAGGACAGAATCAACATTTTTCTTACAGAGAATTAGGAGGTTTAAAAGGCTGCACTATAGAACCCAGTGCTTAGCATACATTAAGCACTTATGTTAGTGATACAAATAGGCTTTCTTTAAAATACATTTTTTTTCATTTTCTTTAGTTTTCATACTGGAGAACTGCAGATGTCTCTCTTTTATTTTCTGAAAATCAACCTGCTCTAATAGTATATAGATGAATGTTTCTGCAAAACATATGTTGACTATCCCACATGTTTTCCAGTTACCCGGAATGATTGATTGCCTGGAAAATACTATGTATTCTACTGATAAAGCAGGGATAATCCCCTTTCATAACAGAATGCAGCCCCACCCCTAGTAATTAAATTTGCATTATTCTGTGAGGGATGGGTGGAAATACTGTTCATCTCTCTCTTAACCTAAGACATCTTTCAGGACTGTTTCCTACATGACAGTCATTCAAGTAGGTCAGAGAAGAGAAGAGAAGAGCCCCTTCCCAAGAGTCAGGCATGTGGTTTGATGCTAAAAAGGTCTAGTAATTGGAGTCGCCAAAGTACTGAGTCAGCGCAAGCATCAGACGGCGAGTCTCAGAGCACCGCTCTCCGAGCGCCAGCGTGGACGCCAGCTGCTGCCTTTATACTGACAGCTGCAACCTCTTCGCTGGAGAAAAACACCTGAAAAGTCAATCCTAAGTGGACCAGCTGCATCAGGTCCCCGATGTGGAATCTTCTGAGAGAATCGGTATTTATCTGGGTTTCAAAAACGCAGTTCCTGCTTCCCTTGCACAAGTCAAGGCCTTATGCTGTTCAAACGCCCGTGTGTATGCGAATACTTTTGGGGTTTTTCCCCTGACCTGAAACTAAATTGGGTGTTTCTGAACTGAAGTTCTGCCACAGAAACTGAAATCAGTTTTAGTGAAGGTGTTTTGTTTTTGTTTTTCCCCCTCAGCATTTAGCCTTTCAGAAGTGAGCATCACATTCACAGCATTTTATTTGAGTACTGAAGAAAAGTCCTTCAAGCAACTACACAGAGCACTTATTTCACAGCCTCATCATTTCACTGGGGCTTCAGCAGTGATTCAGTGGTAAAGAACCCTCCTGTCAATGCAGGAGGTGCAGGTTCGGTCCCTGGGCCGGGAAGATTCCCTGGAGTAGGAAATGGCAACCCACTCCCGTATTCTTGCTTGGAGAATTCCATGGACAGAGGAGCCTGGCGGGCTGCAGTCCATGAGATCAGAGTTGGGTAGATTTAGTACAAAGACAAGAAATTATTTTGTTATTACCCAGATGTGTCAAAGCCCTTGGCAGCTCTGATATGCATATCTTCTAGAGTATGTATTTGCGTATTTTCCCATAAGATATATTACATTGAATAGGCAAAATTCTATCTAACTGCACGTGAAGTGTTTCTAGACAGCCCTTCTTCCTTACGTACATACTTACGTATTTTTCAAAAGTATATACAGTGATTCCTATAAGATAGTTTCCTAACTGCTTTACAAATATTAGCTTTCAAATTCTCCTCAAAGCCATACTATATCCTTTTGCAGCTATAACACATTATCACAAATATGGTAGCTTAAAAGAACACCAATTATTTTATAATTCTTAAAACGACTCAGTCTCACTGGGCTAAAATCAGGCTGTTCATTCTGGAGACTTTAAAGAAGTATCTGTTTTCTTGCCTTTTCCAGCGTGGGAAGACACCCTCATTCTTGGTTCTGGGCTCATTTTTTCCATCCTCAAAACCATCATGTCTCTATGATATGCTGAATCATGCTGGCTGTCTGCTCTCATGACATCTCCTACTTTAACTCTTCCCCTCTATTTTACTTTTTAAGGATTCTCTCTCCATCTCAAGATTCTTAATCTCATCTTCAAAGTCCCATTTGCCATGGAATGTAACATACCTCTGGACTTTCAAATCTTGAGAGAGTCATTATTTTTCCTACCATAGCTACTGTAATCATTTTCATTTTACATATGAGGAAATGGAGTCAGAGAAGTTAAGAAATTTGTCCAAGGTCACACAGCTAACTAGAGGCAGAGTTTGGTTTTAAACACAGGTAGTTTGACTTCAGGGTTTGGGCCCCTAACAACTTCAGTTTAGTATGTGTGCACTGAAAAGGAGAAGTAAAGATTGAAGAAAGGAGAAGAGAGAAATATTTTATCCCTACCATCATATACGGGAGCTGACTGTGGCTTAGATCATGACTCCTTATTGCCAGATTCAGACTGAAATTGAAGAAAGTTGGGAAAACCACTAGACCATTCAGTATGACCTAAATCAAATCCCTTATGATTATACAATGGAAGTGGAAAATAGATTTAAGGGACTAGATCTGATAGGCAGAGTGCCTGATGAACTATGGATGGAAGTTCCTGACATTGTACAGGAGACAGGGATTAAGAAAATCCCCAAGAAAAAGAAATGCAAAAAAGCAAAATGGATGTCTGAGGAGGCCTTACAAATAGCTGTGAGAAGAAGAGAAGCAAAAAGCAAAGGAAAAAACAAGATATACCCATTTGAATGCAGAATTCCAAAGAATAGCAAGGAGAGATAAGAAAGCCTTTCTCAGTGACCAATGCAAAGAAATAGAGGAAAACAATAGAATGGGAAAGACTTGAGATTTCCTCAAGAAAATTAGAGATACCAAGGGAACTTTTCATGCAAAGATGGGCTCAATAAAGGACAGAAATTGTATGGACCTAACAGAAACAGAAGATATTAAGAAGATGTGATAAGAATACACAGAAGAACTATACAAAAAAGATCTTCACGACCCAGATAATCATGATAGAGCAATCACTCACTTAGAGCCAGACATCCTGGAATGTGGAGTCAAGTGGGCCTGAGAAAGCATCACTATGAACAAAGCTAGTGGAGGTGATGGAATTCCAGTTGAGCTATTTCAAATTCTGAAAGATGATGCTGTTAAAATGCTACACTCAATATGCCAGCAAATTTAGAAAACTCAGCAGTGGCCACAGGACTGGAAAAGGTCCATTTTCATTCCAGTTACAAAGAAAGGCAATGCCAAAGAATGCTCAAACTACCACACAATTGCACTCATCTCACACGCTAGTAAAGTAATGCTCAAAATTCTCCAAGCCAGGCTTCAGCAATACGTGAACCGTGAACTTCCAAATGTTCAAGTTGGTTTTAAAAAGGGCAAAGGAACCAGAGATCAAATTGCCAACATCTGCTGGATCATCGAAAAACCAAGAGAGTTCCAGAAAAAACATCTATTTCTGCTTCATTGATTATGCCAAAGCCTTTGACTGTGTGGATCACAATACACTATGGAAAATTCTGAGAGATGGGAATACCAGACCACCTGACCTGCCTCTTGAGAAACCTGTATGCAGGTTGAGAAGCAACAGTTAGAACTGGACATGGAACAACAGACTGGTTCCAAATCAGGAAAAGGATTACATCAAGGCTGTATATTATCATCCTGCTTATTTAACTTATATGCAGAGTACATCATGAGAAATGCTGGGCTGGAGGAAGCACAAGCTGGAATCAAGATTGCTGGGAGAAATATCAATAACCTGAGATATGCAGATGACACCACCCTTATGGCAGAAAGTGAAGAAGAGCTAAAGGACCTCTTGATGAAAGTGAAAGAGGAGAGTGAAAAAGTTGATTTAAAGCTCAACATTCAGAAAACTAAGATCATGGCATCTGGTCCCATCACTTCATGGCAAATAGATGGGGAAACAGTGGAAACAGTGACAGACTTTATTTTTCTGGGTTTCAAAATCACTGCAGATGATGACTGCAGTCATGAAATTAAAAGACACTTACTCCTTGGAAGGAAAGTTATGACCAAACTAAATAGCATATTAAAAAGCAGAGACATAACTTTGTCAACAAAGATCTGTCTAGTCAAGGCTATGGTTTTTCCAGTGGTCATGTATGGATGTGAGAGTTGGCCTATAAAGAAAGCTGAGCACTGAAGAAGTGATGCTTTTGAACTGTGGTGTTGGAGAAGACTCTTGAGAGTCCCTTGGACTGCAAGGAGATCCAACCAGTCCATCCTAAAGGAGATCAGTCCTGGGTGTTCACTGGAAGGACTAATGTTGAAGCTGAAACTCCAATACTTTGGTCACCTGATACGAAGAGCTGAATCATTGGAAGAGACACCATAGAAAAGAGAACTTAAAGACAATAGAAACAGTGCCCAGTAGAAGGAGAATGGGTCCCTGAGACTGATTATGTTTGCTGTACCAACTGCCTGAGAAAGGCTGAAAATGCTGACACAAAAGGAAGAACCATAGTTTAAGGAAGGATCATATGTAAAAATAACAGACAATTTGAAAAGTATAAGAAAGTGAGGAAGCTCTGAAGGGGATATCAAAGATGCATAATAAAGTGAAGGCTGGAAAATCAGAAGAATATTTTAATTGGCAATGCAGGAATACATATAAAATGAGAATCTCTAAACCAACAGTTTCAAAATAACCAATTCCATTGACATGGAAGTATCTTTCATGTTTGTATTATAATATGTTGGAATTCCAAGTTGAACTCTAGTATGGGAGCCTTGTCAAATTTGAAGATGAAGATAATGAACTGAAGCCAGGAAATCAAGAAAGATTTAGGCAGCAGCACATATCCAATGACACTGATAACTTTGAAATTAATCTCACTGTCAGTATTCAAATTCAACATCTCCAGCTAATGAGAGATAAAGCCATCGTAATGTCAGTTGCTCAGTCATGTCCAATTCTTTGTGACCCCATGGCCCATCCAAGGAATTCTGTAGGCAAGAATACTGGAGTGGGTTGCCATTCCCTTCTCCAGGGGATCATCCTGACCAGGGATCGAACCCAGGTCTCCTGCATTGCAGGCAGATTCTTTACTGTCTGAGCTACCAGGGAAGCCCAAAATATATACACCCAAATATGAGGGCAATCTAGGCACCATTATGCTAATGATGTGTCTCACATCCTCTAATTACATTTTCCTTTTCAGAAAAAATAACAGCTCCTTTTCCAAACATATTTCCAATTTGTCAACAGATATTTAGAAATCCTTTTATATGATAAGCAGTAAACATTGTGTTAGGATGCATAGATAATGTCATGTTCTAGTCATATGCCCATGTTTAAAATGTGAGACGACTATCTTAAATACAAATATTTAAAACACATTTCCAAAGCAATATCTATTTACTGTAGAAAACTTAGAAAACATGCAGATGTAAAAAGAAATATAATCTATTACTATACCAAACAATAAGATATGCTGTTAATAAATGTTGCTACTTTGAATTATTTCTATAGACTTTTACCTTATAAATGCATCTGTGTTTAAAAAATGACTTACAATTTAGACACTATTTTCAACTTTTTAAAATTTAACAATGTGTGTTACACAAAATGCTTATGGCCATTTCCTCAAATCGTTAAATACTATCTCATCTGATAGCTACATACAATTCTGTTATAAATGCACACCATACAGCATTTAGTCAAGACAATTTTGTTTACAATTTAGTGAAGAATTTAATCACAGAACTCTAAATTTCTCTAAAGTGTTTGCTCCACAACTCCTGCAGTGACACAGTTCCATGACATTTATCACTACTTTCTGTCAAACCCTATTGCACCATTTCAAGGATCCTGCAATTTCTTTGCAATGGATAATATCTTTTCATTAATTCTTCCTAAGCTCTATATTTAAAGTCCAGTTTTTAACACATTAGACCTAGGAGTATAGTCAATGATGATGACTTTTTAGATGTTTCTAAGACAATCTTTCATTGTTTCTCCTCACTGTATTTGCATGATTTCTCTAAAATTACTGACAATAAAATTTATTCCAACATCCTTCCCTTCACCGCCACTACTATTTCCTCAAATTAGTGAAAGATACCAAGAAAAATGTGTACAATAATCAATAAAACAGGTAATTTCCCATGAAAGTATCTTCAGAGGACTAAGCTGAAGAGCTATTCCAAGAAGTAGTCAGAAATGAATCATGTGATTAAAAACTTTTCATCATGTGATAAAAGCTTAAAGTCATTAAATATTGATATTGTTCTTACTGTCTCATGTTGGATGGTATGGAGCAATTATCTGAAATCCAGAAGAGAGAAACAACAAATAAAAATATTCCTTTCAAATGAATTTGTTGCCTGGCTTCCTTACTACCACAAAGCAATTTTGACCAATAAGTAAGTATTGCCAGTGTCTTAACGTCTTGTTTTTACAGCAAAAGTAATCTTCACACACAAAAGCCAGGAAAAGACAGAAAGAGAATATATGCAATTAAATTTGTACAATTAAGCCTAAGAAAATTGGTAGGTCTACATTTATTTTTTTCCTTAAAAATACATGCATTTGATTCACTTATTTTAGACTAAAATTACTTTTTACAAAATACAGTAAAACTTGATTTACATCTTCGAAAGTACTTTTAACCTTTCTTTAAAAAATTTAGCAGTGTAATTAGAACAAAATGATTATGTCCTTTTCTCCATATCATTAAATACTATCTTGTCTAAATACTCAAATTTAAGATTGGATTCAATAATAGAACCTTTTTTTAAAAAATAAAAAGATTATGACTAAGATCAGTTTGTTTTACTGATCATTTATATACTTATATAAAATACCTAAAGATATATAGTTCAAAAATCCCCAATGAAAAATAAAAATACTTCAACTCATAAAATTGACATTTCAAATATTAAAGTCCTTTTAAATCAGGTACTTTGAAGCAAAATTAAAGTATATAATAATAAACTGCAATTAAAAAATTCCTCAATATTACTGATAAGACCTGCAGATAATATTTCACTATTAAAAAGTGAGGATAAGGGGTGCTGGCTACGCTTTTTAGCCACTTGTACTAGCTCTTCTAAAAGGACAACCCTAGGGTATGCCCAAGCTATAAATCTGTTTCACATAAATGGATAGAATAGATGTTTCTCAAGAGTCCCTGCGTGCTCATAAATGCATACTTCACCAAGGACCAGAAAAGAATAGGTCCCTAGCTACATCAGAGCTTTATGTGTTTGCAGTTTTGTTTTTTGCTCCAAGAATTAATGAGAAGATTTTTGATTCCTGAAAAAAACTGCTTCTTCCTCTAAGAGGCAGTGCCTAAACTTAGAACCATTCCCAGATCTCAAGAGTAGTCCCACTTCATTAAAGCCAGAAGTGAGGGCCCAACTATCTCAGCATCTGTCTCCTTGTTTGGGGGGAAAACAAAAAATTGGTCTAGACAGCTTAAGTAAAGTACATACCAACTACATATGGGCAGGAATGGGTGGAGCCGGCAGGACATTTGACACTGCCACAGTGATAAGTTATAGGTTAAAATGGACTTTAAAATCTGGTCCTGGATGTTACAAGGCTCAGAGAATGAGGACTTTTGCATGCCTTCAAAAAATTAAGCACATTTTCTACTCAGAGAAATATTCACTATCATTCTTTAATATTCCAAGCACCAGGGGAAAAAAATATAGATAGATAGATAGATAGATTTCCTAAGCTTCGTTTTCCTTCTTAAGGAGTCCTTGGGCCTAGAAAAGAAAACAATGGTCTCAAAGGCCCTTGCTGAATCATCTAACTTCAGGGAAAACAAAACCTAACTTTAAGTCCCTCCCTGATGCTCCGGGCCAGTTGCATCTACCTAGGACTTAACACCCTCTGCCCAGAAACCTCTTCCCCCTGCTCTACTACAAATGCCATCTCAACTTAAGATTACCCAAAACGTTCCGCCTGACTAATGTTTCCCTTACTGCTTCCACACACTTCCCTTTAAATGCGAAGCCTCCTTGATCCCCTCTCAAGCTCAGCTGGTCCTTAGGCCCTCCTTGCCTGGATAAAGGTAACCTACCCTTTTCTGCCGCTGCCCGAACTATACCTTACACTTCTAGTGCCAGGCAGGCATAGAATGATGACATGGGTTTGCTGATAAAGCAATTCCGAGGGACCACATATTATCACTCTGCCAACACAGCTTTCGCTAACGCTCAGACTATCTTAAATAACCTCCGCTTTGGTGCCTAATGACAGACACTCTGCTGAGCGCTTAACACACACTGTCTCCAACGTACCTTGCAGTATCAATGAGACCCATGAGTATATTCAAAACAAATGTTTACAAAAGCAATTGACCTTACTGTGTTCCCAGGTCTCTACACTAGACCACCGTCACCATCCATTTATACAAACCATGTAGTGTTATTTGAATCATGCAATGTGCCTGCTGTTTTTTTAATAAAAATAATCATATAGCTTTGGGAAGCTAGCTGCATATCCATGCCAGGCCCTCAGTCCCAACCACCCGCTCCCCTCTTTGCATCAGTCACTCAGAGTTACTTAAGAAACTGAACTTGAGTGCTATTCTGCAAAGCCTCCTCCTGTAGCCTGCCATCCAGATTGTCTCAGTTTCAGTAGCACTGTATCCAGTCTTTCACTGGCGCTGTACCACTTCACATTGGGGTCATCTATATTCCTGTCGACATGAAAATGCAAGGTGCTCGAAGGTCTGATGCCTGCCTCCCATGCCTGTGCTCTCAAGTGCCTGATACATTGACTGGGGAAAGAACAGGTGTTAAATAAATAATTGTCGAGTGAATTACTGTGTCTGCTCAAGGAAGATGATTTACTGCGGAAGGATTCAGGCTGCACCCGGCAGGTCTAGTCTGGGAAGGATGTCTGACATCGCAATTGTTGCTTGGAGCAGTCTCTTAATCCTGGGCAATTGTTTCAGCATTTCCCATTTAGTATTGTCTTACACATATATTACCTCATTCAATCTATCCATCCTGTAATGCATTACTTGCTATAACATATATATTACATATAATATATTCCCTCCAATAATGTAATACTTCCTCTGATATAATGCTTATTTAAAATAGCACATTTACAATTTCGTGCAGATTATAGACAGGTGGATTTGACCCTTACAGGTCAGGGTCCGTGATGACCAGACTTAGTCGGTAGGAGCTCAGGAAAAAAAGTTTTACAGTTTATTCAGATGCAGTGCTAAAGTACGTCTGCGTATTTGTGTTTTAGATGAGAAAGAGACAAAGAGAAGTAAACAGCAACAGTAAAACAGAACGGGTTTTGCAAGATGAGTGTAGAATTGTCCATGAATAGGTCTCAGAAGTGAGAATCCTTAAATGTTGGAAAAACACAGAAGAGGTCAAGTCTTCAGTAAAGGACATCATTGTGAAATGATATGCAACTGAATTATAAATTTAAGGCTGGACTAAACTTCTAGAGTTATTGATAAATATGAGAGAAGTATATTCAAAGACATTTATTACAATGAAATAAGAGATTTCATCATTCCCTACATGAGGAGGTATATCCAGAATATGTCTAAGGTTATTCTATTTTTGTTATAAAACATCTACATATATACATTTTAAAATTTACTAACTTTATATTAGATTTATTTTTATTGAGGTAACACTGGTTTATGACGTAAGTTCCATGTGTGCTATATTTCTGCTTCTATGTACCCTACAGCATGCTTATCACCAAAAGTTGAGTTTCCATTCGTCACCATACATTGCATCCCCTTCACCCCTTTCATTCTCCCCATCCCCAACTCTTTGCCTCTGATAACCAGTACCCTCTTCTCTGTAACTACAGGGTTTTGTGTGGTTTGTTGCTGTTGTTTTATACACATGAGTTAAATATGGTATTTATCTTTCTCTGACTGATTTCCCTTAGCAACCAGGCTACATCCATCTTGTTGCAAATGGCAAGATTTCATTTTTATAGCTAAGCAGTATTTTATTGTATATATACACCACATCTTTATCCATCCATCACTTGTGGGCACTTAGGTTGTTTGCATATCTTGGTTATTGTAAATATAAAACTGTGATGAACATAAGGTTGCGTGTATCTTTTCAAATTAGTGTTTTTGTTTTTCTTTGGATGAAAACCCAGAAGTGGGATAGCTGGATCATGTGGTGGTTCTAGCCTTAATCTGAGGCATCTCCATCTATTTTTTGTAGTGGCTCCATCACTTCACATTTCCACCAGTAGTGTAGGATGTGCTCCGTTGCTTCTGACTGACTGCAGCCTCATGGACCGTAGCCTTCCAGGCTCCTCTGTCTATGGGATTTTTCCCAACAAAATTACTAGAGTGGGTTGCCGTACCCTCCCTCCAGGGGATCTTCCAACCCAAAGATACAACACGTGTCTCCTGCATTGCCCACAAATTCTTCACTGTTGAGCCACTGGGGAAGCCCAAGTGTTGGAGGGTTCTCTTTTCTTCACATTTCTGTCAACACTTGTTATTTTTTGCCTTTTTGATACCAGCCATTCCAACAGGCATGAGGTAATATCTCACTGTGGTTTTGATTTGTATTTTCCTGATGGTTAGTGATGTTGAGCATCTTTTCATGTGCCTATTGGCCATTTGTATGCCTCCTTCAAAAAATATATATATTCTGCTCCTCTGCCCATTTTTTAATCACAAATGATATATCCAGTAGTGGGTTAACATTCAAAACGCCATAAAGAATGCATACAACTCAATAGGATGTCTAAATATTAATAGTATATCTAGATATTCTCAACTGGAAAGAATATAGCAGTGTATTTTTAGTTATCTTAAGCATTGCTCTAGGGATTTAAGAAGGCAGAGAACTAGAAAGAAATCAAATAAATTTTACAAAATTATGTCATTGAACTTGCTCTATTAATATGTTTACACTTGTTCTTTTATACTCCTTTGTAATCTTTAGAGAAAAAAGATATGGTTTCCAAAACAAAACATACAAAAAAAAAAAAAAAAAAAGTAAGATCCAAAAATGTATCTGTTACTATCCAAACAGTAAAATAAGAAAAGAATTTTTTTTAGTATTTAAAACAAAAAGACCAGGTATTGTTCAGGTGGTAGAAGAGCCTGAGAAACAAACCCACTTCTGGGAAGAAAGATGGAGAACAGCTCCTGCAGTGAGGTTCAACCAGCATGCCGGGGCTGGAAGGACAGAGGGAAGAGACATGATCAGAGAACCCAAGACCCGGGTCACCCACTCTCTTCTCCCAGGTGTTGGCATCACCTTCTCTGTGAGTTACTTTTTCAGACTGACCTTCTTTAAATAATCTTTAGAGCTCCATCAAAGTCCTTCCGAAGCCTCTGACATAGAGTCGCATAACTTTCTCCCCTTGTCCCTGAAATTATCACTCTGGCAGAGTGGGCCCTTTGCATAGTAAGGCTGAGGTCACAGACCATGAGCTAACATGGACTCACAGGACCAGGAGTGGATTGTGTTAAAGACAGGACTATGGACCTGGATGGACTTAAGAGTCTGTAATACAGAGTGAAGTCAGAAATATAAAAACACATATTTATGTATTAATCCATATATGTGGAATCTAAAAAACAGCACAGATGAACCTATTTGCACGGCAAGAATAGAAATGCAGACATGGAAAACAGACTTGTGGATATGAGGCGGGGAGGAAAGGGTGGGACGAACTGGAAGATTAGGATGTACACACACACACACACACACACACACACACACACACTACCATGTGTAAACTATCTAGCTAGTGGGAACCTGCTGAATAACACAGGGAATTACACTTGGCGCTCTGTGATGACCCAGAGGAGTGGGACCGGGGGTGGGAGGTCCAAGAAGGAGAGCATCTATGTATACATACAGCAGATTCACTTCCTTATACATCAGAAACTAACATGACATTATAAAGCAATTATACTCCAATAAAAAAAAAAATAAAAGGCAGGGGAATTAAAGCAGCTCTAACAAAACCACACAGTCTAAAGTAATCATGGAATAGGAGTCAGAGAGTGGTAGTTGTTCGCCACAAGAAAAGATTTATGACCATCAGCCATATTCATGTTTACTGCAGAAAGCTTAGAGTACCCTCAGAGTTATATTCTATGCAGAGAACACAAACTAATTCCATCTACTCAGAGAGTATATTGGAAAACAAGTGAGGAAGATATGAAATTACGGGTGACCTTGAGTCCCTCGGATGTATGTTTGTTAAAAAAGTGTATCTTTGCTATTTATTATTAATAAAGCTTTGTGACACTTGTAAATGATACATACTTGTATATTCTAGAGAGGCATAATAGCAATTTCAAGTCTTCTTCCAGTAATATCGCCATCACACATGTTTTGATTATGTAGTAAGCAGAACCTGGAAGGAGGCAGTGGAGAAATGGGAAGACGACGACTCCTTCGGATATTGCTGGCTTTAGCAGGCAGCGGTGGCAATTACCAGATCAGAAAAAGAGAAAGAACAAAAAGCTGAAGGCAGGAAGACTCATTTCAAGTATCAGCAGTTGCTTTGAAAGGATCGTCTTGATGGCTTTGGTAAGGAAGAAGGAAAAGGGTTTCCCTGGATGTACCAGTGGAAGCTTTCTTCACCTTATTAGGCAGTTATATGTATTATTTATGTGAGAGGTGTTTACAATTCAGATGATACATACTGTCTAATATCAGCTGAGTGAAAGCCTTCCCTCTGAAAAATATGCACAATATCCAGTGCTATTAAACTATGCCTTATTCTCTTCTATTAGCAGAGTTTATATTTTTCAGCAGTATTGGAGAAAGAATGAAGAGAAGCTGCAAAAAGTGATTAGAAATCGACACTGTGTTACAGGAAAATGAGCATAAAATTTGCTAAGAGCTTTTCATCACCTACATTACGCTTAAATACCACAATAATCATACACGTGACAGAGTATCTGCTTAGTTCTCACAACATGGCAATTCTCAGAAGTTTTTCATTCTAAATTTCATTTCAGAGGATCATCAAAATAATAGAGCAGTAAAATTAAATAGCAATGAAAAATAATGAGAGAGGGGAAAGGCATTAGTTATATAAGCAGGAGAGTGTTAAGAATGTTTTTAAATGAGATCAGATTTGCAATGCATGGAAGGTCAATGAGGCAAATACAAGCTATACTAAAAGGCATAGATTTCAATATTGCCTGAACTTTTTTGTAGGTGGATATGATGAAATCTAGAGCTAAAAGAGAGATAGGAAGAGACTATTTTTGAAAGCATATGCTGTTTGGGTTTACTATGATTTCAAAAATAAGCTATCTTTAAAAATAACACTGAAGTCATCATTATTAATGACCTAAAGTGTTTTCAAATCAACAATTAGTTCTCTTTTATTGTCCAAACCACTGCCTATAAGCATTTAATTCAGAATTATGTTTTAGCAAAGTGACTGAATTTGTCACTAATCACCATCTTTGAGCTTTCATACTGTACTGATTCTATGGTCATTTAGTATCAATTTTAAAAAGTATTGAGAATTCAGTCTCTATTTGCTGTACATTGTTTTATTCTAGAGAAAGAATTTCATTCATATCTAGGAAAGTAGGCAGTTAATGCTAATCACAAAATACACTGACAACTGAAAATCATTTGCATAAATGTTTCAATATCCGACTTTGGAAAATAGATTGTAATAAACCACTCTTTCAATTATATTGGAGTTTATTCTCTGTAATTACCTAAGTAATAAACTCTAGAGACATAGATTTTTAGCACAAAGTTCCTAACATAAGAATTAGCTACACTATATGCTTCAAGATATAGTTGTGGTCTTATTTTATTCTTGTCTATATATTTCAAATCAGTTTATCAATATCAGCAATCATCTATATGCCAGAATTCTAATTTTGGACTAGATAACAATATTTACCAATTTCTCTGTAACTTAAAAGTTACCAATATTTACCAATATTTACCAATTTCTCTGTAACTTAAAAGTCCAATTCCCATGTCAGGCAGAACTCCCCAGATGTATTTTCTTAAGAAAAAAGTTGAAAATTAATTATGATCTGATTTCATTTTTTGTTTGGTATTTGTTTTTGCTCTAGTACTTTTAAAATTGAAAATCTAGTTTCCTTGATGAAATTTTTAAACAAAATTGAATCCCTCAAAATAAAACTTTCCCCAGGTCTTCATGAGCTATAAAAATTTGATTTTTTATACACATAGAACTGAAAATAAAACTAAAATTGGAACCCCATACTTCCAAGGAAATGGTTAACTTTCTTCCAAAAAAGTTATTTTGCTCTAGAATTTTCTCATCACTGCAAAAATACAAAAAAAGCAAAAATAAAGCTTAACAATATATTTTTAAAAAGACACACAAAAAGCATTTTTTGTGTCGATTTATTATGGATAAAGCTTTAAGAGACAACAGAAATTTTATGTAATATTTACTAGACAAGTCAAATGCAAGAAACTTAACCTGATGTTAAATTTGATTTACATTCCTCTAATATGGGAATCATTCTTATGGGGAACTCCATATAGATAAGTAACTTTGCTGAAGATCCACAGCTCTTTCAAGGAATCTAATGAAACTAGTTTTTAATTAAAAAAAAAAAAGCTACTGAAGAAAGTAGTGTACCAGAAATGACTTCTATAGCATGAACATATTTTCCTTAACAAAATAAATATACAGGTAATGCTGACTTAGATGTGGTAGAGAATAAAAATCTGAACCAATAAAAAAAATACCAAGTGGAGAATGATTAATAAATTGTAATGAATAATATTTTTACCTTGAAATATAAACAATATTTTCCTGCTGCTGCTGCCAAGTCGCTTCAGTCGTGTCCGACTCTGTGCGACCCCATAGACGGCAGCCCACCAGGCTGCCCCATCCCTGGGATTCTCCAGCAAGAACACTGGAGTGGGTTGCCATTTCCTTCTCCAATTATGCACTGCAAAGTTAAACAATTCAGGTGCTCGTTACCTCCTCACATAATTCTACTAATTTTTAATCACTAGGTATTTGACTCCTCATTGTCTGTAGAGGACAAATAATGACATATTACCTAACCAAAGTCAAAAAAATGTAAGAGATAATCTTTGGTATCAATGATTCTGTAAGTTGAAGTCATTTTAAGAATTGTTTAGTGGATTAACACAAATAAGTTACAATAAATGTGTTAATTGTATATAAGACTGGGTCATGTTAGGTAGATGGGTTTGAAAGTTATGAGGTGATTTTTGTTTGCTTGTTTTGTTTGAGAGTAAATAAAAAGCCTTTGTCACCATGGAGTTAGGTGAGTATTTCAGAAAAAAAGTACATACACACACACACACACACACGCAGTGACAGATAGGGCTTCCCTGGTGGCTTATTGGTAAACACCTGCCTGCCAATGCAAGGAGACACAGGTTCAATCCCTGGGTTGGGCATATCCCCCTGGAGAAAGAAATGGCAACCCACTCCAGTATTCTTGCCTGGGAAATCCCATGGACAGAGGAGCCTGGTGGGCTACAGTCCATAGGGCCGCAAAGAGTTGGACATAACTCAGCAACCAAGCAGTAACTGTGAGATTACCTAAAAACAGTCTTGGTATTTGAATGGAGAGTGTCAGGGTGCTGGTTGGCTTTTGAGGTGATCTTCACAGATTAGGTGACACATGGGAGTAAACGATGCTTGGCTCTAGGAAGAGCACGCCGTGAATAATACCTGATCCAGGGGTCTGAGGTCCTCGTCATCACGGAGGAAGGATAGGCATATGTTCAGTCACCCAATCAGATTTGCCAAGTGACGCAGTAAGGTAAACCAAGGCCTCAGGAGAGGTGCATGTGGTGTTGAAAAATGGAAGATTTTTACAGAGAACATAGCATTGCTGAAGTGTAGTGGAGAATATGTAATTACTTATTGAATTTTAGGTATTAATAAAAAGGTCATATGAACAGAGATATAACAAAAATAAAATCAACAGTAGCAAGCCTGTACTGCTGAATATTCTTTTTCTTTTCTTTTTTAAGAAATGGCTAGTGTGAACCAGAGGCAATTCAAGCTTCATGGAACTTCTTCGATCAAAAATGAAATGTGACAAAAGCGGAAATGAGGCTTCTCCTGTGGTCTGTAAATGAATAAAATACATTCTCTAGTCATGTACTTTTTCTTGTTTTCATTTCCACTGCTGGATAGAGTAGTCATGATGAAAAAAAGATGTCACATGAGCAAAGAAAATCAAGAACAGGAGTGAGGAGGCATTTTTGTGGTAGACCGGTTATAAAAACAACCATAACCATTCGTAAAAGGCATGTACATAGGTTTGCCTTAATGGCAAAAAGCACAATGGCTAAGAAGATGGTACTCAAAAACATGCTTACTTACTTATAATTTAAAATGAATGTACTTATCAGTTTTCATGATTTCAGAGATTCTGGTCAACATAAGTGACAGGAGTCAGAAGACTCTTTAGAAAGAATAAAATATCCCCAGAGTTTGGTTTTGATAAAGATCTTCAGTCTCGATAAAATAAAGATATCCTGAATTTAGCAACCTTCCCTATAACAGAGCCCAATGTATGTGCAGATGAAAATCTGAGCCCATCGGCATCAGCCCCGGGGCTTGGGGACAAGTGGAGCTGCTGCAACGTGCCAACCATCACACTGCTCTCTCTGCCTCAAATATCAAAGCCCTTAGTGTCTGACCCAAGAATCTTGTTCTTTATGCCAATACCCAAGAAACAGTGGCAAGTGGATTTGTTAGCTTGCAAGTTAGGTAAGGTATAAGACCTTTCACAGTTCTTGATTTTGGAATTAAGAAGACAAGTGAACTGGTGCCTAAGAGTTACCCAAAACATCCCTCTAAATTCACTGATCAGAATCTCTGGGGGTAAACCTGGAAGTCTGAAATACTACCAAGCGCTCCAGGTAATTCATACAAACGTACTCCTTTAGTATCTCAACTTTAGTACATTATTCATCCTCTAAGCTATGCAAACTAGATAAAGTATTTTTCCTATCAAAGGTGTAGAAAATCAGTGGATGCATCTTGCATAGAGGTTGGTACAATACCGATAGCAGTATTGCAAAATGAGGTCTTCTGCCTCAGAGTTTAGGGACTGTTAAACTTTTAACTAAGAAATTTTAATTAAGGATTTTCCCTAAGCCCTTGTCTTCTGTAGGTACAGCTCCTAGAGTGATGCTGAGAACGCTGTCTTGACAGCTCTTAGATGTGACAAGATCGCTGCTCTCATTTACTCAGCACAGATGACATGAATCTGATAAAGGGGAAGGTTTTTTCTGATTTAATTCACTTTTCATAAACTTAATTCTCTCTCCATTACTTTCTGCCACATACTCCAGCTTCTCTGCCCTGGGAGTTAGATCATCTTTCTATTTTTTTATTTCCTTCTAGTGACTTTCTGCCCTATCAAAATTCAATAATTTTGCATATCTGTTTTTATTATGTATCTTTTTCTCTTTTTTACAGAAATTGAGCAATATCCAATCTACAAATAAAGAAAATCTTCATCAGAAGACCTGAAATGTAAGTAGGAGTAGGAATTCCTCTCACCTATCAGAAACTTGTCTGAAGAAGGTGCAACTGATGTTGTGGAGTCATGTGTAAAATTATTGCTCCCAAAGGAAGACCTGGGAGATGAACAGTGCCTTCTGCTGTAATAGAAAACCAATCTACTTATGCCCTGGATATTCAGATTGCTTATTCTAGCAACCTGGCCTGTCACCCCTAAAGCTTTTCTTCCATAGTTCTTGTTAGCTTCAGTGACTTTGAAATTAATAGACTGTTACCAATAATACATTTACAGTCTTCAATGGGTAAAAAGCAATCGTTTAAACATGATATCTTGGAGAGGAAAATGTTTTATTTAATACAGTGTGGTAAAGCAGCACTAATGTCATCTCTCAGTGGTTCTTGCCAATTAAGTTGATAGTAAGGGTCACAGTGGTCAATTTTTATATATAAGGAATTCTAAAATTATGGAGGGCATTATCCAGTATGATCAAGGCTCACAAAATCACTATAAATGAATTAAAGTGAAAAAAATCCTGGAATGAATATAAAATATTTTTTAAGGAAAAATTCTGTATAAGGTCAATGATATACTTCCTTTTTACCACCTCCCAGGTTCTCAAGTTCAAGGCTTGATTTTTTTTTTCAAATTAATACTTCATGTTGCTGTGAATAAGTGAGAAGAAACAGATTTTTGCCATCTTATTGTCTCTCTAAAGTTCACTGGACCTTCCTTAACCATTCATGAATATTCAGTATTTATCATCTTGGCAGAGAAAGCAACATGGCTTGAGTTTACAATTAACTTGTTGGAAGTAAACAATCTTTAGCCAACTTTACATCCTACCTAGACATGTGAAAAGATAAACAACACAGAGTTATTAATAAGCAAACTGCTCACACATATAGCTTCCTGACACAGTAGAGTCTTACAGCAAAATAGAATAGACCACGAGATATTTTAAGTTCACTGTGTTTTTATGATAGATTAATCACATATTTTCAATTAGGAAAGTGAGGAAATGCAATGGGCTTTACTCCAAAGTTTAAAGTAAGTTGCATTTTGTTCTTACTGCTTTGTATTTAATGGCATTTTATTTTATATAAAAAACAAAAATACAAATTTATCTTCAACCACCAACATGTAGGGAGTAGTTTCCATTTACTTTATGTGATGTATCATATGTCTACTTCATCTTCTGAGAGAAACAATGATTAGGATATTGGTTGCTGTTTAGTCCTAGGTCATGTTCAATGCTTTTGCAGCCCCATAGACAGTAGCCTGCCAGACTCCTCTGTCCATGGTATTCCCAGACAAGAACAATGCTGTGGGCTGCCATTTCCTTCTCCAGGGGATCTTTCTGACCCAGGGAGAAAACCCACATCTCTTGTATCTCCTGCATTGGCAGCTGGGTTCTTTACCACTGAGCCACCTGGGAAGCTCCCATGAGAATATGCTCCAATTTTAATTCAATAACTCTCCTCCAGGATTTAATTGCTTACAAATTTTGTTATGCTTTCCTAAATAAGATCCTTTAATTATACTAGAATTCGCTTAAACAGGAACAGATATGTCCCTATTACATTGCTGAACCTCGGGTTTTAATCTATTGACATTTACATAATGAGTCAACTGATTTTCCCATTTAATATAATTCAATCCTGTTAACAAGATCAATGTAGATAATGCTAGATAGTTAAGACTTATTCATTAAAAATACAACTTTCTTATCCATTGATTCATTCTAACTTGATTCAATAAAATCTGCTTATATTTTGTGAAATGTAGTAAGTGTTAAAAGTGTTAGTCATTCAGTTGTGTCTGACTCTTGGTGACCCCAAGGACTGTAGCCCACCAGGGTCCTCTGTCCATGGAATTCTCTAGTCAAGAATACTGGAGTAGGTAGCCATTCCCTTTAAACTAAGAATTAGTTTTAACGTCATTCTGATTTTGATGTCATTCTGTCATTTGATGTCATTCTGCATTCTGATGTCAGAGGTTGTATCAAGTAGAAACTCCATAATTTAATGGTAAGGAAACCTCAGATGTATCACTAAAACATTTGAGTTTTGGTTGCCTGATGTGCAGAAATAGTATAAGGGATAATGTTTCTTTCCAAATTGAGTTTTAAGGATGATGCCTGTGGACAGTAGGGGGTTCTAGTAGTCCAAGTGGAAAAAAAAATTTTATTTGGTATTTTGTATATTTCTACTTTCTAAATTATAAAAACAAATATTTTAGTTAAAAATTCACACATGCATGCATATTAGAAGATAGTGTATAAAAATGAAAGTGGATATATCAAGGTGATGATGTTAAGAATGATTTATCAAAATTGCTGTAATGGTCATAGGTAATTACCTTTCTTAAATAATTTTTTTATGAAAACACATCTTTCAGAACCCTCTTATCTGTTTCCCTAATGTTTATAAAATATCTTCCAATTCTTAGGAACTTTAAAAGACTAATATAATACATTTAATTTGTGGAAAGGATAAGTATAAATGTGAATAAGACCTATTCTTTTAACATCACTGAGAGCTTTAACGACATTAAAAAAAACTACTAAAACTGTAAAAAATCCATATGCTTTCTAAGGAAAAGTGAAATTTTAGCATATCTCACATTCAACATGGGAGAAAGAGATCTTCAAAATGCCTGCCAAATTGCATTTTATCTTTTTTATACTTTCTAGTTTAAGGATCTTTCATATCATAATTTATGTTATGTTAAATTCATGATTCAATTTGGACTTAACATAAAATCTGAAGGTATATAAAATAAGTGTAGTCTCAGATATCATGTGAAGAAATGTTTTCACGCAATGTGGTTAGAGAAGTAAATGCGTTTAGGCAACTATGTATTTTTAGCCTATAAATCTCAAAAAGTGCATAATGAAACAGTCCCAGGTATCACTTGTATAAAAATGTACTCCTTATCAATGGTTTAAAACAGTGACACTTATGTTTCTTCCCAAGTCTGTGAGTGACAGGGCTCACCTGGGCACTTCTCACTCTGGATGGTTCATGCAACTGACATCTGAAGGTAGATGGAGTTGGGGAGACACTGAACACCTTCCACTCATTTCTGGCACCTGACCTGGGAAGATCAAAAATCTGGGAGCAATACACTGGGCCCTTTATATCCACCATTTCATGCAAGAGACAAACATCCATAGATTTTGGTACCTATGGGGGTTCCTGGAACCAATCCACGGATACCAAGAAATGACTGTGCTTATGGGGGCCTCTCTATTACCTCTATTATCTCTGCATGTTCTTACAACTCCCTGCAGCTCCCTTTTACAACCCCTCCCTCCCTACCTGAGGGGTAGCTGGACATCCCATGTGGTAGCCGTAGGCTCCCAGAGCAAGGGCCCCAAGAGGGACCAGCAGATGCTTCATCCATGACCTTATCTCACCTGTTCCTGGAAGACATACTTCATCACTTCCACTGTATTCTACTGAGGCTACTGAAAAGGGCTCTTCCACTAAGAGAAAAGGACATCATTCCTGCCTTTTGATGGAAAGAGGGTCAAAAGAACCACAGCCATGTTTTTAAACTACTTCTGAGATACCAATCAACGTCATAGAATTAGACAGCTGGTACAATGAAAACCCACAGGCCATCGCCTTTTAGAAATTCTGTTTCATCTGAAATGAGTCACTAGATAGCAATGTTCCGTCCACTGAAGCAGGGTTTTCAGAGAGAGTTCCTGATGTTTGGGCTCCTCAGCATGCAGCAATTTTCCTGAGCAAGCAAGTTCCTATCACCTGATGCTTCCTCTGCTTCCTCAGCAGCTGAAGCATCAATTGTCTTGAATTTCACTTCCATTCAAAGCAAATAATGTGTTATTGACGGTGAGACATGCGTGCTTGGCATTTAGAAATCCTGCAAGGCAGCTGTTTTGTTTCTGTCAGACATTAAACTGATTACAGAAGATTAAATGTAATATTTGTTGGAGATCAAGCAACACAGAACTTGGCAGACTGTACAATTAGAGTTTTGAGGAAAAAAAAAACTGGTTAAAAGAGTATTATCCTTTGTCAAATGGCAACGTGTTCTGCAAAGTGGATTTTTTTTGTTTACAATTCAACCAACATCTGAGCAAAGCAACTATTGATTTTTTTAAAAGTTGGCTGCCATTTAAATGGGGCAATTAGTTAAAGACTGAGAATAAGCAAAAATCTTGCAATGCAACTGCTGTGGGTGCCCTGTGACTAATTTAAATCTTTTTAAAGACACAGATTCTAAGTCTCAGGGGGGAAAGCTCAGAGGGAATTTGTCAGGGCCGGTGTGCCTGAAGTTGTAGAAGAAAACAAGCTCCCTCCAGATCTGCCTTTTAAGGCTAATAACATTCTAATTATAGAGAGAGTATGGTTACCACTACTCACTGAAAGCATTCTGTGGATTTAAAAAGCAAACTGAACTGAAGAAACACAGCTAATGTAACTGTAGCATCTGCGGTTCTCATAGATTTATTCAATCAAAACCAAGGTATCCTTCAAGGTGACCCAAATGATGGGGGGAGGGGTATGTTATCTCAGGTATGATTAATAAATCATCACTTCACACAAGACTCTAAAAATGATTTATCCCAGAAAATATCCCTTATCTTTTGGAAAATATCAAACACTTAAAATCACTTCAAAGAGTTTTGAAATACCTCATTATGAAGTGCTCCTAACAAACTTAAAATTTAATGGTATTGCCTCCTTTTCTACATTTGTGACATTTGACAAGGTGAGATAATTACTTGAATACCATATTCATAATTACCTCTTGTGCTGTGGAGTTATTTTCCAAATGGAGTTTTCATAAAAAACGCTACTCAAGAACTCTCCATTTTAAAACTGCTCTTAGTCTTGGACTATCCCTTGTCTTCTAAAATTTGCTTCCCTAATAATCTGTCTGACAGGGGCAGTTACACAACTCAAAGTGATGAAAATTTAAGCCAACCATGAAATAAAATTAATAGTAGTATTAACATAGAAATGCTTCTTCCCTCTAAATGTGACATTGCAAAATGAAGATGTACATTATATAGACCAAGAAGAAACGGTTAAGAAACCAATGATTCATTTTTCAAGAATAATTTACATGTATTGTTTCTACCTTCTAAAATGACTTTTTGGCTTAAGAGTGAGACAGAGAGCAGAAATGAGGACCTAACATCGTTTCTTAGGAAGCAAGAAGGCAACACTGAAGACTGTGGTAAAGGTTGTGAGTCTTTAGATTTCCTCTGTTCTGAGTTCAATATTTAAAGGATGTTGTCCTTGGAAGGAAAGTTATGACCAACCTAGATAGCATATTAAAAAGCAGAGACATTACTTTGCCAACAAAGGTCCGTCTGGTCAAGGCTATGGTTTTTCCAGTGGTCATGTATGGATGTGAGAGTTGGACTGTGAAGAAAGCTGAGTGCCAAAAAATTGATGCTTTTGAACTGTGGTGTTGGAGAAGACTCTTGAGGGTCCCTTGGACTGCAAGGAGATCCAACCAGTCCATCCTGAAGGAGATCAGTCCTGGGTGTTCATTGGAAGGACTGATGCTGAAGCTGAAACTCCAGTACTTTGGCCACTGCATGCGAAGCGTTGACTCATTGGAAAAGACCCTGATGCTGGGAGGGATTGGGGGCAGGAGGAGAAGGGGACGACAGAGGATGAGATGGCTGGATGGCATCACCGACTCAGTGGACATGAGTTTGAGTAAACTCCGGGAGTTGGTGATGGACAGGGAGGCCTGGTGTGCTGCGAATCATGGGGTCGCAAAGAGTCGGACACAGCTGAGCGACTGAACTGAACTGAAGAAACATCAATCGACCTAGTGATTATCATCCTAAGTGAAGTAAGTCAGACAGAGAAAGATAAATACCATAGGACAATACTTACATGTAGAATCTTAAATATGTCAGAAATGAACTAATCTATGAACGGACTCACAGACAGACAGAACAGGCTGGTAGTGGTCAAAGGGGAGGGGAGGGGAGGTGATGGAGGGATGGTATGGTAGTTTGGAATTAACAAATGCAACCTAGTATATATATATGGTAAACATATACACTATGGATGGATAAATAAGGTCGTACTGTATGGCACAGGGCACTATAGTCAATATCCTGTGAATAAATCATAATGGGAAAGAATATGAAAAATAATGTATATATAACTAAGTCACTTTGTTGTAGAGCAGAAATTGACAGATTGCCAATCAACTGTACTTGAAGAAAATAACTTTTTTAAGGATAAATAAATGATTCTTTATAGAAGGTTTTACCTGATGACTTTCAAAATTCTTTACAGAAGGCAATATAATTCGGTCATCAGATTTTTTTTTTTTAAATATTAGAGGATATATCCAGATTGTTGGGAAAATATAGATAAAAAGAAAATCTTGCAACCCTGAAAATTCCATGATGGTAAAGAGAAAGAGATTTTTGTTACTGAATAAGCACTAAAACTTGAATGCAATGCATAATACAGGCAATCTGCTAAAAGATGGCAAAGACAGAAAACTTTGCTCTGCTCAGGAGTCCCACATACCCTATTATAGAGCCAAACAAGCACAACTCATTACATGCAGGTGCAAGATACAAAACTAGTCCTCAAGAATTTCACAGCATCAGTTCTCACATAGCTCATCCCAAATTCACTTGGTAATTGAGGTGACCATATGTGTTAATTGGCATTAACCAAAGGGAAAAAAGACAGAAACTTCTCATATTTTGGGGACAAAAAGCTTTCAGCTTGGAGCAAGGGGGCTGCAAAAGTCAGGCTCCTGTCATCCATTGAGACTATGAGGAGGGGGAGATGGGGATACGAACAGCTTTGATGATTTCAAAAGAATGGTTCCCAGGCCCTTGAAAAAGACACTTCTGAGTCCTAGAGCTGGCCAGAGACCCACTTAGTTTCTAAAAAAAAGTTTCAAGCATTTATAAAATGTATGAAAAGGAAAGAACTTAGACATTTTCTAAAGTAAATGCTCTAAAAAAAGGGAAAAAGGGCTTCTCCCTTATTCTAAACAGGAAGAATTAGGCCTTTTTATTTGTATTTGCCCTTCCAAGGGAAAGAACATTCACAGAACTGAGAGAAAAATGACCAATTATATAGTGCAAGTTCATCATTTATGGATGAAGAGACTAAGAACCAGAAGATTAAAGTGATTTTCTGTGAAAGGAGAGGCCCCAATTCCCACTCCAATATGCTTTCCAGTCACCATGATTGCCTCTAGAAACAGGTTCCTTAACCACAGGAAGAAGGGATAACCCTAGAGTGAATTGTTCCCTCCTATTTCATCACTGTTCTTCCAACTTGAAGTTTCTGCTTCATACATGAGCTCCCCAATTTTCAATGCTCACACCTAATGCTCATAGTAATAGAACCTAATGGACAGACATACTCAGGCCAGGTCTTTTCTTCCTTGGGTTATGAGTTATGGAGGTAAAATTCCACATCCTGGTAACTTCACAGGCGAACTTTAGAATGTGGGAAAGTAAAGGAAATGGAAAGTCAAAGTTTTCTCATGCATATAGATCTTCATATTTATTCCCAGAAAGTAACTGAATACAAATGACTCGACTTCATCTTACCCAAAGTAGGACAGTTAGTACTCTCTATTGTGACGTCATCACACCAACAGCTCAGTTGTCATCCTCAGAGACAAATGTTACTCTTGTTATAATTGTAGGAACAAATTATTACCTGAACAGAAAGTACACATATCTTTACATATCCATACCACTTGGTAAATAAGAGGTTCAGTTCAGTTGCTCAGTCGTGTCTGACTCTTTGCGACCCCATGAATCGCAGCACACCAGGCCTCCCTGTCCATCACCAACTCCCAGAGTTTACCTAAACTCATGTCCATCGAGTTGGTGATGCCATCCAGCCATCTCATCCTCTGCCGTCCCCTTCTCCTCCTGCCCCCAACCCCTCCCAGCATCAGGGTCTTTTCCAATAAGTCAACTCTGTCCATACCACTTGGTAAATATGAGGTAGAAGCCATCAATTTAGAGGAGTACTTCAGAATTTTAAAAGACCTATTTCATCTTGGCTATGTTAAGAAGCCACCATTTTCTTTTGCTTTAAGGGGTTCCCGATGATTTTATAACTCTCTGCCCAGACACTGGGCTATTTAACATATAATGCCAACAAAGCCATTAATGTGGAACAAATTTACCTTAATTTCGCACACATATATATATAATTTAAACCATCTGTCAAAAGACTAATGACTCAGACAAGGGCAGTATAAACACTGATTTTATTTAAAGTTAAAATCTGGTTCTTTTGCCAAATAATCATAAAAATCAGCGCTAAAAGCAATACAGGAAGGCAAAACTAATAAGTTAAAAAATATACTGATACTCATAATGATAGATTAAAAAGAAAAATAGACTGAGTTCAACTTGTAAAACCTGACATAAAAAGTAAAAGAGGTTGGAGAGATTATTAGAAAGGACCATAAGCCAAGGAGGAGAAGGCAATGGCACCCCACTCCAGGACTCTTGCCTGGAGAATCCCAGGGACGGGGGAGCTGCCATCTATGGGGTCGCACAGAATCGAACATGACTGAAGTGACTTAGCAGCAGCATAAGCCAAGGAATACAGGCAGTCTCTAGAAACTAAAAAAGGCAACAGAAAGTATTTTCTCCTAGAACCTACATAGGGAATACAATTCTATTAGCATCTTGAGATTAGCTTCATGGAATACATTTCAGACTTAAGATGTCCAGAACTGTAAGATAACATATTTGTGTGTTTTAAACCACTGCATGGGCTTCCCTAGTAGCTCAGCTGGTTAAGAATCCACCTGCAATGCAGGAGACCCCAGTTCAATTCCTGGGTCAGAAAGTTCCCCTGGAGAAGGGATAGGCTACCCACTCCTTTATTCTTGGGCTTCCCCGGTGGTTCAGATGGTAAAGAATCTGCAAGCAATGTCAAAGACCTGGGTTTGATCCCTGGGTTGGGAAGATCCCCTGGCACAGGGCATGGCAACCCACTCCACTGTTCTTGCCTGAAGAATCCCATGGACAGAGGAGCCTGGTGGGCTACAGTCCGTGGGGTTGCAGAGATTCAGACACAGACTGGGGTCAGACACGACAGAGTCACTAAGCACAGAACAGAACAAGCCACTACATTCGTGGTAATTTGTTACAGAAGCAATAGGACACCAAAGCAGTAACGGATTTCACATTGCCATCAAAATTCCAAGCTAGTTAGCACCAGGGACAACTGGTTCTTGGTTGTACTCAAATTCTGGAAAACAAGATAGAGCATGTGTATGTCGGCATACTCCCAACAAAAGGAGCTTGATAAGTGTTATATTTATCTACCAACTTGTACAAGTCTTCGGTTAAGGGTGGCTCATTGGTCAAAGGAGAGTGTTGTAAATATCCTCTTGTGGACTGATCTGTGGTTTATGGATTAGATTCTGAGAGTCAGTAAAAGCCCACAGGCAAAGCAATTGCAGGGGCTGACATTTGGAAGATAGGCCAGTGTTTATGAAAATAATAAAGGCACATGCAGCATTTAGTTTCACTTATTCCCGACATTAACTTTACTCTTTCCTGTCATTGATTATTCAAGGTAGTGGCTAACCACAATTTCTTGAGGGAAAAAAGGACCTAGGAAGGTTTATGTGACAAGCTGCACTCCCAGTACTTAAGGAGCTACCAAGGTCACAAATGATAGCTTCTGCCTTTTCTATTATCCATTCTAGACATTACTATCCTTGATCAGAATTTCTGTTACTCTAGACTGATTTTCTAGTAGTGTAACTCAGACATTTCCTGAGACATTTGAATTTCTGTTTTAGAGTAAGCACATTTATCGTCTGCACATGATTGCTACACTCCTCCATTTAGAGTTATCACCAGAATCAAAAGTACCCAAAGTAACCCTAATGCATCCCAAATCTATATATATCCATTCCTGATCCCATTCATTGTCAGTACTTTTATCTCCTCCATGAAAATTGGGGTTATTTATCCAATGTGGTGTAATAACTTCTTTTTCTGCTTATCAATTGCAAAAGTGACTCCAACATGATGAGGCAAAGGAAAATTAAAACTAGTGAGATCCTTGCTGTGCTACATAATAGGGGAAACACTTCTGCTCTAGCTATTAGAACTCTGGGTCGAGGGAACCAAAATATAAAGGGTGGAAGACTCAGCCCTAAGTGAGAGGTTAGTTGTCCTTTCCAGTTCAGTCTGTCCTGATACAAGGCAAGAAAGTTTCTTTAATCGTGGTCATCAAGGCCTTCTGCCTTTTACACCAGGATCTAAGTTCCAGGATCAATTCCTTCCGTGCCTGCTTCAGTGACATCTAACAGCCAAATTTTCAGCCCTTATAGCCACTGTTGTCCTTTTCTCCCTCAAATGTTAGACATGCTGAGTTAGCCAGTGCAGCTCATTTATTAGCACCCACATGTGTGAACATGTTAATTCTGTTAGAACCTCATGCCAGGGTTATCTCACTATGGTGTTCTTATAGCCTTCTGGCTAGGGAGTGATGTGATGCAGTTTTCAATTCCATCCTAAGAATCTGCTTCCTACATTCAGTTTCAACAAGAATTATCTTAGTTTGGGTTCCCCGAGAAGCTGACCCTGTGACAAATATCCAAAAGCATATAGTTTAAGAGGTGGAGCATAAAGAAAGCTGAGTGCTGAAGAATTGATGCTTTTGAACTATGGTGTTGGAGAAGACTCTTGAGAGTCCCTTTGACAGCAGGAAGATCAAACCTGTCAATCTAAAAGAAATCAATCCTGATATTCATTGGAAGGACTGATGCTGAAGCTGAAATTCCAATGCTTTGGCCACCTGATGCAAAGAGCCTACTCATTGGGAAAGACCCTGATGCTGAGAAAGATTGAGAGCAGGAGGAGAAGAGGGCAACAGGGGATGAGATGGTTGGATAGCATCACCGACTCAATGGAGACGATTTTGAGCACACTCTGAGAGATAGTGGAGGCCAGGGAAGGCTGGCGAGCTGCAGTCCATGGGGTAGCAAAGAGTCAGGATTTAATGACTAAACAATAACCACCCTCAAAATATCCAGGGCAGGAGACAGAAAATGAGAAGGGAAGGCAGAGGAAGACAGCTAACAAAAAATGGACTGACAAAACAAGGTAATTCTATGGAGCTCAGTACAATAGAGAAATTCTGGGAGCTTGTGTAGCACATAAGATTCAGGTTACTCGGCTCAGGGGCCATCATTTGAAAGCTGCTCCAGGCATCATTAATTCTCTGTACTCTGGGCTGACTAAGCTAGGGGAGAGTACCCTGCAGGGGAGAGAAAATTCACACCTAGAGAGGTGCAAATGGGATTCCCTAGGTCAGAATACTGAAGTGGGTAGCCTTTCCCTTCTCCAGGGGATCTTTCAAAACCCAGGGATCAATCCCAGGTCTCCCACATTGCAGATAGATTCTTTTTTTTTTTTTTTTTTTAATATTATTTTATTAGTTGGAGGCCAATCACTTTACAACATGAGCCACAAGGGAAGCCCAGGAATACTGGAGTAGGTAGCCTATCCCTTCTCCAGCAGATCTTTGTGACCCAGGAATCGAACTGGGGTCTCCTGCATTGCAGGTGGATTCTTTACCAATGAAGCCATCAGGGAAGCCCATCCAGGCAAATAAAAGTTTGTGCTAAAAGTTAGAAGTTAGATCAACATGCAAGGAAATGGTTAAATATGACGGAAGGATGATGACCACATCTCCGGTAGCCAATAAATACTGTTTCCTAAAACCTGCCAGTATAAACACTCCCTTCCCTTGAGGATTTCTCTTCCTCTAGTCCATCAACATATTGGTAAAAAAAATAACATATACAATCCTCTCTGCTTATGAATACAAATATAGTTTTGGCTTTAACTTTTTTTTGGAATTCCAGATTCCACACAAACCTGTCCTGAGTCCATTTATAAATAGTGACCATTATTCTCAGTCTATTTCTGTATTAGATTATCAGGGTAGCCGTATCAGTATACAGGTGTTAATCTAACCCTAAACATACCTCCTGAGCTGGGGATCACACAGTGCCTGTAGTTAGCTTGGAATTCCAGGTTAAACTGACATCTTTACCAAACTTATTTGCTTCCTTTTCCAACAGATGCAGTGATCTTAAGCAGTTTTCTTCTATCTACTTTCCCAGGAGATCAATAGCTACAGAGTTTCTGGGGCTGGGACCTACTTTTTTGGCTACCATTTCAAAAGCATTAAGTAGCTGTTCCTTAGGAGATCTAGATTTTACCTTCTTTTTTTTTTTTAAGTTTAGGTTAACATTTGCTATAATAGAAACAGACATCCTGCAGAGCCATTCACCATGGTGGCTACCGATTTCAGTCCTTTCTCAAAAGCACTAAAAGATACATTGACTGGTTGTCAAAATGCTTCCTTTTCAAATATTTTCCCAACCTTCTGAAACCTCAAAGCAAATACCAATAAACTGCCAATACACAGATGACCTTTGGAGGACTCAAATTAAATATTTCTTTATTTTTCCTGAAGGCTTCTCAACTGGTTTCGTGAGATTGTTATTCTAGAAAAGGGTACTGTCTTTTCAGTTTTTCCCTAGCACATATATATCTTTTCATATTTATGTTTTGGGTATGTTTCCAGGTACAAGCAAAGGAGACTAGAAAATATCTAGCTTTTAAAAATTTGGAGACGATAGAAATAGTAGCATTCATTTATAGCAACTCAAATTAAATTGGGTTTTTTTGTGTTTTTTTTTGAAGGGAAGGATTTTTATTTGTTTTCTTCACTTCTGTGCTCGATACATATAGGTCTCAGTAAATTAGTGTTAAGTAAATGTTTTCATTTTACATGTAACAAAGGCTGTGTGCCTCCTCAGTTGGTTCAGTCATGTCACACTCTTTGTGACCCCATGGACTGTAGCCTGTCCAGGCTCCTCTGTCCATGGGATTCTCCAGGCAAGTACAGTGGAGTGAGTTGCCATTTCCTTCTCCATCAAATCAAATTTTGGGTTAAGCAGTTATTCTTCTAGAAAGCTTTCATTTATGTACTGAAAATTCTAAATACAATAACATTTATATGATGATGTAAGATTTGTGGAGTTTGCATATTAATATATTATAATTTTTCCTATTTAGCTACTATCTTACAGAAAAAAAAAAAAAAATCACTTGGGTGGTAATATCCCGAGACTAACAGCCAGTAGACACTTGCTAAATGTATTTACTATTGAAATACAAACTTTAAAACATGATTACTAATAGCATATATGGTAGCCTGAAGAATGTTTCTCAAAATTAAAGGTCCTGCTTCATGGAACTTCTGAATGTTACTTTATATGACAAACATGGACTTTGCGGGTGTGATTCAATTTAGGATCTGGAGATGGTGAAATTGTTCTGTATTATCTAAATGGGCCCTCAATGTAATCATGAATGTCCTTACAAGAGAGAGTCAGAGGGTGATTTTGACTACAGAAAAGGAAATATGATTCCAGAAAGGGGTCATGAGCAAAAAAATATACAGGTACTCCAGAAATTAGAAAAGACAAGAAAATCAATTTTTTTATAACCCTTCAGAGAAAACCAGACCTGTTAATACCTTGCTCTTAGCACCATAAGACTCATTTTGAACTTCTGGCCTCCAGAACTGTAAGGTAAAAATATAAGCCACTAAGTTTGGTAATTTGTTATAGCATCAACAAGAAACTAATATAGTATATAAAGAAGTCCTTTTGACATAAGGGAAGAAAACAACCATGATTATAGTTGCAGAAATTTTCTTGCAAAGAGATGAAATTCCCAGAACATTTGCGTAAAAATGATTATGGCTCTAAGGAAACCTCTCATTATAGAAAGCCTTCATATCTAATCTGTTCCTAATACCTTTTGTGACTGAAATTCTGAAGTGTTAATATATAGCCTCAGTTCATTTTAAAAGAAATGATAAAAAATGATTACATGTGTCTTCTACAAAATTTTTAAGCAACAGTCTCTATACAGGGTATGTGGTCTCAATTCACTCTTTGCCACCCTGTTCAGAAAGAATGTGATCATTTACTCTCAGGAATTTGCAAGTTAATAATGATTGGCTTTTATTTTAATATAGGTCATAACCTAACCATAAAAAGTGGAGTCATTGTTTATTTTACTGAGAAGCAGATTATACTTGTTCAAGGATCCCTAACATCACATTTAGAAGGAAACTGCCATATCCGCAAAGAATCAAGTGCCCCTAAGGCCAAATGAAGCGAGATTGGTTCACACAACCCTGGGTGATCAGGAGTACAAGAAATATATTTCAGAAACAAGAAAGTAACTGCAAAGCCTTAGGTCTTAGATTTCTGTCTGTAAGTTACAGAGCCCTGACCTATTTCTTTCCTTCTCCCAAATGTGGACCCCAAGGGAGTGAATTCTGTAAGTTTCACTGTCGTAACAGGAAAAGACAACAGGTACAGTGAAGAATAAGGATGTGAGCAGCTGCTTCCCAGGGCCACGTTTTAGATAACACCATCTCACCAGTGAGGCGCAAGAGGATGCTAGATCGAAAAGTGTTCAGGATGGACTAAACCTGATGCTTTACTTCCTTATGAGTCCACAGTGGGTGGCATTGAAAGGTAATAAGGGGAATGGAGAATTTAGTAGGAGAACATCAAGGGGAAAGTAGATGCAAAAATACAATTCTAAGTCTGTTCTATATTATGTGCCTTTTTGTTAGAAGGAAGCGACCATAAATCAGTCTGTCAGCTTACACCATGGGGTTCATAATAGATTCATAACAAAAAGAATTATGAAAAATTAACATGCAGTATGTCATTTATAATCAACTTGAGCCTGAAGAATTGAGGATTATCTGACATTTCTAGGTTCCATAAAGGTTTATTTTACTTTAGATACAGGGATAGGAGGAATAAGAATTAGGAATCAATATGCATAAATTAGAGACACTCCAAGTTGAAACCAGCGAGTTGGTGTAAATGCATGGATCTGAGCATAGGGATTCAGGAGTTTTCTGGAGAAGGTGTTGAAAAGATAGATATGCTTTCATTTGGAAGGTGGAAATCATAGAATTTCAGTAAATAGAAACCAGTTGGGGATTTTGTCATCAGAAGTCCACATAGTGCTCAGGTCATTTAATCCCTAGGCTCCGTTTCTCAGTTCTAGTTTGGTTGGCTGTATCCTTGCCTTCGGTTCCCAGGGATTGACTTTTAGTTCTCCTCATCCATTCCACCTCTCCTCTGGTCACATCCAGAAAGTGAGACAGGCTTAGAAGCTATAGCACACAGGCTTGGCTTCTCTGTGGCTTGTGGGATCTTCCCGGATCAGGGTCAAACCCATGTCTCCTGCGTTGGCAGGTGGGTTCTTTACCGCTGAGCCCCCAGCAAAGCCCTGAAAGGTGGACTCTTAACCACTAGATCACCAAGAAAGTTCCCTGCTCTGTGGGGATTGGGCTTCCCAGGTGGCACAGTGGTAAAAAATCTGCCTGTCAATGCAGCACACACAAGGGTCTTGGGTTCATTCCCTCAGTCGGGAAGATCCCCTGGAGGAGGAAATGGCAATCCACTTCAGTATTCTTGCCTAGAAAATTCTATGGACAGAGGAGCCTGGTGGGGTACAGTCCCATGGGTTCACAAAGAATCGGACACAACTGAGCATGCACACATACAGAAAATGAGGATCAGGTAGTAGGGAAAGAAAAACATCAAGACAAAAATCTATGTTCTCATTTTTTTGTGAAATGGAAGAACTGCATAGTCAGGCACTTACCTCTGCTAGCTAGTGGTCTAACACCTGCATGAGACATTTATTCTCCTATAGAATCCACAGGATAATTATGAGCTTAAAACTAGAAGGTGTATTGATGTGTTCATAGGCATAGGATATATTAGCTCAATGCTGTACATTCATGGCATTGAGATTACAAGTATTTGTTCTCTAGTCATAGATGGGACATTACATTTTTCAGAGAAGAGAAAGAAGCTCAAAACACACAGCAGGTCAAATTATGACAGGGTACAAATGAGGATGAAGGGTAGGAATTAAATCCAAAATGACTAAAGGAGGAATCCAAGAGTCTACTTATAATTCACACAGTTGGAAGAGTAGCCCTGGAGAAAACATTTTCCAAATTTCTACAGAAAGTTGTATGAACACATCAGTTTATAGAAATGACTGTCAGTAGGTTTCATTCCCATTCAGTTCAGTTCAGTCTCTCAGTCGTGTCTGACTCTTTGCAATCCCATGAATCACAGCACACCAGGCCTCCCCGTCCATCACCAAGTCCCAGAGTCCACCCAAACCCATGTCCACTGAGTCGGTGATGCCATCCAGCCATCTCATCCTCTGTCGTCCCCTTCTCCTCCTGCCCCCAATCCCTCCCAGCATCAGGGTCTCTTCCAATGAGTCAACTCTTCGCATGAGGTGGCCAAAGTATTGAAGCTTCAGCTTCAGCATTTCACCCTAAGGTTAAAATATATTTAGTCTTCCCATTCCATTTCCCAACTACTTGAATACTGTATTAATCTTTGTGATCCACAATCCCAAGAAAATTAGCAGCTATATATTATTAATTTAGTTCACTGTGAAGTTATATGAATAATATTCTCATCCACTGTTCCCTAACTTCCTCAAGAAGTCCTACTTCCAAATGCTCCTCAATCTTCAGAAGCAAAAACTGGATGGGAAAATTCTAACAGCCAACAGAGATGGGTTAATTGTATTCTGGGAAGGAAGTTACTTCGTGTGGAGGTAGAGAAAAATCTTTACGTCTATCCCTGCTAAAGATAGATTTCATTAATAGAATTGAAAATTTAAAATTGATCTGTGCATAGCAATTTGTATTTCCAACATACATGAGTATCCAACCCTCAGAACCAGGAGAACGACACACATGCACGCACATGCACGCACACACTCACACATACTCTCTCTCTAGCAAGCACCGTTTTGGGGTGATTTCTCCTCACTGAAGGATGGGTAACAAAGCATTGTATGAAACAAATATTGTGCCTCCTGTTAAAGGGGGAGAGTCAGCATGGTAAGAGAGAGGCAGGCACAGAGACAACTTCTATAGGGCAAAGTTTGTTGTCTGTAAGAATTACGAAGCACAATGGGAATTCCACCCAATGGGGGCATGCTTCTCTTGAGCTTCCCAGCCCAGGGGTGCATATCAAGCTTCACAAGCAGCCAGCAAGGTTCCTCAGTGTAGTTTTGACAGAAACATAAGAACTGTGATTAGTCTATTCGCCCTGCGTTTACATTGCACAGAGAGAAGGTGAAATTTAAATGGTTTGATTCTACTCAGAAAGAACTCTCTATTGAACACAACTTAAAGCAGTTGTCAGAAATACAAAGGTTACATTCTTTGCAGTATCCAGATTGCCAAGTATCTTAACTCTTTAAACAACTCAGATTTAAACTAGTTTCCTCTTGGAGATAGGAAGAAGGAAGACCCATGCAAATGAATGCTCTCTCTTACTAAAATGGCTTTGCCCTCAACTTTGGCCCAGTTTACTGAGAAGTCAGTTATTCCTCAAGGACTTTAAGCCCTCCTCCCTACTTTGTGCTGTGCTGTGGTTAATCCCTCAGTCATGTCCAACTCTTTGCGACTCCATGGACTGTAGCCCACCAGGCTCCTCTGTCCATGGGGATTCTCCAGGCAAGAATACTGGAGTGGGTTGCCATGCCCATCCAGTTGATGATCCTCCAAGGGATCGTCCCAACCCAGGGATCAAACCCAGGTCTCCCACATTGCAGGTGGATTTTTTAACCGTCTGAGCTACTAGGGAAGCCCCAAAATACTGGAGTGGGTAGCCAACCCCTTCGCCAAGGGAACTTCCCAACCCAGGAATCGAACCAGGGTCTCCTGCATTGCAGGCAGATTCTTTACCAGCTGCATACCAGGGAAGCTCCCTTCCTGCCTTAGGCCCAGCCTAATGTTAGCAAATGTTTAAAGCATTGCATGGATTAAAAGTCTGACTTTTTCTGTTCACACTAGACCTGTATCAAAACTGTGGTTCTGTAGATCTTGGTATTTTCCTAGCAAAGGAAAGGAAAACAAAAGCAGAGCTGACATGTCTGTCTCAGGCACTCTTGTGGCAGTCTGGTTCTTTCCTGGTGTTCTGAGGAGGTGAGGGAGGGTAGGAGAAGTGCTGCCAGGAGCAGGGGAGACCCTGCTGTCCTCCCATGGCCATGATTTTGTTTGGGAAAGTAGTGATCATGACCAATCTAATTCCCTAAGACTCAAATGCAAGGGGACAGTCCCAGCTCAATACAGGTTCCTGGATTTTACTAAATCTATCGGATAGAGCTGGGTTGGGAAGGTATGGGAAGTTTGCACTATAACGCCTAACAGGCCATTCTACCAGACCAGTCCCATCGCTGTACTATTTGCAGAGTGTGGGATGGAACTGGCGGGAGGAGGGAACACAATACAGAGGGAAATACCTTGACCAAAGCTTCCTGAGACCACTTCCTCTGAGCCTTCCTATCCAGTTGAGGCTAATCAGGTGAACCATTTAGCCTCTCAAGATGTTTGACTACAACTTAATTTTTTTTGTTCAGAGACCTTAAAAATGGGTCAGAGCAGGGTATTTTTTTCTATTTATTTTGAGGCCACACTGTACTTTCAACTGTTACACACCACTTTGCCTCCCATCTCCAGTTACGTCAGTTAAGTAGTACAACACACTCACAAGACAAGGTTACACAAAGAGCACAGGATTGTCATGTAACCAACACACAGACATACTCTCTCCCTGGCCACACACACCCTTGTCTATCCACCAACCTTCTATCTAGTATGAAATGCCTCAAGTTCACTCAGATTTTGTAACAACATAATGGACACAATTCCAGTCCTTCATTCTCCTGTAAATCACTGTCTTGGTGATTTCAGCTATTCAATATGCAAAAAAATCTGGAATTTGCATCTCCAAACCAGATGACACTACTAAAATTTCAGCTCATGCATTCCCACTAGCTTACATCTACATTAAGATGCCTAATAGATGTCTCAAGTCTGACATGTTTGTGGTATTTAGTCTCCAACATGGTCCCTAGTGAATCACACACCCATTATTCATGCCTTTGGAGACCCCCGTCCCACTGAGTTTGGATAGGGTCCTATGATATGCTTAATCCAATAAATGCAAAATTAGTAGGTGGTACTTGATCAAGTCTTAAGCCTGATGAAGGCTTTGCAAGTTCTGCTTTTGTTCTTTTAGAGTCCCAAATCACCATGAAGTGGTGTAGCTACTGTGCTGAAGAGCCTAGAGAGAGAGACCCCGTGAAACAGTCACATAGAGAGAAGCCCTCCTGGTCTCCATATAACAGATTTCCAGCCACCCACTCTACAATGCTAGGCATTTGGATAAAACCATATTGGACTTATCACTCCCAGTCATCATCTGCTGTATCTCCCTACATCCTTAGGAGAGACTCCAGCTATGACAGTCCAAAAACCATACAGCTGATGAATCATTCCTCAGTTATTAAAAAAAAAAAAAAATCAAGTGATTTTTAAGTCAGCATGATGCAGGGTGTTATTTATGTAGCAACTGAAAACCTTACCTGGATGCCTAAAGCATCTTCTTGTTTGGATGCTTAAGAGAGATTTTAATGTGACATACTCAAGACTGAATCTTCTGCCATGGCTTCCACACTCAGGAGCTCTTATTTCAGTTGAGGGCAACTATTTTTTTTTCCTCTGTCTTCAGTTTCTCACACTTTAATCTGTCCGATTTTTCTTCTATTTTCAAAATGTCTGCAAATTCCAAGCACTTTCTGCTACATTCAAAGCTGACACCCTGTCTTAAACTATCATCACCTTTACGCTGGATTACGATGATAGCTTTCTAACAAATTCCCTTGTTTTTAACCCTTGGTCCCTGCAATCTACTCAAGGCACACCACATGGTCAGGGCCATTCCTTTAGGAAATCAGTCATAAAGTCACTCTCCTCACAAAAATCTCAAAAACCAAAATTCAAAATGACTCAGAAATCTCATTTAACCTATCCCCTCCCACTTTTCTGATTTTCTTTTCTCCATGTTCACTCTGCTCCAATCCTATTGAACCCCTGAGGCCTTCAAACATGTCTGGCACATTTACAACTCAGGGTTTTTTCCACCAACTCTTTCCTCTGCTTGGAATGCTCTTCCTCTTATATTTACATCACTAATTCTTATCATTCAAGTCACGTTCAAATGCTTCCTTCTTCATGAGGCCTACCGTGAACACTATGAAAATTGCCCTGTTTGCCCTAAAACTAAAATCCCCTAAAATCCCCCCTTATGCTTTTTTTCCTTTCCTTCATAGCATGTATCCAATATACTAAACAATTTATTACAGTGGTGGTTTGGTTTCTCTTTTGCTAGAACATAAGCTACTTAAGGGCAAAAGTCTATCTGTTGGCTCAATGATAGATCCATAACACATTCTATGGCACATAGTAGGCCTTCAACAAATTCTTGAATTAAAATGTGAATGACAGCCAAAGTTTACAAAATTACATTATTAGCAAACATCATCCAAATTTTTTCCTAGTCCATTTAATTAGAGCCAGAGACATATCACTCTGGTGCTTAGGTAGTAATTTAATTTCAACCTATGAAAGGCATTTTGAAATGTGAAGAAAAAAAGACGGTTTTTAAAGATTACATATGAACTGTTTCCAGTCTACTGCAGGTTTTTTTTTTTTTTAATAAACTTGAGGTGCTTTAGCAATTATATAAAAGAAAAGAAAGTGTTACCCAGTGGGAAAGTATAAGTTACAATTTTTTACTTAATGAAAACATAACCACATGTAGCATAGTTTTGTGTTCTTATAATATTTTTACAAATCATATGCTTCCTACTAAATCTGACAGTCCATAAAGACAATGGAAATATATTTATTTCTCCTCAGAGTTAATGCATGAATTTCCTCAGATATGTAAACTATAAACGTTTTGAAATGCAAGAATGAATAATCGTTACATATGGAAGTGAAGTGAAGTGAAGTCGCTCAGTCGTGTCTGGCTCTTTGCAACCCCATGGGCTGCAGCCTACCAGGCTCCTCCACCCATGGGATTTCCCAGGCAAGAGGACTGGAGTGGGGTGCCATTGCCTTCTCCAGATCATCTTCTTGATCCAGGGATTGAACCCCGGTCTCCCACATTGTAGGCAGACACTTTATCGTCTGAGCCACCAGGGAAACTTGTCCCATGCTATTCATTCTGGGATATATGACACTAAGAATAAGATAAAATATTTAAAAGACAAAGTTTATGTTAAGGAAACATTTTTACCTCACTTGCTGTATATCCATTCAGAATTCTTGGCCATTTTTAGTCAGTGGATAGATGGTATTTAATGTGTGCACATAATGTCAATTCTTCAAATGGGGTTGTGCAGATCTTCATTCTTACCGTGTTTACTATCTGCATACTTGTCAGTCACTGAGAGAGATTTGCTAAAGTTCCTTATTGTTGTCATATAAATTGTACGTACTTTGAGACCATGTTATTAGGTGAATATAAAAATGATTATCACTACCCATCTCTTTATGATGATGCTCCCATCTTTAAAACCTTTGCGTGATACTGACACAGTGACAGCATATTCTTCTGGATTACCGCCCTTAGATTCATTTTACCTTTATACGTCAGCTTTTCCTGAATCTCCCCCCTAAACACATGTGTCTCCTGATGGTGGCTCATAGGTTTGTGCATATGCACATGTCGATACACTCGCATATGTGTTTTACCTATTCTCACAATCTGTCTTAATTGGAAAGTTCGGCATTTTCCTTTTAATGTAGTTACAAGCAGATTATGTTTTACATCTAGCTTTTTGTTTTTATTTGTTCCTCCTGGCCTGTATTTCTGGTTTTCTTCTTTCTTATTTTGGGCTAAATATTTCTCTTGGTGCATTTTGCCTATCTTAATTTATCTCGGTGTGCTATTAACACATTTACTATTCCTTCAGTGGTTTCTCTAGATCTTAAAACTTACAGCAGTAATTTATAAAAGTCTAATATAATCAGTGTTTTACTTCCAATCAAATGCAAGTAACTTAGAGTACTTTAACTCCACATATACATCTCCTGACTTGCATGCTACATTCACCGTTAAATACTATATGTTTTATAAAATATTTATAGTTTCTTTTCATCAGTGTAATACTTTTTATGTTTTCCACTATATTCAACTTTTTATTCTTTAATGTACATACATGTTTCAATTAATTTTAACATACTAGGTCCTTCCTTGCATCCAGCACTCAGATCAAAAAACAATATTGCCAACATCATAGCAGACTTACATCATGCCTTTTTTCTGGTTGCTACTCTCCTTAAGAGTAACCAGTGAGCTAAATTCTCGTATCATGTTCAACAAAATCACTGCAGATGGTGACTGCAGCCATGAAATTAAAAGATGCTTGATCCTTGGAAGAAAAGTTATGACCAGCCTAGACAGCATATTAAAAACAGAGACATTACTTTGCCAACAAAGGTCCATCTAGTCAAAGCTATGGTTTTTCCAGTAGTCATGTATGCATGTGAGAGTTGGACTATAAAGAAAGCTGAGCACCAAAGAGTTGATGATCTTGAACTGTGGTGTCGGAGAAGACTCTTGAGAGTCCCTTGGACTGCAAGGAGATCCAACCTGTCAATCCTAAAGCAAATAAGTCCTGAATTTTCATTGGAAGGACTGATGCTGAAGCTGAAACTCCAATACTTGGGCTACCTGATGCGAAGAGCTGACTCATTTGAAAAGACCCTGATGCTGGGAACGATTTAGGGCAAGAGGAGAAGGGGACGACAGAGGATGAGGTGGATGGATGGCATCACCGACTCAACGGGCATGAGTTTGAGTAAGCTCCCGGAGTTGGTGATGGACAGGGAAGCCTAACGTGCTGCAGTCCATGGGGTCGCAGAGTCGGATAAAAATGAGCAACTGAACTGAACATAAAATATATCATGACTGGCCTCTTGGGCTCTAAACTATCTTTGCATAATTCACTTATATTGTGTATGTAGTCATAGATCATTAGTCCTCATTGCTATATAGTATTTCATTGTATTAGAACTCTATATATTCATTCAACTGCTGATGGTCATTGGATAGTATTCAGTTTGGATATTTTATTAATTTCATAGGGCTACCATAACAAATACAGGCTGGGTAGCTTCAACAACAGAAGTTTGTTTTCTCACAGTTCTGGGGGCTAGCAACCTAAGATCAAGGTTCCCACAGGTCTGGTTTCTCCTGAGGATTCTCTCCTCAGGTTGCAGATGGCTTCTAGGTTGCACATCTTCTAGGTGTGACATCAGATGGCCTTTTCTCTGTGCACACTCCCCTGTGTCTCTTCCTCTTCTTATAAGAAACAGGAGTCGTATTGCATGATGGCACTACCCTCATAACCCCATTTAGCCTTAGTCACCTCTGTAAAAGTCCTATTTCCAAATATGGTAATACAGTGGATGCAGACTTCATCGCAGAAATCTGAAGAGAACACAATTCAGGCCATAAAATGAGATCTGTTACAAACTGCATTGTGTTAGACATTCTGTTGCATATTTTGGTGTTCACGTATACTTATGCTTGATATATTGCTGAAAAAGGAACTGGATTATATAATATCTGAATGTTCAGCTTTAATTGATCAGTCAAGTGTTTCTTTTTCTAATTAATTTCTTTCTTTTAATTGGACAGTGATTACTTTACAATATTGTGATGGTCTTTGCATATATCAATATGAGTCAGCCACAGGTATACATGTGTGTCCCTCTATCCTGAACCCCCATCCCTCCTCCCTCCCCACCCTAACCCTCTGGGTTGTCCGTGAGCACCGGGATCGGGTGTCCTGCTTCATGCATCAAACTTGTGCTGGACAACTATTTTACATATGGCAATGTACACATTTCAAAGTTATTCATCATCCCAGTGTTTCAAAGTATCTGTAACAATATTCTTTCCACCAGAAACACACCAGAGTTCTAGTGGCAAAACATTCTTAACTTACATCCTCGCTACTATAGTGTCTCTTGTTCAGATTCCAGTTACACCTGTTTCAGGCTTTTCTACCATCTTCCTGTTGTAAATGGATTTCTAGATGGCCCTGTGATTTCCACATCCTTTTATCCACACCTTTGTGTAATCCCTTCCCCTTGAATGGAAGTGGAAATTGATTTTCTTCTAACCAACAGAATATGGCAAATGTGGGGGAATAGTCACTCCCATTATTATGTTTTATTACCTAACACTTTACCTTTAGAGGACTAGAGCAAAAGATTCTTCTGCTGGCCTTGAAAAATTAAAATGCGTATTGTGAGGAAGGGGCCCACTGGGAGTGGGCCACCTGATAAGGAATTGGCAGAAGATCTGTAGAACCTGAGAGCAGTCCCTAGCCAACATTTAGCAAGAAATAAGACTCCAGCCCGATAGCCAAGAGAAACTGGATTTTACCAGTGACCATGTGATCTTGGAAGAAGACTCAAGCTTTATAGGAAAAAACACAGTTTGACTAATGCCTTGAGCTCAAGCTTGTGAAACCCTAAGCAGAGGACCCAGTGAGGAGATGTTCACTGTTGACTCACAGTGACTGAAAGACAATACATGCACATTATCTAAAGGCATTTTTGTGGCAATTTGTTGTACAACATAAGAGTCCCATGCATTTCTTAACTTTTAAATACTTCTCATCCATTTAAAACTAGATTTCTGCTATTCTGATCTTTAACTCTTTAGGTTGTAAACTATTGTCTTTTAGCAGTTTAGATCAACCTATTCTCTTCTAATCTTCATTGCTTAAGGCATCAATTCGGTATTTATTTTTGTACCTTTAGAATACATAATTTTGTTTTGCCTGCTTTGAGATTTTTTCTCTTTAGTTTCACTCTTTGGCTTTCCTAAGTGTTACATGCTATTATGTGGTTTTCCTCTTATTTATTTTGAGGCTTTGTGGCATTTATCTATTCTTTGACTTGATATTTGATAATTTTTTCCTTGCCATATTTTTCTCCATTTCTAAGACACTAAGTACATACATGCTAGACTTACACTGTACCCCCATATATCATATTTTCTGTATCATTTTTCTTTAGATATTTTCTTCTGATATGTCTTTCACTGTATACTTGCTTTTCACTTATGGTTAGTTTTCTATTAATTAACATAATTAACATACTCATTGAATTATAAATTTCAATCATTGCAATTTTAGATTCTTTTAATTCTAGAATTTCCATTTGATTCTTTTCAACAGTTTCTAGTTATTATTTAATTCTCAATCCTGTCTTTTATTTCCTTGATCATTTAAGTATTTTTATCCTAAAATTCTCATTTGGATTCCCAGGGATTTTTCTAGTGACTATGATATTTCTAGATTTTCCAACTGAGATTCATGTTTCTACCTATGCCTGGTTTTTATTGAATACCAGTCATTGTATATATTTTTTTAATGTAAAGGAAACCTGAGGTTTTAGATGAAGTTACCCTCATATTCTGAGGCAAACAGCTACAGCAGAGGTTAATGTGACAGCAAACATGAAAGCCTCATGGTTAATCTTGGCCATTCCTCCTCGGTGGGCCTTCAACTGCAAAAAACTAACCCCTAGGTGTTTGGCTTCAAAAATGCTCAATTTTTATACTACTCAGCAATGATTTTGCAATTGAAAAAAGCCTAAAAGTAATACAAAGCACCAGAGTTCTTTTTTTTATTATTTTTTTTTTAACACATTGTCTCCATAAAAGCAGTTCTCCAACACCTTTAAGAAAAACATAAAAATTTCTCCAACTTTCCTAGCTGCTTTTAGGGGGGATGGTTGATTAAAACCACATAGCCTACCACTATGAGTAGAACCTCAAAATACATATTTTAAATAGCTCAGTGACCAAATAATTATTCGTAGAAAAAGCAGTGGCTTAGACGGTAAAGAGTCCGCTTGCAATGTGGGAGACCAGGTTCAATCCCTGGGTTGGAAAGATCCCCTGGAGAAGGAAATGGCAATCCACTCCAGTATTCTTGCCTGGAAAATCCCAAGGAGAGAGGAGCCTGGAAGGCTACAGTTCATGGTGTTGCAAAGAGTCGGACACAACTGAGTGGCTAATACACATACACATACATATATTCCAGCATATGTAAAATAATCTATTTGGTCCAGGTAAATAGGGAGCTAGAGCGCAAAAAAAGAAATTGTTTTGGGAAAGACTTGTATGTCTTGATAAGGGAATATCAAAGTAGGAAATTTAAAACTGTTGAAGCAAAAAGATGATATTATCAAATATAGTTGTGTTAAAAAAAATTCATATAGAATATAGCCTATTTATTTGATTTCACAAGGTCCCACACATTTACTCTAGGTTACTTTATAAATACTTTCAATAAAAAAGTTCAGTATACCTGAATAATCCTTTCCCATTCAAAATGATATAAGTAATTAGAATGTTTTGTATTGACTGTTCCACATATACATTGTAGTTAATATCAGACGTTATGTAAAAAACACATCCAAAACACTGATTTTTTCCTCTTAACCTTGTACACATATCAAAGCTACATAAGACAAATAGAGAAGCAAACAAGTATTGATCAATTTAGGGCTCATAGGATTCTAAAGTGGATAGCTCAATATTTGATTGAATAATTCCCTAGGGCATGACAAAAAATGGGTGAAGTGGCTGTAAGATTTAGCTTTTTTTTTTTTTTTTTTTTTTTGATAAGTGGCCTGTTCTTTGTAAGAGTAGCACTTTGAACTGTTTCAGAGCAATTTAATAGCTATTAACTTATTGTTTTCAAGGTAGAAGAACAAGTATTACTACCAGGAGAGTTTAGGTAAATTAAGAAAAATCACAGAGCAAATTAGTACAGATATTAGAAACAAATTCTTCTGGTTTTGTGTTTTGCTATTTTCAAACATTTTCTCCTTGTAATGTTAGCTGATGCATGACACAAATATACACATATAATGGCAAGAAAACTATTTTAGCTTTCCCTTGTACAAAAACTCTATTCTTACAAACACTTCACTGCTTGTAAAATATGTATATGTATCTTGAGATACACTCAATTAAAACTGCAATAAGCATTGTTCTCAGCACAAACAGCTGTTCAAATATAATTTCAAAGGGACAGGCTATACTAAAAATACACACTCTAGAGTAAAGTGAATGGAGAAATGAGGAAAGAAAAAAAGGAAGGAGCAAAGCAGATCAGAAAAGAAAGAAAATTTCAGGCACCATTGGCAACACTAGAAAATTGATGTTTGGGGTCTATAACATGCAGAACTTCTACAAAAAAGCCAACTTTGAGCTGTTCAGGTTCTTGCAATAAAACCGTTTTTATTGGTATGTTAACATTAATCAATATATCATTCTCTGGAACTATTCAAAGACATTAGAATGACTTGGTCTCTTTAATGACTCCCTTCCTTCTTTCAACAATAAAAGTCATTTTTCCAGGCATGTGAGACATATAAGTTCAAACTGTCCAATATTTTAGTTCTTTTTTTAGAAAGCCATCAATTGGACACTATTATGATTTTATAAAGTCAATATTTCATTGGCCATGTAATTGCTAAAACTTTGCTATTTTTTCCTTGCATCAGAGAAATCCCACACACAACTTCTTCCTAATTTCCATTATTTAGAAGATCCCATATAGAGAATTTATTCAGTTAACCTAAAAATAGGCCTATTTTGATGACAATATTAAAGTAGCTTCCTTGGTATGTAGTTCTAATTTTATACATTTTTCCCTCGAGTTGAATGGCTAATATGGCTTTGTTTCTATAGTTCCTACTGAGAAATCAATTGTTTGCCTACAAAGAGATTAATCATTTCTTTTCAACTGCCTTTTAAAGCATATTTTTATCTTATTTTTGCAGTTTGACTATCATAATCTGCTATTGAGGTTATTTTTAACTATATTATTAGTTCTAGAAATGGGTTCTTTTTTATAAAATGGTGAAAGGACTTCTATAATATGAAAAAAGGGCACTAATTAGTAATAAGTATACATATGAAAGAATAAATCCTGCTGGTAAATATATAGTAAAGTTCCTGGATTAATCACTTATAAAGCTAGTATAAAGGTAAAAAGACAAAAGTAGCAAAAAAAAAAAAAAACTATAACTACAATAATTGGTTAAGCAATACACAAGATTAAATGATGTAAAATGTGGCATCAAAAACGAAGTGTGAGGAGAGTAATCATGTTGTTACAATGAGATCAAATATAAGTGGGTATCAACTTAAAATAGACTGTTACATGTATAAGATATTAAATGTAAGCCTCATGATAACCACAATGCCAAAACCTACTCTAAACACATAAGAGAGAAAAGGAAAGGTACGCATACCAATGAATCAAACTGTCAAAACACAAAGGAAGAGAGCAAGGAAAACAGTAAAGGGAATTAAAAAACTGTCCAGAGAAAAGCAAATTGCAATAAACACATGCCTAGTCATACTTACTTTAAACCTGAATGGACTAAATTCTCCAATCAAAAGACAGAGTGGCTGAATGTATGAAAAAACAAGACCTAACTGTGTGCTGCCTATAACAGCGTTTTACTAACTTTGTATATACATACTAACAGGAGAAACTGACAGTTTTAAATTTAGATTTTTCATCCAAGAACATAATGTGCCTTTTCATTTCTTCAGTTACTGTGTATGTCAATATCATTCTTCATATGGGCCCTGGGTCTTCTTTAATAGTACCTGAGTATCTTAACTTTTGGTTGCTATTTTAATGTTTTCCTTTAACACAAGATGATTTCAACTAATTTAACTGGACACTGAAGAAAGGTATCTCACCTGGCATCTGAACTTTACTATCATGATGAACATTTAAAACCTCTCATTGAAATGATACCATTTTGTATCTGTTGGCTAAATAAATATATTTTTAAAAAAAAACCTCTCACCTTGCACTCCTTGAGTGATTGAATTTCTTTGTCATTTGTACTCCTTTCAAAAAATTTCAGTCTTTGGTAGTAGGTGATTCTTACCTTCATTGTAGCATATCTATTTGTCTTTATAATGTTTCCAGAGAAATATTGGAGTTAGTTTTTTGTTGCTTTTTTTTACCCGTTTCTATGTATCATTTACTGCTTTGAGAACACTTTTGACTGCTCTTTCCTACTTAAGGCAAAGTTATAAATATCAGACATTTGAGATGTTTTAGATGTGTTTGTAAGGGCTTCCCAGGAGGCGCTGGTGGTAAAGAACCAGCCTGCCAATGCAAGAGACATAAGAGATGCAAGTTCAGTCCCTGGGTGGGGAAGATCCCCTGGAGGAGGGCATGGCAGTCTACTCCAATATTCTTGCCTGGAGAATCTCATGGACAGAGGAGCCTCGTGGGCTGCAGTCCATGGGGTTGCAGAGTCGAACATGACTGAAGTGACTGAGCATGTGTGCGTGCATGCACAGATGTGTTTGTATGTTTCAGAATTTCTCTTCAACATATAAATTCTTAAATGTAAATGACTATACTATTCAATATATGAATCAAGAAAATGACTAAAAGATAAGTTTATTTCTGACATTCTCTGCCAACTCATCACCCAACAACCTAATCCCCCTTGATTGCTTATGCCATCTCCTTCAACTTCCCTGACCGGTTATTATTACCAAAGGAAATATGAGTTGCCATTTCACACTAAAAAAAGATCAAAAAAAAAGTGACACTGTTAGTACAGGAATGCAAGGATTTACTGGTCGCTAAGCCCCGCCAGGCAGAGAGAGATAAGTAGACAGTGCTGACTTGCATACCCATAGTGGAAGGAGTCAAAGCAAAGGCGCAGAATCTGGAGATGGGAAGCAGCGTAGGAGGGTTTGGTCGGGCAGGAGGAGCGTCAGATCCAGGCTACGGGGCGCGTGGTCTCCTTAAGGAATGAGGAGAATCAAATGAGAGAGCAGAGCGTCAGCTTCAATGAATTTCCCTCGAGACTGGATTCCTTACTAGCAATACAATTTTTCCTCCAGGTTAATCCAATTTTGTGAAATGTTGTGAAGAGACTAAGGCACAGGTGGACCAGTAAAACTTCTTAGTTTGAAGAATTGAGGTATGAGGTACCACATTTGTACATTTATTCATTCAAAAGAGGTGAACTGAATACCTACCTATCTTGTGCCAGGACTGCTCAATGATCTTACGTATGGCGGTGAGCAAAACAGATAACAGATAAAGATTCCTGCCTTTATGGAAATGACAGCTGTAGAAGATAAATGAAGATGAAGATGAAAAAAGGAAAGAGTGTAATCCAGAGCATTTTAGATGCTCTCAAGTCAGAGGAAAAAGGTAAAGAAAGGGACCAGGAGTGCTAGCAGGGTCAAATACCCGGTATTATGTGAATGAAAATTTAGTTGGCATACAATATCATCTGGATCAAATGGTACTGCAATTCAGTTTTAAAATATTACAACTGCTCTAATTTTGCTCAAAATCAGAATTCCTAATGCTTTGGAGCATATTACTCTTATCAGCATGAATAAATTAAGAGATATTTAGAAACTTAGAAAAAGGAAGGACAATTTGTTCTCAGATCTTTGACTACTGTAGCAAATTAAACCAGGTGGTAAATACTTCAAAATCTGCCTCAAATTTGTCACAGATTCCGAAGTGAATAAAACTAATTTAAATCTCAAATGGCTGCATTGCAATACAGTGAAGAAAGACAATTTTTAACCACAGTAAAATTACTGAGATTCTAAGATGTATCTGAACAAAATATATATGAACACCTTAGTTCAAAGTCAAAGATATCATATTTCAAAATGTCTCTAGAGGCATTCTAGAATTTACGTGAGATGTTTGGCAATGTGCATACCTTAGTCTCATTTTTCTCATCCTAAAGTTATTAAGGAAGAGAAAGAGAAAGAGATTATGTTGGACAATTTTAAAGATACCATTCATCTCTATTGCTTGGTTATTCATATAGCCTTTAAGACAGCTAACTGGACCCAATAATGCTTCAGTAAAAGCATGCAAATCTTGAAAGAGAAATTTATAGTCCGTTTTTAAGTTAAATAATCTTATAAAGATTTAAAACCATGGTATATGACAAACACAAAAAAAAGTTATATTCTTAAACATACAAAAAATGAGTCCTAGTCTTGTCTGGGAAGTCACTCAGTTGTGTCCGACTCTTTGCCACCAGACAGACTGTAGCCTGCCAGGCTCCTCCATCCGTGGGATTTTCAAGGCAAGAGTACTGGAGTGGGTTGCCATTTCCTACTCCAGGGGATCTTCTTGACCCAGGGATCGAACCTGGGTCTCCCACATTGTAGGCAGATGCTTTTACCATCTGAGCTACCAGGGAAGTTCTTGTCTAGCTGCCTAAAAATTATCTTGGCATTTCATTGTGTTTTGTCTTGTTTTATGTAGTTTGTGGCAGGATAAACAGAAAAAAGAAATGGAAATACATATTGAAAAATGGGGTACTAAAGAAGTAATTTTTAGACTCTTTCAGTAAATGCATAGTGGATGTGTATCTGCAATGACTGCCACCTAAAGTTTATTCCCTAAACTAGATTTATTAAGAATTTTGTTAATACCATTACTTAACCACCATGGATCTCTAGACAATGTGTTTCTTATTCATCTATGAAAAACCCTTTTAACTGTACATTATCTATGTAAACATCTATATTTTTTTCTGTGCAGGTACACATATGTATGCTTCATATATATGAGTGTTAAAGCATATTTCAGGTCTTCTAGCTTCAAAATATGTTATCTGATACAAAAAACAAAACTAAATCATCTGAAACAGAAAAAGTTATTTTAATGTCCAAAACAAAAAAAAAAAATAGCTTTCAGAATCTTTTGAAATTCTACAACCAGTATGATAAAAAAAAATAGATAATATGTGAAAATGGACAAAAGTTGTGTGAATAAGTGATTCACAGAAGAGTGAATGTGTGAATGACTAAAAAAAAAAAAGAGAAAAAGGGATGCAATTTCATTAAGTTGGGTATAATATTTGTACAGTCACAAACTTACCCAGATACATGGAGTCTGGGATTTAACCTGGATTTACTTTACATAAACACCATTCTTCAGAATGCAGTCACTTAAAGTTAAGTGTGTGATCCAGATCATGACAGCAGTAGCAAGATCCTGAGTTTACCGCCTCCCACAGACACAACAAAACTATAACTACACATAGAACAACTTTCTAAAAACAACCTGAGGGACAAAAAGAACAGACTTTCTACAACTAAAGACATAAAGAAAAGGCCACATTGAGATGAGTAGGAGGGGTAGAGACTTGTTCTAGTCAGAACCCAAGTAGTGGAGGTCATGGAATTCCAACTGAGCTACTTTAATTCCTAAAAGAGATGCTGTTAAAGTGCTATACTAATTATGCCAGCAAATTTGGCCACAGGACTGGAAAAGGTCTGTTTCTATTCCAATCCCCAAAAAGACAATACCAAACAATGTTAAAATTACCATACAAATGCACTCATTTCCACATACTAGCAAGATAATGCTCAAAATCTTTCAAGGTAAGCTTCAGTAGTACATGAACCAAGAACTTCCAGATGTACAAGCTGGATATAGAAAAGGCAGAGGAATCAAAAATCAAATTGCCAACATATACTGGATTATAGAAAAGGCAAGAGAATTCCAAAAAACATCTACTTCAGCTTCTTTGACTATGTTAAGGTCTTTGATTATGTGGATCACAACAAACTGTGTAAAATTCTTCAAGAGGTGGGAATACCAGATGTCTTACCTGCCCCCATGAGACCTGTATGCAAGATAAGAAGCAATAGTTAGAACTGGACATGGAACAATGGTCTGGTTCAAAATTGGGAAAGGAGTATGTCAAGGTTGTATATTATCACCCACCTTATATTACTTATATGCAGAGTGGCAGTGATTTAGTTGCTAAGTCTTGTCCAACTCTTCTGACACCATGGACTATAGCCTACCAGGTTCCTCTGTTCATGGGATTTCCCAGGCAAGATCACTAGGGTGGGTTGTCACTTCATTCTCCAGGGGATCTTCCCAACCAAGGATAGAACCCAGGTCTCCTGCATTACAGGCAGATTCTTTACCAGCTGAGCCATCAGGGAAGCCCTATATCCAGAGTACACCATATGAAATGCCAGGCTGGAATCAAAATTGTGGGGAGAAATAGCAACAACCTCAGAGACCTTGATAATACAACTTTAGTGGCAGAAAGTGAAGAGGAACTAAAGAGCCTCTTGATGAAGGTGAAAGAGGAGAGTGAAAAAGATGGCTTAAACTCAACATTCAAAAAACAAAGATCATGATATCCAGTCCTATCACTTCATGGCAAATAGATGGGGAGAAAGTGGAAACAGTGGCAGATTTCATTTTGGGGGGCTCAAAATCACTGCAGATGGTGACCGCAGCCATGAAATTAAGACACTTGCTCCTTGGAATAGCTATGACCAACCTAAATAGTATATTAAAAAGCAGAGACAATTCTCTGCCAACAAAGGCCTATATAGTCAAAGCTGTGGTTTTTCCACTAGTCGTGCATGGACATGTGAGCTGGACCATAAAGAAGGCTGAGCAGCAAAGAATTGATACTCTGGAACTGTGAGGCTAGAGAAGACTCTTGAGAGTCCCCTCAACAGCAAGGAACAATCTTAAGGGAAATTGCTCAACAGCAATCCTAAGGGAAATCAACCTTGAATATTCATTGGGAGGACTGATGCTGAAACTCCAATGCTTTGTCCACCTGATGAGAAGAGCCGACTCATTGGAAAAGACCCTGATGCTGGGAAAGATTGAGCGCAGGAGGAGAAGGGGACGACAGAGGACAAGATGGTTAAATGGCATCACCAACTCAGTGGACACGAGTTAGAGCAAACTCAGGGAGATCGTGAAGGACAGAGAAGCCTGACGTGCCACAGTTCATGGGGTCACAAAAAGTTGGATATGATTTAGCAACTGAATGACAACAAAGACTGTAGTCTGTCAGGCTCCTCTGTCCATGGAATTCTCCAGGCTAGAATACTGAGGTGGGTAGCCATTCCCTTCTCCAGGGGATCTTCCCAACCAGGGATGGAACCCAAGTCTCATCATCTGCGCCACCGGGGAAACTCTGGTGTGACAGCCTGTAAGTGGGAAGGATATCACAGCCACAGAGATCCCCCTGAGGGGTAGAGCTCCAAGCCCCCACACTGGGGCTCCCTAGACTGAGGGACCTGCACCAGAAAATGATCCCCCATAATACTTGGCTTTGAAAATGGGCAGGACTTGCATCCCCAGAAGAGCCAAAGGTCTATGGGAAACTGGCTCTCGCTCCTGAAGGGCTCACACATAAAGTCCCTCTAAGCCCCTGTGCAGAGATGCCAGCCTGAAAAGCACTTAGGTCATACAAGAACATTCACTGACTAATTTTACTGTGTGTGCCAGAGGGGCAGGGATCTGGAGGAACTTTTTCTGGTGGACACATTTTTTTTTCTCTCCTTCCACACAGCTGGACCAGAACTGGCAAGTGCTATTTCTGACACTCAAACCAGCTAATACTCTATGCGCTACCCCACGCATCCCTGAAGACCAGCCTCAGCCAACTTATGCAGTCCGGGTGACCTCCTTCATGGGGGACAAACTCTACCATCAGTGTTTATGCAACAGGCTCATCCAGTCCTCATAGGTAGCAGGGTTAGGGCTCAACATTACCCATCACTGTTGCACAAACACAACAGAGGAGGGTCTGCAACCCACCCAGGGCATATTCCGGAAGCACTCAGCTCTGGCGACCAGGGAGGGTTTGCACCACTGGGCCCCACAAGATACCTTATACGTAAGGCCACTCTTTCAAGACCTGGAGTTGCAGCTGACACATCTAATACATAGAAACAGACACAGAAATAATAAGGTGACAAAGGAACACCTTAATAATAGGAAATAAGGTGACAAAGGAATGCCTTCCAAATTAAAGACAATGATAAGACCTTGGGAAAAGTAGTAAATAAAATGGAGATAAGCAATTGACCAAATAAAGAGCACAATTTACCGGATAAAGAAGATGTGCTACATATGTACAATGGACTATTACTCAGCCGTTAAAAGGAGTGAAACTGGGTCATTGGTAGTGAAGCAGAGGAAGCTAGAGTCTGTCATACAGAGTGAAGTAAGTCACAAAGAGAAATATATTGTATATCAATGAACATATATAGAATCTAAAGAAATGGTACTGAGGAACCTATTTGCAGAGCAGAAATAGAGACAGAATGGGCTTGTGGACGAAGAGGAGAAGGGGAGGGTGGGATGAACTGAGACAGTGGCATTGACACAGATCCACCTCCGTGTGTAAAATAGATGGCTAGTGGGAGGCTGCTGTCAGCACAGGGCGCTCAGCTCAGCGCTCTGCGATGACCTAGAGGAGAGGGATGAGGTGAGGCTGGAGGAAAGCTCGAGCAAAAAAAACAAAAAAAGAAATAATGGCTGAAAACCCCCCTAACCTGATAAGGAAAGAGACATCCAAGCCCCACAGCACAGGAAGTCCCAACCAGAATGAACCCAAATAGATCCACAGCAAGACATATTATAATTAAAATGTTAAAAGTTAGAGATTGAGAGAGAATCTTTAGCAGCAACAGAAAAAACTGTTAGATACAAGTGAACCTGCAATGAGACTGTTAGATGAATTTTTTAGCAGAAATTTATGTTAGATGGGACTGGTATGATATATTTTAAATGATGAAAAGTATTGTGATCAACAATCCTCTACCTGACAAGGTTATAATTTAGAATTGTAAAGATAAAGAGTTTCCCAGACAAGCAAAAGATAAAGGAATTCATCACCACTAAACCATCCTTACAAGAAATAGTAAAGAAATTTCTTGAGACAGAAAAGGCCATAACTGTAAACAACAAGATTAAGAAAAACAATCTCTACGAGTAAAGACAAATATATAGTGAAGGTATTATGGTAGATAACAACCTATAATGCTAACATGAGATTAAAAAACAGAATCATCAAATAATAAATCAATAAAAAGAATTGTAAAAAGGAATGTCAAAAACAAAACATGATAGGGGAGTAAAAACGTAGTGCTTTTAGACTGCACTGGAACTTAAGTGGCCAACTTAAAATAGGTTGTTACATGTGAACCTCATGGCAGCCACAGAGAAAAGCCTATAGCAGATATAGAAAAGATAGAGCAATACATTCATAACCCAACCGGAGAAGGCACTGGCACCCCACTCCAGTACTCTTGCCTGGAAAATCCCATGGACGGAGGAGCCTGGGAGGCTGAGTCGGACACAACTGAGAGACTTCACTTTCACTTTTCACTTTCCTGCACTGGAGAAGGAAATGGCAACCCACTCCAGTGTTCTTGCCTGGAGAATCCCAGGGACGGGGGAGCCTGGTGGGCTGCCGTCTATGGGGTCGCACAGAGTCGGACACAACTGAAGTGACTTAGCAGCAGCAGAACCCAACTCATTAAATCACAAGGGGAGAGAGCACGATAAGAAAGGGACAGAAAAGAGTTAAAAAACAACTAGAAACCAATAAACAAAAAGGTAGTAAGTACGTACCTGTTAATAATTACTTTACTTGCCAGTGGACTAAATGATCCAATCAAAATACATAGGGTGACTGAATGGGCAAAATAAAACAAGACCCAACATACCTATATCTTCTGCTCATAAGAGACTCACATCACATCCGAAGACACACAAAAGCTGAAAGTTAAGGGATAAAAAAAGATTTATTTCCATGCAATGGAAACAAAAAAGAAGGCAGGGTGACAATCTTTCTATCAGACAAAATAGACTTTTGAAGAAAGACTAAGAGGCAAAGAAAAGCATTACATGAGGGATCATTCTAAAAAAAAAAAAATTACTCTTGTAAATATCTATGTACCTACAATAGAAACACCTAAATGTGTAGAATGGAAAAATGAAAGTGGAAATAAATCAAATAAAGCCAAAACCAGAAAAGACCAATAAAATGAAGAGCTGATTCTTTGAAGAGAAAGTTGATAAACTTTTAGCCACAAGGAGAGGACCCAAATACACTAGAAACAAAAGAGTTAAAGTTGTAACTGATACCACATAAAGTCAAAGAATAAGAGATTATTATGAAAAAATATATGCAAATGGACAGCCTAGAAGAAATGGATAAATTCCAAGACAATCTTCCAAGACTGATTGAAGAAGAAACAAAATCTTAACAGATCAATCATTTAGTAACGAAATTGATTCAGTAATCGAAAAACTTTCAAACAAAAGTCCAGTACAAGACAGCTTCACTGGTGAACTCTATCAAACATTAAGAGAACTAATATCTATCTCTCTCAAAGTGATCAGAAGACAAACACTCTAGACTCATTCTACAAGGCCAGCATTATATTGACATGAAAACCAAATAAAAACACACAAGCAAACAGGCCAATATCCTTGATAAACATAGATACAAAAATCCTCACACATTAGCAAGCCAAATTCAACAATAAAAGGGTCATACACTGTAACCAAGTGTATTTATTCCAGGGATGAAAGGATAGTTCAATATCTGAAAATCATGATACACTATTCAAACAAAACAAAGGATAAAAATAGCTCAATAGATGCAGGAAATACATTTGACAAAATTCAACATTTATGATAAGAACTCTCAAAGTCAGTATAGAGGGAACATACCTTAATGCATGAAAGCCACAGTGACAAACCCACAGCAAATACTCATTGAAAAGCTAAAAGCTTTTCCTCTAAGATCAGGTAGAAGACGAGGATGTCACTCTTACCATTTTCATTTAGCATAGTATTGAAACCCCCAGCCACACCAAAACAGGCAAGAAAGGGTGATAGGCATTCGAATTGAAAAGTATGTAAAATTCATTATTTGCAGGTGATTTTTCTAGAGCAAATGCTAAAAATTGAAAAAAAAGAAAAACTAATAAGCAAATTCAGTAAAGTTGAAAGATACAAAAAAATCAATATACAGAAATCTGTTGTTATATGCTAATAACTATCAGAAAGGGAAATTAAAACAATTCCAACTGCAGCAAAAAGAATAGAATACCTATCAGATTAAGAAAGACTAACATTACAATCAGAAGGATCAGCATGTGCAAATATATATATATATATATATAAACACAAATAAGACTTTATAGATATATATAAATCTATATATAGATGAGAAAATCCTTATTTGTAAAGGCATTACTTAAAGGAAACTTGATTCATGTTTTGAGGACCTTAGTATTATAGCAGTTATAAAAATTGGAGAAAACTCTGCACTCTGAGTTTCATTTTCTACCAGTAATGTAAAATCTCTGCTGCTCATTGACTAAAGGTTTCACTTTGACTATTTTTTCTAGTTTCCTTCTCTTCATTGCAAATTTAATAGCCACATTCAAGCTCATATGGGTGAGTGCACTAATAACAAGAATGACTACAGATATGAACATCTGACAAATCTCTCTGCAAAGTTCACTCTGCAATTTAGTGGACAGGTGGCTATTTGAGTTAAGAGAGATAATGAAGAGACTATGCTTAAAATAAGTTTATTCAATTAAGGCTTCAGAGAAAGGAGAAAAATAATATTCTCTCCAGCAAATATTGCTTTTAGAATAAAAGGTGATCTCACTGTCCTGAAAATGTCAGTAAAATGTCTTTACTCATATAACTGAAAAATGACTTGGTTCCAACAGTGTTCTCCCTGTAATCCAACATAATAGTTAACACAGTATAATAATCTTATTAGCATTAATTACACAATTATTCAGTGGATTTTTTTGACTGTTGTCTATCAAGATTTTTTTGCCTTCAATCTTTTTTTTTTCCATTTACACAAAATTCCTTTTCACCTGGGTCGTTTGCTTCACCAGAATACTTGCTGTAACAGTACAATCATTAAAATACATAAGCATGGTTAGTTTCTCATAAATAGTAAAAGATCCTCAAGTGAAAGCGTTCTGAGTGCTGTGCAAATTTCTGATGGATAAGCACTGCCAGTTTCCTTGCTGTCAGCTTGCCATATTCTGCAGAGCATCAGTCTTGCATCACTGTTCCAACGATACAGGTCATTTCTATCAGCAGTGGTATATTATAAGTTGGTGCATGCACTTGTGTGTTCAAGAGAAAGAAGAACTTGCAAATGTATAATGTTTTCTGCTGCCTCTCTCTTTGCAAGAGAACATTTTACATAGAATGATGTTACTGGGACAAACAGGTAGGACAGGTATTAATAGAATCCAGTTCATGAATTCCAAGCTGTTGTTTAGTTGCTAAATTGTGTCTGACTCTCTTGCGACCCCACAGATTATAGTCAGCCAGGTTCCTCTGTCTGTGGGATTTCTCAGGCAAGAATACTGGAGTGGGTTGCCATTTCCCTTATGAAGTTCCCTGAAAAATCCCTCCCTTGAAAGTCTAAACAGGAGTATGTCCCGCCGAAGCCTATGCACATTAAACAAGTCCTTCATATAGACTAAATATCAGATACTATAACCATTTTCATACTCTTCTTATGGGTCTGCAAGTTTTTCAATAAGAGAATACCTCAGACTGGATGAGGTAAGCAACAAATTTACATGCTCACAGTTGTGAAGAATGCAAGTCCAGGATCGAGGTGTCAGAAAGTTTCGTTTTTCCTTGGTTTGCTAATGGCCACCTTCTCATTTTGTGCTCAAGAGATATTTTCTCCAAGCACATGTACTCCTTTTGTCTCTTCTTATAAGGACACTAAGCATATTGGGTTAGGACCCACATTTATGATCTTATTTAATTACCTCCTTAAAGACCACATTTCCAAATATAGTCACATTAGGTGTCATTGATTCAATCTATTAATCTAAGGGAGATACACTTCAATCCATAAACCTCTCCCTTCAAAGTAATTTGTTGTTTTCACCCTGTATCTAATCCCATAGCTTCAGATGTGGTTAGTTTGCAAAGTGTGATCAATTTATTCCAATATAATAATCGATTCATTTCTTAAAAGGCCCTGAGGACCTTGTAGAAATAGCACTTTTTCTTTGAGCTAAGATTGTTGGGCTATTCTCTTCCAATGCGAGGAAAACTGCTTCATGTAATCTTACAAATAAAGCTGATAAATTTTATATCATAATTCAATGTCTCATTTCCAGGATAAAGTTAAAAAATATGGATTTAATTTGGGACTGAATGTTCAAACTGGATAAATCCTAAGGATGTGTGTAGTGTTAATTGTGGCATATTTTGTGCTGAATAAGAAGAAAATTTTCATTTAAACACAAAGCCTATATCGTTGATTTTTCCCCCTAAGGCTTTTAAGTGTGTGTGTGTGTTAGTCACTCTTTGCGACCACAGGAACTGTAGCCTGCTAAACTTCTCTGTCCGTGGCATTCTCCAGGCAAGAACACTGGAGTGGGTTGCCACTCCCTTCTGCAAGGAACTTCCTGACCCAGGGATCAAACACTGGTCTCCTGTATTGCAGGCAGATTCTTTACTGGCTGAGCCACCAGGGAAGACTTTTAAGTAATAATCTATACTTTAATGCTTTCAAAAAGTACCTCCTTCGCAGACTAAACTTGCAACAAATTTACATGAAGAAGTCCATTAAAGTTCTCGGACTATCTTTCAAATGAAAAAAATGCAGATTCTTTCAATATGTCTAACAATCTTTTATTAATTTATTCAACAAATATTTACCCAGTGCTTACCAATATGGCAAACACTGTCCTATGATGTCAGGGTATATTAGTAAATAAAACAGGAAAATCCTTGTGCTTGGTGACCTTACAGTCTAGAAAGAAGTGACAAGATGATTAATAATGAGCATAATAACTAAATCACATGGTAAGCTAAAATGTGAAGAATGCTATAGATATAATAAATCTGCACGGAGGAATAAGTGTGCACTACCCCTGTGGCGCAGCTGTAAGCAGTCTGCCACAGGTTTGATCCCTGGGCCAGGAAGATCCCCTGGACTAGGAAATGGCAGCCCACTCCAGTATTCTTGCCTGGAGAATCCTATGGATAGAGGAGCCTGGCAGGCTACAGTTCATGGGGTCACAAAGAATCAGACAGGACTGAGCACACAACACCTATTGGGAGAAACTGAAACTTTAAATATGGAAATCAGTGTAGGTCTTATTAAGGAAGAACAGTAGAGAAAAATTTGAAGTAAATGATAAAATTAAACATTCAATATTCTGGCATCTAAAATACCCAGTGTAAAGGTCAGGAATATTTGGAAAATAAGGAAATTTGAAAAAATGGGTTAGACAGATGGGAATGCAGTAAAAGATGAGATCAGACAGAAAATTTATAGTTTGGTTATTTATCTGATAAAATCAGATAAATTCTATATTTGGAAAATTTGCCAATCCCTTAGAACAAGGGGGATCTACTTTGAATTTTTTTTCAATTTTTTCATTTTGTTATTAATAGTTACAAATCACATAGCAAATGTATGTGTGTGTATACATTTTTCTAGTTATATGTCTCTTTGCAGTTTTGACTGTCAGGAATTTTATAATAAACCAGATTACCAGACATAAACTGAACAGTTAACATCGCACACTTACTTGATTTTAAAATTTTATTAATGTGATATTTGACACACAGGATCAGTTTCAGGTGTACAATATAGTGAGTCAACATTTGTATTCATTATGAGTTGATCACCAAGATAGTTCTAGTAATCATCTGCCACCATAAAGTCACTGTGGTAGTATTATCTATCTTCCCTATGCTGTATATTACATCCCTGTACTTATTTATCTAGTATTAATTTCATTTTTCTTTTTTTTTTTTTTTTTATTTTTCAGTGGGTTTTGTCATACATTGATATGAATCAGCCATAGAGTTACACGAATTCCCCATCCCGGTCCCCCATCCTACCTCCCTCTCCACCCGACCCCTCTGGATCTTCCCAGCCCAACAGGCCCGAGCACTTGACTCATGCCTCCCACCTGGGCTGGTGGTCTGTTTCACCATGGAATATTACTCAGCCGTTAATTTCATTTTTCTAGAATCAACTCAGTTGTTGTATTTCTTGTGAGAAGATCGTCAAGGTAAATTCTTTGCTTTGTGTTCCTGAGTCTCTGTACATACTTCTGCAGAAGTACATATTAGACTCTTTTTTCAACTTCATGTTTCCATGTGTCACTCATAATAATGCACTTCTTGAGAGTATATATCTAATACATCTCACAATGATTTGTTGTATAAATGAAATATGTGCTATGAAAAAAAGTCAATTATGAAATTGTTTGCCAATTTAAGGAAAAAAGGAAATATCAATACATTCCAAGTGCATCCACTTGTTTATGCTTATATATTTATGGCAGATTTGTAGATTTTAGACTTAATCAGCATAAACATAATAAAATGAAGAGCCTCACTTCTAGAAGGATGAAAGCCCGAAGTATACACAAATGGGATTTTAAAAACTGAGTATCTTAAAGGCTTTGTGAAAGAAGCAGGTGACAAAGATAATCATACTAATTCAGCGATTTTTAGAGAAAAACATATATCAAATTTTCTATGTGATTTTAAATGTATGTTATATATCAAATATAGTTAAATATACCATATAAATAACATTTTAACATTTCTTTTGTTTAAGGGTTAAAGTACCAGATTCTGACAAGCAGACATCCTGGGGCAAGCAAAGATAGTAGCCGAAGGGGGAAAATGTAATACAAAATTGCTTACCACGTAGAGTGTAGTTTTATTTTCCTTGGCTGCCTCAGATTGGTGATAGGTATGGCACGAGCCACATCTTCTACTGTAGAACTCACAGGAGTTCAGATATTAGGATTCCTTCCTCCCCTTCCTAAAGTTTGTGTCTCAAATTTGTAACTGAAAACTCCACTGGAGATTTTGAAAGAAGAATGAAACCATACTAAGAAAAGAGAAAGTTCACAAGTCATTCCCTTGCGTTGCATTCCTTTCTACTGAGTCAGCCTCACTCCTACCTCCTTCCTCTCTTTGACTTATTGAAATTTTATTGCACTCTTACCAATTCCATCTTTCTCTTTGTAGTAGTAAGTTAATCTACTTTTATTGTGTTTCGGTGGAGTACTGGCAGACAAGGGAAATAAATATGTGTGGGAGATAACTACAATTAAACAGTCTCTAATATATTAAATTCCTATCCTTAAATATTTTCTATTATCAGTAAAACTCATTATAAGATAATAACTTTAACATTACATCAAATGGGTGTAAAATATTTCAGCACTTAAGCTACTAGGGTTAGAATTTTGTGACTGCAGAAAGTTTTTGACTGCTCCTAAATTTTTTCATTAAATGTGACATTAGGATGGTTAGTACTGTCAAAAGAGGGTTTCTTACAAAGCAAAGTATACAATTTGCTTAAAAACAAAGTGCAAAGTGAAGTTACCTGCCGACTATGTATAAGTGAAGGATCTTGATATGTATTTCCAATTCCTTTCCTGAAGAATTTTGTAATTTTCACTGCTACCCTAAGAAAATATTGTTGTGGTCAGCTGTATAAGGTGACACCATAAAACTCTGGACAGAGTCATTCCCATTATAGGCTATTTTAGTGGTGACCACTGGAGAGAGAAAATTCCCACATGAGGTTATTTCTATTAATAATTTGTGAGACAAGCACCTAAATGGTTGATTCCTTTCCAAACAGATACTCAACTCTCAAACAATCAATTATTGAATATTTTTTCTTGTTACACATAAGTAGTCTGCCAGAATCCTCTGTGCATGGGATTCTCCAGGCAAGAATACTGGAGTGGGTTGCCATTTCTTTTTCCAACACATAAAATAGACATTTATTAAACTTACTTATAAAATAAATCCATTCCTGGATGTGCAAGAATGAACCTCAAATATGTCTTAATCCCTAGAATCTCTGGATGTGTTGCTTCACATGGTAGAAGAGACTGATTGATGATCAAATTAAAAAAAATTGTTGAGATGTAGAGAATAGCATTGACTGTCCAGGTGTGCCCAATGTAATCACAAACATCCGAATAAGAAAGAGAAAAATGTAACTATGGAGAGAGACAGAGAGATGAAGAGGCCATGAGGTCAAGGAAGAGGTCAAGGAACATAGGCAGCCTCTAGAAGCTAGAAAATAGATGATCCAGATTAGCCCCTGGAGCCTGCAGAAGGCAGGCAGGTCTGCCAGCCTTGTTAACTTATTATTATCAGACTTATTAACTCTATATCAGTAAGAGTAAATTGCTTTAAGCCACCAAACTTGTGACAATTTGTTACTGGTTCAATAGGAAATGAATACACTGTGTTATTAATTCCATTCCATTAAGTGGTACTAAGAGCTTTGAAGGCACACCGCACTTCTCCCAACATAGCAATTAGCATCTGCTATACTAATTGCCTATTTGCACCCAACTCCCAAGACCAAGCAAAATATGGTAAACTCTAAAGCAAGATCTTCTCCATTCAGTAGTTTATATTCAATGCCTAGGAAAATGTAATACACATTGAAGCTAACTAATATTTGAATGAATGAATTGATAACACTTTGTGATACTGTGAATGCCTTTTCCCCATAGATCTCAATTAGATTTTATCATTGGATCAAATGAGACCATCAGAAAGTTTTGTAATTGTATTTATATCTACTGATTCTGATTTTGGGCATTTTCTAAGTGAGGGAGACATAAGAAATAAACTCTTGTAAACTTTCCCTGAATGTGCTATTGGAATGATTTGTCTTGCTCTCTCATTGCTAAGGAAGTTTTGGTCTTTTGGCACTGTAGTTGTGTGCTTATTAAGTGTGGGCTGTGTTTTGATTGGGGTTTATTTTATTTTGTCTTTACAACAAGAAATCTCCAAGTGATCATATTTCCATTTTCATTTTATTCACCATGAAAGATTATATCTAAGTTGTAACCCAAATTCAGTAACTATGTCGGATCTATTCATTGTATAATTACAAATATAGGGTCAAAATTTCCCAAACTTATATTTCATATTAAATTATGTAAGAGTTAGTAAAGTGAAATAATTTGTTATCCAAAACAAAGACTATAAAATAAACTCCAGATTGAGCATTACTGGGAAGAAAAAGCTTTTGAAGTATACAATTGGGCTTATATCTAGCCACTTTACCAGATACCTTAATTTTGACAGTTTCATATCTAAATATTTTCTAGATCTGTACTTTTACTTATCAAATAAGTATCTGAATACATTACACATTTATATACTTTATTATGTTTTATCTCATGGTTTAAAGTAGAATTTAAAGTGAATGATCGTGAACACAATGGTGATTATTGGAAAGCTTTGTAGAGAAACTCCTTTATGGACACTCATTTCTACAGTAAAATATTTATATTTGATTTTTATTTTTAATTTTAAATGCTGTCATAATTCAAATATGAGCTCAGAGGTGGGGGAAAGGAAAGGAATAATAGCTTCATTTTTTTTGTTGTTCAGCAAGCATTGCTGAACTGGATCAAAAGCCAAAGATGGCCAATAAATTCAGATAAAAATAAGTGTCACTTCTCTCAGGAAGTTCACAGGCTACTTGACAACTGCAATACAGATTGCTATGACCTATGTCAGTGATAATACATCTCAGATTATGATTCTAATCCTGGACCAGCAGGAGGGCAGGAAGGGTACAGGAAACTTTTCCTTGAATGGATGGACACCAAGGTGGGAAAGGAGGGCTGGCATGAACTGGGAGATGGGGACTGACCTAGTGGCAGCAGCCGGTGTTAAACAGATAATGAGGATATACTGGATAGCACAGGGAACGTCACTCAGGGCTCTGTGGTGACCTAAATGGGAAAGAAATCCAAAAAATACAGGACATATGTCTATGTATTGCCGATTCACTTTGATAATGCATCTCAGATTGTGGTTCTGATTCTGGGCCAGCTTGGGAGCAGGAAGAGTACGGGAAACATTTCTTTGAATCCATCCTGTTTCAAGCTATATGTGCCATTGCTGTACTGGTCACAGTAAAGTAGCTGATTAACTGATAGTAAAATTATATTTCCTGTAATGAAACTTAGGACTATAGTTATCTGAGTGTTTAATTGTGGAAAATTGAATGCTAATTTTACTCTATTTTCAGTTCTCTTTTATTTAGAATTATCTCCTGATACCAGCCTTGATATTTTCACATGTTCATTTTGGGGATTAAACCAAAGAGAACAAGTATTATCATAGCAGTTTTACAAATGAGGTAAAAGAGTATCAGTGAATTTGGATACTATGACTAAGGTGACATGGAAATTAGAGTAGTTCATAGAATTTTATTACCATTCTAAATACTAATTATTACTTAAACTGTATTTTGTTTACTGTTCCCAAATTTATCTCTGTTCCTACCAAGTTGCTCCTTGGGAAAAGTATGTTACATATACAAATGTTAAATATATAAATATTGCATGTACATGTAATACATATTACATATATTACATTTTACATATGATATTACATGCATATAATATACATTATATACCTATGTATAGATATAAAAACAGCTGAAAACTATACATGTCAGAAGCTTGTATAAAACTGAATTTGTCATTTACTCCCTCAGATCTGAGTCATCTACAATCTTTCTCATCTTAGTTGAAAGGCTCACTCACTTGCTCAGACCAGAATTTGAGTCAGTCTTGGTGTCTCTCTTTATCTCATCTTAAATCATTTATTTCTATTATATCAGGAAATCCTGAAGACTCTGTATTCAAAATGTAACCATCAATCCCAACACTTCTCACAACACTGATCCCCAAAATAGCCTGTCCTCAATAGAATGGGCTATAGTAATCCTTTAAAAAATGCAAATCAGGTTAGGACACTCTGCATACAACTCACCCTCACTCCATAATTCGGTCAGAATAAGAGCCACTTCATGTTCCTGATCTTTCCTTCCCATTCCTTCTGATAGCATTTCCTACTACTTTCTTAAAGGATCTCTGTTTCAATCATAATAAATTACCTTACATTTCCTGGGACTTGCCAAGCACACTCCCATCTTAAGGCCTTCAAACTTGCCCTAACTCTGGGCTCCCCAATATCCAGATGCTAAGTCCCTCACCTCCTTCAAGTATTTTCTAAAATATCACAATTTCCATCACTGTATGTAACATCCGCACCTACTCTTCCACGGCATTTCTCTGATCTATGTAGTACTTATTTTTCAAAATACTATCAGTTGTACAGATGGATATTTTACTATGTCTCCTCGGTTAGAATGCAAGATTCTTAAGGACAAGAATTCCAACCTGGTTCCTTGACAGCCGAAGTATCTGAATTGTGCCTGGCAGAGTTAGGCTCTCTATTAGTACTGTATGTGTTAAGTGAATTTAAAAGGTGGACTATTACAATGCAGCAGAGCATACTGGCTCCAATTTTGAAATACTGAATGTTTTAACTTGACAACAAATTCTCTTGGAAGATATTTTCTGAGTGAAAACAAAAATTTAAACAAGTATAGATCATTCAATATTAACTATACAAATTATACTCATCTAACAATTTAAAATTAAATCTTTCTATATTGCAATAATAATAATAACCTGTCCATACTTTGTATTCTGTATTACATTTAAATAGTTCAAATTTACAGTTCTGTCATTTCAACAGTTTGTCAGGATAAATATATCACTTTATTTTTCATGACAAAGTCTCTTCTTTTCAAACTTTTGGCTCCAGATACCAAACTGAAGAAACTCATATCTCCTACCTTAGGATGGAAAAAAAAGACACCACTTGGTCCTTTGGATCGTTTGATCCTTGACCCTTCAGTTTCATGTAGTTTCAATAGCCATGTCTGCCAAACTGAAGATAGAAAACCAATTCTATCTCCTGCTGTTGCCGCTCAGGACTCTATCACTGAGCCTTTGAAAAGACACCTTCTCAAAAACAGCATGGAGTAAACTGCTTCCTAATACTGGAAAAATATCCTTGACTCTGAACATCACTTGGGGGTGAATCTCATTCTCTAGGCTCTTTGCTTCATTTTGAACGAGTTTTTCAGTTATAATCTCTCTTGCTCACTCTCTCACACACACACACACACACACACACAAACACCTGAAATATGATTTTTGGTAACACTGCCTATGAAGTGAAGTGAAATGAAGTGGAGTCGCTCAGTCGTGTCCAACTCTTTGCCACCCCCATGGACTGCAGCTTCCCAGGCTCCTCTGTCCATGGGATTTTCCAGGCAAGAATACTGGAGTGGGTTGCCATTTCCTTCTCCAGGGGATCTTCCTGACTCAGGGATCGAACCTGGGTCTCCCACATTGCAGGCAGACGCTTTACCCTCTAAGACACCAGGGAAGCTCAACACTGCCTATAAGTTGACATTTTAAGACCAAGTGTGATTCTTAAAAATCTGGCACAAATCATCTCTTCCTGTTCTATTTCTTCATTTTGTAACCAGAAATAACTAGATTTAAAGGCCTCCACTTATTATGACTACAACATTTGAATTGCCTTCAGAAATGTATATTTGTCATGATTGCCAGCAAAGCTGAAGTATTGATTCTGCATTTGTTTGTTGTGGTTGATTCTTATCCAAACTCCATCATAATTATGCAGCTGTGTGTGTCTTCGATAGCAAAACACATTGCTTTTGATTTGGATCATTTAAAAGAAATTTGCCACTATTTAGATGTTTGACCAATAGCTATACTTCTCAAATCTTCAAAAGCAGTATTGTCCAGATGTCACATTTTAGTTTATCATAAAAAGGAATATTTTTGCCATATGCAATATAAAATAGACCACATGATAAAACTCAAGATCTGTACTAAGAAAAATTCTATGTAAAATACAAATAGAAAGTGAATAGTTATAAAAAGCAAGTATCTTAAGTGAGAAGACTCTATAGTAAACTTAAAATTAATGAGAGAATTTGATAAAGTATCTGGATCCAAGATAGGTATTAAAAATTTTCTGTTCTTTGTTATTTAACAGAAAATACTAGTAATGGCAATGGAAAACATTAAAATAACAAGCAAAAGTTAACATGATCAAGTATTAACAAAGAAGATACTGAACCTATGAAAAATTGTATTACATGAATACTAACTGAAGGAATGAAAAGGTAGATCATGTACTTGAATGAAAAATCTAAATTTAAAATGTTAATTTCTCCTGTTAGTATATACAAGCTAGCAAAATTTCCATTTGAATTGTAATTGAGTATCTTAGAATTAGGTGAAATGGATTTAAAGATTTTAGCCCCCAAACAGTTTTTAGAAATTATAAGAACAATAAGGGTCAGTTTGTCACTTGTCAACACATCTTATAAAACCACTGTCATCTTTTGATAATGGCAAAAGTATAGTAAAACATTGGGAATAAGACAATACATTTCTTAAATAATGATAATGGTACTAAATAACTATGAGAAGGAAATTAAAGCTGAACGCTTTCGTCTTACAGATAGAAAAATAAATTCCAGTCTGTTTAATAAGTTAGATGCCAAAAACTGAGCAATAAAAATTTTGCATGGAAAGCTAGAATACTAAGTTAATGAGTACCTTTTTCAAAACTACAAAACTATAAGCTACAATATGAACATGTGGAAGTGTTCATTTAAAACTGTTTATATTTTCCATGTGCATGCGTGGTAAGATGCTTCAGTTGTGTTTGACTCTTTTAACCCTGTGGACCATAGCCTACCAGGCTCCTCTGTCCATGGAATTCTCCAGGCAAAAACACTGGAGTAGGTTGCCACTTCCTTCTCCAAAGGATCTTCCTGACTCAAGGATAGAACTCCTATCTCTTACGTCTCCTACATGGGCAGGTGGATTCTTCACCACGAGAGCCACCTGGGAAGTCCCATATTTTCCACAGTTAGGATTAAACAATGTTAATACACAATTTATACACATGAAAATACATTTAATGTACATGCTAGAAAAAGCAATCATTGGGTAATAATTTAGTATAGTGAACACCTTCTTTCAATGAATACTATGAATAGAGGAAGAAATGAACAGATACTAAGAACAGAAGGGCAAATTCAGTAGTCAAAAGCTATTAATATACTCAGTCTCATAGTCAGGGACATACAGATTAAGGATGACTCATCAATTTAAGCTGATCTGGCAAGAATTTTAGATGGCTATGCAACCCCTTGTTTGGAATGTGGATGAATTTTACACCCCACTGACAGAAATGTAATAAGTGCCAAATCTCAATAAAATATTAAAATTTAAAATTCTCAGGTCATCATACAGAGCAATTCTACTCTTTAGCACTATACCACAGGAAATAAGAAAGTGTCAATTACTAAGAATCTATGCACAGAGGGTGTTGATTACAGTATTAACCTAGAGGACAAGAGCAGGAAACAATTGATGAGTGGCCATATCATGATACCCAACAAGTGAACTATCACATATTCATGTAAAATAATCAACTGAGCTTACAGATGTAGTAAATAGATCACAAACTATCATTTCATTAAATGAGGATGCATAAAATGTATTTAATTTATACTCTTTTTCACTCCATTTTGGAAACACTGAAAAGATCTCTGTGGTCTATCTAATATGGAATAATATGAGAGAAACACAGGGAAGAGGCACATAGACAATCATGACATAAAGCATAAAAACAGATGTGGTCCTATGCATGTAACATGGTATACACATTTGTGTTATAGATAAATATGTGACAGTAAGATCAACGAAATATTTATGGTGTTATTCTAGGATATTACCCTATCATTTTCCTAGAATTTTTATATTAGAATTGTTTTGAATGAATGTGTTTGAGTGATCAAAACATTTATTTGTTGCAGAGAAAATTTATTCTCATGTGAGAAATTTGATGTGTATTTATAGATTTGCAATATGATCATGCTTAATTATTTAACTTTCATTTTACTGTTAAAATGTTTTTCATGATTTTAGTGAAGTAGGAATACAATTCTCCCCTCTCTTGCACTTAAAAATCCAATACCTCTAATACCTCTTTTTAAAAAAAGATATAATTTTCCCTTCCTTGAATTCCTCTGCTTTACTCTGTTTTATGCTCCTTTTGAGAAGAATTAGAAGCCATTTCAACAGATAATTTTAAACTGTCACACCAAGATGACATATTAAATAACTTGAAGCAAATAATGAATAGGAAGTTATCAAAATTGAACACACACTTTAACTGTAGCTAACTAGCATTCACTACAAAGAGAAAACATGTAGAACCTCTTAGAGTTCATTTCTAGTAAATAAAAATGTATAAGTAGATTTATAGATATTATAAACTTTCTAAACATTAAATACTTAGCAGAACTGAGTATATCTTTTTCATCATATCAGTTAGTGTGTCCATTAAATGTTTATAGCACTCAAAAATTTCAGAATCAGAGTACCATTTATAATATCAATAATGAATTATAAAAATAATCCAAATAATCCAATAAAGCCAAAAAGCATAGCAACTCACTTTTCAGCATTTTTATAACAAGATTTCATCTAAGTAAACACAAGACAAATTTAAGACAATGGACTTCATATCCCTTAGTCTAAGTTTCAACATTTTGCTACATTCAGATAGTTTAAAGAAACATCATGCCAACCTTCTAATTTAACTTCTTATAAAGTTCCTCTGTCTGCATTTGAAAGGAATTTCAGTGTATGAGGTACATAATCAGTTGTGCTCAGTCACGTATAGCCCTGTGCGACCCTTTGGACTGTAGCCCGCCAGGTTATTGTTCCATAGGATTCTTCAGGCAAGAATACTCGAGTGGGTTGCCATACCCTCCTCCAGAGGATCTTCTCAACCCAGAGATCAAACCTGTGTCTGTTATGTCTCCTGTGTTGGCAGTCAGGTTCTTTATCATGCGGGCCACTTGGGAAGGAGTGGGTTGCAATTTCTGCCTCGAAGGCATCTTCCTAACCCAGGGAATGGACCACATCTCCTGTACTGCAGGCAGATTCTTTCACAGCCATCCAGGAAGCCCATATAGTCAATTAGGTAGATACAACGATAGAGCTGATTTACAGCAATTTACTCATAAATGGGCTTCCCTGGTGACCCAGTGGTAAAGAACTCACCTACCAATTTAGGAGAAGTGAGTTTGACCCTTGAGTGAGGAAGATTCCCTGGAAAAGAAATGGCAACCCACTTCAGTATTCTAGTCTGGAAAATCCCATGGATAGAGGAGCCCGGCAGGAGTGGGCTGCTGTCCATGGGGTCTCAAATGAGTCAGCCAAACTTAGTAACTAAACAACAACAAAAAATAAATATTCAAGCTATATCTGAAAGACAGTGAGCTGCAGTAATGCCAGTGAGTATGTTAAAAACAATGATTAAAATCAGCTTAAATTCTTTAATATGCTCAGGAAATTCTCAGTGTAGAATCCGAGATTAGCACCATATAATGTTCAAGACAATTCATTCAATCTGCAAGAACTGAGGCTACAAATTGCCACTTAGTTTCACAAGTATATGCACATTTAGAATCAAATGTCACTGTTTATAAATGCCTTTGAGGTTGTTCATGTTGTTTGATACTGTGAATATTTTCCCATTACATATTTTAGATTATGAAATCATTCTTTGTGATCTAAAAATAGTCTTCATTTTCAATCACATATTTGAAGTCTGGATGATGTTATTTTGCATTATTCTATGAGAATTTTTGTAGCTAAATCTTTGTTAATATCCACAAATATATTCAATAGCAAAGGATATACAATAAGGGAATGGGCAATGGGTAGAATGAAAAGGCTTTTGGACCAGGCATGGTAGGAGGCTGTCTGTGGTTGTGAAGGAGTCTCTTTGATCTGAGAATATAGTGCAACAGCTTCAGCAGGTTGAAAAAATGTATAATAGTTATTAAGAGTGGAAGAGGGATAGAAAAGCAAAAATCGGGAAATTGGCATATACAAATTCACTACCTTTATCAGTTTGCTTAAATTGTCCCTATACAGCTCAAATTTTTCTAAAAAGTTCTGGAACACAAAAACCCTTGCTATACACTGAAGAGTAATATTTGTGTAAGAACAAATTATTGTGATATTTTATAGTAGTGTTAGTGAGTTTTTTTTTGGGTGAGCTTTTCTAGGTACAATGAGCACAAAGACCATTTTTTCAATTAAGCAAGAAACAGCAATGAGAAACTGCTCATTTGCAATCATGCTGCTTGATAATCATTCAAAACTCCATCAAGATATACAGTTAGAAATTAACATGCACTAAGCTTGTAGCATTAAACCTACCTGGTTTAATCCTGCCTGTAACGTGTCTACTTTCTGCAAATTCATGGCTTGCAGACCATTTGCATTTAATTTTGTCAAACAGGGAGGAAGGTGGTTTCTACTACAAATTCAGTTTCTTGGGCCATACGGCAGACCTACTGACTCTATACACTCCTAGGAATCCACTGTTTTATATAGTCTGTCATTTGTTACTTTCTCTTAGAGGTTGTAACCAGAGCAGCAGGAACAATTTTTTAAAGAGTTTAATGGGAATGTAGTTAAGTATTAATACTTTACTGACTAGTACATTTAATAACTTCAAAATAGCCACAACCTGTCTTTTGTTAAAGGGCTCATAGGTCACATAATTGACAAGTGACATAATTGGCTTTTGTCGAGATTTTAGACATAACTCACGTTTGCTTCCTGCCCCCACCCAACTGATCAAAGAATGTATATCCAAATGGAAAAGATTGAGGAAATCTATTATCTAAGGTAGAAGCATATGTTATTTATTAACAGCAAGAGCCACCAACAAGAGCAAAATAGCTAGCATGGAGGGAAAACATTTAGAAGAGATTTACACTCTGGCTGCCACCATCCCATTTCTAGTTAGCACTGTGATTCAGAGTCTGTCTGGATAGGAATCCTAAACTATTTGATACCACTATTAATTGAGGTAATTATCTTTGCTTACAGAAAGCCAGTATGTACTGGGAGAAATAGCTGATGATTGACCCAGGTCTGTCTGATGAAACATCAAAAAAATCTACAAGCCAGCACTTGAAGACATGTATTGGTGTGTCTGTATTTGTTTCTCCAGACTTTAACAAAATGAATTCATGTCCTCAGAATTTGAAAACTTTCAACTTGGAATCTTTTTTCAGACCTGAAGGATGCTTTAATTGAGAGGGCCAAAGTAACTCTTTGTTTTCAAAACCATATAGGCGTATCAAAACAAACTGATCCTCAAGTAAGATGCTGACTCAGTAATTTCTTAAACAGGTCTCTGGAGCTAAGGTGATCTTGGTATCATCTTTGAAAGCCTAATAAAGCCTCTTAAAAACGATCATAACAGTTTTTGAAAAGTTTATATTAGAGAGATCAAATTACCATTGCTATAGTTCATCATGAAGAGCCTTTGTACCCTCTGTGGGATGGTGCATAAAATAATTTAAGAATAGAACAACAGGGTATAAATCTAATTTATTTATTGTGACATGCAAGATTTGAAGGTGAGTGATGAATTCAGAATAGTAGTCCAAGAAATTCTAAAACTTCATGATACACAGCATAACCTGACATTTTTTCCTTAGACATTCTAGGGCAGATAGTTTTGCAAAATATTTTTTCTTTATGATAAACTACTGCAATTTTTCATTTAGAACTTCCATTAACTGTAGAAAAAGTAAAACTGCAAATACAAAAGGTCAAAGGAGAATAACACAAAGTCATAGACAGCAAAGTTAATGACAACATTCCGTGGGAATACTGAGAGCCACTCGATGGCGGTATTGATGATTTCCCAGCAAAATGTTAACCTCCAAAATTGAGAGGTCATGAATAAACCTATTACCACTGCAGAATTTGGAAATTCTATTAGAAATCTTATATGTAAGACTCTGGGGTCAGGTGGATTCATCTTTTAATTTTGCACACCTAAAGAAGCACCATCTCATTTAAATTTCTCAGGTCAGAAAATGAAAAATCCATATTGTTCATAAAAATGGAAAACTATTAAAAATATCTATGATAAATGAATGAATCTAAAGATTAATCTGTCAGTATTTTCCTCTTCCAGCCTACCTCAACCACTAGTTCACATGGTGTGCAAACCTTCATAATAGGCTCATCTATTGCACTTTACATCAAATATTAATACAACAGCTTTTTGGCCCAATGAGAACCTATTATTGATTCTATCATGTTTACTCTGTCTCCCAAATCCTTTTAATGTTCATGTTGTGTCTCCTAGCCAGGTCTACAAATGATGTATCATCTTATTATCCTTTCTGCAAACATTTCAAACAAATTTGTGCCTTACTGTTTCCCTTTGGCAAACCATAACCATGGTGAAACCCAATTATTGGGCTACTCTGTATCTAGATTCATGCACTTGAACTTATTAGAGAAAAATGCATTGCTATGCTGACTGACAATGAAACACTTCATGATAAACCTGGTAAACCTGGAGTCTTTAATGTTGCCCAATATTTTCTTTTTCTTCAGCTTCCCAAACTACAGTATGTCCTCACTCTCAGTTAATAACCCTGTTCAAAAGAGAATTTAAACACATTCCCTTATGTTTTCCACGGCAGTCCAGTGGTTAAGACTCTGCGCTTCCAGTGGAGGAGGCACAGGTTCGATCCCTGGTCGAGGAACTAAGATCTTACATGCAGCATGGCATGGCCAAGAAATGAGAAAGTTAAACACATTCCCTCATGTACCCATCCACTATCATTAGCACAAGCGCTGATTTTTGCCCCTTACCCCCTCTAGAGAAGTCCACCGCGTCATATCATCCATCCTACTGTACATATGCAAGGGCTGTCAAGGATTGGCAGAGGATTACCGGGAACATATACGAAGTAAGTGTTAGGCTTCTTCGCTTGTTGTGGCAAGTGAGAGCACAGAAGCATCAAAGAAGGGATAAGAAGGGTAAGAGGGAGGTGGGAGGCGCTGGTTATAGGATTTAGGTTTGTGCTGTGTGACACTGGATGAGCCTAACGCAGTGGAGGTTTTTCTGGATGGGGTGCTGGTAGTACTAAGAGGAATTCAATAATATGAGACCTTTATTCTCATCTAGGAGGCAGAAGAAAGGCTGCAGAACTAGGGTTGTCACTGGCAAAAGAAATAGCAATCACAAATTAGCCAGAAGTAACATTGTTTTGTTTATTGGTAACAGTTTATCTCTGTCTAGATTCAGCTAGAAATCCTATGGCTTGGCTGTAACAGATAGCTCTCTGGGTAATTTTTTGTTGTTGTTATTTTTAACTATCGTAAGGCATTACTTCAGCAAGGTCTTTTTCTTTGTATCATCATTTTTCTTTTTCCTTCTTAGCAGATACTTTTTTTCTCACACTAACATGATATTTTTTCTAATCACAATAATCATCCCCCACAATCCCATTTTTCCATTTTCATTATTGCCCTTACTTCTGTTTTCCCTTTATAGCTAAGTTGCTTGATGGAGGTAATTATGTTTTCTGCTTCAGTTCCTTTCTTCCTACTCTCCTTCACTCAAGCTATCCCCAAACACGCTGCCAAATTTAGTCTTCTCAATGACCTCTCAAATCTATTGATCATCATTTCTTTAGAATTTCTGATGTTGTTCGCATGACAATGCTTTATTTGGCTTCCAGATGCCGTCCCCCCCACCCCACCCCACCCCCACCCCCGGTATTTTAAATGTAATTCTTTCTTAGTCCTCAGTCTTGATTCCTTTTCATATCCCTTTTAGAACACTTGAGAGATCAGTCTTATTTTTTTCTCCTAATCTACAGTTTCCATCCCCAAGGAAAGGAAAGGCAAAAAGGCAAAATGGTTGTCTGATGAGGCCTTACAAATAACTGTGAATAGAAGTGAGGCAAAGGCAAAGGAGAACAGGAAAAATATACTCATCTGAATGCAGAGTTCCAAAGAATAGCAAGAGATAAGGAAGGTTTCCTCAGAGATCAATGCAAAGAAATAGAGGAAAACAACAGAATGGGAAAGACTAGAGATCTCTTCAAGAAAATTAGAGATACCAAGGGAATATTTCATGCCAAGATGGCTCAATAAAGGGCAGAAATGGTATGGCCCTAACAGAAGCAGAAGATATTAAAAAGAGGTGGCAAGAATACACAGAAGAACTGTACAAAAAAGATCTTCACGACCCAGATAATCATGATCATGTGATCACTCACCTAGAGCCAGACGTCCTGGAATGCAAAATCAAGTAGGCCTGAGGAAGCATGACTATGAACAAAACTAGTGGAGGTGATGGAATCCCAGTTGAGTTATTTCAAATCCTGAAAGATGATGCTGTGAAAGTGCTGCCCTCAATATGCCAGCAAATTTGGAAAACTCAACAGTGGACACAGAACTGGAAAAGGTCAATTTTCATTCCAATTCCAAAGAAAGGCAATGCCAAAGATGCTCAAACTACCACCCAATTGCACTCATCTCACATGCTAGCAAAGTAATGCTCAAAATTCTCCAAGTCAGGCTTCAACAGTATGTGAACCATCCCAGATGTTCAAGCTGAATTTAGAAAAGGCAGAGGAACCAGAGATCAAGTTGCCAGCATCCACTGGAAATTCAAAAAGCAAGAGAGTTCCAGTAAAACATCTATTTCTGCTTTATTGACAAAGTCAAAGCCTTTGACTGTGTAGACCACAACAAACTCTGGAAAATTCTTAAAGAAATGGAATACCAGACAAGAAATCAGGAGAAATCTGTATGCAAATTTCTGCATACAGGTCAGGAAGCAACAGTTAGAACTGTACCTGGAACAACAGACTTGTTTCAAATAGGAAAAGGAGTATATTAAGGCTGTATATTGTCACCCTTCTCAGTTAATTTATATCCAGAGTACATCATGAGAAACACTGGGTTGGAAGAAGCACAATCTGGAATCAAGATTGCTGGGAGAAATACCAATAACCTCAGATATGCAGATGACACCACCCTTACGGCAGAAAGTGAAGAGGAACTAAAGAGCCTCTTGATGAAAGTGAAAGAAGAGAGAGAAAATGTTGGCTTAACACTCAACATTCAGAAAACTAAGATCATGGCATCTGGTTCCATCACTTCATGGCAAATTGATGGGGAAACACTGGAAACAGTGACAGGCTATTTTGTGGGGGCTCCAAAAACCACTGCAGATGGTGAGTGCAGCCATGAAATTAAAACACGCTTGCTCCTTGGAAGAAAAGTTATGACCAACATAGACAGCATATTAAAAAGCAGACACATTACTTTGCCAACAAAGGTGCATCTAGTCAAAGCTACGGTTTTTCCAGTGGTCATGTATGGATGTGAGAGTTGGACTATAAAGAAAGTTGAGCACTGAAGAATTGATGCTTTTGAACTGTGGCGTTGGAGAAGACTCTTGAGAGTCCCTTGGACTGCAAGGAGATCCAACCAGTCCATCCTAAAGGAGATCAGTCCTGGGTGTTCATTGGAAGGACTGATGCTGAAGCTGCAACTCCAACACTTTGGCCACCTGATGTGAAGAACTGACTCATTTTAAAAGTCCCTGATGCTGGGAAAGATTGAAGGCAGGAGGAGAAGAGAACAACAGAGGATGAGATGGTTGGATGGCATCACCATCTCAATGGATGTGAGTTTGAGCAAACTCTAGGAGTCGGCAATGGACAGGGAGGCCTGGCACGCTGTAGTCCATGGGGTCACTAAGAGTCGGACATGACTGAGCAACTGAACTGAACTGACATTTGACACAGAGACTCCTATTTTGTCAAATAAATTTAAATACCAATGGCACACCAATTTCCTACTACATCTTCAGCATGACCCTCTTCCCTCAGTTACAGACCCCTTGCTCCAACTGATTGCTTAGTATCTCCAATCAGGTATCTTTAAAAAGTATCATGCCCAGAATTGAACTTTGAAACCTATCTTCCAAAACAGAACATAAAGTCCTGATCTTCCTTCAAGTTTTCACACTTCAGTCAAAGACAACCCTGCCTTATTGGCTTCTTCGGACAAAAATCTTGGAGTCATTATTAATGTTTTTCTTTCTCAGTCAACAATCATTATCGTCTATTGGTCTATGTTTGAATTCCCATGATGTTTTACCACTTCAACTGCACCACTCTTGTCCAAAGCACAATCATCTGTTTCCCAGGTACTCAGAGCAGATCTGAGTATGTCCTCTGATTGGGCTTTCATCACTCGATAGTCGGTTTTTAATATGTCACTTGTATTATTCTTCCAATAACCGAGTCACAGCACCCTATATGCATTGATGATTTTAGATGCTGTTCAATTTCCTCTTAATTCACTCCAGTTAAGCTTCACTGGGACACATCGGTTAGTTTCTTACCTCATGGGCATTCGCCAACAGTTTTCAGTGTTATTTTTCCCAGTTATAAACATGGCTGTCTCCCCCACTTCCTCCAAGGCTTATTTCAAATGTCACTTTCTCTAGGAGGCCTATTGTAACAATCCAATTTAGAACTCTGCTCCTACTTCTGCACTCATACCTAACCCCATATTATTATTTAAAAAAAAATTCCATACAAGTTTAAAAGGGAAATGCAAAAATAGATATTATGAACATCTACATATCCATATATCCTAGGAAAAGATGTCATGATTGTCATTAGGCTTCAAACTACAAGTTATATAAGAAATAAAAACTTTTATAAATATTAAAGATTGTGCGGCATCAATCCCATAAGGTATATTATAATAAGACATTAAATTGGACTTTTTCTCAGGTGATAAGTAGTAATAGCCACAATTTTCAAATTAAATTTTTAAATGTAAAACAAAACAAAACCAGTCTGACGGGGAGTAGGCAAAAGTTTAAGATAAACAATTCATAGATTATCAAAATGGCCAATAACACCTAAGAAACAACGCACAAAGGCAGTCAGCAAATAATGACGTCCCTCAATTCTATCCCAGGGAAGTAAAATCACTTTGCAAAGAGTAAATAAATGTATTTCTATTCTTAGAAGATAAACCTAAGAAGTAAATATTAACAAAGTAATGCATAAATATATCTTGGTAGGTCCACACAGTAGAATATTCTACAGCCATTATGAAAGTGAGTTTAATACTCAAGTTGACTAGATAGAGATTTTATGAGTCTTCATTGAGTGAGAAAAGTAAGAAATAGAATTTGGTAGGTTAATGACTAAGAAACTGTATCTGTGTATGCCTACATTTGTGTATATGAGTGTTGCATTTATATAATGTATAACATACATAGTATCAATTACATGTTTTTATATAAGCATGGGGTTAATAGTGTAATATAAGTATTACATTAAGATGGTACATAGAGGTGTATCTGGAGGTGACTTGCTGAGGAAAATGGATTACTGATATGGTAAGAAGGTAAGAAGGGAGATAGAAATAGGGAAAAATAACTATACCTAAAAATGTAGGATTTTATTGATCCATTTTTGTAAGCATGTATGTATATTTGCATGACATTCAATTTTTTTTAAATGAGAAAGTTAGATTTTCAAATAAAAACATCGCTATTAAACATTAGATGTTACTAGATGATATTTGGAGTACTCCTTCAAAGGAAGACTCTTAATGATTATAAGTGAAATGACAAGTGAATGTATTGCAAAGATCAGTAAGAAAACATGAACAGAACATAAAAGCATATGAAACACTATAAAACCAGCAGATAATGATACGGTTTCATCACAACATAGCAAAACTCTTCAGCTATTCCCATATCATAAAATTTCCATCAGTACTGTAGTGAGTTAACAGGTGATACTTATTAACAATCTCAGACATTTTTATGCATATGTATTTATCATTTTATATGCTGTTTATACAATATACAATTTCACGCCAAAGAATGAATCCGATTATTTCAGTGAGATAAATCTGTTCTTATAATCTTAAATTCTGGATTCTACTTAAAAAACAAAGTGTAACCTGACTACATGCATCAAACAGTCTCTGTATTCACTTACCCTTTGCCATGTTTAGGTGTTCATTTTTGTCTTCTTTTAAGTCACATTTATACATCTTATATGTCAAATTTAATGTATCATCACCTTTAAAAATGCTCTCATGCATAGATTTCTAAAGCAAATTGAACTCTCATTTCAAAAGTCATTTATTATCTTGGAAAAGTGTTTTAATAATCTCAAGTTCAGAAAAATAATCCACATATACATAAATGATAACCTCATTATTCTTAGAACTCTAAAAGATGTAAGATAACTGCATTCTGAAGACATCAGTTCAATGTATTATTACTTAATGAACCCTACACTGAAATACTTAGCAAGATGTAGTACTAGCATTTAATCAAAGTATAGCATCATAAGTCTTATTTAGGTTGCTGATTCACAGCAAAACACATGCAACAGAAAATTTCACGCTGAAAGAAAATTTTTCATAATACTCATGAGGTCAACTGCCTAACTCCACCTTGACTATTTTACATGATTAATTGGCTAAAAAAGGCTCAGCACTATTAAGGGTCATATTTCAACTTTAACCAGCAAGTAGTTTGAAGTTGAGATGCTTCCTTCTCCATATGTCTTATTACAATTAACATCAGCTGAAAACGGTTGTCATGGAAAAAAACGTTATCCACCTGCTGAGAAAACTTCAAAAACTATCCCATTGTGTGTTCCTTTGAGTGACCTCCACAAACTTATCTTCACCGCCATACACACCTACAGTTGGCTTTGCAATTCCATCTCCAGTATTAGATGTCATGTACTCAGTATTCGCTGGTCATACTCCACTCAGTTCAACTTTTTAGTCTTGAAATGGGATGATTTAGTGGGATGATCATTTAGTGGGATGATCACCCCTCCCCTCTGTATCTGACCCTATGGATCCTGCAGCTGCAGCTAATAAGTAAATTCTTTCAGGAGGCTGTTATTTTTGTTTGTTTGTTTGTTTTGCCATTTGTGCCATTGCTGCCTTTGGATAACCCTCCTTTTTATCCTGATATTTGTTTTTCTCTCTCTTAAAGGAGCTTTCATATTCTGCTGTTTAATCCCACTACCAGGGCAATTGCTTTAGTCCACTCCAACTAGACTATAAGCTCCTGGAGCAAAGTTAGCCTGTCTTGTCTATATGTTTGTTTTCTCTCATAAGGCATACTGCGGTACTGCGCATCTACTCAAAAGTCAAGAATAAATGTTTGTCAGGAGTAAGAGCAAATTGTATTCCCAGCAACCTAAAATATTGTTAGATATTATATTAGAAACTTAGTCTGCTTCATTTACAAACAAGTTCCCATATGAGTGATTTTCTGAGTTTAGTTTAAAAAACTAACCAAATTTGAAGTTATTACTGCACTGAAGGTAAAATAAGTGATAATACAAGCTAGCCAAAATGGATCCAAGCTATATTCCTTCCTGACCAGGGTAACAGATGATACAGAATTTAAAGTCGTCACTAAATTCTCCACATTTGAAATTTTAATAATAGTCATGGTTACAGGACAGATTATATATGGAACAGGGGAAAGATGTATTGAGTATCATGCTGAACACGAGAATAGACCTGATTTTTTGTTTTTCTTATCCAACCCTCATAAAAGTTCTATATGAACTCTTCATACAGTTTTTAAGATGATTGGCTTATACTGTGGCTGACTTCTTAGCTTGTAGGCCTCGAGATGACCCACTATCTAGTCAGAGAGAACATTCTGGGCATGCCAAGAGTATTACAATAATCTTTACCACTCAGTTTAATTTTTATTTATGACCATGGTTTCCAAATATTCATGACTTCTTGCTCTGTTTTGGCTCTGGTAACAACAAAATACCACAAACTGAGTCCTTTATAAACAACAGAAATGTATTACTCACAGTTCTGAAGACCTGGGTGCCGGCATGGTTGGGTAAGGCCGGGTCAGTCACAGATTGCTGCTTTGATCCTCTCCTGGCAGAACCGGCAAGGGAGGCCACTAAGGCTTCTTATAAGCTTCTCACAATTGTGCTGCTGAGAGCAGAGCCCTCAAGACCTAATCACCTCTTAAAGCGGCCCATCTCCTGATACCATCACATTGGGTATTAGGATTTGAACTTGTGAATTCGAAGGGGACACAGATATTAAGACCACAGCAATGGCCATCAGTCTCTTCCTTGCTTGTTTAGTTATCTGGTATCTAAATCTCCGAAAGAAATATAATATCCCTGAGGACAAGGACTTTTTTTTTTTTTTTTTTTGATGACTGCTGAGCCGTTAAGCACGCAGCGCACACCTGCAAGGCCGAGACCAGTCGGTGGCTCTTTGATCAGCGGCATTAAGATCACCTGCAACTCGTTAAAAATGCAAATCTGGGGGGAAAAATGCAAATCTGTAGGTGCTACCCCAGGGCTACTAAATCAGACCTCTAGGGAAGAAACAGTAAGGAATGTGTGCTGTCTCAAGCCCTCCAAATTGTTGGGTTTCTTTTTTATTTATTTTTGGCTGCGCTGCGTCTCTATTGCTGCACATGGGCTTTCTCTAATTGCGACCAGCAGAAAGCAGGGATGCTCTTTGCCGTGCAGGCTTCTCACTGCAGCGCCTTCGCTTCTTGCAGAGCACGAGCGCTAGGTGCGCAGGCGCAGTAGTTGCGGCACGTGGGCTTCACACGGGCTTAGCTGCACTGGGGCACGTAGAATCTTTCCAGACAAGGGATGGAACTCTTGTTCCCCGCATTCGGAGGCAAATTCTCAACCACTAGACCACTAGGAAAGTCCCCCTCCAAGTTATTTTTGATGCATGCTAAAATTTAAGTACCACTGGCCTAGAACAAGGCATTTAATAAATATGTGGTGCTTAATAAAAGCATATGAATGAATTTAAGTAACATAAGAATCCCAAACATGTGTAACATACTGATATAAAAGAGCATATTTTGAAAATAGCGCAGTAAAATAATATAAACCAAATTATACCAATTTTATATAATTAATTGAGATGAATGATAATACTGAAGATTTATTTGTTTTGCCCATCTGTCTCTCTCTCTTCTTAGTCACTGGGAATTCTAAGAAAAAAAACTTTGTATCCTTACCGGTGATGACTCAGGACTTGAACAGCCAAGCTTAAACATTTAATTTCTGACTCAATCGCTTGCTCTTAGTTTTCTTTCCGGAAGTATGAAAGACTCAGCATAGAGTGTGAAAAATCTTTTATAGCCAGGCTCTACTTTCAGTCCTCCTCATAGGCTTTTGAAAAGCTAATTTTCATAAGATTATTAAGAACTGGTAAAGAATACCAGCATAAAGGACTTCCCAGATGGTTCAGTAGTAAAGAATCCACCCACAATGTAGGAGATGCAGGTTTGATCCCTGGGTTGGGAAGACTCCCTGGAGTAGAAAATGGCAAGTCACTCTAGTATTCTTGCCTGGAAAACTTCATGGACAGAGGAACCTGGCGGGCTACAGTCCATGTGGTCTCAGAGTCAGACATGGCTAGAGAGACTGGGCACGCATGTACACACACAGGCCTGCATAAGCATCCCTGAGACCCGAATTCTGACAAGGAATGAAATTAAATATCCAGATTCAACAAGATTTAAATGATTTATGTGGCTCTCTCCTGAAGCAGCAGATTCTCATTATAGCAAAATTAGTTGAATTTCAAATTAATCAAGCAGGTCAATTATGAGACTATAGGACCAGCTGATCAGCTCCATCCTTGGGAAGTAGAATGAAGTTAGTTTTATAAATTATAAGAAAAATGATGAAATGCTTCTGCCCTGATACACAGGGCCCTTGGAGCTCAGTATTTCTCTTCACCAGAATGACTTTAGTGAATGAGACGATATAGAGTAATTATTTTTCTCTTTAATCAATGATACAGTGGCCTTACACGTCACAAATATGGTACAGGAGTCTGTCTAAATTTAAGATAGGCTTTGAAAATAAGACAGCTTTAACAAGAATCTATGTGCCAGAATTTGAACAGTTATTTGTCTATCTTAGGAATAGACAGGCACTGTCTATTGTAAAAAAAAAAAAAAAGACTCATTGTTTTTGAGTCTAGAAATAATTATATATGATGGCAATAATTTAGCATTAAGATACCTTGGTGAAATGTTTTTTATCATCCTTTGCAAAGCAATAACACACAAAAAATCATCCAGTTTAGTTAGTAGGAGTAAGAAAGCAGCAGATCCTCTGTGTCGGATTTTGTAAGAATTTTCTGCTCCTTAGGTCTGCTCTGTTTGGGAGTTTCCATGTCTTTTCATGCACAGGCAGTGTGCATGCGGTCACCAGCCGCACCAACCAGCTCCTTCCACACGGCCACGATTCTCACAGCAGGAATCACCTCCACACGCCAGAGATATCCCCTCTGCTTCCGCCAGAGTAATAAGGTCAGAGGAAATTTGACAGGCTCTTTTGTTGTGAGTGGCATTATCATTGTGTTCTCTACTTCTAATAGGAAATATAGTTTTGAATGTACGTGTGGAAGGTAATTTGACTATTATCTGACAATTGTTTCTCACAAATCCCTCTTCTCCTTTACTACACATGACACTTCTGCGTGTACACACATCCAGTGGCCCATTTTGACATTCCCAGTCCCTTCGGCCAAGAAGCATCGGCTGCTGAAGACAGTGAGGCTTCAGGCAATTTCAGGATAACACAAAGGTACTGATTTTGCTTCTGTCCAAATGCTTTAATGCTAGTTTGGATACACTCACTTTTATATGAAGCCAGACCTTGGTAGATTCTTTGGAGTTGATGTCTGTCACAGAATGAATCCACTTCTTTTTCATTAAGTAAACTAAATTGAGTTACTTCCTATGAACTTCAATACTAATAAAAATGGGATATTAATCATTTGCCATGATTCAAATGTTTTAAATGAGTTGTCAGTAAAACTTACCTCTTATCTTAAATACAACATATATAATTTATGTATATAGATTTTAAAGAGTTAATTTAGTCATGGTACTTTAAAAAAAAAATAATAGGTACAACAGCTGCAAGGTAGGTGAGCAGGAGGCTTTTGGTGGAAGACTGTTTCCTCTGCTTTGGCACCATCTTAGAAAGACTATACATGTTTCCTGTATGGACCACACACACACAGAACAGCAACAACGTGACCACACTCACTCCAACACTCTTACCCAAAGGCAGACCAGATGCATTATTTTAAGTTATTTGTGGAAATGGTCCTATCTAAATCAGTTAAGTAAATCTCTTTAAAACTTGACTAAAAGTGGATTTACTTTCCCAGAAATAAGAAAGCTTTGATTTGCATTTCTCTGATAATGGTGGAGAGGGAGGTGGGAGGGGAGATTGGGATGGGGAATACATGTAAATCCATGGCTGATTCATGTCAATGTATGGCAAAAACCACTACAATATTGTAAAGTAATTAGCCTCCAACTAATAAAAATAAATGGGAAAAAAAAATAAAATTGCTCATTAAAAAAAAGAAAACTTTGAAAATGAAATTTCAAACAAAAATATTTTTAAAACTTATTCCAACAATGATTTAACTTCTTAGAAATGATTTTGACATAAAAATTTTAAAAATTTCAAAGCACAAAGAAATAAGAACTGATATAACAAAATTAGCAAGTATATCACCACATACAAAATATTTGTGGTTCAACAATACAGTAGTTTTGTAGTTTTTAGCTCTTAACAAACATTTATTTTACACTTACTTGTGTTACATGCTTATGTCTAAGATATACTGATGATCAAGATGCACACATTTCCTGTCTTTATTAATCTTATGGTCTAGGAGGAACAAGAGAACATCAAATATAAATTTCAGGGATACAGGTGGTATTAGTAAAAAGGGGGAGGAAAAACCTAAAACAAAAAAGCAAACATATGTGTATACTGAGAAATAAATTTCACCTGAAACCATAAAATTTCCAGAAGAACACACAGGCAGAAAGGTCCTTGACATCAGTCTTAGAAATGCCTTTTTGGATTTGACACCAAAAATAAAGACAAGAAAAACAATTTTTTTTTAAAAAGGTGGGACTATATAAAACAGAAAGTAAAAATCTGTACGGCAAAGGAAACCATCAACAAAATATCAAGGCAATCTGTTGAATGGGAGAAAGTATTTGCAATCATTCAGCTGACAATGGGTTAATATCTGAAGTATATAAAGAACTCATAAAATTCAATAGCAAAAAAATCCAATTAAAAATGGGCAGAGTAAATGAACGCACAATTTTTTTCCCCAAAGAAATCATACAGATAACTGATAGGCATGTGAAAAGATGCTTAACATCACTAACAAATCAGAACCACAGTGAGATCTCATCTCACATCTGTCAGAGCGGCTATCATCAAAAAGACAGAAATAGCAAGTGTTGGTGAGGATGTGAAGAAAAAGGAACCCTTGTTCCTTTCAGGGGTTCAAAGCAACCCTTGATGGAGCCACTGTGGAAACCAATATGGAGGTTGCTGAACTCATTAAAAATAGAATTACCATATGATTCAGCAACTTCATTTTTGCCTATTTATCTAAGGAAAATGAAAACACTAATTCAAAAAGATATGTGGTCCCATGTTTATTGTAGCACTTTTTATAATAGCCAAGATATGGAACAACTTTAGTATATACTGATGGATGAATGAATAAATAAAATGTGGTATGGGCACAGCTTGTTTTATTACATTTTGTGCAATAAATTGTGCTTCACAGATACTGCATTTTTTTTTAGAAACCGAAGGTTTGTGGAAACACTACAGTGTCAGATGAGGATTAGCAATTTTAGTAATAAAATCTTTTTTTTTAACATATGAACTTTGATTTTTTTAGACATGATGCTATTACACACCTAATAGACTATAGTTCATTGTAAGCATAACTTTTATGTATATTGGGATACCAAACATTCATGTGATTCACTTTATCATAATATCTATTTTATTGTGATGGTCTGGAACTAAACCGGCAATATCTCAGAGGTATGCCCATACACACACACACACACACACACACACACAAACAGTAGAACATATTTAGCCATAAAAAAGAATGAAATCTTGCCATTTGCAACTACATGGATGAAACTTGAACACATTATTCTAAGTAAAATAAGCAAAATAAGCCTAGAAAGAAAAAATTCCTATGATCTCACTTATATGTAGACTCTAAAACAAAATAAAATATGGAGCTCATAGACACAGAGAATAGGTTGGTGATTGCTAGAAGTGGGGAGGGTGGGGCAGGAGAAATAAATGAAGGGGATCAAAAGGTATACATTTTCAGTTAAATAAATACATCATATAATGTACAACATGGTAAATATAGTTTAAACTACTCTATTAAATATTTGAAAGTTGCTGAAGAGCATATCTTAAAGTTCTCATCACAAAAAAGCAACTAAAATGTCATGTCATTTTTACAACAAATCTTTTGCTCTGATTTGACAGGAAATAAATATGTTTTCTGAAAAAAAAAAAAGAGAGAAATTTAAGAGTTTTCAGAGTAAAACAGTATGGATAGTTTACATATCTCAAAAACTGTTTTTTACATTGTAAATGAAGTACCCAACTACATTTTAAATTATTCTTTTGGACAAAGTAACTATACATACAACTTCTCACAAATTCATGTAATCATTAAAATTAGGAACACATTAGAAGATTGTAAAACCATAATCTTGCAAAGCCAGTTTATTTATGCTCGAGGAAAAATGTTTTTTGATAAGAGCATATTAAATTATCTAAAAAGAGCAGGTTTATAAAATGTAAATTATCCTTTATTTCTTTGATTTGAGTCCAACTATTTAGATTTTTAGGGAAAAGCTGATGTAAATGAGAAAATTCTTTCCACAAATCCTAGCCCAAATGATTGCAGCTAACTTTCTTTGATCCAATAATGCTGAGAAATTATCATGAGAAAAAAGTTCAAGCATCTACAGTGGAATAGAAATAATACCGAAGAGCATCTGTGAATGAAACTCATTTTTTTCAAAGACCTTACAGACTTACAGAAGAGCAAAGCAAAAAATCAAGCATTAATATGAGGGAAAGCACAGAATAGTTTTCCAGTTTCACTCTGAAAGGTCTGACAAAAGAGCAAGTTACCTGTAAAATGCATTTTGCACATTTCCTCTCTTTTCTAATCTATACAATAATAATCATAAATGATGGGGTGGTATAAAGAAAAATACAAAAAGCGGACATGTAAAAAAGTATTTAGAACAATGCATGATATAAAACAATGGTTATTTAATGAGAATAATGTAATTAAGCAACATTCATCTACTCCCTTGTTTTCATCCTCAACAGCTTTATTGGGATATCAGCTCTGTTCTATTCCTGCCTTTGAACATTTGCTTCCAAGGTGACCTGCTGCTGCTGATGCTAAGTCGCTTCAATCGTGTCCAACGCTGTGCAACCCCACAGACGGTAGCCCACCAGGCTCCCCGGTCCCTGGGATTCTCCAGGCAAGAATACTGAAGTGGGTTGCCAGGGGACCAGTCCCATCCTAAACCTGCTGAGAGATTTCTGATTGATCTGAAGCACTCGGAGTTCTATTTCCCCTGTCAGTGATTGGAATAGCTGGGAGTGAGGAATAAAATTCTGGTCAATGACATGTTAGTATAATTCTAGGAAAGATTTATTCATTCTTAAAAATGATATGTTGGAAATGATTGAGCAGTGTTGACTCTGTATGAAATGCCTCGATTGCAGGGTGGTGGTGATGGTGGTCATGTTGAAACCACAGAGGGATGTACGTTTTGATGGAACTTTTATTGTGGTTACTAAACTGGACACATGGAAGGAATTTGGGACTTTAATGACATAACTGATCGTACCATATTTTATTTTCAGTTATATCAAATAATACAGTCCCTAACTGTTTAAGCCAGTCTGAAATGGAATGTGCTTTCACGATCCTAAAACCACAAACATTTGGGGACTTCCCAGGCTGGCCAGTAGTTAAGACTCTGTGCTTCCAATGCAGGGTTCCATTTCTGGTTGGGGAACTAAGATCCTATATGCCTCATGCCCCTACCCCCCCACCCCGCCAAATTAAAAATATGAAAGAGATGTATCTTGTGTGAAAAAAATATTTTTTAAAACCCCACAAACTTCTGGAGTAGCACGCACTTGCAGGCTAAGTCACTTCAGTCGTGTCCAGCTCTTTGCGATGCCATTTACTGTAGCCTTCCAGGCTCCTCTGTCCATGGACCTTTCCAGCCAACAATATTGGAGTAGGTTGCCATTCCCTTCTCCAGGGGATCTTCCCAACCTAGGGATCAAACCTGCATCTCTTATGTCTTCTACTTTGGCAGGTGGTTTCTTTACCTCTAGAGTCACCTGAGAAACTTGTAATGGAGACTATTCTTTAAACGTACAAAGAGACACAGAGATAAAGAACAGACTTTTGGACTCTGTGGGAGAAGGTGGGATGATTTGAGGGTGGGATGATTTGAGAGAATAGTATTGAAACATGTGTATTACCATATGTGAAATAGATCACCAGTCCAGGTTCCATGGATGAGACAGGATGCTCAGGGCCGGTACCCTGGGACAACCCAGAGGGATGGGATGGGAAGGGAGGTGGGAGGGCGTTCAGGAGGGAGACACATGTACACCCATGGCTGATTCGTGTCAATGTATGGCAAAAACCACTACGAAATTGTAAAGTAATTAGCCTCCAATTCAAATAAATGAATTAAGAAAAGTACAAATATTCCTATTGCAAGTCATTAATTCTCATCTGTAAATAACATAGTTCTTAGACTATTTTTTTTTTCTTCAAATTCTACAATGAATTCTTTTCATTGAACATAATTGTCTTGAATAAGGAGTATTCAGAACTTCTGATAGGGAACACAACTGTATCTAAAGTGTGAAACAGGTAGTTTATTTTGTAGCTAGAAAGCCAACACCTGGGTCCAATTGGCCAGGACATAGCATTGTGTGGTCAGCCGCTCAGTCATGTCTGACTCTCTGCAACCCCATAGACTGTAGCCTGCCAGGCTCCCCTCTTCATGGGACTCCAGACAAGAATACTGGTGTGGGTTGCCATTTCCTCCTCCAGGGAAAGCAATGGAAGCAGCAAGGCTAATGAAGCAAAGTAGTGGGGTAGAAACACTTAAATATGTTTTTTTTTCCTTTTTTATAAATGGAAAAATAGTTGATTTATAACGTATTAGTTTCAAGCATATAGCAAAGTGACTCAGAGACACATGCATGTATACATGTTCTTTTTCAGATTCTTTTTCCTTATAGGTCATTACAAAATAATGAGTAGAGTTCTCTGTGCTATATTTAGTAGTCCTTTTTGGTTATGTATTTCATATACATGCATGCGTGGTAAGTCGCTTCAGTAGTGTCCAGCTTTTTGTGACCCTATGGACTGTTAGCCCACCGGGTTCCTCCACCCATGGGGATTCTCCAGGCAAGAATACTGGCCTGAATTGCCCTGCCCTCCTCCAGGGGATCTTTGTGACCCAGGGATCGAACATGTGTCACCTGTGGCTCCTGCATTACAGGTGGATTCTTTACCCACTGAGCCACCAGGGAAGCCCTATATTATATACAGAAGTCTGTATAGGTTCATATCCAATTCCTAGTTTATCCTACCCCTTTTCCCTTTGGTAACCATAAGCTCATTTTCCATGTAGATAAATAGTAATAGATAGATTATTTTTCCCATATAGAGTATTACAAATATTGAGTATAGTTCTCTGTTTCTTAACAAAAGTTCTTTTAAATGTGCTTTCCTTTTGTATTGGGGCTCCATCTTGGAGAATTCTCTATGATGATTGCTGTTGCTTCTTTCTCATTGCATGAACTGACACTCAGCTTTCCTCTGTGACGCCCTCTTGGGGGCTACTCATTCCCCAATATTTTGCCTTCTTCAGGGTCTGATATCAGGACCAGTGTTTTCCTCACTTCTCAGTGTCACTTCCAGATGATTATTTCTCTACCCTTTCAAAACCTCTGCTTAAAGACTCCACTTCCAAGGCTAAGACAAAGCAAGCCAGAGATCTAGGTGTGTATGGGAACTTTTGCAATTTGACAAAGAATATCTACAAAAATCTTACTGAATTTTATTCTTGTCCTCCAAGTACCAACAGACTTCTAACAGTTTTGTTGAAAACAGAGAACTAATGAGTGCATGGTAGGGGACAGGGACTAGACAACAATTAGAAAACTGATTATGATTTAAAAAAAAAAAAAGTGAATCTGAATACATGGGAGTCCCTCTGAGGCTGTCAGAAGTGGGGAAGACAGAATCCTAAAGAAGAGGAAGCCACAGAGAGGTGAGTAAAAATCTGTAGCCATGTATTTTGCCCTCCATTCACCAAGGAAAGGGATTATACTAAGAGGCAGAGAATACATTAGCGCTTTGACAGTGTCACAGAACTAAGACAAAAGTGAGAGACTTGACGTGTCCAGAATGAGGCGGAAAGAAGGAGAACACTTAAGCCCAATGCTCATCTGGTTTTCCCCACCAAGATTTCTACTGAATTCTGAAACTATTTGATACACAAAACTAAGAAGCCAAACAGAGAAACTGAAGAGAGAAAAACAAAAAAGTTAGAAGTCTTATGGTGTTGGGAGGAAAAGAGAAAACTTCAGTATTTTTTTAATAGATATTCTTTAAACATATTACATTTAAAATAAAATCTAATCACCAAGAGCGTAGAGTTCAGCAAATTTTTCACAGATATTCTTTATCAAATTGTGAAAATTTCCCTATACCTCTGAATTTCTAAGAATTGCTATAGCAAATGGATGGTGAATTTTAAGAAGTGCTTTTTCTACATGAATTGATACCAGACTTTCCTTCCTTAGCCTCTTAACATGGTAGATTACGTTGATCTTTATCTATTTAACCAGTCTTGCACCCCTGAAATAAGCCTTATTTGGCCATGGTGTATTGTTCTTTTTTAATAACACAATGGGTGGGGCTAGTGGTAAAGAAGCCATCTGATAATGCAGGTGACACAGAAGACATAGGTTGGATCCCTGGGTTGGGAAGTCCCCCTGGAGTAGAAAATGGCAAACCACTCCAATATTCTTGCCTGGAAAATTCCATGGACAGAGGAACCTGTCCATACGGTTGCAAAGAGTCAGACATGACTGGACACACACACACACACATATAAACACATACATACATAAAACATTTTGTTGAGGGTTTTTGCATCTGTGTTATTCAGGGGAAAAAAAAGGTCTTCAGTGGGTTTTTTGTACTATTGTCTGGTTTTCACACCAGGATAATACTGACCTCACAAAAATGAGTTTCAGATTGTTCCTTCTCTTGTATTTTCCAGAACAGATTGTGGAGAAGTGATGTTCGTTCTTCTTTAAATTTTCATATAATTATCCAATGCAACTATCACAACACTGAGAATTCTTTTTAAGTTTTTAATTATGACTACTTTGTTTAATAGTTTTGTTGCTCTTCAAAGTATATATTTTTTTATGTTGGATACATCATTGATAGCCTGTGCTTCTGGAAGAACTGGTCTATTTCATCTAAATTGACAAGTTATGTACAGAGTTGTTTTCAGCATTCATTAACCTTTTCATGTCTGCAGGGTCTGTAATGATGTCCCATGTTCATGCCTGATATTGGTACACATATGTGCCTTTCATTTCTTTGTCAGTCTTTCTAGAAAGTTGTGAATTTTATTGATATTTTTAAAGAACCAGACACTTTTTAATCCACTCATTTTTCTTTGGTTTTCTATTTCATTTGACTGATAGGTGCTTTTATCTCCTCATTCTTTCTTTTCTGTTTCCTTAAATTGAGAGGTAGATTTTAAATTTAAACTTACTTAAATTTAGAGGTCGATTATAGATGGAAATCTAAGACATTTCTTTTATAATATATGAATTTATGGTGGCTCAGAGGTTAAAGCATCTGCCTGCAATGCGGGAGACCCAGGTTTGATCCCTGTGTCAGGAAGATCCCCTGGAGAAGGAAATGGCAACCCACTCCAGTATTCTTGCCTGGAGACTCCCATGGACGGAGGAGCCTGGTGGGCTACAGTCCATGGGGTCGCAAAGAGTTGGACACAACTGAGCAACCTCACTTTCACGTTCAGATAATGGAGGAAAAACAAGAAAAGGTTATTTCAATTTTATAGAAAGATTTCCAAAGCAACTCCTTCGATGAATAAACATCAACATTCTAACTCTAAAATTGCTATTATAATTTTGCACATAAAATAGAACTCTGAATTAGTTTAGCTGCTACAACTGCTATTTAAGGACACTCAATATATCAAAATATGAACGATTGCCTGCTATATTCAGGACACTCTTGGACATATAACAGTGAATAATAAATTGTTTCTGCTTTAAAAGATTGTATTGACTCTTTTTTCTATCTCCAAAGTACATTTATCCATTTTGCTCTCCATCCATTTCTCTACCCATAGCCCTCACATAAAAATCTGCAGTAGCTTTCTAATGGTTTCACTGTTTCTCTAAGGCTTCTACTCCAAAGCAGTAAGCTTTAAAGAGGGGGGGGGATGAGGAGAAATTTGGGTTATGTCAATTATTTGCCTTAATTTTGTCAATGATTTTGCATTACTTTTAAACTAAAATCCAATCACCATCCTGTTACCCATAGAGGCACCAATATTCTAGGTCTTACCTTCTCAAAATTAATCTTTTAATATAGTTTTTATTTCTTCCACATGGAAAATCCTTTCATGGGTCCTTTTACTCTGCTGTCAAATGATACAAAATGCCTTAATAATACCAATTCTGCTTGGGTAAATTTTAAGAAGATAACAAATTTAAACCTATAGGTTGTCACTAGCCCATCTGCTATTTGGGGAGGTGAGGGGGTAGCAAGGATAGTCAACAACATAATTGGAATCAGAAGATATATAATACTTCTATTTATGTCTTTCTTTACTGTGGAATCTTGAGCAAGTAACTTGGGCACTAGAATGTTTAGTTTCATTATTTAAAAAATAAAATAGCACTAAGATGTATTCCAAAGGATTAATGTGGAAGTTAAAGATACCAGTTAAAAAGTTTAGCAGATGATAGAGTAAGTGACCAAATAGACACTGGCAAAAGTTTCACAGATGCAAAATATACTAACCCTCTGAAAAGTGAAGTTGCTCAGTCGTATCCAACTCTTTGCAATCCCAGGCTCCTCCATCCATGGGATTTTCCAGGCAAGAGTACTGGAGTGGGTTGCCATTTCCTTCTCCAACTAACCGTCTAGTGACAGATAAAGATCCATGAAATACTTACCTCAGTTTATAATAGCTGAAAGATTACATTGAAAATAAATGTCTATGTATTAATATATATAAAATATAATATATAACTATTAGGAACCTACTATATAGCACAGGAAGCTCTACTCAATATTCTCAATATTCTGTATTCCCATATGGCCCATATGGGAAAATAACCTAAGAAAAGAGGGAATTTGTGTATATGTATAACAGATTCAGTGTGCTGTACACCAGAAACTTTATACAATATTGTAAATTAACTAAACTCCAATGTCACCAAAGATCCATCTAATCAAGACTATGGTTTTTCCAGTGGTCATGTATGGATGTGAGACTTGAACTGTGAAGAAAGCTGAGCACCGAAGAATTGATGCTTTTGAACTGTGGTGTTGGAGAAGACTCTTGAGAGTCCCTTGGACTGCAAGGAGATCCAACCAGTCCATCCCAAAGGAGATCAGTACTGGGTGTTCATTGGAAGGACTGATGTTGAAGCTGAAACTCCAATACTTTGGCCAGGGCTGATGTGAAGAGCTGACTCATTTGAAAAGACCCTGATGCTGGGAAAGATTGAGGGCAGGAGGAGAAGGGGACGACAGAGGATAAGATGGTTGGATGGCATCACCGACTCAATGGACATGGACTTGGGTGGACTCCGGGAGTTGGTGATGGACAGGGAGGCTTGGCATGTTGTGGTTCATGGGGTCGCAAAGAGTCAGACATGACTGAGCGGCTGAACTGAACTGAGGTGAATAAAAAAATTGAAATATGAGTTCTGTAAACAACAAGGATTTACCATGTAGCAGAGGGAACTACATTCAATATCTCAAAATAACCTATAATGTAAAATAATCTGAATATATATATATATATATATATATATATGTATAACTGAATCACTTTGCTGTACACCTTAAACTAACACAATATTATAAACCAGCTATACTTCAGTTTTTACAAAAGTATGCATGTTCTTCTATTCAGTTCAGTTGCTTAGTTGTGTCCGAATCTTAGCGACCCCATGGACTGCAGCACGCCAGGCCTCCCTGTTCATCACCAGCTCCCGGAGTTTACTCAAACTCACGTCCATTGAGTCAGTGATGCCATTCAACCATCTCATCCTCTGTCGTCCCCTCCTCCACCTTCCTTCATTCTTTCCAAAGTCCATGGAATTCTCCAGGCTAGAATCTGGAGTGGGTAGCCTTTCTCTTCTCCAAGGGGTCTTCCCAACCCAGGGATCAAACTCAGGTCTCCTGCATTGCAGGCAAGTTCTCTACCAGCTGAACCACAATGGAAGCCTATGTTCCTCTATACCTTGTAAATTAAAACAACTCAAATAACACAACATTTTGCTCAAAAGTAATTTCTACAAATGTTCTCATGTCCTCTTGTTATATGTTACTATTGCAAAGAGAAAAAAAGAGTAAAGGAAGGCAAGACAGAAAACACAAACAGGAAGAAAAGAAACATTTGTCAATATGCTCTTGGGATAGGTCAAGACAACCTGATCTAAAATAGATGTTCAATCAATATATAGTGCTTACATATAAGTTTATCTTATCCTCATTATTAACAACAACCCCTTTTGTCTTAGTAGACACAGATACTTAAAAAACTAGTTGTATTGTCAAAGTAACTCATTGAGATGCTCATTTCCTTTTCAATTGTCCAGGAAAAAGTTATAGATTTGTTTTAATCCATCCATTTTGAAAACAAGCTATTACTGCATTCTATTTTTGAGAGGATAAATATAATGGCAGTGTTCTGATTGAATATCTGTATTGGTGTTTTTAATACAAAATTATTCTTTCATCATCTTCCTCTAACTGTGAAATTATAGTAACTGATATTGAGCAAAATGAATATTTAAAAGCAGTATCTTTTCTACAATGCACCATGCCATAATTTAAACAGTTATGGTTTTATCATTGAATAAGCTGAAAATATTCTCATTCAATATAGGCCAATGAAAAATTTTAGAATTTGTTTTTATTTTGCTAAATAGGACTTCCAAAAATGAATTCTGTTCCTCTGAAGATGATATTGTGAAGGAATATGGCCACATTCATTCTTATTATACTTGTTAGAATTGTGTAAGCAATACCACTTAACAAATTTATACAATTTAAGATCATCATCTTGTTCCTCATTTGAATTTCAATATGGTCAAATGAAGAATGGTTTAATAATGACCAGATACTAATCTAATGATTTTTCATGAAAATAATTGGACTATTTGGAGAGTTAAAACCCTGAGATCAATTTTGTACGTCTCAAGATGTATTTATGTATCTGCACAACAAAAATAATTAATTATTCTACAGATTTGTTATTTTTATTATGTTAGCAATCATACAATAGATGGGTTACAGGCAGAAATAAGATTATAACTTTTGTTTTTCATCTAATTTTGTTGGCTTATACTTTCAAAACAATGTTTAAAAAATACAGGCAAAAGCAGCATCATTGCTATGTTTCCTGGTGATCTTTCTAGTATTTCACTATTAATATAGTGTCCAGAAGCTATTGAAAGTGAAATATCTATTGCTCTAGATGGTATACAAATGAGGCCACTTCTAGTTCAATGTTTTGTTTATTTAGACTCAGGTCTTCATCCTATATTTGACCCTACCAGCAAGCCAAGATATAAAGTTCATCCAGGAAGGAATTCTAAGAGAAAGCTTGTAACTCAACCTCCAAACAAACATAGATAACTCCTTTCCATGTGTTTCAAATAGGACCACCCTATACTATAGAAATTCATGTTGAGCTTACAATGCCTGGTAAATTTTCAGGTAGAACCTTCACTGTGCGGTATCCTCAACTCTGCCTCTGTGGATCCGCACCATCTGACAACATGCATCAGTTTAACCAATATCGCAGTACCTTCTGTTCAAAGCAGTCCTCCTTCCAAAGAATGTGTTTCCACTTTTAACACATGCCTTCTGGAGACAATGTTATATCCAGAAGGAGGGACTTCTTTCATGGAAACACTGTTTTTGGCCAACTGGAAAAATGCTTTAAAACTGCCTTGCAGACTGCTATGCCAGTGGCCACCTATTCCCCTTATTGAGCTGTTCTCAGTGACGGAAAGGGTAGATTCTCTGAAAAGAGGCAAGGGACTTTTCTATACCTTAAAGCATGTCTGAATCAAGCTCTGATTCTAACTTTGCCACTTTTATGAAAGTGAAAGTGAAAGTGAATTCCCCCAGTCGCGTCCAGCTCTTTGAGACCCCATGGACTGTAGCCAACCAGCCTCCTCTATCCAGGGGACTCTCCAGGCCAGAATACTGGAGTGGGTTGCCATTTGCCACTTTCATGGTTGTCATTTATTCTTAGACCAAAGTAAATCCTGAATGGGTATTTTACATATCTAAATATTATAGTTCATAGGTTTTGAAAATAAGTGTTTGTAAATTCTGAAAAATTAGGAAATAAAGCAGGTCTATAAGAAAGTTTGAATTTTTACTAGAAGTTTGTGTTAGCTAATGCTGAATGAATCATAATAGAGAAAGTTATAAATCATGATAGAGAAAGTACAGCTAGGAAAAAAGTCTGTGAAAATATTTATTATACAGGCCATTCTATTCCATTAATGTATCATGCAGGTGAGTATGAATTTGGATTTCAATGTGCCTAAGGATAAATACTCTTTATCTGACATTTTGATGTGACTAGGACATTTCTCTTATCTTAATTATAATGATTGTAATCTAGTTCTACAGTGTCAACAAAATAACCAGCATTGCGATTTCGCCTGTTGCTGTATTTGCCAGACTTCACTATAAATCTCCTCTGTAGCTGTCTCATTGTATTTGGACTGTGAATGCCTTGTCATTCCCGCATCCTGACTGAAAAAAACAATCACCTAAATTAGAAAATACATACTTTCAGCTATAAAATTCAGAAATGCTCTTATAATATACATGCTTATAATATAAGTGGTACAATTAAAATTAGTGCTTTGTCTCTTTAGATCAATAATGATTAAACAAATACACATCATGGGTAAAGGAAAAACTCAGTATATAAAAGTGAGAATTATAAAATATGATCTATTTTCAAATCCCAAAATTTTGCAGCAAAATTTCACTCCTTCTCAGAAATTAAATATTGATTGCTGAAATACATTTATTACACTATTGTGAATCCTCATCCAACATCATTTTCTGAAAATTATAAAATTTTCTATGATGACATGCAAAAATTTAACCCAAAGGTGATATTTTGGATACATACTTTTACAAATGAGAAATGATAATTATTACATTTTATTATGCTTTAAGTCCTAACTCTAGTTCAAGCACTGCTCTAAGAAGTCTATCTGCACTGCTTTCTAATTTTGTAATTAAAAAAAAATAGGACTTGCATGCTATGTTTTTAACTTTTTATTGTGATAGTTTCTGGTGAACAGTGAAGGGACTAAGCCATACATATACATACACCCATCCTCCCCTAAACTCCCCTCCCATCCAGGCTACCACAGAACATTAAGGAAATGCATGCTACTGATATGGGGCTTCCCTGGTGGCTCAGCGGTAAAGAATCCGCCTGTCAATGCAGGAGAGGTGGGTTTGATCCCTGAGTTGGGAAGATCCCCTGGAGGAGGAAAATGACAACCCACTCCAGTATTCTTGCCTGGGAAGTACTGGGGACAGAGGCTACAATGTGGTCCATAGGGTCCCAAAAAGTCCGACACAGCTGAATGACTACATCATAACAACAATGCTATTGATATATAGTGCCAATGAGGGAAACAAATGATGAAATATTAGGTTGAGCCATATGACATTGTTCGTAAATTTAAAACATCTACTGGGGGTTTCAGGTTGGTAGATGCAAACTATTACATAGAATGGTGCAGGGAGCCGGCCTGAACGTACAGGCCCCTTACGGCCCTAAGAGAGAACAGAGGGTCTCTCTTTGTCCTGCCACCCCTTCTTGTTAAAGTATAGACTGGCATTTGTCTCCTTCAGGGAAAAAACACCATGGTGACCTTTGGCCTGTTTTTCTGGTGCTGATAAACTCATCATGCCTGAACCTGTTTCCTATCTAGTTAATGTTCTATTGATGAAGCCTGTTTTCTATCTAGTTAATATTCTATTGATCTTAATCATGTTGGGCGCTAGGGTAATTAATGCTTTACTGATCTTAAGTGTAGGAATTTAAAACACCTGTCGCTCTGCACGTATGCAAACCCTCGATCTATTCTTAGTAACTCCTGTTAGTATATATATAGGCATGGTATTCTTCAATAAAGTTGTCGGAGTCAGATGCAAGCGGACTCCGTCCCTCTCAACCCCATCTTTCTAAGTCTTATTTTCCTAGGTACTCTGGTATTTGCGTTCTCGACCAGTTCGTTTGCCAGCAGGCTCTGGCAGAATGGATAAACAACAAGGTCAGAATGTATAGCACAGGGAACTCTCCTTGATATCCTATAATAAACCATAGTGGGAAAGAATATTAAAAATTATTTATATATGTAACTGAATCTTTTGGCTGTACAGAAGTGATTGGCACAACAATGTAAATCAACTACCAGTTCAGTTCCGTTCAGTCACTCAGTTGTGTCTGACTCTTTGTGACCCCATGGACTGCAGCACATCAGGCTTCCCTGTCCATCACCAACACTTGGAGCTTGCTCAAACTCATGTCCATTGAGTCAGTGATGGCATCCAACCATCTCATCCTCTGTGGTCCCCTTCTCCTCCTGCCTTCAATCTTTCCTAGCATCAGGGACTTTTCCAATGAATCAGTTCTTTAGAGTAGGTGGCCAAAGTATTGGAGTTTCAGCTTCAACATCAGTCCTTCCAATGAATATTCAGGACTGATTTCCTTTAGGATTGACTGATTTGATCTTCTTACTGTCCAAGGGACTCTCAAGAACCTTCTCCAACACCACAGTTCAAAAGCATCAATTCATTGGCATTCAGGTTTCTTTATAGTCCAACTCTCACATCTATACATGACTACTGGAAAAACCATAGCTTTGACTAGACAAACCTTTGTTGGTAAAGCAATGTCTCTGCTTTCTAATATGCTGTCTAGGTTTGTCATAACTTTTCTCCCAAGGAGCAAGTGTCTTTTAGCTTCATGGCTGCAGTCACCATCTGTAGTGATTTTGGAGCCCAAGCAGATAAAGTCTGTCCCTGTTTCCATTGTTTCCCCATCTATTTGCCATGAAGTGATGGGACTGGATGCCATGATCTTCATTTTCTGAATGTTGAGTTTTAAGCCAGTTTTTTTCACTCTCCTCTTTCACTTTTCTCAAGAGGCTCTTTAGTTCTTCTCTGCTTTATGCCATCAGAGTGGTGTCATCTGAGGTTATTGATATTTCTCCGTGCAATCTTGATTCCAGTTTGTGCTTTATCCAGTCTGGCATGTCACATGATGTACTTGGCATATAAGTTAAATAAGCAAGGTGACAATATACACCCTTGATGTACTCCTTCCCCAATTTGGAACCAGTTTGTTCTGTTTCTTCTGCTTCTGTCTGTTCTGCTTCTATCTGTTTCTTCTTGACCTGCATACAGATTTTTCAGGAGGAAGGTAAGGTGGTCTGGTATTCCAAACTCTTTAATAATTTTCCACAGTTTGTTGTGATCCACACAGTCAAAGACTTTAGTATAGTCAATAAAGCAGAAGAAGATATTTTTCTGAAACTCTCTTGCTTTTTCAATGATCAAATAGATGTTGGCAATTTGATCTCTGGTTCCTCTGCCTTTTCTAAATCCAGCTTGAACATCTGGAAGTTTTCAGTTCACATCCCATTGATCCTAGCTTGGAGAATTTTGAGCATTACTTTGCTAGTGTGTGAGATGAGTGCAATTGTGCGGTAGTTTGAGCATTCTCTGGCATTGTCTTTCTTTGTGATTGGAATGAAAAGTGACCCTTTCCAGTCGTGTGGCCACTGCTGAGTTCCAAATTAGCTGGCATATTTAGTGCAGCATTTTCACAGCATCATTTTTAGGATTTGAAATACTTCAGTTGGAATTCCATCAACTATACTTCAGCTCAGCTCAGCTCAGTTCAGCCGTGTCCGACTCTTTGTGGCCCTGTGGACTGCAGCACACCAGGCCTCCCTGTCCATCACCAACTCCCGGAGTTTACTCAAGCTCAAGTCCATTGGTTCGGTGAGTCTATACTCCAATAAATAATGAACCAACTATACTTTGTTAAACATAAAAATCTAAATAATACAATTTTCTGTGATTCAATCTAATGTAGGCATCAAGAGCAGCCAGGCTGCAAGTGACACAGTCAGGATGCAGACATGGACAACCTGTCTCTGACTAGGGCCGGTCCTTCTAAAATTAAGGCTGTGCAGTTCCTGACCTTTTGTTTCTTCCTGGGGGTCTACTAAATCCCCTTCTTATCTTGGGTACTCTCTGGAGCAGCCTTCTGAAATATCTTCAAATTCTTCTCTGCCTTCTTTCAAAAACTCCTTTCTGACTTTGAAAATAATTTCACAAATATTTACTGAATATCTATAGATTATAGGAAATAATATGAAAGCTCATTAGACATTCAGATCATACAGACTTTGATATTAATTTTGTCTCTGCCACAGGCCTTTGGAAAAATTATACTTTTTATTCTAAACTTTATCAACTATAAATTGAGAATGAAAATGCTTATGTTGAAGAACTCTGATAATAATTAAAATTTATAGAGCAAATAGAAGAAATGGTGAAAGCTCATTTTACGAGACTATTATAATCATAATACTAATACTAGATAGTGTTATTTGCTCAGTAGTGTCTGACTCTATGAGCCCATGGACTGCAGCCTGACAGTTTCCTCTGTCCATGTGGTTTCCTAGGCAATAATACTGGGATGGGCATTCCCACTCCAGGAAATTCCTTTCTCCAGGAAATTCCTTTCTCCAGGAAATTTTTTCAACCCAGGGATCGAACTCAGGTCACTTGTATTACAGGCGGATTCTTTATTGTCTGAGCCACCAGAGAATGCCAGATAAATACAGTGCAAAGAAAAGAACATTATAGACCCATCTTACTTTTGAACTATAATTCAAAAATCATAAATAAAATTTAAATTAATACTTAATTATTAATTAAACCAATTGATTAAAATATTAACTATTACTTGACTAAATCCACCAATCTTCAAAAACATTACATTAGAATCAAATAGCTTTACCTTTAATATGAAAGGATATCTTAACTTCAGGATAAATCCATTGATAATTTACCACATTAATGAGTTAAAAGTAAAAATCATATAATTACAACAGAAGTAGAAAAGCTATTTTATATGTGCTAACATATTTATGATGAAAAATCTTAAAATTAATAATAGAAAAGAATATTAACTTAGAAGTATATACTGAACAAAAATATAAAATATATAAGATGCCCAGACACAATACTGTTTTAGCATAGTACCATTATCTCTGAGCACCTATATCATATGTGAAACTATATAAATGTCTAAATATTATAAAATAAAATGACTCATTAAATTAAGAAATGACTTTACAGAGATCTACATTCATCAGTTTTTTAAATTACTGACAAAATATTTCTATAGGGTTTTTAAAATAAAATCAACTAATAAAATTTTATAGTATCTCTTTATACCATAAATAACAAGTAGAATATTATAGTCATAATATCAGTTATAAGGATCCTAAAAGACCTTGAAATTCCAAAAAGACATGAATGATCACACACACACACACACACACACACACACACACAAACACATTCAAAGAGGCCACTTATTACCCATTATGCTTTACACTGAATATAACCCCACATAACATTGCATTTTGATATTTTAAAGGATTTTTCAAAAACTTATAAAATTTATTTAAAAAATAAATATCCGTGAATAGCTAACTTAACCTCAAGAATATTTTTAAAAAGTAACAAGAATTACCAAAGCCATAATAATAAGCATTGTATAGTATGGTACACAAGTAGAAAGCTATCTAATGGGACAAATACAGACCTGAAACAATGAACTTTAATTCATGATTAAAATGAACTTTAATTCATGATTAAAATGAACTTACAATTCAATGATGAATGCATAGTCTGCTCAAGGCCTTGTATTGGGAAATTGACTCATTACATGGAGATAAACCCAAACCCCTATCTAAATACCACATTCCAGAGTGTACTGTAGATTGACAAAAGACCTAATGTGAAAGATAATCTTACAATGCTAAAAGAAAAATGCAAGAAGTATCTAGAATCTGTATCATAATTTTTAATAAATTTTCAAGCATATAAATCATTAAAATTAGAGACATTTAAAATTATAATGTTTATTGAAAATGCAAGAAAATATCTGGTATCTGAATCATAAATTTTTAACAAACTCAAACACACACATCATTAAATATAGTCCAATTTTATCAAATCACATTTAATTACTTCTGTTCCATTAAAATACCACAGTCAAAATTATAGAGAGACAATGGTAGGCAAAATTACTATACATATGGCCAAAGGGAAATATAGCATTCACTGTGCAAAATAAGGACACAGTTATAAAAAAAGCAAGTGCAGAAGAGGATTCCTGTTTTTGAAAAGCTAGTAATATATGAAAGTAAGTTCAAAATTATTATCAATTAGACAATGGGATATCATTTTTTACCTATCAGATTCATGAAAATAAAACACTGGGAAATGTCTAGTGTTGGCATGATGAAAAAATACAGGAATTATTATGATCTGCAGTTCATGGACCCTGGGCAGCCATTCTGAAGAGTAATCTGGACCTACCTGATCAAATTAAATACAAGCATGTGTTATAGCCCATCAGCTCTACCAAGGCATATTTTTCCTCAAGAAATTCCCACACAGAAGCCTAAGAGGATGTGTTTAAGTTGCTTATTGCTTAGTTGCTGCTCACCTTGCATTGAGATGGATCTCCATGATTTCTTCCAACCACAGGAATGTAGATAAAGGTGCCATATGTCACCTATTGACCTGGCTTCTAAACTGTATGTGGAATTCTCTGGTTGCTATTTCTTTCCTCATTTATAGGACAGATGTAGAAGATCCAATGAAGTATTTGAAGAACTACTAGATATAATGAGTCTGTTAGATGGACATTAAAGACTTGCTAGGTTAAATTACCACTTTGCTGCTGTTCAGTCACCCAGTCACATCCGACTCTTTGCGACCGCATGGACTGCAGCATGTCAGGCCCCCCTGTCCTTCTCCTGGAGCTTGCCCAGGTTCATGTCCCCTGGTGGGGGGGGGGGGGGGTGAAAAACCTCTCACTAATAGTCCCCTGGATGGTGGTTATTTGAATCACTAACATTTAGCAGACTATTGTTACTTCTCTCTAGCCTAGCCTACCTAACAAATATGGGGGAGGGAGAGAAAATCACATTTAAAAAAATGAGATAAAAGCAAGGAAGGCATAAATGTTAAATTGAAATACTATTATGCAGATAAACTAATAGAACAAAGAAATTTTGCCGCACAGGAATCCAGTAACATTATAGAAACTTGGTAACAAATTTGTGTTATAGCTTAAAGAATGATTATGTTTTAGAGTTTTTGTCACTACAGAGTTTTAGCTCCAGGTAACAGCCTTTCTAAAGGATATACAGTAGGTGAATTCATAGTAGAAGGAAGAAATAACAATTACACTGATATATGTGTGTACAATTGGGATAGGTTCAATATAGTAAAGAAATGTGTTTGGAAAATATGACTGATCCAGATCACAGCAAAAATAGTAAAATATTTCAATCCTTTGCTATTTCGTTGGCTAGTTTTGCTGTACAATAAACCAAGACAAAATTAAACTCGACCATTTTATTGGGACTTGGCTGGTTTGTTCTAATCTGATATACCTGGGATCGGATGCAGCAGCTTAGGCTGCAATTGCAGTGTACCTTCCTCACTCACGTATCTGGAGTCTTAATGGTCTTTCTCTCTCCCTTATGGTATCCTTCATCCAAGGTCTCCTTACCTGTCTTGGGCTTCAAAAGTGTAGTGATTTATACTTTTTACAAAGCAACTTTCTCTCAAGAGTCAAAAAGTATATTACAGGCCAGTTAAGGGCGTCTCCAGGAAGTGGTGCCATATCAAGTCTACTTTATTCAATGGGTCAAAGCTGTAACACATACTAGATTCAAGTGACTTAAGAAAGAGACAGGTTCAGATGAGAAACAGCCAAGATCGCACAGCAAGAGAGCATGTGATTAGTGAGAGATACCATTCTGTAAATATCGCTGATAAATATCCACGGCCATTAGTGGAGAAGACATTAAAGGCTTTTGAGGATAGAAATATCTTAATACATGTGCTTTAAGACTAAAATCTGTGATAGCTCTGACAAACAGGCTAGTGGCAAAATATATATATAGGGAGGAGAGAGGGGGAAAACACGAGGGAAGAAAGAAGGCAGGCAAGTTAAGAGGATATTACAATATATTCCCAGAGAGGGGAATGGCAACCCACTCCAGTATTCTTGCCTGGAAAATCCTATGGACAGAGGAGCCTGGCAGGCTACAGACAATGGGGTTGCAAGAGTCGGATACAGCTTAGCAACTAAATCACCACAATATTTTTCAAGTAGAAGAAGGTTGGCGCAAAGACTGCAGTGATAAAAACATGTGAGTATAGGATCTCTTGTGTAGGAAAACAGAATAATTTTTATAGAGTGAATGTGAAGAGGTTGGAGAAATTAAAGATAATTTACATTGTTTTATATAATCTGGGTGATTAAAAGAATAGAACCGTTAACTGATGTAAAGACACTTGGGAAAGAACAAGTTCGTTGAATCTGAAGTACTATTTGAACAAAGTATGTTGCTGTCAAATTGTGCAATTGGAAACGTAGGTCCAAAGCCTCTACCTAGAAATGAAAGTCAGTATAAAGGAGTCACCATTAAAACTCATAAAACTAGATAAAATCACAGATGGGTAGGGCAATGAGGAAAGAAGATAAGGCCTAAGGACAAAACATTAACTAACAACTTTTTCAGCCCCTGCTTTAGATGAAGGCTTTGAAGTTTTTTAATTCATACTAATGTTGATTAATTTGGACATCAATCAGTCCTTGGCTATACAAAGAGTTTTAATTTTTATTTACATGCCTAAGGTATTTTCATGTGAAGTTATTTCTAAATTTTCTCAAATAACTTTGCCAACACATACCATTCAAAGGCTATCATTTCTGAATCCAAGGTCTTGTTTTACTTTGCTGCTGCTGCTGCTAAGTCGCTTCAGTCGTGTCCGACTCTGTGCGACCCCATAGACGGCTGCCCGCCAGGCTCCGCCGTCCCTGGGATTCTCCAGGCGAGAACACTGGAGTGGGTTGCCATTTCCTTCTCCAATGCAGGAAAGTGAAGAGTGAAAGTGAAGTTGCTCAGTCGTGTCCAACTCTTAGTGACCCCATGGACCGCAGCCCACCAGGCTCCTCCGTCCATGGGATTTTCCAGGCAAGAGTACTGGAGTGGAGTGCCATTGCCTTCTCCATGTTTTACTTTAGAAGATTGATATTGGAACATCCTTACCTGGAAATTTTCAACTAATTGCTGTACTATTCTGTTTGAATTACAACAACTAGAAATAAAGCATTAAAAAAAAACTGTAAGAAAAGAGCTGAGATTCCAGATTTTTCTATTGTGATTCATGAAAACCCAGAAAAAATAATCAAAACTTATCATGAAAGTTATAAGAGATGTGCTTTTTTAGGCTTTCTATGTGGAAGATTGTCAGGGTTTCAACTCTATTCATGAATCAAGGAAACCTTACTTTAACTTTACTTGCATTATAGATTTTGTGCATATTACTCCTAAAATTGACTTTTTAAAGATTTTATCATCCTTTAAATATGTATTCCCAAGCATTACTATAATTTGCTTATAAGTCAGTATGAGAAAGAATCGTGGTAAAAATTAGCCAGTGTCATAAGAAGTAGAATTTCCAAGCAAATGTATTAAAGTATTGAATTCAGATATTTTCCTTTATGTTTGTTTTAATAATTTTGATTACAGCTTAGATTAATGCCTATTTCAAATATAGTAGATCAAGCATTTCCGCCAATAGAAAATAAATTGTATATATAATCTAGAAGCAATTTGTGTAAATTTCAGAACTCTGAGTGAAGGTCAGATAAACAACATGAAGTAAATGCATTTGTATGGTAAGAAATAGTTTCTCAGAATTTCCTAGAGTTGCAGGATTTAATGTTAAAAGTGCTTAATGTGCATTGTACATCAGGGATTTGACGACAGGAAAGATGGAAAGGTTTTAGTGAAGTCATTATGGCAGGAACATTGATAAAATGTGATGACATATAGCCATTTAAATAATGCATAGGAGAATATAAATTAAAGTAAAAACATTTCAATCATGTTACTAATGAAAGTATAGTGACCAAGTAGTAATTCTAGTTCAAGATATCTAATTGAACATGCTTCATGCTCCTTCCAAAATGTAAAAATGAAAACAAATTAATCACAGCATGGGAAAGAAACCAATGCCACTAGCAAGGAATGAAAGGAATATATTTTACAAGACATTTTCTCGATGAATACTTTAAAATTAAAGTATATTTTTCTTAGGAGTCAAATTGTTGAGTCATGATAACTTCACATTAAATTACCTAAGTAACTACCAAAATATTTTTACAAAATATATATGAGTCCCAGTTACTCTATAGCCTCTACAACACTTGCTACCACCAGTCTTTTAAATTTAGGGACTCTAATGAGTGTGTCAAAGCATTTTACTTTAGCTTTAATTTTCATTTCTCCAAAGAATAATGAAGCTATTCACTTTTCACGTGTTAATACCCATTTTTACGTCATTTTTATGAACTATATGTACAAATTTTATCCATTTGAATCATGTGCCTTTCTCATGAATTATGAGTTATTATATCTTGATAGAAATGCTTTTATATATGTGTATAATCAATAATAAATATAAAATTAATATTAAATGTAGAGTACAGTAAATATATAAATGAATATTAAATGTATACTATGAAAGTGAAAGTGAAACTTAGCCACTCAGTCGTGTCCGACTCTTTGTCGCCCCGTGGACTGTAGCCCACCAGGCTCCTCTGTCCATGGAATTCTCCAGGCAAGAATACTGGAGTGGGTTGCCATTTCCTTCTCCAGGGGATCTTCCCGACCCAGGGATTGAACTCAGGTCTCCCATATTGCAGGCAAACTCTTTACTGACTGAGCCACCAGGGAAATCAAATACATATTATACTGAATGTCAATCATATAAAATAGCTTATGAAAATATTAAATGTGAAATATATATGCATTTTGCATATTTCCAAACAGAAAATATTTTAGCTTGGTCAAGTTCAATGTAAGTTTTTTCATAATTAGTGTTTTTGATGCCCTGTTTATGAAAATTTTGTCATAAGGTCACATATGTTATCTATTATGAGATATAGATATCTTTCTTTTTAAAGGTATACTCCTCTTTAAGTTAATTTTCATGTATGGTGTGAAATAGGAGTTCAGGCTTATTCTTCACATATCAGTATCCAGATATTCTGGCATAATTTATCAAAAGATTACCCTTTCTTTATTTAATTATCTTGGTAACTTTGTCAAAAATCAAATGAGAATATATGTGGAGACCTACTTCTGAACTCCTATCCTGTTCCATCATTCTATATGTCTGTACTTACAGTTATACCAAAATGTGTTGATTATTTTAGCCTTATAGGAAATCTTGAAAGCACACAGTTTGAATCTCTAAACTTATTTTTCCAAAAATTTTAGCTATTTGACATTACTTGCATTGCCACCATGTTTTACAATCACCTGGCAAATTTCCGTTAAAAAACTGATCTGTGGATCAGTTTAAGGAGAACAAACATCTTAGGAGGACTTCCCTAGTAGCTCAGCAGTAAAGAATCTACCTGCAACACAGGAGACCGAAGTTCTACCCCAGGGTTGGGAAGATCCCCCGGAGAAGGCCACGGCAACCCACTCCAGGATTCTTGCCTGGAGTTTCCCATGGGCAGAGCAGCTTCACAGGCCAGAGTCACAAAGAGTTGGACATGATTGAAGTGACTTAGTTCGCATGCACTAGAGGGAATATACCCCTCTCAGTTTGTAAATACACAATAATAATATGTTCTATTATCACTAATGTCGAATTTGACTACTTGCTAAAATGGCTCTAGTTTTGGTTTTGTAATTTTCTTCATATTGGCTCCTGTGCCCTTTAGACACACTTTCATCATTTTTGGAACACAGTTATTTTCTGACACTAAAATGCTACCATCTCATCTTGTGTTTTGTGTTTCTCCGACTCTTCCCTAGAGTTAAGTATATTCTCCACAGACTTCTGCTTCTTTTATTAGAGATTAGCACTGGGCATTATGTGTGTTCATAGCTACTGAGTTTTCAGGCCTTCAAGGCCCCCTCAATTAACAGAACTAGGAAATACATGTGTATGTATTTACATTATCATGTACATATGTACATAATATATATCTACATTGATATACCTTGTATTTCTATGAATTTTTCCAATTACACTTCAATACACAGGATTCATTGCAGCCTCCTCCTTTTCTTATGTGTTACTATTTCTGTGACAGTAAAGAACATGGTTCTCACTGTCTATAATATTTTTACGTATCTCTTCAATCCTAATATATAAAGAAAATAATATTAGAACTCCTAGCCTATATCTCTATGAAAAATAAGTTTAATAACTAGACGATAATATTTTACAGTTATTTTGTCTTTAGTGTTACAGTTTACAGTCAAACTATTTAACATATTTCTTAGCCTTGTTCTATTCTTTACCAATCCTTTCAATGTGTGCAGTAGTTGTCTGCAATACATTATTATATTTGTAATAATTGAGGCTGCTGCTCAATATTTAGTTTCCATTTTTATTATAAGAAAAGTTTGTTGTTCAGTTTTGTCTGACTCTCTGAGACCCCGTGGACTGCATCACATCAGATTCCCTGTCCTTCACCATCTCCCAGAAATTGCTCAAATTCATGTCCTTTGAGTCAAAGATGGCATCGAAGCATCTCATCTTCTGAATCGAACTTCTCCTACTGCTCTCAGTCTTTCCCAAAATCAGGGTCTTTTCAAATGAGTTGGCTCTTCATATCAGGTGGCCTAAGTATTGGAGCTTCAGCTTCACCATCAGTATTTCCTTTAAGACAGACCTCCTTGCTGTTCAAGTGTTTCTCAAGAGTCTTCTCCAGCACCACAATTCAAAGGCATCATTTCTTCAGTGCTCAGGCTTCTTTGTGGCCCATCTCTCACATCTATACATGACTACTGGAAAAACCATAGCTTTAACTAAATGAACCTTTGTGGCAAAGCGATGTCTCTGCTTTTCAATATGCTGTCTAGGTGTGTCATAACTTTTATTCCAAGGAGCAAGCATCTTTTAATTTCATGGCTTCAGTCACCATCTGGAGCGATTTTGGAGCCCAAGAAAATAAAGGCTGTCATTGTTTCAATTGTTTCCCCATTTATTTGACATGAAGTGACAGGACCAGGTGCCATGATCTTTGCTTTTTGAATGTTGCATTTTAAGCCAGATGTTTCACTCTCCTCTTTTGCCTTCATCAAGAGGCTCTTTTGTTCCTCTTTACTTTCTGCCATTAGGGTGGTGTCATGTGCATACCTGAGGTTATTGGTATTTCTCCTGGCAATCTTGATTCCAGTTTGTGTTTCATCCAGCCCAGCATTTCACATGGTGTACTCTGCATATATACAGAGTGACAATATACAGCCTTGACTCACTCCTTTCCCACTTTTAACTAGTCTGTTTTTCCATGTACAGTTCTAACTGTTGCTTCTTGACCTGCATACAGGTTTCTCAGGAGGTAGGAAGACCCTTACTTTTTTTTTTTTTTTTTTTTTAAAAAGACACGTATTCTTCTTTTATTTTTATTTTTTTTTTAATTTTATTTTATTAGTTGGAGGCCAATTACTTCACAACATTTCAGTGGGTTTTGTCATACATTGACACGAATCAGCCATTGAGTTACACGTATTCCCCATCCCGATCCCCCCTCCTTATCTTTGACAAAGGAGGCAAGGATATACAATGAAAAAAAGACAACCTCTTTAACAAGTGGTGCTGGGAAAACTGGTCAACCACTTGTAAAAGAATGAAACTAGAACACTTTCTAACACCATACACAAAAATAAACTCAAAATGGATTAAAGATCTAAATGTAAGACCTTACTTTTTTTTGATGTAACTTTATATCCTGGAAATCACTCCATTTCAGTTCATAAAGATCTTACTTATTCTTTTTTACAGCTACATAGAAATCCATTATGTAGATATGTCATAATTTATTAAAACACTATCCAATATGTGGGCATTTAGGTTGTTTTAATTATTTGAGATTCTTCAGAATGCTGAAATAAATAACCTTTCACTGAGCATGAGTTTTGGACTTTTTTTTCAGACTGTATGAAATATATCATCATGGTAGATTCTTAAAAGGACTATCGCTCTGTCAGAAGTAAGTTTATCTGTAAATTTCTTCACAATTGACAAATTACCCTTTAGAAAGATTGTGCTTTCATGTATTCTAACAAGCAATTTTATGAAATAGTCTATTCCCTCCTCAAATATTTGTCATAGTTTTAATTTTTCCAAATATGTTGTTGGCAAGAAATGGTATTTCAATATTGTTTGATATGCATTTCTCTGTGAAAACAAGTTTGGAAATTTTGTCATGTCATCAGTCACAGTTATATAGTTCATTGAATTGCTTTCATATGTTTTGCTCATTTTCCTCTGTTTTTTGATCCTTTGTTAGTCAGTTTTAAGAGTTCTTGATATGTCAGTGATATTCATCCTCTTTCTGTTCCATATGTTGTAAATATTTTCTCTAAGTTTATCAGGTAACTTTTGTTTTTGTTTATGATGGGTTTGTTGTTATAGTTGTTTTGCCTTGCAAATTTTATGTCACATGCATAGCTTAGTCCCACAATCTTTTGATTTGAGTCATAAGGAAAAATAATTCATCCTTGTTTTCTAGTAGTTGTGTGGATTAATATTTTAATGCTTAGATATCTCATAAATCTGGACTTTATTCTTGTGCATGGTATGAAATACGGAAACTTTTTCCAAATGGCAACCTAGTTGCCCCAATACCATTGATTACAAAGCCCACCTTTGTCTCTATGATTTGAGTTGCTACATTTATTATATCCTAAATCTTCATATTCTTATCAGAACAATTTCTTTTGTATTGTCTTTTCTATTCCACGGATATACTTGTAACATCAGTCAGCAGTGTTACTGTTATTTTTAAATGACATAAACACAATATGTAATATATACTACATATTGTGCAATATACATTCATATATATCATTTAATATATATTTCATAAAAATAAAAGTAATTTTTGAAAGCTAAACCAAACAACCAAAGAAAAAGCAAAAGTCAGAGAGAAACTGCTTTTCTAAAATTAGATAAGTATATACTGAAACAGTATTAAGAATATGCTAACAGTGGACTTCTTCCTGTAGTCATTTCTTTCAAACATCTTTGCTTCTAATCTGAAAGAGTGATGTACATTCATTTTCAAAAGAAATTTTCTTTTGTTGCATGATATCATTACTCAGAGCAACAGCAGCTGGTCTTACTGTGCTCACCTGTGCTAAAATTCTGAGCATATGGCAATTTGAACTGCAAGATTTATTTTTTGGACTGGAGCACAATGCACATAAATGGCCTTTTTGAGAATAATAGAGCATTACACTCTCACTTCATTAGCTTCGGTGGAACTAAATTATGTTTTTACCATTCAACATTAGGGATTAAGGCCATGTCTACACATGCAAACTAAAGTGAAGAAATTAGGCAAACATCTGGACATTCTGAATAAAAAAGAAATGCTATCTGCAACAAATAAATATTCTAAGAGGGATTCTTGGCAAAATCTACACATAACTGCCTTAGTTTTCTATCTGATTTAGCACTTGCAGCCACAAACTAATAAAATATATTCATGCAGTTGGTTAATTTTGTGTGTCAAATCTTAAATACTGCTTCATGTATTTTTTTATTATTGTTGAAAATTTTGCTAACATGTATACCAATTAAAATATACTGGATTTACTAAAATATACTGAGGGGAAGAAAATACTAAAAATTACTTTGACATAATTTAAATTAAAAATGCTTTGTCATTTTCAAGCACATAAATCAACTCAGAGGAGAAAGTCAAATTTCAAAAATGTCTTCATCCTTTGGGGACATATTACACAGATGCGTAAGTTAAAAGCTACATACAATAAAATGATATTAACTACTATAAAGTAATTCATTAAATATTTTATACATAAGAAATGTGGAAAATTCTTAGAGAGATGGGAGTACCAGACTATTCTACCTGTCTCCTGCCTGTATGTGGGTCAAGAAACAATGATTAGAACTGAACACAGAACAGCAGACTTGTTCAAAATTGGGAAAGGAGTACAACAAGCACAATTGTCATCCTGTTTAATTAACTTTTAGGCAGAGCACATCTTGTGAGATGCCAGGCTGGATGAGTTACAGGCTAAAATCAAGATTGCCAGGAGAAATATCAACAACCCCAGACATGCAGACGATACCACACTGAAGGCAGAAAGTGACGAGGGATTAAAGAGCCTCTTGATGAAAGTGAAAGAGGAGAGTGAAAAAGCTGGCTTGAAAGGCAACATTCAAAAAACGAAGATCATGGCATCCAATCCCATCACTTCACAGCAAAGAGAAGCGGAAAAAGTAGAAGCGGTGACAGATTTTATATAATTGGGCTCCAAAAACACTGTGGATGGGAACTGCAGCCATGAAATTAAAAGATGCTTGCTCCTTGGAAGAAAAGCTATGACAGACCTAGACGGTATATTAAAAAGCAGAGATCACTTTGCTGACAAAGATCCGTCTAGTCAAAGCTGTGGTTTTTCCAGCAGTCATGTACGGATGTGAGAGTTAGACCATAGAAAAGACTGAGCACCAAAGAATTGACAGTTTCGAATTGTGCAGACTCTTGAGAGTCCCTTGGATTGTAAGGAAATCAAACCAGTCAATCATAAAGGAAATCAACCCCGAATATCCATTGAAAGGACTGATGCTGAAGCTAAAGCTTCAATACTTTGGTCAGCTGGTGCAAAGATCTGAATCAATAGAAAAGACCCTGTTGCCAGAAAAGATTGAAGGTAAAAGAAGGGAGCAGCAGAGGAAGAGATGGTTGGATAGTATCATCAACTCAATGGAGATGAATTTGAGCAAATTCTGGGTGATAGTAGACGACACATAAGCCTGGTGTGCTGCAGTCCATGGGGTCACAGTCAGATACAACTTAGCCACCCAATGACAACAAAATACATAAGAACCAGTGACCAATATTTGACTTTGAAAGAATATATTTCTAAATTGAATTTATATTTTTATTTTATAGACATGTTGAATAAATTAGATTAGATTGGAAGTAGTCAAGCTTTGGAAGGTCAAAATTAAGATACACATAAGAATATTAAAACGGTGTGGTTCATCTCAATTGTGTTATTAATGTTAGAAAACAGAAACATTCTCTATAGAAGATAGCATGGACCTTTTGAAACTAAAATATGTTCACATATTTTCTCTAAACACAAATGTATCCTGCTGTATTAAAAGTACATTTATCTCTGACCAGTGTAAAAAAAATTAATAAACAGAAACCTCAATATATAGAGTTGAGTATCATACCCTGTGACTATTACATAGCCAACAGGGAAAATAAAGACTCTTTCTGGCAAACACTTGGCCAAAAGAAAAGCCATGGGCTCTTTGTTTCCTATAACTCTCCCCACTTCCTTGTCCTCTCTAGAAAAGCATTCTTTCCCTTTTCCTTGGGGGAACTCTCACATGGCTACCATGGTTTCAGAACTCAGATTATAAATCTCTGCACATCCTAAGTAAACTCATCTTCTCTGTAGAAATACCTGGTAGCCTGTTTGTTTCAAGTCAACGTTAATTATTTTTTTTATGTTTTTATTATAGTCAGACATACTTTTTTTAAAACTTTCATTTTAGAATAATCAAGCATATGCATTATTTTGCCACACATTTTTTAAATGCCACTATATTTTGAGCAAAATGGATAAAAAGAAAATGCATCTAATTGAGTCTAAGAAGCTTAGCTATGTAAGACATAAGTGTGTATGTTTCAGAATGAATTAATGTTAGCTCAATCATTAGCTTTTTGAAAGTGATATTTGGGAAAAAGTATTACAACTGATAGTAACACTTTTGCTAGCCAACTAAGTAGGTTGAAATAGTTGTCAAGAAGGTCTGCTTGCCACTGCTGAGCCAAAGGAAAAGACAGTATTTTCAGTATCATACTTCCGCCCATTTAGAAGCAACTGTTTGAATGCATAGAGAAACAAGCTGATATTCTAAAGTAACCAGAGTGTTTCACTTGAGCTAGGAATCAAAGCCCACTTTGGTTTGGGAATATTAAAAAAAAACAAAAACAGGAAAAATTATCTACTGCTGCATAAAAATTACCCCCAAATTAGGCACTTAAAACAACAACAAACATTTTCTCATTATACAATTTCCCTGGGACAGGAATTCTGGGACAGCTTAGCTGCGAGGATCTGGCACTGTTTCTATTTTAAGGTTGTTAAAAGATTAACAATTTTTTAAGAGTTCATTTGAGTAAAATTGATTTAAATTGGGTAGCTTTCAATCTCGCACTTAGAAAGGCGCTTTTTGAGATGAATGGGGAGGTTTTTATGTGTGTGTGGGTGTGCATAGTCATTCAGTTGTGTCCAATTCCTGTGACCCCATGGACTATAGCCCACCAGGCTCCTATATCCATGAAATTTTCCTGGCAAGAACACTGGAGTGGGTTGCCATTTTCTCCTCCAAGGGATGAAAACTGTGTGTCTTGCATCTCATACATTGGCAGCCAGATTCTTTACCACCTCTCCTCCTGGAGATGTTTGGGGATCAGTTAAATAAATAAATAAACAAAATAAATGGGCTATAAATTGTTTCTAGGACCACATTTCCATTCTTGTAACTATTAAAATTTTAAGACAGGTACAGCTGTTTCTAATTCCTTTAAAAATTAGGTGGTGACTTGAATGATTTCAGGAGCTTGACACACCCATTCAGAAACATTATTCTTAGTTTGCATCTTACTGTCAGGGAGAAGATCTTCAACTAATATAGAAACCAAAAGACTCCTATGTTTTAGACTGTGAGTCTTGGAACATTTCAGTAAATCCCACAAAGGCTTCAGAATATTTTTTCTCTCCGGTACACAGCTTCATTTTAGCTTAGGGAAGAGGGACTAAAAATGGTCCTTCTCAGATTATGACCATCAGCTTCCAAGGTAGCCAACTTTTGACCATAGAATTATTTAAAAAAAAAAAATTCCGTACAAATGTCTTCTCAAGTTTCAACTGGAAGAAAGAATAAATATTCCAGAAGGTATAAACAATATCTTAGATGCAAGCAGCACCCCCAAAGAGAGTGTAAAGATATTACCCTCCCAAGATCCAGAGACAATCCCAGAGGGTAATCAAAATAAAGAATGACTTGGACAGTTCTCCTGAGAGCTAGGTCTCCAGTGGGATCTCAGCTGCAGATGGAGTGCAACCCACATTTCTCTCTGACTAAATTTTGGGCATCCCCAACCTACCATTTGTCAAGCCAAGATCTTAGAACACAAACAAGGAGGCAATAGCTGTTCCTGGGAGAGAAAGGATTGGCAATCAATGGGCACCCAAAATCAAATTCACAGTTCATAATTCAAAGATCTAATTATTACAAAAAATTGCTTTTGCCAACCTCTCTGCATTCAGAAAGGAAGGGACAACATAAAAATTTACCTTCCTCTCTTGACCACAGATAGAGACCTGAAAACTGACTTTGGTAAGAATTCTCACCCTTTGCCTGCTTTTGCCAGTTTTCCCAGGATCCCATTTGCAGGCTCCAGAGAGAATGGGCATCCAAGCAGGTCTCATGCTGATAATGGGAAACTGCAGGAAAGAAAAACTAATACTCCCCCATCCTATATAGTGATTGCTTGGCTGAGATCCCATTTTCTCTGGGGCAGTTTGTATATGCAGAAGCTTATCTAGGTTAAAAGTTGTCCATTGTGGCCACTGTAACTCCAGGCTATCTTTGATATGGTTAACCTGGTTTATTAGCCTTTGTAAAATTTTTTTCACCGGAGGCTTCATACTAGAAACAGTCCAGGTCCAGACTAATCCTAGAAAACCCAGTTTCTAAACTGGACTCACTTCAACCCCAGATCTAGTTTGGTTTCTTAGTAGAATCCAGTCTGGCCTTGGCTTTAGTCCCAGTCTGGTTTCAAAGTTGGACTCAGTCCAACCCTAAACTCAGTCCAGGTTTCAAGTTGGACTGAGTCTGACACTAGCTGATTTCTAGACCAAATCCAGATAGAGAAATGCTCAAAGTCTTAAAGCTTTTTAATAAGGCAAAAGCTAAGATCCTCAAGGCATTCAACTCATGACCTCCAGAGGCAGTAAAAACAGTGCATCCAAGGGATTCAAGAGGTACTTATACCGATTTGCTCACTGCTGCTGCAGGTCTTCAAGGGTCTGTGGTTCTCTCCTCTGTCAAAAGGTAAACTGAGGCATATTGAAAATTTTCAGGTTATATTTGAGCAAAAAAAAATCTATTTGAATTGGGCAGCATCCAATCTAGCAGATAGAAAGGAGCTCCAGGTAGTTGTATAAAATGAAAGACTTTTACAGGCAGAAAAGGATAGGCACAGGATGTTATACCAGGCAAAACATCAGTTTGGTTATAGCAAGGTTGCTTTTCTTTAGGGGATTGCAGGAGTCTTTCAGGCAAATTGCCTGACTGATGTTGATCACGTGATTCCTGACTGACTGGTTTACGGTTCCATTTCTGAGAAAGCCAGAACTATAATCACAACTCAGTTTAAGTGACATCAGACTTAGCATAAGTGACTCCATTTGAGGCTTGTTGTCTTGTTTTTATCAGGTTTTAGTCAAGATGTTGGCCTGGACCACAGTCATGTGAAAGCTTAATTGGGGCTGGAGGATCCATTTCCAAGACGGCATACTAAAATGGCTGGTAAGTTAATTTTAGGGGCTTACTTTGTGACTTAGACCATAAAGAATCTGCCTCTAGTGCAGGAAACTGGGCTCAATCCCAGGTCAGGAAGATCCCCTAGAGAAGGGAATGGCAACCCACTCCAGTATTCTTGCCTGGAGAATTCCATGGACAGAGAAGCGTAGAGGGCTTAATTCTGGCTGTCCGCAAGAGGCACTAGTTCCTATCATGTGGACCTTTCTGGGGGCGGGGGTTTCCTGAAAGTCTTCACCAAGTAGCAACTGGCTTTCTCTAGCTCCAATGGTCCAAGAGAGAGCAGAGCAAAAGCTACAGTGGCTATTTTCATCTTGCCTCAGAAGTCACAGGCTTCCCTGATAGCTCAGTTGGTAAAGAATCCACCTGCAATGCAGGAGGCTCTGGTTCAAGTCCTGGGTCAGGAAGATCCACTGGAGAAGGGTTAGGCTACCCACTCCAGTATTCTTGGGCTTCCCTTGTGGCTCAGCTTGTAAAGAATCCCCCTGCAGTACAGGAGACATGGATTCAATCCCTGAGTTGGGAAGATCCCCTGGAGAAGGGAAAGGCTACCCACCCCAGTATTCTGACCTGGAGAATTCCACGGATTGTATAGTCCATGGGGTTGGAAAGAGTAGGACACGACTGAGCGACTTTCACTTTCACAAGTCACACACTTTCCGTTCTGTATAGCAGAAACTAATATGACATTGTCAGTCAACTACACACTCAGACCAGTACTATTCAAAGTTAGTGGGGAATACATAATGCTGTGAATACTAGCAGAAAAGAATTAATGGGATATTTTGGAATTTCCTACCACAGAATGGGTATTCAGCAAATCAATGTCATACAATTTCCTTACCCACCACAGAGAAGTGTAAAAAAAAAAAAAACTTAAAACACAAAACAATAACTCTTTTAATTGTTATTTTAACTAAAAACAGGTAATCATCAAGCAAATACTTACGGTATGCTTTCAGAAATATTAAGATGGTAAGAAACTAAAAATAAATTTGCAATATTTATATTTCATGAACTGTATGTTTAGGAATCTACTGATTATCAAAATTTACAGGCCTAAATATAAAAGTGTTGCTCACTTAAATACATGCACATTGCCTGTATATCATAGCTGCCCTATTTAACTAGAACTATGAAAGCAAATTTTTGTCTTTTATTCCTGCATTGCCAGCAGCACCTACATATTGTCACACACAGAAGACACAGAGTAAATGTTTGTTAAATTGCTTTAAAATTTTGAGAGAAATCTTCTGTAAACAAGTACATGAACATGCATGCTGGTCTTACTAATATGTATTGGCGTTCAATAGCAGGCCTTTAAAGATGTACAATACAGAAATGTCTCAATGCCTGGTTTTTGATGATTTCACACTGATTTGAATATAGGCAAGTGTTATCCTAGGGTTATCCTAGGGCTTACCTGGTGGCTCAGACAGTAAAGAATCTGCATGCAATGCAGGAGACCAGGGTTCAATCCCTGGGTAGGGAAGATTCCCTGGAGAAGGATATGGCAACACATTCCAGCATTCTTGCCTGGAGAATTCCATGGGCAGAGGAAACTGGCAGGTTACAGTCTATGGGGTTGCAAGTGTTATTCTAAGTAAATTATGGATCAGTCAAATGTACTGTTCATTACACTCATCCTCTCCAAATCTGGGCTCATTTTTCCTCTTGTGGTAATCCCTCTGTTTAGTTGGGCTTAGAATTCATCTAAGGTGAATAACTGTTTTGGCCCAGAATCTTCCTAAAACCTAGCCCTGTGCCTTTCATCAAAGTCTAAAAGAATCTGACAGATCTATTTGTGAGCTGTTTGCATTCTCAGGGGGCTCTTTTTTTCTTCCCCAGGGGTGATTTTTCCTCTTTATATACCCAGTGTTCCCTTTACTTTAGCTACCTCCTTTGAACAAAAAGAAATACTGTCACTCTATCTGTCATGTTCACTTGTTAATTGATGGATTTTTCTTTTAAATAAAATAGTTGCTGCCAATGTATTACCTAAGCCAGACAGTGCACTTCAAACGTTTCCGCCCTGAGTGGAAACTCTGATAGAACCCTTTTAAGCCTTCCTGTCAGCCATGGGAAGGTATTATTACAAAGGGTTATTCCTAGGTATTTTCCAGCCAAAAGACACATACCAGAAAATTGCTTAGCCTGGGCTTCAGAAAACCATGCTAAATGCCACAACTGCTGTAAGACCTAGGTGACAACCTTTTTCAAAGCCAGGATAGTTTTTCCTCTGTCTACCTCACACAAGTGTGTCCTGCATATTCTGTCATGACTTTCACACCCTTCTGTTTTGGCTGGTCGAGTTGTAGGAAGCTTGCCCTCTTCTCTTCTAGACAAAGATCTTGTTTTAAATGACGTGATTTTTTAAAATACTCTCTCTTTCTAAAGTGATGATACCTATTTTCTTCCTTTCAAGATTACTTCTTCTTCTGGAATTGAGGCTTAAAAAAAAAACAACACACACATCATTTTAAAGGCGATACTTTTTTTTTTCATTAATAGATGAAATAAGCATCATGGATATCATGCAAATAAATTATAAATATAAATGTCTGCTAATTATTCAATCAAAAACCGTTATTTAGGCCTAAAGATTTTCTCTTTTAAAAATAGCAAACATGAAAAAAAAATAACAAAAATAAAAATAGCAAACATGATAAAGTGGGGAAATTATTATGGGATGTGATAAATATAATAATGCAAAATGGATTAAAAGGTGATAACAACAACAACAAAAATAACAAAACAAAACAAAAGATGATAACATTTTCTAGCTGTATTTTGATCCCAGTAGGGAGAAGGAATTAGATGCAAATAATGCAATTGACTTGACCAAGTGGTTGTAGCTAAAAGAGCTTTTGTCTTGAAACATTCCAATTGCTATCAAGTCCTCAATAATTTTAAAAGTATCCAAGATTCATGTGGGGAACAGGTGAGCAAAAGAGCCTGAAGGGATTGCTTATATAAGTAGGAAGTGTGTATGTGTGTGAGTCGCTCAGTCATGTCCAATGCTTAGCAACCCCATGGACCGTAGTCTGCCAGGTTCCTCTGTCCATGGAATTCTCCAGGCAAGAATAAGTAGGAAGGAGGACCAGGAAAACCAAAAAGGATGATGAGACCACAGTCAGAAGCAGCGGGGCCAGCTTTTGGCTCCTGCCTTATGAGATCGGGACCTATCTCAGTCAAGCACCATGATGAAAGGACATATGGGCCAAGTCCTATGCTAGTTCCTACCTTCTCAGATTTTACAGTCTAAGAGATGCAGAGAACCCAGAGGCAAAATCAACCACGCGCCTTCTGACAGTACAAAATAATGAAAGAAATAAAGACTACAAGAAAATATTTCCAGCATAAATTATTTTGGGGAGCATTCAAAGAGTAATATGCGTTTGTACAAACTAAATTGTCAGAGCAACAAAAGCAAGGCATCGAAAGAAGGGTAGCAGTATCAAATCTACTAGCAAGAGCTCATGTTTTAGGTCTTATCTAAGAAAAACTTGTTTCTTAACTTCAGTATGAGGGGAAAAAATGGCAATCATAGACAATCATTTTCCTAACTTTGCACATGTTAAAGTCTACAGTCAGTATTAACTCTTTGGCATAACTGGCAAGAAAGTTAAGTAGACTGACTAGCACTAAACAAGGGTGTAACCTAGTTTAGATCCATCAAAGGTGGTGAGCAGTCCTCAACACGGGCCAGCACTTAGCACCAGTTTTTTTTTTTTATTGAAGGATAATTGCTTTATAGAATTTTTTGTTGTTTTCTGTCAAACCTCAACATGAATCAGCCATAGGCACACATATATCCCCTCCCTTTTGAACCTCCCTCCCATCTCCCCCCCCCCCCCACCCCTCTAGGTTGACACAGAGCCCCTGTTTGAGTTTCATGAGCCAGACAGCAAATTCCCCTTGGCCATCTATTTTACACATGGTAATGTAAGCTTCCATGTCACTCTTTCCGTACGTCTCACCCTCTCCTCCCCTCTCCCCATGTCCCTAAGTCTATTCTCTGTTTCTCCATTGCTGCCCTGTGAATAAATCCTTCAGAACCATTTTTCTAGATTCCATATATGTGTGTTAGAATATAATATTTATCTTTCTCTTTCTGACTCACCATTTTGGAACATTGCATTTTCTACACTGCAGCAAGCATTGCCTGCCATAATCTGTTTAGATGTTGTTCCTCAGGGCAGGGAACAATGAGAATTGCGCATCTTGACTCTTGTTGTTTGTTCACGTGTGAGGACAATCGATAGCTAAAACTCTTAAATGCAGAGCAAGAGAGCTTAGAGAGAGAGCTTAGAAAAAGAATAGGGAAAATAGAGTTGAGTAGCACAGTCCAGATTAACTTTCAGGAATGGTGGAAACATTTAAACATAGCAGCTTGGTGCCGCCCAGCAGAGTAGCTACTAACCACTTGTGGCTACTGGACACTTGAAAGGTGACTAATGAGAAAAAGAAGCTGAATATTTAATAACTCAATCAGGTTGCATTTAAAGAGCCAAACATGGCTATTAGATACGTTATTGGAGAGTGCACATCTTAGAGGCATTAAATGATTAAAACTAGGACAATGATTCTCTGAATGCAGTCTGTAGGCTTCTGAGACTCTCAGAGACCCCTTTATGGGGCCATAAAATCAAAATTATTTTTTATAAAAATACCAAGAATCACAGAAAAAAAAATGAATTTCTGTTAAAAAAAAAAAAAAAAAAACTAAATTATTTGCTCTTTTACCTCCATGCTTTCACAGTGGCATTTTTCAGAGTCTACACAATGTAGTATGCAGTAGAATGAATGCAACAAGATATTTGAGAGCCCAACTATCATTTCTTAAGCCAAATGCTAAAACCAATAGGAAAAGTGCAAAATAATGCCAGTTTCTACTTTTAAAAATATAGTTATAGTTTATAAAGAATCTGTTGGCATATGTGTTAGCTATTTAAATAAACATTAAATGCTTTTAAGTATCAATTTAAATTTTAATATAAGTAAAAATGTCACACAAACAAATCTCTCTGGAGTCTTCAATAATTTTTGACTAAAATGGGGCCCTGTGGACCAAATCTTGAGAATTTCTTGACTAAGCAAATTAATTTCAGTGTTTTTTTGTTTGCTTGTTTGTTTTTAATAAAATAATTCCTTGCCCACTTAACAAAGTTTTGTGATTCTTTTGTGTTTGGGGGATCCCTTAAGCATGATTGGGGAGAGTCCAAAATGTCAGTTCAGTTCAGTCGCTCAGTCGTGTCTAACTCTGCAACCCAATGGACTGCTGCAAGCCAGGCTTCCCTGTCCATCATCAACTCCCAGAGCTTACTCAAACTCATGTCCATCGAGTCAGTGATGCGAGTCCTGGGTCAGACTATTTCTTTAAAATGAGCACTTTTTCCATAACAACCAAGCTACTCTGGAGGATGTCAGGCATACAGAGAATGAAAACTTGATTTTCTTTTTTATAACACTAGTGAATTATCCAACATCAGAATATCTGGTTTAATGAAGAAAAATTAAAACATATTAATTCCAGAGTCTTAAGGTACCGTATATGTAGAAAGAAAACCACCACATGCAACTTTTTACACCAAATAGTTCCTGTAAAACTAATATTCTTCTGGCCATGTACTGCCATTATGGGCCAGAAAAACCACACCCTATTTAATGATAGCTTTAGTTCCCAACTCAAAGATCCAGAATCATTATGCATGGACTATTCTCTAAACCTGAATCAATTGCTTTAACTGCACATTTATGAGGTTCCAAATTACTTCATAAAATACTCTATTAGTGAGTTAAATGTTCTAGTTCTAATAAAAAAGAATCATTTGTCTTTAGTTAAAGTTTGCACCATTGGAGAAGGGCCTGTCAACCCACTCCAGTATTCTTGCCAGAATTCCATGGATAAGGTCAGGGGATGTATCCACCCCAAAAATGTATTCCTCACTTCTAGACATTAAAACCTAAATACATCTAATATGCATTAAAATGCATACCAAAGGTCTCAGAATTACTTGCACAAATGACCTAAACCTTGTTTCTAGGACCTGTTCTGGGCTCTCTCCTGAATTTTTCATGCCAAGTATGAAAGACGCGTATGTGTCTCTCTAAACCCACAGGATAGCCAAGGGATCCTTTTAAAACCCAAGAGGTTTATAGGTTTTGAATATAAAGTTTGGGTGTTCAAGTGAAAGTATCTGTAGAAATACCAAAAGGATCTTACCTGTACCATATAGAACTTGGTATGGGAAGTGAAGGGGCCAAGATGTGGGTCATGACTATGTTCTAACATGGAACTCAAAGGCATCTAAGATTTTAAATTCTAAATTCAATTCCACCCTTCCAGCTCATTAATAAAGTATATTTGTCAAAATAGGAGAGTCTAGAGCACATTTTACTTAACAGTTTGCCTGAGTTAAACTTCCAGTATCAATACATTACTGTTGGGGGTCCTCCATTTATATGCTTGCCAGGAGTCCTAGAAATGTTAGGAGTGAGCCTGAGCCTTGTGCTCCTCTGGAAACAATTGTGATTCTATTGCCCACAGTGGTTCACACCCATGAGCAGATAAGGAATCAGTGATCATAGCATCTTGGGGGATAGAGAATCAACATCCATGCAAATAATGACTAAAATGTTAGTTAACAAAGATATACTATATTGCACTCTCTTAGGATTCTACTTTAACACTGGAAATTACACACTGGGGAGATTTATTATCAATTCACCTAGAAAAGGTACCTTATATACATACTCATTATATGTATTTATGAAAGCCTTTGAGTACAAACGCTAAAGTGTTTAGGTGGGGGACTCATGATCCTGTCAATTAACAACTGGCATACTATTACTTTTCCTACATTCTTAAACTAAGATCTTCCTCTAAGTATTCCAGTTTATAAAAGTTTCTGGCTGGCCAGCAGAGGTATACAAAGGCATTTTACCTCTTCTAACATGTGTTCACTCTCTTAGCTCTCCCATGGGCAGTGGACAAAGGCAGAATGTTTATCTGCTTTACCTTTATCCCCGATGGGGAAATAATGCTTTCCATATATTTTTATGGAGAATAGTCAACTATAGTACAAGTATAAGTGTCACTCCTGCCTCCTCTCAATGACCAGATTCCTAATGAAGTTCTTGTCCTCCTTCAAAATCCCTATGTCCTTACAAACAAAATTACAATACCTAAAAATACCAGCACTTCCAAAAAAGACATATCTCCAATTTCTCTATTCTAGTTTTTATTCATTAGGTATTTTGAATGACTGATCTAACCCAGGTAGTATTATAGGGCCTGGGGCCACATCCATAAACAAAACAATGCCTCTTCTTGTGGAGGTTAGATTCCAGTGTGTGTGAGATCATTTGAAGAGGGAGAGTAGTGTGCTATCAATAAATATGCAATACAGCAGTGGCTGGTAAGTGTGCTGGAGGAAAGGGAAGCAGATTAATGTGGCAATGGAAGAATGGGTGTTATAAAGAGTGCTCAGGAAAGCTTTACAGATACAGTGATACCTGAGCACATATGAAAGAGTGAGAGGGAAAGCCAGGTATCTAACTGTTATAAGAGTATTCTATGGAGAAGGAACAACAAAGGCAAAGTGTAAATGTACTTACCATGTTCTGAGAAGGGCAAGGTCACAAATCTGTGGCTACAGTAAATTGAATGAAATGGAGAGTCAAAGGAATATAGGTCACAAATTTGGAAGGAAGAAAGTCTACATTAGGGCTGTCTTTTACTTTGAGTCATTGGCGAGGCTCATAAAAAGAAGTGAATGATGTGATGCTTTAAAATGATTTTTCTGAGTTCTGCCTGGAGGGTAGAGTTCAGGTTTAAAGTAAGTAGGATAGGCTGAGTAATGCTGCAGTAATAAACATCTGTAAACCTCAATGATTTACAACCACAGAACTATTATTTGTTCTACATCTACATTTGTCATCGAAAAGGTGTTAGAGAAATTAAATGAATAGTCTTGTTTAGGCTTCAGAGACAAAGCAGAGCAGGCCTCTGACCTTGTTTCTAACCTGCCTGGATGCTGCCCAGACTGGGAGTGACTGGGAGTGACTGCCCGCTGTGAGGTCTAAGACTTGCAGCACCATAGATAAAGTGGGGGCAGAAATCTTGAGACTGGGGGGGCCCAGGATGGGGGAGGGAGGATCTGGCCAATCAAGCCCCAGGCTTATCCATATTCCAAGTTTTACACAGCAAAACAAACAGCATTAACATGAAACCAGAGCTGCAGTTTGGTCACAGATTGATGATGATATCAGTTTGTTAAGATCCTGGAACTAAAAGCAGGAACCTGGAACCGCAATCTTTGAAGTCTCATCCTGCCTGGAACCTTCTCCCCAGTGGGACTCCACATGTGCTGTGACAATCAACTTCACTGTGTGGTCTGGATGTTGGTCAAAACCCAATATGGTGATGCATTCTCTGCTCTTTCTATTTCTCTTTTCTTTTCATGTTAGTATGTTGAAAGTAAGCTAGATGACTCTCTAATAAATATTTTTATTATTTATTTGTATATAATGAGTGGCTTATTTTGTTAACAAATCCTCTGAACCTGAGACGGAAGTGAACATTTCCAGCAAAACAAAAGGGATGATAACCATTGTGGTTACTCAGAAAACCTAACCAGTGGACTCACTTCCATAAAAAGCATAAAGACAAGACATGAAATACATACATGTCTTTATGTTGAGCCTTTAACCTTCTGCCCCTAACACTATCACTTCTGCTCATATTTCACTGGACCATGTGAATTATATAATCCTGACTGATTCAACCAAGCAAAGAATTTCAGCACTAAAATTTGTTCATAGCAAGAGAAAAGACTATTTTGAACACCTTGACACCCTTATGGTCACAATTATTTTGTTCGTTCCCTTCTCCACATGCAAAAATATCTTCATTATCTCCCTAAGAGGGAAAACTCAGAAGTCCTCTCCAATATGATTATCAAATTTAAAAGCACAAAATCTAATGTGTAAACCTAGATGTGCCACTTATTTTACAGATGTGAAACATACAAAAGTAAGCACAAACACACAGAGAAATATGACATGCCCTCCCTACCCTCTACTTGTTGGAGTCGCAGAAGAGGAATGGGATAACTGGAATAAACATTCCTACTTAGGAATGGGAAGGATGAGGGTCGGGGGAGAGAAGGGTACCTAGAAGTCACTGAACCATGGAAATTCTGTACTTGCATCATTGTGAGGGCTTCCTCCCTGACAGGAGTGCTCCAGCCTGCCGTGCTCAGGGTCCCTTGGCTCCGATCTTTATACCCTATGTCATTGGATAGTTCTGAAGAAGATATGAGAAAATGACTTCATTAAGTAATCTCAGTGACTTCATTGAGATATGAGCAGCTTTCTAAGCTTTCTTCACTCCTGGAAGGTTTGAGGCTCAAGAACTTTTCTAAGACTTTTAACAGTAGTAAACCACCACCATGGGCTGGTGGTTCTTTGACAGTGCAGTTCTCTCAAAGATAGTCATTATAGTTATTCCATTCCTATTTGATTTTTTCAGTCAGCACTGTGTCCCAATATCTTACTCATAATTCTTTTGGAGACATGTCCTTCTCTCTGGACTTAATTGTGGATATAAACTTAACAGATATCCTAGGAAACACATTCCTAGTATTTTTCTGTAGGCCTTCTGGTTCAACTAAGAAGATTTGGTGGGTGAAGAATTAGTTCATTGAGAAATTTTAAAATGTATCTGATGGCCATATTTTCATTTTGCTCTTTACTGCTGCTATGCTGAATTTTAATTAGCATTTGTTTTTTAAAGGCCTTCACAGTTTTATTTTACTGTGTGGAAATGGAAACCAGGTGGATGTTTATTCTGCAAGTCTCCACATTTCTGAACTATCTTTAATCCCTTTCATTCCTTCTTGCAAGTCAACTAATTCTTGCATCCTTTCTTGTTGTAACATGTTGAAATAGAGTAAAAATAAGAAACTCAAGTTACTAATGTTGTTTGCTTAATCTTTTGTGGGGAACTAAAAACCCAATGGGTACAATATTTGTTTTCCATGTTACCACAGGTTAGAATTTTACCATTACATAGCATGAATCAGCATTTATTTAATGATATTTCTGAGACACTGATCACTCATGACCATAACCAATGTCACATATTTTAAGGTTTTGTTCTCTTTGTTCTGACATGGTCTAGAAAAGTTTTCTTGTCAGGTAGGATCTTCCTATTGTTCAGTCGCTAAGTCATGTCTTTCTCTTTGTGACCCCATTGACTGCAGCACTCCAGGCGCCTCTGTCTTCCACTATCTTCTGAAGTTTGCTCACATTTATGTCCATTGAGTCAGTGTTGCTATCAAACCATCCCATCCTCTGTCACCCCCTTCTCCTTTTGCCCTGAATCTTTCCCAGCATCAGGGTCTTTTCCAATGAGTTGTCTCTGCACATCAGGTGGCCAAAGTACTGGAACCTCATACAGGAAAAGCAACATTAATCTAGTTGCCAATCTTGAAACTTTTTGGTTGAAAGTTTGTGACTTACAACAATTTATTTTTTTCTTATCCTATATACCTAACCAGAATTTGCAATGGAATGGAGCTTACTGAAGGATAGAAACCATAGTGAGTGAATTATGATAACTGTATCAATCACACTTGTTCTTAAGGCTACTGCCCAGAAAGGATAGATATCAATATTTACATATTTCACTAGCAACTAAGTCACATGACCAAAATGTGAGTTTAAGTGGGGAGAAAAATAAATCCGTATTAAATAGCCAAATGTGAGAGAGGTTAAAAGGTCCTAATGAATACCATTGTGAACAAAGATGGAACAGGGGAAACCATATAGAAAAGTACTGAAGTAACCCAGGCATAAGATGGTTCTGGTATGTATGAGAGGTCATTATAGGGATGGCAAGAAGTTCAAGTCTAGGTAGACTTTTGAAGTGAGATCCAATAAGTTTTGCTAATGAAATGGGATGTGATTAAAAAAAAACTAAGTCAAGAATCAGTCTAAAGTTTTTTCCTGAGTAAATAAGACAGTCACCATTTACAGTCATGAAGAAGGTGTGTGAGAAGCCATATTGGGAGGTAATATCAAGAATTCAGCTTTGTGCATTTAATTTTGAGAATCCTACTCTGCATTCAATTCTATCCATGTGTATGGGGTTCTGAAGGGAGCTGTCTTCTCCACTAATGGCTATCTGGTTACACCTACTCTTTAAATCTGAAACTGCATCTGGCTTTTCAATGTTCTTTTATCCAGATACATTCCAATATTACAAGATTTATTATGTATTCCTACACTCAGTGACCCATAATACCTGCCAGGCTATGAGCTAATGGCATTAATTAAAAGTTCCTTATTATGCTCGTTTCAGAAAAATTGATCTCAGGGAAGGTAATCTTTCTACGGCACTCTCAAAAATTCCGGGTTATTTTTACTCTATTAAGCACAATTTCCTTTTAAAGCAGATCTTGTCTCACTTATAAAGACAGAAAAATGCTCCTATATTAGAACTACCATTTTTAAAACACTTAGGAGCTTGGGAATTATCAAAATTGAATATGCCTTAAATGTCTAAGGAAACTTGAGTGCTTCTTGGGGAGGGGTTGGTGTGTTTCACAGGAATATTTTCAAAAACATGGAAAAACATTGTTACCCATCCTATTGGCAACAATTACATGTAGCATAAGAAACAAATTTTAGTTGATCTCAAGTAGAACATTAACTCAATCATGCCTTTCAATTCTGGACACATATTGGCAGGAGTGGCATTATTGGATTGCCTCTACGGTCCCTTCTGCAAAATCAAGTTTTAGCATGCTATTCCCCAGATTATTGGAACCTGCTTGTAGTCAGTACAGAGAACTGTAACTTTGTAAATTACTGCACAGAGTCATAGATCAAATGTCACTCCAGTGGCTAAAAATGATAGAAACTGGTTATTTATTATCCAGTCCCACTTTGAATTAACTTCCCATAATTCCTGCTCATACATTTTTACTGAGCCTTTGCCAGCCTCTTAAAAGTGCCTGAAACTTCTGTGACACAGCTCACATCAGTTTCAGCTGCATTCCCTGGAGTTCCACTGGCTTTGGTCTGGAGCCTTTGCGAATTTCCCAGCATCATCACTCTGTGGATATTCACATCTTCTTTTTTAAACAGTAAGAGATTTCTTGGTTGGGTGGACTCAGAGCAGACACTCATTTTGTCTATGTCAGAAAAGAGTAGTCAAAACTAGTGGTAACTTCCTGAGTCCTACAGGGTTCACCCAACTCTGCCTTAATTTGAAACTCATAGTTTTCTACTCATCACTGTCTTTACTGGCACCAAAGTTGTGTCAAACCAGCACTTAATGTCTAACTCCCCACCCGACCTCCAATGCATGAAGATAAGAATGTTAGATCAGAGACCTCATCCCAGCCACCCAATTTTTTTTTATTTTGTTGTGTTTTACATTGATTTGCCTTAACTTGCTTCTCCTGCAGTGGAATTTGAATAAAATCAGGCCATTTTGTGAGTTGAAGTTGCCTACCATTTCCCTAACCCTAAGTTGCTCATGTGTTTCATCTTTGGTTTTATGTCACTTATTTCCAGTACAGGCCACAGTACTGGGGGAAAAAAAAATCTAATCTCCTAAAATTCCAAGTTCTTTTATCCTTTCTCTGCTGGCTACTGAAAAACTTGTGTTTCCACAGAAATTTCTGCCCTGCAGAAAACTTGTTCTAAATTCAGCAACCAGTCAAGCACAGCTGCAAAAGCCTTCCCAGCTCTCACCCCATGTTCCAACTTAAAGGATCTATCTCTGCATTATCCAGCTGTGTATCTCAATCTCTAAGGCGTTCTACTCTTTCATCTTTCCCCAAGGGAGTTCAGTGTGCAGCTCAAATTTCTCCTTCTCCAGCATACTTCTCAACCATCTGAAAAAATGTCTGAACTTTTTGTCATATGATACTTATAATCACTCAGAGACCTTTCCTTACCCAGGAAAGCAGAAAAAAGCCAAAACCACCGTTAATTTCATATTAGATAAGAGGGATACATGAATCATCTTCCATGAGCAGTATTTCTTCACTATTTTGACATGAAGCTCATTTCTAACACTATGAACCTAACTTCCTGTGCTGTGCATGAAACATCCATTTTTGACTTTATTTTCCACTAGTGGGTCTGTCCATTTCAATTGCTACTTGTTCTGGCAAACTCCCTCTCCTGAGCACTATTCACAAACAGTTTAGGAGCTCTCTTAGACCATCATTAAAAGTATACTTTAATTCTAGCAAGGCAGACAATAGGCACTGTTCAGGAAGCAGACAGTTAACTCTTGCCTATGGCCTTACAGTTTTAAACCCTTAATAAGAATTATATGCAACTTATTATTAAACAATATATTAAACCCAGAGGATGTCATCATAATAATAATAAACACATATGGTATATCATGTGCCAGAAGTACTTAAGTATTTTATTTTAACTCATTTAATCTTCACCCAGTCCATCCTAAAGGAGCTCAGTCCTGAGTGTTCATTGGTAGGACTGATGTTGAAGCTGAAACTCCAATACTTTGGCCACCTGATGCGAAGAGCTGACTCATTTGAAAAGACCCTGATGCTGGGAAAGATTGAGGGCAGGAGGAGAAGGGGACGACAGAGGATGAGATGGTTGGATGGCATCACCAACTCAATGGACATGAGTTTGGGTAAACTCCGGGAGCTGGTGATGGACAGGGAAGCCTGGCACGCTGTAGTCCATGGGGTCTCAAAGACTGAACGACCTAACTGAACTGAACTGAGTCTTCACAGCATCTTATGGTTTTAGTCCTATTATTTATCTAGGAAACTAAGGCAAAGGGAGTCATCTGCCCACTGTCACACAGTTGAGCAGCAATAAAGACTGGATTCCAAAGAGACACATTCATTTTCTATGAAGTTGCTTTATGATTCAAATGAAGCCTCCCTTCCACAAAGGGCATCAGAGAATCTGCCTACACAGTTCCCCTCCAGTCTATGCCATTTCCACTTCTTAACCTGCTACAGATTCCAGAGTTCCTATTCACAGGCAATTTATTTCATCTATTTTGTTTGTTTGTCTGATGTTGGTTTCTTTGATGGAGCTATAGGGTTTGACTTCACTCAGGTTTGATCATCTATTTCTCTTGCTATTATTTACTACCTATTTCACAATCTTTTTAAAATCCCCTGGAAATCCAACTAATAAAAATAAATGGGAAAAAAATCCCCTGGAAATAAAAAGAAGGAAGCATGGGTTGAAGAAACCCTGGACTGCCCCACAAAAGTATCAAATATGTGAATCTGTTTATGTAGATCAAGTGATTTGTCCAGAGTGACACAGCAAATAAGTGGTGGAGGGAAGCTTTGACCTCAGGTGGCATAAGTTGGCTATAATAGAATCTACCTGATATGGTGGTTACTATGTGTATAGTTCTTAGAAAAATATCTGGCATGTAGTAGGTGCTCAGTAATTTTCACAATTATAATTAATATTAAAGATGTGATTATTTTCAGTTCAGTTCAGTTCAGTTGCTCAGTCATGTCAGAATCTTTGCAAACCCATGAACCGCAGCACACCAGGCCTCCCTGTCCATCACCAACTCCCGGAGTTTACTCAGACCCATGTCCATCGAGTCGGTGAGGCCATCCAACCATCTCATTCTCTCTCATCCCCTTCTCCTCCTGCCCCCAATCCCTCCCAGCATCAGGGTCTTTTCCAATGAGTCAACTCTTCGCATGAGGTGGACAAAGCATTGGAGTTTCAGCTTCAGCATCAGTCCTTCCAATGAGCACCAGGACTGTTCTCCTTTAGGATGGACTGGTTGGATCTCCTTGCAGTCCAAGGGACTCTCAAGAGTCTTCTCCAACACCACAGTTCAAAAGCATCAATTCTTCAGCGCTCAGCTTTCTTCACAGTCCAACTCTCACATCCATACATGACCACTGGAAAAACCATAGCCTTGACCAGATGGACCTTTGTTGGCAAAGTAATGTCTCTGCTTTTTAATATGCTGTCTAGGTTGGTCATAAGTTTCCTTCCAAGGAGTAAGCGTCTTTTAATTTCATGGCTGCAATCACCACCTGCAGTGATTTTGGAACCCAGAAAAATAAAGTCTGCCAGTGTTTCCACTGTCTCCCCATCTACCTGCCTTGAAGTGATGGGACCAGATGCCATGGTCTTAGTTTTCTGAATGTTGAACTTTAAGCCAACTTTTTCCCTCTCCTCTTTCACTTTCATCAAGAGGCTCTTAAGTTCTTCTTTGTTTTTTGTCATAATGGTGGTGTCATCTGTATAGCTGAGATTATTGATATTTCTCCCGGCAATCTTGATTCCAGCTTGTGCTTCATCCAGCCCGGCATTTCTCATGATGTACTCTTCTTACAAGTATATATAATATACATATATAAAGATAATTATTATATTAAATATAAATCTTTAACTATCTCTCAAAAAACAGGGCAGTTCTGCCTCAGATTTCACACACAAAATTAATTTTGTCTCCTCTTAGTGAAAGAAGTGAATCAGCAAAATTTTAGAGGTCATTCAGCTAATTAATGTGACTTCCTAATTTTTACCATTCATTAAAGATACACTGATTCTGTGTCTAATGAGAAAATGAAGTGCAACCAAAACTTCTGTCCAACTGAAGCATGAAAGAGAACGAGAGTCAGGAAAAATGTTTAACATGGACATCATCATGTTAATAACATGGTATTATTAAACGTGGATATTCCCCTTTTTGCTGGCTTGCTTCTTTAAATCTTATTAAGCTCAGTTTTATTCTTCTTTTACACACATAAATAGCTTATGTCCTGCTATCTTAATGTATACTCCTGTAAAGAGACGTCATTCTTTTAAAATGTCTACCTTGGAAACTTTATTTTATTCCCATTAGATTCTTGTAATATATCTCAATCAAAGATTTCTTGAAAACGTACCACTTAGAACTTTTCGTTTAAAACTCGTGGATTAAAGGGGGAACTGAGTGCATGCCATTCCATATCCTATTGAAATGGAAGAAGGGTGGTGATCGTAGAGTAAAATGTCATTCATGGGTCTCTTGAGTCAAGAATTTCCTTGGCATGAAGGAAGCAGGTTACTATGTGGCAATACTGTGCTGCGTACTCAGTAGGGTCAGTTGGGTCTGACTCTGCAACCTTATGGGCCATAGCCCACGAGGCTCCTCTCTCCGCAGGATTCTCCAGGTAAGAATACTGAAGTCGGTTGCCATGCCCTCCTCCAGGGGGTCTTCCTGACCCAGGGATCAAACCTGTGTCTCTTGTGTCTCCTGCACTGCAGACAGATTCTTTACCCACTGAGCCACCTGGGGAAACACATGTGGCAATACTATCCTTACCTTGTTTCAAGCTTCTTCATGGAACCAGGAGAAATATATTATCCTAGGTCTAGCATGGCTTTCTTTCAATACCATTCTACTAATACATTTTTTTTCCCAAATATTCCAAATTATCCTAAGCCAATAATAGGCATTTGTTTCAATGAACAAGCTACAGTATTCCATTAGTGATGTCTTTTGATGTTAGCAAAATGATATAGCAAAGGATCAAGATAACCAACAGTAGCATTAGAAGGACTTGGGCCTTGAGTCCTAGATTGCCACTTAATAGCCAAGAAAGTCTGGGTAAGCTACAAATCTTATGAGAAAAATTTTCAAAATTTTATTCCTGTTGGAATTGTCTAAGTTTAAAATATATACTCATAATTAGTACTCATTCCAGGTAAAATAAATCTTAGCCTATAGAGTTGAAGTCTGACTGTATAGAGCTCCCTGACATTCAGCAAGGTTGGAGAACTGGTGCCCTTAAGCCTCATTTTCCCTGTCTTTAAAATGGGTGTAATAATAGCACCAGTATTGTAGGGTTATTTTAAGAATTAAATGAAGAAAATGCATGTAAGGAACATAGCACTATGCCTGGAACATTATAAATAATTCATACCTCCCACTTCCTGGCTGAACTATAAATACAATTGAAGACATTGTATTCCTCTTGTTCAACTGTTTCGCACATAGAAAGGACTTTTTGTGATTTCAATGAATCACTTGCACTATCTTTGAGAAGGGGAGTGAGACATTGGCATAGTATTATTGCCTTCTGCTCAGCCACAGAAAAAATACAAAAACACTTCTGACTAGGGTCTTCTGTAGAATCACTTTTTTCCCTAAATGGTTAGCCTAAGTTATTAACTCTTTCAGGTTGATGCACTGCCTAATTCTAACATATACTTATGACTGTCACTCATTGCACTTTTAGAACTATCTTTAAAAAACTTTCCCCCTCCTTTCCTCTCTCCTTCCCTCCCTCTTACCTTTCCCATGTTCCCTTCCTTCTTTTCTTTTTCCTCCCCACCCTTTTTTCCTCTCCTCTTTCTCTGCCTTTCCACTCTCATCCCCTCACCCCACATCTCTGTATCACTATCACGGAAAATCTGTCTTAAAAGGTTTAGCTCCAGGATAAATTGCTCATCTCTCCTGGCAGCACCCCATCTCCTCTGCCCATGTACCGCAGACAGTGTGAATTTGTCTTCTGAGCAGCAGTACCCCACATCTGTGTACTTCAGTGCTACCTAACAATAACGGACTGCCCAGCCTGGCAGATGACCAAAATGCAGGTGGTTCGTCAGCATTCACATTTTTTCCCCCAGAGAACCATTTTTAACACATTTATTAAATAGATTTTATGCATTCATACCACAGATATATTTTGCTCGTTATCATGTGTCAGAGGGAGAAGGCAACGGCACCCCACTCCAGTACTCTTGCCTGGAGAATCCCATGGATGGAGGAGCCTGGTGGGCTGCGGTCCACGAGGTCACTAAGAGTCAGACACGACTGAGCGACTTCACTTTCTCTTTTCGCTTTCATGCCTTGGAGAAGGAAATGGTAACCCACTCCAGTGTTCTTGCCTGGAGAATCCCAGGGACGGGGGAGCCTGGTGGGCTTCCGTCTATGGGGTCGCACAGAGTCAGACACGACTGAAGTGACTTAGCAGCAGCAGGTGTCAGGACTTTTGTTGATACTAAACAGAACAGACTATATATACCTGGCCTCAGAGAAGGGCACAAGTTTGAGGTAAGTTCAACAAATAAGCAAATTGTTGTTGTATAGTGTGATGTATGTTGCAGGAAAAATATTAAGTGTCCTCCCCAAACATTATGGAGTGCACGTGGCAAGGGTCTTCACTCAGTACTGGCTCATACCATCCGAGTTGTGTTTTAAAGAAGGATGCTGAAGGCTGGGGCAAGTGTAAGGGGGCTGAGGTGTGGCGTGGTATTTGAGAGTATGAAGAGACTGGTGAGAAACGAGACTGGAGAAGTTAGTGGAAGTCAGTGAGCTTGGACTTTATTCTTGGGGCACCAGGTAACTCTTAAAAATTCTTCAGGAATTTGGATAATGCATGACAGAATATCCTTGAAAAATCAGAGTCCCCTGTCAGTGTGAGAGAAAGTCAGAAGGGCAGCTGAAAACATGCTAGGAAAATGCAGAGAAATAGGTATAAAATTGTAGTTTTTAAACCAACCTAAAATAATCACCAAAGCCAAAGCTTTTGACTGTGTGGATCACAATAAACTGTGGAAAATTCTTAAAGAGATGGGGATACCAGACCACCTGACCTGCCTCTTGAGAAACCTGTATGCAGTCAGGAAGCAACAGTTAGAACTGGACATGGAACAACAGAATGGTTCCAAAAAGGAAAAGGAATATGTCAAAGCTATATATTGTCACCCTGCTTATTTAACTTACATGCAGAGTACATCATGAGAAACACTGGGCTGGAAGAAGCACAAGCTGGAATCAAGACTGCCGGAAGAAATATCAATAACCTCAGATATGCAGATGACACCACCCTTATGGCAGAAAGTGAAGAGGAACTAAAGAGCCTCTTGATGAAAGTGAAAGAGGAGAGTGAAAAAGCTGGCTTAAATCTTAACATTCAGAAAACTAAGATCATAAAAACTAACCTTTTTTATTATTTACTTTATATTTTAATATAATATTCTAAAGACTATTCCTTCCTTATGGAAGATAGGGCACACAATCGATCTCCTGTTCTATACCATACCACAACAAATGACACAATGGAGCAAAATGAGGTATAAAATCACAGAAATTTGAAGAGAAGGCAACCAAAAAACAAGAGATTCCAACAAATCTTTGGAAGAGTGAAATGAGATAAAAGAATGGGATGGATTTTGAATTAGGAGAATGGAAAAATTACTACTATGTCTTTAAAAGGAAGAAATGAAAAAGTAAAAATGTTCTTGGGACTTGGAACAAAAGGTTCCAGAATGAAGATGTTAGATGTAGGCTGAAAGGTAGGGGTGATGGGTTAAAAGCCTGTATAGACAGGGTGAACACCATGTGTCAGCCTCTTGACATTCTGTTAGAACATGCAACACTCCACCCCAGGTAATACAGTCCTTGCTTCTCAGTAGGAATTAGAGAGGGGCTTTAAAATGGAAGACAAAGGCCAAGCAGAGGATATAAGTAAGGCACAGGGGGTGAAAACTGGGGGATTATCTGAATACATAAATTGCCAAGATATGTTCACTGCAAAAAACTGCAGTTCCCAGAACACTGGGGGTCAGGCAAATATCTATTTAACACAGGGCCAGCTTCATGGGTATGCAACTTCTGCAGCCTCATAGGATCACTTGCTTAGAAGGACCAAACTCTTAGTTTCAGGATCTACAGATTTTTAATTTTTCAACAAGAAGCTCTGCATTTCCAGTTTTCATTGGGCCTCACAAATTATGCATGACTGACAAGATGTGTATTTTCTAAGGAAGAAGTGTGACCAAAGAGAAAAGATCCAGATATCAGCAGACTTGACTAAAACACTGAGTTTAATCAGCTTTTTTCTGCCTTACTATTAAATATGAACAGACATCTAAAATTAGGAACCATTTGAGTAAGCTTATTATGTGAAAGAAAGATGAAAAACAGCAAACATAAAAATGAACCCAGAGAAAAAAGGAAAACATCTTCATGCAAAAGAATATAATTAATAACTCTGAAAGTTCTGATAGTGACTAAAATAAGAACATGTCACTGTAAAAAAATATTCAGCAATAAAGAGCTCTTACAAATTAAAATATAACTAGAATCACAAGTTCAGTAAAAGCATGAAATATACACATGAGGAAATCAGTAAGAAATTAAAATAGGATGTTGAAACAGTCTATGGGAAATAGGAGAAAAAGGCAAAAAAAAAAAGAGGCAATAGTCTAGATAGTCTAGAAAATCCAAAGGCCAACCCATAGGATAATTAATGGAAGGATGAAATCAAAGAGAGGAATATTTCAAAGGTATGTTTTCTGCAACTAAACTGCAGGAAAAAATGCAAAGCAAATTTTCTGCAACGAAAGCTCATGTCTATAAACACAAAGGCCTACTGAGTACTAGAGAAGAAAAAAAATAAAATATGTATAAAAATAAAATCAAGGATACAGAGAAAATTCTAAAAAATGTCAGTGAGAAAGAAAACATTCAAAATATTACAATTAAAGATGAAATTAAGATCCTGATACTGGGAAAGATTGATGGCAGGAGGAGAAGGGGACGACAGAGGATGAGATGGTTAGATGGCATCACAGACTCAACGGACATGAGTTTGAATAAACTCCAGGAGTTGGTGACGGACAGGGGGGACTGGCTTGCTGCAGTTCATGGGGTTGCAAAGAGTTGGACACGACTGAGTGACTGAAATGAACTGAACTAAACTGATATCACACTTGGCAATAACAGCAACAAAGATTCAACAACAGTGCAGAAATGCTTTAACAATTCAGGGACAACCTGAAGGCTTATATAAATAAACTAGAATAAGATATAAAGACACTTATTTAAAAAGTTTAATTTCTATATGCAGTTAAAGAAGCATTATGAGACTGATTTTTTTAAAATGAAGTTGTTTTTCAAAAAGGAAAAGACATAAGGTTTTGCATAAGTTCCTGTGCATGAATCTGGTCCTGCCTCTAGATATTTGCCTGAACTCCAACCCAGGAGAGGAACAAAATGAATAGCGTTCTGGCCTAGGGAGCAAGGATTCTTTTGGGAATAAGAGTCCCAAGGGGTCTGAGAACATATGTGCAGGAAAAAAAATATAACTGATAAATTATTGGGTGAATTTAAGCCTTTAAAATTATTCTGGCAATATTCTAGAAATCTGTTGGAACATTTGGGCAAGTAAAGCACAGTGTTCACAGAATATTAAGCAAACACAGAACAGTTCAACTATTAAATCTCAATACTAAAGTGTAAAAGAAAAAAACTGCATATATGTATTATACATTCAATATATATTATATAATATATATGCTATTTGGTTCAGTAGTGGATATCTACAAAATTATATCAATTTAAATACTGACTATTGGTTTAATCATACATCTTGAGAACAGGAAAGGGAAAAAATCAGAAAGTCAAAGAAATTATTATATGCATAACTTGAAACAGAGAAGTAAATAATAGAAGTAAAAATCATTAGAATCGCTAATGAAAGGACCAGTATGATATTGAATAATATTGCATATAGATATTTTTTGCTTAAATCTTTATTACTATGCTCATAGGTTTCTATAATAAATTCCATTTTATTTAACATAATTTAAAACAAAAATCTCACCAGAAAATCATGGGACTCAATTGCTTTCTGAGATTTAAAATCTGCCAAATTTTAGGTCAGTTTATAATCTTCGCATTAAATAATGGGGCCTTGAGAGACTGCATTGTTAAAAGTCTGTCGATTGATAGACAAACCCACAGCCAAAAGGGAAAATTCGAAGACAAAACAGTAATAAAACTGAGTAGTCAAAGAACATTCATGACTGAAACATAACATGTCAGCACAGGAGACACAGAATTTAAGGTAAGGTAGAATAACAGTACTAAAGATTGCAACTAAAACCATACACACTCTAAGCTTACAAAGACCAGCTACACCTGTTATTTTATTATTTAAAATGCAAAACAAACAAACAACAACAAAAAAGTAATGGGGAGGGATAAATTAGGAGTTTGCAATTAGCAGATACAAATATATATATATAAGACCCAAATGTGTAACACAGGGAACTATATTAAATATGCTATAATAAGTCAATAATGAAAATATATATATATATGTGTACGTGTGTGCATGTGTTTGTATGTGTAAAACTGAGTAATTTAGTTGTATAACAGAAACTAACACAACATTATAAATCAACTATACTTCAATTTTAAAAAATGTAAGGAGAAAAATGAGCTAATATTGTGACAACAGTTCAAATGAAGAGAGCATAAAACAGTCAACATCTTTCTTTTGTTTCAACTATCTGGGTGTTTCAAGCCAAAGGCTTTCTGGCTGAAGTATTTGGGTTATTTTTTATGTGTACAAACTTATTTATGAAGAGAACACACATTGTTACAGACTCCCTTACCCACTTGCATGAGAAAGAAAAATACAATTTATTTAGAAGTGATAAAAGCCCTCTAATGTGCAGCTAAATTACTCACTATCCTTCTAATTGAATCCTAAATCACTAGGCTCCTCCACATGTATGAAGGTCTTCAATACCAACTACTTCAAAGGCATGTTATGACACCCTCTTCAAAAACAGCCTAAAATGGCTTCACTCTGAGTTACAGCATTTGGGGAAGCCTTTGCCATTTGATTTCTGTTATCCTCTATAGGCTTCATTTGCATACATTAAACTAAACGAGATATTTCATACTCTTCAAAGTGAACTTGAACCAAATAACTGGAGTGGAATGAAATCCTTTTTTTCTTTTCCATTTCCTGTTTCAGCTTGTGCCATGAGAAATCAAGTGGCCCGTTGTACACTTTGCCGGATTCCAATTGAGGGCATCAAGCTGTTCAACAATATGCAAATGAAATTCCGCTCCAGATTGTATTTTCCTGCACTTGGTTCTAGGAAGATGACAATGAAAGTTTCATGTAAAGCCTTGTCACAGTAATGTCAGGAAATTCATATTTTTCTTTTTCATAAACTTCTGGATATGTTTTGAAACCAGAATAAATTTAATTTGTAAGAAAATTATTAAAGATTCCAGCTGCAAAATTCAAGAGGGAGAAAAATCCTGACTCCATTTAAAAGTCTAGAAAAGTGAATTCTTATTTATTTTAAATAAGAATTCTTATTCTTATTTATTTTTAAACTGATCAAAATTATATTCTTAGTTATGGAGAGCCCTACACACTAGTCACCCACCACCAGAATCAAGAAAGGAACTAAATAGGAGTTTATAATTTGAGTGAGACGTCATTTTCTATTTTCATAACACCTGAAAACAATTATTGTCATTTTTTTTTAAATTTCCAAAGCTTTGTTAAAGGTGCAAGACAGAAGAAATATGGAAGATAGAATACATCTACCAGAAGTCCTTCTACCCTATCAGACCCTGCCAGTTAAATTCTCTAAGGATGGGCAAGAACAGAAAACACCAATGAATTTGTCCATGCGTTCCTGGATGCTGTAAGGGTCATTTAAGTCCCACAGAGGTTTCTGGAAAAGGTGTCATGAGTGACAAACATTGCTTAGCCATACTGCCTGGGACAGTCTCAGAACATTTTCATGCAGACCCAGAAATGACAGAGGCAAGATGCAGATGAGTGGTCAGGGACAGGATTCAGGAATACAAGAAAAACCCACTGGGACTTCCCTGGTGGGCCAGTGGCTAGGACTCCACGCTTCCACCACAGGGGGTACAGGTTTGAACCCTGGTCAGGGAACTAGATGACACATGACCCAACGAAGACCTGGAACAGCCAAATAAATAAATAAATACTTAAGAAAAAGAAGGGTCCACTATATGGAAAGTAGCATAGGTCACAGAACTAAAGATTAATATGAACCATATAGTGTCTTGGGCTTCTCCGGTAACTCAGTTGGTAAAGAATCCACCTGCAGTGTGGGAGACCCGGTTTGATTCCTGGGTTGGGAAGATCCCCTGGAAAAGGGAATGGCTACCCACTCCAGTATTCTGGCCTGCAGAATTCCATGGATGGGGAACCCAACCACGGGGTCACAAAGAGTTGGACATGACAGCGACTTTTCACTACTACTGACATGGTGTATTAATTGGGTTTCGCAGGTGGCTCGGTGGTTGAGGAATTCACCTGCCAATGCAAGAAATACAGGTTCGATCCTTAGGTTGGGAAGGTCCTCGGGAGAAGGAAATGGAAACCCACTGTAGTATTCTTGTCTGGAAAATCCCATGGACAGAGGAACCTCGAAGGATATAGTCTGTGGGATTGCAAAAGAGTCAGACACGACTTAGCGACTAAATAACAAAACATAGCAGTGTCAAGTTGTTCGTATTTATCTACATCTAGCAGACTTGCTTAACTTTGATATAAATAGGCATAGTTATTTCAACAGTCATAAGGCAAAATCAAGTACAAAAAAATATTATTTTTACCCTTTTATTTGTCATTGAAACATTTTAAATAGGGATGTAAAATGGATGATCCCAGGAGTGATATTGAGAGATCAATGGTGCCTAAAAACTATGATACAATTACTCTTTTAATCCTAAACATAAACATATTTGGGAAAATAATTGAAGGTATAACCTGCCAGAAAACCTCCTTATCACACACACTAAAATTAAATACATAACACAATAGTGTATACACTGAACTATGTTTAAACCACAATAGTTACTACAAAGGAAAATATGAAATAAAAATGTATTGAAATAGAACGAAACAGACATATAGACTTTAACAATCCTGAGAACTATTAATACTGAGATCACAAAATAGTTCATTTTAAATATGTTCTTTTCTAAAAGATATTAAAATAGATAGTTTAAATTCAATTAATCAGTTACTGTTAAGTTCTATTCCACACAGAAAGGAAGACCATTAAGTGGAAAAGGACAAATATCTGGGTATCTTTTGCTGCCACAAGAGTTCTAATACAAAATATTGGGGGAGATCTACTGATTCTCTTTACTCTAACACTCCACTGCATCATAATATGGGCTTTCCAGGTGGCATTAGTGGTGAAGAACCTGCTTACCGGTGCAGGAGACATAAGAGATGTGGGTTTGATCCCTGGCTTGGGAAGATCCCCTGGAGGAGGGCACAGCCTCCTCCTCCAATATTCTTGCCTAGAGGATCCCATGGACAGAGGAGCCTGGTGGGCTACAGTCCGTAGGGTCACAAAGAGTTGAACATAAGTGAAGCAACTTAGCACACTGCATGCACATCATAACGTGCAGAAACTCCATTCTAACATAGTGTCACTATGGCTGTAATATACTACTGTTTATTAACATGTGATCTCAAGCAAATCACTTAACCTCTTTTCATCTCATGGGAATACTGTAATTCACAATTATATATCATCTTGCTGAGGATAAAATTACATGTAAATTGTGAAAGTACATTACATAAAGCCTATCGTCAAGTAGGTGATGGGAAAAATTACTCACTGAGTTTAAACCTATTGTACTTTATTGTGACATTCAAAGGCAACATTTCCAGACCCAACAAAAGTAATAAGGAGGTACGCAACAAATGGTAGTATATAATGCTTATCATATTTTTAAGGCTATGATCACTCTCTTCAATTAATGAGGAACAGATAATACTCATTCTTGGAAAATTAATAGCCAATAAATAGTATTTTAAAACTACACATGTTATAGAAATTCAGAGAAAAAAACTTACAATTTGAGTTAAAATAATTAAAGCCATATTCACAAAGATGTGTTACTCAGATATAAAAACTATCAACTTCAGATCATATTCTGCATTCTGAATGTAGGTTCTATCACAAACTATAGTCACCGAGACTAAAAGAAAGCCTGAATTTTTAAATGACTCTTCCTTACAGATCATTTAGACCTGAGTCTATAACATTGACAGGTACTGAATGGTTTCTACAGGCCTACATATGACATCTCTCAAAATTTTTTAAATAGTTCTTTCATTTTAGGTAATTTCACAAGAGAAACTAAATAAAACCAGGATAGATATGGGCAAGTGGTATGAGTACAGAGAAGTGAAGCAGTACAGAAAGCATTTCTTACATTAATCAAGTGTGAAAGATGATTCATTTACTTCCAACCATGTGTTCATCCATTGAGGATACTGATGCTAGAGAGTGCTACCTTTTGGCCAAGATTCATCTTCAATTTGCTTTGCTTGTCTTCAGATATTAGTTATTATTCTTTTCCATGTGAGATATGATTAAGTTGCAAGTAATATCATATTTAAGAAATAATGCTGCTATTAATACATCTTCTTCCTAATGTTTATTGCTATTAATATCCACTGAACTTCAATGGGTGACAAATTTGTGGTCAGTGAAGGAAAAAAATAAGCTTCTATCTTGTATACAATCTAGTACATTGAACTCTCAAGATCAATATAAAAATATATTAAATAAAAATGCAATGGTTACATTTTGTGTAAACATTTTCAGGAGATGGTGTATTATTAAATGATAATTCAGAAACATAATCAAATGACATTTTTTTTCTGTCAATTTCTAGGTAAAATGAGTCCATGAAATATAAAATAAAAATTTTGGAAAAGCATTCTGAATGTGTATTTAGAATGTGATCTAACTACACATTTCTTAGGAACAGAAAAAATTTCTTTAGAGTCAGGAGAGAAAAGGAACATGTGTGCGAAGCACCTACCTAGTTTACCATTTCCCTTGTTGTGCAGGAAAGACCCCTTGACTGCGAACCTGTGCAGTTTCCATCTATAGAGAAGCTCTCTCCACTAAAGATTATAGGAAAAGTCAAGCTGTACAAAAAGTCTGCTTTTATGCAAAGACTGCTCTTTACTTGCTCTCAATAGTCTACAGCTATCCACTGGAGAGAAAACATATTCTGGAGCTCATCAAAAACAAAAAAAAACACCAACTAAACTCAACAGGCATATGTCCAGAGAAATCTAATTTTGAAAGCTACCACAGGAAAGCTGATGAAATCATACCAAACTGGGTGTGTAAGCAATTCCAGTTGACCTGCTATTGTGTTACATGAGTAACATTAAAACTACGTGCCATCCCTCTGTGCTTTCAATCCATAAGTACAAGGATGAAATGCATCCAGTAAGGTGTGATGAGAATTGAGAAAATACAAGTGAAGTGATTAATGTTGGATACTGCACACAGTAAATACTCAATAATTGCTGTTATTTTAATGTTGATATTAATTCTATTTTATAATTGTACCATCTCCATAATTGTACATTATAAAAATTCCTTTCAAAATATTTACAATTATATATGCATGGTCCTTGACGTAAGAAATATCACTATTCATCTGTCTCAGACTTAGAAAGGTAAAATTTGGTTACATTCTCTTCCTCATTAACTCATTACAGAAAATTTATTTAATGGAGTCCTTTTATGAACATTTTTTTCCCTATATGTAACAGAGATTGATTTTGCATGATATTTTACCTTGACAGTGATAAAGGATATATTCAATTCTGTCATAAAAATATTATAGATGTAAAGCAGAAATCTGTATGACTGTAAAGAAAGAAAAGGAAAGAAGGAGACTAATTTTTAAAAAATGTTAAAAGTGAGGCAAGAAGAATAACTTCATGTTCCTAAAGACAGCTTTTTTCTAAAAGTTAAACTATGACTGCAATATGGCAATTCCTGAAATGGTACATTGACTACATTATCAAAAATGTCTATCTATTAATACATACATTCACCACTAAAAATTTTGACTAAATAGTAATTATTTGTATAATGGTAAGTAACATTAAAAAGCAATATATATCATAAAATATATAAAACTATATACTTATGTAAATAAAAGATGAAGATAGCAAATTATATAATTTTACCATGTTTTACTACTAAGTGTTATAGAAGATAAATATATGTATATACAAACATATATATTAAAATAGTCACAAGCTCTCCAATTCTTTCAGTACTCCCACACACACAAAAAACTAGACTGAAATTAGTAGAGCATATATCCTTCATTATGCAGTTTTTTATGTATATTGATGTGTCATATACCTATATTTTTTTAGGGACTTTTTCTTTTTTTTTTTTCAAAGTTTTGAGTTTTTAATGCAACTGAGAAACATTTCATAAAATTTTTAACTTAATGTGCCTTAACACATCTGTGACCAGTACTACCCATTTTAATAGACAACAAAACAAAAGGCAAGGGAAAATAAATGACACACTTTAGGCAATAAGAATTGGAATTAACTGCAGAGGCTCGGGGCCTTCAGTCTAGTTATGACCGAAGGAAATGAAATTTAACCTTTTACTCTTTTATGAAAACCATTAAATCATTTAAGAATTTATTTTTCTTTAAAAATACTTTCTTACTAGAAGATATAGCAGTACCTCTTCCAAATTTGGCACCCTTTTCTTCAGTAATATGGTAAACTGGGTACATAATTAAAGCTAGGCCTCTGCTTCTACCTGAATTAGTACAAAATTAAGACATTATCTTTTGAGAACTAAAATTATATGACATTTTTATTTTAGGCTGCAAAAACAAAAATGAGCAAACAAACAAACAACAAAAAACTTGAATAGGCTTGTCAAATGATGTAAGTTCATCCTTTCCAGGAAAGCAGAAGGTAGACCAGTGCAGGTTATCCTCAAGGCCACATACATCCTGCCTCACTGCTTGCTGCTTGCACTCTGCTGGATTTTGATCCTTCTTTGGGTCATAGTCTGGATCATTTTCCTCATCTCCTTCTTCTTCCCTTTCCTCATACGCTTATTCACCTTCTTCATCATAATCATCATCATCATCTGCAATAGCTTCTCCAGTAAAGTATAACACTGATCTTGGGATTATACGCTCATGTAAAAAGTGACCAATTTCAAAGTCTGCAGCAAGGATAGCTTCAGAATCATCATCCAGATCTCCACTCTCAGGAGCTTCAGGAGGGGCAAAAAAATGAAAGAAAGTCATTGGAAACTGCTTTGGTCACAGTACGAACTGCCCCACGTCCCTCGTGTTTCTGCTGCTTCTTAATTGTTTTCAAAGTGACATTCTTCCCTTTTTTCCAATCTATCTGGCAGCCTGTACAATCCATAATTTCTGGTCCATCAAAAGAAAAGGGATCAGAATCATCTGGTTCTGACCTCATCCTATATGTCTTTGTCAACACGTTGTTTGTGAAATATTCATTGGGTTCAAAGTGAAATTCTAAGACAAAACTCACAGGTTGACTAGCATCTGAGAACTTCACTTTAATATCTTTCCAGTGCATCAGAATAAGTTCATCATGTTCCTGAACCATATCACTGAGCAAGTCAACATTCTTAAAAACGGTCAACCAAAACTTGGGAATTCCCTTGGGATCTTCTTTTTCTTCATCCTTTTTCTCATCTTCAATCTTGGCCTTTTCTTTTAGCTCCTCCGAAATTTCATCTTCCTCATCTGGTATCCATTCACATTCTTCTTCTGTAGGTTCATAAATGGCATTAATGATCTCAAATCGCTTAACAAACCGAGGCTGATAAAGAACAGCATACTTTCTTTCAAGATCATGAACTTCCTCGTAGAATTTGGCTTCTGTCTGTGCACATTTAACTTGAAGGTTTCTGAGAGCATTCACTCGTCTTTTAACTACCCCAGGCAAGCTTTCAATGAATCCTGTTGGTGTTTCTACCAGACCATCAAGTCTTTCTTGAAGGGCTGCAAGAATCTGAGGATTTTGCATCATCTGAACAGCCAGCTGACGCGCTTTGATTTTTGTTTCCTCACTAGTCTCTTCTTCTTCTACTTCTTCAACATCATCCAAATCTTGAGCAAGTTCAGACTGTTCTTTGTTGTCGATGTCTGCGGTGTTGTGCAAATGCCAAATATCGGTGGCGAGCGCGGGGAGCCGGGCGGCCCGACCTGCGCAGGCGGTGACTCAGGGCGGCGGGAGGAGCCGGAGGCGGCGCCGCCAGCAGGTGGCGCTGAAACAGCGGACTTTTTCTTTATTATGTGAGTGATTAAAAGTAGAGAATCTGGAGACTTTTTACTTGCTCATAGCATGACTTTAGCTAAATTACTTAAATTTCTGCTCATCACTTACAAAATAAGGGGAAAATAATACCTTTCAATTTAAGTGAGATAATAAAGGGCTTGGTATACCACTTAACAGATGAGAGCTGTTCAATAAAGATAGAAGTCATAGTGGATGAAAGCCTACCTTAATGATTTCATTTTTAACTTAATGACCTCTTTGAAGACTCTATCTCCAAACAGTCACATTCTGAGGTCCTGGGGGTTAGAATGTCAACAAATAAATTTGAAGGGAACACATTTAGTCCATAACATTTAATTCATGAAAAAAAAAATGGTTTAATTCCTAATAGTTAAATTCCATTATGTATTTCATACTTCTTTTTCTTTCTTTGAATTTATTCTTTACTTTAATCTTTCATAGCATCCACATGATGAAATGTGTTCTTTGATCATAACCAACTACTTTGAGATTAGTCATTCTTTTATGAAAATCTCTTTCATAGAAATAGATTTGACTTTTTACTTTCTCTCTGCTGTATTAGAAAAATAGCTAATTTAATCATAAGCCAATTTTCCTTTTTACAATGGAATCTATTTCAACCTTCAAAAAATTATTTTTCAGAACATAAGCATTTTCAAATAGCTTTAAGTTTTAAGTGACTGACAAAAGTTGTTATTTTACATGTCCCTCTAATTTATTTTTTTCTTTAGAAATGTAATATAAGGACAGAATAAGTTTTTTTGCCAATCGTAAGCTTAAAGGCCTAGTTTTTAATATTGTATATACACTTTGTAAGAGCAAGTTCAAGAAAAATGTACGCTTAAGTATTAAAAAGAAGCCAGCAGAGACTGGAAATGCGTTATAACATACAGGCTTTATATTAAATTGGATAACAACTAGTTAATAACTAGTGAAAAACATTTCAGTTTTATTGTCTTATTAAGAAACAGAGTATATTAAGTTATGGGCAGGGATGGCCAAAGGAGAGTGAACATAGAAATTCCTTGTACAAGGTGACAGATTCTGACTACACTTTAACTTCTCAATATTATGTATGTGAGTTTATACATACAATCTTTGTATTTGTGATCAATAAGCATTATTTGTAATATGTAAACATTCACAATTTTATGGCAACATAATATTTTTAAACTTTACATTTATTTTGCTTCATGTTAATCAATATAGAAATGTTTATGAACACTTTTGTTCATTCATTCAGTTTGTTCATCCAACAGATATTTACAGGGCACCAAATATTTGCCAGATCAATGGCAAGAGATGTACTTTCATGAGTAAAACAGGGCTATCTTATTTTAAAAGCCTATTGCCTAGTAAGAATATACAGGAATCGACCAAATACCAAAATAAATATAAAATTACAAAGAGGATAACTGCTCTGAGTGAGAGGTACAGGCACCATGGTGAGTATAATATGGGAGAATATTATCTGGTCAGGATAGTTCAGGAAGGCTTCCCTAAGAAAGTGGGTTTTAAATTGAGATTTGTAGATTGTGTTTTCCCAGTAAAAGGCAAGGTTAAAATTTTTTTCTAAAGAAGAAGTAGAATATGAAAAGGCATATGACTTCAGGGACTTAATGATTAGAAGGAACACAAGGAAGGCTATCATACTTTGGGTAGAGCAAAGAAGGGAGAATAACCAGATGAGCCAGAAGAATGGAATATTCAGAACCAAGGAGGCCACATTAAAGAATTAGACTACAAAAAGTAATGGGAAACAATGAAGGTGCTTTATGAATAGATATAATCACATTTTTTATTTGGTAAAAATCACTCTGAAGGAGCAAGACTGATGATGTTAGACCAGTTAGGAGATAAGTAACTGTGGGGATGAACTCCAAGAGAAGAAAATAGAATTAAGATGATTTAGGAGGTAAAATTCACATTGGGAAGGAGTATGAATATGCAATGAGGGTGACTGAAATGTAGGAGTTAACACCTAAGTTTTCTGGTCACTAAATATTCTATGTGGCTTAATGGATCAGGAAAATCCCCTGGAGGAGGGCATGTCAACTCACTCCAGTATTCTTGCCTGGAGAATCCCATGGACAGAGGAGTCTGGTGAGCTACAGTTCATGGGGGTCACAAAGAGTCAGACCCACCTGAGGCAACTTAGCATGCACTGTATGCAAGGGAAACTTTTTATAGTGATGAAAAGGCAGAGAAACCTAAATGTACGCACAACTAATAATAGGACTTCAAAATGTGTAAAGCCAAACTTAACTAAAAGAAGAAATAGAGGAATCCACAATGATGTGAAAGGCAGAGAATCTAACACTTGTTTTTCAATAATTGAATAAGCAAGTAAAAAGTCAGTGGGGACACGCAACTTAGTAACTGAGAGCAGGTAATCCCTAAAGATAAGGAGAGCATTTTTGGTGTCATGATGTTGGCAGTAATAGGCATATGGATTCTTTAGACAATTTAATAATACCACTTGTTTTCATTTTCTGTGTTCTGATCTATTCTTTTGCTACATTTAAGACAGATGTTAACTCAGAAAATTCCTAAAATTACAAGATAACACTACTTATCCAGCAGGTTGGGGCACAAAAAAAAAGTTAACTAAGAAAATCAGCCTCAACAGCAGACTCAAAAAATTATCCAAAAAAGTTGCAAATAAAGTATTACCTTACCAAATCAGTGTACTCTATGGACATCTCTTTAATGAGCTAATATTTGGGGGAAAAAATCTGACACCGAATGAATGATTTTTAGTATGATAAAGCTATTTCACCTAAGCAAGCAAAAACTATCTTTGGCAACACAAAAAAGGTTGGATAAAGAGTAACTTCCTCACTCACAAAATAGCATATAAGCAGAGTTATTAATAATAACATATATTAAGGAGAAAAGAGACACTGTGAGGAAGACAATTACCCATATTAAGAAATTTTTAAAAATCTGGCAATCCATGAGGTACAGCAGGTGGATTATGTCAAGAACTAGCAGACAAAGAGACACTGATTTAAGAAACTATAAGTACCTAGGTAGGGATTCACTCTTGAAGGTTCAAAAGAACAGGAAAAAGATCCCTCAATGCTGTCAGTTCAGTTCATCATTTTTTGATCCAAATCCATGTCCACACCAGGCTTACTTATTCAGCTTTCCCTGATATAATAATGTTGGGGAATCAGATGCCATGTACAGTGTATACAAAAAAGGGGTTATCTCTTTGACTTGGGCATTTAACAGATTAGTATTCTGTTTTCGGTACTGGTCGCACATAAATTATGCTAACAGTGATCTTTCTTTGTGTGACTACTCACCTATGAGTATCCCAATTAACTTTCTGGAAGATTAACTTCTGTTGGACAGCACTGATAATTTACAGTCTTTTAAAGACTATTGACTGGTCATTCTTTAAATGGAGGTCTTTACAATCAAACTAAAATGAGCCTTCCTGTTGGATGGGAGGACAAAAACATAAAAAGATGAGTGGATCCAATTCTTCTATTCCCATATCCTTGATATTAGGGTAGAAGATGCCTTCTTCTGGGCTTGCTTATCCAGTGGTCTGACTATGGTTGACCACTCCCTTGCTATGGTGAAGTGAAAATAAAAGTGTTGGTCCCTCAGTTGTCTCCAACTCTTTGGGACCCCATGGACTGTAGCCTGCCAGGCTCCACTGCCCATTAAATTCTCCAGCCAAGAATACTGGAAATGGGTTGTCATTCCCTTCTCCAAAGGACCTTCCCAACCCAGGGATTGAACATCTCTTGTGTCTTGTGCATTGGAAAGCAGGTTCTTCACCAGCTGAGCCAACACTACTGCTTATTACATCTCTCCCCACTTGTAGAAAGTGGAGGATCAGAGACACAGCTCAGGTCTACATCCATAGAGTGGCTTTAGGCAAACAGCAGTGGAAAGATTGTTAGGACTTAGAAATTTATAAGTGACTCTCCAAACTTCTCCCCATCACATGAGAACTGATTTCTTACTGGTCCCATTTCACTAAGGCAGTTACTCCAGGGGTGTGTGTGTGTGTGTGTGTGTGTGCGCGCATAAAACAGAGAGAAACCAGGGTGAGGCACAGAGGTATAAATGTAATTCAGAAAAGAGTTTTTCTGAATTGACCAGTTTCCTTCCAAGCACAGGATTAAAAGATAGAAGTCTCAATACTATTAGCTCAGATACTTCATTTTCCATCAGTTAAGCTCAAATATTAGTATAGCCTTAGTCTCCATTTATAAAAATGGTATCCAGTGTGAAGTATTTTAGCATTTTCCTAAATCTTGATGTTAAATACAGACAAGAATATGTTTTAAGGTTCTATATCTCGTTTCAATTGATGTTTGCGCAGCTAGGTAAATTGACTGCTTAACTAACCATGCTGTGCTGTATTCAGTCTCTCAGTTGTGACCAGCTCTGCGACCCCATAGACTGTAGCCTGCCAGGTTCCTCTGTCCATGGGATTTTACAGGCAAGAATACTGGAGTGGGTTGCCATTTCTTATTCCAGGGGATCTTCCCAACCCAGGGATCACACCTATGTTTCCTTCTTGCATCTCCTTCATGGGCAGGCAGATTCTTTACCACTTGAACCACCTGGGAAGCCCACTTAACTGACCATACTTAAATGCTAATATAGAATCACTGACTCATTTTGATGGTGGTGGAAAGTCAAAGAGCCTCATATTCTCCTATTTCTTTAATGACTTGCATTAAAATATCCAAGGCAAGCTCGGAAAATGTGGGTGTTATATGAATTTGGGAGACATGATGACAGAATCACCCTCCAAGATCCTGACAGCCTCAAATGATGGGCCAAATTTAACAAGATGGGTATAATCAAAATAATTACAAGGTTGCACAAGGGATATCTTAGGGCCAAAAACCTAACTGCAAATAAATGACTGGGAAGAAATCTGGCTTAGCAGCAAAATTGTGGCAGAAAATTATAAAACAGCTTAAAAGCTTCAATATTAGCTGTCAATGTTGTGAGGTGAACATAAAACCAAAGTTCATCTTTTTATTTTTTGACTAAAAACAAACATCTACAACTTGATACTTGTTATGGTTAAACCATACCTAGGTTGTTTTCTTTTATTATACAACCTGCCTTTTTAAAACTACTTAAGACAAAAGAAAATCCATTCATGATTTTAAAAGTATGATAAATAGGATTATACAGCTTGAAAAATGTTATTAAAATAGTTGAAAATCTGAAATCTTTATCTTAAATTAAGGTTTTATATGGATAAAATGATGATACCGTACAACTTCAAATGATACCAATAGATAAAAATCTTCAAAAAATTAATTTTAACTTCACATAATTTAAAAGTAAACTGATGATGTAGATTGCTTACTGTTTGCCAGCTGCTATGTAACTCAATCTCAGAATGGTAGTTACCTTGCTGATTTGACCATATCCATGACCATATCCATTTGACCATAGCCAAAGTCTTTGACGATTTCAATTAACCTTTTTCCTATTATAGAAGGTATTTCTAGCTCTCACATGGACCCATGAATGAAATGAGTTAGCTGAAAAGGTGATGTATCTCCAAACGCTGGAAATGTTCAATCATGGAGTGAAAAACCATTTGCTGTTTAATGAATTCTACTAAAAATACCTTTCTCCTAATTTATCATCTTTACAAATGCAGTGTTCCTTTCAGTAAGTGTGCTCAAACATCTCCACAAAGCCTCAGTTCTTTGAAGATTTTATGACTCTGTCATGACTAAACAAAGAAGTACATTCAACGAGAGCAAGTGCCCAGAGTCAAGCCCTATGCTGACAGTTGATTCACTGCTAACTGAAAACAGAAATTAAAGAAAAATAGGTAATTTAAGTTTTAGACTTCAGAACTTTGGTCAGAGAAAATCTGTAGTCCTATATATATATATGTATACATATATATATATACATATTCCATGCATACATATGTGTGTGTATTCACTAGGATTCTGTCATAATTGCTTACTATGGATGATAATAATTACACTGCTTATAGACTGTGTAATATATGCCAAGTACTATAGTTCTATTTATATTAACTAACACATTTAATCCTCACCACAATCCCATGAGGCAAGTTTTACAGATAAAGTTAGACATATATATTACTATAGATAAACAAACAACAAAAACCTGTTGTATAGCTCAGGAAACTGTATCCAGTATCTGTAATAACCTATATTGGAAAAGAGTCTGGAAGTAATTAAAAAACAGAATCACTTTTCTGAATCATCTGAAACTAACACAAAACTGTAAATTTACTACGATAAAAAACATTAAAAAAATAAAAAAACTATCCGGTTTCCAAAAAAAAAAAAAAAGAAACTAAGACATAGAGTCATTGAGTTATTTGCTGAAGGTCACACAGAGAGAAAGTGCCCAGTCAGGATTTAAACTAAGATGTCCTACAGCTGATTACATGCTCTTGACCACTAAGGATACTGCCTCTCGTAAACATGTGCTTCAGTATTCAAAATAGTTTTAACTATAAACACCTAAATTCTGAATTTTAGCTTTCATTGGGTGAACAAGTAAAAATTTAAATTGTATAAATTTTTTAAATAATCTAATTTATTTTGGGTAAATGCCAAGTAGTTTTTTGTTGTTGTTGTTGTTGTTTAGCCTTAAGCTTATCTCCTACTGCCTTTATATGAATGGAATCCTCTTGTATATAATGGGTATAATTTCTACTAACCTATCTTATGAAAATTTAATAAGATAAAATATGCTAAACCTAAATTCTCAAGTCCTTGTGTTAGGCAGCATGATATATGCTGGAGAATTTTCAACAGGAGTATTTTAAACAATTTTCTGCATACAAGAACCATACTAATGATGTTTCTCTGTGTATAAGATCATACTAATTATTCAGATAGATAAAGCTTGTAAAAAATATTGCAAGTCAATATTAATAAGCTATAATTATAGAAAAGTACAGGAATAGAACAGAGCGTTTTGGGAAGGACATGCCACGAACTCAGAAGGAGATGGCCCAGTGAAACTTGAGGAGTGTGTCAGCTGAGTAAAGTTTTGTAACATGGATATGGGTTTAGCAACCAATAGAGAATTCAAGCATAATAGGAGGAAGGAACTGTGTTTATAAAACATGAAGGAATGAGATAGCTAGTGGGCAATGGAAACTGTCCAGGGTTCAGCATGAGAACAGAGAATGAGAAAGTAAGGATTAGTGGTATGGGGCATGAGCCCGCAGAAACTTGGAGAGACAGGCAACACGTGAGGAGCCTGTAGCTAATGAAGATCCTTACAATGTTCCAAGGATTTTTCTGGACTGTGGGGTGTATGAACTGGAAGTGCAGACAGGAGGAAAATCTGGCAGTAGTAAGGACAATTAGGAGGCTACGCTACTATTGTCGGTATGAGAAATTTTGAGGGCCTGAACTTAATTTTAGGCAAGATAAAGAGAATGGGAGTTGAGGAAATTTAAGGAGATCTGAAAAACCTGACTTAGGTTATTAGGCAGATGGTAGTATCACTAAATAAGACATCTGACTTGAATAATTAGAGTTACAGTGGTGAAAATAAATAGAATTCCAAACATACAGCAAATCATTGTTTTGGTGGGGAAAAAAAATGAAAAGGAAACTCAGAGCTAGAGTTTGAGGTGCCTTGTGTGACTAATGAGAAAACTGAATATATGAATATGGATGGCACTCAGGTGACAGATAAAATTGGTACCTCTGAACTTCTGGTTGATAATTTAAAATAATGCAACTTATTGCAATCAAACAAGGAAAGTAAATGAAAAAAAAAAAAAGAGAGTGAGAAGCTCTCCAGAAAATATAAATATATACAACAATGCAAAGTTGATGATATTGTCGACTAAAAAATGATGTACAACTTGAGAGTTGTGAGTTATTTGGGGCAAAATGAGGACTGCAGCCAGGGAGGCAGCACCTTGGATAGCTCTGGGAGACTGCTTCAAAGCGGCAGTGGGGGAAAGTCAATATATAAGGTTTTGGTGAAGGGGGAGTTCAATGCCATGAAGCACTCATTTTACAAAAGGTTTTCTGTTAGTCATGAGGATCTGATGTCACCGTGAAGGGATTTAGTCCTTCTCTAGATATGAGGAGATGCAAGGATTGAGATCATAAAATCTGTTCCTAAAAACATCCAACACTCTAAAGACCTGTCCCACCAGATTCCCTGGAGCACAGAGTGCTCACTCCACCCTGAACTCCCTCAGGGACTGCTGAAGGTCAACAGCTAGAGCAGCATGGGGTTCAGTCTCCCCAGAGGCAGATGGCAAATGCCTTTGTTGTTCAGTCCTTGGCAAGGCTCTTGGTAAGTGCCAATTTGTAGTTGACAATATTATTAAATACTTGCATGGTGGGATTAATAATAGAAGAGATAACTCATTCTTTGCTCTTTTTGCTGAGACAGTGCTGCTGCAGTAATAATAAGAAGAAAGTGCAAGTCTTTAAGTTGCAGATTGAAACAGATGACAAGGCAGGTCATTTTTTTGCTCAGGCTCAGGCTTAACCTTGGATTATCAGAGAAGAAGTTGGCATTAAATTACTATGAGATTTAGGTCAAAGAAATACGAGCTTTTTGGGGAAAGAAATTCATTAAATTTTTGTGGACAGCTTACATAATAGTTTTTTGTTTTTTTTGTTTTTTTAACTTTACAGATCAGACATGAGAAGAACAGGTATTTTTATATACATTTCTTTTTAGGCTACAATGATTAATTAGAAAATTTCCAACTGGTACAGAATTGGTCTAAGACAAGACTATGCAAGCAGGCAACACAGTAGAATTCTAGCCATTAATATCACATAGAATAAAGCTGTTCATTTAAAAAATATCAATAACTTCTGAACTACTTAGAAAGCCCACTGATGAACTTATAAAACCTCATATCCACATGGTTCCCCTACTTATAGGGGGCAAACATTGTAATCTTTACAGAGGATGCTTTTAGTTCCTTCCTACAATTCTGCTGAAATGAACTCTACTATTTGACTTAAACAATATCATTTGAGGAGCAGAAAGTTCTTTACCAATCAATGAACAAAGTAGCTGTGCTCTGTAGTTTGTGCTTTATATATTTTTACCTCTTTCTACAACTATAGAAAAAACACACAACTTTTTATGGCACTTTAAGCAAGTGCCTAAAGTTCAGTTAAAAAAATAAGTCTATATATGAATTCAGATTAGAGATAGGTAAAATTAGTTCCACAAAAGTTCGATAGAGAAAGTTCATAAGACAATTGGAATAGGCAGAGAAAGCTTTGTGATAGAGACAGGCATTGAGAAAGGCTTATATAGTAAAAGTAAAGGGAAAGAATTTAAAAATCCCAGTTAACAAATTGATCGAAGATTTTCAGATTAGTACAGTATGGTGGGTTTTGAAAGTCAGACTAAGGGATATATAGTTAATGCAAGAAAATTCATTTCTCAATTTTCTAAAGGTTTATTGCAACTATGAAGAAATTTGTTTCCCCCTAAAAATACAGTGCAGACCCTACTCCATGTCATACAAATTCCTCTGAAAGTGAAATTTCATTTACCTTTAAATCATAATTCATATATACTCAGGAATCATTAATAAATAATTTACTCATAACTTCATTAAATACAATGTGCCTAAACATCTTTCAAAGTTTTCCCAAGGTTTTATGTTATATGAACAATTTTCTTGAAATGTCCAATCTATAAAACTTCTACTATCTTTAAAAGTTTAGCTCTAATGTCACCTATATTTTAAAAATTTTATTTCCCATAAATTGCAATTATTTATTTTCTTTGATGGAGGATATGTACATATGCATATTCATTTATATATCTGTTTGCATTTGTATACACCTATATGTACATTTATTATATCATTTCTTAATTCAGCTCAGCAACTCAACTGGGGGGTGGTATGTGAATTTCCTCTCCAATATCATAAATATAAAGGTTCATAATATTTTAAGGTTAGTTTCTATAACTTTATATATATATAGCCTATAATGCTTAACACAATTTTTTCAAGAAAACAACTTAAGAATATTGTTTAAAAAGCATATATATATATATATATATATACACATATAGATACACATATATTGGGTTGGTCAAAATGTTCATTTGGGTTTTACTGTAACATCTTCTAGAAAAATCTGAATGAACATTTTGGCCAACTCAATATATACATAGATATTAACATCAGACTTTAATTCATGATCTGATTTTTCCATAATAGATTTTAAAACAATCCCATATGGACTTTGCTAGCTGAACTGAGTATGATGATAAGTGATTCAGATAAATGTGTGATGTTTCAGAGAGCTCGGAAGACCTCACAGTTCACATTCCCCTTTCATAGTACAAAGTCAATGGTAGGAAGTGGCTTCCCAAAAAAGTACTATAATTCCCAGCTCTTTGGCATTTACATCTGAATTTGTGACTGGTTTTTGCCAATAGAATAACAATGGAATTGACATGTGTTAGTCCCTGGTTTTAGAGGCAGATATCCATCTCTATTCTCACTCCCGGAGCTGGTGATGGACAGGGAGGCCTGGCATGCTGCAGTCCATAGGGTCGCAAAGAGTTGGACAGGACTGAGCGTCTGAACTGAACTGATTCTTCTCTATTATCACCTTTTCCCTTCTACAGGCTGGAAACTATGAATGAAGACTCAAGGATAGCAAAGCTGGGTCCAGAGAATTTTAATGTGGGAAAAGTTTAAACCTCACCTAAACCTTCAGGGAAATTTCGCAGTGGAATTTACACTTCACTGAACAACGTTGGCCTTTTATTTTCCCATTATCAGTCTACCAGTCAGGCACTAGCTAAGGATTAGCATGAGTGATGTAACTCCCCCAGGCACTTCTGACTCTCTATACATACAGGCATAGTGGCTCAAATAGCTCTTGGCTATATCTGAGGTACAGACCACAGAAGCAAAATAACAAACTAGTGAGGAGTACATAGGAACAGTAAGAGAGACCTGAGGGCATCTGGGCAGAGCACCAATAGCATCTGCTACACATATTATGTAGACACAAATCATTTGGCTATAATGAGCATGACTAAGAGCCCCGGCAATACCTAATAAACCTTCTTACTTACGAGAAGATGCCAACCAGATATCAAGGGTCTTATTTTACATCATTTCAGAACTATTAGGAAGACCAGACACAATAACTGAAAATGGCTAAAGGCACAGTTTTTCACATTCACAATTTTTCATATAGATATACATATGAAAAAGTAGCACAAATGAAACTCATTGTTTGGGGCTTACCTTTGGTAATGAAATCAATTCTATATCAGAGCCCTGAAGAGGGGAGGGTCACCATTCAAGCCAACAATGATTTCAGATATCCCTGTTAGACTTTGGGATGAATTTTTATTTAAAATAAAACTTAACCTCAAAAATGCTTAGACATATGAACATTTAGAGGGTCAGATGTTTCAAAATTAGTCTAGAGAATAAGGGTTGGAAGGCATGCCCTTTATTTGTCCAAAAGTAGACAAAATTTGATCTTTCATTAGCAATTATTCTCTTAAAGTGTGGCCACAGCAGGATGAGTGATAGCAGCATTGAGTGAAGCCCCACAAAAGTCATGGCAGATACATCAACACCCGCCAGAGAAATAACCAGTTGACTCTTCTTTCAATACTAAGGACTTGGATAGAGTTGCGCCTCCAATAAGGCATCTGGCGATGGCCCCAAACCAGCAGCAGTGGCAGCCTCAGGGGCTGAGGGAGTAGCAGTAAGTGTCTAGAGGCAGATTTCAGGAACCATGTTGGTTAGAATCCCAGTCACATATACATGGATAGAGACCTTTGGAATAATGATAACATAACGAAGTCTCTAAAATTATCATTGATAAAAATTCTCCATCAACTTTAAAAGCAATGAATGGAAAGATAGAAAATTGATTCTCATGTGGTTATTTATTGACTATGAACATAATGTAGCAAGGCAAGAAAAGTATAACTAAGACAAGAAAGGATAAATCATCTGACAGACCTGAAAAAAATGGCATTGGACAAAAAAAAAAAAAAATTGTGCCAGAAGGGTAAGTAATCTTGGAAAAGAATATTGTTCTAGTGGCTAGAATTGCCTCACTTTTAACTAAAGAGACTGATTAGATCACAAGGGAATCATCAGATTTTCTTACAAATCTTTAAATGTGGGGCTCTACATAAAGAATTAATAAGAACCAAGAACAAATGTAAGCCCTAAGAAAATATATGAACCTCTGGGGCAAAATACAGCTATAATGGTCAGTTAATAGGACAAATCAGATGATCATGTCTATTTATCTCTATTTTCTAACTTTCAAAACAGTATTCTTTCAAGTGTAACACTATCCATTGTTTCCCTTGATTTTAGTTCTGAGAAGATGGTTTGTTTAAAGCAAGTAAAACAAAATATAGGGTGGTAGCCAGTGGAAGAAACTGCAAAATTTTTAACCCTTTAAGTTTGCCTCCTTTTTCACATCAACTTTCCAGAAGGGAAAGCTAGATTAAAGTATTTTTTATTTAAAAATTACACATAATGCCAAAGAAAATCTAATTCTCTTTGGCAATATGCAAATTTTGATTTAAAACTATGCATATTTAATTTCTTTAATTTTAATTTAAAAATCACGCATATTGCCAAAGAGACTTAATTAGATTCTTTTTTGCCAAAGAGATTCTAATTGCATTTTCTTAAACTGAATTTTCAGCTTGCAATCATACATGAATAATAAGTATTATTTTACTTCCCTATTAGAATCAATCTGGAAGATAGAATCATGTATAAAAACAGTTATTTTGACATTAAAATTCTTAATTCTCCATATTTATTTTCTTACACCTCCTTCTTATCTTTAATTGAAGTATAGCTGACATGGGCTTCCTGGCTGGCTCAGTGGTAAAGAATCTGCCTGTCAATATAGGAGACACAGGTTTGATCCCTGGGTCAGGAAGATCCCCTGGAGAAGGAAATGGCAATCCACTCCAGTATTCTTGCCTGGAGAATCCCAGGGACAGATGAGCCTGGTGTGCTGCAGTCTGTGAAGTTGCAAGAGTCAGACATGACTTAGCAACTAAACAAGGACAGCATAGTAGCTACAAAATTATAATAGTTTCAGGTATACAACATAGCAATTAAAATTACCTTTGACTGTGTGGATCACAATAAACTGGAAAATTCTTCAAGAGATTGGAATATTGGGCCACCTTACCTGCCTCATATGAAATTTGTATGTAGGTCAAGATAAGCAGCAGTTAGAATTGGACATGGAACAGACTGACTGGTTCCAAACTGGGAAAGGAGTACTTCAAGGCTATATACTGTCACCCTGCTTATTTAACTTCTATGCAGAGAACATCATGTGAAATGACGGGCTAGATGAAGCACAAGCTGGAATCAAGGTTGCCGAGAGCGATATCAATAACCTCAGACATGCAGATGACACCACCCTTATGGCAGAAAGCAAAAAGGACTAAAGAGCCTCGATGAAAGTGAAAGAGGAGAGAGAAAAAGTGGGCTTAAAACTCAGCATTCAAAAACTAAGATCATGGTATCTGGTCCCATCACTTCATGGCAAATAGACGGGGAGACAGTGGACATAGTAACATACTAGAGTTTCTCGGGCTCCAAAATCACTGTTGATGATGACTGCAGCCATGAAATTAAAAGATGCTTGCTCCTTGGAAGAGAAGCTAAGACCAACCTAGACAGCATATTAAAAAGCACAGATAGAAGTTTACCGACAAAGGTCAGTCTAGTCAAATCTGTAGTTTTTCCAGTAGTCATGTATGAATGTGAAAGCTGGACCATAAAGAAGGCTGAATGCCAAAGAATTGATGGTTTTGAACTGTGGTGTTGGAGAAGACTCTTGAGAGTTCCTTGGAATGCAAGGAGATCAAACCAGTCAATCCTAAAGGAAATCAATCCTGAATATTTATAGGAAAGACTGATGCTGAAACTGCATCTCTAATACTTTGGCCACCTGATGTGAAGAGCCGACTCAGTAGAAAAGACCCTGATGCTGGGAAACATTGTAGGCAGGAAGAGAAAGGAACGATAGAGGAAGAGATGGTTGGATGGCATTACTGACTCAATGGACATGAGTTTGAGCAAGCTCCAGGAGATGGTGAAGGACAGAGAATCCTGGCATGCTGCAGACCATGGGGTCACAAAAAGTCAGACATAACTGAGCAACTGAACAACAAATATATTACACAGCATATGAAATTATTACAATATTAAATTTTTCTTTGTATTAGTTATGATCCTATATATTTACCCAATAATTTTATATTTTATTTGTCCTTATTATAGTCAACCCTAATAGTATCATGCATTCATGGACTCTCTCAGACCTTATTTTCCTATTCTGTAAATCATAACTTTATACTCAATAGTTGAAAGAAATTAACTATTCATTATGAGCAAAGCCTTCATAAATTTAGAAAACTATCTTCTTAAATTAACAGCTACTTAGATTTTTAAATACAACAACTAAATAGATTATCTTAATAGATGATAATTATTTTACATTACACTTTTGTTAAAATATACATATATATATTTAATTGACTCGATGGACATGGGTTTGGGTGGACTCCGGGAGTTAGTGATGGAGAGGGAGGCCTGGTATGCTGTGGCTCATGGGGTCACAAGGAGTCAGACATGACTGAGCGATGAATTGAACTGAACTGAATAATATTTTATATATCACTATTATTCTTCTATGTCATAAACTGCATGCATGTTAAGTCGCTTCAGATGTGTCCAACTCTCTGTGACTCTATGAAACTGTAGCCTTCCACTCTCCTCTGTCCACGGGTTTCTCCAGGCAAAAATATTGGAATGAGTTGCCATGTTCTCTTCCAGGTGAGTATTAATTTATAAAAAGAAAAATTTAAATGGTGGAAATTTGGTTACTCTCAGTGATAGCCGCAATCTAAAGTCATATACTGGATTTTGCATATGAAGCATCTATATTCATGTGAGACATATCTGTAACTTGATAAATATTCCTATTTTTAGGATTCCTGATTCCCTTCTATTGTTATTATATGGAATCATAAAACATTTATGGTTACAGTGAATCCTGCAGTTATCATCTCAAGGGAGATCAAATTTCATCCACATCTCTACTCACTTATGCTCCTTCTTAGGCCAGCCAATAAGTTCCAGAGAATACAAAATTAGGCAATGAAGAGTTATCTCAAAGAGCTTGCAACTAGCTATTAAAGTTTTACTTTAAATCAGCTCAGGAGGAAGTGAAATAGATGAATTAAAGATCAAAGGAAAATGCTATTACATACCTTTGAGTGGACTGGCAAGTTCATTTCATTAAAGTTGTTTCATAAGACATCTACTGTGAAAGTTTCAATGACCCTGAGTTAGATATCAGCTCACCTTCTCCAAGCATGAGAGATTGAACTAAGCGTGAGACTGGCTGTTTGAAGACTTCATTTCTTTTTCTGAACCTCTAAGATACTTTAAACAAATCAATTCACATGAGTTTCCCCTACTGTTGTCCTTAACTTTATACACTTAAGAATTTGTTAAAAAAAAAAACTTTCAAATCATGAAGGAAAACATGCTGCCAGTATGTTTAAATCTTGCCTATTGCCCTGAGAGTTATCTGTCTACTCTTCTTTCCCATATCTGTGGCATTTTTGTGATGTTTGACAAACATCAAAAAATTCCAGAGGATTCAGGTTTGATTACACATATTGGACTCTAACAAGTCTTGAAGAACCCAGATTTTTATTTCAAATAGAATAAGATTGCATACTTTATCCTCATCTCTAGAGTCATGCTTCAAGAGTGACTCTGGCACTGAGACTAATGTTTAGACAGAAGCGGTGTTTCTCAGATGGGGTACTCTAACTAAAAACGTGTAAAGGAAAGGAAACAAAGAAGATGTTCTCATACAAATTAATCAGCATTTGCTATCATTTTTCTTGAGAATGTAACACTTCTGTCATTTTTATATTCTCTTTGCCATGCATGGTAGGTACAGTTGAAATGAGAAGGAAGAAACAGGAGAGATTTTAGTAAAGTTTGCATACATTAGAGGGCAAAAATCTTTGTGAATTTCTCCCTGTCTCTCTGAATTATGTTATCATCAGCTCTTATGCCATAGGTTAAGACTATGTGGCTGAATAAATCTATGAAGCTTCTGCCAGTCAAATATTCTTTGTTATAATTTACCTTAATGCACAGAGCATGTATAACTTTTCTCTAACAAAGTGTGAGTATATATTCTGCACAATAAAGTGCTTTAGTCATATGGTTATATGAGTCCTGGTGACCTGGCTGACTTTTTCATTTCCTGTGGAACTTCTGTCCCATAGCAGAAAACTAAACTGCGAATGTGGCATGAAAAGCTGTCATGAAGATTCCAGGTAATAGGGACTACTTATTTTTCCTGTTAACTAGAAAATGTCTTCGTCTAATACATCTCCTTTACAAAGGGAGTGGTATGCCAGTATAGTAGTAAAACATTATGAAATTGAATACATTCAATTGATCATTTACCAAATCATGGAAGAGCTCTTTCTTATTTCTAAGAATAGTTTTGGTTTGCACGTGTGCTCAGGTGGGCCTGACTCTCTGCCATCCCATGGACTGTAGACTGCCAGGCCCCAGTGTCCATGTAATTTTGCAGGCAAGAATACTGGAGTGGGTTGCCATTTCCTTCTCCAGGGGATTTTTCAGACCAAGGAATTTAACCTGCATCTCTTGCATCTCCTGCATTGGCAGGTGGGTTCTTTACCATCAGCACCGCCTGGGAAGCCCTGTTTTGTTTTGTTTTGTTCTGTTTTTTGTGGAGGGGGCTTACTTAGAACTTATAATTTAAGTGGACTTGCCAATAGTGTGTATTTGTGGCTAAACACACATACATCTTTTCCACTGTTGCTCTCTTCACAATATTTGCAAATATCAGAGATCACAATAACATGAAGTTTAGCAAACATTCACAGAAGTGGGAAAAAAAAAACCCAAGTCATCATTTTTTTTTTCTACTTACCAAGAAAATTGGAATTAAACCCTCCATCTTCTTGGCTTCTTTGGAGATCTTATTTTATAGCTTTTCAGAGGAAAGCTCTCTGTGGATACCTGTCATTTGTTTGAGAAGTGATTCTTCCAAAATATTTCCCTTGTGTTTCAAATGTTGTGTTTTTTTTTCCTGAAGTTAATTTAATTTTTCCTCTTTGTACTCACATATATGTTTCTTTTCAAAGTACACTATATTTAAGCATGGAATACAATGGTGGATATTGCATTTTAATATCTGTTATTATACAAAGATATAAGTGTATTTAATGACAGTCTTTAATATTATTATCTTTATGAACCTATGTATTGATGTTCCACTCAATTCTCTTTCTCCATTCTTCATTAAAGTACTATAAAGTAAACTCCAAATGTGCAGTTATAATCCAAGATAATGCCTATTCATTATACCATTGGCAATAAAACTGATGTCTCTTCACAATACAAAGCATACATTCATTGATAATCTCTATTGTTCAATTGATCAGATACAACAGGTTGAAAAATGTAGATCAGTTAGAATGATATTTTCATAGCTAAATTGAAACTATTACAAGCTAAAAAGGGGGCATGGGCAAAATAAGGCTAAGAGAAAGCTTACAGTGGTTCAGGATATGAGGGAATAGACTAATGAGTAGAAGTTGTGGGATGCAGAGGAATATGCAGACAATTTAGGTCAATGACTGCTAAGTAGTTAAAAACTTTAAAAGTCATTATAACTGATTTGAATTTAACTATACCAATAAAGATTTCCCTTTTTTTCCCTCTGAAAAATAAAATCACACTCCAGCTGTAGAATGCATGGGCTAGAGACATAACAGAGATGTTAACAGTGAGATGCCTTAAAAGCCATTAATTTTGCAGTGGAGGCAAAATTTTACCTCTACTCTATTAGGGTCTTCAGCTAGGTCTGGGAATTAAATTGACATAAGGGAGAGTGATGGGGGAAAAGGCAGACAAATTTATTTAAGTTTTCAGGGACACATGACCTTTCACAAGGAAATGAAATTCCAAAGAAGTGTCAAACTTATATGCTTTTACGTTAGGTTGAGTAAAGGGAGGCAATTGTTGAAAAGTAACTAAATATATGGGGAGGCTAAAGAAAGATAAGAATTATTTGAACAAGATCTGCTTGTACAGAATTCTTTTGGCTTCTACTCCCTATCTCTGGTGATAAGAATGTTTCTTTCATCCTCAAACACAGAGGACATTTTTCACATGGGAGTTTTATCTCCTGCTTTCAGGAGGGAAAGGGGAGGTCAGAATGGTTTTCTGATACCTGCTGTTTTCATATGCCTTTAGCTCAAAATAATCCTATGCCAAAGGGGCACATTTTGAGGTGGTGTATTCTGCCACCCTGTACTTTAGTAGGACACTTTACAAAAGTTAAACTAAGAAAAACTAGGGACATGGCTTATAGCAGCAGCAAGTGAAAAGTAGGAGATATTTGAGACAGGTTGTTTAAAACATGAAGGTTATTGAGGTTAGAGGTAATAGGCATTGCAGCAGATTCTTTAACATCTGCACCACCAGGGAAACCCCAATAAATGATTACAAAGATTCTAACATAAAAGATGGCTGGTTGCTGCAATATGGAATACAGAAAGAGTAAGCAACTACATATAAAATATGTTGCTGGGTTTTTGGTTGGGATTTCACTGAGTTTATGAATGAACTTGGGTAAAAAGATTGGGAAAATATTTGAAAATCACTTATCTGATAGAGGATTTGCATCTAAAATGTACAATGAATTCTTAAAATTCAACAATAAGAAAACAAAACCACAGGGTTTGGGAAAAAGGGAAACCTCCTACACTGTTGGTGGGAATGTAAATTGGTGCAACCTCTGTGGAAAACAGTTTGGAGGGTCCTTATAAAACTAAAAATAGAGTTACAATATGATCCAACAATTCCATTCCTGAACATATAGCTAGAAATATGAAAACTTTAATTCAAAAAGATATGTGCATGCCAATGTTCATAGCACCACTGTTTACAATAGTCAAAATGTGGAAACAAACTACTGGTCATCAACATCTGGATGACAGAGAGGATGTGGTATTATAATGGAATATTACTCAGTCATAAATAAGAATGAAATGTTGCCATTTGCAGCAACATGGATGGACCTAGAGAATACCATACTAAGCTAAGTAAATCAGAGAAAAATAAATATTATATAGCATCACTTATTTACAGTATCTAAACATAGTACAAATATATCCATTTACAAAACAGAAATGGACTCACAGACATAGAAAAAGCTTATGGTAACCAAAGAGGAAAAGGAAAGGAGGAAGGTAAATTAGGATATGCAATAATAAAATATATACATTACTATATATATAATAGGTAAGCAACAAGGATGTACTATGTTACACAGGGGAAAATAGTCAATATCTTACAATAACTTATAAAGGATAATAACCTGGAAAAATATATATCACTTTGCTGTACACCTGAAACTAAGACAATATTGTAAATCAGCTATATTTCAATTAATAAAAAGCAAAAATTCATTTAAAAATGGGCAGAAAATCTGAAAAAAATAACCTCAACATGTTATAAGTAGTTGATCTCAACATGTTGTATGCTAGTGGCCAATAAACATGATAAGATATTCAGTGTAATTTGTCATTGACATTGCAAATTAAAACAGCAATGAGATTTGACTAAACATTATAATGGCTGAATTTCAAAAATTTGATCATAGCAAATGTTGTCAAGAATACCAGAGCTGCAGAAACTCTTATTCATTGTTTTGGGAATGCAAAATGATACAACCACTTTAGATACAGATAAGCAATTGATTACAAAGCTAAATGTAGTCTTATAATACCATCCAGTGATTGGGCTCCAAGGAATTTATTTAACTGGCTTTAAAATCTATGTCTACAGAAAAAACATGTACATAAATATTTAGCACTCATTTATTCATAATTGCCAAAAATCAGACACAAACATCTGTTAAGAGGTGAATTCTTAGACAAATGTGGTTTAAGTCATACATACAATGGGAAACTATTCAGTGAAAAAAGAAATGGGTTAAAAATCCATGCAAATACACAGATGGTTCTTAAATGTGTATTACTAAGTGAAATTAGTCAGTCTGAAAAAGTTACATACTGCAGCATTCAATTTAGCTGACATACTGGAAAAAGCAAAACCCTAGAAATGGTAAAGAGGTCAATGCTTCCTAAGGGCTTTGGGAAGAGGGAGGTGTGAATAGGTGAAGTACAGAGGATACTTTAGAGCAGTGAAACCATTATCTATGATACTTTACAGTGAATGTAGAAATTTACAGTGCAAAGAATAAAGTCATATATATGGAAATACTTTAAAAATCATTTAGGAAAGCATAGGAGAGCAGGAAAATCAAAGAGAATACAGAATGTTACAAAAGTAGCTAATCATATTTCAAATGAATGAAATAATTTCACTGAGAGGGACTGGGGAGTGTATTGACCCATGTATTTTTGGAAAGAAGTAGTAGTGATAAGACCAAGACATAGAAATTGTGAAAAATCTCGAATAGCCAAAGCAATCTTGAGAAAGAAGAATGGAACTGGAGGAATCAACCTGCCTGACTTCAGGCTCTACTACAAAGCCACAGTCATCAAGACAGTATGGTACTGGCACAAAGACAGAAATAAAGATCAATGGAACAAAATAGAAAGCCCAGAGATAAATCCACGTACCTATGGACACCTTATCTTCGACAAAGGAGCAAAGAATATACAATAGAAAAAAGACAACCTCTTTAAAAAGTGGTGCTGGGAAAACTGGTCAACCACTTGTAAAAGAGTGAAACTAGAACACTTTATAACACCATACACAAAAATAAACTCAAAATGGATTAAAGTTCTAAATGTAAGACCAGAAACTATAAAACTCCTAGAGGAGAACATAGGCAAAACACTCTCAGACATAAATCACAGTAGGATCCTCTATGACCCACCTCCCAGATTATTGGAAATAAAAGCAAAAATAAACAAATGGGACCTAATGATACTTAAAAGCTTTTGCACAACTAAAGGAAACTATAAGCAAGGTGAAAAGACAGCCTTCAGAATGGGAGAAAAAAATAGCAAATGAAGAAACAGACAAAGGATTAATCTCAAAAATATATAAGCAACTCTTGCAACTCAATTCCAGAAAAATAAATGACCCAATCAAAAAGTGGGCCAAAGATCTAAACAGACATTTCTCCAAGGAAGACATACAGATGGCTAACAAACACATGAAAAGATGCTCAACATCACTCATTATCAGAGAAATGCAAATCAAAACCTCAATGAGGTACTATTACACGCCAATCAGGAAGGCTGTTATCCAAAAGTCTACAAGCAATAAATGCTGGAGAGGGTGTGGAGAAAAGGGAACCCTCTTACACTGTTGGTGGGAATGAAAACTAGCAGATCCACTATGGAGAACAGTGTGGAGATTTGTTAAAAAACTGGAAATAGAACTGCCATATGACCCAGCAATCCTACTCTTGGGCATACACACCAAGGAAACCAGATCTGAAAGAGACACATGTACCCCAATGTTCATCGCAGCACTGTTTATAATAGCCAGAACATGGAAGCAACCTAGATGCGCATCAGCAGATGAATGGATAAGAAAGCTGTGGTATATATACACCATGAAATATTACTCAGTCATTAAAAAGAATACATTTGGATCGGTTCTAATGAAATGGATGAAACTGGAGCCTATTATACAGAATGAAGTAAGCCAGAAAGATAAACACCAATACAGTATACTAACACATATATATGGAAGTTAAAAAGATGGTAATAATAACCCTATATGCAAAACAGGAAGAGAGACACAGATGTACAGAACAGACTTTTGGACTCTGTGGGAGAAGGCGAGGATGGGATGTTCTGAGAGAACAGCATTGAAACAAGTATACTATCAAGGGTGAAACAGATCACCAGCCCAGGTTGGATGCATGAGACAAGTGCTCAGGCCTGGTGCACTGGGAAGACCCAGAGGGATGGGATGGGGAGGGAGGCGGGAGGGGGGATCGGGATGGGGAACACATGTAAATTCATGGTTGATTCATGTCAATGTATGGCAAAAACCACTACAATATTGAAAGTAATTAGCCTCCAACTAATAAAAATAAATAGAAAAAAAAAAAGACCAAGACAAAAGGAATTGTACATAAGGACTCGACTCTAATTGATAAAGTTGTGCCCCATGGGAGAACAATTTAACAATTCTGAAACCACTGCACATTTTGCCCTGAAACTTAAAATTTAAGTAAATAAGTGGAAGATGATTAGAGCTCAGTTCCTCACTATTGGAGTGCAAGGATACAGACAAACCAGAAGAGAAGGCTGAAACCATCTATGTGCTAATGGGTTAAAGCCAATGGGTTATTAATATTAATAACCAGAATTAATTATAAGCATATTGATGAATACAATAAAATTGTTAATAATATCAATTATTATTGTGTAGTAAAAATACATGAGTCACACTAAAAAGTCAAATACTAGAGCTCCTGTGAAGAACAAACAGAAATCAGTGGAGAGAAATCCCAAATATTGATATTTTATGTAGATATTCTGAACTCAAGTAAGTGAAGCATAATTTCCCCCTCCCTATGTGTGGACAGTGCAGTAGTAAGTTTCAAGGAAAGAGTACAGTATGAGAAAGGGGCAGAAGATAAGTCACCATGACAAGTACATATCATGATATGATGTAATGAGAAGGGTACCTTATCTCTGTGGCCTTCCCCCCAATCTATAACACAGCACATATATAACCATGAGAAAAGTATTAGGAAATTGCCAAATAAGGAGTGCTCTATAAAATACCTGATTCAGTTCAGTTCAGTCATTCAGTCGTGTCCGACTCTTTGCGACCCCATGAATCGCAGCACGCCAGGCCTCCTTGTCCATCACCAACTCCCGGAGTTTACTAAAACTCATGTCCATCGAGTCGGTGATGCCATCCAGCCATCATCCTCTGTTGTCCCCTTCTCCTCCTGCCCCCAGTCCCTCCCAGCATCAAAGTCTTTTCCAATGAGTCAACTCATCACATGAGGTGGCCAAAGTATTGGAGTTTCAGCTTCAGCGTCAGTCCTTCCAGTGAACACTCAGGACTGATCTCCTTCAGGATGGACTGGTTGGATCTCTTTGCAGTCCAAGGGACTCTCAACAGTCTTCTCCAGCACCACAGTTCAAAAGCATCAATTCTTCAGCGCTCAGCTTTCTTCACAGTCCAACTCTCACATCCATACATGACCACTGGAAAAACCATAGCCTTGACCAGACGGACTTTTGTTGGCAAAGTAATGTCTCTGCTTTTTAATATGCTATCTAGGCTGGTCATAACTTTCCTTCCAAGAAGTAAGTGTCTTTTAATTTCATGACTGCAATCACCATCTGCAGTGATTTTGGAGCCCAAAAAAATAAAGTCTGTCACTGTTTCCCCATCTATTTCCCATGAAGTGATAGGACCAGATGCCATGATCTTAGTTTTCTGATTAGTACTCCTCAAAGTTGTCAAGGTCACTAAAAATAAGAAAAAGCTTAAAAAACTGTAACAACTACTAAGATCTTAAAGAGACATGAAGATTAAACATGATATGATAAGATCCTAGAATAGCAGACATTTGGTAAAAGGTAAGGAAATTTGAAGAAAAGGTGGACTTCTACTTAACCTGCATCGGTTCTTATGTTGTAACAGAGTCTCCTTACTGGTATAAGATGATAACAGGAGAGGAAGTTAGTTGTGGAATATATGAAAAATTTCTATATTATCTTTGCAACTTTTCTGTATGTCTAAAACTATTCTAAAACAAAATGCTCATTAAAAATGAAGAAAACTGATATCTAGTATATCCCCTTCTAATGAAGCATACAAAAGTTCAATGCTAAAGTGAAGATGTATCAAAAACCCAAAGATCTTCACATTAAAATAGGATTTACTCCCCAAAAGGTTGAATGAAATCTGGTGCCAGGTGTTTAAAAAGTATGTGAGACAACAAGGTCAACTTGTTCTACTAGCGTATGCATGTGGCCCTAATCAAGTCCACTTTTCCCCAGTATAATTGTAATCAGTCAACCTAGCTGCCTGTCCACAGAGTGTCAACAACCCTCCTCCAAAGCAGGCCTTTAGATACAGAGTCTGAACAAAGTAAACAAGTTATGAGAACTAGTTGATAGTAGTTATCAACAATATAAGATCTGAACAAAGCTAAACATGCTAAATATAATTAAAATATAGACACAAGTGAACTTCCACATAAGGATACATGGGGCTAGACATCCTAAACTTTTTAGCTAAAACACAGATATACTTGCTACAAAAAAAAAATGAAGTCAATGTAAATGATTGGACAAGACCCCAAAAATGTAACAGGATTTCTCTAAGGCTGGGAATATAAAGAACAGAGGATAAAAGCCAACAATGCCTTTGACGCATATCCTGAAGATATCCAGAAAGCTGGAAGGATTTTGAAATATTCTGTGTCTCATACAATGTGCAAAGTCACAAAGGAAAATACTCCATGTGAAGGTAGGATGTGGAAAAATTTACCCAGCAGTGCCAGACTGAAGAGAGAATTTTCTTTCTCAGTCTTAGTTTTGTTGGAGGAAAAGAAAAATAAATGCCTCTCCTGAGATTAAACCCATAAGTGTGCTTTCTTATGGGGAAGAAAAATCAGATTATCCGTGTGGGCTGAATCCTTTATAATAATTCCAATTTCAAAAGAAAGAATTTAAAGTATTAGCATCTGGTTAGATGAGTGGCAGAAGCGCAACCCAAACCCGCCATAGAAGAAGGCTATCCACCGCACACCCCGTGCAGTCATGGAGTTCTAATGAAGGGAGATTTAGCACAATTGGACACATACTTAAAAACCCAAAGGGAAAAATCCTAGCAAATGCCAGTCAAAAAAAGTAATAAACAGTAGATATTTCAAATAAATGAATTAATCTTAATTCAGCTTAGAAAGTAATCAGGTAGAAAATGTTAAAATAAATGTGTTTCATATGGTTAAGGAAACAGAAGAGAGAATGCAATATGCAAGCAGAAAAGCAATTATCAGGATTTTTAAAAAATGAAAATAGAAATTAAAATTCTAAGGAAATATTAATAGGCTAGATACAACATAGGATAAAAATATTTCCGAATTCTTGGATGAAATCATGGAGTAGAGAGTGAACCAGAGAGAAAATATCCTGGGAGAGAAAATGGCTGAGAATTATTCAGAATAGATTCAGCTGCAAAGATTTTTAGTTTCTGGAAATCCAAACAGAAAATAAAAATGAACCCAGACCATTTGCAGTCAAGTTGAAAAACAACACATAGAGAAGAGTCGTAAAGTAGATATGGCGGGGAGGAGATAGATTACTTCAAAGGAACGACAATGACACTTGCAGCATCTCCAGAGCAACAGCTGAAGCCAGGGGCAAATTCTTCAATATCGTATGAGAAAATGTCAAACTAGAATGTTATGCCAAGTAAACTATTTTAGAAGGATGATTGTGAAATAAAAACAACATATAAAACAGAAAGATTATTATCAAGAAGCTGTCACTAATAAAACTTCCTAAGAATGAACTTCAAAAATAAAGCTGTGGAAAGCAAAAAGGATGAATAAACTTTAAAAACTTGTAAACATGAAGTTAAACTGAAGCAAAATTTACTATACATAGTAATAATGTTATTTGATTTACTAAAAAAGAGATAAAACTAAAAAGTTAATAACAATGCTGCTGCTAAATCACTTCAGTCGTGTCCGACCCTGTGCGACCCCACAGACGGCAGCCCACCAGGCTCCCCCATCCCTGGGATTCTCCAGGCAAGAACACTGGAGTGGGTTGCCATTGCCTTCTCCAGTGCATGAAAGTGAAAAGTGAAAGGGAAGTCGCTCAGTCGTGTCCGACTCGTAGCGACCAGATGGACTGCAGCCTACCAGGCTCCTCCGTCCATGGGATTTTCCAGGCAAGAGTACTGGAGTGGGGTGCCATTGCCTTCTCCTAATAACAATAGGTGGTCATAATTAAAGCATAAATAATTTCAAATTAATGTAACAAAATTACTTGACTTTAGATGCTTAAGTTTGCATGTTAAAAGTTAATGGAAAAATGTAGAAATGGAACATATATCTTTCAAACCACTAAAAGAGAAAAGTGGAATTGTGCATATAGCAACAAGGAAAAACTAATTCTAAAAATATAGAAACAAACAAAGCTAAAATACAACCCCCAAATCATAAGATAGAAATAAATCCAAATATTTCTATTTGAATTTTAGTAACCCAAATGAATAAAAGTATATTCTTTTCAGCTGAAAGCATAGTCTACTTTTTAAATGCTAACCAAAAAAAGGAAGTACAATTCTAATAAAATCACACTCCTTTCACTTCTCTTCAAAATTACACCATTCAAGCCAGTAGAGTTTGACAAGTAAAACAAATAAAAGGTGAAAATTTGAATTAAAAAACAAAATCGCTGATATTTGTAGATGGTAAAATTGTCTATTTGGAAAACCCTAAATAATCTATAAAATTATAAAAAAGTAAGAGATATGACATGTGTTATTATCTGTAAGATCCATAAACAAAATATAGTCTATGTTATACTAGTGATAGAAAATAGTTTCTAGAAATTAAAATAGTATTATATGCCACCATTTAAAATAGCAACAAAGAACATAAAGCATTTTCATGAGAATAAATTTGCAAAAGTAAAAAAGAAGAAAATAATAAAATTTTCAATTCAAAGATGTGAAGAAGGTACAAAACATTTTAGATTATAAAGATGTCAATATTTCTCAATTCATATGAAAAGTCACTGTAATTCCAACCAACATTCCAATAAAATTTTCATTGACTTGACAAGTTAAGCTAAAATTTGATGGAAGCTCAAAAGTCAAAGAATATTCAATACATTTTAGAGAAATTGAAAGAGAATCTATTTAACCTAGAAAAAATAAAGATCTTACAAAAAAGACACTAAGACTGTATGTGGGTTTTCCCAGGTGACTCAGTGGTAAAGAATCCGCCTGCCAATGCGGGAGACACAGGTTTGATCCCTGGGTCAACAAAGATCTTCTGAAGAAAGAAATGGCAACCCACTCCAATATTCTTGCCTGGGAAATCCTATGGACAGAGGAGCCTGGTGGGCTACAGTCCTTGGAGTCACAAAAGTGTCAGACACAATTTAGTGATTAAACAACAACAAAACATTATGTGGGGATTTGGATCAAGATGGTGGAGTAAGAGGACTCGGAACTCACCTCATCTCATGAACACATTAAAAATACATCTCGATGGGAACAATTCTTACTGAAAACGAACTGGAAACTGGCAGACAGACAAGGCTTGTGCAACCAAGGCTATAGGAAAGTAGCATAGGTAATTGGGTAGGAACAGAAGGAAATTAGGTGGGGACATGTGCCCCTGGGAGGGACCTCAAAGGAAAAGTGAGATTACGCAGGACTGCATCCTGGGGACACAGAGAAGGGCTGTGAGAAGTCTGAGAAACCTGAACGCCACTCAGAGGCGTGTGTTTGTGCTGGTTTGTACCCAAGGAAGAGTTGAGAGAGGCCTGTTGACGTCCCTGCCAGGAAAGAAGGTCTCTTGACCTTCTCATCAATCACCCCGGTGCAATCCTAGCAGACAGTCTAACTCACTCTGCTCACCCCATCACAGGGCAGCACTGGATGCGGAGCGCCCATGGCCGGGGAAAGACTGGACTCTGGGATACAGAGGTGGTGAGGCCCCTTGGGGAGTTGTCTCTGTGGCAGCCATTGCTGGCATCTACTCAAGCAGCTCCTCAAAGCATCCTGGATCTCCGATGGTGGCAGCTCCACCGCAACTCACCCCCAATACTTGTGAGAAGCCATGCATGCCTCCTGCCCAGCAGAGATTTCCCACAGCAGGGTGGGGGCGGCAGAGGCCACTGGCAATAACCGACTATGAGGAGCCAAGGGGGTGTGTTCAAGCAGAGTGACAGATGCCTACAGAGGCAGTGTGTTGAAATTTTGCAACCGACATGAGCAAAGAGCCTACATAGACCTCACTTGCTTCCTCACTCCTCTGGGACAAGTGTCCCATGAACAAGTGACACTGGGACACGTGTCCCATGCAGGGAAAGAGAAAAAACACAGTTAAAGGTAACAGAGGCAACTCAGCCCTGACTATCAAGGTTTCTGGGCCATCAACTTGGGATTAAACCCTAGATGTCTAGACCTAGACCCTGCAGAGCAGGCATGAAGGCCTCACATATCATATCAAGTGCCAGCTCCAGCTCCTCTGTCTCTAGCACCACCCCCTAACAAGGTGATGGCTGTCTGCACACTCCAAAAGATGTCACTTGATTCCATGTTAAATCTAGCTCTCTCACCACAGACATGGGGCACACATAGTTTGTATAGGGGTCTTCCCTCATAAGCCCCTTTCAATATCACAATAGGTAATGATTGCACCGAAATTCATAGAGGCAGAGAAAATTAAGCAAAATGAAAAGGCAGAGAAACTACTCTCAACTGAACAGCAAGAGAAAACTCCTGAAAAAATAAATAAAATAGACATAAACAGTTTAACAGAATTCAAAGCACTGGTAATAAAAATGTTAATTAGGGAAAAGAATTGATATACATAGTAAACACTTTAATAATAAACTAGAAAATGCTATAAAGACCCAATCATAAAATAATTAAATAGCTGAAATTAAAAAAAAAAAAACACTATACAGACCAAGACGAATAGCAAACTAAGTGATACAGAAGAATGTGTAAGCGATCTGAAAAATATAATGGAAATCATCTAATCAGAACAGTAAAAAGAAAAGCAAATTAAAAAAAAATAAAAACAATTTAAGAGATCTCTGCAATAGCTTTAAGCATATGAACATTCACATTATAGGTGTCACAGGTTGAGAAGAGAGAGCGAAAGGGATCAAAAAAGTATTTGAGGAAATATTCCTGAAAATTTTCCAGACCTGAAGAAAGAAACAGATAAGGTCCCAAACAGGATGAACCCAAAGAGATCTACACCAAGAAATTTCATAATGAAAATGACAAAAGGTAAAATAAAGAGAAAATTCTAAAGGCAGCAAGAGAAATAGAAATAGTTATATACAAGGGAATCCCCATGAGGCTGCCAGCTGATTTCACTATAGAAGCTGCATTCTAGATGTGAGTAGCATGGCATATTCAGAGTGCAGAAAGAGAAAACCCAGCAATTTAGGATGCTCTAGTCAGTGGGATTATCAATTCAATAAGTGAGACAAATCCTCAAAATCGAAAGTTGTAAAAGAATTCATCAAAATTAAACCTTAAAAGAAATGTTAAAGGGTCTTCTTTAAGTGGAAAAGAAGAATCTATAAGAAACAGACAATTGCAATAGGAAAGGCCAATATATACTTAAGTATCAACCACTTAAATAAGCCAGTACAAAGACTATGACAAATATAATCACAGTAATTATAACTATAATAAACAGTTAAGGGGTAAGCATGAATATATAAAATATGACATTAAAAACACAAAATGAAAGGAGGAGAGTAAAGAAGTGTAGTTTTGAATGTGTTTGAAATTAAACGATTACCAGTTTAAAACAAGTAGACATAACTATGGGTCAACTTATGTGAACGCCACAGTAATTACAAATCAAAAGTCTATAATATATACACAAAAACCAAAGAGAAATGAATCCAAGCATACTACAAAAGAAAATCATCAGACCACAGGGAAGAAATAAAGAATATAAACAAAGTACAAAACTAAAACTACAAACAGATTACAACAAACAAACCATAAAAACAACTAAAAATAAGAAATTAAATGGGCATTAGGGTATACTTATCAATAATGTTTTAAATATCAAGGGACTAAATACTAAAGAAGATGTAATATATTATAGATACATAGTATTTATATATATATACACACACACAAAATGGAACATTACTTAGCCATTAAAAGATCAAAATTCTGCCACTTGCAGCAATTGGATGGATTCACGATGTTTGCTTAATGAAAGAAGTCAGAGAAAGACAAATACTGTATGTATGATATCACACATATGTTGAATCTAAAAGCAATACAAACAAAAAAAGATAGCAAAACAGAAACAGACTCACAGATACAGAAAACAAATCAGCTGTTACCAGTGGGGAGAGGATAGGGAGGAGGGGCACATTAGTTTCATGGGATTAGGATGTACAAGCTACTATGTATAAAATAGATAAACAACAAGGATATATTGTATATGTATAAAATAGATAAACAACAAGGATATATTGTAGAGCACAGGGAGTAGTACCCATTTACCTTGTAATAACATTTAATGGAGCTTAAATTGTAAAAGTACTGAATCACATCTATATACTTAGTATAATAAATATACTTCAGTTTTAAAACTGGTCAAAGACTATTGCATTAGGCTTACAATTTAGATGTCATAGAAATTACTAGAGCAAAACTATGTAATTATTTGTGCAGTTAATAAAGGATTATCTCCAAATATAAAGATGTAGTAATGGAGAAACAAATATCACAGAATAGGAAGCTAAGAAAAAACATATAAAAACTTGATATAAGACAGAAGAGTCATTCATCACAGGTGGGGAAGGAATGAATTGTTTAACGTGTTGATGGGACAAATAGCTGTTGATAGAAAAAATAAAACCAAAGGCCTAGGAAATGTCATTTATGAAACTTTATGTTAATATGTAAATTCACAAATAAAAAAGGAAATACTTTAATGAAAATATAGAGGTTTTTCTGCTTTATTTTGGTAATGGGAAGATAACAAGACACATAAAATGTAACCATAGAAACAAAGATTGAGCATTTTGACACTATCAAATTAAGAACTCCTCTAAATAGATACCAGAAAGAAAAATGCAATTATAAGGCATTAGGTGGAGAAGGATATCTGTAACACTTATAATATAAAGCAGATATATGTATAATATCTACCCCTTTTGCATGGTATCAGTGTAACAATTGCTGCAATAGATTCTACCAAATCTGGTTGTGGCAGAGCAAGGTATATACATTCAGGAAATATAAAACCATCTAATATACTAAGTCAAATCATAATAGCTGATTGATTGCCACCCTCATCCAATTAAGAGTCCATTCTGTTAATACACTGCAATATGGACTATATGCTCTAGTATATGGATAGGATTAGAAAACATTTCCTCCCCAGTAACACAGAAAGTTGGCAGTGTATAAAATTTGATATCTTTAGATTGCATAGCAACAAATTTCCCAACTACTCTCGATGTGAAATTTAACTTGAAAGTTACATTTGCATGCACCAGCTCACGAACTTGACACTATTCTGAATATCACTGTGGGTAAGTTATTCTCTGCATGGTATGAAATTTTGGAAGTTACTTAGAGATACTACATGATATCAGCTCCTTGTGAAATGTTGCAGTGCAGATATGATAATCCTTAGGAAAATGCTGTTTTGGCAGAGAAAATGAATAGATATGTGGCTGATTTGCATTTCAGTGTTTGAGGTAAGAGTGAATGCTTTAGAGACTTTTACAAAACTGTCTATAGTTCATTATTCACCCCTATGTCCTAGGTCTGTTGTGACATTCCTCCAGTAACTATTCAATTGATGAAGAAGTTATGGGAGCAGGAATTCTGAAACTAATAGTAATGAAGAATAAAGGTAATGCCAGTAGCTTTGAGTGATGGGAGACTAACTATCTAATTAAATATAGAAAGGCATTTTTCCAAAACACAGAATATATGACTGCATTGTCCCTGATTCTGTTTATCTGTATCCACCACTAAACTATAAGCGCCATGAAAACAAGGACTTACATATTTCAGCCTAAATCAGTGTCTTTTACATGGTAGGCGCTCAAGAAATATGTCTTAAATGAATAACTGAATGATTAAATGAAATGATTCTTTTCTTCTTGATCAACAGATTATACAAGAACAAATATAAGGTTGACCAGACTGAAGACAAAGATTATTTTTTTCAGTGTTCTCGACTAGATATTCTATAATCTAGCAATTTTGCATTCTTAGAGCAGCATCAAAACACACTGCCAATAATGCTGTGAGTAGGAGGACAAGGCATTTAAGATTAGAATTAATTTTTAAGTTATTTACAATAATATTAAGAGAAATAATGCAGCTTCAAAATGTTGTAAGCATAAATGCAATGGAAAAAAGTGAATTATTATTAATTACTATATTTCAAGGCTTCTCTTTATTTTGTATTACAGTTTAAATGAGGCCAGGGAAGTGCAAGGTACTTACATAAAGTTCACAAAATGCTCCTCAGATAATGGTGTTTTCATTTATAAATCATATTAAAACTGTGTTCATACAAGCAGAACTTCAGAAATTTGCTAAAACTTCCAAAATAAAAGTGGCATAATTATATTATTGACCAGAAAATATATATACAAACACTCAGTAAAAGGTAATTTAGTGCAACTTAAGTAGAATAGCAAAATAGACCCTAGAGATTACAAAAAGCACATAAATATGTTTCACAAATGTACTTCCTGAAATATATTCAGTATATTACATAATTGTGTTCATTTTTATTGTAAAAATTTGACAAAAAAGAACACTCAGTATTTAGATAGATTATAATTTTAACATTTTTAAGCATCCCCTTTTCATCATAGGGGACTGGAATGCAAAAGTAGGAAGTCAAGAGATACCTGGAGTAACAGGCAAATTTGGCCTTGGAGTTCAAAGCAGGGCAAAGGCTGACAGAGTTTTGCCAAGAGAATGCACTGGTCGAAGCAATCACCCACTTCCAACAACACAAGAGAGGACTTTACATGCACATCAAGAGATGGTCAACACCAAAATCAGATTGATTATATTCTCTGCAGCCAAAGATGGAGGAGCTCTATACAGTCAGCAAAAACAAGACCGGGAGCTGACTGTAGTTCAGATCATGAATCCCTTATTGCCAAATTCAGACTTAAATTGAAGAAAGTGGGAAAACCACTAAGCCATTCAGGTATGACCTAAATCAAGTCCCTTATGATTATACAGTGGAAGTGACAAATAGATTCAAGGGACTAGATCTGATAGAGTGACTGAAGAACTATGAATAGAGGTTCATGATACTGTATAGGAGGCAGAGATCAAGATCATCCCCAAAAGGGAAAAAAAATGTAAAAAGGCAAAATGGTTGTCTGAGGGGCCTTACAAAGGGATATAGGTTGGTAGCAATAAAGTGGTAGAACTAAAAAAAAAAAAATCCGAGAAAAGAAGAGACATGAAAGGCAAAAGAGAAAAGGAAAGATATACCCATTTGAATACAAAGTTCCAAAGAATAGCTAGGAGAGATAAAGTCTTCCTCAGTTATCATACAAAGAAATAGATGAAAACAATAGATTGGGAAAGACTAGAGATCTCTTCAAGAAAATTAGAGATACCAAGGGCACACTTAAAACAAAGATGGCACAGTAAAGGACAGAAATGGTATGGACCTAACAGAAGCAGAAGATATTAAGAAGAGGTGGCAAGAATACACAGAAGAACTATGCAAGAAAGACCTTCATGACCCAAATAATGATGATGGTGTGATCACTCACCTAGAGCCAGAATTCTTGGAATGCAAAGTAGAGTGGGCCTTAAGAAGCATCACTGCCAACAAAGCTAGTGGAGGAAATAGAATTCCAGTTGAGCTATTTCAAATCCTAAAAGATGATGCTGTGAAAGTGCTGCACTCAATATGCCAGCAAAGCTGGAAAACTTAGCAAAGGCCACAGGACTGGAAAAGGTCAGTTTTCATTCCAATCCCAAAGAAAGGCAATGCCAAAGGATGTTCAAACTACTTCACAATTGCACTCGTCTCACACCCTAGCAAAGTAATGCTCAAAATTCTCCAAGCCAGGCTTCAACAGTACATGAACCATGAACTTCCAGATGTTCAAGCTGGATTTAGAAAAGGCAGAGGAACTAGAGATCAAATTGGCAACAACTGCTAGATCATCGAAAAAGCAAGAGAGTCCTAGAAAAACATCTACTTCTGTTTTACTGACTATGCCAGAGCCTTTAACTGTGTGTTTCACAACAAACTGTGGATAATTCATAAAGAGATGGGAATACCAGACCACCTGACCTGCTTCTTGAGAAATCTGTATGCAGGTGAGGAAGCAACAGTTAAAACGGTACATGGAAAAACTGACTGGTTCCAAACTGGGAAAGGAGTACGTCAAGGCTGTATATCGTCACCCTGCTTATTTAACTTTATGCAGAGTACACCATGTGAACTCCTAGGCTAGATGACACACAAGCTGGAATCAAGATTGCCGGGAGAAATGTCAATAACCTCAGATATGCAGATGACACCACCCTTATGGCAGAAAGTGAAGAGGAGCTAAAAAGCCTCTTGAAAGTGAAAGAGGAGAGTGAAAAAGTTGGCTTAAAACTCAACATTCAAAAAACTAAGATCATGACATCGGGTCCCATCACTTCATGGCAAATAGATGTGGAAACAGTGGGAGACTATTTTGGGGGGCTCCAAAGTCACTGCAGATGGTGCCTACAGACATGAAATTAAAAGATAACTGCTCCTTGGAAGAAAAGCTATGACCAAGCTAGACAGCACATTGAAACACAGAGCCATCAACAAAGGCCCGTGTAGTCAAGGCTGCGGTTTCTCCAGTTGTCGCGTATGGATGTAAGAGTTGGACCATAAAGAAAGCCGAGCGCCGGAGAATTGATGCTTTTGAACTGTGGTGTTGGAGAAGACTCTTGAGAGTCCCTTGGACAGCAAGGAGATCCATCCAGTCAACCCTAAAGGAAATCAGTCCTGAATATTCTTTGGAAAGACTGATGCTGAAACTGAAACTTCAATACTTTGGCCACCTGATGTGAAGAACTGACTCATTGGAAAAGACCCTGTTTCTGCGATAGATGGAAGGCAGGAGGAGAAGGGGGTGACAGAGGATGAGATGGTTGGATGGCATCACCGAGTTGATGGACGTGAGTTTGAGCAAGCTCTGGGAGTTTGTGATGGACAGAGAAGCCTGGAGTGCTGAAGTCCATGGGGTCACTAACTGTCAGACACGGCTAAGTGACTGAACTGTAGAGAATATTCTAGGGTACTATAAAATGATGCTAAATTAAGTTTACTTAGAATTATTTTTCCCCCAAAATAAACTATTATCAGAAATGTCCAAAGTATTTTCAGTTATTAATACTTCCAAAAATGTCATGGTTTTGTCAAAACTGTAGAATAATGCTCAGTGTATAATTTCTAGTTATTGGTAGCACTGATAATGATGACAAACTTTTAAAATATCTAGAGAATAAGCAAATTTTTCTTGTCTTTATTCTTTCTTACTAAACTTTTTTATTCCAAAGAGTCTTAATATATTCTGGATATGAGAACTTGAGTCTTCATTGGAAAAACATAAAAGGAAAGCCATTATCAATTTATTTGGAAATTTTAAGAGGATTCTAACTCTAACAAGTTTTCAGAAGTATGCAGAAATATTGCAACATTATGCTCACTTGTTGTCGTTGTTTCTTTTTTCCTTCAGCTGTATTGAAATATAACCAACATACAGCATTGTAAAAGTTTAAATTGTACATAGTTTGTCTTATATACACAATGAATTGTTTATCACAATAAGTTTAACTAACATTCATCATATGATACAGATGTAAAAGACAAAATAATTTTTTACTGTGATGAGAACTCTTAGAATTTACTCTCTTGACAATTTTCATATATAACATGTAGTTGTATTAATTAAGTTTATCATGCTGTATATTGCATCTTTAATTATAACTGGAAGTTTGTAACTCTTGCCCACCTTCATCCTATACTCCCTCTCTTTAGTCTCCACTTCTGGAAATCACAAAATTTATCTCTTTTCCTATAAGTCTGTCTGTTCTGAAGTATCATTGACCTTTGACAGTATGTTAGCTCCATGTACATAAAATACTGTTTCGATATTTCAATACTTTTCAAAATGATCACCGTAAGTCTAGTTACCATATGCTACCATACAATGATATTACATAATGTCGACTATATTCCCCACACTCTTCATATTATACCATAATTCATTTATTTTGGAACTGGAAGTTTGTACCTTTGAATCTCTTCCACCTATGTCTCTCCTCCTCCAACCCAACTCCCCCTGGCAACCACTGTTTGTTATCTGTTTCTATGACTATTTCTGTCTTGTTATTGTTTGTTCATTTGTTTGTTTTTAGGCTCCACATATAAGTGAAATTATACTGTATTTGTCTTTGTCTGACTTATTTCACTTAGAATAATACCTGCTAGGTCCATTCATATTGTCATATATTGCAAGATTTCATTCTCTTTTATGACTGAATAGCACTCCATCATAAATGTATACCACAGTTTCTTTATCCCTTTATCTACTGATGGGCACTTAGGTTGCTTCCTTATCTTAGATATTGTACATAATGCTGCAATGAACATAGAGGTCTATTTACCTTTTTGAATTAGTGTTTTTTTTCCTTAAATACCTAGGAATGAAATTTCTTTGTCATGTTTTAGTTATACTTATTAATATTTTGAGGAATCTCCATACTATTTTCCACAGTGAAAGCATCAGTTTATATTCCCACCAACAGTGTACAAGGATTTTCTTTCCTCTGCATACTCTCTAACACTAGTTATTTCTTGTCTTTTTGACAATAGCCATCCTGATCATCGTGATGTAATACTTCACTGTGGTTTGTACTAATATTTGCATTTCCATGATAATTAGTCAGGTTGAGCATCCTTTCAAGTGCCTGTTGGCCATCTGTATGTTTCTTTGCAAAAACTGCCTGATCAGGTCCTCTGTCCAATTTTAATAAGATTTCTTGTTCTTTTGTTGTGAATTGTGTGAGATCTTTGTTGCATTTATGCCTACTGACAACAAACTATAAGAAAGAGAAATTAATGATCAAACCAAAAATTATAAAATACTTAGGAATAAGGAGGTAAAAGACTTGTACTACTGAAATCATGACACATGAAAGAAATTGAAGATGACAAATGGAAAGATAAACTGAACTCATATTTTTGGGAGAATTACTAATGTTCATATGACCATACTACCCAAGACAATATACAGATTCAATGCCATGGATTCAAAACCTATTAAAATAGCTTCCCAGGTGATGCTAGTGGTAAAGAAAATTCCTGCCAGTATAGTAGATGTAAGAGACACAGGTTTGATCCCTGGTCCGGGAAGATCCCCTGGAGAAGGGCATGGCAACCCACTCCAGTATTCTTGCCTGGAGAATCCCGTGGACAGAGGAGCCTGGCACGCTATAGTCCATAGGGGCACACAGAGTTGAACATGACTAAAGAGATCAATGCAAAGAAATAGAGGAAAACAACAGAATGGGAAAGACTAGAGATTTCTTCAAGAAAATTAGAGATACCAAGGGAACATTTAAAGCAAAGATGGGTTCGATAAAGGACAGAAACGGTACAGACCTAACAGAAACAGAAGAAATTAAGAAGTGGTGGCAAGAATACACAGAAGAACTATGCAAAAAAGATCTTCATGACCCAGATAATCACGACGGTGTGATCACTCACCTAGAGCCAGACATCCTGGAATGTGAAGTCAAGTGGGCCTTAGGAAGCATCACTACGAAAAAAGCTAGTGGAGGTGATGGGATTCCAGTTGAGCTACTTCAAATCCTGAAAGATGATGCTGTGAAAGTGCTGCACTCAATATGCCAGCAAATTTGGAAAACTCAGCAGTGGCCACAGGACTGGAAAAGGTACGTTTTCATTCCAATCCCAAAGAATGCTCAAACTACCACACAATTGCACTCATCTCACATGCTAGTAAAGAAATGCTCAAAATTCTCCAAGCGAGGCTTCAGCAACACGTGAACCGTGAGCTCCCAGATGTTCAAGCTGGTGTTAGAAAAGGCAGACGAACCAGAGATCAAATTGCCAACATTCGCTGGATCATCAAAAAAGCGAGAGTTCCAGAAAAGCATCTATTTCTGCTTTATTGATTATGCCAAAGCCTTTGACTGTGTGGATCACAATAAACTGTGGAAAATTCTGAAAATGATGGGAATACCAGACCACCTGACCTGCCTCTTGAGAAACCTGTATGCAGGTCAGGAAGCAACTGTTAGAACTGGACATGGAACAACAGACTGGTTCCAAATAGGAAAAGGAGTACGTCAAGGCTGTATATTGTCACCCTGCTTATTTAACTTATATGCAGAGTACATCATGAGAAACGCTGGGCTGGATGAAGCACAAGCTGGAATTAAGATTGCTGGGAGAAATATCAATAACCTCAGATATGCAGATGACACCGCCCTTATGGCAGAAAGTGAAGAGGAACTAAACACCCTCTTGATGAAAATGAAAGAGGAGAGTGAAAAAGTTGGCTTAAAGCTTAACATTCAGAAAACTAGGATCATGGCATCTCATCCCATCATTTCATGGGAAACAGATGGGGAAACAGTGAAAACAGTGGCTGACTATATTTTGGGGGGCTCCAAAATCACTGCAGATGGTGATTGCTGCCAGGAAACTAAAAGACACTTACTCCTTAGAAGGAAAGTGATGACCAACCTAGATAGCATATTAAAAAGCAGAGACATTACTTTGCCAACAAAGGTCCGTCTAGTCAAGGCTATGGTTTTTCCAGTGGTCATGTATGGATGTGAGAGTTGGAATGTGAAGAAAAGCTGCGCGCTGAAAAATTGATGCTTTTGAACTGTGGTGTTGGAGAACACTCTTTAGAGTCCCTTGGACTGCAAAGAGATCCAACCTGTCCATCCCAAAGGAGATCAGTCCTGGGTGTTTATTGGAAGGACTGATGCTGAAGCTGAAACTCCAGTACTTTGGCCACCTGATGCGAAGAGTTGACTCATTGGAAAAAATCCTGATGCTGGGAGGGATCAGGGGCAGGAGGAGGAGGGGACAAGAGAGGATGAGATGGCTGGATGACATCACCGACCCGATGGACATGGGTTTGAGTAAACTCCGGGAGTTGGTGATGGATAGGGAGGCCTGGCGGGCTGTAATTCATGGGGCCACAAAGAGTCAGACACGACTGAGTGACTGAACTGAACTGAACTGAAAGAGACTTAGCATGCATGCATGCATCAAGATATCAATGGCATTTTTCACAGAACTAGGACAAACAAAAGAACCTAAATACCTGAAACAATCTTGAGACAGAACATCAAAATTGTAGATATTATGCTCCCTGAGTTCAAACTGGGCTTCCCTCATAGTTCAGTAGGTAAAGAATCTGCCTGCAATGCAGGAGACCTGGGTTCAATCCCTGGGTTGGGAAGATCCCCTGGAGAAGGCAAAGGCTTCCCACTCCAACATTCTGGTCTGCGGAAGTCCATGGGGTCACAAAGATTCAAACACGACCGAGCAATTTCAAACTATACTATATTTTCAAAGTTACAGTCTTTGAAACAGTATATTACAAAGCAATTGTTCTCCAACTTAACATAAATTTAAAAAAGAAAGGGAAAAAAAACAGTATAGTACTAGCATAAAAAGGACACACAGATCAATGAAACAGAATAGGCAGGCCAGAAATGAACCCCTATTTACATGAGCAATTAATCTAGAACAAAAGAGGCAAGAATATGTAGTGGGGGAAAGACAGCCTCTTCAATAAGCAGTGTTGAAAAACTGGACAGCTACATTCAAAGAATCAACCTGGGAGAGTCAATTCCTAGGCAGGTTGATAAGAAGCCCAGGGGTCCCCAAGGAGAGAGGGGTCTGGGGATCTTGAGGAGGAAGAAAGGACAAACTTTTTTCCCCCTCTACATTCCTTAGCCTTAGTCACATAAAAAAGTGTTTTTTTTTTCTTCTTTAAACTGGGAACTGATGATTACACAACTCAGTTTAAACTCTGTACTAGGGATTATATAACAACAATGTACTCTGTTTGAGGACAGTTTTCCTTCCTGAAAATCTTCTGACTAATCCTGATACCTTAGAAAATATATTATGGGAGTGGGTCTGTTAGCATCTTTCTATTGTTAAGTTCTAATCCTGTTATCCTAATATGTAAATTGTGGGAGTGGGTCTGGCAAAATTTTTACAACCTTGAGACATTCTTTTGATTTATTATAATAACTAATTAAAAAACTATATAACTCCTTTGCTAACACTAGCGAGGGGGGCACTCTCCATTCCCCTTCTGATGTCTATGTCAGAAGCTTTCTCTGTCCCGTCTCATACTTTAATAAAACTCTGCTACACAAAAGCTCTTGAGTGATCAAGCCTGGTCCCTGGTCCTAAAGTTAAATTTTCTACTTTGGAGATCACGAATCCAACGCCGATCATGGTAAGCTATTAAACCTGCACTAGTTTCTCCCACCATATACAGAAATAAACTGAAAATAGATGAAAGGCTTAAATGTAAGACCTGAAACCATAAAAACTCAAGAAGAAAACATAAGCAGTATACCCTTTGACAGGAGCCTTAGCAGTATTTTGGGGAGGATATGTCTCCTCAGGCAAGGAAAACAAAAGCCAAAAAACCAATGGGACTTTATCACACTTAAAGCTTTTGCAGAGTGGAGGAAACTATCCAAAAAATGAAAGGGTTGCCTACTGAATTGGAGAAACCATTTGCAAAAGATACATGCTTTAAGAGGTCAGTAGTCATTCAATGAATAAAGTCACCTGGACTGTGGACATTAATTAGGTAATGATCTATCAGTAGAGAAAGGAAATACATTTCCTACATTTTTAGGTAAAATTTAGTGACTTCAGGAAAGGCACATTAATTGATTACAAATAGCAATCAATTGTAAGGTCTTTATAATGAGTCAGGCACTATTTTATATGATTTAAATTAACACTACATCAACTGAATAAAGTATGCACTCCATTTCAAAGATGGGAAACATAGGCTCAGAAAAATTAAGCAATTTTTCCAAATTACATGTGTATGAAATGGAAGAAGTGAGGTTCAGATGCAGGCAACACAGTCTGGGGTCCAATCTTTAAACAGCTATGCAGATGACCTTTTCACTGAATAAGACTGATAAGAATTGAAACAATTCGGGGGTCTGCAACTAGTGTTTCAGCTGAAGGAGGCAAAGATGAATAACACAGAGCTTCTGCCTTGAGGCCACTTTCAATCTCATTCAGTTCAGTTCAGTTCAGTCGCTCAGCCGCGTCTGACTCTTTGTGACCCGTGGATCACAGCACACCAGGCCTCCCTGTCCATCACCAACTCCTGGAGTTTACTCAAACTCATGTCCATTAGGTCGGTGATGCCAGCCAGACATCTCATTCTCTGTTGTCCCCATCTTCTCCTGTCCTCAATCTTTCCCAGCATCAGGGTCTTTTCAAATGAGACAGCTCTTCGCTTCAGGTGGCCAAAGTATTGGAGTTTCAGCTTCAACATCAGTCCTTCCAATGAACAGCCAGGACTGATCTCCTTTAGGATGGACTGGTTGGATCTCCTTGCAGTCCAAGGGACTCACAAGAGTCTTCTCCAACACCACAGTTCAAAAGCATCAATCCTTTGGTGCTCAGCTTTCTTTATAGTCCAACTCTCACATCCATACATGACCACTGGAAAAACCATAACCTTGACTAGATGGACATTTGTTGGCAAAGTAATGTCTCTGCTTTTTAATATGCTGTCTAGGCCAGTCATAACTTTCCTTCCAAGGAACAAGCCTCTTTAATTTCATGGCTGCAGTCACCATCTGCAGTGATTTTGGAGCCCCCCAAAATAAAGTCTGTCATTGTTTCCACTGTTTTCACATCTATTTCCCATGAAGTGATGAGACCAGATGCCATGATCTTAGCTTTCTGAATGTTGAGCTTTAAGCCAACTTTTTCACCCTTTTCTTTCACTTTCATCAAGAGACTGTTTATTTCTTCATCACTTTCTGCCATAAGGGTGGTGTCATCTGCACATCTGAGGTTATTGATATTTCTCCCGGCAATCTTGATTCCAGCTTGTGCTTCTTCCAGCCCAGCGTTTCTCATGATGTATTCTGCATATAAATTAAATAATCAGGGTGACAATATACAGCCTTGACGTACTCCTTTTCCTATTTGGAACCAGTCTGTTGTTCCATGTCCAGTTCTAACAGTTGCTTCCTGACCTGCATACAGATTTCTCAGGAGGCAGATCAGGTGGTCTGGTATTCCCATCTCCTTCAGAATTTTCCACAGTTTATTGTGATCCACACAGTCAAAGGCTTTGGCATAGCCAATAAAGCAGAAGTAGATATTTTCCTGGAATTATCTTGCTTTTTTGATGACCCAGCAGATGTTGGCATGTTGACCTCTGGTTTCTCTGCCTTTTCTAAAACCAGTTTGAACATCTGGAAGTTCACGTATTCCTGAATCCTGACTTGGAGAATTTTGAACATTACTTTGCTAGCGTGTGAGATGAGTACAATTGTGAAGTAGTTTGAGCATTCTTTGACATTGCCTTCCTTTGGGATTGGAATGAAAACTGACCTTTCCCATTCCTGTGGCCACTGTTGAGTTTTCCAAATTTGTTGGCACATTGAGTACAGAACTTTCACAGCATCATCTTTTAGGATTTGAAATAGCTCAACTGGAATTCCATCACCTCCACTAGCTTGTTCGTAGTGATGCTTCCTAAGCATCCTAATGCCCCCTTGACTTCACATTCCAGGATGTCTGACTCTAGGTGAGTGATCACACCATCATGATTATCTAGGTCATAAAGATCTTTTTTGCATAGTTCTTCTGTGTATGCTTGCCACCTCTTCTTAATATCTTCTGCTTCTGTTAGATGTTCATAAATATTTAACACTTAGGAATGCATTCACAGATCATTGGCATGCAAAGCTATCTTTTTATATAATGTGCTATATTACACCTCTACATGTTTTTATCTCCCTTCTCTGAATTCCTTAGCACTAAGTAGCTTGGATTGCTTATTTGAGCTCCTAATTATCTCCCTTGTCCCTATTAATTTTGTACGGATTCATTCAGTTGGACAACTTACTGAATATCTGTATGGTTTAAAGGATTGCAGTAACATTATTTTTGTCTTTTCTCAACCAGAGGTCTTCAGCCCAGGGTCCTGGAGTATATAAAGACTTTATAAAGAGTCAGAATGCACAGTTTCAATGGATTGATTTCTAGATTCTAATATTCTTATATGCCTCTCTTAAAATTTATGAGAACAAACTGAAATTCACATATCTGCTCCTACTTTATACAAATTGTAGGCAAAACCTTTTCTTATTCTTAGTTTCAATAAGGTAGATTAACTTGAGATTTAAAAACTCTAGGATGCTAATCAAAATGATGTATTTAAATATTGACTATATGAAATTTTCCTTTCATCATTAATCAAAGATGTTTTAAAACTTAAACTTTCTTCTTGTTATACACACATACATGATAAGCATGTAATATTGATATAAATACATACATACCATTTTATATTAGAAATGGATATTCTGACCTATGTCTAAAGAAGTGCATTCAGGATAAAACATATGTTACTGATGTTCCTTCCTTAAAATGCCAATATTTTGTATGTTTTGCAGGACTGCTAAATTCTACACTTTATTAGACAAACTACATTGATTTTTTTAGACTTGTTTTACTCAATGAAGTGTGTAAAGCTCTCTTTGTAAGCATATACAATATTTATTACTATTTTAATATATTTTCAATTTTTTTCACAATTTAAAGTGAAATGTATATTTTCTATCTCTTAAAATTAGGAAATATACTAATTTCACCTTGGGATAAAACACTTTAAATATGAGTGAAAAATGGAATTACAGAATTTTCCCAAATTTTTAAATTAATATTCAGTATAAAATTTTAAGAGAGAAAATTTAAGACAGCCTAGAGAAGGCTACTACTATAGATTTTAAACTCTTAGATAACAGGGTTCCTATGAATCTACAGCCAAAACCCTATAAGTGAATCTCCAATTTTTACACTGAGCAAGTGCATTTGAAAACATCTGAAATACTATATATTAAAAAAAACATAATCTACTCCACTGTAACATTCCAGAGTAACTTAGTTTTGCTATGAATTGTAAATGTTCCCTAGGATTCAGATGGTAAAGAATCCGCCTAGACTGCAGGAGACCCGGGTTTGAACCTTGGGTCAGGAAGCTTTCCTGGAGAAGGGAATGTCCACCCACTCCAGTATTTTCTTGCCTGTAGAATTCCATGGGCTGAGGAGCCTGGCAAGTTTTGCAAGTCCATGGGGATGCAAAATAACACTTTCACTTTTTCAGGATGGCAATGGATGATACAAATCTTTCTCAGTAGCACTGAAAGAATATATGTGTATATATATATATATATATATATATATACATGCCACAACAAGGTTGTGTAACATTCACAGTAGTTCTATGTTATACATCCGTGAGTATTTAGTTCCTGAGTCTGTAAGTTAGCATTAAGAATAGGCATGCACAGGAGATCCATTTGGTCTTGGCTGAGAAGACTCATATACTTGAGTGTTTGCTAGGAAACTGGGGCACTCAATCTCCTTCCATGTGTCTCTGTTCTGCCAGTAGCCAGTCAGGACACACTCATGGCAGTGGAAGAAATACATGAGAGAATGTAGAGACACTCAAGGTCCCTGGAGGCCTTCGCACAGAATTGGTAGAAAGGTACTTACTTCCACCTTATTTCATTGGCCAAAGTTAGTCAAATACCAAGTTCCATACACAGATGGTTCTATAAGATTATATGGCAAAAATCATGATCACAAGAGTGAATAATTGTAATGAGGGCCATTTATTGCCATTCACCTCAGATGTATACAAGATTACACTGTTTCCTTTTATTATTTTCACAACACAGTAAAATTTCACATAGTTTGCCTAGATATTAGCTTGGACACGTTTTTAAGAGCTTTGAGTTAAAAATAACCATTTCCTAAACGACTTTACCTCTGGAGGTGGGAGGTGGGGGGACACAGTTCATTTTATATGGAATTAGGAATTTATAATCTATACAGTTCAATAGAGAGAATAGTTTATACTCCCATGCTTCAGAGGAGAAAGAACTCAAATGGTATGTAGGGCCAAAGGCCAGTTTAACTACTCTATTTTTAATATTTTCTATATTTAATACCTTTCTACAATATATGGGCTTCCCAGGTGGTGCAGTGATAAGGAATCTACCTGCCATTGCTGGAGATGCAAGAGATGCGTGTTCAATTCCTGGCTCAGGAAGATCCCCTGGAGTAGGAAATGGCAACCCACTCCAGGATCCTTGCTCCATGGACAGAGAAGCCTGGAGGTCTTGAGAGCTTGGGGTTGAAACAGAGTTGGACACTACTGAGTATGCATGCACACAACTATATACGTGGGGTTTTTCCTACTTTCCTGTTAATATAATGAGTATATATTATAGCTATAACAGAAAAGTATGGGGAAATAATCAGAGGGAAAGGAGTTAATTTTAACACCAGACCTACATCTTCATTTTCCTGAGTATATTTCTTAAAATGAATGAGCTTTCATTTTATCTTCTGTTCTCAGATATATTAATTCACATAGCATATTAGCAACATAGTAAGTGAAGTAAGTAAGTGAAATTGCTCAGTTGTGTCTGACTCTTTGCAACCCCATGGACTGTAGCCCACCAGGCTTCTCTGTCCAGGGGATTCTCCAGGCAAGAATACTGGAGTGGTTTGCTATTTCCTTCTCCAGGGGATCTTCCCAACCCAGGAATCGAACCCAGGTCTCCTGCATTGCAGGCAGACACTTTAACCTCTGAGCCACCAGGGAAGCCCTATTAGCAACATAACAGGTAGCAAATTTTGAAACTTGTGATGTTTACCAAAAATTGTATTTCTGAGGAAAATTCTAAAAGAGCAGAGAGTTTTACATTTATTTGTGGATGTCATTCATTTCATTGTTTAGTTTAAAAAAAAGCACAGTAAGTTACTACTTTTTAATCTAAAGATAGGAAATGTTTAACATGATTTCAGTTTAAAAATGTCAGTGAAACAAGGGAAATTATATATTGAATAGGATATCAATTACCAAATTTACTTAATGGGCCAATTAGGTTAAGACAGAGATATGGTCTTTATCTCTACAAATATTTATGGCAATTTTTAAAAACCATGATCATTGGATAGTGAATCATCTTCATTTCCCCCAGAAAATAATTCTTTTCTAGCCTCAATATCCACTAAATTTTGTTAAGATTACAACATTAATAGGAATATACATTTGATGCCTTCTACATGAAAAGCACTGAACTAGGCATTTGGAATTTCAAAAATAAAAAGAGGGAGCAGTAATAAGCAATGACCTCCCTCCAAAGTTGCTAAACAAAGTAGTAAGAGAAATAGATTTGTAGGCAAATAGTTAGAAGATGTATCAGAGTGAGAGTGAAAGTCTCTCAGCTGTGTCTGACTCTTTGCGACCCTATGCACTAAACAGTCCATGGAATTCTCCAGGCCAGAATGAATACTGGAGAGGGGAGTCTCTTGCTTCTCCAGGGGATCTTCCCAAATCAGGGATCTAACCCAGGTCTCCCACATTGCAGGCAGATTCTTTGCCAGCTGAGCCACAAGGGAAGCCCAAGAATACTGGAGTGGGTAGCCTACCCCTTCTCCAGCAGATCTTCCTGACCCAGGAATCGAACTGGGGTCTCCTGCACTGCAGGCAGATTCTTTACCAACTGAGCTACTCGGGAATCCCAGAAAATGTATGTCTGTACTTTATAAAAGAGAAATAGATAAAGCTGTCTGGGAATTCAGAAGAGGGACAATCATGCTGTACTACATCAATGCCATTATTGGTTACCTGGGAAAATAAGAAATGTAATTCAGTCAAATAAGTAACATTTGCTTTTAAGTAACCTCTATGACCTGGTACTTTGGTTTCCCTCCATGATTTGTCTCTAGGAACCCAGACAAAGGACCCAATACAGTAGAGAATATAAATATATCAGGGCTATTGAAAAAGGGTTCAGTGGATCCTGGCAGGAAATGCTTCATGGGAGATGTGAAACCCAAAGTGAGGTTGGAAAGACAAGGGGGGACAATGGCTATGAGCAAATTCAAGGGCATGAGCAGAGAAGGAGTGTCCCTATTGAGTGTCTGGGTTCCAGGAATAGTGAGCAGATAATTTATTTTTATAAACTTGTTTGGAGGACATGATACGATTAACTTTTCTTATAACAAGGGATAGGGCAGGAAAAAAAGACAGTTGAGTTTAAACTGTAAAATTTGGTTCAAAATGCTGTTGAGAGGCTTTGCAATTTCATAAACAAGTCAAGAATTTTTTGGCAACTGAATGCGAGATGGATTGGAAAAGGCAGAGAGGCAAGAAACAGATGTCAGGAAAAATTCAAATGCTTTTCACCAATAGCATAAATCTATGTTCCATTCTTGCTCCCCTTCGAGGAATAAAGGATTGATTTCCTCAGCTGTGAGGAGCGCTGCCAGCAGACAAGCCTCAGTGGTCAGATCCCCTTGGGGATTCCTTCAACGAAAGAGAACCACCCTGCCAAACATGGCACTCCTTTCTCAGGCGGGCCTGCATCGTTTCTTGCCTCAACTTGGAGGATCTCTGAAGGGTCAGGTCATCTTCAGACCACCCTGGTCAACTGAGGCATTCTGTAGACTAAACTGCCCCTTCATTTTTCCTCAGCCCAATCCTGCGTCTTTCCCTTCTTTTCCACAGATCATCTTAAGAGCAGCCCTCAGCCCTGCACAATAACCTCCATTTGGGATTCAGCATCACAGGTAACCCAAGTTGGGAACAGTCTCTCTTGCTTCTCTTTACAGAACTGTAAAACCGTCCTTTGAGTTACGTCAGTTTGCCAGAATGGACCTGATAATAGCTCTTTGATAGCTACAATCCCTGTTGCCTGTTCTTGCCTGGAGAAGTCACTGTTACACTGTCATCAACACTAAGTACTTCCACAGGGCACAAGAAACAGAAAAACAATTGTACCACCTAGAGAAATGTTAAGAAAAATTGCTTCTTTCTCACTTTTAAACAGTGATGAATAGCTATTGTTGTTTAGTCACTAAGTCATGCCCAGCTCTTCGTGACCCCATGGACTGTAGCCCAACAGGCTTCTCTGTCCATGGGATTTCCCAGGCAAAAATACTGGAATGGATTGCCATTTCCTTCTTCAGGGGAAATTTATGAACCAGAATGAACCCCTAACTCCTGCACTGGTAGGAAGGTTCTTTATCACTGAGACACCAGGGAAGCCCTATCTTAAATTTTTGGCATCACTGCATTTCCCCCTGAAGTCCTCTTTCCTTGCCAAGAGGACATCATGTCAAGGAAATTTAAAGAACGTATAGGCATTCCCCTCCTCTCTTCAACACAACACCCACTGTCCACCTCACCTCCCCTTCCCACCACGGGTAGTCCTGTGTGCTGAATTACTCCCGTTCTGACCGACTCTTCCTTCTTCAGTGATGATCGATTAGGTCCATAAGAATTGTGGGAAAAGAATGCATGTGTTTGTCAGTTGATTTTCTCTGTAAGAGGTTCAGAGAAGGTATCACTGTATTGTGACTTTTCATATCAGCAAACTTTAACAAGGAAAACTAAACAAGTTTAAATGCCCTATTTATCTAATGTTCACTTTTTCAAAAATAATTATTTTATGTGTGTAGAAACCTGCTTTAAAATGTTCAAAATGAAGTATTTCTCAAAATGTGTTTAAACATTTTTAATTTAAATCACCTTCTAGGAAACATGAGTTTTCATTAAAATATTGGAGAGACCAAGGTGATACTTAAGGTAAAAGATAAAGCAAGCTTACCTGGGGCAACTTGTTTTCTACCTATTTAATTATCAGAGCTTATAAGGAAAGAGACAAATCTTCATTTGTCTCAAAAATTGCTTTTTCATTGGCTCATAACGGAGGAAAAAGCCACATTTGGGGGTAAGTGCAAATTCACAAGCAAAGCTAAAAGGTCACAACTTCTATCATTTAATTCATTTTGAAGGAAAATGCTCCAATTAAAGTAAGAATGGTTCAGACTTTTTCTTTTTTTTCTAGAGTCGGAAGACATTAGCCTGAGACCCATCCACCAGATGAAGTGTGGAGAGCATAATTAACCAATTAAGTACTCATTTCCATGGAAGCACCCAGCTGTGATAGAAGAGCAAGGAAGAGCTATTCACAGACCGTCCTTCCCTATTAGACATTATAAGTTGATTTAAGAGTTCCCGGTTTATGCAGGAAGACTTAGGGAAGAATGCTTCTGCTGTACAGATTTTGTGCTGGGCTGAGTCGCTCAGTCGTGTCTGACTCTTTGCAAACCCTTGGACTGTAGCCCATCAGGCTCCTCTGTCCATGGAGATTCTCCAGGCAAGAATACTGAAGTGGGTTGTCATGCCCTCCTCTAGGGGATCTTCCAAACCCAGGGATCGAACCCAGGTCTCCTGCATTGCAGGCAGATGCTCTACCATCTGAGTGACCAGGGAAGTCTACATTATATTGTTAATTCTGCCTCTAAATAAATTGAACCTAATAGAGTGTTTTTTTCTAAATTTATGAAGAAATTTACCTAAATAGGATGTCTTTAGTAAAATAAGTAAAAGGTAGTGTAATTTTTATTATCATCTCAAGTGTTAGAATGCTAAATGGCTCACATGATATTAAGCAAAAATTGTCAGCTTTAAAAAATGCAGGCCAATTAGTGAAAAATGCTCCATTGTTTTCTGGTAACCAGTAATGGAAACTGCTCTTCAGCTGGGAGAAGTAGTAGTAAGCCTTTATGATCTAATGCCTAGGTTGATATTAATTAAAGAAGTCTAAACTTCATTAACATGCAAATAAAATATAACTTTTATGAGAATATCATGGAGAGATATAAAAAATTCACTGTATCCTGGGTCTCACTTCTTTGAAGTTTTCAAAAATGATGGAAATAATTGTTTCAAAATATTTACTCTGATCACCAAATGCTGTTTTCTGTTAGATGTTACCTTTTCCCCAGCTTCCCAATCAGCTTCACTCTCTGAAACTCTGTGACCAAAATGATCCCTTGGTTACTGATCCACACACCTCAGTAGCAGGGGTTCAGAACAGGCATCACCAAGGGGTTCCACTTTGCTATGTGGATTATTTTAGCTAAAAAGCAATAGACTCTGAGAGCCTAAGAGAATCTACTATCCCTTCCTTAACCATCCAGAAGAATTTAAATTGTGGATTTTTCCAAGAAAAAAAGTTATTAGCACAGATAAATTTTATCTAAGTGGCCCCTTACATATACAGCTGGGCAAACATCTAATTACCAAACATCTGTTTTCTTATCTTCCTGTGAATGACTCTCTTGTCCTTGGACCCCTATCCTTAGCTGAGAATGGCACATATATCTTGACTTACCTTTCTGTCTCTGAACCTTTCATGTATATAGGATTTTCATATATACAAAAGTTAATTTGATTTTCTCCTGTTAATCTGTTTCATGTCATTTTAATTCATAGACCATCGAGAAGAACCTAGAAGTGTAAGAGGAAAGTTTTCTTCCAGCAGTTAGCACTCTACCATTTCTTTACCAGTCACCAATTTTTAATGAAAGTCTCATTTTTTCCCCTCAAATGTTCCTACTGTTCTAACAAACATATTTTATTGGTATGCCTTGTAATTACTGTGAGCTATGCAAATTTGACCAGTGCTTCCCACCTCTGAACTTGCATATTTACATTCTTTTTTAAAAAATAAGTAAAATGTTGCAAAAACAGAGTTCTATACAAAAAATAATTTAATCATGGCCAAAGGATTAAGATCACAGGCAATTAAATAACAAAACTAAAATATTTTCTTGCTTACTAATATCTTCTTTCCCTTACACACAACAGCTCAAGCTTATATGTATATCATCCTCATAATAGCTTCTTCTAACTCTTAACTATAGCCTACAAAAATTGTTAAATAATATATTTAGATAATAAAAAACATGCTTATTGAAAAATTATACCTGCCATTGTCAGTGTGTAATAATTTTATTAAAAAAAACAAACTTAAATGATTGATTGCAAAAGGATTTGTTAAATAATCTTCAAGTATTTCAAGGAATATCAGAAAAGTTTGAGAGAACCATAAATTAAAAAGGCTTCTAATTTTAAATATATGCATTTTTATTTAAAAATATCCATTTATATATGTGATCCTCTCTTTTATAATTTCTACAACCTAAAATTAGATGTTGCTTTGTTACATATCTGTTCCACTAGATATGGACTATATCTCAGTAGAATTTCAATATATATTCATTGACAGTGATGGCCATACTTCTTTTAGGGACTTCTCAGGTGGCTCAGTGGTAAAGAATCCACCTGCAAATGCAGGTAACACAGGAGATACAGGTTCAATCCCTGAGTGGAAAAGATCCTCTGGAGGAGGAAACAGCGACCCACTCCAGTATCCTTGCCTGGAAAATCCCGTGGACAGAGGAGCCTGGTGGGCTGCAGTCTATGGGATTGCAAAAAAGTCAGACATGACTGCACAAACACTAGATATGGACTATTTCTTAGTAGAATTTCAATGATAGTCATTGACAGTGATGAGATCTATTCAATTACTTGAGGTCCATAAGTTTTGATACCTATTTCTCTGGATACACAATGGAGAGACTAATTCTGTTTTGCAAAGATCAGATGACTCTAGAAAGATTCACACTCAGTCTCCTGGATCTCTGGAGCAGCAAAGCCCTAACAGCAGAGAGGGCAAGACTCAAGAAAGCCACCTGGGGACCAATGCCATCTGTTAGGTCTGTGTAGTCATAGCCTGAGTAATTGCAGGGTGCTTGCTACGGGAGCAATTTCGTTTTCTAGGTCTCTGGAGTCCTGCAACAAGCAATAGATCAGACTAGCCACCAAGGAAAAGCTCCTGTTACACAGCCCTACATATGACAAGAAAGGCAAAAATAACCAAGGATAGGAGTCAATCTCCTTTATGATTTTCACTGGAAAACCAAAGCAACATATAGTAGGAGACTAAGTGACCCACCTTGGGAGAAATGCAATTGTTTCAATTCTTTGAAGCATAAAATCATCTCAGTGGATCTTTGGTTGAATGATACTTGGTTCCTAAGTATACAGTTGGGAGAAGGATATCTCATCCATGGGCGAAATGTTTTGTACGATTATTTTCTAGGTTGAGTTGTGGAAACAGGGTTGTCCCAGCTTGCTCTTTTTGTGAGATGGGTTTAAAAAAAGAATATATGCTCTTTTACTATTATTTGGTATTCAGTTGCTAATGTGACAGTATTCTTTGTAAAAGACACTCTCTTCATTTAAGGGATTGCATTTTTATAAAGCAGTTGAGTTTATTGAATATTTAGCACTGAGTTAGCTTCACTGCATCTAAAATTCATTTTCTTACAGAGAATTACTGTGTTGCAATTTCTCAGTATTAAGCAGTCATGTATTCAATTAAAAAATTAAACAAGTAAAAATGAGTAAGATGAAAACAAATTTTATCCAAAATGTTCCCAATGACTCCATCTTGGATATCAACCACATGCACTTTATGAAAAACAATAAACCATCTTACTATAACTGTATTAAAATCACTGCAATATTTCAATATGGGAGGGAAGTTAGAGGCCCAATAAAATCAGAGAGGTTTCTATCTCTCCTCCACTGAAAGCCATAACCGAGGCCAAAAAGAATGTGTTCAACTGTTCTGTTCACTGAGGTGATTAGGGAATGTTAGGTAGAATTACAGGGAATCAGAGGAGCGGAACAGAGTGCCTTGGATAAGCAAAGTGAGCCCCAATGACTTCAAAAAGTCTAGGATAGTAAATAGAGAGTAGAAAAGATTGGAATGATGATGGATAGACTGTTCATACTAGTCGAAATATCCTCTGTCCAGACATCTCGGTGTTAAGGGTCAATAAGTAACACAGTGCTATTTCATCAATTTTAAACGTAGGGACATGGGTATAATGACAGAGAACAACTGCCAGGGGAAAAAGAATCACAAAAGTAAACTAGCTTGGTTCTATGCAGTTGGTACTTATACTTTGTTGGCAAAGAGAGAAGTCAAAGGAAGGACTGATGGTGTGTATGTTCTTCAGTTATTTTACAAAAGCTGGGATCAGGGGCTTCCCTGGTGGCCCAGTGGTTGGGTGCTCCTGCAGATGCAGGGGACATTGGTTCAATCCCTACCCCAGAAGGTTCCACACACACCAAGGCCATGTGCCACCGTGATCGAGTCCACACACTCTAGAGGAACCACCGAAACGAGAAGCCCATGCACTGCAGTGAAGAGTAGCCCCTGCTCGTGGCAGTTAGAGAAAAGCCCACATACAACAAGAAAGACCCCATGAAGCCATAAACCAACAAATTAAACAATAATTTTTTAAGTCTAAAAAGAATGTTTGGAGCAGGTGGATGGTTGAGAATTATATAGCCATTACTACCAGATTTTCTGTACTGGGGGACAGCTCTGGGCAAGGCAGCCGACCTAGTAACCTGTCTCTACAGCTCAGGTGAGATATTTCAGAGGAGTTGCCTAGCTGAATATCGTTCTTTGCTCTGAGTTCCACAATCATAGATTATATTATGTCCACTTAAATTACTAGATAGTAAGCAAGAAAATACCAGCAGGTAGTAGGTATTAACTACCTCTGTTCCATACTTAGGTTTCCCTTGTGGCTCAAGGGTAAAGAATCTGCCGGTCAAGTAGGAGACTCTGGTTCATTCCCTGGGTCAGGAAGTTCCCTGGAGAAGGAAATGGCAACCCACTCCAGTATTCTTGTCTGGGAAATCCCATGGACAAAGGAGCCTGATGGGCTACAGAACATTAGCCATCATAGTAGTGTAAGTGGTTTCAGAATAATAGGGTAGTCTGCTTTTGGCAATAGTCAACCCATAGATGATTTTATTGTGAATAAAAGTAAGAAGGTTTGTGCATCATTTCCAACCATAATCACAAGAAATATTTGGGGGGAGGGTCTAAAATTCTTGAACAAAAGAGTAAGGATCATTTTAGGGCACCAGCATTGGAAAATCACCCATTAGTTTAGCTATACTGGGAGTAGTCTCACATCTAGCATATTTTGGTATTGTAGGAGAGTAAAATATATCCCCCAAAATGTCTCTTTGGCAAATGGATTCTTTTGAGCTGAAAATAATCAAAGCCCCCAAAACTTGGGAAGAAAGTTAAAGCTTCTCCCTACATGCCTAAAAGAATTTAGATAGAGGTCCTATTCCAGGAGCAATGGTATAACCAGAGATATCTGCAAAGAATATGGGAGAGGTGTAGTGAGGGAAACTGAGCAGTTTTCAGAGGAGCCCATACTGTGTCCCATTATCTCTGTGCCCCCTCGCCCTCCCACCCCCACACCCTACCCTGGCCTGAAACATTTGTTTACCATATATTTGGTTTTCCATCTCCATGTCAGTGACATTCCTCCCATTTGAAGTCCCAAACCACTACCTTCAACACCCATTTTTGTGTTTATCTGAAGATAGTATATAAGGTGTAGGGTGTTGGCCAGTTTGGTGAGTTAGTTATTCCAGGTCTCTCTTGTGTATACATGTTAATCAAACTTTTGTTTGATTTTCTTCATCTTTCTTGTGTCTGTTTAATTCTTAGATCAGCCAGAAGAACCTAGAAGGGTAGAGGAAAATTATTTTTTCTCCAAGAGTATCCACCTGAAGTTTTGGAGAAGGATATCGCAACCCACTCCAGTATTCTTGCCTGGAGAATCCTCATGGACAGAGGAGCCTGGCAGGCCACAGTCAATGGTGTTGCAAGATGGGACACAACTTATAGACTAAATCACCACCACCATCCACTAGAAGATTAGCAGTGACAAAATAGATAAGAGGCATCACACACAATTTAGCTGAATTACTTCAAGACTAAACTTTGTCTCACAAAGGAACTAAACCCATTACTATACGTCTTTGTGTAGTAATAGTAGCAGAATGAACAGTAGGAAGGAGAAGAGACATAATGGTGTAATATTAATAATAATAAACACTTAACTAGCTAGCACTTACAATGATCCAGGCACTATTTTAACTACAACATGTGTTAATTCATTTAGTTCTCTACCTGGACTGCAGAAACCATGACTGCACTTTTTCAGATAATGAAACTTGGGCAAAGAGAATAAACATTTTGCTTAATACTACAGTTACATTGTGTCAGAGTTGGCTGGCATTCTGAAACCAATGCCTCTAGGAAAAGGCATGATCTGGCTCAGAAATTATGTCAGAATTGGGATATGAACCCTGGCATTCTGAAACCAGTGCCTCTAGGAAAAGGCATAATCTGGCTCAGAAATGTCCAGATGAGGACAGAACGAAATTTTCAAGGTGAGTAGAGACAGATCCCAAGATGTTGCCTAATTGACTGATAAACTAAATTTATTAGCAACAGTAAAGATGGACACAAAGTTAATAGTTGATGCCATTGCAGTGATATTTGGCAATTACTTCATATTGTCCCAAGTATGATATCTGTTAATATTTCCATCTCTTCTAAACATTAAATAGTTCATTTGCTACCTCATGGACTGTTGCCCATCAGGCTCCTCTGTCCATGGGATTCTCCAGGCAAGAATATTCGAGTGGGTAGCCATTCCTTCTCCAAATCTTCCTGACCCAGGGATCGAACCTGGGTCTCCTGCAGTGCAAGTGGATTCTTTACCATCTGAGCCACCAGGGAAGCCTAATATAGCTCAGCTTGTGCTTAATTAAACCATGTTGTTTTCTTCTTTTTTTTTTTTTTGCTTTTATTTCCAATATTCTGGGAGGTGGGTCATAGAGGATCCTGCTGTGATTTATGTCAGAGAGTTTTCTTCATAACTTTTAAAAATGAAAGACCCACAAACTGTTAAGATGACAGGCCTGAATTTGTTGATTTAAGTCATATCTATGATCTGTTTTTATATCCAAAATTAGAAATCAAATAAGACACGTGAGTGCATGCTAAGTCACTTCAGTTGTGTCTGCCTCTTTTCAACCCTCTGGACTGTAGCCCGCCTAGCTCCTCTGCCCACGGGATTCTCCAGACAAGAATACCCAAGTGGGGTGCCATGCCTTCCTCCAGGGGATCTTCCTGACCCAGGGATGGAGCCTGTGTCTCTTATGTCTCCTGCTTCATCAGGCAAGATCTTTACCACCAGTGCCATGTGGGAAGCCCCCAAATAAGACACACTTCTGCACAATGATTTTGACCAGGATTTGTTCTTAGTACATATTTGTATCTGCCCACCATTACTGTGCTGTTTACTGCTACTGTTGCTGCTAAGTCGCTTCAGTCGTGTCCGACTCTGTGCGACCCCATAGATGGCAGCCCACCAGGCCCCCATCCCTGGGATTCTCCAGGCAAGAACAGTGGATTGGGTTGCCATTTCCTTCTCCAATGCATGAAAGTGAAAAGTGAAAGTGAAGTCGCTCAGTCGTGTCCGACTCTTAGGGACCCCATGGACTGCAGCCTACCAGGCTCCTCCATCCATGGGATTTTCCAGGCAAGAGTACTAGTCATTGTCATGATCCACTGAGTTTTTTGAGCTAAAAAAATTAGAAAGTAAAATCATAATATATTATGCCACACAATGGTTTAAACTCTAACAAAAAGCTAACTTTTTGTTGCTGTTTACCGCACCTCCTTAAAATATACTCTCTGCAAAATATACTTTTAAATCATATTCTGAAATTTCAGCAGTATAGCTTCCATTGACATTAATGAAAACTGCCCTGCTGCAACATCACACGATGCTTGCATAATGTTCCCTGCAGTCTCCAGTGACCAATATGGCCTGTGATATATTGATTCACTTATTTCTGTATGAAGCTGCATCAGAAGAGATACCTAATACACTGCTTTGCCTAGTCGTATTATTTTATGCTTCAAGGTTAAGGACATTGTATATGAGCCATGATTCCATGGCCATGGAGTAAATAAAGAATTTAATCAATACAAAATAAAATTCTGAAGTATAAAGCTAGCAACATGTAATGTTTCCTTTCAGGTTCATGGATATAAGAAGTTTTCCTTAAATATTTCTATCTTGCTTAAAAACTGCCCAAATTTCTGTACTATCTTTTTCTGTTCTTAGTACTTGTAAAATTGTATTCATTAAAACACAAATGACTTGTGATACATTAGTAGTATTTCAAGGAATCTTTTTTTTTTTTTTACTCTATTACATTTTTAAAAGGAGATGTAATTAATTCCCTTTGAGGGATGCTAAAATCATTAGAGAATTAAGATTGCAGTCAGAAATGCCAAGTATGAAAGTTCAGTGTCTAAGATGAGAATTGGATGGGTTGGGAAGCATAGGGTTAGGCATTTCATTAAGTCTATTTCTAGAGGAAAATCATTTTAATGTTAAATATATCTATATAAACTAGGTCTATGAATGTCAAATCACCCAGTACAGCATAAGGAGAGATGAGTGGAAAATGGAAGAAGTGATGAAGTTCAAGAATTATCTGTTGCTGAGTATAAGGCCAAGGCCACAAAGCTGTTTCATACTGATTTTGGGGAAAATTCAGAGAAAAAGATCAAAAATTTTATTATTGTAAGCCATGTTTATGTCTTATTTCAAGGTTCACTGCATTCCAGTTAGTGAATTCACACATTTTTAAACATTAAATAAGGAACTTAGTAAGTCTAGTTTTTAAACAACCATAGCACCATGAGTTCTTATGCTAATACTTGAATTGTGATGGATTCAAAATACCAAATAAACAAACAAAAAACTGTAAAACATTAATGGAAACAATTTTCAATAGAAAATCCCTGTTATTCATAGTTGCCTACTTTATTTCAAAGTCCATTTGTATTTGTATTAACCAAAAGATTTTAAGTGTACCCAAAAAACAGGGAGACATAGTTTTCCAGTGTTTTAGGATTGCGATGATGCTGTTGAAAATGTATACATAGTCTTATTCAATGAGAGATTTTAACCCCAAGATATCCCTATTGTAGATCTGCTTATGTGTGCATAAATTAAATATATGTTAATATAGTATTTAAACTATTGAAATTGTAGCAGTTTCTCTATCTGTGATAATAGGGTGTGGGCATTAAAAAAAGATATGTATCTGATCCATTCAGGGCATATAAAATCTGTTTAACTCAATTTCTTCAATAGTTTTACCTAACAAGGATATAAATATAATAGAAGATACTTTAAAAGTTATTTAAAGAGTACTTAACAAATTCCCTTGGTCATTCAACTTTAGTACTTAATGGCTATCCAATGTAAAATACTCAATACACTCTACCATTCATAATATGCAAAAAAATTCTCTGTACATGATTAAGCCAATTTATTCTTATCTCCCACTGAGAAAATTTCTACTCACAATGTATCTGAACATCCTTCTACTTCTCAAATGCCCCAAGTGAAATAAACGGGTTTTCTCCATTTGGTCATAGTTTCATATGTTCTCTAATTCTGACAACTTACTTTCTAATTAATTTTCTTTAGATTTATTTTTTGGGGTATAATTTATAGACTTTAATAGCTATTTATAGTTTAAATACTAATTATTTATTTAAACAGTGAAAAAGCTGGGTTAAAACTCACTCAGAAAAACTAAGATCACAGCATCCAGTCCCATCATTCCATGGGAAAAAGTAGAAAAAGCAGCAGATTTTATTTTCTTGGGGCATATTAAAAAGCAGAGACGTCACTTTGCCAACAAAGGAGCACATACTCAAAGCTATGGTTTCACCAGCAGTCACGTATGGCTGTGAAAAAAAGTGAAAGTGTTAGTTGCTCAGCTGGGTCTGACTCTTTGTAACGCCGTGGACTCTAGCCCACCAAGCTCCTCTGTCCATGGAATTCTACAGCCATAAATGAAGTTACACTTCTGAGCTTCTGCGGTTCTCTATAGAAAAAAATGAAAAATTTTTCTTAAAAGATTCAGATGGAAGACGTATTTTGTGATCCTGTTAAGATGGATCTAAGGGTGGTGACAGTGGTAAAGAACCCACCTGCCAATGCAAGAGACATGATCTCGGTTAGATCCCTGGGTCGGGAAGTCTCCCTGGAGGAAGGCATGGCCATCTGCTCCAGTACTCTTGCCTGGAGAATCCCCATGGACAGAGGAGCCTGGTGGGCTACAGTCCGCAGAGTCACACAGAGTTAGACACAACTGACGTGACTTAGAATGCAAGCTCGCACAAGACTGAATGAGGGCTTCCTGGGGTGGGTCAGCAGTAAAGAATCTGCCTGCAATGCAGGAGACAAGGGTTGGATTCCCCAGGTCAGGAAGATCTCCTGGAGAACGATATGGCAACCCACTCCAGTATTCTTGCCTAGGAAAACCCATGGACAGAGGAGCCTGGTGGACTATAGTCCATGGGGTCAACAAAGAGTCAGACAGGACTCAGTAACTAAACCACCACCACCCAAGACTGAATGAAGCTGATTTTCCTGTGTGCATCATGGAATTCTTTTTTTACTTAACAGACACAGTTGATAGTCTCAACATTGACACTCTTTCTCTCCCAACTAAAACATTACATATTTTCTAACATATGTTTCCAGGATGCCCTTTTAATAAAAATAACATGAAGAATAGTACTGTCTCTTCCTTTATAGTTGTTATAGCACAACTCCTTTAAGCCTCAGGGCTGGGGTTATTACCAGGCTTTAGAGAAGGGTCATTTTCCCAATCCCCAAATCACATTCTTGCATCCTTTCCTCAGCAGTCTTAAGTACCAATCACTGTTTAAGCATGGGCTCCCCAAGCTAGAGCTTCCAGGAGATATCATCAGGAACAAGCAAGCTGCTCTGCACTGATATAACTATAACTTATATTCTAACAGGAGTTTGATGAAAACCTCAGTTTCTTGCAGAGGACTTCAGATATATGGGATTCTGGGATGATAACCATAAGCGCTAGACAGCAAGGGAAGGGAAAAGAGCATATTTCTGTGTTGCCATGTCCAGTATTTTCATCTTCAGCATCTTTGCCACAGTCACTTTTACTGCAAAAATTTTTGCCATATATCGAATTGTGAGGCAATTTTGTTGTAAAAGACACAATAAATGGTTGACAATTTGATTTCAACTGCTTTTTTGAGCAGTGTTATTGATGGACTTATTGAGCTGACACATGGTGATAATTTGCCCTAAGAGTTTTCTTTTCTTTTCTTTTTTTTTTTTTTTTGAAACTCACTACATTGGAGGAGAAGGAGGTAGAGGGCCTTGAAGGTGCAGAATTGAACTCACATTATGTATAGAGCTTTAGACCCTCCATCAATGGTCATGTGACAAAATGCTAAGAACAAACAACAGTATGGACTAGTGTTGGTACATGCTGATTCAGAGAATACAGCAGCCAGTGGATGCCAATGGATGCTACCAAAGAAAGGATGAGCAAACAGTAACATTTCAAGGATTATAGCTTCCTGGTTTTTAATTAAAATACACATGTTGATAAAATTGAATTTGTTCTTCATAGAGAAGAAATAATCAAACTGGCATGCGATTATAAAAATATATATTCAGTAGACTTAGAACAACGTGAAGACTTTCTATTAACACATATATATGCACATTAATTTCTTAGAAATAAAGAACTAATAACAAATGGTATTAAAATATCTAGGGATAACATTTGTGAACTAAAATTACGAAAAGGAAAAAATAGAAGTGAATGTTAGTACTGGGATAATTATATCTTAAGGTCCATTTTCTTAATATGAAGCCTTCAATTACCTTAGAACAAAATAGTAAACAAGCTGGAGGGCCAAATAAACAGTTAACATTTAAAATAATTAACCATAAGCTATCAGTTTTCACATTTTCTGCCCTATAAAGTAACCAATTATTACCAATTATCAGTTATTCTTAGCTCAATCATAAAGTATATCTTCTACTTTCTTTGTTGTAAAAGTATTACATGATTTATAATGTTGTTAAATATACCATGTAGTTAAAAACTACATATAACAGAGCATTAGAACATTACTGATGGTAATTAGAGTCAGTATGTTTAAGCAAATAATTTTTCACAATTCTTTTTAAATTTTATTTTTAAATATAATGGGAAAAATTGTGCAATACTATATCTTTTGAGAGATCAGTATGTGTTTTATTTGTGCCTCTTACTAGTTCTATTTGTAGTAATTGTAATAGTAATGATAGTATGCTTCCTTTTCTGTTGGTAAGAGAATACTGTGACAGATGTTATTTAAATGTGACATTTTCAGTTTCACATTTTGAATTGCTAACATCATAGATTTTTTATTATAATGATGAAGAATGATTGCTCAGTAAAATGAAAAAAAAAATTGCTACATTATACCCATGGGTGTATGTAGAAATAGAGATTTCTAAAATACATGTGTACTCACATGTATGAATAGAAACTTTTACAGAAACAAAATAATTGCTTGAAAAACTAAAAGGCAATAATCCTTTCAGGTGGAATTTCCTTCATTATCACAGTCTGGAGCTATAGACAAGTTATGATTATCAAAGGAAGCCACATTTTTGCATTTCTTGAGTGTAATGATTTTCCAATTTCCAGCAGTCACACTGTTGAAAAACCTCATCCCCTGTTGCCTACCATAGTAAATCATAACTGATCGCTCAGTACCAAGCTCTATAATTTGAATCTCTGGGCCAAAACATTTACTAATGATCACTCTTCCAAACAGGAATAATCAATAGAGACTACAACTGCTTCACTGGTCTGGTTTTTAGAAACAAGCTGCTTTTCTGCAGCTAATTATGTCCCATTTTAAGCAAATACAATCTTTCCCTTGGTCTTTTCCTCTAAAAATTAATGTGTGTCCCTATAATGCAGTCACAATTAATTTATATTTTTTAAAAGACACACTTTTGACAGATACAAACTGAACTGAAATCCTATAGACAAGATGTTAAGACTGAAATATCAAAAATTTTCCGCATCACACACACACACAATAGGAGACTTTAGACTTTTGCCTGTTGTTTCCATTCAGTTAATTAAATTTTTCTCCCGGTTTAATTTTTTACAAAAATGTTCCTATTTTTTCTGTAGTTTTTTATCTTATCTTCTTCAATAAAACATCAGATTTCTTGTTGTATACAGCATATAATAAAAGACCTGTCAACCATCTGAAAGACTACGATGTATCTAAATTAAAGATTCTACAGTCCATGGGGTCACAAAGAGTTGGAGATGACTAAGCAACTAAGCACAGAGCCCACAGTCTACTAAAAGGTAACTGCTGTCACTATTATGGGTTAAAGGCTGTCAAAGGACTGTTGATCCTGAAAAGATCAGCGTAGTTACATCCTTCCTCGTTGTTCCCTGACCTGATCAGTGTTGACACTAAACTGTGCTGGCATTATAGGGACAATGTACTCATTAGTGGATTGTTAATGAATATCATTAGCTCACTCACTCTTACGTTAAATATAGGAAAATTCTACTCCTGTAATTTCCTCCAGAAATTTACTTAATTCATCCTCATTTTTAGGTGCTTTACAGACTGAAATTTGGCATACAAATGGTAACTTTCCCCTTAATGCCAATTTTCTTTCAACAAGAAGTTTCAAAAATATGAAGAGACAATGAATTAAGGCTGTAGGCAACATTATTTTGAGAAGCATGTCATCACTTAAGCCATTTGAAACCAAAATGTGGTATTATCTTTAAAAAAATTTAGAGTGGAGGTATAATGCTATGAAGACTGTTTTTCTCAATATTCCAGGTATATTTTAGTAATTTTTCCATTATAATTTGGCCACTTAATGCACTGGTAAAACAATAGTAAAAATTGAACGGAATTTTATAACACCAGGTTTTCTCTAACAATTCATTTCCATCAAAGACCCCTATTTTGATCTCAAACCATTTCTACTTTAATATCAGATTATACACAATTAGGCATGAACATTCGATTTCCTCCATGAGTTGCTTATATTTGAATTGTTTGAAAGAACTTGTAGAAGACTTATTTTTAATGAGATATATCTCTGGCATCACCAACCCGACAGACATGAATTTGAGCAAGCTCCGGGAGTTGGTGATGGACAGGGAAGCCTGGCATGCTGCAGTCCATGGGGTTGCAGAGTCAGACAAGACTGAATGATTGAACTGATCTTTGCCAGTTATTAAGTAGTATCTTGGTTTATCTAATTTTTGTGAATATAACAATGCCAGAGCATGCTTGAAACCTAAAAAAAATATGTTTAGGAATATTTTGTGTTAACTAAAATAAAAGTCACTGACAGACTATTTAACTTCCTGCTGAATGTTTCTCTAATCATTGCTTTGATGATCAAGCTGTAGAGTTTTGAGTTCCTACAGCCATGCTTCCCATCTCAAAAACACACAATAACTTCGTGCATTATCTTAGTTAACCCATGCAATAGTCTTGGAAAGTACACGTTATTATCCACAGCTCACTTTAATAAAGCTAAGGTTCAGGGTGTAAAGTACTGAAGAACTGAAAAGATTCATGATACAGGAAATGACTAGGGGCTTTTCTGTATTTGAGGCAGCACTGTTAGCTTTTGAGGCTCAGGTCGCAAACATACAACAGTACAGGAAGGTTGCAGCAGCCGTTCAGAATGCAACTCAGTGCTACCATGTCATTTGTGATGAGAGCAAAGAGCTACTACCCAGACATCACTGGACTGTTTAAGAGGGTAGTTCGAACAGAATCCAGCGAGGAACGAGAAGCTTTGCCATCAATATCACACCTGAGTGCAGGTGCAATTGCCCCCATCTCCTACTGCTAACAACCTTCAGTTCTACCATCTCCCACCTCCATTTCCTCCTCCAGTCCTGCCGGTTGTAGAAGCAACTCTTCTGACCTGTTGACTCAAAGCCAGCCCATGTATGCCATGCTTACTGTACTTTTCAAGGTACTGTACTGTAAGATTAAAGATGTTTCACTTTTGTGTTTGATTTTATGTATTATTTGTGTGAAAAGTATAAAACTATTACAGCATAGTGCGATATAGCCATCTGTGTTAGTTGGATACACAGCTGACTTTGCAGGACTTAAGAACATGCTCTCATAATGAAACTCATTCATATGGGCTACACTGTTTCTATTTTTCCACAACTATTTTTGACTTGGGAAATTTTTTAATTGAAGCAATATCTCAACTGCCATCCTTCTGAATAACATAAAGTTAGAAATTTTTTAATCAACTCAGTCCAGTCTTATTTGTGATCTCTACTTATTCCCAAATTTGTACTTATTATTACTATTATCCACAGTTTTCTGTTGCTCAGATTTACTCACATTATTAACTTGTACAATATCATTTCAAGGACTTCTTTCTTTAATCTGGATTCAAAGTCACTTTTCTATGAGTATATATCTGTCAAAATATTATTTTCTTGAAAAAAGTTTTTGTTTTTGGCTGTACCACCCACTTGGGCAGGATCTTTGTTGCCCAACCAGGGATCAAACTCATGGCCCCTGCAGATGAAGCACCAGAAGCATGGACTTCCAGGGAATTCCTTGAAAAGAACTTTTTATCTTATATTGAGCTTATATGTCGACTAAATGAGATACAGAAAAACAAGTTGGCCCTTATTTTTACTGATTATTTTGATGATATCATTCTATTTCTTTGACTTACATTTGAAGAGGTACAGGTTCCTAAAATTAAGTCCAATAATTGTTCCTTTGTTAAAAATGATTATTTTTTTATTTTTTGTTAAAGTCTATATTTTTAAAAGCTATTATTCTGTAGTTTTACTAAATGTGTAAAAATATGACTTGAATTATTTATTTTTGAACCCTTCTTTGGACTCATTTTGTCTTCACCTGAAGTTTTCATGCTTGCTTCAGTCAAGAGTTCACCTGACAATACCATCCAATGTTGTTTCCCTGTCTTGAAGGTTTTTCAACCAGAAAGATTCTGACACTCACCATTTTGGTTTCTTAAGGGAGACACCCACACCTCTAACCCCATCAACTCTCCCACAAGCCAGGGAGAAACAATTTTTTTGTCTTCTGCCTATGGCAGAAGACAGGTGTTTATTGGTCCTTCCTTTCTTGATATTACAGAATTTTACAGGTCTTAGATTACGAAGTTTCATGTACTGCTTCCTGTTTGGTTCTGACCAAAAGTGTTTTAACTTGTGCTTGTGTGTGTGAACACCCAAGCCCTTATATAACAGGGTTTGATGATCACTCTACCACCTCCACTATGGCAGTTTGATACTTCAACAACAGTTCCTGTGCTTACTACCTTTTCACATTATTTTCCAGTTCAGCTCAGTCGCTCAGTCGTGTCTGACTCTTTGCGACCCCAAAGACTGCAGCACGCCAGGCCTTCCTGTCTATTACCAACTCCTGCAATTTACTCAAACTCATGTCCGTTGAGTCAGTGATGCCAATCAACCATCTCATCCTCTGTTGTCCCCTTCTCCTCCCACCTTCAATCTTGCCCAGCATCAGGGTCTTTTCAAATGAGTCCCTTCTTCCCATCAGGTGGCCAGAGTATTGGAGTTTCAGCTTCAGCATCAGGTCTTTCAATGAATATTCAGGACTTATTTCCTTTAGGATGGACTGATTGGATCTCCTTGCAGTCCAAGGGACTCTCAAGAGCCTTCTCCAGCACCACAGTTCAAAAGTATCAGTTTTTTAGTGCTCAACTTTCTTTATAGTTCAACTCTCACATCCATACATGACTACTGGAAAAACCATAGCTTTGATTAGATGGACCTTAGTTGGCAAAGTAATGTCTCTGCTTTTTAATATGCTGTCTAGGTTGGTCATAACTTTTCTTCCAAGGAGCAAGTGTCTTTTAATTTCATGGCTACAGTCACCATTTGCAGTGATTTAGTTTTCATTCCAGTACCAAAGAAAGGCAATGCCAAAGAATGCTCAAACTACCACACAATTGCACTCATTTCACACACTAGTAAAGTAATGCTTAAAATTCTCCAAGCCAGGCTCCAACAGTACGTGAACTGTGAACTTCCTGACATTCAAGTTGGATTTAGAAAAGGCAGAGGAACCAGAGATCAAATTGCCAACATCCATTGGATCATAGAAAAAGCAAGAGAGTTCCAGAAAAACCTCTATTTCTGCTTTATTGACAATGCAAAAGCCATTGACTGTGTGAATCACAACAAAATGTGGAAAATTCTTAAAGAGATAGGAATACCAGACCACATGGCCTGCCTCTTGAGAAATCTGTATGCAGGTCAGGAAGAAACAGAACAGGACATGGAAAAACAGACTGGTTCCAAATAGGGAAAGTAGCTCGTCAAGGCTGTATATTGTCACCCTGCTTATTTAACTTATATGCAGAGTACATCATGAGAAATGTTGGGCTGGATGAAGCACAAACTGGAATCAAGATTGCCAGGAGAAATATCCAGAACCTCAGACATGCAGATGACACCACCCTTATGGCAGAAAGAGAAGAAGAAGTAAAGAGCCTCTTGATGAAAGTGAAGGAGGGGAGTGAAAAAGTTGGCTTAATACTCAGCTTTCAGAAAAGGAAGATCATGGCATCTGGTCCCATCACTTCATGGCAAATAGATGGGGAAACAATCTAAACAGTGACAGAGTTTTCACAATATTTTTAAATTCTGTCAAATTAGCATTTTCTAACTGTTCTTGATTTCTTTGGTTTACTATAATGCTATATTTGATTCAGTAAACCAAGTATTTTTAGCTGAAAAATCTGTAAATCTTAACTATTTTTCCAGAATCAAAAATGAATATTCTTATTATATTATTTATGAATAAAATGATAAATGCCCATTTACTTCATTTCAAAATTTATATTTCAATAAAATAAGATCTATGAAGACACAGTAGCACATGGTTTTCTAAATTGATGTGATATTTAGAATTCATGTAATTTACATTTAAAAATAGTATGGAAATAATGTGAAAGTCTTTATAATCTTAATGAACATACTTTTTTAACTTTACCAAAATATTGTCACTAGTTCTAGAACCAAATGATGTTTTTGCTTGTTTTGACAGGAGTAATAAAATTCTGGATGGCTCACTGTATCTGATGTTTCAATGACTTGTTAGTTAATTCTACTTATCCCAAACACATTGACTGTATTACTGCTTCATCTCCTCATCATACTAACTTATTCATTATAATGATAGTCTCATTTATTTTAGCAGTAAGATAAAATGCTACTGATAAAGCTAACATGTTACATTACAGCACTTAAAAAATTAGGGATTTTACAATTGAGCACTTTCAATTATTTGGCATTGTTTTAACAATTTTAGTGTTTTGAACATATGTTACAAGAAACACATTCTGTTAATAACTCTATGTATCAAGTGAGGAAAGAGATGTAAAAAGAACTTATCTATCTTGCTCAAGTTCACACAGGTAACAAGTGATAAGATATGTTTACAAATTAAGACATATGGATTCTAGAAATATTTTACATATCTTAAAATTTACATAATATTTCTACACCATTCAATTCCATGCAACAGCAAGAAACACTTCCAGATATTATTTTGGAATTCAAGTTGACCAATCAAGTTACAAGTAATTAAAAAAAAATAACAAAAATAATCCTTTTCATTTTTCAAGCTTACCTTTAAGTTTAATAAGAAATGTACAGAATCATAAAAAAATATATATAAATCTTAAAGACAAAGGAGAAGACTGGAATAAATCACACTATATATATGGATTAGAAGACTCAAACATATTGAGATGTTTTTCTCCTTCAATTCTTTTACCGAGTCTTTAAGAAAAATATAGGATAATTTTAGCAAATAAATTATAAATAAGATGTCTGTATGAACCTGCATTTAAATATGAAGTTAAAAGTTAAATAATGTATTTTAACAACAGAAAAATTGATATGGCATTAGTCAAATTGATACAACGGAAAAATGTATATGTATGTATGTCAGTATGTATATATAATATTTGGTTCCTGAAGCCTAAAAAAAAAAAAACAAAAAAACAGTAAAGAATAGAGGCATTACTCAGTGATGATAAAGAAGAGGAAATGTTTTAATTTGAAAAACTAAGAGTATTTCTTTTAGGATATCCCATAAGACAAATGTATATTTGAGACAGCAGAATGTTAAAAATACATTTCTAAATAATTTACCAATTTAAAGAAAATATTGGTGAAAATGCTCGAGATAGAAGACCTAAGCATAGAAACAAAAAACTATCCAGAAAATAATTAATATATTTAAGTACATATAAATTAAAATTTCATTATTTATAAGATACTATGAGAAAGTATAAGATAAGATTAGGGAATAAGTCAATATCTGTAATGAATTATTGATATTATGTCTAATAGTCCCTATAACCAATGTAAAAAATAATGAATATGCCACTACAAATATGAGAATAGGTATAAGGATCAATAAAAATGTAGTAATGACCAAAATCATTATTACTTGAGGATTAATTGATATAATTACAGCATATTTTTCAAGACTAGAAATTGACAAAAGACCTTTCCTTAATTATAACTTTCCATTTTAGCAAAGGTTTGGCAAGATAGACATTACTGATATGAAAATAGTTTAACAGTTCTGAATGTCATTTTGTTCATATGGGTCAAGAACTTAAAAATGGCAATATCCTTTGACTTCTGATAGTAGTGGCAAGAACTTTTCATAGCTGTGTTTATACCACACAGGGAAAAAAAATCACCTTAATAAAATATATAGGGGTATAGTTCATTATAATGCACTTATTAAGAATTGATCTTATGCAATATTTTATATCATATTTTCAAAAACATTTGATAACAGGGAGAAATGATTTACTGATGCATGAGTTGAGCCAAAAAAGTTATTACAATAAAAGGAAATGTACTTTGTGGAGATATATTTACATGTATTCTTTCTCCATACATTTACATATATATATGTATACACACACACACACACACACACACACACACATATACACTCTGTATATATGATTACATTTTTAGAGGTGAGAATTCATTCTGTGCCTCTCATGTTAGAAATGGAAGGGATAAAACGGGAGATAGGGTCTATTTTGGAGGCATAAGGGCTTCTGTAGGTTTCCCTACAGGGGCAGACAGGGAGGGCATTAAGGTGGGACTTAGGTTGTTTCCTAGAAGTCCTGCAGGGAAAGAATGGTCTTCAGGTGGAACAGATTAGCGATTAGCAAAGGCTCCAGGTGAAAAGATGGGGTGGGATGCTTTCCTTAGCTAGAAATAGTAGAGTAGCACTGCTTTATTTTGATAATGCAGTGTTTATTCTTGATGATGTTACCTCTTATCCTTGTAATAAATTGCATCTTTCAGAGTAACTCTGTTTTACTGATTTAGAGTAGTGTTAATATCAAAATTCAACTTCAGGAGAAGAGGATACCTGTGTTTAAGAAACAGATTTGTTACATTCTCATGTTTGCACCTGGATTCTCATATAATCAAGGGAAATTATTACCAATTATATGGGTCTATATTTATAAATACAATGAAGATTTTCATTGCATAGATTAGTTAATTCAGTCAAGAATCTGGTCAATTTCCTTAAATAAAATCAGATTATTTGATATGCCAGTTGAATAATTAAAGCATTCTAATAGTTGATCTTTTCCTTCAAATTGACCTTTAGGTAAATGTCTAATTAAGTTAGATATTTAGAGAAGTTATTTTCTGATGACTTAAAATTACAAACAACTCTGTCTCATAATTTTAATGTCTTATTTTTGCATATTGGAAAGATGTTTTCTCTTTACATTAATTTATTCATTCAAAAAATATTTAGAGCTCCTGTTTCATGTCATGCACGCATTTATATAAGGTGATTAGTCACTATGCTTAATTTAGTAACTTATCTGCCCTCTTTTGAAAATGGCCAACTTTTGTGGTCACAAGCTCTTCAAATGGGGGAAAACAAAGGCTTCATTTAGAAGTAAAATAATTATTAAGCATCAAGCGTTTCCTTCCCCCTTAACTTTTAAGTTAGTAATTCTGAACTCTTAGACAATTTCAGACACTTTTATAGTGGTGGTATTTTTGATTTGGATTTTGAATTGAAGTTTATTTAATCTGAAAAACATTCTCCAAGAGTGTCCAGAAAGAGTGCTATGCATGCATGTCTACTTACCCCATCCATTTAGTCTGTGGCTAATTATAAGCAGCTTAATACCACTAAATTAACATAACAGCTGTTTGCCTGATCTGATTGCTTAATATCTGGTGACTAATGATAGGTTAAGTTCAACTCAGCCTACCACTGGGATCTAATCTATCTACAAGTGGAGTTAGATCTAATCAAAAGTAGTCTCTCTAGGGCCATGAAAATTTGACTAAAACTTTCACAAAATTTGCCAGGCAGTTTCATGTCCCAACTGGAGAAGGAAATGGTAATGCACTCCAGTATTCTTGCCTGGGAAATCCCATGCACAGAGAAGTCTGGCAGGCTACAGTCCATGGGGTTGCAAAGAGTCAGACATGACTGAGGACATAAACTCATTCATTTCCCAAAAGCAAAGTTCTTACTGGTTTGTGCAGGACACCTAGCTCCTTTCTCCTGAGTGGGCGTAGTCTATTGAACAGATGGCAATGGCAACAAAAGTTCTTATACAGACATTTATAATAGTTTAAATTTCATATAAAGTATTATGAGAAACACAGTTTCCTGTTTGTGCTTTAAACAGATTGTAGTTTTGTATGCCCTCTCGTAGAGAATTTTTTGAGCTGCCATGGAGCATTGCCAAGAACCTTACAGAAGTGGCCCCTAGTCAAGATTTAAGAGATCATTCACAAGTGACAAGAAGGCGTTTGAGATAAACTTGCTTACTTAACATTTCTACCAAGGTCTATGAATATCAACGAGAATAAGGCTCAACTCACCATACCATTAACAATATAAATGTATTATTACCAAATGAAGCAAGAAAATATTTTCAAAGTATAACATTTGGATTATAGAAATTTAATCCCAATCTAAAATATGTCAGCTATCTCATGCTGAATAAAGCTTTCCAACCAAACTGGGAAAGACAGAGCTGTGTCAGCAACCCATCGTGAACCTAGCATTTCCATGTCTACCCAATTAATGTCCTATTTTTTTAAATCGAAGTATAGTTGATCTACTGAGATTCTATTTTTGAAGACAAAGGTTCCAACTGTAATTTAATGCTGAACACATTTATAAGTCATGACAAGTGCTATTAGACCACACTAACAACTAAAATCAATTCATGCTTATTGGATGAAATAGTTACTTCTCTAATATACTCGAGTCCTGGCTCCAAACACAAAATGCTAGACCATGGTTTTTAAAACTTTATAAATTATTTCTATGGTGCCACAAAAAGGTCAGAGTCTAGTCTGCTGGTTTATGTTTGAGAGTCAGAAATCTTGAGTATATTCTTTGCTAAGTAAATGGTTGGGTTTTTGTCTTTTATTTTTTGCCTTCTACAAAATCAATGAAATAACCACTAGCCAAATATAAGTAGCATTGAATATAGCCTGATGATACCACACTGAGGCTTTTAAATTAGAGAATCTGCTTTGACACACCTTTAATATTTTTCATTCTAGGACACCACACTTTGGCAAGTTCAGGAAAGGAAATGAAAGATTAAACAAAATTAACAAATAGAAAATATCTATTGTCATGTTGATGTTTGGCAGAAACCAACACAATTCTGTAAAGCAATTATCCTTCAATGAAAAAAAAAAAGTTAAAAAAGAACTCCCTCCAAAAAAACAAACAAAATAAGAAAAGATCTATTGTATCTGAATTTGAGCACAGAATAAGCTCTAGAAGACACAGTGATACATGGGAAATTCATCACTATTTCAGTTCTAGCATGCCCTCCATTTACATCTACATCAAGGTATCCTGTACTATTATTGCTTTTTGGAAATTAAACCTCTTTACTTATGTTCTTACATATCTGGCTTAGTCTCTAGAATACTCAAAATGGACAACCTCCTATAAAGAATTAGGTATTATGTGACTAATTTACTGAAATTTTGGGGGGTTTAGATATATATTTTCCATATCATGCTCTTTATCTTAGTCACCATTTTTCCCATTTCAGAACTTTTGACACTTTTCCACTCTATACTTGCCCTTAGGTTCCACATAGAATAAGCAAATCCATCCTATAGATCCATTCTTCTTATTTTCTTTAACCTGACTTCTCTTCCTACTCACACCCACTGCCCTTGTTCCAAATTTATCTTAAGTTCATAGATCCAGTTCCCTATCTGCTCTCTTTGCCTATGACTTGTTTTTTAGCTAATTTATTTTTAACAAGACAGTCAAAATTCTACTTTCATTTACTATTTATAGATGATCTTTGCATATCTTTATGCATTCTATCATCTACTATTTTTGCACATTTAATCTTTATCTTATGTCTAAATTTTTGACTACTGTTAAATTAGAAGAATTATAATTGATGGCAAAATAATTATAAGATTGTAACTCTTAATAGTTACCAAAGAGTCAACACCAAGCAAGAATAATATAGCCAAATAAGAGAAGAAACATAGAACTTACTAGCATGTGATTAGGCCAATTTAAAATATATTAAAGTAAAAATTGGAAAATACAGTTGACTATAATTCACAGAGTAAACAGAACAATTTAAAATAATGTCATAGACTTTAGGTGAAAAAATAAAACTGTTGACTATTACATTAAAATCTACATTATGTAATAGAAGTAGAAATTTTAAAAAGTACAAAAAGCTAGTGATGGCACAAATATGATATGGCTTAGAATTCAAATATCTTGCACATTGGGTAAAGATAAGCTTGCTTTATTTATTTACCTAAATAGAAATACATTAGTTATTCACTATTTGATCTTGCCTCCAACCTCAAAGGCTCTCTATAAAGAAATGCTCCCTATAGATTACCACTGATGCTAATTAAATGTATAAATTCAGTATACTTGATGCATTAAAGGCATGATGGTCTAACACCCACATGTTGCTTTTGGAATACAACCTTTTGGAGCAGGTTTTATGCTTATAGGGCTTTCCTCGTGGCTCAGCGGGTAAAGAATCTGCCTGTAATGTGGGAGACCTGGGTCCAATCCCTTGGGTTGGGAAGACGCCCTGGAGAAGGGAAAGGCTACCCACTCCAGTGTTCTGGCCTGGAGAATTCCATGAACTGTATAGTCCATGGGGTCACAAAGAGTTGGACATGACTGAGCGACTTTAACTTTCAATACTTTATGCTCATAAGCATACAAAATGTTAATAAGGTACAGAATAGAATTACTATTGGTATAGAGACATCATATAACTCTATTAATTTTAAAAAAATGTTAGAATATTTGACCATTTTAATAAACTAGATGGCATGACTATGCCTTTACAGATAATTTAATAGCATTTTTTGCTCTGGTAGTTTATTTTATCAGAATAATAAATTTATATAACTAAATGTTGCAACCAATTCCCTGACAATTTAGCATAAAAACTGAGCTGTTCTTTGATAAACAGTTGAAACTGCATGCCTAGAAAATCAGGAAAGAGTCACTTTAGAAGACATTTTTGTAGTATAGAAAAAGTCTCCAAATTGTGAATTAATAAAGGACGTTGCTATGGCATCACTAAGGGTAGTGAGATTTCATAAAAAGTTTCCCTTTTATTTGACAATAAGCATTTCATTCTAAGTAACGAATAAACTTTTGAAGGAAAATATTCAACTCTGTGGGTAATAAAGACAAGAAACTTTGAGCTGATTTTATCAGAAATTAATAATCATTTTTGTGAAATGTTCATGTCATATAAGATTGACTCTATATATTATCAATCAATACAAATAGTGAAAGCAACTCTTTAAATCATTCATCACGAAGACCAAAAGCTGTTAACTGTGACTCCTACAACAAGCCAGTCCTTCTCAGAGCCTTGATCTCTGATCACCTGCTTTAAAATCACTTTAAAGTGATGGGTGGAGGATGCCACCTATTAAGATACACTGGTGCCACACAGATACCCTCAAGCAAGGGTGAAAACCAAAACACACTTATTTATGAGACGATGCTGACATCCACTGAAGTCAGAAACAAAACTTGTAAGAGACAATTCAGTGTCATTGAAAAGGTTGGAAATTCTCTTTCAAAAAAAGGGTCTGTCTACCTTGTTAATATCCATTCTTGAATAAGAGAAAGTAAAAGGACAACTGGGCATAGAACTAGAATGCAGAGTAATGCAATTTCATTGTGTCAAATAATCTGCTCAAAGTAGGATTAGAGTGTTGGTGTTTAGTTATAGATTTCATTTACCATATAAGCAAATACAATGATTTCTGGATCACAAGATCAGAAATACAAATGATAGTGTATTTGCATCCAAATAATAACCACTGCAACATTTAATTTCCCACACTGTTGGATAATATATCTTAAAAACAAAATAGGACTTCCCTGGTGGTCCAGTGGTTGAGAATCCACCAACCAATGTAGGGGACACGGGTTCCATCCCTGGTCCGGGAAGATTCCACACACCTCAGAGTAGTCCATGCACCACAACTACGGAGTCTGTTCTCTAGAACCAGAGTCACAACTACGAGCCTGCATGCTGCAGCTAATGAAGCCCCCGCACCTAGCGCCCGTGCTCTGCAATGAGAGCCCACCGCAATAAGCTCACGAACCACAGGGAAGAGTGACCCCTGCTCTCGGCAACTAGAGAAAGCCCATGTGCAGCAATGAAGACCAGCACAGCCGAAGTTAAATAACAATTATAAAGACAAAATGGTCATTCCAGTTTGACTGCTATCAATGTTTATTCAGTCATTTACAGGGGGCCAATGGAAAAAAAAAAGCAGGGCAGTAAAAGGGCAGTAGCATGAAATTATTGGGGAAAATTCCTATTCCTCAGGCATTTAAAGATGAGCTTAGATGAATTCCTGTTTTGCACTGGCAATTCATTTCTTCCCTGATTTAATAAAGCACAATGCCAACTAGTACTAACAAAAACAGTAAGTAAAAAAATGAAAAGCCTGCAACATTGAAATATATAGAAAATATATACAAATATATGTGCCAGTTTTAGTTATTTCAAATAACAAAGAAGTATGGATTAATTCACTTCAAATTCTTTAGTTCAGTCAGGGTAGCCACCACAGAAGTGTTGAGCAATTTTTAACTAAGGAAAAATTTGAGTAAATTAACCATAGACAGGATGACAGAAAGAAATATTATATGATTATTTTAGTGGGTTCAGGAGAGAAAATAAGTCATTACCTGTACTTCTGACCAACCTGTTGCAGATTACAGTTTCCATCCTCGGGTTCCGTTAATTTGCTAGCGCAGCATACAGAACTCAGAAAACCTTTTCATCAGGAGGTTAGTGATTTATTATAAAAAAGATATAACTCAGGAACAGCCAGATGGAAGAGACGCAGAGCACAAGGTGTGGGGAAAAGGCCTGGCATTCCCATGCTTTCTCCCCGCTTGTCTCCCTCTCCCCAAATCTCCAAGTGTTCCCCCATCTGGAAGCTGACTCAAACCACTTCTTTTTTACTTTAAGGAAGCCTCCCTCATTAGAGAGGCAAGATTGATTAAATCACCAGCCACTGGCAAACAATTCAAGCCCCAGCACCTTTCTCCCACAGGAAGATGAGCAGTGGGGTGGCAGGATCCAACTGAAGGTTTCAACCCTCTAATCACACAAAGTTTCTACTGGCAAGCAGCCCTCAGCCCTCAGATGTTCCTCATTAACTTAACAAAAGACACCTTTTTATTCTCTTAGGAAATTCCAAGGGTTAACCTGGGAAGAAGATCAAATACGTATTTCTTATTATGAGTCACAATATCATGCACGTTAAAATAGAACGAACACTTTATACCACTCATCTTCCCATCACTCTCAATGTTAATCACCACACTTTCAGATATTAGACTCAGAAACACAATTGTTTGTAACTATTTGTTTCATACAGTGTATCTATTATACTTATAGTGCATGTATTATGTCTTGTTTTAGAAATTGCTGTTTATACTTCTATTTACTCTAATAAAAATCAGCTCTCAGCCCAGGCACGAAATTTCCTATGATACTTAGTAGATTGAGTTGATACAAACACACAGGTGTTTGAGGTCACCTAATCTCTATTTCTAAAACGATTTAGAAGCACATGAGGCTAACACATACCGTGTTTACTTAACAGACAAATGTCGATTACATCTATACTTTTTGTGTCTTATTATTGTTTCTGTTTGCTAACTATTACCTTAATTTCATCACAGAAGATTTTCCTGTATTCTCATAGCTGAATCCAAATTTGCCATTCCTTAGTTCTTTCTGTATAAAGCTGTTGCAATATATACAGCAAACATATATGATTTGTTCTGTATATTCAAAGCACTATACTAAAGATGGTAGGAGATCCAAAATTGAATAGGACTTAGCAGCTGATTTCAGGAATTTCAAGTCTAGAAAGGAAGATACACATTTCTATAAATGACACAAGGGGACATGAGGTTGGTGAAAGTGGTTTGAGTTGATACTGGCCTGGTCTCACACAGCTGTCCTAAATTCCTAACAGTATTATTGTGTGTGTAAACCTATGTGTGCAATGGTTTTAATGTTTGTGTCTCATATCCACTCCAAATTAATATGTTGAAATTTCAATGCCCAAGTGAGCACTGGGATGTTGTGGACATTTGGGTGATGGGTAGAGTGAGGCCCTCATGAATGGGATTAGTGCCTGAGAAAAAAAGGCTCCTGAGAGATCCCAGTTCCTTCCACCACATAAGGACAGTTGACAAGGAATCAGCTGTAAACAAGAAGATATCTTCACCAGAATGAAACCATGCAGGCCACCCAGTATGCACTTTGTTGTTAGAGAAGCTTGAACAGACTAACATACATTGTCTACACATTAACTTACCACCTAAGTGTGAACACTGGGAAGGTCATTGAGCCATCTTTTTCTGTATCCCCTCTGAATAGTAATAGACCCTGGACGAAATAAATGTTGAAAAAATGGTTGCAGAATTGAACAAGTTTAATGAAGGGGGTCAGAGATTTTGAAGTATTATGTTTGAAATAAAACGGGGGAGTGGATTTCCTGGGAACATTTCCTAAGCTATTTCACTCAGAAATTCAATCAAATAAAAAAGTTTCCAATCACATCCAATTACATTTTTATATCTAAATTTTTAAACATGAGAAGTTACGAATCTTAATGCACAAGTTTTATTTTTTTAACTCAAGCTAGAAAAATAATTCGGATGCATTTTTTTTCTTATTCTAATTTTCACACGTCACACTCCTTAGAGGTCATGAAATGCGATATTAGACCCTATCTTTATACTTACCTGTAATGGTTTTCTTGAATAGGATCAACAACAAAAAGACAGCTTAAAACAACTCTTCCAAGCAGACATCATGAGCTGCAATCAACTTGCATTTGTGCTGTTATAAAGTATATGCATACATTCTCAGTCATCTTTAACTATTTGGGACCCCATAGACTGTAGACCACAAGGCTCCTCTGTCCATGGGGTTTCCCAGGGAAGAATACTGGAATGGGTTGCCATTTCCTTCCCCAGGACCCAGACCCAGGAATTGAACCTGCATCTCCTCCTGCATTGGCAGGCTGATTCTTTACCATTGTGCCACCTGGGAAGTCCAACGATATAGAGCATTTATTGTTTACTTTTACATGTATTCATGTTATGTTATTATAATTTTTGAGTGATTTATGGATATATGTTACAAATTCTTTTAGAAAGAATTTGTTTTCTTTTGTTGTCTCTTTTAATCTTTATGCTGGTACTCAGATCATAAGTGCAGTTAGAGAGTTGTTTATGACCTGCTTTACTAGCCCACAGAGAGAAAAACTTCTTCATTGGGTCATTTGATTAGGTGGCATTTGAAAATGTTGCTTTGTGAGAGCACACTCTGATCATTTGGAAATATGTTAATGACAGAGACTGATATATGGGTTATTGATGAGACTCAGGTGGGTAACGGGTATTAGGCCTTAAAACTGGATTTCAATTAGGAACACAGAAATGAAAGACTAGGATTAGTAAATAATGTAAGAAGAGAAGCCAATGGTAGTTTGGATTGGAAACAAGTGAAATAGATGTGACAAGTTTACATTTGCCAAATAAGCCTAGAGAAATGAAAATAGGCTCATTCAGATAACAATTATGATAATCAGATATGTGATACTGAAAATATTCTAAGACCACTAAGGCCAATCACATCGTCCAGAGACTATAAAACTGTAACTTAATACACCAGCAAACAATGTCCCAAAATATATGAAGTCAGCAGAATTGAAGAGAGATATGGTACTATGACAATATTTGGAGACTGTACTCTGAATAAAAAATAGAACTGACCTTACAGAAACAAACAAAAAAACTAGAGGAGAATACTAGGAACATTAACAAACCAATTGTCTAGATTAAACCGGCAAATTGTTAGAAACACAGAAATTACCTAAACTGACTCAAAAGGAAAAGAAAATCTCAACAGACCTATAAAAATAAAAAGTTGCATCAATAATTCAAGATCTCCCAACAAACTCCAGCTCCAGACAGATGTCTTCACTAGTGAATTTCACCGGAGTTAAAGAGGAATTCACACCAATTCTCTTTCAAAACAGAGGAGGAGGAAACTCATTCTAGGAAGTGAGCATTACCTGATAACCAAAGCCAGATAAAAATCTCACAAGGAAATAAAACTATATACCAATATCCATTGTGTATAGAGATGCATAAAACCTTAACAAAACACTAGCAAACCAAATACAACAGCATACTAAAATGATTATACATCATGACTATATGGAATTTACCCCAAGAATACTAAGACGATCAAAGAAAATTGATCAATGTAATACATCACATTAATAGAATAAAGATACAACAACAAAACAAATAACCACCCCCTGCCCCAAACCACATAATTATCTCAATTCTGAGAAAGAGAAACATCATTTGGAATAAGTACAACATTCTTTCATGATTAAAATACCAGAAAACTAGAAATTGGAGGAAACTTCCTCAACAAGACAAAGGCTACTTTCTAAAAATCCACAATCTATGTCATACTCCTTTTATGACAGATTGTGGATTTTTTAAAAAGTGTTTGCTGCCTAGAAGAAAAGCTATGACAGTGACTGAACAACACTGTCATACTCCTCTTGAAAGATTCCTCCAAGATCAAAAATAAAATAAAGATGCCACTTTTACCACTGCCATTCAACATTTTACTGGAATTTCCAGCCAGATATTTAGACCAGAAAAGAAAATTTAAAGAATTCTAGTAGGAAAAGAAGAAATAAACTATAGTTTTCCCTTGGGATCCTTGGGTCATTGTTTCGAGAATACTGTCTAGATACCAAAATCAAAGGATACTCAAGTCCCTGACATAAAATGGTGCAGCATATGAATATACCCTAAGCATATCCTCCCATATACTTTAAATTATGGCTAGATCATTTATAATACAATATAGACACTAAGTAGTTATAATGTAACTGATATGTAAACAGTTATAGGAAATGGCAACTTGAAGTTCTGCTTTTGGAACTTCCTAGAATTTTTTTATTTAAAAATATTTTTTATTCATGGTTGAATTCATAGATGCAGAAACAGTAGATATGAAGGACCAGCTGTATCTCTCATCACATGGGGCATTATTCTATATATAGAAATCCCAGGAATTCACAAGAAAGCTACTATAACTAATTAACTAAATCTACCTAGTTGCAAGGTATATGATTAACACCCAAAAATCAACTGGTTTTTAAACACTAGCAGTGAAGTATCCACAAATATAATTAAGAAAACAATTCCATTTATAAAAGCATATAAAAGAATTACATACTTAGGAATGAATTTATCAAAGGATGTGAAACACTTATACACTGAAAAGAACAAAATATTGTTGAAAGAAATTAAAGACAGCCCTTGTCCATGGATTGAAAAACTTGATATTGTCACAATGTCAAAACCACCCAATGTAGTCTACATGTTCAATGCAATATATATCAAAATTCCCAGTTGCTGTTTTGTGAAAATGGAAAAGCCAATCCTCAAACTCATTTGCAAGGGGCCCACAATAGCCAAACCTTCTTGAAGACAGGAGAAGATAGTTGGAGGACTCACATGTTTGGTTTCAAAAGTTAAAAAGCTATATTAATCAAAACATTGTGTTTTTGGCATAAAGACAAGACATATAGACCGATGGAATAGAATATAGAGTCTAGAAATAAACGCATGCATCTATGGTCAGTTGATTTTTGACAAGCCTTCCAAGTCCATTCAATGAGAAAAGAATAGATTTTCAAGAAAGGTGCTCGGACAACTGGATTTCCATATCTAAAATTGGAGATTTCCTCAAATCGTGTTCAAAAATTTATGCAAAATGGATCAATTATCTATACATAAGATTAATCATCTATATAAAATCATAATTCTTAGAGAAATGCATAGAGGCAAGTCTTGATGACCACTGACTGGTTAGTCAACTCTTAGACATGACACCAAAGCACAAACACAAAAGAAAAAATACATGAACAGATTTCATACAAATTAAACATTTTTGTTCATTAAATGATATCAAGAAAGTGAAAAGACAAGCTACAGAGTGGGAGAGAATATTTGCAAATTATATACCTGAAAAGAGTTTAATATCAAGAATATATAAAGAATAGCTTTGACTCAATAACAAAAGCGAATCCAATCTAAATGTGGGTAAAGGACTTGAGTTGATATTTCTCCAAAGAAGATATACAATGACCAAAGCATATGAAAATAAGCTCAATATTATAAATGATTAGGGAAATTTAAATCAATATCATAATGTGATAATTTACACCTACTAGTATAACTAATAACAAACTAGAAATTATAAACATGGAGAAAATGGAATCCTTGCACACTTGCACATTACTGTAGTGAATGTAAAATGGAGTAGCCACAGTGGAAAACAGCTTGGGAAGCCCTGAAAAAACTCAACATAAAATTATTATATACCCATTCCTAAGTATATAGCAAAAAGAATTGAAAACTGAAACTCAAATATACACCTGTATACCAGGGTTTTTTATAGTATCACGCCCAGTGCCCAAAAGGTAAAGACAATACAAGTGTCCATCAAAAGATGAGTGAATAAAAAATGTGTTATATATATAGGATGAAATATTATTCAGCCAAAAATAGAAATAAAGTTCTGATACATGCTTCAACACAGATGAATCTTAGAAGCATTATGATAAGAGGAATAAATAAGCCAGATAGAAAAAGAAACATTGTAAGACCTCACTTAAGTGATATATCTAGCACAGGCAAATTCATAAAAGCTGATTAGAATTTACCAGGAACTGATGGGAGAGAGAACAGGTATAACTGATTAATAAGTACAGACTTTGTGTTTGGGATGATAGAAACATTTTAAAAATAGATAATGGTGATGACTGCACAGTATTGTAAATGTAATTAATAATAGTGATTGTATAGTCTAAATGGTTAAAATATTAAATTTCATGTTATATATATTTTCCACATAAAAATCTAGTGTAGATAGTTTCCCTGGATATTATAGTTGTATTTCAAATAAAGCAATCATATTCTACAGACTTTTACTTTGGTTGGACATAATATATTCTCCCTCACTTGCATTTTTAACAATTGCATATACCTTAATACACACACATTTGATAAGCAGACCTATGAGGTGTCATGTAATATATTTTGGAAATAAAAATGGAGTAACTTCTCAACACATGGAAAGTAGAATAAAGGAAGAAATAATGTTTTTGAACAAAACAAGAATGTGTCACAAAACATTCCACATATGTGAAACAGGATACTTTGTATTTTTAACAGACAAAAACTTGTACAAACCAATTTGAGCGTTATTAAATTATAAGTAAAATAGGAAATTAAAATTAAAAATTCAGATTTTTTCCATTACATGGTATGGAAAAGCCCAAACAAACGTTTTGGTCAACCCAATATTTGAGTTTCTTTCCATGTTGAAGTTATACCTTTCAACCAGTATGGCATTTTATTACTAATCTTCAACTCTACAGATTATGGATTTCAAAAATCATGATTGTAGACTTTCAAAAATTTAATTACAGTTTTCAGTCCACTTTCATGCCTCACGCTGTGTCTATATTGCATTCAAAACACTTTTGATCTTCTTGTGTGCTTGATGTGTTTTACATTATGTGTAAGAAATCACAAATTGACTTGACAAATATTCGTACTAATTATGCTATATATTTTTAGCAATTACTTCCAAAATTACTCAGGAATGCACGTTTTGGTTTTCAGTGCATGCCCAAGAACCTTGGGCGCTGAGTTGCTAGTCAGGACTCTGCGACCCCATGGACTGTAGCCTGCCAGGCTCCTCTGTCCATGGGGACTCTCCAGGCAGGAACACTGGAGCGGGTTGCCATTCCCTTCTCCAGGGGATCTTCCCAACCCAGGGATTGGACCCAGGTCTCTCGCATTGCAGGTGGTTTCCTTACTGTCTTAGCCACCAGGGAAGCCCGTCCAAGAACCTTACAGTGAGACTTTTTACCATATATTTCTTCACCCCTTTATAATATGCTTAGCTAAAAGAAACTGTTTCCACTCATCCTAAAAATAATTTTGTCACATTTTTTCAAAACTTATTCGTAAATGATCATTAATCTTATTTAGTTATTGGTATGCAATTGTGTTCTCTTAACCTCATAGTATAAGAAGTAAATATCTGTCTGTAAATATAACTGATTGTTGGACACTTACAGGATCAGAGACTGTGCCAAAATATTCTTCAACAATATTTGAAAAAAAGAGAACATATGTACACTATGGGTGTTGTTTGAATTTGTACATAAGTGAAGTTTTAGATTTAGATGCAGAGTGAAGACTTGACAAGATTAAGTACAATTTTAGTTCTAAAATCCCTGTTCCTTAGACCACAATAGCATGAATATCTTAAAAAGATGAAGCAGTCAGGCTACACTCTTACTATCATCAAGAAAAACAAGAATTAGGCCTGAGGGGGTAGAGATTGGAGCAAGAGGAATGTAAGTACAAACAGGAGAATGTCCTTGAAGGAAAGGCTGCAGGTTTTCCCCAGAGAGAATTTAAAAAGTTAAACTCTACCGAGATCCAGGAAAGCTATTTGTGTTCCTAAAAGTTTATATTTGAGGAGAAAATTTGTGTATGGCAGGAACAGATTCACAGAGGCAATACTCATTGTCCAAATTGTCTCCTTTTTGTCACCATAAACATTTATCCATGCATATATACACGTACACACACGTAAACAGGATTGCTCTGGGTATTTGAGTTGTCAGGAAACAGAATGAAGTCAGTTGCCCAAAGTCAAAAACTAACTACATTGCATCTCCAAGGTGTTACTTTGTGCAGTTGTGCAGTGTGTGTCTGGCAGTGCATTAGTGTGTGTGTGTATGAACAGGTTTTATGTCAAGTGTAGTTAGGTTCCTGAGCACAGATTCTAAGTACCATCTTACAACTGACATTTTGTAACTTCTCTTTGGATAGTTGGATATTTTGAACAGCCTAAGAGATGTGGAATGGTTAACAGATTAACCTACATTTTTTCAAAGACAGTTTTCTAGATTTTTTAGTTTTAAGTAAATTTTTAAAAATGTAAACTATATATATAGAGTTTATATATCTCCAATGGAAAACTGGTGAAATGGGCACTTATAATGAAACACAAGACCTGAAATTATTAAAATCGCTTTGCCTTTGCTCTCCAGAAAAGCAATCAGTCAATTTGGATTAATTACAATACACCTACCTTGATACTTTCTGAAATTCCAGTAGGAGATCCGTTTTCCCTTTCTGTTACACTGAAGAATAAAAATGTTCATAAAGCCATTTAAATAGCTGTACTGCCCTCCAGTAGAAGTGGGTGTGCTTTAGTCATGGAAAAACTAGTTCCAGTATTATACGGCAATTTGTGATCCCTTAAGGTTTTGTACTACATAGATGTAAAATAGTACTGCTAGTTCCTACCATCATCACTTCACCATTCACACTTGAAGCAATTGAGGTTTCCACAAATCAGGCAATGTGCAGATTCTGTCATAGTAAAACATTTATTTGTTAAAGTGATATAGATTATTCAAGATTCTACAGTCTTAAATCATGGATGGCAATGTAACATGGATTGATACAGAACTCGATGCCAACGTAGGCTTTTTTTCTTTCCTTCTTTTAAAAAAAAAAATACTTGTAGGCCAGAAGAAAAAAAATTTGGTTTTAAAAGGGGATGAACCATGGTCTGATAGAGCCAGTTTTGCGGCATCAGAGACTTCTGCTTCGGCTCCTGTGGACAATTTCTTCTAGGATACCAGTTCAACAATTGGCCTTTGTGAATTGAATGGTTTTTAAATTTTATCCAGTAAAAATATCAGTAGCAATTTTTTTCAGGAGAGAGAGAAGTGGTGCTCTTCAGATTAACTCCGGCCTCTGAAATGAAAGAAAAAGAAAAAGAAAAAAAAAAGAAGAAAGAAAGAAAGAAACACATAGCTAATAAGATTATTGTGCTAGCAATCTAGAAGTTACTGAACTGTAAGCACCCAGGCAGGAACTTATTGCACAATACTAGGTATACATCTGGATGTTACTTAGACATGCACATCAGCTCTTAAAATGCTTCTTGGTAGCTTCAAACTGTTGAATATATTTTTAAAAATTTTATTTTAGAAAGGAACCTAAATATATTAAGACTAAATAGTTATGCAACTCAGAACCAAAATTGAGGAATGGCTTTCTTCTTTGCTTTGATTTTCACATTTACATTCTCAAGATTAAAAAAAAAAGATTTTATTCATTAATACATGCCATTCAGATTTTAACAAATATTCAAACTGATTTTTAAAATATGAATATTTTAGATCAAATTTGTTCATTACATCTAAAACTTAAGTGATCTCTACTTTTTAATATATTCTTTTGGAAGCTTTGTGTCACATTAAGGTTTTATAAAATTTAATTATACATTAAATGATAGTGAAGACTATTAGCTCTTTATTAATTAGTTCTTCACCTACAGACAAATAAAATAAATGTGAAAACTGACATTTATTCACAAGCAAAGGAATTTCATAGTTAATATGATTTTGAAAGAAAATCATACAAAATCATTAAAAATATTTAAATAACAAACTGTGAAAATATTTTTCTCTAATGAATGGGTTCTCAGGACTCATGGCTTTAAAATATTCCTATAAATTCTATACTTAAAGATGGGAAAAAAGTTTGAGAAATATAGGATTTCATAATATGAAATAGAAGTAATTTTTCTCCTTTCCATTTAAGAACAACTACATATAATATCATTATTAACAAACTGTGGAATGACGGTTTATAAATAAGCTGCTAATTTTGCAGATTAGGAAATATCAATCTGTTTTGGGAATTGGAACGTGATCTGGTCTGCCCTGAATCTTCCATTATTGAAGTGATTACATAATATGAAGTTGAATAAAAATTTTATAGATGAGATTTAAAATAACACTTTTTACTTATTAATAAACAAACTCATAATGATTCCATAAATATTGAAATATGGAACAAAAATTACTAGATTATCACAAAGGAAAAACAAAATAGACTATAATAATTATGATAAAATGTTATAAGAAATGAATATACTGAATTTGGGGTAGATTCAAGATGTTTTGTCAATGGTGCTCATTTGACAGTGAAAGGGTAGGATGCAAAACACTCCAGTCTTGTTAATAGTATTACAAATAAAAGGAGAAATTAAAGCTACCTCAACATTAAAAGAAAAAATAAACTGACATCGAATGGATTTGGGCAACTATTATTACTCTTATTCATAATGTAATTGAGACCTATGAAAGGTTCTTCATCTTCTCTAGTCAGGACATCTAAAAAGAAGGAAATGATTTATAAAGGTTATTGCTGACACTAGGGTTCTATATGTATTTTTTCTGTTTTTCTATAATGTTCAAATAAATATGTCAACAAGTATGGTTTATTATTGTAAAGAAAGCTAAATGTTTCTTACTAAGTGCCTATTCTATTACTCTTTTTTAAATTTACTTGAAGGGAATATCATAAGCAAAAAAAAAGTCCCACAGAACCAAGAGTTTTATATCGGTCATTCTTGCTTAGAAGAAGAACACTGGAAAGACATCTGAATCATACACACACATTTGCTTTGCTGCTTGGTTCTTAGTTCACGTGTTTTCCAAACTGCTTTTCCACAGTTATTTTAATACTGCTGTTTATTTCTAATCAACACTAGTGACTTTTCATGCACTTAGATATTAATAGTCTTTCTAAAAGAACTGGACTCTTCATGGTTACTGCATCTGTAGCAGAGATTTTATGACAAAGTTTAAGTTTTTTAAAAAAATACTTTGATTGATATATACTAAAAAGAAAAAGATCAAAAATCAAATATATTAAAACCGGGAAACAACTGTCTTAAAGACTGGTACAAGCGGTCACAGAATAGTGGCATCTACTGTACATACTGAAACACACACACACAAAATACACATTTGCTGGTCTGAACACAAGAAATACTTAATTTTTTTTTTTTACTTAAGGGCATTTTCAGTATAAATGCAAACTAATTAACTATTCTTACTTAACTGCCAAACACATCATATCAATTGTTCTACCTGATTCATTTTAAGCATAACAATATTTTCAAACACAAGGCTAATTTATATGTAAGTGCCTATTTACTTACAGAGTAATTATCACTGATTCTGCCAATGATTCCTTTCTCCTTTGGTCTCAATTCATCTTAGTGTAATGGGAATCTTACGGTTTATTATAGAAGGATTGTATGTGTTACGTTAAATATTTTAAGCTCACTCTGTTTCTATTCACATATAGGAAAAGTCTTAAGGAACAAAATTGACACCAGACATATTCTAAAGGAAATGGAATAAATCTCAGAAAAACAGTCATCTTAGCAGTTACCTAGAAGGGCACCCAAACCACTGACGGGGCAAAACATTTCTGCGCTCTCTGCTTCCTCCTACGAGAGCTTGATGCTATCGTTAGGGATTGTGGTATGATCAGTTTAATAGTCACCTAGGAAACATCTTTTAAAATTAAAAAATGTGTCATTTTTTCTTTTTGGGGGGCTTATATTATTGTCTGTATACTAAGGAACATTTTAATTTAAATTTAATGCAATAGGCCAATGATTGGGAAATACATTTTGCCACTGGGCAGAAAAAGACATGTATGTTAACAGGAAATATAAACTAAAGCTAAAAATTGTATAATCTTCCTCATCCCACTAGCACCCTCCACTGCCAGCCAGAAAAGAAGAAGAAGAAACCATGAGCACACGGAACCTCTGCCAGCTCCACCTCGTTTCATTTACGAGGTGAAGTCACGCCGACAGTGTGAAAGGCCCGGAGAAGGCTCGGAGCTCCGGGGTCACAGCCTCTTCACAGGGGCATTACTGCATGGTTGCGCTGACAGCTGCAGAAATGATAGGCCCGCTGCTGCAGGAATCATTTATCAAATACCAAGAATAGCTACCCTGAGGTCACATGGTGACTTAAATCTGATAACAGAAATGTAGCAAGAAATCGGGTGGTGAGTAAATGATGTATTGCCACCAAATTTTGTTAAAATTCTTCCTTGCCTGAGGGTTTATTTTTCTTGCTAATGCTTGTAAAAAAAAAAACAAACAAACCCAAAGCATGGAAAGAATGTTGCTATGACATTATGTTTCAACAAAGGAAGACTTAGCAGAAAATTTTAAAAGTAGGTGACATATTCTACATATGTATATTCACTATGAAATCTAATACAAACATACATATGTACACAAGAATTTACTACATACAGAAAAGACAAATCACTGAAAGATCATGCACCAAGTTAGTATTATTTATGTCTGGGTGGTGGGTTATGACAGATTTACATTTTTTTTTTATTTTAAACTATATTTTCCAAAGTTCTCAAATTAATATTATTTTAGCACAGAGAAGTCATTATTAGAAATCTTACATACTATCACATTGGCAAATCTTTTGCTATCTTGAGTGGCACACAAAATTCCCAAGGAGATTACTTTTCTCTAAATTTGACTTCTAACACTGTGGTAAAATAAATAAACACAATGATATATAACATGCCCCACGAAAAATGAATACTTGAGAAATTGCTTCAATTGGTAATTGAAAGATGACCAGATTGACTCTCCTATCAAATCTTGGTAAAACAGTTAGCCCCATCCTGGATCATGCTTCTCATAGAGAAACCCTGACTTTTCAAACCCTTTCTATGGCTGTTCTTTTTCAGAACTGCTGAGTGTCCAAAGTTGCGTGATAATTCAACACCCTCAAATCAAAGATGGGGGAGAGTGGGAAGGAACAACGGAAGAGGCAAGAAAAGAGGGAAAGAGAGGGAAGGTGGTGGAAAACGGAGGCAGCTTCATGCAGGTCAGTTCAGATCTATTAACACCAAGTACATGAAAGACACTCTGCTATTGATTGTTTCCAGCGAGCCATCTGTTCGTTTTTTTTTTTTTGCAGCTTAGGAACGGAATTCTAATTTCAATAAAGAAATGATGCATGAAAAACATTTTGTTTGATTTGGGATGGAATTCTTTAGGGGAAACCCTTAATGATAGTCCAAGTGATTGTTATCTTTTAAATAAGGAACAGTTAAAAAAAAAGATCCTTATTTTTACTATCAACAAATAAATCAATGACTTTCTCTATGAACCTTTAAAAGCAGAGTATTTTTTTTTTCCTGTGCCAAATCTTAAGCAAATGGCTGATGCATCCAGCTGTTTGAACAGATTGCTAAAATGCCATTCTGCTCTGGAAACACACTTTCTGATCAATTAAAAAGCAGGAATCAAATACTCATTTGAAACTTCCAAAAAACAAAAAGAAAGAAAGAAAAGAAAACCAAGAAGAGTAATTGGTTGCTGACAGAAGGAATACCATGAATATTTCATGAATAGTCTTTTGCTCCATTTTATAGTGGCTACATTCATTTTAGATAACAGTGAAACACTTCTGTTCATCCACTTTCAGTGAAGCACAATATATCATCTCAGCTTCTATTATGTGGAGGTCAAGGATATGAGTGAATATGTTCCTATCAAGCTACTGTCTTCATGTTTAGAAATATTTATAAAAATACACATGATACCATGCGTGACTACAAAAGTGACTCCAAAATTACATTGGTATTCTCTTCATTCTTACAATATGAATCAGAAATATTCAGTTAACCAAAAATCTGTCTAAATTTAGGAACTGGAAATTCATTTAACCAAACTGAGCTTCATGGTTTACCATTGAGCACTGAGTAAGGTTTAATGGAAAATGTCAACAACTTGCATAAACTAGCAAAACAAAAATTAAAAATTCATATATAAAATAATATACCCACTTAAGTACTGAAGCATGTGACAGATAACAAGAATCTCACCTGTGTTTCCTGGACAATCTGGTCAACATTAGTCGGCAAAGCATCTGGGAATAAAATTTTCAGCGTCATAAACAATTCATTTTTTATGAAACAGACCTTATAATACTTTTCATTGAACTCTTGGTAAGATTCATCTTAACAAAGGTTTATCTACACTTCTTTTTTGTAATAACTCACTAGTTCCTGGGTTAATTATAATTGACTTTTATAATACTTTATAGTTCTCTATGGCTATTCCCTGATACATAATACCATAAAGGCAGAATTTTTAAAAATATTGTTCTAGTTACTAAAATGAGTAATTATCAATATGGAATGCACTTTTTCCTGCAAGAGTTTAATGAGAAAATCGGGCTTCTATTCATTTTTCTTACTCAAAGTTAATTTCAACCACAGAGCTGCATATGATTAATATGGAAAGATACATCAAGGAAAACAATCCAAAGCAGGAAATGTAGTTTTATCTTATTTACTACACTATGTGTAAAATAATCATTTACAATATAGACAATTATTCAATAATCCCAAAGATAATGGCATGCTTTGCCAAGTACCATTTATATTTATATAAAACCATGCATCTTTATATAGAACAGTAATGTTCTAAATGCAAACATTCTGCCTTTAAATATCCATACATATATTCCAATTGGCTACAAATGCTTAATACCATTAAATAGCCCTGTAGAGTACATATTCTATTTATTTCCCAAATGTTGCATTTTAAATCAATACACTAGTTTTAAGAAGGGACAAAGTATAAGAAAAAATTAGGTGTCTGAGGAATATGTCATTCTAAGTGCTCACAGGCGGCTGTGATGAGAATAGTACAAAACAGTCTGTTGATAATCCCTCCAGCATAAATATTCATAAAAATTTGCAATGAACTCTGGAGATTAGGTTTTACATGAAAGCAATTGTTTATATTATACAGAAAAAATAATTAGGAAATTATATTATGGTAGAGCCCCCAGAATATATTTCATAAGCCCCTTCATGTTATTAGAATAATTAGTTTTTGGACACAGTTTGGGCTTCCCAGGTGGCATCAGTGGTAAAGAACCCTCCTGCCAAAGCGGGAGACAAAAGAGAAGTGGGTTTGATCCCTGGGTCGGGAAGACCCCTGGGAGGAGGACATGGCAACCCACTCCAGTATTCTTGCCCGAAGAATCACATGGATAGAGGAGATGGGAGGCTAAAGTCCACGGGGTTGCAGAGTCAGACATGACAGAAGTGACTTAGAATGCATGGATATGTTTTGGGGGCAGAATCACAATAAATGTCTAGTTCAAGTCTCAGGCAAGAATAAATGTACACCCAGTTTCAAACATGAAGTGAAAGAGACTTTATGGCATTCCCTAAATGCATTTGAAGATAATTTCTTGTTGTTTTAAAATTCATGAACTATAACAGTCACCTATTCAAGAAGAATGAACTAGATCAACTGTATAGATGCCTACCATTCAGATGTTCAGAAAAATATATTTGTGCTAGAGAGTTAATATTTCACTGTAATCTGATAGACAGCAAGTATAGTTTGGACAGCTGTTCTGGGAGAAGTTCTGTGATGGCTGGACCACTTAACTCTAATCTTATTACATTAATTACAGTCCATGTTGTAGGACTCAAATTTACAATCTAAAAGGGCTAACTAAGTATATGTATGTAGATATATATCTGCACACACACACACATATATATATATGAACATATGTAGACATATAAGCATATGTAGTATATGTATTTCACTTGATGGCAACTTTAGATTACTTAAACTTTAAAATACTGTAATTATCCTAAATTTTAACTTTGAAATAGCTGAAAAAAATCGGAAGACAATGGTACACTGATTATTTTGTTGTATTGAGTATTTGTAATATTTGATGAAATTGCAGATGTATTATCTTTTTTTTCAGATGTATTATCTTAAAGAAGTAATTTCATATTTTATTCCCAAACTGTCAGTGTTTATGCCGTTCTTCAGATAATTCCATGTGTTTAGGATGACTTGATCTCTGTAATGTGTTTACCATTCTTTATTCTGTACTGCTACAAGAGGGATGCTTTCAGTTGCAAAAAAACCCCACCAAATCTGATAAAACCAATTATATTTGTAATCCCAGCATGTAAATTTATTTAGCATGGGAGGGAAAGAACTGAGTGATCTGAAAGACAGAGCTCTGAAACTATTACAAAATTCCAGTCACTAATTTTGGTTGTTTTCTCTTTACTCTGTGAAATTTTAAAAGTGAGATAATCTTTATCCATAAATTTACCTCAGCTAACATTTAACTCACAAACATAAGGTGAATTGTCATTTTTATTAATATTATTGTCATTATTATTATGTTTTATTACCAATTGAGGAGGAGGACAAGAAAAATAATCCTTATTCCATCTGATGCCCCTTAAATCCTTTCCCCAATCACTTCACACACACACACACAAGAATCTGCAACACTGCTGAACTGGAAAGACTGGACTCTTCCTGAGACTCAAGAGAAGGTTAAGCAAGGGGAAGAGAGTAGAGTCTTCACTTTGTCTAATATTAATGAGTACTGCTTGCATAGTATAAAAAATGGAATTGGAATCCTGCCACACCAAGAAGAAAATGGACTCATATTTTCTTTTAAAAAAACGCCCATTTACCTTTGTGATTCTTGTACAATAAGACACTTTATGTATTTGAAATTTTTTAAACTATTGGAATTTTAATGATTGTTTTTAAGTTTGTTATTGTGAATAAACATAGGAGGAAATACTAAATTTTAAGAAGCAAAAGGCTATTGATGTGAATTTTGTGATAATTTTTTATTAATGTGTTAGTTTTATAAATGAAATATTAATCTATTTTTAGTAATACAAGCAATTAAAATAGTTAAAATTTAGTTTGGAAGTACTTTTTTGAGGTTTAAAGGTAAAGCAGAAAATGTTGGGTTGGACAAAAGATTCATTCAGAGATTCCATAACATCTTAAGGGAAAACTGAACAAACATTTTGGCCATCCCAATACTTCATGGAAAAAAGATAAGAGATTCCTTTGGACAGGTGGAAGACACTTAATTTTTAGAAATTCTTTAAATTCTTGTGGAGAAAGTATGTGTTGTTCAGATTTTAAAACTGTTGATTCTATAGGTAGCTCACAACAGCTCAAAAAACTTATAAAGTTTTTTTAGTGAACTATTTTAGCAAAGCAGCTAAAATCTAGTGCCTAAAGCATAAAAAAGCATACTGTGACCTCAACTATTCAAAAATGTATAAAATACACTGTCTTCAGCAAAGGTGTTACTATATCTAATTTAAAATTATCATATTTAATGCATCTCTGTGTAAATCTATTTGCAAGCTGAAAGTAAATGATATTCATCAAACCAAACTTTGTTTCTTTTTAGGATTTTGAAGTTGCTTTGAATGTTTCATTACTCCTTTATGGAACACATATATTATGTATATTTTTTTTCAATAAAGGCATATTTTAATAGTGGTTTGACATTTTCAAACTGGAGGACAATCATCCAAAACAAAAAGCAGCACAAGAATACATAAAATTTAAAAAATGCATAGAGTAAATATCTGTAAATATATTATTTATCAGTTTGTTCGTGAACAAGCTGAAACCATAGCATAAAATGGCTAAAAATAAAAGAAAAATAATTAAGAACAGAGAAGCAGAAACAACATATACAACCTATACACAGTCAGCAACAACAAACAGCAAAACCATATGCTATGGATCACATACATGAAGTTGGTTAAATAAGGAATGTGAGAAATGACACAAAGGAAAACAAGAGGGACAGAATTTCTTGCTTATAGCAATGTATTATCTGGATCACAAATTATTGTGCTAATTAATCAAAATTCTGAATATTGAGCCTTCTTCCCAGGCTCCATTCACTTACTAATTCATCTATCCATTTGCTCATTCATTCATCCGAATAACTACTGTGTTTAAGATATTATACCAGGTATCTTTAAATCACCCCCCAACCTTCCCAAGGATTTATCTTTCAGCCACTTCACACTGAAATGGCCCTGAGCAAAACACTTTCATATACTAATCAACAAAACCAAGTAACATATGACTCTCTTGATACACTAATTTTTGTTCACATCGTTTGTTCAAATAAAACCTTTTAAAAGACAGGAACATAGGCCTTCTTATCATTTCTAGAGTAAGTGTTCAAGCATTTGGTTAATTCACCCTAAAAACAGTCTTGTAAAAGCAATAACAATTTAAATAGTTTCAATGGCTTTAGTCAAACAGAATAAATTTCACATGGTTAGGTATTATGCCATTCTAAATGTTTATGAGAAATAAAAGATATTCAATTAAAGTCCCATTAGAAACATAAGCAGGAAAATTGATTTTTAAAAATGCAAACAACTGGAAAATAGAAAATACGTTAAGTTAATTGGTAGCTTGTTGCAGATACACTAAGCTGCTGCCTGTTTTGCGTGACGGCAGCACCACCTTGACCACAACCTTCACAGTGCCAGAGATCCCTTGTTTGGGGATTCATTCCTTTAAGTCTTGAAAAAATTTTATATATTCAGGGTATTTTAAAACCATGAAGGCATAAACTAGGAAAGGGAAAAATAATATGCTTTTTGTCAATCAGCGCTTTGTGAAGAAATAAGTAATTGATGATGGAAACTGTTTAGCTGAAATTAGTGATTACAGAATAGTGCTGAAAATACATTTCACTTTGAGCAATGCTTTGATTTTACAAAATAATTTCACACAGTGATCTAATTTATTACTCAAAAGAGCTGTATTCCAGACCCAGGAAGGCCAATTACACTTTAGAGGTGGGAAAAACAAACTTTAGTAAGAGAAGCAGGGCATAGAAGACATTCAGGAAACATCTAAGGTATTGAAAATCTGTTAGACAATTTTTTTCAAGACTAACTCAGAAAGCTCTAACTGCTTTAACCTAATTCACTTTTGAATGTCATCACAATATATTATGTATAAAACGTGCCTTGGTCAAGTCAAAACACCTTCATATATCCAGGCAGATGTATGAGACTTAAATTTTATAAATGTTTCCAGCAAGAGAAAATTAAACTAATGATGGACATTGCTCACCTGTGTTTTAAACAGTATTTCAAGTAATCTGAAAGAGTTAATAAATTTATACTCTGTCTTTAACTTACTTCCAGGGAATACTTTATATAAAGTACATATCTTATTATGTTATGGCTAAAATCTTTTGTGCAAGTTTCCCACATGATTGGTATTCTCAGAAAAAAAAAAAAAAAAACTAAACAAACAATAAAAAAAGCAAAAGTAATAATTAAAAAAAACTAAAGCCCTATTTACTGATCTTTTGTAAAACATCATCAGGATACAATACAATACTGTAGAAATTTTGAAGAGTAGATAGAGCAATTTTTCTATAGACCTTGATTTCAGTGACTGTCCAAGAATACTATTGTTATTAAGGAACAATATTATTGTCTGACTAAATTAAAAATGTTTTTTTAAATGATTCCCACTAAGCTATATAATTTCTAATTAAATTTCATCATGTTTTGATTCAAATAATAAATACATTTACTCTAAGAGATAAACATTCAAATTCAGAATTACAGAGCAAAAGGGAAAAATAAAACTACTATCTAGTTAATGAACAATGACTTTATATTGCTTATAAATAGAATAAGAACTCCATTAGAAGATTTTTATTTTACTTGATGATAAAAATAAATATCCCTTTGATAAAGGCAGTCTTGTATTTTTGTCTCTCTACTTAACTTGCATTAAGAAAAATATAAAGTTCATTCATTCAGCAAAAGTGTACTGAATGAATAAAAACACCTTCATATTCCCAGGCAGATGCATATGACTTAAAACTGGCCTGTGACTTAAAACTGAATTGACTTTTTTGATAAATGAAAAATCAATGGCATGTTCTTCTGCTTCCCACTGAAAAAGCAGTGTCATGGATGAGAAATACCACAGAACCATTAAGGCACCTGAACTAAGAATGTTGTTTAGAAGGGAACTTATTTTAACACTGTCCGGGTATACTTAATTGAATATTTTATTATAAATAACATAACAACAGAGAGTTGTTGTTGAAAATATTTGCCTAAAAACAAATGCCACTGTCAGTGACAGAAAATATACAAGCTACTCATTGACAAATATCAATCATCCATAGGTGGTAATTTGTAAGACTGGAGGAAATATAATTATTTACGCTAGACTTCTTTTTTTCCTATGACAACTTGTGGTCTGCTACTGCAGAACCTGGAAGCCGATCCTAAAATGGGGAAGGCACTGCTGTCCGCTTTTTCCCTAAACAGTTTTAAATATCTGACCTTCATATACATATATACGTGTGTATGTATATATACACACATACACATATGTATGAAGTAACTATACCTTATAGGGTTTATATGCCATGGCTCTATTAGCCATGAATCAGACAGACAAGACTGGCATGTCAAATTCCAATTTCCTACGTGAGCTCTTTAAAAAAAATTTCATTAAAAAGAAATAATAGGTTACACAGTGCTTTCCAACATCCACTCAGAATTTGAAAGAGTTGCTTTTCCACCATGCCCATCAGAACTGCTGGACTGACTTAGCATCGCATTCATGGACATGCTTCTTTTAGAAACCAGTCCACAGGCGCTCGGTGAGTTAACATAACCACTGTATTCCTTTAATTCTCCATTCAGGGAGTACCTGTGTCTTGCTCTGGCTCTCTCAGCAGGCAAGGTGAGAAACTTACTTGGCTTCGCATGTGCCCGTTTAGACGCGGGCCCCTCAGAACCGGGAGGCGGGCTAGCTAGCTGCAAGGCAGCCGAGTTGTTCCTGTTCACGTTTTGGGACTCAGCGTCGGGGACGGCTTCGCTCTGCGCTCCGGCGCCTGGCTTTGTGCCGGCCTTCCTTTTCTGCTTCTGGGGCGCGGAAGCGCTTGAAGTCCAGGTGGGAGGCAAAGCAGAGGTAGTGGTGGAGGGGTCCTGACACGTCTCTGACGGTGGTATCACACTGTCACTGGCAGCCTTACAACACTGGGCGTTCTCTTCGCGCCCCACAGCTTGCTTGGACACAGACGGGGGCAGCGTCCCGCTGCAGCCTTGCATCTGAGCCCCGTTCGTTTGCGAGTAAACGTTGCTGACCTTGGTGACCTTGTGCTGCCCATTATTGTTACAAACCTTATACCGGATCATCAGAATGATGATGAAAACCAGCACAGAGGCTACGATGATGCCACCAATAATAATAATCATGGTGCCTCCCAGAAACTGGGACTGCATGAAGTGGCACCGCACGTAATCCTGCTCCGTAGTAAACTGGATGCAGCCCACGACTCTGGTGGCGGTGAGGGAAGTGATGCCATCGTCATATATTGCCAAGACACACAAGTCATACATAGTTCCAGCAGCCAGGTTATTGACAAGAAAAGTTTTGCTCGTGGGAGGTATCATTCTGAGGGACAATGGAATTTGTGTTAATATTAAAAACACAACAGATAGACACACAGAGTCATTATGGCTTCAGTTCTGTTTCATTTCAGCACTCATTAAGATAAGCACATTTATAACATATGAAATATGAGGAAATGATCTAATCTTATATTTACCCACTTAAAATGGCAAAAAGTCACTGTTGGATTCTGCATTATATTAATGGTGCCTGCACCATGGCTTGACAAGCTTACTAATTACATTGCTTGGCAAAGCAGATCTCCTAATAAAAGCCACTGCTAAAAAAGCATTTATGACAAATTGCTTTTGAAAGGTGTGACTGTGACATTATCTGACTACTAAACAAATCCATTTAGCACTTACAACACCTCTGTGACTAAAAGCCAATTTGAAGGAAGGGAAAACACTGACAATCACATTAGAAACCAGATTGAAAATGCAATTCAGAGTATTTATTTTCCAGATCAGTTATAAGCTACTATGGAACGGCACCCAGTAAATCTATCGTTAATAACTAAGATAATTACTAAGTTTAAAGTACTTTATTCAAACCCCCTCTTACATCTTCAACACTTGGATCCCAGTATGTTTCTATTTCTTAAATGAGGTTGAAGAAAATGCATGAGAAGTATTATCCTAGAATCATGAACAGGGCAGAACCGTTGAACCAGAGCATACATCCCTTATCTTCCCCATTGGGGGCTTATGAAATTGTTTTCAGAACATGGTTTGTAAGTTTGGATACGAGTTTAGGACATCTCTGAATCCACTGCATCACAGAAATCTTCTGTGCATCCTATTCTCCACTACTTTTTTCTCCTCTGTAGCAACCATATATGACTAAGGTTTAATTTGGAAAAAGGCTTGAAACTCTGTTGTTTCTCTGAAAGAGTGTGAGAAATTTCAAGACTTGGCAATGCTAATCTGTTATAGCTAAACAATGTGTTCTAAATGTACCGAGAAAATTTTAGGTCAGAGTACGTATTTGTTGAGGAGAAGGAAATGGCAACCCACTCCAGTGTTCTTGCCTGGAGAATCCCGTGGACAGGGGAGCCTGGCGGGCTGCTGTCCATGGGGTCGCACAGAGTTGGACATGACTGAAGCGACTTAGCATGTATTTGTTGAAATCACTACCATTTAGTGAGTGCATGAGAAATAGTACAGAATTACTAGTGAGAGTAATTTCTTGTAAATTACTAGTAATTACTAGTAAAAGTGAGAATTACTAAACACTTTATATGTATTATTTGATTTTCAAAAGGACAGTGTGAGGCAGGCATTATCACTTCTATACATGTGTCAAACACTAGGGTCAGGAAGTCAAGCACTTTTCTCAGGGTCATAGAGAATTTACTTGTCATGGCAGATGAAAATCTTAGAACTTGGAAAACAGGAACTGACCTATTTCACAGAGCTAATGTTTAAAGTATACAGACTATTTAGCAGCTACAGGAAAGAAAGGGGTAGGGGTGTATGCTCATCTTTGACTGTTGGTTAAATGACCCACAGCCTAAGTGAAAAGCTGAGTGTGACAACAGAAAACTAGCTTATGCTCGTATACATACATCATAGTCTATATCCCCACACATTTAGTGATGAGAGAGATATTAGAAAACATTTACACTAATCTCTTCCTTTGAAAGATGAGAAAATTAAAACTCAGCCAGGTAGAACCTTGCCCAGGATTGGTCACATGACTAGTTAGACCAGTTTTGCTTTTTCCTACCAGTCCATGCTAATTTTTTTAAAAAAATTTTTTCTCTCATTTCCATACATAAGTGAAAATCAAATTATCTTCAAGAATTCATCAGTGTGTAAGAACTGATTTGATTTTATTTCAGAAAAGCTTAGAGACTGTACATACACACACACACACATATATACATATACATATGTGTTTTAAAGGCATAATTTTTCATCATTTCCTAGGACTAATAGTAGTCTAATCACGAGTGAAATTATATGAAAAGGTAAAAATGTATATTTCCAACTAAAAATTGGACCAGATGTGACTATAAATCAATGAGGCTGAACTTCAGAAAAACATACCAGAAATTCTTTAAGTCAGATACAAATTCTCCACCAATGTCCTTACCCAGAGATTATCTACTTAACTCCACTGATTCACTGCTCAAAATACTTATAAATTTTCTCTTTGGAACTGTCTTAAGAACCAGTGTATATGAAGCAACACACACACACACACACAGAACTCAACCACTCAAAAAATCAGTCTCATTATTTTATAGTTACATCCTATTTCTGACCAAAAATGGCAATACCCATCTTGATCACCCACCTTATTCACAAGACTTGGCTCCAAATGGCTTTTGCTTGTTTCCAAATTTCAAATTCACCCTCAAAAGACGAAGATTTGCCACCACTGAGGATATTCAAAATAGTATGACGAAGGTTCTAAAGATAATTCCAAAAGTGCTTTGAGCAATGGCAGCGTTATTGGGATAATGGTATAGCCTCCCAACAGGACTTCCTTGAAGGAAAGAACACTCATGTGGATGTGTAAGTTCTGGTATGTTTTTGAATTTTTAAAATAAATCAATCTTGTTCTCTGATAGTCACATCTCTTAGATGAGGGGAAGAAAGTAGGTAAGCATAATATTAAATATAAATTTGAACTCTCTGAAAATAACACCATTCAAAATATTTCCCCACATGTATTCACCTTTCATGAGCCTTACATTATATACTTAAAAATATGGAGCATTTCAACTACAACATAGAGTGGCACTGCCAATTTAAAAAATCAGCAGTATTTATCAAGCCCTACACTAAGATGTAAGGCAAGTATAAAAATTGGCTTAGTTTTTCTTACCTGTAAACAAGGGTGTCATCATAAGTACCATTGTACTGGATTTGAAACATACGTATTCCCGGGATATTTCTTTGAAAATTAAATTTAAGTAGTGCAGTAGATGATGTTGCTTCCGCCACCACAATTTTATCTTGACTCATTTTAGTATCACCATTACTACTGCTTGCGTTAGAACCTGACTTAGTAGACGTGGAGATGTCTGAAGAACCAGGATCAGGCTCGTGGATATGGTTCGTACTGTTTAGTAAGTGAGGGAGCTTAATGATATGAAGATCCACCGTTTGTGTTGCCTCCCCAGCAGGATTGGAAGCAATGCAGGTAAAAGCACCTGTATCCTTCACAGTTGTTATAAGAATATCAAGTGTTCCATTATCATACACCAGAGATCTTGTTGCATTTGAAATAAGCTTCCCTTCAGGAGAAATCCAGTGAATTGCAGGCTCAGGGTCTCCCCTGGCTTTGCACCTCAGGGTTGCCCTTTGACCCTCCAGGACTCTCATCTCGTGGGTGTGCCGAGTAATGAGAGGAGGTTCGCACAAAAACTCTTCCTCAGGAATGGACCAAAAATAGCGGCCAGTTAAAAGGGCTGGAGAAGCACAGGTCTCCAGGTCATCTTCTCTGGACAGACGTCTCAACCACAGCAGTTCACAATTGCAATGCAAAGGGTTTCCGCCAAAACTTAATGCGAAAGTAGATGGGCTTATGATTCCTGAGGTTGCTAGGACCTGAGCTCTCTGAAAGAGAGGGTCAGGTGGTAGCTTCTGCAACTTATTTGATGTTACATCTAGCCGAGTCATCTTGTGCAAGTGGGAGAAAGTCCCCTTAGGAATGTTATCAATCATATTGTGGTCCAAACTGAGGGTGTGCAAGCTAACCATCTTCTCAACAGCATCCCATGGAATTGTTTCTAAATTATTATACGACAGATCCAGCTCTTCGAGGGCAAAGACATCATCAAATGCTGTAGAAGAAATTAAAGTCAGCTGATTGTTGTTCAATATCAAGTGATGGAGATTGGAAAGCCCACTGAACATGTCATTTGTAATTTTAGTCAATCTGTTGCTATTCAAATGCAATGCCCTCAGATTCCGTAAGTCAGCAAAAGCATGAGGTGTAATGAAACTTATTGTATTCCTGGACAGAGTCAGGTCCACTAAGCTGGTCATATTGGCAAAATCTTTCCTTTTAATATTTGTAACAAAATTGTCTGCCAAACGCAGTTCCACAGTTCTTCTGTCAATGTTTGGTGGCACAAATAAAAGCCCTTTCTTGGCACAAAGGGTTGCAAGATTAGGAGACAAAATCTGACAGACACAACGCTTCGGACAGATCTGAGCTTTCACTGCTATGCCAATGAAAAACAGATAAAAAAGGAATTTTTCCATTGTAGATCAGATTTAAGAGCCTGTAAGAGAAGACACAGAGTACAGTTTTAGCATCTAACATTTGAATAGAATTCATATTCCTAATTAATCTTCTTAGTGCAAATTAAAATCTATACATTTGTTTATTTAATCAAGTAAAAATATTAACTCCGTATTGTCAGTATATAGACACTAGGATAAAAATATACCACTCATGACCTCATGAGATTTAAAATCAAATGGTGAAAACAAAAAAGTCAACAGATTATTACAATTCTATAAATTAAGTGCTGTTTTTGAAATATGCCCAGGGTACTCCATAGGTTCACAAAACAGAGATATTCATCCCTGATTGGAGGGCAGGAGATCAGGAAAACTTCTACTAACCCCCTAAAAGACATCTTGTAAATTCAAAAGCTTAGACATATTTAGCAATGTGCAAGTATTTCAATTTGTATATCTGAGCAGAAACAGTAAGAGAGTATCTGTTAAACTTGTGGCAAGATATTGAGAGTAATTAATTTTTAATTAAATTTTATTCATCTTTATAAACTATCTTGAAAATAGTACAATCTTCACATCCTAGCTGCAAATACAGGATCTAGTTCTCAAAAATTAAAAGGCTGCAAATTTACCATAAATGCTCTGAGCTCCTTAAATATTAGAAGGTTCATGTGATATAATGTGGATTTTTGAAGATAGTTTATAGAAAGCAGTGATCAAAATACTTGACAGTGAGTCCAAGAAGATGTCATATTCCAGTTTTCTTTTCTGAAAAATCTCAGTGCACTTATATTTATCCAAATTTAATTTCTAAAAACTTGACAATTTCATTTCCAACTTGATCTTAAGTATTTGCTCTTGAAAATAAACATAAAAATAAAAATACTGACACATGTGATTAAAATTCTCAAAAAGTACAAGCAGTTTTAAATGCAAAACGGGAAAACAGCTTCAGAAAATCACCCAATTGTTTAATTGATGAAAATATGAAATATGGAATTATTCTAGAAATGATGCACTTAGTTTTATAAGTAAAATCTATTCTTATAGCTTTGATTTATTTTATGCCCATTTTATGTCATATTAGATACGGTTGCAATGAATAAGACTGTCATTCTCCACAAGTGAAATAGTCTTACTTTTCTGTTTATGACAGAATAAGTAGTACTTTGCCTTTCCACAATAAACAAAATTAAAAAAAAAAAAAAGAAACTGCACCAAAATATATAAAACTACAGTTTTCAGACACTGGAAGAAAGGAAGCAGAGAACTGTGATCCTTGAAAAAAGAGGTAAAAAATGAACCTTATCACTGAGCCTAGAGACACTTTCCAAACCACAGCACAAGGAGAGAATCAAGGCAAAGCATGAACAGTCTTAATCAATTGAACAGGATTAAGATTGCAGTGCAGAGACTCTCAGGTGGCCTGACTTTATGGGGCAAAGTATCAGAAATGAGAGGGTTATCAAACAAAGAACTCCAATAATCTCTGTAATTAGAGACAGGGCAATACATATTAACCATACTGAAACACTATGAGGAAAAAAGTGAACAAAAATTCAGTGACCTGTGGAAAAGTATTTCAAAAGTCAAGCATACATATAATCGGAGTTATCAGACAAATGCTGTAAGGTAGAAATATATTTGGAGAAATAAAGGCAATTGTTTCCAAACATATGATTAAAAGACAACCCCCAAATCCAAGCTTAAAAGAAAAACCTACCAAGACATATTATAATCAAATTGCAGATAACCAAAGAGAAAGGAAAAATAATTTTAAAAACTGTCACAGACTCCCCCCCCAAAAAAATAAATAAAATAAAAACTATCACAGAAATAGGACACATTTTAAGAACAAGATAGAAATAATGTCTTACTCCTCATTGACTTCTCTTTGGAAATAAAGCAAGATGGAAGACAATGAGAAATCTCTTTAAAGAGCTGCCAGAAAAAGAAAGGCCTGCCAAACTGGGTGGTGATTTATATATTCATAAATAATGAACCAAAACAAAAACCTTTTGAGAGAAACAAACTGAAAATGTCATTACTAGAAGAACTGTAGTCTAAGAAAATATAAAGGACATTCTCTTCAGGCTGAAGGAAAAAATATCAGATGAAATCTTGAATCTTTATAAGATGTATGAAAAGCAACAGAAATGGTATATCTGTGGGTAGGTATAAAATATTTCATTATGTTTTAATATGCTTATAAATAGTAATCTGGTGTGGATATAAAGTTACAAAAAACATTCACACTAACAATTATGCTGGATAAGCTACAAATTATATACTAAAAAAACAACAACATCATAATGCTGAGGATACAAAAATAAACTTAACAGCACTATATTCCAGATAATGATAGTCCTTGATGAAAGGAAGAGATCCAGAGATGTCCCCTTTCTTCCCCCATCCACAGAAAAATAATGGGAGAACCCATGTGGCATAAATTAAGTTGAGGTTAAACCAGTTTAACTTTTAACAAACTTAAAAAAAAAAAAACTCACAACAAGATTAAGAGAAAGTTTCAAAGATTTCCCATATACTAACTGCTCCCACACATGGAGAGCCTCCTTGATAATCAACAACCCTTACCGAAGTGGTACATTCGTTACAACAGATCAATCTACTTTGGCACACCACAGTCACCTAAAGGTCATAGTTTACATTAGGGTTCATTCCTGGCGCTCTATGTTCTATGGGTTTGAATAAATATATTATGACATATACTAATCATTTTGGAATCACACAGAATATTTTCATTGCCCTAAAAATCTTCTGAGCTCTGTCTATTGATCTCTCCCTACCCCATCCCAGGCAATCACTGATCTTTATACTGTCTCCATAGTACTGCCTCTTCAAGAATGTCATAGAGTTGGAATCATACAACATGGAGCTTTTTCAGATTGACTTCATTCATTTGAGATTTTAAGATTACTCCATATCTCTTCAATACTTCATAGCTCATTTCCTTTGGCGCTGAATAATATTCCACTGTCTGGGATGCACTATGGTTTATCTGCTCACTTACTGAAGAACATCTTGGTTGCTCCCAAGTTTTGGCAATTATGAATAAAGTTGCAATATACATCTATGGACAGGCTTTTGTGTGGACATATATTTGTTACTCCTTTGGGTGAATACCAAGGAATGCAACTGCTGGACTGCATAGTCAGAACATGTTTTGTTTTATAAAAAAAAAAAAAAACACATCAAAGTGGCTGAACCATAATTCCCAGCAGTGATGCATGAGAATTCCTGTTGTATCTCTTCTTTTTTAGCACTTGGTGTCAGTGTTACAGATTTTGTCATTCTAATAGGTGTATCTCATTGGTGGCATCTCATTGTTTTACTTTGCATTTCCCTAGAGACATATGATGTGGGATATCTCTTCATATTTTATTTGTCATGGACCAGGCCTTGTCTAACTCAATGAAACTATGAGCCATGCCTTATAGGGCCATCCAAGATGGACAGGTTATAGTGGAGAGTTCTGACAAAATGTGGTCCACTGGAGAAGGGAATGGCAAACCACTTCAGTGTTCTTTCCTTGAGAACCCCATGAACAGTATGAAAAGGCAAAAAAATAAGACACTGAAAGATGAACTCCCCAGGTCAGTAGGTGCCTAATATTCTACTGGAGATCAGTGGAGAAATTAACTCCAGAGAGAATGAACAGATGGAGCCAAAGCAAAAACCACACTCAATTGTGGATGTGACCATTGATGGAAGTAAGGTCCGATGCTGTAAAGAGCAATATTGCATGGGAACATAGAATGTTAGGTCCATGAATCAAGGCAAAATGGAAGTGGTCAAACAGGAGATGGCAAGAGTAAACCTTGACATTTTAGGAATCAGCAAACTAAAATGGACTGGAATGGTGAATTTAACTCAGAAGACCATCAAATCTACTACTGTGGGCAAGACTCCCTTAGCAGAAATGGAGTAGCCATCATAGTCAACAAAAGAGTCTGAAATGCAGTACTTGGATGCAATCTCAAAAATGACAGAATGATCTCTGCTTTTTTCCAAGGCAAACTATTCAATATCACGGTAATCCAAGTCTATGCCCTGACCAGTAATGCTGAAGAAGCTGAAGTTGAACGGTTCTATGAAGACCTACAAGACCTTTTAGAACTAACACCCAAAAAAGATGTCTTTTTCATTACAGGGAACTGGAATGCAAAAGTAGGAAGTCAAGAAACACCTATAGTAAAAGGCAAATTTGGCCTTGGAGGACAGAATGAAGCAGGGCAAAGGCTAATAGAGTTTGGCCAAGAGAGCACACTGGTCATAGCAAACACCCACTTCCAACAACACAAGAGAAGACTCTATACATGGACATCACCAGATGGTCAACAACGAAATCAGATTGATTATATTCTCTGCAGCCAAAGATGGAGAAGCTCTATACAGTCAGCAAAAACAAGATGAGGAGCTGACTGTAGTTCAGAGCATGAACTCCTTATTGCCAAATTCAGACTTAAATTGAAGAAAGTAGGGAAAACCACTAGACCATTCAGGTATGACCTAAATCAAATCCCTTGCGATTATATAGTGGAAGTGAGAAATAGATTTAAAAGACTAGATCTGATAGACAGAGTGTCTGAAGAACTATGGATGGAGGTTCATGACATTGTACAGGAGACAGGGATCAAGACCATCCCCAAGAAACAGAAATGCAAAAAAACCACAATGGCTGTCTGAGGAGGCCTTACAAATAGCTGAGAAAAGAAGAAAAGAGAAAAGCACAGGAGAAAAGGAAAGATACTTCCATTTGAATGCAGAGTTCCAAAGAATAGCAAGGAGAGATAAGAAAGCCTTCCTCAGTGATCAGTGCAAAGAAATAGAGGAAAACAATAGAATGGGAAAGACTTGAGATCTCTTCAAGAAAATTAGAGATACCAAGGGAACATTTCATGCAAAGATGGGCTCAATAAAGGACAGAAATGATATGGACCTAACAGAAGCAGAAGATATTAAGAAGTGGTGGCAAGAATACACAGAAGATCTGTACAAAAAGATCTTCGTGACCCAGATAATCACAATAGTGTGATTATTCATGTAGAGCCAGACATCCTGGAATGTGAAGTCAGGGCCGTAGGAAGCATTACTACAGACAAAGCTAGTGGAGGTGATGGAATTTGAGTTGAGCTATTTCAAATCCTAAAACATGATGTTTTGAGTGATGCACTCAATATGCCAGCAAATTTGGAAAACTCAGCAGTGGCCACAGGACTGGAAAAGGTCAGTTTTCATTCCAATCCCAAAGAAAGGCAATGCCAAAGAATGCTCAAACTACTGCACAATTGCACTCATCTCATACACTAGTAAAGTAACACTCAAAATTCTCCAAACCAGGCTTCAGCAATACATGAACTGTGAACTTCCAGATGTTCAAGCTGGTTTTACTAAAGGCAGAGGAACCAGAGATCAAATTGCCAACATCCGCTGGATCATCGAACAAGCAAGAGAATTCCAGAAAAACATCTATTTCTGCTTTATTGACTATACCAAAGCCTTTGACTGTGTGAATCACAATAAACTGTAAAAAATTCTGAAAGAGATGAGAATACCAGACCACCTGACCTGCCTCTTGAGAAACCTGTAAGCAGGTCAGGAAGCAACAGTTAGAACTGGACATGGACCAACAGACTGGTTCCAAATAGGTAAAGAAGTACGTCAAGGCTGTATATTGTCACCCTGCTTATTTAACTTATATGCAGAGTACATCATGAGAAATGCCAGGCTGGAGGAAGCCACAAGCTGGAATCAAGATTTTTGGGAGAAATATCAATAACCTCAGGTATGCAGATGACACCACCCTTATGGCAGAAAGTGAAGAAGAAATAAAGAGCCTCTTGATGAAGGTGAAAGAGGAGAGTGAAAAAGTTGGCTTAAAGCTTAACATTCATAAAACTAAGATCATGGCATCTGGTCCCATCACTTCATGGCAAATAGATGGGGAAACAGTGGAAAGAAGTGGAACTGATGCTTTTGAACTGTGGTGTTGGAGAAGACTCTTGAGAGTTCCTTGGACTGCAAGGAGATCCAACCAGTCCATCCTAAAGGAGATCAGTCCTGGGTGTTCATTAGAAGGACTGATGCTGAAGCTGAAACTCCAAACTTAGGCCCCCTGATGTGAAGAACTGACTCATTTGAAAAGACCCTGATGCTGGGAAAGATTGAGGGCAGGAGGAGAAGAGGATGACAGGAGAAGATGAGATGGTTGAATGGCATCACCGACTCAATGGACATGAGTTTGGGTAAACTCCAGGAGCTGGTGATGGACAAGGAGGCCTGGCGTGCTGCAGTCCATGGGGTCACAAAGTGTTGGACACAACTGAGTGACTAAACTGAACTGATATCTTTTCTTTGGTGAGGTATCTGTTAAAGTCTGGCCTGTTTTTAATCATTTTTATTATTGAGTTTTAGAGCTTCTTTGTATATTTTTGATAACAGTGCTTAACAGATTTGTCTTTTGCAAATGCATTATAAGTGAAACAGCACCACCATATACAAGGTCGCCTAGGTTTCCCCCCACGTTATTCTGAGAGTTTTACACTAGTGTATCATACGCTCTGAAATCAAGCTCAGTCTGCAGTTTGTTACAGTGTTTCTGCCATTCAGTTCACCACAGCTTCTAATGTTTTGAGAGCACGGTTGGGAATTTCCTATCAGTAAGACATGAATCTTAGCACTAGAGTGGTTTTGGAGACCTCATCCTGCTTAATGGCTGCTCCCAGCTTTTGGGGTGACCAAGGAGATCTCTGGGATCTTTAATCTCACCCCTAGACTTCTCTGCTTTGGGTGTAAGTAGCTGTTCTTCAAGCTTTTCTCAGCTCTTCAGTCCATGCCAGGCATTCTGTGGTTGAAAGTCAGAAATATCTGTACAGGAGTAGAGGGACTGATTTTTCCTTTCTTTTCCATTCCTTTTTCTCTCCTTTCTCCCTCTTCTCTCTCTTGGTGTTTAGAGCTAAATCAGAGTGATTTTTAGTTTCTGTTCTTCGGCTTCTTATTAATCCTTCCAGATCTGAAAATCTTTGTCGCCTGGAGGACTCATTTCAATTTTCCTTTCCTTCCCTAATTTTTCCTCAATATTTTCCTTATCTGAAAATACAAAGCACCAAGGGAAATCGTCTCATAAAGACAGAGAGCAAAATGCTGGTTACCAGGGGCTGAAGCGTGGAGGAATTGGGGAGATGTTGTTTAAGGGGTATAGACCTGTCGCTAGTAGATAAATAATTCCTTAAGATCTAGTGCATAATATAGTGATGGCAGACAACCACACTGTATTATAAACAACAAAATCACTAAGAGACTAGAACTTAATTATTACCACTGAAAAAAAGAAGTGAGAAGCACATGGCATGATAGGGCTGTTAGCTAACACTACATTGGCAATCATATTGTTGTATATAAATGTATCAAGTCAACACATTTTACACCTTAAACTTACACAGTGGTATATGACAATTATAACTCATTTAAAAAATATTTTGAAATCCTAGCCTCAAGTACTTGTGAATGAATATAAGTGAACACACACAGTTCAAACCCTTGTTGTTCAAGGGTCAACTGTATATGTGCATTTAGAACAGGCAAAACTAATATATAGTAATAGAACTCAATTCTTTTGATTGTGGTTGTCTAGTTGGAGGACAGTAGATTGACTGGGAAACAGTACAAGAAAATCGAGGGCAGGGGTCATGGAAATATTCTATATCTTATTTGTGACAGTCATAAGAATTCATTGGCTATACATTTAAAATGGGTGCTTTTTATTTATGTCAAGTTTTCCTCACCACAGTTGGTTAAGCCTAAAAGAGGAAATATGGGTTTTCCATTATGTTTCCAAACACTGGTTTAAAGGAAGAAGAATTTATAAAATGACAAATCATTGGTAGTTAATCAAATTTAGTTGTATTTTAGAAATACATATTTCCCTAGGTCTGTCATATATCTTTAAAGATGTGATTATATTTCAACTAAAATTGTGCACCTTATTTCACAATCTGATTTACTTCATCAGGCAACATATTTACTGCCTGATATAATATCACCTCACTGCTGATACAATGATTAGCAAAGTAACAATATGTTTATAATAAAATGTGCACCGCTTTCTTAACCCTATGTTTATTTTTTGTTGAAGTGAGACCTGTATGTAATGACAGAAACATATGAATTTGATCAATTAGCTTTACCATGTATCTTAGGACACGGTGAAAATTTCAAACTTTATAAAAAGATAGGAGATAGGGAATCACGTAAAGAAACAGAGCTTTCACTTCCTACAAATTCAAATTAAAAGAAATTAAAAGACGCTTGCTCCTTGGAAGAAAAGCCACGACAAACCTAGACAGCGTATTAAAAAGCAGAGACGTTACTTTGCCGACAAAGATTCGTATAGTCAAAGCTATGTTTTTTCCAGTAGTCATGCATGGATGTGAGGTTTGGACCATAAAGTTGGCTGAGTGCCGAAGAACTGATGCTTTTGAACAATGGTGTTGGAGTAGACTCTTGAAGAGTCCCTTAGACTGCAAGGAGATCAAACCAGTTGATAAAGGAAATCAACCCTGAATATTCTTTGGAATGATTGATGCTGAAATTCCAATACTTTTGCTACCTGATGCGAACAGCTGACTGACTGGAAGAGATTCTGATGCTGAAAAAGACTGAAGGCAGGAGGAGAAGGGGCCAACAGAGGATGAGATGACTGGATGACAGCATTGACTCAGTGGACATGAGTTTGAGCAAGCTCTGGCAGATGGTGAAGGACAGGAAAGCCTGGCAGGCTGCAGTCCATGGGGTTGTAAAGAGTCAGACATGACTGACTGAACAACAACAAGTTCAAAAACTAATCCTTGACACGTTTTTAGATTAATATATTAGCACTTGAAGAAAATAAATGTGACTAGAAGAGCAGAGTAGTTGCTATGCTTTGTTTTCATAACTTGAACATTTATAAAGGCCATTAAACACAGTATCGTCATTCTTTTTGTTTACATATACTTCTTTTTTAGATTATTTTCCACTACAGGTTATTACAAGATACAGAGTATAGACATTATGCTCATTCTTATCGAGTTAAGTGGAACTTCTAAAACAATTTGTTGCCTTATCTAAATAGTTAAATGCAACTAAGAAAGATCCCTTTAATAATATTTATTATTATTAATAATATTATTAATAATGATATCCCTTTAATAATAATATTCAAGTAGGGCTGTAACTCAGTAAATAGTCATAAAATATAGCTCTTAAGATAAAATTTACATGTCTCCATATTATATGTTCTTTGAAGCTAGTTCCTCTGGGACACGAAAGTGACACATTTACAAAGAAGTGTCTATCACCCACAAACTGGAAAATCATTTTCCAGTACTGCACCCTTCTTCCAGCCCATGGCTATTACATAACATATGCTCAAGAGAATCAGTATTTATTTGGCAACTAGAACAGGATATAAAAGAAAATTTAGCTCTTACAACCAACTGAGAATATAATCTATTCTCTGCAGAAACCAATATGGCACCAATTTACATGTTGAGTTAAAGGAAAGCTATCCGGCTCCTCAGGAGTTGCCTTGCGATCATTCAGCAGAGCTCTACCAATTTAATTAGTGTCCCTTTGCTCAGGCTCATGCCAGGGAACAGGTGCTGACGCCTGCTGACACTGATGAGTTGTTTTAGGATGTGTCAGAATGGTTACTTTATGGCAAAGGATATTTCACAATATAGTTTAGATAATGAATTTGATAGTTGTTTCAAATATTTTAGGTTTCACCTTAATTTTTATTCTATTAATAGAAGGACTACCAATGATAATGTTTATAGTCAAACATGTACTCAGGATATTGCAATTGAACCTGTTAAATTCAGGCCTCAAAATAAGAAATATACAGCCTAGAACAATTATCCTTTGATCTTTGATTATAATAGTGGCTAGTAAAATTCCTAAGCACGTTGAACATAATAAATTTTGAAGATTTGCTCATACATCCGTTCATTTTTTAAAAAAAATTCAGTCTCTGTGGAGACTATCAAAAATTGCCAATGCCGACTATATTTCAGGTCGTCATGGTTGGGGTATTGGGAAAAGTTTCAATTAGTAATAATCGTGCCTCAGATAAAAATCATTGACTACGATACTGTCACTGCACAAAGTTCATTCATTCATTTTTTACAATTAATTTCAGCAAGACTTAGTTAGCTTCTGCACTGTGTACAAGGTGTTTTGCTAGAACCTATCAAGCTTGGAAGGCTGGGATCTGATTAGACAAACACATTCACAATTAGTATAATAAAAGGCATAGTGAAAAATTCTAACTTATCATACATTTGGATATTTACATTTACATAATTCTAAAGGGTCTGTCAGTTAATACAGTATCTTGTAGTTTTTTTTCTCAACATGTGCATGCATACATGTATGCATTTTTAACTCAACATGGCATATATGTATATAAACACATATTATTTACACTAAAGAACAAGAGACCAGTTACTTAGGCAAACTAAATTAAAAAAAATATAGTTACCATTGATAAAGCACAGGTAAACATTAAGGAAGTAATGGTCTTTTATTTTATAGATGAGGAAACAAGATTGAGATGCTAAGTGATAAGCTGGTTTACTAAGTGGAATATTTGCCATGCTTTATCTAACTAGTAAATGTGCAAATATTTCATCACCTCTCTGCTTTTAAAAATTAAGGTGTATGCTACACAGCGAATGTTTTATTTCTCTTATGAAATGTTTTTAATATTAATTTTGTTAGCTTATATTAGACAGCTAATGTACTTGCTATGCAATGTACTTATACCAAATCTCATCTAATCCTTGCACAACTCCATATAAAGTACTTATCTTTCTTCCCGTTTTATATGATGAAATCAAATTTAAGAAATTTAAGTAATCTCCTCAAGGTCTTACAGAAAGTAAACAAAAAGGTAGCTTTAAGATGGAGATACATTTACTTCCAAAACCCATGCTGTTTCTAGGATAAGATGAGGTTATATATATATTATTTTTATTGTGTTTCCCAGATTATGTAGCATTTGGATATAAAGAGATTGATTCCAACACTGATTCCCTAAGTTCATCAAGTGACTTACTCATTTTTTCCTGGTCTCTCTTCTTAACCAAGTTACACCTAACAGATTACTATGGTGCTGACAGATGACCCTGGTGGAGACTTAACAGCATGCTGGAAGTGAAGTGAAGTCGCTCAGTTCTGTCAGACTCTTTGCGACCCCATGGACTGTAGCCTACCAGGTTCCTCCGTCCATGGGATTTTCCAGGCAAGAATACTGGAGTGGGTTGCCATTTCCTTCTCCTGGAGATCTTCCTGACCCAGGAATGGAACGCAGGTATCCCTCATTGTAGGCAGACACTTTAGCATCTGAGCCACCAGAGAAGCTCTCAAGAGCATGCTGGATGAAACCCAAATGACACATTTAACCAGTCATTCATTTTTCTTTGGTGTGTCAAGATATAACTGAAGTTACCCAAATACTTAAATGCATATGATTCTTTGAAGAATATACATTCTATCTCAGAAAGGTGAGTGACTTCTGTGTCTAAAGAGGTCTTAGTATTCTCCCATGAGGTGGGTTGAGTTGTCCCTTTATTTGCCCACTTAGGAGTTTGCCTGCAGATACTCTGTAATATCACTGACTGTCCATGCATCCTGAAAGTCAATACAGCTGGTAACTCTGAAGGGGAACGCATTCTTTCTTGCAGACAAGCTTGGAAAGAGACATTAGCCTAGAACAGGCCAGTGCTAAGAGATTATGAAGGCTTCCACAAGTGCTAGAACAACAGTAGTTTAGACTTGGGCCAGCTGGCACACATAACAAGTGGCTTCCTAAAATGACCTCATTGTAGGCACTCCTTACAGAGGTTTAGATGTAACTGAAAACTATTTGGGAAGGGGAAGAGGGAATGTGTGTATAAAAATGCAAAATAATTTACACTGAAAACTTGCACTAATGAGGACAGTAGTGCTGCTAAGAGACAGGTGTGGGTGTAATTAATCTGAGGGAGTGGATGGTCATTTGTGTCACAGAATAATCTGATAACCTACTATGTGTGTGAATGGTGAGTGCTCCAAGTCATGGATTTTTTAAAAAATAATAATCATTGTTTTATTATATCCCTTAATAATAGGTACATGATATATCTAATTTATTGATACATTTTTTATTTGTGGGTCAACATTATAATGAAAATACAATCCATGATTTAAAGGGGCAATGAAAGAAGGAATATATACCCAGGAGTGGAATTTTTGGTTCATATGGTAGCTCTAATTTTTTTTTTTTTTTGAGAACCTCCACACTATTACTCACAGTGGTTGCACCAATCTACAATCCCACTAACAGTGTAGGAGGGTTCTCTTTCATCCACATCCTCACCAACTTTTGTTATTTGTGTTCTTTTTGGTGATAGCCATACTGACAAGTGTGAGGTGACATCTCACTGTTGCTACGATTTGCATTTTTCTGATAATTGGCGATGTTGAGTATATTTTCATGTGCCTGTTGGATATGCATGTCCTCTTTGGAAATGTCTATTTAGGTCTTCTACCACTTTCAATTGGGTTATTTGTTTTGTGATGGTGATTTCTATGAGATGTTTCTGTATTTTGGGTATTAAAATGTTATCAATCATATTATTTGCAAATTAGTTTCTCTCAGTACACTGTCTTTTTGTTTTGTTGATAGTTTCCTTTGCCATTCAAAAAATGTTAAGTTTAATCAGGAAAACATTAAGTAGAGAAGATACATTCACCTCAATGTTCACAGTAGCATTTACAATTAGCAAGATATGGAAGTGAACTAAGTGCTCATCAACAGAAGAGCAGATAAAGATGTGGTATGTATATCTACACACACACAGACACAGACACACACACACACACACACACACACACACACAATGAAATACTACTCAGACATAAAAAAGAAGGAATTTTTACAATTTGCAACAACACAGATGGGCTTGGAGGGTATTGCGCTAAGTGCAATAAATGACAGATGATCACGTTTACGTGGCAGTCTAGATGAAAGGGGAGTTTGGGGAGAATGGGTATCATGTATATCTATAGCTGAGTCACACTGCTATGCACCTGAAACTATCAAGACTTTGTTAATTGGCTACACTTCAAAATAAAGTAAAAAGTTACCTAAAAAGCCAGACATTACAGTCCACCCTTTCCCTCTGGCATCCTTACACATCCCCTTAAGCCATACTTATCTACGAATAAAGTCATATTTCCAGGAAAAGATGTCAGACAGAGAAAGACAAATATTGCATGATATCACTTAAATGTGGAATCTAAAAATAAAACAAACCATTGAAAGCAACAATAAAGAAGCAGACTCACAGATACAGAGTACACGCTAGTGGTTACCAGTGGGGAGAGGGAAGCAAGGGCAACAGAGGGCTAAGGGATTAAGAGATTAAGGGCTGAGGGATTATAAACGATTGTGTGTAAAATAAATGAGCCACAAGCATGTATTATACAGCACAGCGCATATAGACAGTCTTTTGTAGTAACTATCAATGGAATATAACCTACAAAATTGTGCATCACTATGTTGTACATCTGTAACTTACATAATACTGTACATCAACTATAATTCAGTTTAAAAAATTAAAAAAAAAAATAACAAGGGATAGCCAAACAACAAGGGATGTTTGACAAAATAAAAGTTCGTTGTGTGGAACAAAAGAGAGGGAGAGGTTATGTAAGATGGTGAAAGGCACGGGACTTTCAAATGAGAAAGCTCTCAGATAAAGAGTATCTTGTTAGCTGGGGTATCACACTGTTGCTTCCCATCAACTTCAAATCTGAAGAAGTGTGCTCCCCCTGTATCAAGGCTCTGTGGAAAACGCCAGGATAAACATGTTCCACATCAGACTTGGTACTGAATGATGAGAAAACTGAGTCTCATTGAAGGTCTGAAAATATTAGTCATTGAGGACTGCAATTGGATTTAATATGCCAGTTTCTTCCTTTTGCATCTCATTGCAGGTAATGAGTTTTCAATGGACACAGGAGAGAAAGGTCTAGGGCATGGACCATTATCACAGATGTGAAATGCAATGAAATCAACTCTCCTGTCATTGCGGAGTCATAGACGACCCCAACTTTCTTCCAATTTCCAAGAATAGGGCCACTCCTCTCTCAGAACACACCTTGTTTTTAAGGCAACTTGAAAGAGCATCATGAGGGTTACAACACAAATTCGAATGCCATTCATCAGTGTTTTAAATCTAGTAAATGATTTAGTGCTCTATCCATTTTTCTTTGGAATTCTGCAAGATGACTCTCTGAGCCTTTGCGATGTCATGCTATCCGTTATGTTTCGGTTTCCCGAAGGAGTTTAACATTTCATGTATCTAGTCTCTGTGGTTCTACTGGTGCTGTTGTGCTGTTGCCATAGCAATTAAAGAGGCACAGTAGTGGAGCAATGCAGACAGAAGGATCAGCACAGAGATGTTGTTCGACATAATTCAGGCCTCTAGAAATCTGGATAATTCTTCAGTGGAAAACAAATATATGGTTTAGACTTCGTCTTGATGTTATTCTGGGCATGCATGCAGCCAAGTTGTCACCAATGGGAAATCCAGTTGAGAAGTTGAAAAAAATGGGAGAGGAAAGAAAGGCATACACACATACAGAGGAAGTAGTGACTTGACTGAGGGTTTATATACTAAATATGTGTGCCGGTGGAAAGTTCCGGCAGTACTCCTACAGAAATATTTTGACAAATTGACACCATATGGAAGATTTTATATCACTGAAATTATGCTCTCTCTCTTTCTCTCCTTCTTGCTCTCTCACTCATTCTCGTTCCTCTTCTCTATTCCTCCCTCCCTCCCACTTACCTCTTTCTCCTCCATCTCACTTAAAGACACCCACCATTCCCAATCTTCTTATTATTTGTTTTTATCTGAGTAGAGTTGTTTTACACTACTGTGTTAGTTTCTGCTATATAGCAAAGTGAATCAACCACACGTAAACAGATATACCTTCCTTTTTGAATTTCCTTCCCATTTAGGTTACTATAACAGCTCCCTGGAGTTCTCATTCCTCGCCTGTTTTATATATAGTAGTGTATATATGTCAATCACAATTTCCCAATTCATCTCCCTTCACTCACTCTTTTTAGATGTTCCTTTTTATTGTATTAACATTGTTTGGCCCTTTACAACATAACGATCATTTCAAACTTGACATGATGCATCTTTTTAACAGTAACATAAGAATACTACATAAAAAGTCCACGTCCAGATATATAAACATGTAAATATAAGAAATAACTGGGTAAAGGATACAAACAGATGGTTCACAGGAGCCTGGACCACTCCTGCTCTCTTTCGGTACTGAACTGTCAACATGTCCACTCTACTTTGGTCTCTAAAAAAATCTCAAAGTTAACATGTCTACAACCGAGCTCCTAATTTTCTCTCTCAAATCTGCTTTCCTAATACTGTAGTACTTCTCTCTAATTACAGGTCAATTGCTTTCTTTTCAAAGCCTAGACCCAAGCACTGGAATTATTCATTACTTCCCTGTTATATACTAAATCCAGTCCGTTAATCCTACAGACTGTACGGTAAAAATATACACATGACGGGATCATATCATACCTACCTCTATGACATTTCCTCATCTTTCACCTGGAATATAACAGTCACATCCTAATTAGTTAACCTGCTTTGGTCACTGTCTTCCTTTGGTCTATTTTCTACAAAGCAGTCAGAACGATCTTGCTAAAACTTAAAGTAGATCAAAAACTTTCTACTTGCTTCCCATCTCACTTGGAGAAAATGCTCAGGTTCTTATACTGGCCACCAATTCCTACGTGGTCTGGTTACCACTACGTCTCAGATTTCAGAAATTCTTTGGCCTTGGTTCACTTCACTGCTGCCAGATTGGCCAAACAGATTTGCTGTTTCTCAAACATACTGGGCGAAAGCGTCAGTAGCTCAGTCGTGAACAACTCTTTGCAACCCCATGGACTGCAGCCAGGCTCCTCTGTCCATGAATTCTCTAGGCAATAATACTGGAGTGGGTTGCCATTTCCTTCTCCATATTGGGCGAACTATTGCTCAACTCTTTGCACTCCCTCCTTTTTTCTGGATCTCACCATCTCTAAGAGTATGTGTACTTTCAATCATCAATTCCTTCCAGTTTTTACTAAAATGTCACCTTCAAAGTGGGCCCACCCTATTTAAATTATAAGTCCTCACTCTCCAACCCTTACTTTATTTTCCTCCATAACAATCACATCATCTCACTCTTCATACATTTTGCTTCTCTTTGTCTATTTTCTGACTCAGCAAATAAAATGAAAGTTTTAGGAGGGCAGAGATTTTTCTCTTTCATTCACCATTGTATCCTCAACATCTAGAGGAAGGGTTGGAACAAAATAGACTCTCAATAAATACTGAGTGAAGGAATGATTTGGAAACCTAGCTATTTAGCAACTGTCTGAGAAAGTCTTCAGGTTTAGTAATTAAAATGTGAATTACAATGCTGTTTTATAAAACAATTATGGTTTTTAAAATGATAATATCTGCGCTGGTGAGAATACAATGAAGAAATATCCTCACACATCGCCAGAGGTAGTATACATTTATTAGAATTTTATACCATCTAAAATGAAAAAGATTCTGGAGGTTGGAGAAATAGATAAAGTATAGAATGGAGGAATAAGAAAAAGTCCAGTATTGACAGGCTTTTGACAAGGGAGAGAACTGATTAATTCAGCAGGCTTGAGTTGTGAGGGAAACTCAGTAAGCATTAGAGGACGCTTTTATTGTATATGGGCTATGCAATCTCCTCTTGTACTCCCAAAAAAACCTTACATAAAAAGTTTTCATGATTAGCAAATGCTCCTGGGTTTGGAGCTTGTTTACCTATGCTAGCCTGTGCCTGAAGACGAGCGCTTGAACCACATTTATCCACCTCACATATAGGTCTATTTAACAAAACAACTGGCTTATGATAGCTGCTCCATGAGTGGAAGCCTCGGCATCAGTCATCATGGCAGTAGCGTGCCGAGTGACGACAATAGTAATATTGAAAAGGCTATTTGGCTCAGACGGTAAATAATCTGGCTACGATGGGGGAGACCCAGGTTCGATTCCTGGATCAGGAAGATCCCCTGGGGAAGGGAATGGCTATCTACTCCAGTATTTTTGCCTGGAGAATTCCATGGACAGAGGAGCCCAGTGGTCTATAGTCCATGGGGCCACAAAGAGTCAGACATGACTGAGCGACTAACATTGTTATCAAGTTTATGGCAAATTATAACAATATACATTGGTTCAGTTACTTTTTAAGCAAAACATTAAATATCTGTTTAAGAACCACAAAGAAGCAGAATTTAGACAGTGGTGAGCTTGGTGAAAAATCAGAACATGCAATTTTATATTGGAGATATATACATTTGTATATTATATAAATATAAATATTTATATATAATTATATAAAATATAAATTTATATTTATATTGGAGATATAGATATCTCCACATCTACATCTACATGAGTATCTGTATGTGTATATGAATGTGTGTGTGTGTGTATGTAAAGCACTGGTTTCCTTTTCAATAGCTTCTCTCCTTCTTTACTAACAGAATCCCAATTTCCCCTGGTATATTGCTTCCTAGAATGAACAGTTTATTTTCTAGTTTCTTGTGCAGGAAAGTATAGTCAAGTGAGTCACTTCTTTCCCATGAGGTCTAAGTGAAAACGTTGACAAGAACTTCAGAGAAGGCACCTTAAAGGGAAGTGACTGAGATGAGATGAATCGTGACTTGTCCTTTCAGCCCATCTGCCTTCTTCTGAACTGCAATTGGAACACGATCCCTGGAACTCTAGCAGCCAGCTTAAGACATCAAGGTGACACTGCAGACGGGCGCCATGGGTTAGGATGATGGAGGAGGCCTTCCTGATTACCATGGCACTGCTCTACCAGCTCTGGGTTACTTTCTAGAAAGTTTAAACTACTGTTTTGGAAAGTCTCTCCCTAGTAGCTCAGCTGGTAAAGAATGCGCCTGCAATGCAGGAGACCCCAGTTCTATTCCTGGGTTGGGAAGTTCCCCTGGAGAAGGGATAGGCTACCCACTCTAGTGTGTGTGGGTTTCTCTGGCTGCTCAGTTGGTAAAGAATCCACCTGCAATGCAGGAGACCTGGGTTCGATCCCTGGCTTGGAAAGATTCCTTGAAGGAGGGCATGGCAACCTACTCCAGTATTCTTGCCTGGAGAATCCCATGGACAGAGGAGCCTGGTGGGCTACAGTCCATGGGGTCACAGAGAGTCACACACGACTGACCGACCAAGCACAGCATACCACTAACAGCTAAACTAATCACAACGGGTTCAGTATGATTCAAAAATGCTAAGGCACCAGATACAAATGCTCTAAAAACGACTAGAAAGAAAAATGCATTCAAGTCTATATATATATATATATATATAGATAGATAGATATTTCAAATATTTTAAAGATATTACATGCAGTAAGCACATATTTTCTGTAAAATTTTCTGTAAAAACTAACTTGGATTCTTTTAACACTAATTCATATTTGTTAGCAATGAGTCATATGATTATAAAAATTGTCTATTTAACTGAGAGATTTTTGACAAGTATTGCTCTGGGCTATCATAAACCTCACAGAATTGCTAAAAACAAATATTTTATGATGATCAAAGTGAATAAACACATTTAGCACACATCTGCCATATATCCTAGAGTAAACACTGTTTATTTCATCCCTGAGGCATTGCTTGATAGTAAGTTAGTTATGAAAGTTTATTATTTCAAGCTAATCCATAAAAAATTTATAAAAGTTAGGTATTGGGTCAACTACAAATATGCTCTGATTATGAGAATGTAATATAAAAACAGATTTGTTTTGCTCATTGACTAAATGTTTGTAGTAAGTGCTACTACCGGCTTACTTTCCCAATCTAGGCTTGGGTGACAGTAGATTTTATTTTTGTTCAAAGTCCTGTCTGATTCTTTGTGACCCTGGCATTCTCAGCATGCCAGACTTCCCTGTCTTTCACTATTTTCCAGAGTTTGCCCAAATTCACGTCCATTGAATGGGTGATGTCATTCAACCATCTCATCATCTGTCAACCCCTTTTCCTCCTGCTCTCCATCATTCCCAGCCTCAGGTTTTTTTTTTTTTTCTTCTTCTTCTCCAATGAATTAGCTCTTCCCATCTGGTGACCAAAGCATCAGAGCTTCAGCTTCAGCATCAGTCCTTCCAATGAATATTCAGGGTTGATTTCCTTGAGGACTGACTAATTTGATGTCCTTGCAGTCCAAGGGACTTTCAAAAGTCTTCTCCAGCACCACACAATTTGAAAGCATTAATTTTTCCACCCTCAGCCTTCTTTATGGTCCAACTCTCACATTCATACATGACTATAGGAAAAACCAGAGTTTTGACTGTATGGACCTTTGTCAGCAAAGTGATGTCTTTATTGTTAATATACTTCCTAGGCTTGTCATAGCTATCCCTCCAAGGTGCAAGTGTCTTTTAATTTCATGGCTGCAGTCACCATCACAGTGATTCTGAAGCCAAAGAAAATAAAATCTGTAACAGTTTCCACTTTTCCATCTATTTGCCATTGAGTGATGGAACTGGATGCCATGATCTTAGTTTTTTTGATGTCGAGCTTCAAGCTAGCTTTTTCACTCTCCTCTTTCACCCTCATCAAGACGTTCTTTAGTTCCTCTTCACTTTCTGCCATTAGAGTGTTATAATCTGCATATGTGAGGTTCTTGATATTTCTCCTGGTAATCTTGATTCCGACTTGTGATTCATCCAGTCCAGCATTTCACATGATGTACTCTGCATAGAAGTTAAATAAGCAGGGTGACAATAAACAGCCTTGTCATACTCCTTTCCCAATTTTGAGCCAGACAGTTGTTCCATGTTCCGTTCTCACTGCTGCTTCTTGACCTGCATACAGGTTTCTCAGGAGACAGGTAAACTGATCCGGTATTCCCATCTCTTCAAAGAATTTCTACAGTTTGTTATGATCCATACAACAGAGGCTTTAGTGTAATCAAAGCAGAAGTCGACGTTTTTCTGGAACTACCTTGGTTTCTCTATGATCCAATGAACATTGGCAATTTGACCTCTGGTTCCTCTGCCTCTTGGAAACCCAGCTTGTATATCTGCAAGTTCTCAGTTCACCTACTGCTGAAGCCAACCCTGAAGGATTTTGAGCATAGCAAGTGCAATGAGCACAATTGTATGGTAGTTTGAATATTCTTTGCCTTTGCCCTTCTTTGGGACTGGGATGAAAACTGAGGTTTTCTAGACTTGTGGCCACTGCTGAGTCTTCCAAATTTGCTGACATTCTGAATACAACACTTTAACAGCATCGTCTTTTAGTATTTTAAATAGCTCAGCTGGAATTTAATCACCTCCACTAGCTTTGATCCTAGTAATGTTTCCTAAGGCCCACTTGACTTCACACTCCAGGATGTCCAGTTCTAGGTGAGTGACCCACCATCGTGGCTATCCACATCACCAAGACCACTGTATAGCTCTTCTGTTTATTCTTGCCACATCTTCTTAATTGCTTCTGCGTCTGTTAGGTCCTTACCATTTCTGTCCTTTATTGCTTCTCTTCTTTCCTTAGCTATCTGTAAGCCTCTTCAGACAACTACTTCTTTTTCTTTGGGATGGTTTTGATCACTGCCTCCTGTACACGTTACAAACCTCCATCCATAGTTCTTCAGGCACTCTGTCTACCAGATCTAAACCCTGGTAGGGTGGCAATAATTAAAATATAGGACAGAGGAAATAAAAATTGTTGGGATATGATAGGAGATAATGCGTTTGATTTCGATATTCTATTTTTGAAGGGATTTGTGCTGTTTAAATCTATGCTGGATAGATTGTGAAATGTATAAGACACTGGTATTCAAATCTGTGAGCATGCAATCTCTGAAGGTTATGGTTTGCAGACAATGGAAATGCATTATTTTAAATTTCTTGACAGCACACTATTGTCTACATTTGGGAGCATTTTTCCACTTTTGTTTTATTATTTTACTACGTAGTGATTAATTTGATTCATGATTATTTTTCATGTGTCACCTGTGAAAGATTTTGACACAAGCATTTTTTAAATGAGATGAATCTATTGTCTACTATTTCCCTCTAGGGTTTTGAAAATGGAGCTAGATACCAATATTTAATAATGCACCCATCCTTCATTTTTGCCAGTTTTTAAGGAACACTAATTTATAGCTGAGAAAATCAAAGCCCAAATATTGTTCAGACATGATTAGAGTTTTAGAAGCCTTAAAACCTAGGCATGCAAAATGTAAATGTAACCCAATAATCTACTGTTCAAGGGAATTACAATATACTTCATGTTTGAATGTAATACAGTCATGAAACACCTTCATAGTAGACAGTTAAAGATAACAGGAAAATATGTGTTACAATAGGTGGTGGGTAGAATTCTAATCTGTTCCCATATTAGCACACCTGGGTGTATGCACTCCTATTTAATCTTCTCCTTGAGTGAAGCAAAAGGTAAAGGGACTTTGCATATATTAATTGTTTGACTTTAAGTTAATAAAAATAAGGATTATTCTGGGGCCACAATGTATCATGTGAGAACTTTAAAAGATGGTCCAAGCTTTCCTGAAGTTAGATACCTCATGCAGAAGGGACCTTGTCCATTCACTGTTGATTGTGAAGAAGTAAACTGTCAGGATTCCGCAGCAGTGGAAATGCATTTTACCAACAACTCGAGGACACTAGAAAGTAGTTCTTTCTCAGTAAAGCCTCCAGATGAAAACTCAACACAGCCAACAATTCTACCATAAGCCTTACGAGACCTCAACAGAGGATCCAGCTAAGACATGCCCAGACTAATCCATGGAACCTCTGAGATAATAACTCTGCTCTGTTTTAAGTCACCAAGTTTAAGGTAACATCACAGCAACAGACAACTAATACAAGGTGTTGTAGATTAAAAAGTGGGATATAAATTGGATGTGTAGTATGATCATAGTTATTTTAAGAACCTAAACTAAAACTATAGATAATGCTTGATAGAATTCTGATTCTGATACTGGTGGGCGACATAATATGGTCCCTTTTACTGTGAATAATTTTAAAAGCTGAATGAAATACTAATGAAAAATATTTTAAATATCTCTATAAAGTTAGCAAGGAAGTGAAGTGTACCAGATTAAATTTTAGGAAATGTAAGATCCCACAGAGATAAGCTTTACTTTTTAAAAATACTTCTGTCCTGAGAGCTATTTTCTGGTCATGAATATAGAAACTTCCTAATGGACTGGGGGTAGTTCATATGTGCTCAGGAGACATAAAGAAAAATGTGTTCATTAGTGTTACTTGTAATAATCCCAAACTGGGAACAACCCAGTGATCTATCCATAGTGAAATACACACTGGAGTATATTTAAACAAGGGGATACTGTAAAACAATGAAAATGAAGGGCTACAGCGGCAGGGAGATACACATTGTTCATGAGCATGATGTTGACAAAAGAAGAAAGACACGTATGAATAAACACAATAGACTCTACAAAAATGTGAAAAAACAGGGACATATTCAAAAGGTGATATAACCATAAAGAAAAGCAAGTTATCAATTAAAATAAACTCTGGATTATGTTTATTTGTGAGAAGATAGAGGGAATATGGTCTAAAGATAGAAGCAGATTGACAGAGGAACAGACCAAATGTGTATTCATCTTACAGTTACTCATTGTACTGCACATGTATGTTTTAGGCACTTTTCAGTATAATCCATTCCACCAAAAATGTTTAAAAATGCTTAAATAGTAAAAAGTAGCCAAAGCGTCCTGTGATTGATAAATCTTTATTTAAGTACGTTTTCTTTTTTAACTCAGGTAGGTACGGCCTGGCATCAGGAATGGCACAGAAGGAGTGGAGGATGTGCTCCAGAGAAACATTCTAGCGAGGCGTACTCCATTCACGCCATGCTTCCCCAGACGGTGGGCACCTGGAGACTAGGAACCTCACTTATATGCCCTTCGGAGAAACCAGGAACAAGCTAGAATGTCTAAGAACTTACTCAGGGTTAGTTACATAACTGAATGACTACTACCACTGTGTTCACTACTATAATTAGAACAATTACTGCTCCGGTTACCATTTGCTGACTGCTTTCTTTATGCCAAGAATTATGCTAAGCTTGAGGAAGCACGATGCTTTAAAGTACTAGCCAATGAACACTGGTTTTTGTCCCACAACATGCTAATCCCTTTATATGTTCCATTGCCCATTCCTTCCCTTGACCCTTCTTTAGAACTTTGTCACCTACTATTTAAGGGGTAGACAGAACATAAAGAAAATGTAAAGAGAAGTAGGAAAAGTTAATTTTCGCCTTCAGCTTCACTTCCAGTTCAGTTCAGTCGCTCAGTCATGTCCGACTTTTTGCAACCCCATGGATGGCAGCACCCCAGACTTCCCTGTCCATCACTAACTCCTGGATCTTGCTCAAATTCATGGCCATTGAGTCAGTGATGTTCCAACCATCTCATCCTCTGTTGTCCCTTTCTCTCACCTTCAGTCTTTCTCAGCATCAGGGTCTTTTCCAGTGCGTCAGTTCTTCACATCGGGTGGTCAAAGTATTGGAATATCAGCTTCAGCATCAGTACTTCCAATGAATATTCAGGACAGATTTCCTTTAGGATAAACTGGTTGGATCTCCTTGCAGTCCAAGGGACTCTCAAGAGTCTTCTCCAACACCATGGTTCAAAAGAATCAATTCTTCGGTGCTCAGCTTTCTTTATAGTCCGACTCTCACATCCATACATGACTACTGGAAAAACCGTAGCTTTGACTAGACGGACCTTTGTGGGCAAAGTAACGTCTCTGCTTTTTAATATGCTCTCTAGCTTGGTCACAGCTTTTCTTCCAAGGAGCAAGAGTCTTTTAATTTCATGGCTGCAGTCACCATCTGCAGTGATTTTTTTTTTTTTTTTTGTATTTCTTGATTTATTTAAAAAAAATGTGTCATAGTGACATACAATTTTAAGTGAGGAAGAACAGTGGACTTTTCATTGCACTGTCTTACAAAGGCAACCTTGGCTGACAATGAACGGCTATTCCCCGGGGACATTTAGAAGATGCGGATGATATATGTTTTAGAGAAAAAATTTAAATTAATTTCTACTGGACTGCAGTGATTTTTAATAAGGAACAACAGACTGGTTCCAAATTGGGAACGGAATACGTCAAGGCTGCATATTGTCACCCAGCTTATTTAACTTATAGGCAGAGTACATCATGAGAAATGCTGGGCTGGATGAAGAACAAGCTGGAATCAAGATTGCCAGGAGAAATCTCAATAACCTCAGATATGCAGATGATACCACCCTTATGGCAGAAAGCGAAGAAGAACTAAAAAGCCTCTTGATGAAAGTGAAAGACGAGACTGAAAAAGGTGGCTTAAAGCTCAACATTCAGAAAAATAAGATCATGGCATCCGGCCCCATCATTCCATGGCAAATAGATGGGGAAATAATGAAAACAGTGTGAGACTAATTTTTTGGGCTCCAAAATCACTGCAGATGGTGACTGCAGCCGTGAAATTAACAGACCCTTGCTCCTTGGAAGAAAAGCTATGACCAACCTAGACAGCCTATTAAAAAGAAGAGACATTACTTTACCAACAAAGGTCCATCTAGTCAAAGCTATGGTTTTTCTAGTAGTCACGTGTGGATGTGAGAGTTCACCCTGTGAGTTTTAATAGGTCTATGTCTTAAAAAAAATTTCATTCAGAGTATCACTAGTTTGTTGTTGCTTTTTATTTTTTGCTTTCCTTCTTTCTTTGCTTGGTCATACTGGAGGATGATGGAAATATTCTGACTTATAGAAAGAGTATAGAGACAAATGTGTACATAGAAGTAGTAACTCCAAGGTGAATATAAAGAGACAGTTATAAGTAAAAACACTTCCAGTTTTTGCAAGTTAAGGAGAGCTGTCCTACCCTTTCTGTCTAGATCTCTGGAAGACATTACTCCCATAAAAGTTCTCTTAGCAATTATGGCATGAGAGGTACAAAAATATTACATGTCAGAGACAAGGAAGACATCAAGTAATACGTGAGTACCACAAGGGAGCACTTCCAAGAAGCCTGTGGGAGAAGGGTGGCTGGAGAAAGAAGGGGGGAAGCTGGGGAGAGAAGGTGAGCGGTAACACATGTAAAGGGTCTACGTGAGCGAATTCATTCAATTTGCCATCAAACAAAATGGCAGAAGCAGAAAAGGATAAACCAGCTAATAGATGTGAATATCAGGTTTGCTGTTACTTGAGAATTATCTGGGATGATGTATATAGTAAACACTGATGCCAGTGTGGGTTAATATTAGGATTAAAGATTTGACCCCTTACCGTGATAAAAGCTTAGTTGACACTCTGGAGAAAGAGGTGGAAAACAGTAAAAATTAAGATGTGAATAGGTCCAAATATGGAGATTTTGATTTATATAAAATATAAATCACATTTAGGTCACATTATCTGAAATTAAACATTGTTTCCAATCTGCACATACATACAGGTTTGTTCAGGTGTAGTACACCAAATGACATTCATAATGCTGCTATGATACAGGTATTAATATAATCACTGTAAAACAGACAATATTTTAGGTAAATGATCTAGTCACAGCATTATTGAAAAGTAGAGCTACAATTTCAAATACCATCCTAATGGAAGGTCATATAGATGGAATTCTCTGTTTTCATTCTAAAGTTTGATGGTTTTAGGTCTTACATTTAGGTTCATGAGTTGATTTTTGTGTACAGTGTAAGGAAGTGGATTCATGTTCCATTTTTTTCCTTTGATTTCTGGGAAGAGTCCTGGGAAGACTGCATTAATAGGCTTTCTTATGCTCCAGCAGACCAGAAAGATAACACCTATGAAGGAGATCTTCATCTTTTGCAGGTTCAGGGACAATATGGCTAAGGACCAACTGAAGATTATGGTAATGCTCTGCTCTGGACTTTCTGGTGGGAAAGACTTTCATCTTAGCCCAAGAATTTTCAGAAGATATACATAAATTGCATAAGCAAGTTTATCAGACTCCCATGCTAACTGTTATTACTGTTTGGCTGCCTCTTTTCTTAAACCCACCCTGTTAATCCCATCCAAGGTTTCTTGTTATTATATAAGAAAAGGGGGGAAACTTTTACATTTTTTTGCTATTTCTATCATGATATTAGTCTGGAAAATTCCGTGAACAGAGGAGCTTGGTGGCTACAGTCCACAGGGTCCCAAAGAGTTGGACACGACTGAGTGACTAGTGTACACATACACACACATACCACACACACATAGTATAAATTACATAGAAAGGTCTGTATGAAACAAATCTCCCTAATAGAGCATATTACATAATTTAAAATTATCAAATAATTAAAAGGTTGCATTGAAGTGATAAACTGTGACTGTAGCTTATTTTTTTAAATGGGTATCAGCGTTACTGTCAATCACCAAAAACTGTGTAATTTTTATCTTAATCTCAGAGAACACTAACACAGAAAACTATCCTAGTTGTCTCTTAAAATATCTATGAACAATCCCAATTAATGAATCTATAATATAACTTCAATCTTATTACTGCTTATTTATGTCATGTTAACATATTATTTATTATTAGATAAATAATATTAGATCATGCTATTATATGAACCAAGTGTCTTATGCATGTTCTAGAGAACTAGAGAAAAAGGATATACTTCAACAGGATGATGCAAAGATTATAAAACTGTATGATTTCTCAATAATGTAGTGTCAAAAGGTAGGAAGCAATACAAATAAAGCAATAATCATCAGATATAATTTAATACATTATCTTGCATACAAAAGAATAAACAGAGAAAATAAAAATAACCAGTATGAATATAAAACAGTGGAAAACACGATTCACTAGTTGCTGTAATAAACATTTCATTAAAAAAACACACATACATACTACACTCTGCATATCAACTTCAAAATAAATATTTTATAAACAAAGAAAATATTTTAAAAAATCAAATATTCTTTGAATTAAAACAAGACTATAAAATCTTCAAAGGACTGAATTATTCAGAATGATTTTTCAGACCACAGTGCTTTAAGCTAGAAATTAATAAGAAAAATATATGCATAATATTTGCATATGTATGGAAAATGACTAGTATACTTAAAATAACCCATGGGCCAAGAAAGAAGTAATAATGCAAATCAGAAAATATCTTGAATTAAATGATAATGAAAACTCTATATCAAATCTTGAAGTATACAACTAAAACCTCAAAGAAGTAAATGTATAGTTCTAAAGGCATATTTTGGGAGAAGGCAATGGCAACCCACTCCAGTACTCTTGCCTGGTGGGCTGCAGTCCATGGGGTTGCTAAGAGTCAGACACGACTGAGCGACTTCACTTTCACTTTTCACTTTCGTACATTGGAGAAGGAAATGGCAACCCACTCCAGTGTTCTTGCCTGGAGAATCCCAGGGAAGGGGGAGCCTAGTGGACTGCCGTCTATGGGGTCGCACAGAGTCAGACACGACTGAAGTGACTTAGCAGCTTAGCAGCAAAGGCATATTTTAGAAAAGAAAAAAAAATACTGAAAAGCAGGGACTAATCATCATTCTTGAAGATGTTTTAAAGGGAACAGCAAATTAAAACCAAGGAAAGTAAAAAAGAAAGAAAGACAAAGGGAGAAACTTTTGAAATACAAAATAAATATACAATAGGAAATTTCAACAAACCAAAATTGTTGCTTAAAATAACTGATAAAAGTAACTGTTGACTCTCAAGACTGATTAGGGCAATCAAAGGGATATTATTGATAATAAAGGTTTTTAAAAATATGTAGCTATTAAAATAACTGGGACCAGACATTTAAAAATTTACATGACAAAAACAAGTTTATAGAAAAAAATAGTTACCACACCAGTCTGACACAAGAAATATTACTAAAAATCTGAACATATCTATCATTATTAATGAAGTAGAATCCATAATTAAAATCCTCCTACGAGAAAATCTTTAGCCACAGATGGTTTTACTGATTAATAGTTCCAAACAAGTAAAGAAGAAATAATAGCAACATTTACACTCTTTCAGAGAATAAACAAAAAAGAAAAAAATACTCTCAATGTATATTATGACATCATAACATTAATACTAAATACTGATGAAAACGTTATTAGAAGAGAATTATGAAAGATATTGCTAAGGCATAAACATTCTTAACACATTATTATTAAACTGACTACAGCAATTTATGTAACTGAAAAACATAATGATGAGCTTGAATTTCAGAAATTATTTTTAACATTTTCAAAGTCAGTGTAATTTTTTTAACAGAATAAAGGAGAAAAGCCATATATCATTTTGATAGATACAGTAAAATATTTAGGTAAAATTCAATGCCTGTTCCAATTTAAAAACTTAAAAATCTTTCTAAAGCTAGTAATATATAGAAAGTACTTAACCTAAAAAAAAATGGTATACTAAAAATGCTATTCTTCATGATGAAATACTGAATATTTTCTGTCTGAGTAAGTAACAAGATGAGGATGTCCATTACCTCCACTTTTATTTGGGAATGGACTGGATGTTCTAGAAGTAAAATAAACAAGAACATAAATAAAGAAATATAAATAATGGAAAGGAAGAAACAAAACTGTTATGGTTTTCAAATTGATTTAAAAAAAAGCTAAAGCTACAGACAAAAATATACTATCTGCAAAAGGAGGAAAGTAAAATCAAAGTCCTAGAATTACATTTAGTGAAAATGATGAAACAACAACAGAGAAAACAGAAATAAATAAACTACTGAATCAAAAATAAGCCAAATAAAACACCAGAAGATTTGATATGCTATAATGCCATTTATTAAAACTCCAATTAAATCACAAGACATTTGAATTTTCTCTACCATATAGCATGGTTTATGAAGTTACAGTAACTAAGCCAGTACAATATTGGGTAGTGTAAAGAGAATGCAGAAGCAAACAACTATCTAGAAGATATTTGCTATACACATAATAAAGAACTCATATCCAAATAATATAAATCATCCCTGTAAATTAGTAAGAAAAATAAAAACCAATTAAAGAGATGAACAAAGACTTGAGTGAACACTTTACTAGAGGTATATATATATATATATATATATATATATATAAAGATGTACTCTACCTTATTTGTCATCAAAGAAATGGAGAATAAAGTTACAATGGGTTACAACTACATATCCCACAAACTACATTATAAAAATGCATACTGTCAATTATAAGCATGGTAGGAATACAGAGCCAAGGGCAATCTATACCCTACCATGTGGGTATGTTATAGTGTGTATATTACATCACACACACACACACACATTATGAACCAGTTTTTCCACATATGGCATATATCCAACACCAGTCGATGCTCATAGGCACTAAGAGATATGCACTGGAATCTTCAATCACTGTTAGTGTCCAACTCTTACGATCCCATGGATTGTAGACCACCAGGATCCTCTGTCCATGGGTTTCAAAGGTAAGAATACTGGAGTTGCCTGCCATTTCCTTCTCGAGGGGATCTTCCAGACCCAGGGGCTGAACCTGGGTCCCCTCATGCAGACGGTCTCATGCACTGCAGGTGGATTCTTTAGCAACTGAGCCCCCAGGGAAGCCCCCAGTGAATAGCCAGAAGGCATTCAAATGTCCCTAAATGACAGGGTTCTTATGGTTCAGCACTATACCAAACAAATAAAGCCACTTTTAACTCAAAATTATGGATGAATCTCACAAGCATAATATTGGTCAAAAAAAGTCACACACACAAAAGTACTGGATGGTTTACTACATAAAATTCAAAACCAAGTAAAAATAATTCACAGTGTAGATGTCAAAATAGTGATTATATATGAAGTGAAAGGATGGGCAGGGCATTAAGGTGAGTCTCTAGAATGTCGAAAATGGTTGTTTTTTGGACAATGTAGTGTTTACACAAATTTTCACTTTGTAATAATTAATCAAACTGTACACTTAATGTTTGCACTCTTCTGGTTATTTTATTTACTTTAATAAACATTTAAAATAAAATTCACATGGGAGCTATTGCGGACCCTTATCTGTTGAACAAGTGTTGATCACTACTACAATCCAACCATTCTGTCAGACAGTGCAAATACAGAGATGAATAAAACCATGTCCCTCTCCTCAGAGAGCTCCAGGAAATATGAAAAGAAAAAAACACTCATTAAAAATGCAGTGTAAAATTTGCCAAAATGAAGCTGGTTAGAATTTTACTGCACAAAGTGTGTTACATGCAATTTGAACATCAAAATACAAGATAGTGATGGTTTATAACTAGTTGAGTAACATAGGAATCCCTAAGTCATGCTGACAATACTAGGAGAAATGCGTAAATGTATAAATAAGCAAGGAAGAAGGAGATGGTGCTCCTTATAGTAGCAGAAGGCAAACAGAAAAATGTAGAAATGATAATAAAGCTAGAAAAATACCATCAGGCAAACAATATGGTGATCAGTAATATACTGATCCAGGTATAATCATTAATAGATGTCAAAATAGTGTGTGAAAGTTTGTTAAAAAATAGAGTATTTCTAAGTCTCAAAACATCTCCTTACAAAAAGAACTAATTTAAAAAGATATGTCATAATTTAATAGTGAAGAAAACTGGTACTGGTTTGACAACTTCCCAAAAATATAGAAAAATCATCATTCTGCTGAACCGTTCTAGGTTAAAAGAGACTTAAGAGACCTGAAAACTAAACGCAAATCTGGACCAGAATTCTCTTTTTCTATAAAGAACAATATTGGGTTAGTCAGCCTTAAAACCCTCTTTAAAAGTCCATTAGCATTTCATTTAAATGTATTTCAATATAAATTTGCAGGATTTCAGTCTGTAGTGGATGTCTGTTGCTTCTGTTAACCAAGCATTCCTTCTTCATCTGCAGAAGGACTCTTCCATCTACTGGAGAGGCACCGCTGTCAGCTGTCATTCTACGTAGTTCTGGGCAAATGACTAGTCACTACTTTGCCCTGCACAAGGGTAAGCATGTGAGCCAAAGGAGACAAATATGGGTCATCTGCCTTCATTCTCCAATCTGGGGTGAAAATGGAAAGGAAACTCTCCCTTTCCACATTTCATTTTGAAATAGCAGTTTCAGCGACTTTCTTAAATAGAACATAGAAAAATATGCTAAGAACAAGGAGGAAAAAAAATGCATTATAAATCTTGGTGTATGCCATAGAAGAAGGTTCACAGTAAAACATTAAATGGAAAAAAAAAAAAGGGAAACTTCAGGATAATCTACTTTGCTCAATCTATTTATATTTAAAATGTTTCTATGTGGGGATATATAGTTGTGTTTATATAGAAGTGGTTTAAAGAATACAAGTATTAAATATAAAACATAACTCCTAAGATTGGGAAAGAAAGAAAAAAAGAAAATCACCCTTTTGCTTTCTAAAACCCTGCAGTGTCTGAAATATTTACAAATGTTTTGTAAATAAGGCAAATACAACAAAAACTAGTCTTTCTATTGTTCATTTCTATCTAAGAAATATAAGAGTTATTTTAATGCCAAGTGTCTTATGCTTTTAAATTTCCTAGATTTTTGGTTTTGTTTTGTTTGTTTTCTGGCCTGTGGTAGAGCTTCTGGGCTTTATTTTTCTTTCTAGACAGCTGGCACTGTACTAAGGTGATTCTGGCAGTAAGAACTACCTGGCCCCATGGTCCTTAGAGTCAATTACGGAAAACCTGGACAAGATTCAAGTTGAAGAATGCGTGGTGACTGCACCATCCCCATGCATAATCCATGTGCCTTTGTTTAATTGTGAACCACAGTAGCTGGCTCCAAAATCCAGTGCAGAGAGTAGGGTAGGGTGACTGATATGACAACTGGTTAGTTATAAAAGAGACCTGACATGATTAAGAGGACAGAGATATTTTTAATATGATGAGAAGAGTAAGGGAGTGGTGAAATATAAGATCAATTAAAAATAAAATGCTGCAATTTTTATTAAAATATTATTGGAGATAAATTCAGGCAAAATGTTAAAACTACTACTTTTCTCCTAAGTAATTCCTGCCAGAATGGCCTTGATTTTCCATATATTTGGATAATACTTGAAAAATCTTTTTTCTTGAGTAGAAACTTTTCTTTGTACACTTTAATCCAGAATTTGAGCCCATTTATAGCACTCCCTAAATATGGCTGTGAAGTGAAGTCCCTCAGTCGCGTCCAACTCTTTGCGACCCCATGGACTGTAGCCCACCAGGTTCCTCTGTCCATGGGATTTTCCAGGCAAGAATACTGGAGTGGGCTGCCATTTCCTTCTCCAGGGGATCTTCCCAACCCAGGGATCAAACTCTGGTCTCCTGCACTGCAGGCAGACGCTTTACCCTCTGAGCCACCAGGGAAGTCCCAAATATGGCTGTAGGGAGGCACAATGACTGCTGAAAATGTTTTCCTCTCTAGGAAACACCACAGATATTCATGATGTCTGACATAAGGCGGGGGGGAGTGGCCACTGTCTATTTGTAATGTTTAAAATTGGAAACGGCCTTCCCTGGTTACTCAGCAGTAAAGAACACACCTTGCAACACAGGAGACATAGAAGATGCGGGTTCGATCCCTGGGCTGGAAGGATGCCCTGGAGAAGGAAGTGGCAACCCACTCCAGTATTCTTGTCTGGAGAAGCCGATGGACAGAGGAGCCTGGTGGGCTTCAGGCCATGGGGTTGCAAAGAGACTGACAAAAACAACAAAGCTGGAACTAGGACCTCACCAATCACTGGTTAATTGTGGCCTTTCCTTATGAAGTTACTTCTAATAAACACTCCTCCTCCCTTTCAAATGGATGCAAACGAATGTAGTTTTACTAAGAATTTTATTTGGGAGGAAGTTAAATTTGATGTGAGGATACTTGGAAAGTTAATATAACTTTGGGGCTAAAAAATCATTTGGAACTACTCACTGTATCAAGTTAGTCCAAATATCATCTCATTTCTGATGATATACAGCTGATAAAGTTTCCTAATCCAATGGTGTGCTGATGATGACTCTCATTGACTACTGAAAGACTACCTCAAAATTGTAGCTAGAAATTGGCCCTGGTAGGAATAATTACACCACAGAAATTCGCCAATACTACAAGTCAGGGCTCCTCTCCCAACCACCAACCAGCTGTCATATTTTTGCCAAAACACTACTGTTTAATAGTCTGCTAGTTAAATGGACTTTGTCTTAATTTACATCATATCACTAAGACCACATGGACCATTACTCTAAGACAGAAAACACAGAAGCAGCAAAACAAACAAATTAGGGAGAACAATGCTAGAGAGTTGAGGGCAATAGAAAGTATTCAGAGGAATGAAAACCATGAGAAAAGCCTGAAAAACTCAGACAAGACTGTGGCTGGGTTATATCCCCTGAAGCGCATAAGTAACAGATGATTAACTTTTGTGCAGTGGTGAAGAGGAAGTTTGCTCTGGACTGGGGAGAACATGGGAGAGTAGGAAGTGTAAAACCGGGTTTTTCTGGAATTTTCTGTAACGTTTGGCTTTGAAGAGGAGACTGCAAGGACGAAGATTAGAGAAGCACGTGCAATCAAAGGAAGGATTTTTGCTTTGTTGTCATGTTTCATTTTGTTTTTAACATCGTCCAAATCCCTACCAGGAAAAGAGCCAAAAGAGAACAAATGAATCTCTGAGAAAAGTACTTGTTAGAGCAAAGCCTCTGTGAGGCCAAGAGGGGAGGCAGTGGACAGCGCCATCTGATCAGGAGACAGGAAATGAGCAACATGCAGAATCAGACTGTTTGGACAGAGGTTGAGAGAGTGTGTGTGTCATGGTTTTCTCTTGAAGGAGGGGGGACACACTGTGCTGACCTCATCGGAAGGTGGTGAGGCCCGGGCAGCGCTTGGAGAGAACGGAAGGCAGCTGGAACAGCCCCTGAGGGTGGTGAGTTACGGACGCGGCCCGAGGAACAGCTGAAGTAATCAGAAGATCGTCTTCCCGCTCCTGTATTTGCCCTTGGCTTCTTCTCCCCCATTTATCCTTCAGTTGGTTCAACAAGGGGATGTTTGAAGTCTCACAATGTCACCTCTCAATATAAAAATTCTTACAAATATATATTTACAAGATAAAGTCAAAATTTCTTCAAATAGAGCTCTAACCTATTTTACTACTTTCATTTCTTGCTGAGACTCTAACCTCTAATCACCCTAGCTGGCATGTTTGACCGATCATCTTGGCTGTCTAATTTCATTAACATTCCTTTTCCTCTTTCCTCCTGCCTAACCTTCTCAACTTTCAAATTTTAGCCTAAATGTCCTCATCATGACAAGGTTTTCACTGACGTTCCTCAGTACAGATTTCTATCTCCTTTATCTTTTAATAACACTCTTCATAAGACCTCTTGTAGAGAACCTGCAAGATTGCACAGCAATTCATTTCTGTATCTGTGTTTCCTTCTCAATTTCAAGGAATGTGTCTTATGCAGCACCTTTTTATCACAATACCTACCTCAGGTCCTACCTTAGAGTTTACAATGTGAGGTGTACAAAAGAAACATGTAATCAATTTAAGAATGATTAAATAAGTGAAAAAATCAGCTGCATTCCAGCATTCTTGCCTGGAAAATCCCATGGACAGAGGAGCCTGGTGGGCTGCAGTCCATGCTGTCGAAAAGAGCCAGACACGACTAAGTGACTGAGCACACGGTAGAAGAAATAGAATTATAAACAGCAGTGTCACCAACTATAAATAACATTTGTTAACTGAAGGTGGAAAGATGATTAGCATATGTACTGCACAAGCAGAATCTATAGAAATTGTTTCTTCAAGTTGTATATTTCCATTTATCTATTCCCTAAGTATTGTTACCACACAGATACAGAATTAATGGCATCTGTCTCAATTTCAGGAAGTGCTATAATGAAATTAAAATTACGGGCTAAATTTCTTTGGCCCTATCAGAACATGGCTCTGTCACTGAATTCCTGTAGGACCTTAAGCATGTCACTACAGCTTTTAGTATCTTAGATTGTATTTCTAAAATGAAACTAGCAATAATAATATACATTTCAATTAACTGTGAAAATGAAATACACATAGAAGCACTTAGATAAGGTACTTTGCACATGTGTTCATTAAATATGTTCTTATTTTTAGCCCATTAATAATTAGGAAAGCATTCAAGAATAGCTAGAAGACTCAATAACAGAGTTGCCCAAATTTGGTACCAAGGTGTTCAAAATGTGTTCAATAAGTGGTTCAGAAAACAAAAGTCTGAAATGTTGACATCTCAGAAAAGCACACTTTCCAAGGTTCTTTCTCCTATTATTTCCTCCACTAAGGCATTAACTCCTTGAGGGAAAGTGCTATGTATTATTTAAATTTCTATCTCCAGCATTATGCACCTAGTACCATTCCTAATGGATGACAGATAATCAAGGGATAACAATTAAATGCGTGAATTGATAGGTTAAAATCACACATTCAGTATCCAAATTTTGACTGTGTATTTATAAAGAATGATTCTCTTTGTTTAATGACTTGACCTCTAATCTTGAGGCTATTTTCTCTATTAACTACAAGTAGAACTAAGTGAGAGAGAGACAGTGCCTTAATGCACACATGCCACATTCACCTCCTTAAAAAAATATTGAGATTTGACTTTACACTTAAATGATATATAAAATTTTTCTGTGCTAACACAGTCTCGGTCAGATACATTCATGGAGGGCAACTGTCCTTAAAGCATAAAATTAACTGTCTGGAAATGCCTAGGTATCAGGATAATAAAGGGGGAGACAGAAAGCTAGAGGTTGATTTCTGAAATATTGCTAAAAGAAAATAATTACTGAGGATTTTCTATGTTTTATCCACAAGGTTTCTAGACACTAAGAAAGTCTACAGTGATACATGATTTCATAAAATGCATTTTCATTTGGTTACATCCTAAGAGGAAGAATAGTTTTTTTGGTAAAAACATCTGTTTTACAGAACTTTTCCTGTTGTTGCAGGTAAATCAAAAATTTATTTTAGGCAATATGTCTAGTTAAACATTTATAGGAATGTTTATTCAGCTTGCTAACAGTAGTCATCAAGAGCTTTCTTAGTGAAGAAAATCCCTTTGGAGTTAAATTTTCCAAAATGGAAATGTGCATGGGATACTAAATGGTTAAAATATTTAGCTGTATTTTAACAGACAAAAAACATCCTTGTATCTAGGACATCCTTGCACAACTGTACAAGCAAACACTGTCCTCATGTTGCTTTAGGCTTGGAATAGAAAGGATCATATAAGGAAAAGTTATGCCAACCTAAAGGGTAGCTAGATAAATCCAGTGGTATTAAAATATCACATGCTCCAAATTTCCAAACAGTAAGCCTCATTATCTACTTCTGAATATATTGTCTCATCAGTCTACTGTTCAAAAACCTCCAGTGTCTCCCGGTTTATTACAGAATAAATCTATACTCAGTGTGATATTCAAGGCCTTCACAATCTGTCCCTAATAGCGTGTGTGAATTACATCCTACTATACGACTTCACTCACTCGACATTTAAGCCAAATCAGCTTTATTACTTTTGGTCATGCCTTTGCCTACCCTGCCATCTCCATCTGGAATATAGTTTTCTCAAAAACTTGCCCATCAAAATCCCATTCATTTCAAGAGTGTCAGCTGAAATGTGTTTTCCTCTATGAACCTTTCAAGATGGCTGGGTTTAAATGAAAGCTTTTTTGTGCTGTGATAGAATGTTATATGTCTTTCACCTAGAGTATTTAATTAATTCATGTCTAGAGTCAAGGATCCTTGCAGACAGACAATTCATAAGACAGATACTTGATGAGTGTATGCTGTTTGTGAAACATTGTGTTATTGAATGGAAATGTGAAGATTCCAAGGGCACTGAATGTAAAGTCTACATGATGATTAGGTTCTCCTACACAAATCAATCCCCTTTGATTATCTCCATTAAAACAACAACCAACCAGAAGCAACCAAAAGAAAACAGTCTCATCTTCCCATACAAAAACTACACAACAAAATACTCACATTGCACATTTATTCATTATATCCTTCCTTCAAACACTGATTTCCACAAAGACTTACCTCTTCTCTTGAGTTCTGGATTGTAGATTTTCCTCAAGGACATAATTATAAGAGTTAATCCCTTTTATTACATTCACAATTTTTCTCTGTCTCCACTATGTCATAACACACAAATGTGTTCTAGTGTGTCCTTATTACAAAACAAACAACCAAAACTCACTTCATCCAGGAGTAGTCACTTTACTCCTCGGTGCCTTAGCTTCCCCTCAGACAAAATGAAGATGTTAACAGTAAAAACACTATGTGGTTGTCATGAGGATTATATGGCTATTCTAAAAGAGTGTAAAAAGCCTTAGAATATTGACTGATTCAGAGTAGGGATGCAATAAATCATAGTTGTTGCTGTTATTTTTGTTATCATTACTACAATAGCTATTCTGTCTTCTACTTGACAGCTAAACATTGCTGTTCCTTCAGGATCCAAAATCTTCTTTGAGCTTCTATATTATTCATTGTCTATATTCTTACTCAAGTAATCTCACCATTACCCAACATTTTAAATAATTTCTGTAAGGTTACTATTCTCTCTGTATATATATATATATATATATATATATATAGTTCTAACTTCCATTCTGAGTTCTAGCCCCTTATATCTACCTGCTTATTAATATATATATATATTTAGATAAAGACTTCCCTAGAGGAGAAGACTCTTGAGAGTCCCTTGGACTGGAAGGAGATCCAACCAGTCCATCCTAAAGGAGATCAGTCCTGGGTGTTCATTGGAAGGACTGATGCTGAAGCTGAAACTCCAATACTTTGGCCACCTCATGCGAAGAGTTGACTCATTGGAAAAGGTCCTAATGCTGGGAGGGATTGGGGGCAGGAGGAGAAGGAGACAACAGAGGATGAGATGGTTGGATGGCATCACCGACTCGATGGACATGAGTTTGAGTAAACTCTGGGAGTTGGTGATGGACAGGGAGGCCTGGCGGGCTGCGATTCATGGGGTCACAAAGAGTCGGACACGACTGAGCAACTGAACTGAACTGAACTGAGAGGCTCTGATAGTAAAGCATCTGCCTACAATGCAGGAGACCCAGGATTGGTCCCTGGGTCAGGAAGATCCTCTGGAGAAAGAAATGGCAACCCACTCCAGTACTCTTGCCTGGAAAATCCCATGGACGGAGGAGTGTGGTAGGCTACAGTCCATGGGGTCACAAAGAGTCAGACACTACTGAGCGACTTCACTTTCATTTTTTAGATATTTAATAAGCATCTCAAATATATCATATGCAAAATGAGAGCCTGATTTAACCCAACAAATCTATTCCACCCAACCCCATCGTCCCCACCCCAGGTATTAAAAGTTATTTGAGTCATTATTATATTTTTACTTTTCCCATGCTCTAAGATCCAGTTCATTGGCAATTCCCAAAAAATCCACCCACAAATAAAGACGTCCTGAATTTATACATTTGTCTTTATCTCTATCGTCACCTTCCTATGCCAAGATGTCATGATATTGTACCTGAAATGCTGCCATTTTTCTATTCCTTTGCTCTCTCCATTGGTATTCCCCTCACTATGAGTGAGAACAGAGCCGAGCACAATTGCCTTCAAAGTACTACTTGTTACATAAACTAATGAAGACAATTGATTTGAAACCTTTAGATCGAGTCTGCTGAATTTTTAAAAATACTTACTTGAAATCATCTCCATTCTCAAATTGGGAGACAGCTAATTCAAGAATGCTATGGCATTGGTTTTATAAATAAACCAGCTTCTTTATCAATATTAATTCAAGATCTTTTCCCTAAGACTAACACTAAGCTTGCATTAAGGCAGTTCCTGTAAATAAAGAGACATATTAACATTCCTTAATTACCCTACAAGAAATAGCCTGACAAAAAATGCAACAGTGATTTCAGTAGCAAAAATAAAAGCACATAATTTCCTTTTGAAATTTTTTGCCAGAAGGGAATAGAATATAAGATCAGGCAGAGGGGTCATGCATGGGGCTTATGCCAATATGACAACTTATTGGTGACAGTAAAAACCTGCAGAGAGTTTCATGATGTGCTCAAGTACTGCCAAAAAAGCAATAATCTCTAAAACAATGTTAGCGTAGAATCTTTGGGAAACCTGTGAGATAAAAACAGTAGAGTTCTGACAAAGGGCTTAGAACTTAATCATGAAAGTTAATGTGAAGGTAAAAACTGATTTTCAAAAAGGACAAAGTAACTATCTCAGGTCAAAGTATGTCGAAAGGAAGAAGGGGAGGCGATATGGGAGAAACAAAACTTTGCATCAATATATGAGTTCTACAAGTCTGGATGCTTTCCAAATCAGCTGTACATATAGTTAAGATGTTTGAATTGAAGTTAGGAAGCAAATTTAATTGTGAATTACCTGGGAACTAGTGAAAAGATGCCAAGGAAAGGAAAGGAACATTTACATGATTTACACAGAAAGGAAAATTTACATGACATGCTGAAATTCACTTGTCATAGATCATTAACAATTTTGCATAATGTTGATGACAGTGATGGATTAGACAGTTGTCTTCCTTTAAATACGCATCTTTCATATTGAATGTAAAAATACAAAAATATACATAGTTTTGATTATGATATTTATCAACCTCTGGGAATGAATTAACAATTTCATTTTGCTCATAGATTGGGGTACTTTCGAGTAGGGCTGCATTAACAAAATCAGTAAGGGGAATGTTGAAAGGTGCATATTGATCATTATAATTTACAGTAAATGGCAATTTAGGGCAGTATGGATGGAGCCACAGTTTGCAATTTAAAAGAAATGTAATGTGGGCAAAGCTGGAAAGAGGATGTTTTGATTACTACAGTGATTCTCTTCCTTTCCCTGTATTAAATTACAGCAATGCTGACAAGAATTACCACTGCCAGAGAATGGGGATCAAGTCAGGCATTAGTTTTTAGTGAGAACTGAATCATTAATAAAACATCCCAATTTTTAACTTTTCTCAAGTGCAACAGACCCATCAAATTTGGTTTATTAAGTATGTGGAAAGGCCTGAGACTGTCAAATACTTGGACTTGAATTTGCAATTCTAATAAACTACCCATATAATGTAAATTGATGTTTTTTAATCAACTTCGTTATGGCATTTGGTACTTTAAGCCACCCAATCTGTTTATGAAAATTAAACTAAAATTACATTTACAGTATTTTTATTAACTAACTCTTGCTATGAACAGCTTCAGAAAATGAAACAACTGCCATAAGTTTCCATGTTAAACAGATGTACCTACTTAATTTAAATTCATTTATGTAAATAAAAAAGTACCTTTACTCATGTTCTTAATTTTTTTACAAAATTATGTTTCCATATTGAGGAATCTTTACATAAGTGTTTCATACAAAAATCTAAACACCATATGTAACATAATCAAGAGCCCAATTTTTTACTCTGGCTCTTATATTTAAAGAGAAATTTGGCTTTAGATTCAGTATATTTATCACATATCTGTAATCTCATTTGAAATGCTTTCCAAATAAACTGAAGTATGTTTTCCAGAATGCAATTCATATGTTAGAATTCTAAACCTGTTCTGAAAAGTCTCTGATAAGAACTGTTCTCTCGTTTCACTGATTTTCACAATTTATCCAAAATCTGCATTCAGGTATTGCCTTCACGGTTTAATTACAAGAAGTAGGTACACCATGGGGCATCCCAGGTAGTACAGTGGTCAAGAATCCGCCTGCCAAAGCAAGAGACCCAACACATGTGGGTTCGATCCCTGGGTCAGGAAGCTACCCTGGAGTAGGAAATGGCAACATACCCCAGGATTCCTGCCTGGGAAATCCCATGGACAGAGGAGCCTGGTGGGCTATATACATGGGGTTGCAAAGTTGGACACAGCTGGGCAACTAAACACACATACAGGTACACCACCACAGCTACATTACTATAACTTTTCCTTGGAGTAGGAAATATGGTATATCACAGCATTTTTACTATGAAGTAGCTCATCTTTTTGAATTTACATTCATTGCATTTGAGCAAGGGAGGCAAGATCTCATGATCCATAACTTTCAATAATATATGTACTATTTCTGTTAATTTGTAAAAATGAGGGAAACTTTTATCCTCACTTCTAAGTATATCTCCATCCCCCACCTAATTTTTTACTGCAGAAAACGAAGTTTTCATCTAGTAACACTTATTTTTTCCTGAAATACTAAAACATTTAAAGTCATGTTTTTCTTAGACCTAACTTCAGGAAGTGGGTTTATATAGAGACAGGGGGCAGTGTACAGATTAGAGGAGGCGCCATGAGTGAACTGCAAAAATAATGGCCAACTGATGATCCCAAAACAGATAGAGGTGATATGAAAAAGATAATCAAATTGAAATTACTCATTGAAGTTAAACCAGTGAATAAAGAAATGAAACAGCTGTATCACAGAAAAATTGTTATTCCTTTTAATATGCTGCTTAAGTCTACTTCTCTTTTTCGTTTCTACTTTAATTAGAATTAAAGCTTTTGTGTGGCACTTAATCCCATTAACATGTGCAGCACTAAGAGATGATACTATGACCTGGAAGTAATAATCCATGAGAGGCTTCAATATGCAGCCTTAAGTGCAGATGCTTTGAAAGTGATAGCATTTTTCTTCAAAGCAAACATCTTTAAACAAGAACATACTTCATTCAGTTCTGAAATAGATTTAAGCAACAGGATCTATTTACTTAGCACCTCAACCCTATCTTCATTCTACACATCACTTTTATTAATCACTTATTAGTCACACCTTTAAAGCATACATTGTGTGTGTGTGTTACATGTAAAAGCAGTATTTGAAAGATCAAGAGCTGAGACTCAAAACACAGGTAAATCATTGTTTCCACTGTCATTCCTGAGAAGCTCACCATCTAATTTGGGGAAGAGCTGGAGGTATCAGTCATACAACAACTGCAAATTAACAATGAAAAAGTATCTTTTCTTTCATAAAATCTTCTTTTAACAAAGTTGGGTAATCACTCTACTGACAAATATTCTCAAATTTCTTAAAAGATTTTAATAACCACTTGTCAACAAAAAATTAAAAATTTAGAAGTGAGGAATGGAGGAAAGCTATTTTACAATTTATTAGGAGATATATATATATATATATATTAGGATATATATATATATTAGGAGATTATATATATATATATATATATATATATATATATATATATATATATATATTAGGAGATAATCACTTCTCTTTGAGCCAAGACGCAAAGTAAATTCATATCAATAGACACCCACTAAACAACTGCTTAGGACAAGAGCACATATTCCATCCAGAGGAAGAGAGAGACATCTTCACAGAAATGGTGATATTTGAGGTGCTCCTGGGAAAATGAATAGAATTTATGACACAGAGTAGAGAGAGTGAAAGAACATTCAGAAAGACAGGGAGCAGACTTATGTTGACAAGGAGGTCCACCCATGGTTGTGTGCAGCATGTGGAAATATCCAGAAGGGTGTTCCTTTATACACGAAGCACATCTGAGGTTCTCTTACTGGTAACAAGAATTTACTGGAAACGTTTTAAGCAAAAAAGGCAATCAGTGTTTTAGAATGAAGTTGTGTCTGACTCTTTGTGACCTCGTGGGCTGTATGTAGCCCACCAGGCTCTTCTGTCCGTGGGATTTCCCAGGCAAGAATACTGGAGTGGGAAGCCATTCTCTTTTCCACGTAACCTTCCCGACCCAGGGATCAAGCCCACATCTCCTTCGTCTCCTGCCCTGCAGGAGGATTCTTTACCACTGAGCCACAGTACAGTTTGGGAAGAGGTAAAAATGGAGACCTAGAGATGGTTTAGATACTCTGTCAATTACTAGCAGTGGGAATTTGGAAACATTATTCTACCTTGGTTTTCTCATCTGTGAAAGAGGGGTGATTTTGAAGAAATAACATATGTTAAACAATTAAAATAGCATAAAAGCTCCATCGATATTTTAATAAAGCAATAGAAAGGAAAGCAGTAATAGTGGTGATACAGCAAAAAATTAATATTGAAGAATCATGTTCAATGTTTAGATCAAAAAATTCAATTCTTATGAATGATGTTAAGAGATCTTACAGGGCATTTAAAAATGCTTCATGTTCAAGTATACTTGGTTAGCACAGCTAAGTAAATATATTTATTGTAGGTACCCCAGAATCTTTGTACATGAATGCATAATATGATTTCCCACAAGAGAAGACTGAAGTCAGAATTTCCCAAGCTTAATTAAGCAGTTTTTAAGGAGCACCAGGCTCACTTTTAAGAGAAAATTTAGGATGATCCCAGGAAGTTTATCAGTCTCAGAATCAGAGGGCAAAGAGTGTAGGTCCCATGGAAGGCTCTTTATTGTGTCCTTCCTTGCATGAAATGTTCCTTTGATATCTCTAATTTTCATTAAGAGATCTCTAGTCTTTCCCATTCTATTGTTTTCTTCTTTTTCCTTGCATGGTTTATTTTAAAAGGCCTTCTTGTCTCTTTTTGCTCTTCTCCAGAACTCTGCATCCAGTTGGGTAAAAAGGATAGAAACGGTAAGGACCTAACAGACAGAAGTTAAGAAGAGGAAGCAATAACATACAGAACTGTACAAGAAAGATCTTAATGACCCAGATAACCACGGTGGTGTGATCACTAACCTAGAGGCAGACATCTTGAGTGTAAAGTCAAGTGGGCCTTATGATTAAGGCTAGTGGAGGTGATGGAATTCCAGCTGAGTTATTTCAAATCCTAAAAGATGATGCTGTGAAAGTGTTGCACTCAATATGCCAGCAAATTTGGAAAACTCAGCAGTGGCCACAGGACTATAAAGGTCAGTTTTCACTCCAATCTCAAACAAGGGCAATGACAAAGAATATTCAAACTACTGTACATGTGCGCTCATTTTGCAAGCTAGTAAGATTATGTTCAAAATCTTTCAGGTTAGGCTACAGCAGCAGGTGAACCAAGAACTTCCAGATGTAGAAGCTGGGTTTAGAAAAGGCACAAAAACCAAAAATAAAATTGTCAACATCCCATGGGTCAAGAAAAAGCAAGATAATTCCAGAAAAACCTCTGCTTCTGCTTAATTGCCTACACTAAAGTCTTTGACTGTGGGGAGAAAACAAACAGTGGAAAATTATTAAAGAGATGGGACTACCAGACCACTTTACCTGCCTCCTGAGAAAACTGTATGCAGTTCAAGCAGCAACCTAGAACACAACATGGAACAACCGGATGGTTTCAAACTGAAAAAGGAGTACAACAAGGCTATATATATATTGTCGCCCTGCTTATTTAACTTATGTGCAGAGTATACCATGTGAAATACCAGGTTGGATGCTCCACAGGCTGGAATCAAGATTGCAGGGAGAAATAACAACCTCAGATATGCAGATGATAACACTGTAAGGGCAGAAAATGAAGAGGAACTAAAGAACCTCTTGATGAGGGTGAAAGAGGATAATGAAGAACCTGGTTTAAAACTCAACATTAGAAAAAAAAAACAATTAAGATCGTGGCATCTGATTCCATCATTTCATGGAAAACAGAACAGGGAAAAAGGGAAGCAGTGACAGAACTTAATTTCTTAGGCTCCAAAATCCCTGCAGATGGTGACTGAAGCCCTGAAATTAAAAGATACCTGCTCCTTGGAAGGCAAGCTATGACAAACCTAGACAGCGCATTCAAAAACAGAGACATCACTATGCCTACAAAGGTCAATCTAGTCAAAGTTATGGTTTTTCCAGTCATCATGTAGGGATGTGAGAGCTGGACCATACAGAAGGCTGATCACTGAAGAAATGATGCTTTCAAACTGTCGTGCTAGAGAAGACTCTTGAGAGTCCCTTGGATAGCAAGGAGATCCAGCCAGTCAATCCTAAAGGAAATCAACCCTGAATATTCACTGGAAGGACTGATGCTGCAGCTGGATCTCCAACACTTTGTACACCTGACGTGAAGGGCTGACTCATTGGAAAAGACCCTGATGCTGGGAAATATTGAGGGCAGGAGGAGAAGCGGCCAACAGAGGATGAGAATGGTTAGATAGCATTGCCAACTCAATGGACATGAGTTTTAGCAAACTTCGAGAGATGGTGAAGGACAGGGAAGCGTGGAGTGCTGCAGTCCATGGGTCAGAAAGAGTCGGACATGACTGACTGAACAACAACATGGAAGGCTCTAACTCTAAGGAAGAATAATTATTCTTGAGTTGCTCTTGTCGAGATATACTTCCAAAAACATTTTTGTGGAAGGCGGAATTTAAAGTCTCATATTGTGGTAGGCAGAAGAATGACAAGCCACAGAGACATCCAAGGCCTAGTCCCTGGAACCCATGAGTGTGTCCTGCACATGGCAGAAGGAATCCTGCAGATGGAAGAAAAGAAAGATATAGACCTTAAAACAGGGTCGATTTTCCTTGATTATCTAAGCGAGCCAAATATAATCACTTGAACCCTTAAAACAGAAGTGCAGAAGGAGATCAGAGACAGAGGCAATGGTGTGAGAAAGGGCTGCTGAGATCTGAAGATGAAAGAGACTTGAGCTGCTGTTGCTTTTGAAAATAGGAGTAAACAGGCCACAAACCATGAAATGCGGTGGACTCTAGTAGCTAGATAGGATCTTGACTTGAGAGACAACAAGGAAATGGGGATCATGGTCCCACAGTCTCAAGAAACTGAATTTTGTCAACAATATAAATAAGTGGGAAAAGCACTCTTCCCCAGATTCTCCAGAAACGAGCAGTTTTGCAGAAAACTCAATTTTATATCAGTCAGTCTTCAACCTAAAAACAGACACATAGAAAAGTACAGAAGACAGAAGTGTGCCACTTGATACACTTCTGTATAATGAACACATTTATGTAACTAGAATCCACATAAAGAAACATAACACCACTTTCCCCAGTTATTCCAGTATCCTCACATCTAACATAATAGTCTTGCCTGTTTCTGAAGTTTATGGATATGGAAAGATATAGTACATATTCTTTTGTGACCTCTTTCCTTTAATATTGGATTTGTGAGATTCATCCATGTCCTTTCTTTCCACTCTCATTTTTATTCAGCACTATATTATCTGAATGTCATATACTTTATTTTTATATTCTATTGCTATTGGGCACTTTGATTTTGGTAATTTCAAATACTCCTGTTACAGATATTTGTATCAGGTAATGCTGCCCTCCTAGGATGAGTTAGGAAGTGTTTCCTCCTCTTGTATATTTTGGAAGAGTTTGAAACAAACTGGTATGAATGCTACTTGAAGTGTTTGTGCTTCCCTAGTGGCTCAGATGATAAAGAATCAGCCTGTAATGCAGGAGATCCCTGGGTTCGATCCCTGGGTCAGGAACATTCCCTGGAGAAGGGAATGACAACCCACTCCAGTATTCTTGCCTGGAGAATCCCATGTACAGAAGAGTCTGGTGAGCTACAGTCCATGGTCATAAAGAGTCGGACACAACTGAGTGACTAACACTTTCACAATTTCAGACGAGATCAGGCACATTCAGGGTGGTATGGCCGTAGACACTTTCACACTTTCAAAGGCAACTGATCCTGGAGATTTTTGGTGGGAGAATTTGGATTATTAATTCAGCTTTTTATTGTTACAAGTCTGTTGAGTGTTTCTCTCCCTTTGCGTAAGTTTCAGTAAGCTATCTTTGTAAGAATTTGTTACTTTTACCCAGGCTATCTAATTGGTTGATATTCAATAATCCTTAGTATTCGTCTGTAATTCCTTGTATTTCAATAAAGTATTGTTGTTGTTGTTCAGTTGCTAAGTTGTGTCCGACTCTTTGTAACCTCATGGACAGCAGAAAACCAGGCTCCTCCATCCTTCACAACCTCTTGGACTTTGTTCATATTCATGTCCATTGAGTCAGTGATGCTATCTAACCATCTCATCTTTTATTTCCTCCTTCTCCTTTTGCCTTCAATATTTCCCAGCATCAGAGTCTTTTCCAATAAATCAGCTCTTGCCATTAGTGGCCAAAGATTTGGAGCTTCAGCATCAGCCTGTCTAATGAATATTCAGGATTGATTTCCTTTAGGATTGACTGGTTTGATCTTCTTGCAGTCTAGCACTACAGTTTGAAAGCATCAATTCTTCGGCGCTCAGCCTTCTTTATGGTCCAACTCACACATCTGTATGTAACTACTGGAAAAACCATAGCTTTTACTAGATGGATGTTTGTTGGCAAAGTGATGTCTCTGCTTTTTAATACGATGTCTAGGTTGGTCAAAGGTCATAGACACCTTTCAAGGAACAGATATCTTTTAATTTCATGGCTTCAGTCACCATCATCAGTGATTTTGGAGTCTAAGAGAATAAAAATCCAGCACTCCTTCCACCTTTTCCATATTCATTTGCCATGAAGTGATGGGATCAGATGTCATGATCTTAGTTTTCTGAGTGTTCAGTTTTCAGCCTGCTGTTTCACTCTCGTCTTTTACCCTCATCAAGAGGCTCCTTAGTTTCTCTTCACTTTCTGCCATTAGAATGGTATCATCTGCATATCTGAGTTTGTTGATATTACTCCTGGCAATCTTGATTCCAGCTTGTGATTCATCCAGTCCAGCATTTCTCATGATGCACTCTGCATATAAGTTAAATAAGAAGAGTGATATACAAGTTTGATATACTCCTTTCCCAATTTTGAACCAGTCCATCATTCCATGTCCGGTTCTGTTACTTCTTGACCTTCATACAGGTTTATCAAGAGGCAGGTTAGGTGATCTGATATTTCTATCGCTTTAAGAATTTTCCACAGTTTGTTGTGATCCACAGAGTCAAAGGCTTTAGAGTAATCAGTGAAGTAGAAGTAGATGTTTTTCTGGAATTTTCTTGCTTTCTCTACTATCCACCAAATGTTGACCATTTTATCTCTAGATCCTCTCCTTGCATCTTGTACATCTGGAAGTCCTTGGTTCATGAGCTCCTGAAGCCTAGCATGAAAGATTTTGAGCAAAACCTTACTAGCATGTGAAATAAATGCAATGCTATAACGTGCGTGAGTGTGTGCTAAATTGCTTCAGTTGTGTCTGACTCTTTGTGACCCTACAGACTCTAGCCCACTAGCCTCCTCTGTCCATAGGTATTCTCCAAGCAAAAATACTGGAGTGGGTTGCCATGCCCTCCTCCAGGGCTCTTCCCAACTCAGGGATCAAACTCACGTCTGATGTCTCCTGCATTGGCAGGCAGGTTCTTTACAACTGGCACCACTGCAGAAGCCCATTCTATAAGGTATGTTCTAAGAATTATTTAAAGTAAATTATTGAAGTCTCCAAATATTATTATGGAACTATTTCTCTCTCAATTCTGTCAATGTTAGTTTCACTTAATTTGGGGAGGAGTTTGCTTGTATATATGTTCCAAATATTATACCTTTTTGATGACTGATTGGTCTTAGAATGTTTCCAATATTACAATCCGATTGTCCTAATTGTTAGCTGCATGAACTTATTTAGAGTTCACTGGGTCATTTGATAGTTGTCAACTTGTCACATTAATATAACTTGCTTTCAACTTAAACTATCATTGACTTCTTGTTTACATTATTTACTAATTCTAATTTTTCATTTCTGACTTCCTAATTGAAATCCAGTTTTAAAGGTAAAATCCACCTGAGTTTTTTCCACTAACCCATATGCCACTTTCTGTTATTAACATACTATCAAACTCTCAGAGTCTGCTCCTACAAACCAAAAATCATAATGCCAACTAATTAAATCATCAGCAAAGAATTTTGTCTCTCTACAGATTAGTAAGCAAGTCAAAAGCACATCTCTAGCTGCCAGTATGATCTGAGTACCAGCCAAAAAAAATGAAAAAATTAAGCAAGAATATTTTCCAAGATAATGTAAAATATACTTATATTCACAAATCACTCACAATCATTAACAGCAAAGGATACAAGAAATCATTAAAAATTCAACAATAAATATGCTATATAATTGTAGCACAAATGCAGGTTAATTGTGGTTCATGATGTCTGTTTTAAATAACAGTTTTTTCTTGTTTCTATTTTTTCTCCTTGTAAAGAAAAGAAGCATCAGGGTACCTATAGAGATAAGGTGTAAAGTACAATTTCATGCCCTCTAGAGAACACAATTGGGCTCATCTCACAAGTTAATAAAGTGATGCTTAAAATTCGCCAAGCCAGGCTTCAGCAATAGGTGAACCGTGCGCTTCCAGATGTTCAAGCTGCTGTTAGAAAAGGCAGAGGAACCAGAGATCAAATTGCCAACATCTGCTGGGTCATCAAAAAAGCAGGAGAGTTCCAGAAAAACATCTATTTCTGCTTTATTGACTGTGCCAAAGCCTTAGGCTGTGTGGATCACAATAAACTGTGGAAAATTCTGAAAGAGATGGGAATACCAGACCACCTGACCTGCCTCTTGAGAATCCTGTATGCAGGTCAGGAAGCAACAGTTAGAACTGGACGTGGAACAACAGACTGGTTCCAAATAGGAAAAGGAGTATGTCAAGGCTGTATATTGTCACCCTGCTTATTTAACTTTTATGCAGACTACATTTTGAGAAATGCCAGGCTGGAGGAAGCCACAAACTGAAATCAAGATTTCCGGGAGAAATATCCATAACCTCAGATATGCAGATGACACCACTCTTATGGCAGAAAGTGAAGAAGAAATAAAGAGCCTCTTGATGAAGCTGAAAGAGAGAGTGAAAAAGTTGGCTTAAAGCTCAACATTCAGAAAACTAAGATCATGGCATCTGGTCCGATCACTTCATGGCAAACAGATGAGGAAACAGTGGAAACATTGGCTGACTTTATTTTTCTGGGCTCCAAGATCACTGCAGATGGTGACTGCAGCCATGAAATTAAAAGACGCTTACTCCTTGGAACGAAAGTTATGACCAACCTAGACAGCACATTAAAAAGCAGAGACATCACTTTGTCAACAAAGGTCCGTCTAGTCAAGGCTATAGTTTTTCCAGTGGTCATGTATGGATGTGAGATTTGGACTACAAAGAAAGCTGAGCACTGAAGAATTGATGCTTTGAACTGTAGTGTTGGAGAAGACTCTTGAGAGTCCCTTGGACTGCAAAAAGATCCAACCAGTCCCTCCTAAAGGAGATCAGTCCTGGCTGTTCATTGGAAGGACTGATGTTGAAGCTGAAACTCCAATACTTTGGCCACCTGATGCGAAGAGCTGACCCATTGGAAAAGACCTCGTTGCTAGGAAAGATTGAGGGCAGGAGGAGAAGGGGATGACAGAGGATGAGATGGTTGGATGGCATCACTGAATCAATGGACATGGGTTTGGGTAGACTCCAGGATTTGGTGATGGACAGGGAAGCCTGGTGTGCTGTGATTCATGGGGTCACAAAGAGTTGGACATGACTGAGTGACTGAACTGAAATGAGGGAATATAATGAGCTTCCTCAATGGTGTAGTGATAAAGAATCCACTTGCCAATGCAGGAGACACGGATTCGATTCCTGGGTCAGGAAGACCCCCTGGAGAAGTAAATTGCAACCCACTCCAGTATTCTTGCCTGGAAAACTTCATGGACAGAGGAGCCGGGGAGCTACAATCCATGGGGGTCACAAAGAATCAGACACAACTGAACAACTGACTACCACCACCACTACCAGGGGGTATAACATGTGCAAACATCTAAATAAGAAAACAATAAACTGTGCTCAAACTATTTTTCCAGTTTCAGTTGGTGCACTGAGTCATAAATTATCATATTTAGCTATTGGAATATAAACATTTAATTGAATATGATTAGATACCATTCTTCTTTAAATGAATTTCTGAGTGGAGTGAGTGGCTTAGAAAATGGTCCCAGGGAATCTCCAGTCCCCAAAATTGGACTTTTTAATTTTTTTTCAATTAGAAGATTGTAATTTTATTTGAAATGAAAGATTTTATTTAATTGAAATGGAAGAATTCAAAATCTCTGATCCCCTTAATCTCTGACCTGAATTTCCTGAGATCAGCTAGTCTGTCCTATTCAACTTTTGATCTCCTATAATGCTCAGTGCATTGCTTTGAGTATATATAACAAGTCATATATGTTTGCTATATAAATATACTGCAGCAATGGTTTTATACAGAAAGAACAAAGGGATGGCAAAGTTGGAGTCAAATACGAGGATGTGGGAAAGTCTTCTCTGATGAGAGTAGGGTAACTACTAACAAACAGAAGTAGAAATGAGATACAAAAGATTCCAACAAAACTTACATTTATCTAACATAATAACTGTTAGAATAATGTGCTTCTTGGGCTTAGTTCTCATGTGCTTCTTGTGCTCATGTCCGACTCCCTGAGACCCCATGGACTGTATCCCGCCAGGCTCCTCTGTTCTTGGGACTTTTCAGGCAAGAATACTGGAGTGGGTTGCCATTTCCTCCTCCAGGGGATCCCCCCAGCCCAGGAAGTGAACTCACATCTCTTGTGTCTTCTGCAGGCAGGTGGAGTCTTTACCCACTGAGCCATCGAGAAGCCCATGTGCTTCTTAATCTTGTAATATCTTAGGTGATCAAGATCGAGGAAAGAATTGGTGACCTCTGAACATCTATGTGTTCATATCAAATCAAGAACTCCTTTTTAAATAAATACATAAGCCAGATTTTCTAAAACAAGACACAATATATATACTATAAGCATAATAGACATACTATGAGAAATGAAGAAATAAATGATTATAAAGGATTGCATGTTTCTGGAGCTGATATCTGAAAGTGTGACAATTAACACTGAGAGTGGTAGAAAAATATTCATTTTAACATGCATGATATTGTGACTTAAAATAAGAAATATATATTCGGTCTTCTCAGTTTTTAGCACAGAACTCCTAAAACCTGTGGAATTTCCAAAGTAAAGAGAGCATTAAAAGTGTCTTAAGTTATGTTCCTGAACAAATTTTGGGTGACGTCTAATTGCTGACGGCTGGTTGCCAGAAGACCTAATCCTGTGATCAGAGGGTTGAAACTTTCACTTCTGCCCTTCCCACCTCCACTCCTCACTTTCTGGCAGGAAAAAGGGGTTGAAGGTTGCATCCTTTGCCCATGTCCAATCATGCCTCTGTAATAATTTTCCAGGCAAGAATACTGGAGCAGGTTGCCATTTCCTACTCCAGGAGGTCTTCTTGACCCAGGGGTCGAACCCACATCTCTTGCAACTCCTGCATTGGCAGGTGGATTCTTTATGACTGAACCTCCTGGGAAGCCCAGTATAAGCTTCAGAAAATCCAAATAACTGGGTTCAGAGAGCTTAGGGTTGGTTACCATATGGAGATCTTGGGAGAGAGGCATGCTGTAAAAGAGCATAGAAATCCCACCTCCTTTCCGCAAACCTTATCCTGTGCATCTCTTCCATATGGCTGCTCCTGAGTTATATCCTTTTAAAATAAAATTCATAATAGTGACTAAATGGGTTTTCTTAGTTCAGGAAGCTGCTCTAGCAAATTAACTGACCCCAAAGAGACAGTCCAGGGAACATCTGATCTGTAGCAGGTTGGTCAGATATACAGGTAATAACTTGGTTTGGGATTGGCATCCCGAGGTGGAGGGGGGCATTGGAAATACCAGTTTGTAGGAGGTCAGCCAGAAGCTCAGGTGACAACACTGGACTTGACACTGGCATCTGGAAGCAGAATGGGAGGCAACATCTTGCAGGACTGAACTCTGAACTTGTGGAATCTGATGCCGTCTCCAAGTCATTGTTGTTATTTAGTAGTGAAGTCATGTCTGACTCTTTTGCAATTCCATGGATTGTAGCCCACCAGGCTCCTCTGTCCATGGGATTTCCCAGGCAAGAATACTGGAGTGGGTTGCGATTAGCTTTTCCAGCGGGTCTTCCCTGCATCTCCTGTACCGGCAGGTGGATTCCTTACCACGGAGCCACAGGGGAGGCCGGTCTCCATGTAGATACACTTCAAAATTCAGTGGAATTGCAGAGCACTGAAAAATACTGAGGGATGGCTGCATACAATATAGTATTGTTAGCTATAGATGCTGCGCTCTGTATGTCACCTCTAGCACTTACAACTCAATGTTTGTATCTCTTGCCCATTTTCACCCATTTCAAGTATACACCCTAAACCCTGCCTCTGGCAATCACCAATCTGTTCTCTGTATCTGCGTTTGTTGTGGTTGTTATTGTTAAAGCCCACATGTAAGTCAGATCATATAGTATTTGTCTCTCTCTGTCTGACTTATTTCTCTTAGCACAATACCCTCTAAGCTCATATAATGCAATGCAAAAGTCAGTTACTAATAGAGACAAAAAAGGAATGAATCTATAAAATATGTTATTGAGTAGAAGAGAAGAGATCAGACACAAAGTACAAATCAACCATATGTGAATATGCACACATATAACTCTCTCCTTTCCCCACCTCAGCACACACACAGACAAACAAACATCCTTAAACCAGTGAGATTCATGAATTTCTTGGACAGAAAAACTAGGATGTGTCTCCTGAGCCCTAACTTTAGAGATAGCTGTCCCCATCCCGTAAAGCTACTTTTCTTCTTTGTTATAAAGTATGCTTTCAAAAATTTCCTTTTCATATGTAGGTTTTCCAAGTAGGATAATAAAAGATAACACCCTGATATATCTTCTAACCTGGACTATTAAAATACCAATATATCACAAAGGAGTTCTTTATTTATTTTTAGTTCTTCTACTTGTTAGCTAGTTATATATTTATAATTTACTTATATAGTTATTTGTCATTGTAGAAGAAAATTTTTAATATTTCTACATATATATATTATTATTTATTGGAGTTTCTGGCATACATAAATATCCCTCGAACACTAACATTTCAGAATCAGACATAAAATAAGTTACCCATATATTCATTCTATATATTTCTATTACACAAAATGAAAACAAAACACTGAGTAGATTTCTATTTTAAATGAATCAAAAATAATTCCATCTCAGGCTATGTATAGTAAGTGGACCACACATTATTAAAACATTTAATATCAGCAAGAACTAACTGTGTAAAATTAAATAACAATGTTTTTCACTTAGGATTATTTTAGTGACCTTCCAGCCCTCTGAAGGGTATTACTGTTTGGCTCTCTCAGCTGGTCTGAAAGATAATACAATGGCAAGCTTACAACTTTCCCTACTTAAGGGATGAAGGGAAATAAGGATATTCATAATTGATGCATACAGAAAATATTTATGCCTGAGATGGCTATACCAGAGTTCTTAAAGTCTATTTTAAATTGCACTTCAGCACCAATAAAATATGTTACATTCTACATCTGTAATTTTCATGTTCTGTGTATATTATTATATTGAAATATTTAATAGGTGTGATTAAATAATAACAGAATTTATTCCATGAGACCATTGCCTGGATGTCTTTCAGGAATAGCTATCTGAAAACAGCTACATGAGAAATTCCACTAATAGCACTAATATTAATTTCTTTTATAGGAGAACAAAGACATTTAGAGATATTCAGTCATTAACCTACATATATGTTGTCTGGGAGCTTCCCCAGTGGCTCAGCAGTAAAGAATTCACCTGCAGTGCAGGAGATGCAGGGAACATGGGTTTGATCCCTGGGTCAGGAAGATCCCCTGGAGGAGGAAATAGCAACCCACTCAAGTATTCTTGCCATGAAAATCCCACAAACAGAGGAGCCTGGCGGGCTACAGTCCATAGGGTTGCAATATGTTACTTGAATTCCGTGTGTGTGTGTGTCTCTGTGTGTGTGTGTGTGTGTGTGTGTGTGTGTGTGTGTGTGCGCTCAGCCGCTTACTCATGTCTCTCGCGCCTCCTGCATTTGCAGATTATTTACCACTGCACCACCTGGGAAGCCCAGGTGGCATAAATACTTTTACTTTGATAAGAGAAAAGGCACATTAATATTTTGTGGGTTTCCCTTGTGGCTCAGCTGGTAAAGAATCTGCCTGGTAGGTGGGAGACCTGGGTTCGATCCCTGGGTTGGGAAGATCCACTGGAGAAGGGAAAGGCTGTCCACAGCAGAATTATGACCTGGAGAATTCCATGGGCTATAGGGCCCATGTGGTCGCAAAGAGTTGGACACGACTAAGTGACTTTCACTAATATTTTGTGAATTCTTTAAGGCTATGCAGTCAGTCTACTAGATGATCTATATTTATCTATATCTTTCATGACATGGTGGCTCATTTAATAGGTTACTGGACATTTCTCTCTAACAAGCACAGCTAATGCACATTCAGAGTTGCTACCCAAAGTTAAGGCATTTGCCCAAATTAACCTTCCAAATAATCATGAAATTAAAACAGATTGGGCTTATATGGATGAATTGAAGAGGGAGGGATTAAGAAGCAACGGAATGCCAGGAAAATGTGACTACCAGAAGAACAGAGCATGTTTGGATTTGGTGACTCTGCCTGCTCACCTCTGTATTATCAAGGCTGGGAGTATGTGCACACAGCATGCTTTGCAATACCTGCTGAGAAGGAATCGAATTAGCTGAAGCCAGGGGAGTTCAATGGAAAGACCTCAGCAAGGGTATAGCAGTAGAATCACAAGGCATTTAGATCAGGAGGAAAAAGCTGATCACTGTTACGAACCGTCCACAGAAATAGCTATGGTAAGTTCAACTATTTTTGTCCCCACACTTCCAGCTATTGTTACATAAAGAAAACATTTGGTTCACATTTAGCCTGAATGTGTAGTCCTTCTTCTCAGAATGTATACACCTTGAGAGAAAAATGTGACCTTGCTTGAATGGAAAGCATGGTATAATATCACCAGAGAAAAAGGCAGACATTTGTCACATTTGTCAGTTGCAAAAACTAAGAGTAAGTAGGTAAATGTAAAAAGAGTGATATTGTACAGATAACACAGCCATTGCTATTTAAGTTATTGTTATCGCATTATCCTAAGAATTCTACCTTGCTTATACCAAAAAAAGTCTGAAAACATTTCACTGTTCATGAAGCCCAGTCTTTAAAAAAAAATCTGCTCTTCAAATCAAAAATATTGGGTAGCACATCACATCTCAAATACTCAGTAGATTCATTCACTTTGATTTCCACTCTAAAAATAATTTTGCTTATATATGAAAGAGGGGGGAAGAGTTGTTAATAGAATAGCCTGAGAAAATGGAAATTATGGAAACATGACATTCTGACAAATTTATGAAACTGAAACTCTGTTTTGTAGTATATAGAACAGACTACTTGGACACCAAGGACATTCAGAGGAGACTGACAGAATTCAATATTGAAAGCTGAAGCTACGGGGAAAAAGACACAAAATAAGCAACAAATAATATTCTGCAATAGCCTGGCACTTCTAAGAAAAAAAAAGGGAGGAAAACATTTTAAACCTGCTTTACTTTACTCTCCTGAAAACAAAGAAGGCTTTCCAATTATATGTTTAGTGGTAACAGACCAAGATCAAGCTCACACATTCATGGTCACCAATAATTTTAATGTTACCTTTCTTATGTCAGCCTTTCTCATATCACTCTAAAAGTTAACCTCCGAAAAAACCACTACAGTATTGTAAAGTAATTAGCCTCCAACTAATAAAAATAAATGGAGGAAAAAAAAAGTTAATTTCCCTTTGTTGTTTCTCAGACGCTAATCTGTGTCCAAGTCTTTGTGACCCCATGGACCACAGCACACCAGGCTTCTTTGTCTGCACTATCTCCTGGAGTTTGCTCAAATACATTTCCATTAAGTCAATGATGCCATCCAAACACCTTATCCTCTGCCATCCCCTTCTCTTTTTGCCTTCAATCTTCCCCATCATCAGGGTCTTTTCAACGAGTTGGCTCTTTGCATCAGGGGACCAAAGTATTGGAGCTTCAGCATCAGCATCAGTCCTTCCAATGAATTTTCAGGGTTGATTTCCTTTAGGATTGACTGGTTTGATCTCCCTGCTGTCCAAGAGACTCTCAAGAGTTTTCTCCAGCACCACAGTTTGAAAGCATCAATTCTTTGGTACTCGGCCTTCTTTATGACCAGAGTCCAACTCTCACATCTGTGCGTAACTATTGGAAAAAGCACAGCTTGACTATACAGACCATTGTACTTCCCTTATCACTGTTTCTCAGTCGTGTCTGACTCTTTAGCAACCCCACGAACTGCAGTTCCCCAGGCTTCTCTATCCCTGGGATTCTCTAGGCAAGAACACTGGAGCCGGTTGCCATTTCCTTCTCCAGGGGATCTTCCCAGCCCAGGAATCAAATCTGCGACTCCTGTCATGTCTCCTGCATTTCGGGAGGATTCTTTACTGCTGAGCTATGAGGAAGCCTGTACTCTCCTGACAAGTATATTATTCACTCGTTTGTAAAGCAGCCATTATTACTTAATGAGTTTTTCAGAACACTGCCAAGTTATGCCTATCAATAATTTAGTTTAATCTTACTTCCTTATCTTTGTTTCTTCACTTCCTCAATTTCACCATCTTTATTTCTTTTAAAAACCTTAAAGGAAGGGAATAGGGAGAGACAGGATCTATCTGCCTGGAAATTGATAAACATTATTACTCCCATTCTTTTTATTTTAGCTTAAATTATGTCATTTTAAATTATTTTTATTTTACTTAAACTCTCCATTTTAATTTTGCTTTTGGCTCTAAACAGAGATTAGGAACAAATTCACAACCACCTTATAAGGTGTTGGTAGCTACTGTAATAGAATGCTACGGGAAAGAGCATAATACGAACTTTTCTCCTATGAGAGCTAGATTTGAGGCTCTCATACAGTAGGATGCCATTCCTTCTTGGTCCTATTCTTTTGAATCCTCTCTCTTGTGGAGGTGTATCAGTATAACATCATGATAGCCTCTATTTTCCAAAATCAAATGCATAATATTAAAATGTCATAATAATTGATAAATTATTTGAAAAAATCATCAAAAGAGAGGTATTCCAAGTCTTACTTTGATTTGGCCTTAGCAATAAAGAATAAAAGATAGACAAACACAGCTCATAGTGGTGTCATAGGATTTAAAAAAAAAATTATATTGGATTAGCCAAAACATTCGTCCATGTTTTTCCACAACATGTTATGGTCAACCCAGTAAGTGCACTAATGATAAACTTCACCTACCCATTCCCTTTTTTAACATTTTGACGTGCTTTACAGTATAAAAAATTCAAGTAGTGGGTCTTATAATCTTCCCAGATGCATTATTTTTTTTTCTTCAAATCCAAATATAATTGTAAGTATGCTAGCACTGTTTGTATGAACAGTGCTAGTTTGTATGCTAGCGGCTAAGAGCCGCTTTGTCGTGTCAGACTCTGCAACTGCATGGACTGCAGCACGCCAGGCTTCCCTGTCCTCCACTATATCCCAGACTTTGTTCAAGTTCATGTCCGTTGAGTCAGTGATGCCATATCATCCACTGCTGCCCCGTTCTCCTTTCGTGTTCAATCCTTCCCAGAATCAAGGTTTTTTTCAATGAGTGGGCTCTTGGCATCAGGTGACCAAAATATTATAGCTTCAACTCCAAGCCTAGGCACATACAATTCCTAAATATTCTACGCTGAATAAATTTGTGAAAAACTGGCCCAGAGGACAGAATTATATTAAATTATACCAGCATTTACTTTTCATTGGTCTGCATTACAAGCTTCGGTGCTGAATATCATTTTATAAACTCCCAGAAAAATTATTTCAGCTATTTTAGGGCAGCAACTCTTTAAACACAGTAATTTATCTATATGACAGAGAGTTTGCACATGCAGGAAATACATTTTAAAACATGCCTCCAGGAAAATAACTTTAAAAAAGGACCCTATTCCTTTTTTTCTGACCTACCCTGCTCCATCTTTATACAACAAACATCATTCACTGTTTACTATACGATTATGAGTACACATACATATAAAGTATTTGGTCACATTTTATAAATTTCAGATTGCTTTCAGTTAACAAACTCAGCCATTCCAATATCATTTCTGAGTCAGAGCTCTGCTATCCACCACCTTAGGACAGGTCAAGGGGTCCAAGATACAAGTGGATGTCAGTTCTGTCCTTGGGTGTCTTTCTACATTGCCCTCTTCTAAGCCCTAGCATTTCACCACTGGGCAGGGGGATGGGCTGGAAGAAGTCCAGACTTAGTTTAACCAGAAGCTGCAGCTGCTTCTTTCACTAACACTAACTTGTCTGTTGAGGCCAGTGATGTTACCAAGATATTTTTCAAATGCTGACCCTTCTGTGGAATGTGTATGAAAATTCTTCAAAGTATTTCTCCATTCCCAGTTTCATGATTTGGAAAACCAACTGGAATCAACCACTACCACCTTGCAACTCCCCAGGAACTTCCTACTTGGATTTCTCTTCATCCAAGCAATCTTCTTTGGTGGGAAACTAGCAAAATCACTCAACATTGGTCATGTGCTCAGTCGATCAGTCATGTTCAACTCTTTGCAACCCCATGGAGTGTAGCCCACCAGGCTCCTCTGTCCATAGGGATTCTCCAGGCAAGAATACTGGAGCGGGTTGCCATACCCTCCTTCAAGGGATAGATCTTCCCAACCAAGGGACAGAACCAAAGTCTCCTGCATGACAGGTGGATTCTTTACCATCTGAGCCACCAGGGAAGCCCCCCCGTGCTGGTCAACTTCCCAAGTAACTACACAACTCAAAAAAAAAAAAAAGAAAAAAGAAAAAATTCACCCATCTGAGTCCAGTCAAATGGAGGGTTATATACTGTTCCTCTGTCATCCTCACTTTGTGCCTGGCTGCCTCTATCTTCCACCTTTCTTAGGAAGGCACAGGAAGAAAAGAAAAATCACTATACAGACTGCCAGCAAAGAAGGAAAGCGTTGTTAAAAAGAAGGGAAAAGAGGCAGTCATATTGAAATATACAAATGCCTCAATTCAACATGCTGAATGTTTTTAACTTCTACAATGTTCGATGTCGATTACATCTCAAGTTATACACACACACACACACACACACACACACACCCATACACACACACTATGCTGCTGCTGCTGCTAAGTCGATTCAGTCATGTCCGACTCCGTGCGACCCCATAGATGCAGCCCACCAGGATCCTCTGTCCCTGGGATTCTCCAGGCAAGAAGACTGGAGTGGATTGCCATTTCCTTCTCCAAGGCATGCATGCATGCTCAGTCACTTCAGTCGTGTCCAACTCTGTGCGACCCCATGGACGGCAGCCCACCAGGCTCCTCTGTCCATGGGAGTCTCTAGGCAAGAATACTGGAGTGGGTTGCCATTTCCTTCTCCAACACACACACTATAAAAGAAGAGAAAAAAGGGCTTCCCTGGTGGCCTAGTGGTTGAGAATTCACCTGCCAATTCAGGGAACACAGATTCAATCCCTAGTCCAGGAAGATCCCACATGCTGTAGAGCAACTAAGCCTGCGTGCCACAGTTATTAAGCCTCTGCTCAATATATATATATAATTTATATATATATATTATATATGATATATAAATAAATATTAATAAATATATAATATAAATATTAATATATATTCATATATATATAAATGCACAATGCAAAATTTTACATGTACATTTATACACACACACATGCATACACATGCATGTATGTGTATATCAAGCATGTATTGCCTTTTACTTCATGCATTCCAAATGTGTTTGTGTTCTTGGTGGTTGTGTATAACCAATTACATCTGCTGAGATTGCCAAAGAAAAAAATGCCTTTGTGCTAACAGCATGTATTAGAAAACTTTGTCAGCCAATAAATACTACCCCACTTTTCCAGAGATATTTATGTCATAGGAATAATGAAAGCATGACAATCCACACTGAAGTACAGTACAAAGCTCAAATTCACATGTATGTATGTCATTACCCTTTCACTTACTCAAAGTAAACAGATTTTATTAATAAGGTTCTTTTATATCTTTTGTGACTTTTTCACGGTTGAAGGTTATTTAATTTCAGAGTTCATTTTGAGAATTATATCTTTACAAAGTGTTCACATTACTTATATTTGCAATACAGGAAATTCTGAGGATGCCTGAAAGCCACATTTTCAAAGGTTCACTTCAGTTCAGTTGCTCAGTCATGTCTGACTCTTTGCAACCCCATGAACCACAGCATACCAGGCCTCCCTGTCCATCATCAACTCCCGGAGTCCACCCAAACTCATGTCCATTAAGTCAGTGGTGCCATCTAACCATCCCATCCTCTGTCGTCCCCTTCTCCTCCTGCCCTCAATCTTTCCCAACATCAGGGTCTTTTCAAATGAGTCAGCTCTTCGCATCAGGTGGCCAAAGTATTGGAGTTTCAGCTTCAATATCAAGTCCTTCCAATAAACACCCAGGACTGATCTCCTTTAGAATGGACTGGTTGGATCGCCTTGCAGTCCAAGGGACTCTCAAGAGTCTTCTTCAACACCACAGTTCAAAAGCATCAAATCTTTGGCGCTCAGCTTTCTTTTATAGTCCAACTCTCACATCCAAACATGACTACTGGAAAAACTATAGCCTTGACTAGACAGACCTTTGTTGACAAAGTAATGTCTCTGCTTTTTAATGTGCTATCTAGGTTGGTCATAACTTTCCTTCCAAGGAGTAAGCGTCTTTTAATTTCATGGCTGTAATCACCATCTGTAGTGATTTTGGAGCCCAGAAAAATAAAGTCAGCCAATGTTTCTACTGTTTCCCCATCTATTTGCCATGAAGTGATGGGACCAGATGCCATGATCTTAGTTTTCTGAATATTGAGCTTTAAGCCAACTTTTTCACTCTCCTCTTTCAGCTTCATGAAGAGGCTCTTTATTTCTTCTTCACTTCCTGCCATAAGGGTGGTGTCATCTGCATATCTGAGGTTATTGGTATTTCTCCCGGAAATCTTGATTCCAGCTTGTGGCTTCCTCCAGCCTGGCATTTCTCATGATGTTCTCTGCATACAAGTTAAATAAGCAGGGTGACAATATACAGACTTGACGTACTCCTTTTCCTATTTGGAACCAGTCTGTTGTTCCATGTCCAGTTCTAACTGTTGCTTCCTGACCTGCATACAGGTTTCCCAAGATGCAAGTCAGATGGTCTGGTATTCCCATCTCTTTCAGAATTTTTCAGTTTATTGTGATCCACACAGTCAAAGGCTTTGACATAGTCAATAAAGCAGAAATAGATGTTTTTCTGGAACTCTCTTGCTTTTTCGATGATCCAATAGATGTTGGCAATTTTATCTCTGGTTCCTCTACCTTTTCTAACACCAGCTTGAATATCTGGAAGTTCACAGTTCATGTAATGCTGAAACCTGGCTTGGAGAATTTTGAGCATTACTTTGCCAAGTGTGTGAGATGAGTGCAATTGTCCGGTAATCTGAGCATTCTTTGGCATTGCCTTTCTTTGGGATTGGAATGAAAACTGACCTTTTCCAGTCCTGTGGCCACTGCTGAGCTTTCTAAATTTGCTGACCTATTGAGTGCAGCACATTCACAGCATTATCTTTTAGGATTTGAAATAGCTCAACTCGAATTCCATAACCTCCACTAGCTTTGTTCATGTGATACTTCCTAAGGCTCTCTTGACTTCACATTCCAGGGTGTCTGGCTCTAGATGAATGATCACACCATCGTGTTTATCATAAAGATCTTTTTTGTATAGTTCTGTGTATTCTTGCTACGTCTTCTTAATATCTTCTGCTTCTGTTAGGTCCCTACCATTTCTGTCCTTTATTGAGCCCATCTTTGCATGAAATGTTCCCTTGGTATCTCTTTTTCGAAGGTTAAAAAAAGCTCTTTTAACCTGATTAAAATCAGTTTTTGATTACATGCTTTTTATGGATGACCCAACTTTTATGTTGAATCATTACTTTGATATGAACTCCAAAGATTTCCATCTACATTTCCAAAATATTTTCATCTCCACCTCATTTATTCATCCATTAGCTTTTTAATGCTCCCTTGATTACTCTTACCCCGATTTAAAGTCATGAGGTCTATCTGACTTCAAAGTACTTGACAGGTGTTCTATTTCCAAGCATAAGCACCTGCTTAAATCGTTCAGGCCAGAGATTTATTTGAGCTCTTTGCTCATGGCACAATTTTGTGTCCTTATACAAAAGAGGGAATACTCCATATGTTAGCGAATAGTCACAGCAGAGTGAAGGAGTGAAATACAGTAATGGGTACCTCATATCTCTCTCCACTTGCAAAACAGAGCTTAAAATGTCTAACAATTCTGGCCTCAGTTCTCTTTTCTGTTTCAATAGGGAGGGCATTTGAAGACTAAAACTTTCACATGTGTCCCTCATTAAATCTATACTTCATTTTATTTTAGGTATTTTTAAAAGGTTTTTGTTAAGAAATAACAATAAGTAATGATGAAAAAATTGGCTTTCATGCTCCATGTTTCTAAAATTTCCTTCCATTCAATACATTTTTCAAATTTCTTTTTCTAAATTATATTAAAGACCCACACTCAGTCCCTTTGTACTATTTACCATAATAATCCTGTAATCAGATGAAGATATAGAGGGTGTACTTATTAAATGTTAAGGTGAAATAAAAATGTAAAATAGTGTGTCATGTAATTAGCATACAGCCGATCATGGCAGACTATGAGGATGGTCAAGGTTAATAGAATTAAGTGTCCTAACTCTGCTGCTGTTGCTAAGTTGCTTCAGTCGTGTCCGACTCTTCGCGACCCCATGGACTGCAGCCCACCAGGCTCCTCCGTCCACGGGGTTTTCCAGGCAAAAATATTGGAGTGGGGTGCCACTGCCTTCTCCGGTCGTAACTCTAGCTGGGTTCAAAAGGCAAATACAGATCTCACCGTTTAATGGGTGATTTGAGCCACTGAGTTTACCTCTTTTAGCTCTGAAAGACCCAATGAAATGATAGAAGAAAATGCAAACAAGTACATGAATAATATAATATTTAAGCCAATAAATACAAATAAAACAGGAAATGAACTTAGAAAATAACAGAAAACTTCTCTAAAGGCACTGAAGTTTTGTGGCCACCAAATCGAAGCCTGACTACACTGAAGATCCCTGAAAGCAAAATAACTTTTTAGGGTGAAGAGGAGCATCCATCTACTGATTCTACTCACACCCTTAGCTCACAGAGTGGATCAGGAGGCGTGCACAAGTCATGCTGAGGTGTGAATATAAGTGTTCTTCTCAGTCTCCTCTCTGCTTTCCCTGGAAAGCAGGACACTACTGTACTAAACCAACACACACATATATAAGCACACAGAAAACATGATCCCCTTGCAAAATATCTGGAGTATAGTTTATTAAACACGAGTCTACCTCAGCTGGAAGATTCTCAAGAATAAGTAAATACTGACACAACCTCTGGAGAAGGAAATGGCAACCCTCTCCAGTGTTCTTGCCTGGAGAATCCCAGGGACGGGGGAGCCTGGTGGGCTGCCGTCTATGGGGTCGCACAGAGTCGGACACGACTGAAGCGACTTAGCAGCAGCAGCAGACACAACCTCACCTTGTTAAGTCCGCTCAGAAAGTTCAAACAAAGCTAGCAACTCTCTCTTGATGAAGAGATTTATGCCAAGGAAAAGGAGAAACAAGGAGAGAGTTATATCAAAAAAAGAACTTGACAAAGTTAAGAAAGTAGAAGTGAAGGATAAATTGGATACTGCTCCAAAGTCAATAATTGAGTATACACGGCTTGTTCAAGAAAGTACATCAGATTTTTTTTTTGCTCTTACTGAAATCACAAATATGGAGAGCAGCAGCTGTAGTATTAAAATGTTACCCAAGGGTGACCTTGAAGGACAGTGGTGAAGGAAAATCTTTTCAGTAGGCAAAACTCTGGATAGTGTACCCAGCTGTAAACTGCCTGGAAAGAGAGATGAAGAGATGTATTGATTTTCTCTAGCTCATGGGTAGTATCTAGCATTCTGGCTGGATAGTTAAGGTTTTGGAAAAAATATGGAAAAACTGTTAACAAGAGATTGTGCAGAAGTGATCTGTAGATAGACCTCTTTGAACAGGTCCAAAGAATAAATAAGTATGTGTCCTTTGTGAATACCCAGTAGCTAGCACCTCAGCAGAGGTTCTACACAGTCAAGTGGCTAAGATGACTTTCCTGTGAACGTCAGTCAGCCTCTTTCTCCAGCTCCTCCCATCTACATGAAAAATAAGTTGTCACAATGGCTATAATGCTGTAATGTATGAGTTTATCAAAGTGAACTTCCACTTACCAAAGACTGTCTGGCTAGAGACACTACTGAATGATCAAACTATCAGCACGCTATCCAAGATCAATGATAAGTCCCTGATATGGCATGATTCCCTGAGAGGGGACAGCCAGGTACTGGTGACCACTTCTAAAACAAAAGAGACAGCATGTTGTTCTCACAGGAGCAGATATTAACTCTGGATAGAGATTTTCCTTCCCTGTCTGCCATGTCCCTTTTAAAAACATCATATCGCCTTACGTGAAAAAAAGGCGTGGCAATGGGATCACACTCTTGGAATTTACTGATATTACCATGTCTGCCATCAGCCTGAAACAGTGACACAGTAGAAAAATGAAATGATGGTATCACGACTCAGTCATGGTTCCTCCTGTGTGGTAACACACTGGTGCTGGGCAATATCTTCCAGGATATAGGGTTATGCAACAAAATAGTGGCCTATATATAGTGCTATTTCTCCCATATCCACGATGAACAAGCCCAGGCGCCATGGTGTGCAAATGTGAATAGCTCTTTTCACCATGGCTGCTAATGAGCTCCTTGTGAGAACTGTGCTCACCACTGCAACTTTTGAGTTCTGATCATTTAAGAATCTTTGTTCTGAAGAGGACTATTTCTCCCCAGGGTCAGAACAATGGCTCCATTAAACTGGAAAATGAAAAGGCCACCTGGTCACTCTGGGCTTCCCATGCCAGTGAATCATCATGCACAGAAGGAACTGATGACCTCAACCATTAAGGGAGGTGGGATGGGTACTAAAGAGTGGAAGTGAAAAGCAGTATGTCTGGAATGAGAGAAGGACATTAGGAATCTCTTAGATATTTTCTTGTACTGTGATGAGTCAAAGGAAAATTAGAATCCCATATGGGCAAGACTAGCAATATCACAGACCATGCAGAGTAAATTTTGTTCAAGTATAAACGTCTGGATCACCTAACCAGACTGAAATCCCTTATGGCAGATGATGAGGGCTGCTGCAGACTTAACTGTTCCCCCCAGAACTCATATGTCGAAGACCTAACCTCCAGTATGATGGTATTTGGAGATGGGGCCATGGAAAGTAATGAGATCTGAACAAAGTTATGAGTGGGGCCCTCACGATGGGATTGGTGGCTCTTAAGAGGAAGAAGAGACAGAAATTGCACTGTCTTTACACTGTGAGAACATGACAAGGAGGTGGCAGTCTGCAAGCCAAAAAGAGGGCTCTCACCAAGAGCCAAATAGCCCAGCACCTAGATCTTAAACTATGCAACCTCGATAACTGTGTGAAATAAATGCCTGTTGTTTAAGCCACCCTGACTGTGGTAATTTTTATGACATTCTGGGCTAAGACAAGGGCAAAGGGAAAATGTAGCATGCATGGTAGATGCAAATGCCACCTTGGACCATATAAAATAGTTATAGAAGAAAAGGACTTTATCTTACATAAAATGATAAATATGAATTGTATATATAATATTTTTATATTGTATGAATTCAATTTAAGGAAGAAATACTCATAAGTATACAGTCATTTTTTCCCTGTAACTAGTTGCATGGTCCAAGCTGATACATATATGTGTACATACATAAACATATACACATACAAATATTTGTGCATATATACACAAGCATATTGTATACATCATGCATATAAATATATATATTATTTGTGTGTACATGCATGTATGTAAGCGCATAAATGTATACCCAATTGTTTTCCTTTACTCTTTTCCCTATTTATAAAATGTTAATATTGATTAACTGATTTTCCAATATTTAAGTTATAAGCTATCAAGAGTGATTGTGATTCAGCTACAAAGGCAATTTAAATTATTCAAAGACAGACAAAGCAATGTGTATGTTTTTTGGGGAAAAACATTAGTATGCTCTCAGTTTATGAGGGATAGTTGCATGGTTTTTCTACCAATTTACTCAGAAAGAAAATATGATTGTGGTTGTTGTTCAGTTACTCAGTAATGTCTGATTCTGACCTCATGGACTACAGCACATCAGGCTTCCCTGTCCTTCACTATCTCCTGGAGTTTGCTCAAACTCATGTCTATTGAGTTGATAACACCATCCAACAATCTCATCCTCTCTCACCCTCTTCTCCTCCTGCCCTCAATCTTTCCCAGCATCAGGGTCTTTCCCAATGAGTCTGCTCTTCCCATCAGGTGGCCAAAGTACTGGAACTTCAGCTTCAGCATCAGTCCTTCCAATGAATATTCAGGGTTGATTTCCTTTAGGATTGACTGGCTGGATCTCCTCGCTGTCTAAGGTACTCTCAAAAATCTTCTCTAGCACAACAATTTGAAAGAATCAATTTTTTAGTGCTCAACTTTCTTTATGGTCCAACTCTCACATCTGTACATTACTGCTGGATAAACCATAGCTTTGGTTCTATGGATTTACGTTGGCAAAGGGATGTCTCTGCTTTTTAATACACTGCCTACCTTTGTCATAGTTTTTCTTCCAAGGAGCAAAGTGTCATAATTTCATGGCTGCAGTTACCATCTGCAGAGATTCTGGAGTCCAAGAAAATAAAGTCTCACACTGTTTCCATTTTTCCCCAACTATTTGCCACAGAGTGATGGGACTGAATACCATGATCTTAGTTTTTTCAATGTTGAGTTTTAAGCCAGCTTTTTCACTCTCCTCTTTCACCTTCATCCAGAGGCTCTTTAATTCCTCTTCTCTTTCTGCCATAAAGGTGGTGTCATCTGCATATTTGAGGTTACTGATATTTCTCCTGGCAATCTTGACTCCAGCTTGAGTTTCATCCAGCCTGGCATTTCACGTGACGTACTCTGCATATAAGTTAAATAAGCAGGGTGACAGTATATAGCCTTGACGTTCTCCTTTCCCGATTATGAACCAGTCTGTTTTCCATGCTGTGCTGGGCTTAGTCACTCAGTCGTGTCCGACTCTTTGAGACCCCGTGGACTGTAGCCTGCCAGGCTCCTCTGTCCATGGGGATTCTCCAGGCAAGAATACTGGAGTGGGTTGCCATGCCCTCCTCCAGGGGATCTTCCCAACCCAGGGATCGAACCCAGGTCTCCCACATTGCCGTCAGATTTTTTACTGACTGAGCCGCCAGGGAAGCCCTATCTGGTTCTAACTGTTGTTTCTTGAGCTACATACAAGTTTCCCAGAAGGCAGATAAGGTGGTCTGATACTTCCATCTCTTTAAGAATTTTCCAGTTTGTTGTGATCCAACCAGTCAAAGGCTTAGCACAGTCAATGAGGCAGAGTAGATATTTTTCTGAAATTCCCTTGCTTTTTCTATGATCCAGTGGATGTTTGCAATTTAACCTCTGGTTCATACACCGTTGAAGCATAGCTTGAAGGATTTTGAGCATTACCTTGTCAGCATTTGAAATGAGTGTAGTTTTGCGGTAGTTTGAACATTCTCTGGCATTGCCTTTCTTTTGGATTGGAATGAAAACTGACTTTTTCCAGTCCTATGGCCACTGCTGAGTTTTCCAAAGGTGCCTGCATATTGAATGCAGCACGTTAACAGCATCACCTTTCAGGATTTGAAATAACTCAGTTGGAATTCCATTACATCCACTAGCTTTGTTCGTAGTGATACTTCCTAAAGCCCACTTGACTTCACACTCCAGGATGTTTGGTTCTAGGTGAGTGACCACACCATCGTGGTTATCTGGGTCATTAAAACATCTTTTGTATAGTGCTTCTGTGTATTCTTGCCACCACTTTACTCAGGGATTAAAAAAAAAGATATATATATATATATATATATATATATATATATATACGATTTAGGAAGTGAAACACAAATGCCAAGTTTTCAATGGTGATGTTTAAATGTTTAAATTTGTAAACTGAAGCTACTCTTCCCAGAATTCCTGGCAGGGATTAACTGTAGAGATTGTCTAAAGAGAAACGTGTGTGAGATGTGGAAAGAAGAATGAAGTCGCAGCTGTTAGTGCCTGAAGATCACCATGGTGACAGCAGAGAGGAAGCGTTAGGGCGGGTCCAGCCTGTCTCTGCCCCGCCCACACCTCTTCCCCTCTCCATCTCACCGCAGTGACCTGCAGGCACTCGCCGCCACTCTCGCCAACTGCCGACACTGTGACCAGCAGCCCACACCCGGAGGAGCATCAGCAGCCCGCCACAGATGTCCCCACTACCTTCCCTATGTCCCCAGATTCCCTGCAGCGCAGACGTATCCAGCTGTGGATACCTGATGTATTCAGGGCTGCAGGACGCTAGTGAGTGGCTGTGCTGACTCTTCCAGGGCCTTTTCAGGATTCGACTTCCTATCACACATCCTGCATCCTAAAGTACTCACAGCAGTTCTGCTTCACTGGTCAAATACGGATACAGAAGATTACATATCAGATACAATGAAGACAAACCTTTTACAAGAGTCTATATATCAAGTAATGGTATTAAAGTAAAAGACAAAGCTAATGGAACAGGAGAAAACAATTTAATCAAAATTCTAACATTGTTAGCTTTGATTTTTGAGGATTGCACTTATTTAAAATGATAAATTAGAAATTAAAGTTTATGAATATTATTATATATCTACATTGATCACCCTATAGACCCGAAAGAAAATTTCTCCCATATCAGCACAAAACTAGAACAAAAATGTATGGGCCACATAACTCCAGTTAAACAGACAGATACAAACACCAAAACCATAAACTAAATATTTGGAAGCTAATGATAATAACAATAATACATAACTCTTTGATCTAAAAAGAAAAAAATTTTGCTTACAAAATATTTATGAGTTAAATATAATTGGAACATTTCTCAAAAGCTAATTTATATACTCAGGGATATCATTAGTGATAAATCCAAAGTTCTAAATAGTTTCATGAATAATAATAAATGTAGATGAACTAAACATTCAACTAAATACATTTTTAAGGGAAACAAAGAAAATAATTTTTGAAAAGGGAATATTATATATGTTAGAGGATAATTTTAAGAAATTGCTACAAAAAAGTACAGACTCAGAAAATTCAATAAATAATTATGTAGGAAAAAATAAGAAAAGAAAATAATACCTTTTGAGTCCTAGTCTAACTTATGTAAACCTAAGCATACACACAAATGTACAATATTTTAAATGGGCAAGGGGATAAAATCACTTACAGGGAATTTTAAAAATAAATTTTTGAATTTGAAATCACTAGTGAATTTTTTCCTTAGGAAAACAGTCCAATTATGAGATTAATTCATAAAAATGTGAAAAGAAAATTAACAAGCAAATGGTCATAATGGAACTGTAAAATATTGGGAATAATCTATCTCTTATTAAAATGACTGGCATTTATTTTTGAATACTTTCCATACTTTTATAACCTCTAAAAAGCTAAAAATTTCAAAGCCATTTAAATTCTCTGTAGAACAGAAAAAAAATATTCTACCAAAAATGGTTGTTATTCACCACTGGAAAAAGTAATTAAAAACACACACAAATCAATTTAAATTATAAATGTGATATGCACCAGCACATCTATGAGTGAACATAACAGGGCAAGTGGACTTAGTCTGAAGGTCAAGAAAAAAATGCACTGAGGAAGTGATTTCTGAATACAGTTAATAAAGTTAAAAAAACATTATGTAAAAAGTTCCCTTGTGAGGAGAGAGGAATTAAAAGAAGACTAGTGAGACAGGTAGTATTAAAGGATTTAGAGTTTAACCTAAATGAGTTGGCAATTAAGTGAGTAGAGAATATTATGATCACAACTGCCTTTCAAAACACTCTACAATACAGAAAATAGATTGGAGGAGTTTGCAGAGAATGAAAGAAGATCACTTAGAAAGGTATTACAACTGTCTATTTGAGAGATCATGAGATGATGAGAAACAGTTTTCAGGTAAAAATTATGGAATTTTGTGGTATACTGGATGTGAGGGTAAGGAAGAAAGGTGTCAAGGTTGATCTCCCAATTTCTGACTTATAAAAATGGATGGGAAGTATTATGATGGATGACTCTGCGATGATACTGAGAGCTAGTTCACTGAAATAGAACACAACGGAGGAGGACCTAATACGATGTGGTTTGAAGGTATATGGGCTTCCATTGTGACTCAGCTGGTGAAGAATCTGCTTGAACCTGGGTTCAGTCCCTGAGTTGGGAAGATCCCCTAGAGAAGGGAAAGGTTACCCACTCCAGTATTCTGGCCTGGAGAAGTCCATAGGGGCACCAAGAGTCGGACACGACTGAATGACTTTCACTTTCACTTTGATGGTATTAAAAAGACAACATCTGGCAAAGAGGAGAGGATGGTGAATGAATCTAATATTGGATATGACTTGGAAATACCACTGAAATAGTAATGTGGAAACATAAAGCAAACATCTAGCAAAAGGGTCTAAAACTGAGTGGAGAATTCTGGGCCAGAAAAAAAAATTAGTCTTGAAATCATGATAACACAGATAACAATCAAAATCTTAGAGGTAGAACTGACTGCCTAAAAGAAAGGTATAGAATGAAGTTAGAAAGCTAAGACCTTAACTCAGCAGAGTTTAATATTTAAAGCCTTATAACCTGGAAAGGCGGGGCTTCCCCAGTGGCTCAGCAGTAAAGAATCAGCCTGCAATGCAGACCATGGGTTCGGTCCCTGGGTTGGGAAGAGCCCCTGGCAACCAACTCCAGTATTCTTGCCTGGAAAATCCCATGGACAGAGGATCCTGGCAGGCTATAGTTCATGGGGGTCGCAAAAGAGTCAGACACAACGGCGACTTAACAAAACAACTTGAAAGAAGATGAAAGATGAAAGATGTCTCAGCAACCAGAGACACAACAAAGGAACAGATTGCCTGGAATCATGGAAGACAAGGGAGGAAACAGCTTGAAGAAGGAAGGGGTGCTTCAGCAATGTCAAATGTTGATGGGAGATCCAGGGAGAGGAAAATGGAAGTAAGTTCATTACATCATTTCTCACAGAAGTGCAGTTTTAGTAATGTGATAGGAACAGAAGCCAAATTTTAGTTTAGTGAGGATTGAAAAAATTAATACAACTCTTCCAAGAACCTGAGCTGTGAAAGGGCACAATAACTTGTGGGAGATAAAGAATGAAGGACATTTCCCCCTTTTTAATTGTTGTTAAGTATGATATCCACCCAGGAAGGTGTACATCTCACAAGTATATATCTTGATGACTATTCATCCTGCAAAACTAGAGGCATAGGCAGGACCTTGATAAAGAGAAAAAATGTTATCAACATCATAGACACCTACTTGATAACTCCTAAATTCTAAAAGAATTATTTTTGATTAATTTAAAACATTAACTTTGTTTTCTAATACTTCACAGAGATGGAAGTGAAAACTGGGGTTGTTTTGGTGACTGTTATGAAAGAAAACTACTTTTAAATAAATGGGAGACATTTAACAACTCAAATGTCATTGTGTTAAAAAATAATTTTGAAAACAGAAATTTTGATGGACAAGAGTCAGAAAGAAAAAAGCAAATTATAGGCAGAAGCACTGGCCCCAGGAAGGGGCAAGTGTGTCTCCTCTATCTCAAAGTGGGGATGAGAAAAATCTAGGCAGAGGTTTCCAGGTTTTTATTCCTGTAAAAAATTGTGGCAACTCTCTTCTGATGTTTTCTCTCTTTTTACTGTAAAGGAGACAGTATCTGCAGAATTGGGGGACAAATGTGGTGCTGGTTTTGCTCTTCTGAAGTTTACAGAGAAAGAAAGAGGTTTGAAATGATTTTGCTAGATACCCAGAAAGGTGCTAATCAGATAAACATAAATCAGCAGGCAGAATTAATGATTCGTCTGAAATTGGTAATCATGGATTTTACATGAAGAAAACTATAACATTTTGCTGAAATACACTTTAAAAATAAATCATTGGGAAGTTATGACCTCTTCATGGATGTGAATATTCATGATCTCAGTGGTCTTTTTCTTAACACTGAAATGAATACAGTTCTCTTTAAAATTTTGTTTGTGGATGTTGTGTTATCTCAAAGGGAATGTAACAAAGTAAGTCTATGTTTATAGAGCTAATCTCTGTCTTCATGAGGCGTGGAGTATAGTTGAACTGACATACTAAAATTGTAATTATGCAAATGATTAATTTAAAAGAAACTTGCAGAATGATTTAGGATTATAAAGCTGAGAGGGATTATATTTATCAAAGTAAAAATAAGCTTTCTGAGGAAGTGAAATTTACGCTAAATGGTAGATGAGTAATAGAGAAATGAGTAAGGAGAGAAGGGAGAGCGTTACAAGAAAAGAGATCGTGTGTAATATCCTGTATCAGGACATGCTTAGAAATTTAGAATAGCTGAAAAAGGGTTATTAATCTAGTGCTTATTATAAGAAAATTGCATGAAATGAGGCTAGAGAGTAATAAAGAGGTATGGAGAGGCCATAAAATGAAACCCATGATAAGCATTTTCCATTTTAAGAAAAATGATACAGCAGTTATTTGGGGGTGGGAGAAAGGCATGATATTACAATACTCAAGGTGAGAAATGGTAGTGTCCCTGACTCTCATGATGTCGACAGAGAAGCTCGAGATCCAGTATATAGACTTGGGTACTAGTTATAATGGAGATTCAATAAACTTGACATTATATCAGACTGGCTAAAAAGTTCCTTTGGGTGTTTCTGTAACATCCTACTTGATTTGGTAAAGAAATGGAACATTTCCGTGGATGACTTCTGGATTTCTGACTTGAGAAACTGAATGTACGTACTGAGAAAAGTGAGAAAAAGAATAAACTGGGAGACTGGCATACACACGCAGTACTATACACGAAGTAGCTAACTAGTAAGCACCTACTGTATAGCGGAGAGGACTTCACTCAGGACTCTGTAATGGCCCATATGGGAAAAGAATCTTTTTAAAGTGTGGACATATGTATACATACATTACTGACTTACTTTGTTGTACACCTGAAACTAATGCTACGTTGCAAATCAACTACACACCAATAATTTAAAAAAAAAATAGGTTTCAGAAGAAAACTTATGAGTTCAATATTGGATATATCAATTTGGGGTGTCCCTGTTAAAGAAATAATTAGTATGTATGAAGTAAGAGTATAGATACATGTATTTGGAGAAAAGAGGATCCAATAGATGAACTTTTTGTACTCTATTACTGTTCAGATAAATTTTAATGAACATTATATACACCAAGCTCAAAAAGAAGGTGTCATGGTGACAAAAAAACTCAACCTCATATGTCTTTGCGACCCCATGGGCAGTAGCAGGCACCATGCTCCTCCGTCCATGGGATTTTCTAGGCAAGAATACTGGAGTGGGTTGCTGTTTCCTTCTCCAACCATTATTTTAGGTACCATTATCTAAAGAAGAAAAGGCAAAGAGAGTGTACGGAGATTGAAGCCAAGTAACAGTTTGGTTTATTTAGCAAAAGATGACCTATGCATCCAGGGCCTTCAATGTAACAATTTTTTCATCCACAATCTGATCAGTTTCATTTACGTTAAAAATTGTGGAGAATGAAAATAAACTGGACTGTGTCAGCACTACCACTCTCTCAAGCTAAGCTAATGTCTACAAACAGATGATCCATCCAAATTTCAAGATTTGAACTATGACAATTATTTATTTAAGCAAACACATTTCATTGGATTAACATTTTACAATAACAGGGAAAAGCAGAGCAAAAGAAGTTCTGTATTTAAGTAAAAATAAATGGAAGAGACTATAGTCAATCTGAAAGATGTTCTCTATACCTAAAATACAAAACATATAGTCTGTTCTGCTGACATACATTTTATGACTAGAGAAAGCTGACCTAAACATTTCCCTTTAAGTTACTACGAGACTCACTTCTTTTTATTGTGAACAATTATAGTCCTCTTGTGGATGAACTAAATAGTGAACAAAGACTAGGCACAAGCTTGGAGCAAGTGCAAATCTGAAGCAAATGCAAATATTGAAACTTTTGAGAAAAAACATGTCATCAAGGATACTGGCAAGGAAGGTCACGCCTGTCATTTTTTCTTTTACTTCAAAATAAAGGAAGAGAAAGATATAAACTAGAAATAGCTCCTAAACTTAGAAATACATAGCAATAAAATTTGCTGATAATTCAGATAATCATTATACACAAATAAAGCACTGTAAAAACAAAAGTTTCTAAACTTTAAATATGGAAAGATATTATGATCTTACTCAAATATAATTTGTGAAGTTTTAATCTGCAAAACAAAAATTGGCCTGTGGTTTTGTTACAGTTTTAGGATTTTATCTGGAGGAAATATTAAAGTCAGATGGTATCTTAGGTTATCAAAGGATGGTTAATGAATGTCATTCATTTTTTCATTTCCTTTTTTATTTTCCTTCCATACATTTTCCTCCTATCATTTGGTAACGTATCTGGCAGGATTTTTTCTCTAATTATGCAAATATATGCCCTCCAAGTAACATGTTTCCAAGTAATAAAAGCCATAACTTTTGAATAGATGTTTCTGTTTTTATCCTATGCACTTTATATCTATATTCCAATATTTCCTACAATTTACTACTTCATGAACATTAGAAATAAATACATAGATCTCTTTTTATACAGCTGAAAATGTTAATGCCATTATGAGATTATGCCTTAAAAGCTCTGCTGTTATCTTTTATGCAAAATGCCAGTATGTTAACATTAAAAAAGAAACTCTAGAATGACCCAAAATCTCATAAACTAAGGAGAAACAGAGTATGTATAATTCAACACTAATAAACTAGATATTAATCTTAATTAATTTCTATCCTTTAAGAAGGGATAATTTTGTTCTAATTTTATCTGTTTTCATTTCAGATTTGTGAATTAGGTAAAGCTAATTCATATTTCTGAAACTACTTAGGAGATAACAGAAAATTTCCTTTACAAAGTTGGGTTTGATGGGTTTAACTCATTGTGAACCAAAACTACTAAATTTTTAAGCCAACACTCTTTCTCATCTAAATATATGCATATATACATGTATACTTGCATAAATACATAAATAAAAACAGAAATCACATATCAGAGCATGGCGAAGGCACTGATAGACTTATGCATGTGGTAAAAGTATTAAGTATAAATAAAGATAATTTAAAAAAAAATCAGGCAAAGAAACAGGATAAATGTATTATTGCATTTAGGAAAACTAAAAGGTTATAGAGACAAGGAAGACTGGTCTCAGGGACCAATACTTGTTTATAAGAATATAATGCTTATTACAGATGTAATAATAATTTTAATATTTTTTAAAAATCCTGGAGAGCTACAGGGAGAGGAAGTGAGGAAAGCAATAGACAAGCCAGGCCACAGTAAACCATGATGAGAAATCAATAGATGATATGTAAATGTGAAAAACAGTGAGCTGTAATATAAGAGTATCATGCATAAATGCACAGAAAATTAACAAGTAAAAAACCCTCTGCTACAGCATGATGTGGTTTGGGCAGTCATGGGCCAGGGGACTGGCATGTTCTTCTTTTAGAGAAACTTCATTTTCCCTTTTACATCACTTTTTTAGACATTCTCTTTTTTATTTTCAATCTATCACCAAGTATTATGAATTATGCTTTCAAAATATATCTGTGAAAAATTAATTTCCCTCTATTCTTCCATTACCTAATACAAACATCTGCTGCCTGTCACATAGATAACCTGTATTTTGAACTACCTATTATTAATAAATGTTAAACATTAAAATGATTATTCTGAACTCCACAGGAATAATTCAATGAAGAAAGATAAAACAGACATGACATTTATTGGGTGCTTACTGTATACAAGAGCAAGATTTGAGAGTACTAACACATCTGATTCTCACAAAACATTATTAATACCAGAAAGACTAATTTGAAGGTCACTGAGGTTATCTATGTGACAAGCAGCAGATGTTTGCATTAGGTAGTGGAATAATAGAGGGAAATTAATTTCTCACAGGTATATTTTGGAAGCATAATTCATAATACATGATGATAGATTAAAAATAGAAAAGAGAATTTGTAAAAATGTGATAAAAAAGGGAAAATGAAAAATATGTCTGTTTCCTGGTTTGAACAATAACTCAAATATTAAGGGTCACATTGTTAGTTTTTCAGATTCCCCATAATCTGCTTCCACAATAATTTGCAAATGTCACTTGCAAAACACTTTTAATATTTTCAAATTGGGCTCCTACTAAATCTAAGCATAAACATCCTAGCTCTTGCCAAGCTCTGCATCACTGCACCTTGCTAACCTCTGTTACCGGGGGCAACGCTTGTGGACTCAGACTCAGGCATCCTTAGCTACTGAGTTGTTAAGAGGGATCCAGAAGGAAGACAAATTTTATAATAAAAAGGCCAGGGATAGTACCCAAGGAATAGGAACAATAGTACATTAATAGGATGAATTGGTGTTTCTTCTTTAAGTGCAACTAGACTACATGACTTTAAGAATGAAATTAACTTTCATGGCAAGAAATTAAATAGAAAACTGGGTATATGGTTGCATTGCTTTATGGCCCTTCACTTCACTGTGCTGAACATATGTCATGCTTTCTACTAGTTGAAGGTTTGTGCCAATTCTGAATCAAGCAGGTCTAGCGGTGAGATTTTCCCAACAACTTCTGCTTTGGGTCTTTGTGTCATATTTTGGTAATTCTTGCAATGTTTCAAACTTTTTCAGTATTTTCATTATGGTGATTTGTGATCAGTGATCTTTGATGCTACTGTCACAAAATGATTAGGACTCCTTGAAGGTTCAGATGATGGTTAGCATCTTTTAGTAATAAAGCATTTTTAAAGCATATAATTTTTTTAGACATAATACTATATATTGCACACTTAATAGACTACATATAGTCAAAACTTAACTTTATATGCACTGGGGGAAAAAAAATGACACTTGATTTCAATACTTGCTTTTTTGCAGTAGTCTGGAACCAGACCCATAATAACTCCAAGATATGCCTGTACCACCAGTCTTTGTAGATAGGGGAGACTGGAATCAATGCACTCAACATATTCCAGCCCATCCAGAGGATTAGAGCTCATCTTTCCAAATGCTGGAACTGAGGGAAAGCAATATTAGGTGGCTAAGAGTGAATTAGGATACAGCAGTAAGAATATGGCACAATAATTAAGCATACTGTATCATTTTCTCATTTGTAAAATGATGATTAAAAAACCTCCCCAGAAAGCCCAAAAACTAACTCACGCATCTATGGGCACTTTATCTTTGATAAAGGAGGCAAGAATATACAATGAAGAAAAGACAGTCTCTTCAATAACTGGAGAGTTATGGGTAAAAGAATGAAATTAGAACACTTTCTAACACTCTACACAGAAATAGACTCAGAATGGACAAAAGACCTAAATATAAGACCAGAAACTACAAAACTCTTACAGGCAAACATAGGCAGAATGCTTTGTGACATAAATTGAAACAAGATCTTCTATGACCCACTCCTAGAGTAATGGAAAAACAAACAAACAAATTGAACCTAATTAAACTTAAAAGCTTCTGCATAGCAAAGGAAATCATAAACAAGATGAAAAGACAGTCCTCAGAAAGATAGAAAATAATTACAAATAAAGCAAATGACAAAGGATTAATTTCCCAAATATACAAGCAGCTCATACACCTCAATATCAGAAAAATAAACAGCCTAATCAAAATTGGGCAGAAGACCTAAGCAGACATTTCTCCAAAGAAGACAGGGCCAACAGATGGCCAACAAACAAAGGGGAAAAGGTCAATATCACTCATTATTAGAGAAATGTAAATCAAAATGACAATGAGGTAATACCTCACACCAGTCAGGATGGGTATCATAAAAACAAATCTATAACAAATAAATGTTGGAGAGGGTGTGGAGAAAAGGGAACCCTCCTGCTCTTTTAGTGGGAATGCAAATTGATACAACCACTATGGAGATTTCTTTTAAAAAAACAAACAAACTATGAATAAAAGTATCATATGACCCACCAAACCCTCTACTTTGCATATACCCTGAGAAAACCATAACTGGAAAAGACACATACACCCCAACATTCACTGTGACTCTGCGTACAACAGCTTGCACATGGAAGCAACCTAGATGTCCGCTGGCAGATGAACTGATAAGGAAGCTGTGGTACATTACACAATGGAATATTACTCAGCCATAAAAAGGAACAGATTTGAGTCCGTTCCAGTTAGGTGGATGAACCTAGAGTTCATCCTAGAGTTCTGATTGACAAAGTGAAGTCAGTCAGAAATAGAAAAACAAATATCATATAATAATGCAAATATAAGTAATGCTCAAAACTCTCCAAGCCAGGCTTCAACAGTACATAAATCATGAATTTCCAGATGTTCAAGATGGCTTTAGAAAAGGCAGAGGAACCAGAGATTAAACTGCCAACATCCACTGGATCTTCGAAAAAGCGAGAGAGTTCCAAAAAAACATCTACTTCTGCTTTACTGCCTATGCAAAAGCCTTCGACTGTGTGGATCACAAAAAACTCGGGAAAATTCTGAAAGAGATGGGAATACCAGACCACCTGACGTGCCTCCTGAGAAATCTGTATGCAGGCCAGGAAGCAACAGTTAGAACTGGACATGGAACAACAGACTGGTTCCAAATAGGAAAAGGAGTATGTCAAGGCTGTATATTGTCACCTTGCTTATTTAACTTATATGCAGAGTACATTGTGAGGAATGCTGGACTGAATGAAGCATGAGCTGGAATCAAGATTTCCGGGAGAAATATCAATAACCTCAGAAATGCAAATGACACCACCATAATGGCAGAAAGCGAAGAAGAACTAAAGAACCTCTTGATGAAAGGGAAAGAGGAGAGTGAAAAAGTAGGCTTAAAACTTAACATTCATAAAACTAACATCATGGCATCTGGTCCCATCACTTCATGGCAAATAGATGGGGAAACAGTGGAAACACTGACCGACTTTATTTTTGGGAGGCTCCAAAATCACTGCAGATGGTGACTACAGCCATGAAATTAAAAGACGCTTGCTCCTTGGAAAAAAAGCTATGACCAACCTGGATAGCATATTAAAAAGCAGAGACATTACTTTGCCAACAAAGGTCCATCTAGTCAAAGCTATAGTTTTTCCAGTAGTCATGTACAGATGTGAGATTTGGACTACAAAGAAAGCTGAGCGCCAAAGAATTGATGCTTTTGAACTATGGTATTGGGGAAGGTTCTTGAGTTCCTTGGACTACGAGATCCAACCAGTCCATCCTAAAGGAAATCAGTCCTGAATATTCATTGGAAGGACTGATGCTGAGGCTGAAACTCCAATACTTTGGCCACCTGATGCGAAAAACTGACTCACTGGAAAAGGCACTGATGCTAGGAAAGATTGAAGGCAGGAGGAGCAGGGGAGGACAGAAGATGAGATGATTGGATGGCATCACTGACTCAATGGACATGAGTTTGAGTAAACTCCGGGAGTTGATGATGGACAGGGAGGCCTGGCATACTGTGGTTCATGGGGTCACAAAGAGTTGCACTGGACAGAGCCACTGAACTGAGCTGAACTGATGGGATCTAGAAAAATGGTACTGATGAACCTATTTGCAGGGGAGGAATAGAGACACAGACAGAGGCAACAGGCTTCTGGGCCCAGTCAGGGAAGGAGAGGGTGGGGCAGACTGAGAAAGTAGCGCTGAAACATGTATATTACCATTGTAAAATAGATGCTAGTGGGAAGTTGCTATATAGCACAAGGAGCTCAACCTGGTGCTGTGAAACAGCCTAGCAGAGTGGGATGGAGTTGCGGGTGGGAGGGAGGGCCAAGAGGGAGGAGATACAAGTATACTTACGGCTGATTCAGGTTGTTGTAAGGTTGTTGTAACACAACAATGTAAAGCATTATCCTTCAATTAAAAATTAAAAACAAAAACAAACAAACCTCTCCTCATAGGGTTGTTTTGAAGACCAAAAAAAGAAAGATCTTTCTTAATAGTGTTTTAATACTTCTCTGAAGTTCCCCTAAAGCAACAGGCTTTGCACAACACAAGAAGGACGCTGGTATCAAGTGAACTGTGGTTGCCCATTCAGAAGGCGTGGAATGAATACCCCAGGAGGCAAACCCTCAAGTGAAAGTCATGGGAAAAGCACAGTGAAGACTGAGGGGCTAAATTCAGTCCTTCCATCTCTGCACTACCCTGTTGCAACTTTGTCAGAAGAATTGCTTCATCCACCATTATGTCATGTATGGTTACGTTTAGGACTGAAGATGTCCTGCTTCTAGCAGCTTAGGGATGGAAGGGGAAACTTTGTCCTTCCTCCTAAGTTATTTAGCAGAATAAATTAGAGGCTAGGTACTAATTCCCAAGCCTAGGAGACCACAGCACTGACTTCGCTCTTTACTAGGGCAGAAAGCAAAGTCTGTGATTCAGATAGCACCTTCAGGCTTTCCCAATGCCCTCTTTGTTACCTTCTTTCTCTGCTAAAATACCATTCCTACTGTATATTCCAGATATCAATTTCTCAAGGTTTTTAAGGTATAAAGAAACCAGAAATACAGGCAAAGTAGGGTAACTGGGAATACAGAGTCAGAAAATTTAGCTTTGGTGTTTTCTGTCACATGTTACTGGAAAGAAACTGATAGAGCTAACAATTTTGATTATCAATTTCATTACCTGAGAAACAGGAATGATCAGGCTCCTGAGATTTTAAGGGATTCCATTTTGTGATACAGTCAAACATTAAGCCTAGTACCTGGCTCATGGTAGGATTGTCCTTCTTGGTCTATTTGGATCCTCACTGATTTATTTTCTTACTGCTGACTTTCTATAGAGTCTTTAGTTTATACAAAGGAATTTATCTTTTAAGCAGGCTCTATAAATATTTTCATCTAGGGTTCCGTATGTTCATGTCTTATCTCCCCAACTGCATTATAAGCTATTCTGGGCCAGAGACTGGAAGCACCATTACTTTGGCCACCTGATGTGAAGAACTAACTCACTAGAAAAGACCCTGATGCTGGGAAAGATTGAAGGCAGGAGGAGAAGGGGACCACAGAGGATCAGATAGTTGGATGGCATCACTGACTCAACGGACGTGAGTTTGAGCAAGCTCCAGAAGATAGCAAACAACAGGAATGCCTGGAATGCTGCAGTCCATGAGGTTACAAAGAGTTGGACATAACTCAGTAACTGAACAACAAAAGGGCAAAGGTGATGTCTTTTACTCTGTTGATCATTCATGCCACTTAATTCAAATCTATTGTTATTGCTCAATTAGTGCTTATTGTTAGTAAAAAAAAAAAAAAAAAAAAAAAGCCTTATATAAGGATAGTGCCTTCTTGACCAGACTAAGGATGTTATAATAAGAAAGGATTAGAAAACATGCTCTAAATGTTGATTCTCTGAATCATGTACACGGTCAAATGATGGACTTGTTATGATAACTACTTTCTGTTCCAAATTGAAAACAGACTGGAATGGAATAGATGAGTAGTAGAGTTTAATATCCAAAATCAGCTTCAAACCATATCTGCATGTGTGACCAGCACTAGGAATAAACCCATTTCTATGAACTAGAAACAACATTCCTATTTTATTTCCTATCACTTTCAACTCACATTCTCTAGTCAGCACCTGTTTCTGCAGTTCACAAGTAACTGGGTTTATCCTATTTCTAGTCGGGAAGGTGGTTCTTCTGTTTCTTCAAATTATCACTCCTTTCTAGAAGGTCAATAAAATGGCCATAATGAAACTTTCCATCACTGTTTCAACCTACACGTTCTCTTTTGAAAGTATATTGATCTATACTTTCACTATATGGTGCTAAGAAGTAAACTGCTTTCAAGAATTGTTTTATTATACCAATTTTACTGATTATTCATGGTATCAAAATCACTTTGCTAAAGCAAAAAAAGAGGTAAATTATAATCTCTGTCAAAATAATATATAACAGTACAGAATTCAAAGAGGAGTCTTTCTTAAGAGTATTATAACTGCAATAATTATGTGCAAATAACAATTATAAAATGTGGTAAATGAACTTATGAGTAAAGTCACAAGTTTGACTAAGATTAGATGATACAGATTACTATGTCTTCAAAGACAAGTGATTAGAAATTCAAAGACAAGAATTTATAAATAACTTTTTTTCCTGAAAAGCATAATATGAAATGTTTTTTACGTTCTTCATGATCCAATTTAACCATCAATAATGCATATTATGGTTTTGCAAACTGAAATACAACTTAATAAAATAGTATTTGTTTTCACTGGCACTTTAAGATTGAGGAAAATAGTTTTAATGCATCTTTATTTCTAAGGACAATGTGGATAATGCATGGTTGTTTAGTCACCAAGTAGTGTCCGACTCTTTGAGACCCCATGGACTGCAGCATGGCAGGCTTTCCCCACCATCTCCTGGAGCTTGCCCAATAATTTGTGATGCCATCTAACAATCTCATCCTCTTTTGTATAGGTTCAATTAAAAAAAACTGTCTTAATTTATAAAGATATAATTGAAACAATCGATTGTTCAACTAAGGCCATTCCTGGTGTGTCATATTTGAGAATAATTTTAATTTTACTGAGGGTGATAAGCACATAATTAATAACAAGCTTTTATTGAATAGGGGCTTCCCTGGTGACTCAAACGGTAAAGAATCTGCCTGCAAAGCAGGAGATGTGGGCTCGATTCCTGGGTTGGGAAGATCTCCTTGAGGAGGGAACGCCAACCCACTCCAGTATTCTTGCCTGGGAAATCTCATGGACAGAGGAAACCGACGGGCTACAGTCCATGGGGTCACAGAAAGTCGGATATGAGTGAGTGATTCACACTTTATTTTGAATACGGAAACAATGCCTACAAAGCTCTTCCCAAGAAACTACACATGTTCTATGGTTTACAAGTACCCAAGATTACAGCAGTTATGGAAGTCTTCCCAGTAGGCCAGGAAACCTAACAAATATTGGGGACCTCAAGAAGAAAGTAATGCCCACACGGTGGGTCTATAGGCAAAATCTGACGAAGATCAATGTCTTAGGTTTGGTTTTCTGAAATCTATGGAGTAATAGGGTCCATTGCAGTAAATTAAATAGAATGTCTTTTCATTTTATGTTTGGTCTGCTCTGATGTCACAAAAGCTCAATCATCTGAGTGAATTCAAATCTTATAACAGCAAAATAATTTAGTTGTAAAAATAATTTTATTATTAAAGGGAACTATACCGTGGATTTAACAATTGAACTTTATATTAGTTGGTATTTCAGTTTACTAATTCTGCTATCTAGACCTGCTTGTCCTACTTTTGTTTACCAGTACCCCTGCATCCCTTAGATACTGATGAGATTATCAGTAAATCTCTTATATTCCTGCTTTTCATTCCTCTCATATTATCATATTTATTAATCCATTATCACTTACTTGGGAAAGATTCAAATAAAGAGTGCAGAGTATTATATACATATAATACATATGGGCTTCCCAGGTGGCTCAGTGATAAGAATCTGCCTGCAATGTAGGAGACTCCAATTGATCCCTGGGTTGGAAAGATCCCCTGCAGGAGGAACAGGCAACCCACTCCAGTATTCTTGCCTGGAGAATCTCATGGACAGAAAACCCTGGAGGGCTAGAGTTCATACGGTCGCAGGGTTGGACACGACTGAGCAACTAACACACACACACACACACACACACACACACACACACACTCCCAATAAATGAAACTGTATATAGATAGCTCTATCTATATATCTATCTATCAATCCACCTATCATCTACCTCTATAAATCTAGTTGTCATCATTTTGTTGAGGAATATTTGAATATTTTATTTGGTTTTCTTTAATTTAAAATATAAATGCTCATTACAAAAATATAGGAATATGAAAAATATTAAGAGAAATTAAATATTAAACATAACCTACCTTCCAGTGGTATGTGCTTAGTCACTTAGTCATGCCCAACTCTGTGTGACCCCATGGACTGTAGCCCACCAGGCTCCTCTGCCCAGGGAGATTCTCCAGGCCAGAATACTGGAGTGGATTGCCATTTCCGCCTCCAGGGAATCTTCCCCACCCAGGGGTCAAACCCAGGTCTCCCACAATGCAGGCAAATTCTTTACTGTCTGAGCCAGCAGGGAAGCCCAAAGTGTTAGTTGCACAGTTGTGTCTGACTCTTTGTGACCCCACGGATTGCAGCCTGGCAGGCTCCTCTGTCCATGAAATGTAGCTCCAGGCAAGAACACTGGAGTGGGTAGCCTTCCCTTCTCCAAGGGATCTTCCCTATCCAGGGATCGAATCTCGATTTCCTGAACTGCAGGCAGATTCTTTACCATCTGAACCATCAGGGAAGTTCATAACCACTATTAATATTTTAATGAGTTTATTTATGGTGTTTACATATTGTAGTATAAATACTGGAGACGTATTCCATCCCATAAGATAGTTAAGTTAAAAGCATAAACTCTAAAATCAAACTTTTATAGTTCATATCCCAGCTCTGTTGCTTAAAAAATATGATGATGGGATGGTACTCCTGTATCATTTACTCTCCCCACCTCACTTTGCAAAATTAATACTACCTACCTTATAGTGTGGCTTTAACGCAAAGTTCTTTATTGCAGGAGGCCAATTATCATCTGTAAACTTGCTCTGAAACGTCTATTCCACTTAAGCTTCATAGACACTGAATTTTGAGAATTTGCCTCCTTATATCCCCATACCAATACCCATGGGCCAAGTCAAAGTAAGGTTTTTTCATGCTAACTTCTACCTTCATTCAAAGCTCTGTACCAAGGGGTTCAATTTGTTATTAACCTGTTCCTTAATAACATTAAGCTCTTTCATTCTTTGTCTCACTTGCTGCCTCTCTGCTTTTGCATTAACCTAAAAATACACCAAAAGACATGACATTATCCCAGTAGACATGCTGCTCTGCTTCTCCTAGCTTTTGCATTATCCTCGCGATTTCCTGAAGCAGAATTTAGTTCTTATTTACTGTAGTTCTAGTACCAAGTACATGTTGTAGAAAAGTAAATATTGTCAAATGGATTTTCATCAGATATATGTTTCATATTCCTAAGTATCTGGCTTCATTTTACAGTATAAAGGATGTGGCAATGGCCCTCTTTATCACTGAAAGGTAGCTAGACCACTGGTCATTTTTACACACAATCACTACAAAGGTTTTGGTTGTTCAAAGTCTATCTTAGGTGCCATCACTTCTAGGAATCTCTTTCTGTTTACTCCAGTGCTAATAATATAGCAAAACAGCAATAATTACCTTGTACGTTTTTCATGTATTTGGCATTTTTCCTAAAAAAAAAAAAAAAAAAAAAAGGCAGCAAAATCTTCATCTAGACAGATGACTCATATGTCTCTCCTTCACCAAATGCTGAACACAGTGAAGATAGTCAAATTCAGAGGTATTCAAGTTACCTATGCTGACTTAGGTACATACTCTTCTAACTGTGCAAGCTTGGTGTTTAAGGTTATCATATGATTTACGTGAGGTATCCCTATATTTATCTCTGAGACTCCTGAAGTCCAGTCTTGACTTTTGATCCAAGCATGGTCAAGAGGCCCTGGTCAGTGCTTTCTTCACATGCAGTTTAAAGTTTGACACTGTCAGGCTGGCACCAAGGTTAGTCTGTCTATATTGTTTAGGGATATACAAATCAATGGTTTATGCCTAGTTTAACAGGCTACATAGTCTGGCCTGGATGCAAGGCCAGTGGGCTATCAAAGGCTACATTGAAAACTTTCATCTGGGCTCCCTGAAACCAAGATTCCTTCTCCACATTGGTGATAATTCATTTTTGAACAAAAAGTCATGCTGTACAATGCAACAAGCACCCTGAAGAGCTGCACCAGGAAACTACTCAGCCTCGGTTACGTACATGCAACTTCATCCCAGGTCCACTGGATTCTACATCTGAATAAAGTGTTATGTGAGTAGGTCCAGAGGAGTCTTGTGAGAACTTTCAATGGTTCAAACCTGTATAACTGACAACTTTCCCTTTGGTACTTTATTCTCTGTTTATAATATATAAGAATAAAAATTTAACACTCCTGATATGTTTTTCACTTCCATAATTATCAATCTGGTCAACATTTCCTCCTGTATAAAAGGCTCCGATATTTGCTAACATCCAAAATAATGCTTCAGGGACAAAGCAGGCACAGAGTTGTGCTGTAGTCCAATTTTTATTTAAATTGAAAATACAGATGCTATTTATTGCTTTTCTTCTGTAGCTAATCTTAGTAATGTTATCCTCCATCTGCTTCTTGAATCATATTGATCTCCCATCCTTCCTCTGTTGGCTATAAAACCATTACCACCACTAACAGCCTAAAGATATTTTTAATACAAGTTATAGCTAATATAATGATTATTTCTAGACTATAAACTGATATATAAAATAAGAAATACACACCTCTATCCTGATTTTTTGCTAGCTTTAGAGCTAATGTCAGTTTCTGTCCAGAATATTACAAGGTAATTAAAAATTAGAAAATAAATCAAGAGAATAAGTCACTCATGCATTGAACAAATGTTTTGAGAACTTGTTATATCCCAGGCACTGTTCTATGCTTATCACTATAAAAATGATATCATAAAACAATGACATAATTAAAGCTGTACATATGCACCTATATTTTCTATTAAATGAATTGAAATAGCTTTTTGATTATATTATACATGTCATTTAAAAAATATAAAGAAAATTTTAAAACTGTGTAAAAGTTTCAACAGTTCAAACATTTATCAAAAGTAAATGAAAAATATTGAAAGATATGATTGGTTCTTGTGATAATTCATCTATTCTATAATATATTAGTTTAATAACCTAAATTTTACCTACAAAGAATAGTGTGCTATTTGGAAATCACTAATTTCTTTCTAGGGCTTCCCTTGTGGCTCAGATGGCAAAGAATCTTGCCCACAGTTTGCGAGACCTGGGTTTGATCCCTGTGTCGGGAAGATCCCTTGGAGAAGAGAATAGCAACCCACTCCAGTATTCTAGTCTGGAGAATTCCATGCACAGAGGATCCTGGCAGGCTAAAATCCACAGAATCGCACAGAGCTGGACACAACTGAGCAACTAACATGTCTACTGCTGTCTTTTTCTTGCTGTTTATTTCTTTGTTTGGTTGTTATCTGGGAAGGCATAAATTAAAAACTTCACTTTGTCTTCATAGCAACACCAAGGCATGCTTGTATTACTAAATAGGACATGAGGTAATCCCATAAGATGTATGTTCTATACCCAGAAGAACATAAATAGGAAAGCATTATGCCCTCCAAAAGTCAAATGGTGTTAACATTTGTCTGTAATGACACCCAATTCTTTTTCCTTTTATTTTCTGTTCCCATGTCAGTGCCAAATATTTTACTACCCTTCTCAGACAACATCTTCCCACTTCACATATTGGATTAACAACTCAAATAATGAATAAATTATGTATTTTGGAGCCTAAGGTTATAGGCAAGAGAGAAAAAAACAAAACATCACTCCTTCTGAATATTATCTATATTATGACATTAGCCTGAAACTGTCCTAACTTGAAGCAAATAATACCATTTTGCAGTTAGCATTTAAAGACCTGAAAACTCAAGGCTAAGAAAATGTTGTCTTAGTCTATTAAATTATCTGTGGGTAACGCTGACTACTAGCAATTTAATAACATAGCTGCGAGGCAACAACAAAGGAGTGGAATGATGCCTAAAATCAGTCCCCAAAGAGTCCCAGCTTAAAGACCATTTCATCTCATTTCTCCACCACGGAACTCTCAAGATTCCCATATTCTAGGAATTTAGACCCCATTCCCACTCTGCTTCTCCACTCTCAGTGCGGTGGGTCCCAGCTCCTTCTTTTCCCCACTGTCTGTGGCAGTCATAACCTCTGGGGGATGTCCAGGACCTGGCAGGTCAGACTCACCTCCTCCCTCCCCCCTGTGCAAAATGCTGACCTCCTCCTGCAGAGTTTAGAGTGTTCTCTGATTCTCAGCAGAGCAACTTATGCAGTCTTTACCCATCATTCAAAGTTGGCATCACGAGATAAAACCTACTTACCATCGCCAACACACTCTGTGTTGCTTCAAGTGCTCCAATATCTGGGATGATGAGCACGTGCTGGGAGTGTTAAGCTCCTCAAGGACCCATCACATAGAGAAGAAAACAGGCGTGGGAGAAAACTAGAAAAATGGAACAGCACTGACAGAGCACAGAAAATCTTAACCCTGGAGTGACTGTCAATATGAAGGGAAAAGAACACTTGGAGTGCAAGAACAAGGCCTCTTGTGCTTTTAAAATGTGGAGCTTGCTTCCTCGTAGGTGGGTGTGATGACTGGAACTTCAGTATTATTAATGAATATTAATTTCAGAATGAAATATTACAAAAAAAGACAAAAATGTATTTGTGTGATTTTAACTGTCAATATTTGTATCTTTATCATTAAATCGGGTGCCTATATTAAGAGCTTTATAAACATACAGGTACTTAATCCTCAGAGCAATTTTTTAAGGGAAAAATGCTGTTCTAATTTTCACATGCAGATATTGAGGGGTTGAACACTTTTGTGCAAATTCACATAGCATTTATAGCTAAATAGTAGAGAAAAAAACTAAATTGTATTAGGTGCCAAAGTCAGTGTTTTTCATACTTCATCACCAATCTTACTACCAGTATGTTTTTTAACACTCATATCTAATAGATACTGCCAGATATAGTAAGATAATGTCATCATATATCAATACAAAAGTGCCACATTAACTTTACTGTAGTTTATTGCAAAGTTTATATACATGAATATATAGTCTTTCTATTTGATTCGTAATTCATAAATTTCAGTGCTTGAATTTTATCTCTTTTTTCATGGTCTTCCTATTTAGAAATATCACTTTTAAAAGAAGAAATCTGCCTCTTTTTTTTTTACAGCATTTTGGCAGTACCTTTGATTTTTCTGTGTCTGTGCATTCTAAGTCACTTTTAGTCATCTGACTCTTTGCGACCTCATGGCCTGAATCCCACCAGGCTCCTCTGTCCATGGGATTCTCCAAGCAAGAATGTTGGAGTGGGTTGCCATGCCCTCCTCTAGGGGATCTTCCTGACCCAGGGATCAAACCTGCATCTCTTATGTCTGCTGCATTGGAAGACAGGTTCTTTATCTCTAGTACCACGTTAGAAGTCCAATTTTTCCACAATTTTCTCCAAATTAACACTTCTGCCCTTCCTTTAGGGAACTCTTTGATGAATTGGGAGGAACATAGCATTTAAATTTCTATTCCATTTTTATTGTATACAATTTTCTCTACTTTGTATTCCTGTATTTAGAAATTCAAAGATGTTATTCCATTTGTTAATTTATTTTTGACTTTTGTTTGCATCTGATGTTTATATAGAGTGCAACTAAACACACAAATGGGGGTAGTGATGTTATTCATTTTTTCTATTTCTAGTGTTTAAAGATGGGCTGGGCATATAAAATTTCCTAATACATTTTTGTTTAATTATTGAATTTATTCATTCAATTATTAAGACATATTTATATTGAGAAGTCATGAGCAGAATATACCATTTCTTTACAAGCAAATATAAAACCAGATAACCTACATATGGTTGCATAGTCCTCACTTCTACCAATCAGTTTATTTTTACTTGAGGGAGTCTAGTATTATGCAGCTAAGATACTAAATTATTAATTACTTTTAATTTAAAGGCACTTGCTGAGGATGTTTTGTTCCAAGCTGTGAAGAGTATTTTGGGAAACAACATTAACCACATGTAAATCCTGCCCTCTAGGACCCTCCAATTTCGTGGCAGCTGAGTGGGGGAGAGATGGAAGGATACAGACAAATAATTACAGGATGTGACATGATTTCAAATGAGTCACGTGTCACACTATGAAAGTGTCAGATTTTGGAAATATTCTTTAGAAACTGTAGTTGGATACAATAATAACTGATATCACAGGGTTGCCAGTAGTATTACATAAAAATTTGCTACTGATATTTGTTCAAAATCTAATAAATAATTAAAAATGAATACCCGCTTAATTTTTCCTTTCCTTTCCATTGACTGTAACTTACAGCCTGATAGTCTCATCTCTATACAATCATATACTTTATAAAAGAGAATGCTGAGACCACAAACACCACCCATCACTTAAAAACTGTAAAGCAACTATGGTAGAAACAGTAACGAGAGCCAACCTTTCCCAGCTTCTATTTCCAGTAGAGAGACAAACACGACCCATAGGCATTTATTTCCTTACCTGCCTTACCATAAAATTGACAGTGAATTCATCTAGAAAGAAATCTATCCACAGTGATGAGGAAAATAGGTTTGGAGCCATCAGTAGAATACATATTTTAGCAAACAGAAAATAAAATTGGATGAAGGAGATTTAATGTCTATGACCCAGAGAGGCAGAAGGTATAGAAGAGAAGGGTTATAAAACCTAGGATGAAAGCAAGAAATCCTTGAGAACTCTGGAAAAATAAGTTGTGAAGTATGATGGAAGACAGAAGTGATGCATGCAGTTGAAACAAGAGAATTTATTGTAATGTTTTGTTTCACGAATGTGATCCTCCTATCCTACCACACACACACACATACACCTGCAGTACATAATGCCTGGCAGCAGTTCAGCCTACAACTCCCCAGGCATAATACTGAAAAGGGGTTTATTACAAAATAATAAACTCTCTTTGAAGAATTACAATAGTTTTTTGGTTATTTGTACGCCATAGAAAAGATCTTCATATTCTGACAGCTAGTGGCCCTTTGACTCAGGTCAGCAGCCAGCAGCCTCCTCTAAGCCTCCAGCCGACTGCACGAGTCAAAAAGCTTGGATCAGGTCCAGTGCTCTCATGTGGATTTTATACTTCATTTTAAAATTTGAAAATACAACTAAGTTTCCTAGGTCATCTAAGGAGAAGTCAGAGACCAAGTAAAAATAAACACCAAGAATGGAACAAATGATAACCACAATGAAAAAAGGTCACATATCACAAAACTTCAAATAGGAGCCTCAAAGAGATTAAAATAGATATTATATGGAAAAAATTAACATGATACTATGATAAAAGAATATTAAAGAGACAACAATGAGCATATATAACATGTTCAGATAAAATCAACCTGCTTATGTGATAAACTCAACCTGCTTATGTGATAAAGTCAACTGATCCAAATTTGAGAACAAAACAAATAAAACAGATAATATAATAAATGTAAGAGTCACAAAAGATTAATGCAAAATTTTAACTCTAGCAAGACAAAGTTTATGAAAGAAAAAAAGCAAATTAAATCATTAAAATACAAAATAAGTGAATTCCTGTTCCTCAAGATTACAACATTTCTAAATGAAAGAACCTGCTGAATGTCCAACACAATGGGTGTAAAAAGATACATTCTTTGACTTGATCATGAGGAGAGTCTCCCTCTCCCACTGCATGATCAACTAACTCCTAGAGCAGGAAGTAAGCCTACTTAGCTCACTGCTCTGCCTTGAGTGAACAAGATGGAATTTAGTCAGCAGTACTTATTGGATGAATGAATAAATTAAACAGTTCTTAAAACTTCTAGAAGGGAAAATGACTTGTCACATGGGTTTTGGACTGTAATCAGCATCACTGGTGCTAGCAAGAAATGGGACAGCTGGCATTCAGGCCAAACTACAAATTAATTAAGTATTCTCAGGCATGGAATAACTCACTAAGACTTCTTTTCTAAAATCTTTCTCAAGAAATATTTGAAAACTGCTGCAATAAAGCCCAGGTTGGATGCATGAGACAAGTGCTCAGGGCTGGTGCACTGGGAAGACCCAGAGGGATGGAGGGAGAGGGAGGTGGGAGGGGGGATCGGGACGGGGAATACACGTAAATCCGTGGCTGATTCATGTCAATGTATGACAAAAACCACTACAATATGGTAAAGTAATTAGCCTCCAACTAATAAAAATAAATGAAAAAAAAAGAGAGAGAGTGAATAAACAAAGAAAGAATAAAACTTATTATGGTCCAAGAAACAAACTGATCCATTCTTGTTCCAGCTAGCTGAGTTGTTAAGAGAGGTTCCAGTGGAGTAACTTGAAGCAGGTCTACAGAACAGTAAGTCCTGAATGATAGGACAAGACAAAGACCTGTCTAAGGGAAAATCATCTGTGAAAAAACCTTGATGATCATAAACAACTTAAAGATGTGTAGATCCAAAGAATGGGAAAAAATGAAATGCACTGAATGTCAGGAAGCATTTAACAAGAGGCTTCCTGTGTGCTGTTTTGGATCTGTCAGGAACCCTCTGGCCCTTACTGATTCCTGAATATTCAGGAATTAAGAGGAGAGGCACGCCTTTCCCGGGGCTGAGGAATCCAGGCATTTCTCATTACAGTGATAAGTACCCTCTTCCTTATTATGAGCCAAATGGTAAAAGATGATTGTTTGCAACTCTCTCTCTTTGATAGGGATCATCTTATGTTTTGTAAGTCTGGAATTTTAATCTTTATCTTTGCTGAGAATTACTACAGTATATATGCCCACGCCATGTTGATTAAAACACCTTTGCTCCATCAGAGCTTTGGTCCCCGTGTCTTTCTTTCTTTCCTTCTTTCTATTTCTCTCTATTTCTGGCTAATTCCTTGTAGCGCGGAGGCCCGCTGAGCTCACTTTCTTGCCCAGGCTTCTAAGCCCCTCTCGAGAAGGCGCCCTGTGCCTTCACCCACTCGAGAGGGCACCCGGTGCCTACGTGCAGCAGCGCGAGCCCTAAGAACAGGGCTCTATTGGCTTCCCGCGTAAACCAGGGATAGCAGCCTCTTTCTCTTACTCTTGGAACCACCAGGTTCCGGTCCATTAAAGGACCAACAAGCGCTCTCTCTTACTTTCTTATCGTCGACTCCGGACCACCAGGTTCCGGTCCATTAAAGGACCAACAAAAAGACAGGAAATGCAAACAGTAAAATTTAAAACTAACAAGCAATATGCATATAGTATATCAAATAAAGTACAGAATTTCTTGTAAAATATTTTTAAAAATAAAGAGTCTGAGTGGGACAAACGAATGTCCCTGGGATATTAACTTTCTTAAAGATAGATTTAAAAGTTTGCATTACTTTTATATTGCTAAGTTTGCAAAGTCCAAAAATTGCCTTTGGAGGGAAATTTAACAAATTATAAAAACAAAAGAATAAATAAAATAGTCTCATCTACATAACAAACATTTTCAAAAGAAGAGTAAAGGTAGAGCACTTTTCCAGTAAAATATTAAGAAATATTATCAAGTTATACATATTTAAAGTAGAATGATGGTATCAGAAGATTCAACAAGTTAGTGAAAGTATATTCCAATGATCAAAATGGGTTGAATACTTAATTGTAAGGTTGGACACTATAAAACTCTTAGAGGAAAACACAGGCAGAACACTCTTTGACATAAATGTCAGCAATATTTCTTTTGATCCATTTCCTAGAGTAATGAAAATAAAAATAGACAAACAGGACATAATTAAATTTAAAAGCTTTTGTACAGCAATGGGAAGCATAAACAAAATGAAAAGACAGCCCGCAGAACGGAAGAAAATATTGACAAATGAAGCAACCCACAAGGGATTAATCTCCAAACTATACAAACAGCTCATGCATTTCTATTTCAAAAAGAAAAAAAAAATCAAAAAGTGGGCAGAAGATCTAAATAGACACTTCTCCAAAGAAGACATACAGATGGCCAAAAAACACATGAAAGGATGCTTGACATCATTATTTATAGAAGTGCAAATCAAAACTATAATGAGATATCAACTCACCTCAGAATGGCCATCATCAAAAAGTCTACAAACGAGACATGCTGAAGAGAGTGCGAAACAAAAGGAACCCTCCTACACAATTGGTGGGAATGTAAATTGGTATAACCACCATGGAGAGCATATGGTGTACATTAAAAAACGAAAAATAGCAATCCCACTCCTGGGCATATATTTGAAGAAAGTGAAAGTGTTAGTCACTCAGTCATGTCTGACTTTTTGCGACTCCATGGACTGTAGCCCGCCAGGTTCCTCTGTCCATGGAATTCTCCAGGCAAGAATACTGGAGTGGGTGGCCATTCTCATCCCTAGGGAATCTTCCTTACCCAGAGATTGAATCCAGGTCTCCAGAATTGTAGACAGATTCTTAACAATCTCTGCCCATAATTCAAAATTATACATGCACTTCAATGCTCATTACAGCACTGTTTACAATAGCCAAGACACAGAAGCAACCTAAGTATAAGCATCCACTGAAAAATGACTGGTAAAGAAGATGTGATACATATATATGTGTGTGTGTGTGTGTGTGTGTGTGTGTGTGTGTGTGTGTGTGTGCGTGCACATCACACACACACACTGAATATTACTCAGCCATAAAAAAGAATGAAGTAATGCCATTTGTAGTAACATAGACAGGCCTATAGATCACCATAATAAATGAAGCAAGTTAGAAAAAGACAAATATGTGATATCACTCATGAAATCTAATTTTAAAAAATGATACAAATAGGCTTCTTTATAAAACAGAAACAGATTCACAGATCTGATAATCAGACTTATAGTTACTAAATGGGAAATATGGGTACAAGATAAATTAGGAATTTGGGATTAACATACAAACACTACTACATATGTAAAAGATAAAGAACAAGGACCTACTATACAGCACAAGGAACTCTACTCAATATTCTGTAATAATGTAGAATCTGAAAAACACAGAATATATATAAGTACATAACTGAATCACTTTGTCTATACACCAGATGCTAACACAACATTGTACATCAACCACACTCCAATTTAAAAAAATTCTAATTTTAAAAAGGGAATATTTCATGAAACGATGGGCTCAATTAAGTACAGAAATAGTATGGACCTAACAGAAGCAGAAGATATTAAGAAAAGGTGACAAGAATACACAGAACTATACAAAAAAAGATCTTCACGACCCAGATAATCATGATGGTATGAACACTCATCTATAGCCAGACATCCTGGAATGCGAAGTCAAGTGGGCTTTAAGAAGCATCAATATGAGCAAAGTTAGTAGAAGGGATGGAATTCCAGTTGAATATTTAAAATCCTAAAATGTGATGCTGTGAAAATGCTGCACCCAGTATGCCACCAAATTTGGAAAACTCAGCAATGGCCACAGGACTGAAAAAGTTCAGTTTTTTTTTTTTAAAAGGTCAATTTTCATTCCAATCCCAAAGAAAGGCAATGCCAAAGAATGCTGAAACTAATGCACAATTGTACTTTTCTCATACGCTATAAAGTAATGCTCAAAATTCTCCAAGTCAGGCTTCAACTATACATGAACTGTGAACTTCCAGATGTTCAAGTTGGTTTTAGAAAAGGCAGAGGAACCTGAGATCAAATTGCCAACATCCGTTGGATCATCGAAAAAGTGAGAGAATTCCAGAAAAATATCTACTTCTGCTTTATTGACTATGTAAAGTCTTTGACTGTGTGGATGACCACAAACTATGGAAAATTCTTCAAGAGATGGGACCACCTGACCTGCCTCTTAAGAAACCTATGAGCAGGTCAGGAAGCAACAGTTAGAATTGGAAATGGAACAACAGATAGATTCCAAATAGGAAAAAGAGTACATCAAGGCTGTATATTGTCACCCTGCTTATTTAACTCATATGCAGAGTACATCATGAGAAACACTGGGCTGCATGAAGTACAAGCTGGAATCAAATTGCCGGAAGAAATATCAATAACCTCAGGTATGCAGATGACACCACCCTTATGGCAGAAAGTGAAGAGGAACTAAAAAGCCTCTTGTTGAAAGTGAAAGAGGAGAGTGAAAAAGTTGGCTTAAAGCTCAACATTCAGAAAACTAAGATTGTGGCATCTGGTCCCATCACTTCATGGGAAATAGATGTGGAAACAGTGGCAGACTTTATTTGGGGGGGCTCCAAAATCACTGCAGATGGTGGTTGCAGCCATGAAATTAAAAGACGCTTATTCCTTGGAAGGAAAGTTATGACCAACCTAGATAGCATATTAAAAAGCAGAGACTTTACTTTGTCAACAAAGGTCCATCTAGTCAAGGCTATGGTTTTTCCAGTGGTCATGTATGGATGTGAGTTGGACTATAAAGAAAGCTGAGCGCTGAAGAATTGATGCTTTAGAACTGTGGTGTTGGAGAAGACTTGTGAGAGTCCTTTGGACTGCAATTAGATCCAACCAGTCCATGCTAAAGGAGATCAGTCCTGGGTGTTCATTGGAAGGACTGATGTTGAAGCTGAAACTCCAATACTTTGGCCACCTCATGCAATGAGTTGACTCACTGGAAAAGACCCTGACGCTGGGAGGGATTGGGGGCAGGAGGAGAAGGGGACGACAGAGGATGAGATGGCTGAATGGCATCATCAACTCGATGGACATGAGTTTGGGTAAACTCCGGGAGCTCGTGATGGACAGGGAGGCCTGGTGTGCTGCGATTAATGGGGTCACAGAGTCGGACACGACTGAGCGACTGAACTGAACTGAATCATCCTCATAATGGACAAGAAATTTCTATGCATAAGACATTAAAAATTACCAAAATATTTCATAAATTGGATTGACTACCTATTTAAAATATGGTTGATGAAAAGCCACCAGAAAGCAGACCAAGTAGGAAAATACCTGCAGTGAATATACAAGATGAGGTAGTCTCTTAACAACCCATTTAAAGAAAATTCAAATTTTAAAGTAGGGATACACACAGAAAAAAACGAAAAGAGTAGTAAATAAGAACTATATCTGACAACTTCAATAATTAAAGGCATAGAAAAATGCTAAGAAATTTATTACATACCAAGTTGAAAAATATTTGAAAGTGTCTGTTTAGTGAACATACTTAACCATATACAGAGCAGTCAGATGGGCACTCCTTCTCCAGTGCTCATGAGATTGTTACCTAGAGCAACGTGACCAAAAAGTGTCAGGTGAAATTCTATCATATATATTATTGAAGAATGAATATACTCTAATTAGTAAAATCTAAAATGATCCCTAAATAGTATCTAATGAAACAGAGACACAGACAAAACTATCAGCAATATATTCAAATATAATTAACATAAAACTAAAAAATATATAACAAAGTTTAAAGTTTCTAAGGTACATAGAAGTACCAAACTATGACTCTATCTTTCTAAAAGCCTAATTTTAAAGAATATTAAGTAGTGTAGAGTCAATGCTCATAACAGATTTAGTTAGAATGAAACTTTATAAAATGTAATTTCAAATTTATTTACTTATATAGTATGTATGCTGCTATACACATTCACATACACTAAACTTATTAAAATATATAATGTTGGACTGAGCTAGAATGGAACTCTGAAACTTTATAAAATGTAATTTTAATTTATTTACTCATATAGTATGTATACTACTACATACATTCACTAAACTTATTAAAATATATAATTTTGGACAGCCAATGTAGCAATATTTTAATAGTTTTAATATATGAATAATATTTATGAATAATTTTTATTTTCCTCATATTCTTGTCCATTTTGTACAATAATCACACATGGTTACTACAATCAGACAAAATTACATTTTTAGAAATTTGAAACATTAGTCTTCTATTGAAATGTCATAAGACAAACAAGCAGCATTTTGGTATTATTAAACCAAATATATACACAGGAAGAGGAAATGATCAGAGATGCGGCATGTATGAAAGTATTGAGTGATGAGTAAAGTGCAGATCCTTGGATGCAGGGTCTCAAATTCCTTGAAAGCTCTAGAGAAGTATTATAATGTTCTTTCTGGCCAGGTCAGCACTTGAATAAAGTCATATTAGAAATAAAACTCTGGCAATTAACACAAATTGTAAATCAACTATATCCCAATAAAATTAAAAAAAAAAATAAAAGAAAATGCTGGCAACAATACCACATGAGTAGATGGTAGAAACAAAGACCATTCAACATGCGGTTATATTTATAAATATAAGAAATGATATGGCAGAGCCAAGGCAGCAGAAGTGAGAATTGTGAGAATGAGTAAAATCAGCAAAGTTGGTGACAAATTAATTACAGAAGTGGATAATGAGAGGAGTCTTTAGCAACTCTATTTCTGGCTGTGGCAAAGGAATGTAAAGGTAGAATATATCCAAATATGAATTCAGTTACAGATATATTGAACCATGAGCGGAATTTGGGCTATTCAAGCAGATTATGCCCCAAAAAACAATATCCAGGATATAAATTTATCAAAAATTTCTGGCTAGAAAACAATTAGTTATCAATCTCCTTGTGCTTAAACCACATTCCTCCTTGGTAGGATCATCCTTGGGCATATGATCAACTAGTTCTAATCTCTTTCTTAAAAGTAGGATAACTATATTACAGCTGAGTCCAGGTGAGTCCAAGTTGATGTCCACTGCCTCGACATACTGTCTAGATTAACTGTCCAGCTTAAAGTGTCCCCAGTTTGGACAACTGTAACATCACCCTACTAGAAGCCAGCAATCTTGCTTCAGAATACTTAATGCTAAGAAATCTATAGGTCTTTTGCATGAATATTCAAGCATTCGAGACAACAAAAAATATACCGCGATGTGAGCAAAAAAGTCTGTTTAGCAAAATCGTATTTCAACGTTTACAATATTATCAATTTTTCTGGGAGGGAAGCTATTAATATTTGAAGAATACATTCATTATCATGCATGACATTTTTGCATATCCCAGTGCATAGAGAGTATTCCGATTCATTTCAAACCTGTGCACTTGAATTTACAATTTCAGACAGTGTTTACATTTATCATATGTGCTGCAAACAGATAATCTATTGTTCTAGCATAATGAATAACCAAAGTGAAGAGAACTGAACTCCTCTTAACGATGTCTTAGATTCTAAGACTTATCAGGAATCATTTCTTAGTTGATAAGTGATAGTCAGAAGGCTTATCTAGCATAAATTGTTGGGATAGCTTCACCTTTGAATAAAGGATAGAGCACAGATAATATCTCATATCTTTCAGCATTAAGACTGGCAATCGAGATGAAATAAACCTCTTAATGGAAACACAGTACTACCAAAGACACTTCTATAAGCAATAAACCCAAGACAGACATTCAGTAACACAGTTAACAGCAAATGCTTTTAAAATGAGAAGACTATGGGAAAAGCTACCAATCTAAGTATTATTTAATATTGAAATTTTTAGTTCTCATATCAGATCTGAGTAAATATTGGGGGCAAAAGTAGATGAAATAAATATTAATCTAACATGGTGATACACAATATGGAAAAGGTTTAATCACTATTACCAATTGTGACCTATTGATCTCAGTTTACTATTGAATATGAGTGGTCACTCCTTAGAACAAAGTGCAACCAAAGGCTGGCAGATAACTACATCTGAACTCTTCTCTAGATGTGGACTGATCATCTGCATTTCTAGAGATGATGCATGACAGATCTGTTATTACCTTACCTCCAAATTACTGAGGTATTTTATATACAGTGGTCTAAGCATTTAAACTATAATTTTGATAAAGTTAGAATGATTTCCAAAAGACATTTTTAAAAAAGGAGGTACCTCCTGTTCCATTCTTCTTTCTCAAGATTGCTTTGGCTATTCAAGGTTTTTTGTAGTTCCATACCTGACTTAAGGCTCTACTACAAAGCCACAGTCATCAAGACAGTATGGTACTGGCACAAAGACAGAAATATAGATCAATGGAACAGAACAGAAAGCCCAGAGATAAATCCACGTACCTATGGACACCTTATCTTCGACAAAGGAGGCAAGGATATACAATGGAAAAAAGACAACCTCTTTAACAAGTGGTGCTGGGAAAACTGGTCAAGCACTTGTAAAAGAATGAAACTAGAACATTTTCTAACACCATACACAAAAATAAACTCAAAATGGATTAAAGATCTAAATGTAAGACCCGAAACTACAAAACTCCTAGAGGAAAACATAGGCAAAACACTCTCCGATATAAATCACAGCAGGATCCTCTATGACGAACCTCCCAGAATATTGGAAATAAAAGCAAAAATAAACAAATGGGACCTAATGAAACTTAAAAGCTTTTGCACAACAAACTATAAGCAAGGTGAAAAGAAAGCCTTCAGAATGGAAGAAAATAATAGCAAATGAAGCAACAGACAAAGGATTAATCTCAAAAATATACAAGCAACTCCTGCAGCTCAATTCCAGAAAAATAAATGACCCAATCAAAACATGGGCCAAAGAACTAAACAGACATTTCTCCAAAGAAGACATACAGATGGCTAACAAACACACGAAAAGATGCTCAACATCACTCATTATCAGAGAAATGCATATCAAAACCACAATGAGGTATCATTACACACCAATCAGGATGGCTGCTATCCAAAAGTCTACAAGCAATAAATGCTGGAGAGGGTGTGGAGAAAAGGGAACCCTCTTACACTGTTGGTGGGAATGCAAACTAGCACATCCACTATGGAGAACAGTGTGGAGATTCCTTAAAAAACTGGAAATAGAACTGCCATATGACCCAGCAATTCCACTTTTGGGCATACACACCGAGGAAACCAGATCTGAAAGAGACAAGTGCACCCCAATGTTCATCGCAGCACTGTTTATAATAGCCAAGACATGGAAGCAACCTAGATGCCCATCAGCAGACGAATGAATAAGGAAGTTGTGGTACATATACACCATGGAATATTACTCAGCCATTAAAAATAATTCATTTGAATCAGTTCTAATGAGATGGATGAAACTGGAGCCCATTAAACAGAGTGAAGTAAGCCAGAAAGATAAAGACCAATACAGTATACTAACGCATATACATGGAATTTAAAAAGATGGTAACGATAACTGTATATGCAAAACACAAAAAGAAACACAGATGTACAGAGCAGACTTTTGGACTCTGTGGGAGAAGGCGAGGGTGGGATGTTCTGAGAGAATAGCATTGAAACAAGTATACTATCAAGGGTGAAACAGATCACCAGCCCAGGTTGGATGCATGAGACAAGTGCTCAGGGCTGGTGCACTGCGAAGACCCAGAGGGATGGGACGGAGAGGGAGGTGGGAGGGGGGATCGGGATGGGGAACACATGTAAATCCATGGCTGATTCATGTCAATGTATGGCAAAAAACACTATAATATTTAAAAATAATTAGCCTCCAACTAATAAAAATAAATGAAAGAAAAAAAAACCAAAAAGTAAGTAAATAAAAATAAAAAAAATAAAAAAGGAGGTAAGCAAATGCTGCTTTTAAGGCAAAAACACAGATAATGAATTGGCTCATAATGCAATGTGAAAACTGGCAGTGCATAGAACATTCAGACTGCTTTCTGAAACATTCTGGAATTTGTTTTCTCCAGTATTTTCCATCCCTGGTTGTTTGAATCCATGAATGTAGAAACTGTGGATATGGAGGGGTGATGGTGTATATATATATATATATATATATATATATATATATATATATATATAGGGAGAGAGAGAGAGCCTATGTTTGTTTGCCATAAACAGATTTAAAATGTGTTAGCCTTGTAGACAAATTGAAACTTTTAATATAATGAGCCAATTCATTATCTTTCTGTTGCCTCTTCATATAAAGTCACTAATCCTATCATGAGAGCCTACCCACAGGACCTAATCTATCTCTAATTACTTCCCAAATGTTTGGAAGATAAATACATCAAATTAGGGGTCAGGGTTTCAACATATGAATTTGGTGGGGGCATAAACATTCAGTCTATAACATTTACTTAGTTGCATCATAAAAATCTGATATGAAACAAACAGAAGAACATCTAAACAGCAGAAAGTAGCAACATATTATATTCCTTCAAATAAAATAAAAGGAACAATGAAACCTAGAAAACAACTAAATGAATTATCCACAAGCCTATAACCTAAACCCAGTAAATTTTACTTCAAAAATTAAGGTAAAAATAGAGCTTGTTACTTCCAGTCATGATGGAGTAAACAGGACTGATATACTCTGCCACCTTTTTAACAAGTAGATAAAATGAATAAAGATAGAACATTTTTTTTTTAGACTGGACAATAGGTAACATAGAAATATAACTCTTGAAAGAAAAATAACAATAAAGTTATCCCTAAAATTACCTCAACTTTCTGCTTGGAGGCAGTTTCTAGGTTGTAAAACAGGAAGAAGTGGCCCAAACAGTCTTCCTGAGGGTGTGGGTAGAGATCAGAGTTCAGTGAGGTCAAGGATCTAAAATATATAGGCAGACACCAGAGAAGATGGAGATACATACAGAAAGCTCCAGAGATCCCCACAGAGATGCTCTAGAACACACCAACCAAAAAATATAAAATTGTGTCTGGCATCTTAAAAGTTACTAGGATAGTTAAAGTAGCAAAAAAAGATGACCCCAAACAAAGAAAGTTCAATCAACAGAAAAAGATGCAGAAAAGAAAGCAATGATAAAAACAACAGACATTGATGTTAAAACAACTATAATAAAAATGCTTCATATGCTCAAGAAGTTAGATGAAAACATGACCAAGAAGAGGAGAAAATGGAAGATACACATAGGAAACCACAGGAAACCTTTAGATATGAAAAATGTAATGTCAAAAATTAAAAATATACAAGATATCCAAAGCAGATTAAACACTGAAGAATAATTTTTTAGTGTATGTAAAAGCACAGCTTTTTAAAACTATCAAAAATGAAGCACAGAGAGAAAAATGCTAAGGACTGCAACAATGAGACAAACAAAAACAAGAAGAAAAAATATGCAGAGTATCAGTGACCTGTGAAGCTATCAAACATTCCAACATATGTATACTTGGAAAAGTTGTCAAGTGAGAAATAAATGTGAAGAAGCTATGGTGAACTTATTTCCATAGATGATACAAAAAATCATAAACTGACAGATGGAAGGTACTCAACAAACCACAAGCAAAAGAAATCTAAAAAACCACACCAAGACAAAATTGAATCAATTTTCAGCAAAACAGTGATAAAGAGGAAAAACTCCAAAATGGCTACAGAAACATGCACATTACATATAGCAGAATATAGGCAAGAACAAGCATGTAAGACTCCAGAAACCGTTAAAAAGACAAAAGTGGAGTAACATCTTTCAAGCACTAAAATTTTTAAAAAGCAAATTGAGTATGCAAAAATAACTTCAAAAATTAATAATTAAATACTTTTGGAATAAACAAAAGCTGAGAAATTCATCACCTGCAGCCTTACATTAGTAGAGATGTTAAAGAAAGTTCTTTATCTAAAAAGAAAATGGTACTACATAGAATGAATGTATATATATGTAAACATGTGGGTAATGTAAAAGTACTTTTTGTCACTGCTTATCTCTTTAACATATAACTGACCATCTAAGGTAAAAATAATAACAACATGTTGTAAAGTTTATAACACACGTAGAAGTAAAATATGACAATGTCCCAAAAGATAGGAGTGAGAATACTATCCATATACACCACTGCAAGGTTATTGTAATGTAAGTGATAAGGTATATCACTTAAAGGAAAATGTTGGTAAGTTAAAGATGTATGTTTTATTAAAAACTTTTGCACAGTAAAGAAAACTATAAACAAGGTGAAAAGACAACCCTCAGATTGGGAGAAAATAATAATAAATGAAGCAACTGGCAAGAGATTAATTTACAAAATATAGAAGCAGCTCATACAAGTCAATACCAGAAAAACAAACAAACCAATCAAAAAGTGGGAAAAAGACCTAAACAGTCATCTCTCCAAAGAAGACACACAAATGGCTAATAGCTGCATTAAAAGATGCTCAACATGACTCATTATTAGAGAAATACAAATCAAAACTACAATGAGATATCACTTCACACCAGTCAGAATGGCCATTGTCAAAAAGTCTACAAATGATAAATGCTAGAGAGGGTATGGAGAAAAAGGGAACCCTCTTGCACTGTTGGTGGGAATGTAAATTGATACAGCCACTATGCAAAATAGTATGGAGATTCAAAAAAACCCCAAAAACCTAAGAATAAAACCACCATATGACCCAGCAATCCCACCACTCAGCATATACCCTGAGGAAACCAAAACTGAAAAAGACACATGCATCCCAATGCTCACTGCAGCACGATTTACAATGGCTAGAACATGAAAGCAACCTAGATGTCCACTGACAGATGAATGGATATGGAAGCTGTGGTACATGGAATATTACTTAGCCATAAAAGGAACACCTTTGAGTCAGTACTAATGATATGGATGAACCTAGAGCCTATTACACAGAATGAAGTAAGTCAGGAAGGGAAAAACAAATACCGCATACTAATGCATGCACGGGGAGTTTAGAAAGATGGTACTGATGAAATTATTTGAAAGGCAGCAATGGAGACACAGACATAGAGAACAGACTCATGGACAAGAGGCGAGGGGTGTTGGGGAGGAAGGAGAGGGTGGGATGTATGGAAAGAATGACGTGGAAACTTTCACTGCTGTATGTAAAATAGACAGCCATCGGGAATTTGCTGTGTGGCTCAGGGAACACAAACAGGGGCTCTGTAACACCCTAGCGGGGTGGGACGGGGAGGGAGGAATACCTATGGCTAATTTATGCTGATGTTTGACAGAAACCAACACAATTCTATAAAACAACTACCCATCAATTCAAAAATAAATTAGTTAAAAAAAGGGTGCATGTTTTAAACCCTAGAACCAACTCTGAAAAAAAAAAAGTAGAACTATATAATTCAGTAGTCACTCCAATATGACTCCAATAGTAAAGAATCTGCCTATAATATAGGAGACCCATGTTCGATCCCTGGGATGGAGGATCCCCTGGAGAAACATATGGTAACCCACTCCAGCATTCCTGCCCAGAGAATCCCAAGGACAGAGGAGCCTGGTGGGCTACAGTCCATGAGATTGCAGAGTCGAACAATATGAAAAATAAAATGAGATCATAAGAATTTTTAATTATTTTAAAGAAGGAAGGGAGAGGTATAAAATGAAGCAAGGACATATGAGACAAATAGAAAAGAAGAACCAAAATGGAAAATTAAAACCCAACCACATCCATAATCACATGAGCAATAAATGATTTGAAAACAAATTAAAAGGTAGAAATTATCAAACTGACTATAAACAGGAGACTAAACAATACTTCACCTAAAAGAAAGTCACTTCAAATTTGAAAAGGTAAATGGCAGTATTACATGTCCTTTACAACAAAAGCTTACTCTGTAAAAGAAAAGATTTTACCAAAGACAAATCCTGTCTCTGGGCCTCTGGGAAGGGATTCTTCAACACTTCAGCCCATCAAGCTTTTCTGACTCATTTATTAGTGTTGGCAGGGCATGGGAGGGGGGCTATAACACTGTAGGAACACTTGTGAAAATCAGCCAAGAGTCACACCTCACAGGAAGACAGATTTAAGCATAAGATTATAGAATATTTCTCTTTCTTCACTTGCTAGCACAACAGAAGTCCAGTTTTTAAAAAGCTGATTATGGCTGAGGTAACTGTAAGACACAGATTTGTTCTGATGAGGAGTAAAAGAAACCCAAAGTTATGAGAGGAGAAAAAACAAAGAAAAAGACTCCAAAAGAATCAAGCCTTTAGCATCCATAGCTTCAGCAAAAACTAAGCAAACTCATCTCTAGCCATATGAAAATAAATCCTCACATTAAAGGCTCACTTATTTCAGGCCCTATTATCTACTGCAAGATATCAATGTTTAATAAAAACTTAGGTGCTCAGTCACTTAATAGTGTCCAACTCTCTGCTCTCCCATAGACTGCAGCTCACCAGGCTCCACTGTCCATGGATTTTCCATGTAAGAATACTGGAGAGGGTTGCTATTTCCTATTCCAGGAGATCTTCCTGACCCAAAGATCAAACCCCTATCTCTTGCATCTTCTACACTGGCAGGTGGATTTTTTACCAGTATCACCTGGGAAGCCCAATAAAATCTAATGTACTACAAAAGATAAAAAAAATAAATAAATAAAACCACAGACTGAAGAAATAAAGCAGGCATCAGAACAAGACTCAGATATAACTATGTATTGTGGTTATCAGAGAGAGAATTTAAAATAACTACGTTGACCTAATCAAACTCATAAGTTTTTACACAGCAAAAGAAACCACAGAAAAGCGAAAAGAAAATCTATGGCCTGGGAGAAACTATTCACAAATAATGTAACTGACAAGGGCCTAATTTCCAACATAGACAAACAGCTCCAACAATTCAATAACAAAACACCAAGCAAGTCAATTGAAAAATGAGCAGAAGACCTAGACAGACATTTGTCCAAAGAAGACATACAGATATCCAACATGAAAGGACAACAAGAAAAGATGCTCATCATCATTAATTATCAGAGAAATGCAAATTAAAACTACAATGAAGCATCATCTCACATCAGACAGAATGACCACCATTAAAAAGTCTACAAATAATAAATGCTGGAAAGAATATGGGGAAAAGGGAACTCTCCTATATTCATGATGGGAATGTGTGTGCATCATGGGAATGGAAATTGGTACAATCACTATGGAAAACAGTATGGAGGTTCTGGAAAAAAAACCTAAAAATAAAACTAACATATAATCTAACATATAAAACTAACATATAACATATAACCCAGCAATCCTACCCCTGGAATACACCCAGACTAATTCTAAAGGATACAGGCACCTCTATGTTCACAGCAGCATTATTTAGAACAGTCAAAACATAGAAACAGACTAATGGAAAAAAACTGAAGAAGTCCATCAACAGAGGAATGGATACATATATACACACACACACATATATACATGTACATATATATGTATACATACAGAGGAATGGATACATACACACACACACACACACACATAAATACATGTACATATATATGTATACGTACATACACACACATATACACACAATGGAATACAACTCAGTCATAAAAAAAGAATGAAATAATGTAATGCCATTTACAGAAACATGGATGGACCTCAATAATACCATACTAAGTGAAGTAAGTAACAAAGAGAAAGGCCATATGATGTTATTTATATGTGGAGTCCAAAATACAACACAAATGAACCTATCTAAATATAAAACAGAAACAGACTTACAGATATAGAAAACAGATTTGCGGCTGTCAGGAGAGGGGTCTTGGGGAGGAGAGGCTCAGGAGTGTGGGATCAGCAAATATATACTATTATAAATAGGATACACTTATAGCACGGGGAACTGATATTCCATAAGGGAACAGAGTATGAAAAAGAATATATACATGTACAACTGAGTCAGTTTGCTGTACGGCAGAAGTTAAACACAACACTCTAAATTGACTACACCTCAATAAAATAAAAAAATAAAGTAGCTATGTTTAAGGTGTTAACAGTTGCAAAGGAGAAGACAGACAACATGCAGGAACAGGTGCACGTGAAAGCAGAGAGATGGTCACTATAAGAAAGAATCAAAAAAATGATAAAATATAAAAAAAAAAAAAACTGTAACAGAAACAAATGCCCTTAGCATACGCCTTAGTAGAGTGAATGAAGTCAAGTTTTAATCAGAAAAACTGAAGAATTAGTAGTTTGAAGAAATGTCCAAAGAAATTACCTAGACTGAAACATAAGTAAAAAAAGAGAAGCAGAATATCCAAGAACTATGGGACAGTTTCAAAAGATCAAAAACACACCACTGTAAAATCAAAGGAGAAGAAACAGATAATGGAACAGGAGAAATATTTAAAATAATCCTGGCTGAGACATCTCTAAAATTAAAAACAAACACAAAACTACAGGTCCAGCAGGAAAATCTACACAGAACAAACACACAAAAAAATAAATATTTAGGCATATTGTATTCAAACTGCAGTACATCAAGTGTAAAGGGAAATTCTTGAAAGAAATCCAAGGGCAAAAGTCACCTTAATTAGAGATGAGTAAGTCTAAGGACTGAGTTGGGCTTACCATCAGAAAAGATGTAACAAAAAGAAAGTGAATTAAAACATATATAATATTAAAAAAAAAAACCTAAGATTTTCTACTCAGAAACATTTTCCTTCAAACATAAAGAAGAAAGAAATATTGTCTCAGACAAAATAAAAAGTGAGGGAATTCATCAGAAGCAGATGAAGAAATTTTAAAAGAAGTTCTTCAGGGAAATAGAAAGTGATATGTCAGACACTTAAATCAACAGAAAGGTAAGAGTATCAGAGTAGGAAAAAGATGAAGGTGAAATATTTTTCTTATTTTTAATCAATTTAAAAGATAACTATTACTATTTTAAAATAATAACAATAATAATATTTTGCATGAATACAACATATGCTTAAATGAAATGAATGGTAGTTCAGTTCAGTCGCCCTGTCGTGTCTGATTCTTTGGGATCCGAAGGACTGCAGCATGTCAGGCTTCCTTGTCTATCACCAAGCCCTGGAGCCTACTCAAACTCATGTCCATCGAGTCGGTGATGCCATTCAACCATCTCATCCTCTGTCATCCCCTTCTCTTCCCACCTTCAATCCTTCCCAGCATCAGAGTCTTTTCCAATGAGTCAGTTCTTCACATTAGGTGGCCAAAGTATTGGGGTTTCATCTTGAGCATCAGTCCTTCCAATGAATATTCAGGATTGATTTCCTTTAGGATGGACTGACTGGATCTCCTTGCAATCCAAGGACTCAGAGGAGAGTCTTCTCCAACACCAGTCTTCTTCAAAAGCATCAATACATTGGTGCTCAGCTTTCTTTATAGTCCAACTTTCACATCCAAACATGACTACTGGAAAAACCATAGCTTTAACAAGACAGACCTCTGTTGGCAAAGTAATGTCTATGCTTTTTAATATGCTGTCTAGGTTGGTCATAGTTTTTCGTCCAAGGAGCAAGCATCTTTTAATTTCATGGATGCAGTCACCATCTGCAGTGATTTTGGGGCCCCCCAAAATAAACTCTGCCACTGTTTCCATTTTCTCCCCAACTATTTGCCATGAAATGATGAACCATATGCCATGATCTTAGTTTTCTGAATGTTGAGTTTTAAGCCAACTTTTTCACTTTCCTCTTTCACCTTCATTAAGAGGCTCTTTTAGTTCTTCACTTTCTGCCATAAGGGTGGTGTCATCTGCATATCTGAGATTATTGAGATTTCTCCCAGCAATCTTGATTCCAGCTTGTGCTTCCTCCAGCCTGGGAGTTCACATGGTGTACTCTGCATATAAGTTACATAAGCAGGGTAAAAATATACAGCCTTGACATACTCCTTTCCCATTTTGAAACCAGTCTGTTTTTCCAGGTACCGTTCTGTTGCTTCCTGACCTGCATACAGATTTCTCAGGCGGCAGGTAAGATGGTCTGGTATTCCCGTCTCTTTAAGAACTTTTCACAGTATATTGTGATCCACACAGTCAAAGGCTCTGGCATAGTCAGTAAAACAGAAGTAGATGTTTTTCTGGGACTCTCTTTCTTTTTTGATGATCCAACATTGTTGCCAATTTGATCTCTAGTTCCTCTGCCTTTTCTAAATCCATCTTGAACATCTGGAAGTTCACGGTTCACGTACTGTTAAAACCTGGCTTGTAGAATTTTGAGCATTACTTTACTAGAGTGTGAGAAGAGTGCAATTGTACGGTAATTTGAACATTCTTTGGTATTGCCTTCCTTTGGGACTGGAATGAAAACTGACCTTTTCCAGTCCTTGGGCCACTGCTGAGTTTTCCAAACTTGCTGGCTTTATTGAGTGCAGCGCTTTCACAGCATCATCTTTTAAAATTTGAAACAGCTCAACTGCAATTCCATCACTTCCACTAGCTTTGTATGCAGTGATGTTTCATAAGGCCCACTTGACTTCACATTCCAGGATGTCTGGCTCTAGGTGAGTGATCACACCATCGTGGTTATCTGGATGGTAACAATATTATAAAGGATGGGAGGAAGAAATTGGGAATGGCCTAAATTGTGTATATGCTTGTGAACTACTACAGTGCTATTTAAAATGTACTTAAAGGTAAATGTATATTGCAGATACGAGAGCACCACCTAAACATCTTAAAACGGAGTATATATAATAAATACAAAAGAGAAAGTGTAATTACATAAAATGCTCAATTAAAATCTTTGAAAGGGTAGAAAAATAGGAGTAGTTAAGAAAGTAAGAAGAACAAATGCGATGAATAAAAAACAATGTGGTTGAAATTAATACAACAAATTCAATAATGATTTTATACATGAACAGTCCAAGTAAAAGACAGAGACTGTCAGATTCAATTAAAAAAGAAACTTAACTATATGCTCTTTACAAAAAAACTCAAATTAAAGTAAAGGGATGGAGAAAGACCACATTAATACTAATCCAAAGAAGCTGAATAGCTATATTAAATTCAAACAATGTTGGCTTCAGAGCAGATTGCTAGAGACAAGGAAGGCCACTAATTAATGATAAAACGGTCTATTTTTCAAGACAACATAACAATCCATAAAATGTACCCACCTAACATCAGAGAATCAAAAGAAGTGAGGCAAAACAGAACTGCAAGGAGAAACAGACAACCCACTATTACAGCTGGAAAAGTTAACGCTTCTGTTTTAGTGATTGATAGATTCTAAAGCAAATAATTAGTAAGGATATAGTTGAACAGCACTTCTATCAATCAACTTGAAATAATTCACATTGATACAACGTGTCATCCAACAGTGGAATATACATTCTCCTACAGTTCATATGGAACAATAACCAAGATAGAGCACATTCTGGGAATAAAACATACCTTCACAAATGTAAGAGGATAAAAAATATAGAGACTATGCTATCAAATGACAATGAAAATAAGTGTTATTAAATCAATAACAGAAAGCTGAAAATATAAAAATATTTAGATGAAGCATCATACTCCTAAATAATTCATATCTCAAAGAAGTTTCAAGAGAAATTAGAAATAGTGTGAACTAAATGGAAATAAACATACAAATTACTGAAAACTGAACAAAGCAAAAGCACTTCTTATTGGGAACCATATGTTCCATCTGTATGGAACATATGTATGTTCCATGTAGCATGGAACACACATATTAGGAAAAAAGATATAAAATCAATAATCTAAGTTTTCACCTTAGAAGGCTAGAGAAAGATGAGCAACATTACACTAAAGTAAGTAGAAGAAAATAAATAATAAAAATTAAATGGAAAGCAGGAAACAAAAGAGAAAATTGATATAACTTAGATCTGGTTTTATGAGGAGATCGATAACATTGATAAACTTTAACCAGGATAACAAAGAAGAAAACAGAGAAGATATAAATTACTGATATCAAAAGTAAGGCCATCATTATTGATGTCTGATTCAACAAACATTAAATAGTTTAATAAGAGAATATTATGAACAACTCTACAACCACAGATTTGATAATTTTCATGCAATGAATAAATTCCTTGAAAGATACTAAGTACCAAAACTCACATCAGGAGAAATAGATATTCAGACTAAGTCTCTATTTCTTAATGACACTGAATCAACAATTAACAATTTTCTGAAAAAGAAAACACTTGCCCCAGACTGTCTCGATGGTGAATTCTACCAAATACTTCAGGGGAAATGATACTGATTCTACACAAACTCTCCCAGAAAACAGATGCAGAGGTAATACTCCTTAACTCACCCCATGTGGCCACCATTACCCTAGTACCAAAACCAAATAAAGACACTGCAAAGAATGGAAAATTACAGACCAAGAACTTTCTTTAAGATAAATGTAAGAATCTTTAAAAAAAAATTCAGCAAATTGAATCCAATGATAAAAAAATAACACATAATAAACAAATCAGTATTATACTTGGCATGCAAGACTAATTCAAAAATTAAAAATCAATGTTCCATCACATGAACATGCTAATAAAAAAAGCATATATCAAATTGACACAAAAAGCATTTGGCAAAAATCCCACACTTTTCCATGATAAAAATTTTCAGCTAACTAAGAATAAAGGAGAATGTCCTTAACTTGGTAATGAACTTCTACAAAACGCCTACAGCTAATATCTTACTTAATGGTGTGACACTGGGTGTTCTCCCTCCAAGACTGGAAACAATGCAAGGCTGTTTACTTTCATCACTCCCGTACAGCACTGTATTAGAAGTCCTAACTTGTGCAAAAGGACATAAACAGAAAAGAAAAGTTATTCAGATTGGGAAGTAAAAATAAAACTATTTTTCAGAGATTACTTGATTACATAAAGAAATCCCAAAGAATTAAAAAAAAAAAAACAAACAAAAAAACCTCCTGGAATTAATGAGTACAAATCTAACAAAATATATATGATATTTAGGTAGAAATCAATGCATGTGTGTAACAATGTACTTTATTTGCAGTAGTATTAAACCTAAAATAACATAAACACACCAAAAAGAGAAGAGATACAGTTTAGTGTATTAATAGAACAGATAACTCTACCACAATGAGGATCTATATACAACACCTGAAATGTATCTCCAAAAGCCTAATATAAAGCAAAAGATACAAGACACAAATGGCAAGTACAGTACAGTATTAATCCATTTCCATACAGCTCAAAATTTTACAAAACTAATTATCTATATAGGTTATGAAAGCATTCATAGGAAGCAAAACTTTTAAAAACAAAGAAATTACTATAGAGCTTAGATCATGGTACATGATAATTGTCGGCTTGTAAAGATGAATAATATTACAGATACAAGCAAAGAAGGAAAATGACAATGTTCAATTCCTTGAATTGAGTGGTAAACTCATAGTTATTTGGTGGTTTAGTCGCTAAGTTGTATCTGACTCTTGTGACCTCATGGGCTGTAGCCCACCAGGCTCCTCTGTCTATGGGATTTTCCAGACAAGAATTCTGTACACTGGAGTAATTCATTAAAATGTACATGTTTTGTGAACCTTTCTGCAATTATTAATTATTGCTATAAAATAAGAACACTTTCAGCAAAATACTAAACCATAATATAATAATCATAACAACAACCAGTCAATGGGAGTAAACAGCAGTATAGAAGGTGATGATAATCAAAGAACTAGACTAGAAGAATGTAAAAAAAAAAAAAAAAAAAGATTTGTCTGTAGAAGAGTAAGACAGCCATAGCAAAGGAACTTTATTTAAAGTTATACCTTAGAAGAAGTTAAGCCAGTTTCTTTCATTAATTGTGAAGCTCAGATATAGTAAAAAGTCTTCTCTTGGTCCCTAATCCCTCAGTTTAATTTATCTATTCATTTTTGGCTGCACCTCCAGGCATGTGGGATCATAGCTCCCTGATCAGGATAGAACCCAGTACCTCTGCAGTGGGTGTAAGGAGTCTTAACCAATGGACTGCCAGGCAAGTCCGGGCTAATACTTCAACTTGAAATGAAGAAAGTTATGCTCTTCTAAAATTCTATTTACTTGTGTGAATATCTGCTTACTTTCTACTTTAAAAATGTTTTTCCTACTGGTTTCTAGATTCAGATTAAAAATCATATATGTCATACTATTTCTGGCTATTACAGAGATTTTATATTTAAATATGCCAAAATCAAACTTTCTTGAGAGTGCAGAGAAAAGGTTATGATTTTGGGGCTAGAGGAAATTCTAATAAAGTAAACATAATAAATCTTGAGGGATTCAAGTATGATTCTATTCTTCCCTAAAAAAGGAACCCATGAATTTCCTTAATGGCATTCTAATGCTAAGTACAATGTAAATTAGGAAAAAAAGACCATCTTAAAATAAAGACAGAATCAGAAACTGAGTTAAGGTTTGATGAGTCCCATTATCATGATCCATTATAATCTAAAACTATCACAGTAGAAACTCCATAACATTCATTATCAAGAAAATGCTGAAAAGGAAAATTGTGCTTCCCTAGTTTGTAAAAATTCATATATCTTAAATTGGTACCTACCATAGAATGACAGTGCAAACATCATACACTATGACAAAACATGAAAAACAGTTCTTTAAAGGAGAGAAAATATTAGAATGGCCATGACCATCACCGGCATTTACTATGCAAATAGATCTCCTAACCAGTAATTAGGTAATAGAATTTTAATAGAAAATTTTAATATTGCTATCTTACAGATAAAAACAACTACAAACTACTAAAACTAGTAATAACTTAGTAAAGTTGCTTAGAAAGCAAAATGATTAAAAAGCAACGTTACTATACAGGCACAATCAGCTGAAGATGTAACATTTTGAAAGTCTATTAGCAAAAGCACAAAACATCATGAAGAAATAAAAGAAATTCAAGACATACAAGGAGAATTTTTTTAAAAAACTTTATTATAGAACCTACAAAAGATCATTGATAGATTAACTAAAAAATTGAAAAAATAATATATTTCTTCCCAAACTAAAATTATTTGAGCAAATGTGACTTTGGTAAAATTTACATGATTTTTCACCAAACTTCTGTATCCCAGATTGAAACAGAAGGATACAGAGTAAAGAACCAACATTAGCCAAAGCAAATGTGAGGGAGGAACCAAAGGAGTGGATTCATTCATCTTACCATCTAGCAAGACATAAGTAGAATAATTAGATTACAGCACAGTTTTTGTGTAGAGATGAACAGAATAATAAACTAAAATAGAAAATCAAGAAATACCTTTATGCATATGGGAAAGCTCTATGTATGGTGGAATTAGAATTTCAGTTCCATAGGAAAGGATAAAGCATTCAATAAAAAACAGTATCATAACAGTTGATTACCAAAATGGGGGAAAAAAAGCCTAAAATAAAACTCCAAATATAATATAGTTTCTAGACTGTCCAAAAATATGTGAAGATACTTTTAAAATACTAAAAGAATACATAGAAAAATATTTTCCTTTCTTCAGTATTAGAGAACAAAAGCTTAAACAATGCAAAAAACAAAGCATACACACATATATCAAAACCAAAAAAAAAAACAACGGGGAATTCTGCCACATTAAAATGAAAACACTTTATCTGGGTAATGAGTTCCTGAGATAGTGCCTTTTCCAGAGGGGTCCTTTGTGCATATTTTTCTGTAAAAATGATTTGCTTGCTTTTGTCACTGTACTTAAAATTAAAGACTGAAACTATTAAATATTTTGTAAAATATACTGATGAAACGATGACAGTAAAGTATGTTGAATTATGGCATGCATACTGTGTGTGAAACGTTGAATATATTAGTAACATTTATATTTAAAAACTACCTCTGTGTTATTAGTGTAGGTAAGCACAGAAGACTCACAGAACAAAACTACATAAGGCCCAGGAATAGTCTCACCTCAAGTCAGAAAGTGAAAGTGTTAGTCGCTCAGTCATATCCAACCCTTTGTGACCCACGGACTGTATAGCCTACCAGTCTCCTCTGTCCATGGGATTCTCCAGGCAAGAATACCAGAGTGGGTTGCAATGTCTTTCTCCAGGGGATCTTCCTGACCCAGGGATTGAACCCAAGTCTCCTGCATTGCAGGCAGATTCTTTACTGTCTGAGCCACCTAGGAAGCCCCAATATCATAAAAAAGGGTGCTTAATAACCATCTCTCCAGTACAGTCTGAGGCAATGTAATCTTATCCAGGTCACCCCTACTTTACTGTAGATTCTCTAATGGAAATGCTATTTCTTCCCAGGATGGGAAAGGGCCGTTTCCTTGGGAATCTGAAAGCAGTAAGAACAATTTCACAGCGCCCAGTCTCCACTGACTTTAGTGCGTGTAAACCACTCCTCAGAGGTAATATAATATCAGCTATGCATCTCCCTCTCACCCTTCTGAATGTCAAGGATCAGATGCAGGCACTGAAGCTTTATAACCGGGTTATGACCCGCACCTTGTGAGTCTGTGTCTTATTTAAGAAGAAAAAATCTTATTCCCACCTCAACCCCTGAACCTAGAATATTAGTCCTTAATGAATACAGTATAGCATTATTAAAGTGAAAACAGTAGCCACAGATTCTAGGCAATATGTGTGGGACTCAAAAGAATCCATGAACAACTAGGATGCAAAATATATTTTTAAAAAACTGCTACACCCTAATATAAAGTTTAGCAAAGAGTTTTACCAAAAAGAAAATCTGAAAGTCCAGTAAACTCTTGCACAGATTTTCAATCTTACTAATATATCAAGTAAATTTTAGTAAATATAAAAATGAGAAAGCAACCCATAGCAAATATGTCAATTCCAAATAATAGACAAAATATTTCATAATGTCTAAGGAATTTATTTAAAACCTGAAACATGGAAGAAAGTTCCACAATAAAACTTCTGAAATGTTTATGCTATTTTTTAATTAAGACTTTATTTTTTAAGAGCAGTTAAAAAAAAAGAGCAGTTTTAAAGTTCACAGCAAAACTGAGAACATATTTTTCATATAACTACTATTTCCGCCTCCCACACATGTATCAACTTTCTCAATAATAATATCCTCAACTAGATTGGGACAACTATTAATAATTATGTTAACTAATATGCTATAATTAGTATAAAATTGACACACTAGTTACTCCAAGTCCATGGTCCACATTACCATTCACTCTTGGTGCTTTGCATTCTCTGATTTGGACAAATGAATAATGATATGTGTCCATCATTATAGCATCATATAGAGTATTTTCACTGGCCTAAAAATCCTCCATGCTCTGTCTATGCACTCCCTACTTCCAAACACACAGCAACCACTAATCTTTTTACTGTTTTCGTAAGTTTTGCTATTTCCAGAATATCATATATTTGGAATCATGCAGTATGTAGCTTTTTCAGATTGGCTTCCCTCCTTAGTAATAGGCATCTGTCAATTATGAATAAAGCTGCTATACAAATCTGTGGGCAGTTTGTGTGTGTGTGTGTGTGTGTGTGTGTGTGTGTGTGTGTGTGTGTGTGTGTGTGTGTGATCGCTTAGTCGTGTCCGACTCTTTGTGACCCCATGGAATGTAGCCTACTGGGTTTCTCCATCCATGGGATTTTCCAGGCAAGAGTACTGGAGTAGGTTCCCATTTCTCTCTTTGTGTGTCTGTGGACCTAAGTTTTCAACTCCTTTGAGTAAACAGAAAAAAAGCATGATTGCTGAATCCTACGGCAAGGGTAGTTTTGTAAGGAACAAACTCTCTTCTGAAGTGGCTGGACCATCTTGCATTCCTACTAGCAATGAACATGAGTTTTGGATCATTTTCTAAACAAGTTCTGCTTTCAGTGTTTAGTTTTAAGAGTTCATTGTGCATTCTGAATAACAGTCTTTTATCAGATGTGTCTTTTGAAAATATTTTCTCCCAGTCTGCAGCCAGTCTTCTCATTGTCTTGACAAGTATCTTTCAAAGAGAAGTTTTTATTTTAAAGAAGTCCAGCTTATCAATTATTTTATTTGTAAATTGTTTCTTAGGTATTGTACACGAAAAGGTATACCCAATGTTATCCAGGTTTTCTCCTATGTTATCTTACAGGATTTTATAACATTGTATGTTATATTTAGGTCTCTGATCCATTTTGAGCTAACTTTTGTGAAGCTTGTAAGTTTATGTCTTGATTCCTTTTTTTACTTGTGCATGAACAGCTGTTTCAGAACCATTTGTTGAAAAGACTGTGTTTAATCCATTGTATTGCTTTTGTTCCTTTGTCAAAGATCAGTTGACTGTACTTATGGGGGTCCACTTCTGGCCCCTCTATACTTGCCAGTACACTGATCTATTTGCCCATTCTTTCAGTAACACTATACTTTCTTAATCACCACATCTTTACAGTGAAGGCTTCCCAGGTGGCGCAGTAGTAAAAGAATCCACCTGCCAATGCAGGCAATGCAAGCGATGCAAGTTCAATCCCCGGGTTGGGAAGATGCCCTAGAGCAGGAAGTGGCTACCACTCTAGCATTCTTGCTTGGAAAATTCCATGGTCAGAGGAGCCTGGAGGGCTACCGTCCACGGGGTTCAAAAAAGTCAGATGCAACTGAGCACAGCATAGTCTTACAGTAAAACTTGAAATTGGGCATCATCAGTCCTTCAGCCTTGTTTTTCTCCAATATTGTGTTGGTTATTCTAGGTCTTTTTCATCTCAAAATAAATGTTAGAATCAGTTTATGAATAGCCACAAAAGGAGTTTTTGGGATTTTGATGGGAATTGCATTGAATCTATAGATCAAGTTGACAAGTAATGACATTCTGACAATATTGAGTCCTTCCCTGAATGAACGTGGAATATCTACTTTTTAAACTGTATGTTTACACTATTTTTATATCTTACTTGCATGAGACCCTTTTACATGCTCCAGAATTTATAATACTTGGATCACTTAAAGTATTAAATTACATATTTGGATTTGAGATAGAAGATAATTTGTATAATTTTAACCAAACATTTTGACATCTATTCTTGTTTTTGAGTTTTAGTAAAATTCTATTTATTCAGAATGATCATGGGTTGCTGGTTAATTTACTTTCTAGTGAAGTAAAGTTCCTCTACGTCCTAAGCAGAGATTACTAATTTGCAAGGAATTACAGTGAATTCACTGTAACTAACACTGAAAAAGAGAAACACAATATATATTCACTATATATTTAATATATATTCAACAATATATTCAATATATATTCACTAACACTGAAAAAGAGAAACACTATATATATATATATAGTCATTCTTATTATTTTAATGTATTTGATCTGTACATTTTTAAAGTAAATCCCTGATATTTGCTGTTTCTTATATGAGTACCATGCACAAAAGTGCACTGTAAAATGCATAAATAAGTGGTCTTTTGGTTTATTTGAAGTAGATTAAATAAGAGTTTCTCATGTAGTAGTACATCTTATATAGAGTTACTGCTTTCTGGACTTATTTCTGAAGGTGACTCAAGAAATATCCTAAGAAACAAAAGCATAAAAAACTCTATTTGAGCAAAACACTTGCCTGAATCTACAGCACAGATATGATCATTTCTGAGATTTAAAATACATGAGAACAAAATATTACTTGTTCACATGGATATCATGTAGCAAAAATAAATGATAAAGATACTAACAAGACTGGGTAAGGATAAGTTAGATTGATGATTGCTAGATTATTATTGGATATTTTCTTCAATATGTTCCTTATTTATCATAACTTTTCATAACAGAGTAGTATAGATCTCTTTTTATAAATATTCTTGGTACAACTGCATGTGGAATCACATGGATTCTGTCCTCAAGTATTAGAAATCAGGAATACTACTGTGAAACTACCAATAAAAAAATAGCAAAGTATTGCTAAAGAGGTTTAAAGAATTTCTCTATACCTTTAATAAAAGCTACTTGTATGTTACGATGAATACAGGACAAACCCAAGTGATTCAGATACTGGGTGCATGCCAGGCTCACTATTACGTGACTCATTCCTGGATACCAGTTTCCAGAATGAGGATATTTACATATAACTGCATCAATAAAATACATGAATAATATAGGTCCACTCTCATTATCACTCTAATTGCTTCATATAGAGTCATTCTTTAATTAAATCTGATCTAAAATTTTGAGATTCTAACATTTCATTTCAAGATGCATATAATAAATATGAAAAGTGCTTCAAAATACAATCCAATAAAATGAAAACATTTTGTTAAATTGCATATAAAATGTTTCGTCTGTATTTCTGTTTCAGTTCTGTCTTAAGTAGAGAATTCTTATTATGGAAAAGTGCATCTTTTGGTCTCTTTATATATAATGGATGCATATTCTCAATTGCAAATTATTTCTGTGTTAGAATCATTGTTAGTAAGTATTGAAATAATCTAAGAGGCACTCATTTGCCTGTAATGGAATACTATCTTCAAGACATAAATAAGTAAGCAGGTATTAAAAGGTTATTTGTTTTCTAGATATTAAACAGTGTGTTAAGGCTTCAGGATTTAGCACAGTAATCCATATTTGCATGCAAGTGATCACAAAGAAAGCCAGATTCTTATTATGGATTTAGAGCTATCTGATACTAACAGGAATAGTCACCTTAAAACAAAAGATGGTTTTACCTCAGCACCAAAGCTGTCATCTCAGTTGCTAAAACTCATTTGTCTGATCTTTCACCATATACACACACAGAACATGCGTTTATGTCACGTAAGTAATACCTTGAATATTCCTAACAGCCCATTAATTAATAAGACAAATGACCATGCTGCAAGGTCACAGTTGTCATTCCTACAGCTTTACATATGTAAACAGGGGTGATGAAAGGTTATCATTTAGAGGAACCCACACATTAACTCTTGCTTGTCTGCATTCCCAGTGGTATGCCTTATTGATTCCCTCTCAGTGATAAAATATCTTCAGCACCACTGGTGTTCTTAAACATTCTATTAACAAATATTAAATACCTTTGTGTCAAAACCATATCATCTAAGTTAAATGTACAAAGTGAGCAGTTTTCAAAATCAAGTCTCTAGGTGTTCTTATATTACTAATATTTTCAGCTAGCAATGATATGTCTCTAAGATCTCTGATTTTTACACATCTTTCCATGTAGTTCTGAGTATATATTTGAATATTTCCTCCCTTCATGTTATGTCATTAGCAATATTAAGTTGCTGTTTATGATCAATATAGCATACACATTTTCTCCCAGTCTGTGAGTTTCTTCACGGTAAAATGAATTTTTTTCTAAAAGAAGCCTTTGTACTGCCAATTTTCCCCCTTTCTGTAAAGCCTCCCACACACTACTTAATATTGATGGAGAAATGCCTTGGTATACCCAGAGAATTCCAAATCTGACATATGTTAAAATACTCCTAGTGCAGAGCATAGCGATTCAAAAGGGGTGAACAGCATAGCCAGTGGAACAGGGTGCTCATTACAATAAACTGGGTAAGGTTGGGTCCATAAAAACTGGATTTTTTTCAATGAGTTTCTTAGCCAATGCGTTGCAATTAAGATTGCTGCCATGCATCTAATGCTGGTTGCCAGAAGTACTCTCCACATGACATCAATTTCTTCTGGCCCTAAATGTAAAGTAATCATTATCTCCTAAAGCAAAGCATTTCTTCAGACCTCTTCCCAGGACTCTTCACAGTAAGAGCTATAGTATTAGCAACCCACAGGGCCAACGCTAACATTAGACAGAGCAGAGGCCTTTCTCATCAAATACTGCCAGCTAAGACATTTTTAATTTTGGTGTCAGTACTTAAGGGCTTTAGGGAGAACCATGCATTCTCTCTCTAGCTTCTGGAGTTTTTACCTAAATGGGACAATGCATCAGCACATTAACAATAGTTCAAGGCTGAAACCTATCTCTGAGGCCCAGACAAACTCTACTTCTAATAAGAATTACACTGCATAATCTGAGGAGGCCTTACAAATAGCTGTAAAAAGAAGAGAAGCGAAAAGCAAAGGAGAAAAGGAAAGATATACCCATTTGAATGCAGAGTTGCAAAGAATAGCAGGGAGAGACAAGAAAGCATTCCTCAGCAATCAATGAAAAGAAGTAGAGGAAAACAACGGAATGGGTAAGACTAGAGATCTCTTCAAGAAAATTAGAGATACCAAGGGAACATTTCATGCAAAGATGGGCTCAATAACGGACAGAAATGGTAGGGACCTAACAGAAGTAGAAGATATTAAGAAGAGGTGGCAAGAATACACAGAAGAACTGTGCAAAAAAGATCTTTATGACCCAGATAATCACGATGATGTGATCACTCACACTCAGCTAGAGACAGACATCCTGGAATGTGAAGTCAAGTAGGCCTTAGGAAGCATCACTATGAACAAAGCTAGTAGAGGTGATGGAATTCCAGTTGAGCTATTTCAAATCCTGAAAGATGATGCTGTGAAAGTGCTGCACTCAATATGTCAGCAAATTTGGAAAAGTCAGCAGTGGCCACAGGACTGGAAAAGGTCAGTTTTCATTCCAATCCCAAAGAAAGGCAATGTCAAAGAATGCTCAAACTACTTCACAATTGCACTCATCTCACACGCTAGTCAAGTAATGCTCAAAATTCTCCAAGCCAGGCTTCAGCAATTTGTGAACCGTGACCTTCCAGATGTTCAAGCTGGTTTTAGAAAAGGCAGAGGAACCAGAGATTAAATTGGCAGCATCTGCTAGATCATTGAAAAAACAAGAGCGTTCCAGAAAAAACATCTATTTCTGGTTTATTGACTATACCAAAGCCTTTGACTGTGGATCACAATAAACTGTGGAAAATTCTGAAAGAGATGGGAATACCAGACCACCTGACCTGCCTCTTGAGAAACCTGTATGCAGGTCAGGAAGCAACAGTTAGAACTGAACATGGAACAACAGACTGGTTCCAAATAGGAAAAGGAGTACGTCAAGGCTGTATATTGTCACCCTGCTTATTTAACTTATATGCAGAGCACACCATGAGAAATGCTGGGCTGGAGGAAGCAAAAGCTGGAATCAAGACTGCCAGGAGAAATATCAATAACCTCAGTTATGCAGATGACACCACCCTTATGGCAGAAAGTGAAGAAGAACTAAAGAGCCTCTTGATGAAAGTGAAAGAGAGGAGTGAAAAAGTTGGCTTAAAGCTCAACATTCAGAAAACTAAGATTGTGGCATCCGGTCCCATCACTTCCTGGCAAATAGATGGGGAAACAGTGGAAACAGTGGCTGACTTTATTTTTCTGGGCTTCAAAATCACTACAGATGGTGATTGCAGCTATGAAATTAAAAGATGTTTACTCCTTGGAAGGGAAGTTACGACCAATCTAGATAGCATATTAAAAAGCAGAGACATTACTTTATCAATAAAGGTCCGTCTAGTCAAGGCTATGGGTTTTCCAGTGGTCATGTATGGATGTGAGCGTTGGACTATAAAGAAAGCTGAGCACCGAAGAATTGATGCTTTGAACTGTGGCGTTGGAGAAGACTCTTGAGAGTCCCTTGGACTGCAAAAAGATCCAACCAGTCCATCCTAAAGGAAATCAGTCTGGATGTTCATTGGAAGGACTGATGTTGAAGCTGAAACTCCAATACTTTGGCCACCTGATGCGAAGAATTGACTCATTGGAAAAGACCCTGATGCTGGGAAAGATTGAGGGCAGGAGGAAAAGGGGATGACAGAGGATGAGATGGTTGGATGGCATCACCGACTCAACGGACATGGGTTTGGGTGGACTCCGGGAGTTGGTGATGACAGTGGGGCCTGGCGTGCTGCAGTTCATGGGGTCGCAGAGAGTTGGACATGAGTGAACGACTGAACTGAACTGAATCTCAGATACAGGTAAGCTCATTTTCCCCTGAACATGACTATGTGTAGCTTTCCTTCACTGTGTATCTTTTGCTAGTTCTTTCTGAGTCATAATGCCCTTACTTCTCTTGAAGGAAAGTGAATGTCGCTCAGTCATGTCCAACTCTTTGCAACCCCAGAGACTATACAGTCCATGGAATTCTCCAGGCCAGAATACTAGAGTGGGTGTGTGTGAGTTTGAGTGTGAAAGTCACTCAGTTGTGTCTGACTCTTTGTGACCCCATGGACTAAATAGTCCATGGAATTCTCTAGGCCAGAATACTGGAGTGGATAGACTTTCCTTTCTCCAGGGGATCTTCCCAACCCAGGGATCAAACCCAGGTCTCCCACATTGTAGGCAAATTCTTTACCAGCTTCTCCTACTGATCCACAATTATTTTTAGACCAAAATTTTACTTAGATTCATTTGTATCTGCTTCATAATAGTAAGGGCAGGTCTTGATCTGCCATGGATCTCAAAACAAGACCCTGAAGAATGATGCTGAGCTAAGAAGGGACGTAGGGCACTGGAAAAGCAGCCACCCACTGTGAATGATGAGCCTGAAATAAAATGGGGTCATGCTCTGAAAAGAGGAAAATGCAAACACAAATCAAGAGATTTAATAGTTGATATTAATACTTAAAAATTTTGTTCTAGCTGATGTTATCAGAACCTTTATTTTCTAAAATAAAAGCAAAAAATGTTCATGTTTTACATGATGAAAGCTTCCTGTGCCTTGTATTTAACACTCATATTTAAACATCTAAACATTTATATTTAATATATACCATTGTCAGTATAGACATAAACACATTTAGGCCACTACTTGCAAAGCTATTAGTTCTAGAAATAAAAGCCCTAGCTCTTGTCAGTAGAATCAGAGTTTCAGGAACTTTATAACAAAGTCAAGAAAGTCATAAGGAAAACTATAAGTCACTAAAGAAAGACAAACAACAAAATAAAAACAACAAAAAGACCCAAGTTGATAGAAAGGCAAAATATAAACACTAAATTTTCAGTAACATTTCCTGTCTGTGACAATGTTCTCTGATGCCGTAGTGATTATTTTACAGATCTCAGAGGCTTTTCCTCTCTTAAAACACACACACACACACACACACACGCACGCGCACACACACATGGGTGTGGGGAGGGAGGGACTCTATGCCTGTTTTCACAGTGCCTAAAGAAAAAAAGAGACACAATATTGAGCAAAATGGACACGGACTGTGACTTTACAGGGCTTTCATCCTGATGAAGTCAGTTTTAGTCAGACAGCTGCACAGAGAGACAAGATGTCAGTGAATTAGTTATAAGGTGCTATGAGACCCTAAAATTCAAGGGGATGATCTTGTCAGGTGGAGCAAGAAAGGGTTCCTTCAGGTAGCAAATACTGTGTTGAGACACTAGGCCAAAAGGAGATGGGAGTGGTTATCCCACTTAGGGAGAATCAACCACGTGCAAAGATCTCAGTGGCAGCCATATGACAAGGAAGAAGCCCTGAAAGGCATGTGGAATGCAGGGAAGGAAGGGAGCATCATGTGGGTTGAGCTGGAGGCACTTAGAAATAAGTGTTCACCCATGGGAGTGTTGTAAGCCATGATAAAACTTGGTCTGTGTTCTAAGGGGAATGGTCTTTAGAGAGGTGTGTCATCTCAATTTTCTATTTTGTAAAGCTCTATTTGCTACCTATGGAGACAGAGTAAGTGCATCAGTGCAAGTGAGCAGATAATTCAAGAGGTCTCTGAAGTAGCCCAGGGGAAAAATTATGGTCGGACCAGGATACTGATGGTCCCTAATGGAGAAGAGTGGATGAATTTAAGAAATATTTTGGTAGGTAAATATGACCAGATTAGGTGGTGGAACTGTGGAAAGAAAGAGTAAAGAGACAGATGATTCTTATTTTTTTTCCTGGTACAGGATGATGTCATTTACTGAGCTCAAGTCTGTTTAAAAAAGGTGTTTGTAGGATGGCCAAGAGCTTAGTCTGCGACATGTTAAATCAAGGCACTTAGGTGATTAGACATATCAATTCGGAAATGACTGGCACTAAGTATATAAATAAATGAAACTCAATATAAAGTTTTTTATTCTCCCTTCCTTTCATACTGAGCACTGCATGATGTAACATATTTACTCTCTGCTCTACCTTTCAGGATTATTGAACCTAATTCATGTATTTACTTCGGTGTGTAATTTTGTCCTATCAATAAGCCTAATTCTCTATGTTTTTGTGGCTCAAGCATCTGGAATGATTTCAAGTGCCAATGATTTCAATGATTTAGCCATACATATATGGCTAAAGATATACGTATATACGTGAAATTAAAAAAACAAAACACTAGCAGAGACCATATTCAAATTTTTAAAGCTACCCCATATTCCTATTACATATTTAATGTCATTAAGGCTATCTTTGGAGAAGGAAAGGCAGCCCACTCCAGTATTCTTGCCTGGAGAATCCCACAGACAGAGGAATCTGGCGGGCTGCAGTCCATGGCGTCGCACAGAGTCGGACACGACTGAAGTGATGTAGCACAGCCCAGGGCTACCTTGTTCTTCGGAAGGCACACTAGCCTTGTAACTATCATTGCTGCTGTGAGTATATTAAATTATGCTTAGGAAATCAGTCCTGAATATTCACTGGAAGGACTGATGCTGAAGCTGAAGCTCCAGTACTTGGGCCACCTGATGGGAAGAACTGACTCACTGGAAAAGACCCTGATGCTGCGAAAGATTGAAGGCTGGAGGAGAAGGGGATGACAGAGGATGAGATGGTTGGATGGCATCACTGACATGATGGACATGAGTTTGAGTAGGCTCCGGGTGTTGGTGATGGGCAAGAAAGCCTGGCATGCTACAGTCCATGGGGTCACAAAGAGTCAGACACCACTGAGCGACTGAACTGAACTGATATATTTACACAAGCATGTACATCTCCTCTTCAGACACTATTCTTTATTCTTTAAATTTATCTGTGCTTTAGCTAAACAAGAACAGCAGAAATAGATAAAAGTATTCTCTTCTGATCAAAACTAATTGAAAAGGCCACAGTGAGAAAAATAACCATCATAATACCACCACCTCAGCTGACCTGTACTAATAACAAACAGGCCTTCCATTATCTCATTCTTTTACTACTTCTCCATTCATTACTTCCACTAAGAAAGTTCCTAGTATCTCATTTAGTTTTTTAAAGGGATTTTAATGGATGTGCTATGAATTTTCAATGAGCTATTTGAAATTTGAGGAACCTAATTAGGAATGTATTTACTTTCTCTTTTTTAAGTGTGATTAATTCTATCCAAGACTTTTAGCCTAATGTTACTCCAAAGGAAAAAATAAAATGGAAAAGGAGGTTCTACTTTTACAGACTAATGGACTGGCAATTAAAAAAATTGAATTAAACATTAACTCAGAAGAGTCGTTTTCAATATATAAATTATTTCTGTTTAGCCTTCTATTGCCAGGTTAATTAAGTAAATCCCTTTGGCCTTGATTATAGCCATTAGTAAATGAAAATGTAGTTGAATTCACTAAGTCTTGTGATTTACACTAGGGAATCAACATCAGTAGATACATTTCCTTGGCTAACAGCTTTCATAAAGTCTGATGTTTATTTAGAAAAAGTCAGCCTTATCTGTGAAAAACAAAAATTAATTAATTATATAATTCATTGTTTGGGCGGATAAACTCTCTGCAGCTTCTTGTGGGGTTGCCTTTAAGAAACAAACCCCAGATGGTCCACATCTAAAAAATGTGTCAAATCACCTCAGGCTCAAAGAATATCCTCAATTTCTTTAAGAAAAGAAAAAGGTGGAAAATTTAGAATGTCTTCCTCAAGTTGTTTTATTTTAAAAAAGCTCAAGGACAAAAGCCATGAAAACAATTCTTAAGATAAATGAATAAATCATGTACATAAAGAGCACAATATAATAAAATATACATAGAAAAAAATCTACACTAAAATAATGATCTGTAATGTATCTTCTGTATATTCAGATTTATCATTTTATGCTACAGTTAGAGTTATAATGAATTAATCTCAACATAATCCAATACATTCTTCTGTTTATGTCTTAAAATTAGTCCTTCTATATTATTTTCAGAACACTAGCAACGACATACTGGCGGCCTGTTTTAAGTCTTATACAAGGGTAACACTATGATTCAGAAATAAATTCTTAACAGTTTCTATATTCTCTAAGGACACAGACTTGTCTGTTGGTGGCATATTAAGTTGCAATATGTTGTAAAATAAAAGTAAGGTTATTAAGTATCTCCTACTCATTCCCTTCAAGGAAATTTCAATTGCCAAGCACCGAATTACTAGGACAACATCAGTCAGTCAGTAGGACAGTGTACATCAAATGTAAGCTGTCTGTAAAAATACACCCATAATCATTTCCTATATGGTCACGATGTGATACAAATATGTCCTTAACAGCAGCAAGAGGCACTTAAATCCAGAGTTTTGGCAAAGTAAAAAAGAAATATTCTAAATTTAAACCAAATAAACTAGAAAAATGGCAAAAAGATAGAATGGCAAAAAGGAAAGTCTAAAGTTCGAAATAAACTGTCTTTACTATCAAACCCTGTGAATACAAATATTCATGTAATTAATGTATTTACCTGATTTATCCAGCAACTAGAAAGAAGAGAGATAAACACGTAGCTGGGAATTTGGTTTTGGGTCGTATACACAATACTTCATGTGCCTCTTTTTCCTTTAATTTTCCTACATACGATTTCCCTTGTCCTTAGTTTTTCTGAATGCATATGTATAGGCTGCCATAACTCCTTCAGTGACACAGAGAACATGTCATTCAGTAAATCAACCAATCAAAAAAAGTACTATTTCTAGCACCAGTCCCTTACCTTCTATGAAGTAACAGGGATCACAGACCTGGAAGGAGTACTAGAGTATCAAGATTCAAAAACCAGGGATTTTATTCCATCTTCTTAATTCATCAGGTAAGGAACTTTGATAAAAAACTTGGTCATTCTTAATCTATTTATTCATGTGCAACCATTATTATGTTAATCTCTCCCACATCTATGTCTCAAGATTGCAAATACAATTTATAATAACACAAGTGAAATATCAAAAAATTTTTGAATATTCCATAAAAGTATAGGTTAGCAACATCAATGTGGTAGAATTTGTATCTCCAAAAGACAGGACTCAAAACATAGAAGAAATATTCAGTGATGAATAATAATGGATTTTAATTTGTATATTAATTAGCAAGATTTCCAGTTAGCCTCACCTAAAGTGTTTTTAAACCCACTGGCAATGACCAAACTGAATGCGATCAACTTACTTCTGGAGCCTGAAGAGTTCCTCACTGCGGAGAAGGAGTCAGCATTCTGCCTGGCTGCTGCAGAAGACGGGCAGGGTGAAAGCATCTCCAAAGTTGGTTTTGAGGATGGTGACAGAAGTAAGGGTGCTCAGCTACTACATATCTTCCCAAACACCTGGCAGAATGGTTACAGGGACTCTTCAAAGGAGACAAGAATAAAAAAGAAAGGATATCAAAATATGCTAATGATGTATCTTTGAAAAGTATAGTTGCTGTTAACTGTGTGATCAATTTCAATCTCTATCAGGAATATCACTAAATAGAACTTAAATATTCATAGGTTTGCATAATAAGGCTTTCCAGTGGAATCTGTAATAGGCTCTGATTCTAATAAATATGTCAGCAGTCTGCTTTTCACTTTTGGAAGTTTTCTTATCTCATAATTGAAAATAGTTTAAACACTCATACAATACATCAAAGTTCAATTTTCTTTATATTTCAATGAATTCAACTTGTAGGCTACTGTTAAATACTAATCATCCCTACTAAGTACAAGAAACCCTACAATGGGGATACAGCAATGAATGAATGAATCTCATCAGTCTTGCCCTCATGGAGTTAAAGAGGGCTTCCCTTGTAGTTCAGCTGGTAAAGAATCCGCCTGCAATACAGGAGACCCAGGTTCAATTCCTGGGTCGGGAAGATCTGCTGGAGAAGGGATAGGCTACCCACTCCAGTATTCTCAGGCTCCCCTGGTGGTTCAGCTAGTAAAGAATCAGCCTGCAGTGCAGAAGAACTGGGTTGGGAAGATCCCCCGGAGAAGGGAACAGCTACCCACACCAATATTCTGGCCTGGAGAATTCCATGGACTGTAGAGCCAATGGGGCCGCAATGAGCTGGACATGACTGAGTGACTTTCACTTTCATGGAGTTAATAGCTTGCCAAGTTGCCTGTTTTTTTCTTAAATAGATAAAATTCATTTATTTCAACCCATACATCTAGGGAGAAAATACAGAGATGTACCATTTGTATTTTAACTCCACGTCAGCAGATTGCTGATTTCTGTTTCTAAAAGTTCTATGTCAATCTAAATAATAATCAACCTAGCTCTATAAGACACAATATTTACTTGCTTTCCCTCAAGATCTATATAATAGTATCACTGACACTCAATCACTGTCAATTTTTAATGTAGAAATAGGCTGAGTTTTAAAAATGTTCTTGAAATGAGTAAAAGCATTTTGGTTTTACTTTGGCTATGACTTATTTTATCCACAGAGGCAAACATGAGGAGTAGTACAATTCCAAAGAATGAGAATAAATACAGACTGAAGATGATACAAGGATGACTCAAGTTTAGCTTATTGTTTCTGCTATCTCCATTTGTAAAGATGTGTGAAAGATGTTATAGAGTCAAAATTTAAGAGGGTGATTACATTGTTCTGAGAGATGTAATAATTATGACTTTATCCAAAAAGAAAGGGAAACTATTGCTAAGTTAATATGGAATTTATTCCAAAATTCTAAAAATCAATGCACAGATAAATGATAAAGTTGACTAAAAGTACAAGAATCTGCCTGCAATGCAGGAGAACTGGATTCAGTCCCTGAGTTGGAAAGATCTCCCGGAGAATGGAATGGCTACCCACTCCAGTACTCTGGCTTGGAGAGTTCCATAGACTATTCCACGGGGTCGCAGAGAGTCGGATACAACTGAGCAACTTTCACTTCCACTTTTCAATTACATTTTCTTTATTTCAAAGTATTTTTATGAATATGACAACCAATGCTATCTTTAAAATTTATATTTATTATAAAAGAAAGATGCCATTATAAAATTATAGAATAAATAAGACATAACCCCTATAGAGAGAGATAAATAAATCATATGCCAACCATCTGAGATAGCTATTGCTTGCCTTTTCATTTATTTCCTTCCATAATATTTTAAAATACATTTTACATTTATATATATATATATATATACACACATATATATATATATGGCAAAAATGTAAGAAAGACACAGCCCTCTCAGAAAGAACAAATTTCACATTTCAGAACATCCTCTCAGAAATATTTCATGCATACACAAATGTGTGTGCATATGTGTAGATTTTTATTCAAATCAAGAATACTGTATGCTGTTGTGTTCTATTCCTTTAATGTATCCTGGAGATTATTCAATTTCTATCCTCTATCATCAACACCATCCATCCTATCAGTCAATATCTTTCATATGAATACAACATAATCTGCTCATAATACATCCCAACTGAAAGGCACCATTTCTAGGATTTTGTTATTATAAAAAGAAGATATTATCATAAAAATTATATAACTCATCCACATATCTACACACATGTGTGACTTAACAGTATATTAAATTCCTGGTATAAGTATCATAAGCTCTTAGAACTAAAATATTTAAGCGAGAAAACTTCATTGTTTTAGAAACTATATTTTCCCTTATCTGCAGTAATGAGGTAGCATTTACCACAGCAAGTAGTATTGTTACTGCTGCTGCTGGTATCAGTATTGTTACTACAACAAGAATAAATCTGAATTTAGAATTTTACTTTATAATAGTGCATTATGATAGCAAAGTATAAATGCTTTCAATTTTTATGCTAACTAAAAGAAAAAGAAAAAACTAAGGATTGATGATTAAGCATATTTCTGTGTCTTCATTTTAATATGAAAAGTACAGAAACTGACACAATCCTATATAATTCAAATTTCCCAGGCAAAGTTCTTTATATGTATGGTTACATAATTTATGAATGACAACATTTTTCTTTGTTATACTGCCTTTTATTAAGCAATTACTATACTATGCACCAGCTACAAAAAAGCAGGTGTTATCCAAATCAATTCTCCCAAGAATCAAATGAGTTAAACACATATTCATCTACAACACTATTTAAAAAGAGGAGGAATAGAGATAAGTCAAGAAATCTTTAACAAGGTTATAGAGCTAGTACCGGCCAAAGCTGGAGGTCTCACCAGGGCTGCTGCTGCGGCTGCTAAGTCGCTTCAGTCGTGTCCCACTCTGTGCGACTCCATAGACAGCAGCCCACCAGGCTCCCCCGCCCCTGGGACTCTCCAGGCAAGAACACTGGAGTGGGTTGCCATTGCCTTCTCCAATGCATGAAAGTGAAAGTGAAGTCGCTCAGTCGTGTCTGACTCCTAGCGATCCCATGGACTGCAGCCCACCAGGCTCCTCGGTCCATGGGATTTTCCAGGCAAGAGCACTGGAGTGGGGTGCCAGTGCCTTCTCCGCTCACCAGGGCGATCTCACTACAAGTCAGTGCTCTTATGTCTCATAATGGGAGTGAAGATTTCAGACAACTATTATAGGTTCTATAGTAAACAAACCTAAAATGGTGCTATTTCTTTTGGGGGGACAGCGGGTCCATGTATTTTGGCAATGCCCAAAACAAAGAGATTTTAGACTGCAATTCTAATAAAGCAATTTTCTTGTGAGATCTTTTAAGGACTTCCTTTTCTTCTTGATAGTATGTTTAAATAAAACATCTTATAAGAAATTCTGATCAGTTCCATAGTTTCAAGATGTTGCTATGTTGGCCTTCTTCCACAATCTTAGAAAATTTGGCAACTGTTACTGTTTATGTACATGTATTCCCAAGAAATATGGTTCTCCCTCTAACAATTATCTCAGATGCCAATATGAAACTCCAAAAAGAACTCAGAAAACATGGGCAAAACTCTAGGAGTTATTAAGGAATATCTTTTTTTCTCCTCAATAATGACTGTACTTTAATTTGAATCTCACTATCAGTAAAGGCAGAACTTTAAAGTCTTATGAACCTGGGTTGGAACCATCACTATGACAGTATTCCTCAGTTTTCTCTTTTAAAATAATAACTAAAAAAACAATATTATAAAAAGCTGTAATTATTTCAAAGCATAGTATATCTGAACGTGCCAATCAAAATGTGCTATTTGCTTTAGGGCATTCAATAATTTTATTTCCCTCCTGAAAAGCTACAAACCAAGACAGCATATTAAAGAACAGAAACATTACTTTGCTGACAAAGGTCCATCTAGTCAAAGCTATGGTTTTTCCAGTAGTCATGCATGGATATAAGAGTTGAACCATAAAGAAAGCTGAGCATCAAAGAATTGATGTTTTTGAACAGTGGTGTTGGAGAAGACTCTTGAGAGTCTCTTGGACTGCAAGGAAATCAAACCAGTCAATCCTAAAGTAAATCAGTCCTGAATATTCATTAGAAGGACTGATGCTGAAGTTGAAGCTCCAGTACTTTGGCCACCTGATGTGAACAGTCTACCCATTAGAAAAGACCCTGATGATGGGAAAGACTGAAGGTGGGATGAGAAGGGGAAAACAGAAGACAAAACGGTTGGATGGCATCACCAATTTAATGGACATAAGTTTAAGCAAGCTCCGGGAGATGGTGCAGGACAGGGAAGCCTGGAGTGCTGCAGTCCATCGCGTTGCAAAGAGTCAGACACGATTGAGCAAATGAACAGCAACAAAGAGAACTTCTTCCTAAGGCTGCCTTAAGTTTTAGCCCATTAAACCTTAAGGAAATCCTTGAAATATTTGAAGCTAACAGTAAAATAATCTTAAGTATTCCTTTCAATTTAAATATCCAGGATTTGAACATCTACAAATCCACCAAATGGCATCATTACTGATTTTTCTCCATCTTATTGCTATCTCTAATAGTATAAAATAATATGTTCTTTTTGTTTAGTTGCTGTCATGTCTGACTCTTTTGAGACCCCATGGACTATAGCCTGCCAGGCTCCTCTGTCCATGGGATATCCCAGGCAAGAATACTGGAATAGGTTGCCATTTCCTTCTCCAGGGCATCTTCCTGACTCAGGGATCAAAACCGGGTCTCCTGTACTGACAGGTAAATTCTTTACCACTGAGCCAACAAGGAGGCCCCACAGAATAACATGAGGCGGGTGTTTTACATTAGGCCTTAATTACATTTACCTTGTATTGAAAATGATTAAAAATCAAACAATCATCCAGATAGGTCTTTGATCTTCATGAAGCAAAAAGTCAAAATTTTGGATATATGTGAGCAAATGAATCTTGATTTCACTGAAATTAATTTAATCAGCTATTTAATAATCATACATGGCTTGGCATAATATGACCATGATCCTTAGTGCACTACTTCAAAAATGAGGGTAAAAAATAAAAAGTGCTATTTTATTAAGACAAATAGCTTGAAAAAATGAACTAGAAATGCAAAATAAAAGTGGAAATTACTTCACATAAATGAGTCTTTTAAATGCATAAATATTCAGAAGGATTCATATAAACACTATTACTGCTTGCCTCATCACCAGCATTGCTAAATCTAATTTAAAAATTAAATTAGAGATACTGATTGAATATGGAAATGCATTTGTGTTACTGGATAAAAGTGTAGTATCATGTACTTGGCTATAGGAAGATGTTTACAAATTACTATACACATCCAGAATCATATGATAAATAAATTAATGCACACTAGAACATTTATTGCTTAATGTAAATGTCACATTGTAAATGAGAACAACTAATCATTCCTCTCCTCTAATAGCAAGAGTTCAGCAGTTAAATAAAACATAAATCTTGATGACCTAAAAATTTTATTACTGCATTTGCAATTTCCTGTTAACAAGTCAAGAAAATAACTTCAAGTAATGCTGTATTTCAAGAGATACAACCCAAGGTGAAGGGCTGTTTTAGAAGGGGCAGAAGGTGGGTAGAGGTGGTTGTTGGCTGTGGATTTTTTTCAAGGAGCTGACTCCTTCACTAAATCTCATAATGATAATTTATCATAATAGATTTTTCTTGATAAACAATGGATACTAAATTAATATCTGATTTAGTGAAGAAACCAAATGCATCATCCCAATTTGACTTTAATTATAAAAATCTACTAGATTTTGCCCGCAAGAGTCCTACACAAAAGTAAGTAAAAGAAATGTAAAATAGGCTGAACGAAGATTACAGAGTTAATGAAGTACCTTCCCTTGCATAACTAATGTCTTCTTATATGACAGAATAAAAAAAATGCAAAATAGTAACAAAAAATACTTCAATATATAAATCATTCAGAAGCTAAATTTTCTCTACTAAATGTTTCCTTTAAATCTTTTTTTTTTAAATTTCAAAAATCAGAAAATATTTTTTTTCTTCTTAAAGACAACTTTGATTGGCACATCCTCATCCCCTGGTAAAGAGAGAGAGTTGTCCTTTGACTTCTTCCTGTCCTAGACTGTGGTTTATTCTAACACTATAAACATCAGTCCTGCTCTGTTTCCTTGAAACAGGGAAAAAGAAAGTGCGACATTTTGGTTACTCTTAGTGATTTGGGAAAAAATCAGCGGACAGATACTAGGGTCACCCCTGGATGAGGGCACGGCAACCCACTCCAGTATCTCGCGTGGAGAAGCCCATGGATAGAGGAGCCTGGCGGGCTAGAGCCCATGGGGTTGCAGAGAGCTGGACACGACTGAAGTGACTTAGCACACACGCAATCTTCACGTCATGTGTCACCGTGGTAACTTTATTTTTCAATTAAAGGAGACTATCAGTAAGTTCTTATCAAGGCAATGTTTAATATCTACACACACCATTTCATTCTTCCCCCTTCACTCCTTTCTTCTTTCCTGAATCCCCATTTCTTCCTTTCTTTCCTTTTTCCCGCCTCCCTCCTTTGCTCCCTCCATTCCTTTCTGGCCTCCCTGTCTTCTGGGACTCCTGATTTACTTAGAACTTTTGTCTCTTAGTTTTAAAAATGGTTATAATAATACCGACATTATAGTGTCATTTTGAATGGTCTTTGTATATTACACATATGCATACAGTGGTGGATGTGAGTAATGCATGTGTCTAAATACTATAACTTGCCAAAAATGTTTATATTTTATATAAATTAAACCTCTCTACATTTCAACTTATTTCCACTGATTTTGCCCTCTTTCTCCTTCTTTCTTCAGAGCGCCAATAAAGTTTCCTATCAGGTTGAGATACCAAGTCTTTAGTAGCAGTCCCTACTGGCATGGGTGCTTTGTCTCCATCTGATCTCTGACCAATTTGGGCAGTGATGCATCAATTTACTTAGATCTTCTATATATGCAGGTTCTCAACCTCACCTTACTGTTCCTCCTTCTTGCCCACTCCACTTCTCTCCCCCTCCACACATTCCTTTCTCTCCTTTCATTATTTCCTTTCCTCCACAACCTCACCTCTTGTAGGTGAAAACAGAAATTATCTCATAGAGAATAACACTGCATACAACTTTGAATCGTAAGAATTTTTAAAGCACATTTTATAGAACTTCAAAACATGTCTATTATACATGTACTCTCTTCAAACTCTGACTCATGCAGAAATCTGTAGAAAGCAGATCATTTTTAATATGCAAATGAGAAAGTGCATGTCCCATATGTTTATTAATATTCATAATACAAGTAATACATGAGTACACTTCTTCTTTTAAAGTTAAGTATAATCGACAGGAGTTAGGGATGGGGACAGAGGCAGCTGTGGGTACAGAAGAGTAGCAAGCGGTATTATGGGGATAGAACTATTTGGTATTTTGACTGTGTTTATACATACCTATATGTGATAAACTTTAGAAAGCTGAGTATCAACACACATAAGAATATGTTTAGTTGCTAAAATCTGAATAAGGTCAGTGGATAAGAGTGGTCTCAGTTTCTTGGCTGAGATACTAGATTTTATACTACAGTTATGCACAATGTATCACTGGGAGAAACCAGGAGTAGGACATATGGGGATCTCTTTGTATTTCTCACAACTGCATGTGAATCAACATAATGGTACATCATGTGCCTTGGAATAACCCTTATGAGGCAACAGTATTAGGCTGCAATCTCAACATTCATTAATAGAAAAAGAACATTAAGAACACCAAGTTTAGCAACTGCAGTGAATTATTCAATCCTTTTTTAAACCACATCTTGAATACAATGTCTCCAGGAGAACTAGGAAAAAAAACAAACCCTTAAACCCACTAATCAAGGAAAAGCACCTCACCGCTGCTCACACTGTGTACCAGGGCACAGAAGCTGCATTACCCTAAGGGATAAAAATTAGGTTTCATGCCACTAAAGCATGTATGTTAAACTATCCAACTGCCATTCACCTTGCTGGACTGAGGCTGAACAGTCTCTCTACCTGCTCTTACCTTTATTAGCCAAAAAATAAAAGAAAATATGGATTTCTGGTGCTTGAGAAATGTCAGGTGGTTTAAAATACTGGGAGAAAATGCTCCATGTGTAGATAGGAATCATTCTGTTTTTGTTGTGGTAGTGGCTGTTTCTTTGTTTTTAATTTATTACTTAAAGCTCTATTCAAAATGCTAAATAAACTATATTGAAAATAGATCTACTTGAAATTTATATATCCATGAATTTATGGTCTAAGTAAATTCACACTGGCATACTATATACACAGTATATTTTAAATACCTACACAGTATATATATACATTATAATAGAAATACCTATGCATATATAGATATACTTTATGCATATATAGATAAGCAGACATTTCTAATATGCACACCCTCATGAGTATATACGAGAAGATTATATATAAATAAAAATGTATGTAGACAGAGTGAGCCTGCCTTATAACAGTTACAATAAGAACATGACAGCATACATTGTAGACGTGAGTCAGTGAGTTGAATAGGAGGCTGTAAATCCTGGGCAACTGTTGAGCAATTGTAAATTAGACTCACAGTGGATTAAAAGAAGATTATGGAGCAATCTCAAATGAACCAAGGACCACCTGGAAACAGGACGCTAGAATCATTGCAAACATGCTAATAGGCAATAGGGATGTAGAAAATATCTAGAAGCATGAGGAGTACGTCCTTCTGGTAGAAGGGTGGGGAGGACTTGAACACACATTTACAACTACAGGAAAGAACTGAGAGAATGGGGTGAGAGGTGTCACAATTATGTGCCCCTAATGGTACATCACATGCCTTAGCTCTTCCATTGGCTTATAAACTCTTTGAGGTCCAAGAACACCATATGAGTAATTGAATGTATATGTAGCATCAAGCATATTCACTACATATAACAGATGCTCAAGAAATACAAATTAAAGATTTTCAACTGCAAATAAAGGAAAATCATATACTAGAAATCTCAAGAGAAGTTACCACTTGTGAAAGTTTCTAAGAGAAACGATGACTCAAAAAACAAAATTCTAAAAGTAAAATACAAATGATGCAATTAGAAACGATTCTGATGGCAGAGGTGACTGGAAAAAGAAGTTACAGAAACGATGAAGACTGTATAAGAGGAATTCTACATAAGGTCATATTATATATATATACATACATATATATATAATAGCACATATAAAAAAGATAGAAGAAAGGACGCAGAACCAAGATGAATATAAAATAGTGTTTGCAAAGCACTTTCAGATACATAATTTCATTAGAGAGTAACCCTGCTGTCCTTGGTCTTTTCTTGTTCAGCATTTTGACACTAAATTGCAAAAGGACATAAGAAACAGTGCTTATTAAATCTGTGAATCTGTGACTGACACAAAACTGGGATTTAAAAATGTCTCCATAGGTTTAATAGATGAGCCAAGACTGTCAAGATGAAATATAATAAACCAAAGGTAAAGATGCTTAGATTCAGAAACGGAGCTATTAAAGTGCAGGGTGAGGGACAGATCTTTAAAGGAAGTCGATATGAAATTCACGTAAAGGTGTTAATTGTCCCCATGATCCCAAGGGTCAACAATTTCAGGGCTGCAATCTCAGCATTCAGTAATAGAAAAGAACACCAAGTTTAACAGCTTCAGTGAATTATCTTGTCCTTATCAAATCACACCTGTAATATATTATGTCTCACTCTGAAATCTATTGAAACATGTCTGTAGACAGATACCCAAGGAAAGTACGGCCAAGCCCAACCACTGCATATTGAAAAAAAAAAATGGTTGGAAAGAAAAAAGTGGAAACTTTATTTTGGGAAAGAGATAATACACAGGTGAGATATTTTCAAATATTCTTTGTAAGGTGTGGGAGATGGAGGAGTTAACACCAGAGAACATGATGTGAAGTGAAGGCCAAGAGCAACATTAGGAACATGCTATCTGAATAGTCCTTCAGGAGGAGGGGCTGTAGGAGGCAGTGAGTTCATCGTTTGCTAAGAAGTTCATTCTATATGGCTCTCAAAGATGACAACACCCCCCATCCTCATCCTGTTCACAGCTGGCTTGCAGGATCTTGGTTCCCCACCAGGGATCCAACCCAGGGTCCTAGGAGTGAAAGTGCCAAGTCATAACCACTGGACTGTCAGGGAATTCCCCAAGATGATATTCTTGTGTGGGATTTAAGACTGGAAGGGATGGTCACGAAGATATCTCCAAATATTATGGTCCTTTTGGGACTGCCTCTAATAAGGAGAAGGAAATGACAACCCACTCCAGTATTCTTGCCGGGAGAATCCCATGGACAGAGGAGCCTGGAGAGCTACATGGATAGAGGAGCCTGGAAGGCTACAATCCGTGAGATGGCAAGAGTCGGACACGACTTTGCAACTAAAACACCACCGCCACTAACAAGGAAGCCAGGTTTATGCTCGCCCTGCTTCAAAGGGAAAGCAACTTGCCTGCACCCTCAGAGTGAAGCTCTGCTTAGAAAGGTCTCTTCCAAAGTGATGAGATAAATACAAACATGCATCATCGCTAAATTTATAACGTGATAAATGTTTAAGATCGAATATAAATGAGAAAATTTACCTCATTCTTTAGGACTATAAGGAGAAATATGTTTCTCTTCCAACACACAAGTATGGGGGGAGGGTAGTTTTAATCATCTTTTCAGTATTTTCTAGTCTCTTATTTTCACATTTGACCAAGGGAACTGTAACTTCCCCTAAAACTCTAAAAATATGTGCATTTAAATTTTACTATTAATTTACTATATGCTATGAGGTCTTTGCTAAGTCTTTGGGCAAAAGCACAACTTGATTTTCTTCTTTACTGAATAAATGCATTAGCCAAGTTGGTGCTGCCTAGGTGTAACTGAGCTCAGAATAAAATAAAAGCCAATTTTAATATTTTATTTCTGTACTTTATTATTTTCCAAGTTTATCTACACATTATTTAGGTTGGCCTTCAAAATAGTCTTAAAGAGGCAGGTAGCACTGTTATTTGATGATGTTTCTGAGGCCCAGATATAAGTCATTTGCACAAGGCCATGACACTATTTTTTATCTTTTCATCCTGTTATGGGGTTCTCTGCTTTATTGACTATGCCAAAGCCTTTCACTGTATGGACCACAACAAACTCTGGAAAATTCTTCAAAAGATGGGAATACCAGATCTCCTGGCCTGCCTCTTGCGAAATCTGCATTCAGGTTAGGAAACAACAGTTAGAACTGGATATGGAACAACAAACTGGTTTCAAATAGGGAAAGGAGTACTTCAAGGCTATATATTGTCACCCTGCTTATTTAACTTATATGCAGAGTACATCATGAGAAACGCTGGACTGGAAGAAGCACAAGCTAGAATCAAGATTGCCAGGAGAAATATCAATAACCTCAGATAGCAGATGACTTCACCCTTATGGCAGAAAGTGAAGAAGAACAAAAGAGCCTCTTGATGACAGTGAAAGAGGAGAATGAAAAAGTTCGCTTAAAGCTCAACATTCAGAAAACGAAGATTATGGCATATGGTCCCATCACCTCATGGCAAATAGATGGGGAAACAGTGAAACAGTGACAGATTTTATTTTGGGGGGCTCCAAAATCACTTCAGATGATGACTGCAGCCATGAAATTAAAAGAGGCTTACTCCTTAGAAGAAAAGTTATGACCAACCTAGATAGCATATTAAAAAGCAGAGACATTACTTTGCCAACTAAGGTCCATCTAGTCAAAGCTACGGTTTTTCCAGTGGTCATGTATGTATGTGACAGATGGACTATAAAGAAAGTTGAGTGCTGAAGAATTGATGGTTTTGACCTGTGGTGTTGGAGAATACTCTTGAGAGTCCCTTGGACAGCAAGGAGATCCAATCAGTCCATCCTAAAGGAAATCAGTTATGAATATTCATTGGAAGGACTGATGCTGAAGCTGAAACTCCAATACTTTGGCCACCTGACGAGAAGAAATGACTCATTGGAAAAGACCCTGATGCTGGGAAAGACTGAAGGCAGGAGGAGAAGGGGACGACAGAGGATGAGATGACTGGATGGCATCAACAACTAGATAGACATGAGTTTGAGTAAACTCCAGGAGTTGCCGATGGACAGGGAGGCCTGGCGTGATGCAGTATATGAAGTCACAAAGAGTCGGACATGACTGAGTGACTGAACTGAACTAAACTGATGACACTATTTGTAGTAGAGAATTTCTGACTCCTTGTGTCTCTTTCCATTCAAATTTGTTTTTCTAATTTATATAAAAAGTTACACAGGCATAAGAAACTTCAACCAAGTTGTGTCAAAGAAGGAAACAGATATCCCTAAAATGATAAGAATAACAAGAAATAAACTGTAAATTCTATTCATAGGATTCAAATTGGTAAATAATTTATGCACACGTTTTCTACTTTATATTATAGCTAAGGGCTATATATGCTTAAATTTACCTCAGCATATCAAAACTGGATAAGCTGAACAGAATATGTATTTTATTTATTTATTTTTTTTTTTATTTTTCAGTGGGTTTTGTCATACATTGATGTGAATCAGCCATAGAGTTACACGAATTAATGCAAGTTAGAGACATAGTTTCAAAATGTACATGTATTCCTATTGATGTTGGCTTGACTTTACTATTATTTAGATCATTTTATTAAAATACATGATGGTTTTCTAACCTGCTATTTCTTAATGAATGCAATAATTTAGTGACAGTGAGTACTCAAAATTAGGATGAAAATTTTCTCATCTCATCAGTAAGGTTCTCTCGACTTATAATCTTAATACCCTAGCTCTGCTTGCACTCATTCCTCTACCTCATTCCACTACCTTTATTATGATTTAGTATTTCACTGTCCCTCACCTGCATTAATGCAACAGCCTCACAAGTGGGATCTGTGCTCCTGTCTTATCACAAGACAACATAGTTTCCATATTTTCATTTACCACCACTGTCATGATTATCTCTATAAAATGCAAATCAAAATATGTGTCACATATAAAATTCTAGTATGGCATACGAGTCCCATAAGCATCTGTCTCCCACCATTCTTCATGCCTTAAGCTCCATGCATACTAACCATATACTTTTGAAGACAACTTTGAAATTTCGAATTATGTTTGCAAACCCTCAAAACAACTTCCCTTTTCGATATGTGAGGCCTCTGAATTGGATGCTTCTTCAACATAGAGTATCCTTATCCTTCTTCTTTGTCTAGTTAATGCCTCATTTCTAAATTTAGCTTAAATAACTGAGACTCCTTCATAGCTCAGATGGTAAAGAATCTGCCTGCAGTGCAGGAGACCAGGGTTCAATCCCTGCGTCAGGACAATTACCTGAAGAAGGGAATGGCTACCCGCTCTAGTATTCTAGCCTGGAGAACCTCATGGCCAAGAGGACCCTGACGGGCTATAATCCATGGGGTCGCAAAGAGTCAGACAGGACTGAGCGACTATCACTTTCACTTTTCACTTTCAAGAGGAAAAAATTAAGAATAGATTACATAATCAAATCTACACACACACACACAAATATTCTGGCTAATGATGGCTAATGTGGAAGAAAAGAAACCAGTTAAGAGATGCTTTCCATAGTCCAGGATGTAGATGCAATTTTTGGAACAGGATGGTGGCAGGGGCAAAAATGGAACTTCATACAGATCTGTTTGATGTGCCCCCCGCCCCCCCCCACACACACACAAAAAACAAAAACCAGCATTTGGAATTGTGACTCTATCACTTAAGAGTTTTATGACTTAGGGAAAAGTCATTTTACCTAAACACCAATGACCTCATCTCATATATTTTACATGAGAATTAAATGAGATCATGTAAGTAGAGTTCAAACAAAAGCTTGGAATGAAGCTGGTAGTCAAAGGGGCAGCTTACCTTTGAAAACTATCAAGTCTAGTTTGTTCAAGGTTAATTTAAAAAGCTGGTAAGTACTTCAGATATTGGAAATGAACTTATAGAAAAAAAATGGCTCCCTAAGTTCATATTAACAGAAAACATGATGTTTAAAAAAATAAAGGTTTAGATCATCTTAATTATGAGCTAAAGAAAAACAGAATAACAAGACCTGCAGTCTGTGTATGCTTAGATCTTAGTTCCTCACACTTCCCCCACCATCCTTGGCCAAGTGAATTAAATTCTTGCATTATCAAATATTTTTTATTAAAAGGAAGCACTGGGCTATATAATGATATCATTTCTTCTCATTTTAGAGTTGAACATCTAGATAACAAGTGCCCAATCTGTGCAGGGCATTCTATTGAGGACTACTCTTGTACCAACCAGATGTGAATCTTCTGCTTGATTAACATACAAATATGTAAATTTTTGACAGAATTACAGCAATCAGAGAAGGAAAGGCAACGTCAAATTCTCTGAAAAATTTGCCAAACAATGTCATTTTGGAGGTCTATGTTAATGAAAACTATACATTAAAATATATTTATCACACATATATTTATAAAAGTAAATGGAGGAACAGGAAAGAACTAACGTTCAAAAACAGAAAAATGGTTAGGTGAAAAAGAGTCGACTAGAACAATATGCTCTAATCATCAAAAGTAAAAGTTATGTAGTATGTATTTACATAAAAAATTAGAATGCTAGTTTTTTTTAAAAAATCACAAAATACTATCTTTTTAATAACTAATCCTATATACCAAGTCCACACTTAAACTATATTTCCTGCGGTAAGCCTGTCCTGACACCTAAATTTGGTAACTTTGGTTAATCCATCATATTTTAGCCTCCCTATAATATAAACTTAATATTTATGGTAACATGTTTTATGTCTACCCATCTTCTTGCAAGATTTGCATTATCTACCACACTGCTCTCAGGATTCATCAAAGTACTCCAGGCTTACATCACTAAAATGTTTGTAAATTTAACAAACTTTGCTAAAAGTAAGTTTGAATACAACCAACAACTTGAAGGGAATTATTACAGTTAATATCTGCTGAAGTGGTGATAAGCAATTAGAATTTTATTTTCCCATTACAGAGTTTAATCAGCATTTTTATAACACTTGTGTAATAAAAAGGTCAACATCAAAAGACAGCCATTTAAAAAAGTCTATTGCTTTCTATGGCTTTATCTGTATACCTAATAATGAATAGAATTGATGATTAAAAAGACAATTGTAATGGTCAAATATCAGACAGAACTTGGGGCAAAAAGGGCTATAGATTGAATTAAGAGGATCAATTTTCATGTTTTAAGACAATTTACAACTACTGTGATTTCAGCAATTAAAACTGCTAAGATTCTTTCAGAAAACTATCTTATTAAAGTAATTATTTTCACTTATTTACAACAAAATATTACTTTCTTAATCTTTTTCCAGGATAACCATAGATGTTTAAAAAACTTATTACTCTAAAATTATTGCTAAGTATATGGAAAAATAAACATTATACATAAAGAAATTTTAACCTTAGAGCTTTAAAACAGGTGTGGACAAAATCTTTTAATTCAAAAAATCATTTCTTCCACAGAACTTGATATTCCATAGACCATCAAGAGATGTTCATGAATTATTTAACAAAGATACTAAATTACTGAAGTTACAAAAGTATTTTCACTTTAATATTCTTTCTTGTACTTAGTAGGAAACTATTACTGTAAAAAATGAGAATAAAAAATAAAAATAAAAAAAAAAGAATAAGGGATACAGTTTTTGATAGGCTGATTGATTAATTGCAAAAAGTTAGCATAACTGAGCTTACAGGTGTAAACTCTCATTCTGTATTTTTAACTGTAATTCATGTTCATTTTTAAAAGATGCCACTATGTGAATAAATAGTTAATTCATGTATTGAGCTGAAGGGGACATTTTAAGCCAAAATGGATGGGTATTTAGAATTGTTGGTTAGTGAGTTCATTTTTTGAAAGGCCTCACAAAAACAACATACTTGATCAATTTTTCATGGAGTCATTAAAATTCAAGTTGCCATTTTTGTCAAAGTGATAAAAATGTCTCTCATCTAAAATGCTCAGACATTCAACTGAGTTAAGAACATTAGAACCTAGAGACTCATAAAATATTTTGGCTTCAAGATAGAAGACAGCTATAAAATTTGGAGACTTTCCCAATCTTATGCAGCAGATTGGATGGATTCTCTTAATGATGAAGAATTAAGAATGTAAGAAGCCTAGAAAAGACTGTATTTCTTACATGCAATGGAAATCTGAGAATTAACTAAAGGACTTAAAAACATTTATGGGATCACACAATATCTTTTATTCTTATTAAGAGGTAGATAGACAAATGAGTTTCAACTTATCTTTACAGTTGAACTCTTTTTGTTCACTTTTTGAAAAGGATAAATAGTTTTGTTTTTTCATCTTTGAGAGTCTTAGAGTTCATTAAGATGATATACGAGGTTCAAATATTGTTAAACATTTTTTGCTGAGTGATTCTATTTAGTCTTTTATTTTACTCTGGATCATAGGATCTTTTTAGTTGTTAGTCTAAACTCTCAGAGCCATTTTATTTGTATTTTCTTCAAAAAGAAGGAATACAAACTAATTCTGTCTGCATGCACTTTTTGTAATTGCTGACCCTGCAAATTTATCCAATAAACATGACTAATGGCAGACTGCCCAAAGTGAGGTTCAGCCTTTTAGAGTCTGTAAAAGCCACATACAAAGGAGTGACACTGCCAACATCACCACCAGAAACTTCCTATTAAATGAAGACTGAACTGAAAATTAGGATAGGCCTATGTTACTGCAGTGCCATGAAAACAAAGCAGATGCTTCACCTGAAATGAAAGAATAAAAGCTCATCCATATTTTAATGTAATTTTTGTGTGATTAAACCTAGAAGAAATTCCTAAAGAAGAACTTCAGGAGAAACAAAAATTATTTTCTTGTAAAATAGATCATAGGCAAAATTACAGAAAAGGGCAAAGTGAATTTAGATGGTTTTTTTCCAATAGACGTGTCATCCTCTCAATAAACCCTAACTGTCACAATGAACTTTTTCCTGAAACACTCTGGAAAAAAAGGCTGTGGGTCTCGTCACACAGAGATGTTGAAAGACTTCTGAGCAAAGATGTAAAGAGGGTGAATTTTTCTCTTTACTCTTAGTCTTTTGGCCACTTTTCCCTTTTCAGTATTCATTCCTTAAGTGACAAGACGGTAAATATTTCATCTTATCACACAATGTCAAATTCAGTTCCATCTGCAATTGGCCTTTCTGCAGTGAGAGGAAAATTGCATTTAAGATCATTTGGTCACAACCCTAATAAAAGTGAAAGTGAACGTGAAGTTGCTCAGTCTGTTCGACTGTTTGCAACCCCATAGGCTATATATAGCCCACTAGACTCCTCTGTCCATGGTATTCTCCAGGCAAGAATATTGGAGTGGGTTGCCATTTCCTTCTCCAGGGAATTTTCCTGACCCAGGGATGGAACGCAGGTCTCCTGCATTGCAGGCAGATGCTTTAACCTCTAAGCCACCAGGGAAGCCCTAGTAAACTCATATGCTATACAACCTTAATATATTCATATTTAAACAGTTTAACCATAATGTGTAGGATGCTTTATAAGTTTGAGCCTCATGTAAGAGGAAAAGGTGAAAAAACAGAATTATCTGACAGAGGAGAATATGGTGTGTCAAAACCTAAAAGGTCTTTGAAAGATAAGTGATTGATTCCTGTGATGGCCATTAAAAGTCAAAAGGATAGGAAAAAATGAATGACATTTTTTTTTTGGTTGTGGAGAGGGTATGACTGTGTAGATCACAACAAACGGTGGAAAATTCTTAAAGAGATGGGAATACCAGACCGCATGACCTGCCTCCTGAGAAATCGGTATGAAGGTCACAAAGAAAGAGTTAGAACTCAACATGGAACAACAGACTGCTTCCAAACTGGGAAAGGAGTTCGTCAAGGCTGTATATTGACACCCTGCTTATTTAACTTATATGCAGAGTGCATCATGAGAAATGCTGGGCTGGATGAAGTGCAAGATGGAATCAAGATTGCCAGGAGAAACGTCAATAACCTCAGATATGCAGATGACACCACCCTTATGGCAGAAAGCAAAGAAGAACTAAAGAGCCTCTTGATGAAAGTGAAAGAGGAGAGTGAAAAAGTTGGCTTAAAACTCAACATTCAGAAAACTAAGATCATGGCATCTAGTCCCATCACTTCATGGCAAACAGATGGGGAAACAATGGAAACAGTGAGCCCCAAAATTTTGGGGGCTCCAAAATCACTGTAGATGGTGACTGCAGCCATGAAATTAAAAGACACTTACTCCTTGAAAGGAAAGTTATGACCAACCAAGACTGCATATTAAAACAGGGACATTAATTTGCCAACAAAGGTCTGTCTAGTCAAACGTATGATTTTTCCAGTAGTCGTGTATGGATGTGAGAGTTGGACTATAAAGAAAGCTGAGTGCCGAAGAATTGATGTTTTTGAATTGTGCTGTTGGAGAAGACTCTTGAGAGTCACTTGGACTGCAAGGAGATCAAACCAGTCAATCCTAAAGAAAGTCAGTTATGAATATTCATTAGAAGAACTGATGCTGAAGCTGAATTTCCAATACTCTGGCCACCTGATGCGAAGAACTGACTCATTTGAAAAGACCCTGATGCTGGGAAAGACTGAAGGTGGGAGAATGGGACGACAGAGGATGAGATGGTTGGATGCCATCACCAACTCGATGGACATGAGTCTGAGTAAGCTCCAGAAACTGGTGATGGACAGGGAAGTCTGGAGTGCTACAGTCCATAGGGTTGCAAAGAGTCAGACACGACTGAGTGACTGAACTGAACTGAACTGAGGGTATGACCAAGTAGTTTAGACTACTGCTCATATACAATTACGGGGTACATTCGGCTTTAGCTTCAATATCATAATGCCTTTACTGAAATTCTTGCACTATAGACATTCTTCTAGTTATTATTTCTAGTATGTTCCTGAAAGGATTCATGTGTGCTACTCATCCTAATGCATATTAGCAAGAGTTACATTTCACATTGTGTATTTGTTATTTAACAAAGATTGTATTCTACCAAACTATGGCTTAGGAGTGGGATGTTTTTATTGACAAGAATTGGGACAGGAGGATGAAGGCATTATATAGAAAAGATAAGCAGAGGTGAAATTTCATGGATTCCTTTGAATAATCATAAAATGGCATAATTAGGGAAACACATATTGAAAACAATATCTGAGAGAAGCAAAGATTTACTTATCAGCATCAAATAGTGATAGTCCTTACCCAATTGCAAGTCAAGCTATTTAAGTAATATCATGCCCTTTTATCTAATTAATGTTATTAATATTATGATCATCAATCATACTTGATACCACAGGGGATTCTAAGAGGAAGCATTTTTTAATAAGTAGATAAAAGCACTACCAAATAAATAACTTATGAAAAATGTCAACCAACTGCATCCTACTTTCTGTTTTGAAAATAGATGGCTAATATTTTGAACAATAACTTTTTCCAAAATGTTTTTTTCAGCTTAATACAAGAGAAAGCAAGAATATATAAAAACTGGGTGGTTATGGGTAAACAGTCATTATTCCAGAGAAAGAAAAGAGTGTGTGCAGCATAAAGGAATGTCCTTTGATGTCCTAGATGTCCTATGAAGTAGACATTTATCCTGACATATCTTAAAATATTTTTTTTAAATAAAGCAACATGTTTCAATGGAGACTGAGAAACAGTATTTGGCCAAACGCACTGAAATAATTACACAGATGTGGCAATTTACCAACTCTTGACAAATAGATTGGGTTGAGACTATGAAAGGTATACATTTAAAAAATCATCTGCTCCCAAGCAAAGTAAGTCAGAAAAACAAATATTGTCTCCTAACACATACATGTGAAATCTAGAAAAATGGTATAGATGACCTTATTTCCAAAGCAAAAATAAAGACACAGACATAGAGAATAAATACATGAATACCAAAGAGTAAAAGGTGGGTGGGAGGAATTGGGAAATTGGGATTTGGCACATGTACTCCACTGATATTATGTAGAAAATAGATCAGTAATGAGAATCTACTGTAAAGATAAGGAACTCTATTTAATGCACTGTGATCACCTGAAAGGGAAAGAAGCCCCAGAGGAAGGGGATATACGTACATGTATGGGTAATTCACTCTGATGTGCCGCAGAAACTAACACAGCATTGTAAAGCAACTATATTCCAAAGAAAAATTAATTTAAAAATAAATTTTAAAAAAAGCTTTACCCCCAAAAGCATGGCACAACAACTGGGGGATTAAGGAAGACTTCTAGGTCTTACTTTTGAGACAACTGACTAGTTTCCATGTGTCCGACAGTGAAAAATATCTTGTAAGTGTTAGAAGAGATAGGAAGGTATCTTGCTAGGCCAGACTTAACTATCGCATTATACGTAAATATGAACCTTGTGGATCAAGATGCAGTCAAATGTCAACTGTCTCCAAACAACAGATAAAGTAATGCAAGCAAATGGGAGTCAGAAAACAGGAGTTAAAGTGCTGGGTTCCAAAACAGATAGCCCTGGTTTCTCATGCTGACTATACTTTTTAATAGCTGACTGTACTTTATTATTATTTAATAATAAAGAGAATAACCTTTAAGTCTCCAGTTTATCATCCCTAAAATGTAAATACTAATTCAAGGCACCTTGTTATGTGGTCACATAACTTAAGTGAAAGGGACTCTGTACCTACATATATGTGCTCATTAAGACATAACTACAGCTGACTTCATTATTAACACTAAACTACTATCTGCTATGAAATGAGAAAGGAAAAGGACGGAGCCCCAAGGCAATAGATCGCAGTGCTGTTCCTTAGCATTAAAATCAATAAAAGCAACAATTCAAGACTGTTTTAAAAAAATGAAAAATTTGACAAAATGCAGAAAAAAAATAGACAAATTTGGTGCTGGAAAATCTATAAGGCCTTTGAATGGCAGTAACTGATTACTGAGATACTGAGGTGTGAAATAAAAAGTCAAAAAGTAGGAAGAATGAATGAGCCTTTTGTAATGGCTATGGAGAGACAATGAATTAAGAACTGATATGAATTAAGAACTAATTATCAAAAAAAAAGAACTAATTATCACAGAAATAAATTCTTGAATTTCATTATTACATGTTATATATTAATGATAATATATTCTTGAAAGTATGCTTACAATTTTAAATATCTTATCCATCTTTACTTGGGTTATATCCACTCTCAGCAATAGAAGGAACATATTTATAATGTCCTATAGAAAGAAGTGGGCTGCCCAAGTGGTGCTAGTGATAAAGAAGCCACCTGCCAATGCAGGAGACATAAGAGACGTGAGTTTGATCCCTGGGTCGGGAAGATCCCATGGAGGCGGAAATGGCAACCCACTCCAGTATTCTTGCCTGGAGAATCCCATGGACAGAGGAGCCTGGTGGGCTACAGTCTATGGGGTCGCAGAGAGCTGGACACAGCTGAAGCGACTTAGCACACACACATGCACACATCAAAGGGAGTATGTGTACTTATTAAACTACAGAAAGATAAAAGAAAAACTGCTCAAATTACCACTTAAAAAATACTGTAATTTAGTATGTCCCTGTCTCTTTAATTATTACAAGTCAATTCACATGAGCTTATGAATGTTATTTCTAAAGCCCAAATGGAAATTATTTCAGCTTTCTTTGTTACATGTTAGAACAAATCGTAGCTAAAGGTGTTAGCTAATTGATAATGAAATATAAATGTCTTAATCTGTTTCAAAGGTTTTTAGTTTGTAATTTGGTAGCCTCAAAAGAAAAATGTTCCAAACTTAAAGGCTATTTCACTCTTACTAAATGTGACAAATTAGGTATGCCTTTCAACATTTTCAAATCATCTGAATAAGATACTTTTTAAAAAGATCACTCCTTTTTTTTCTTTTTTTACCATGACCACAGAATAAAAATATTCATTTTCTTGAGCACAAATAAGCATCCACCTAATGGAGAATTCCACGGATTGTATAGCCAAGGGATCGCAGAGCTGGATACGACTGAGAGACTTTCTCTTTCACTACTAGATTAGTAACCAAGAACTTTTTTTTTTTTTTGGCTGAACCTCACGGCATGTGGGACCTTAGTTCAGGGATCAAATCTGTGCCCATTCATTTCTTTTATCAGAAGTTGCCATTAGAATTTTTTTTTTTACTGTATTGTGGTAAGAACACTTAACATGAGACCTGCTCTCTGAACAAAAAATCAGGTTTCTAACACAGCAGCAGCATCTGTCACACAACGTTGTAGAGCAGATCTTTACACTTAAGCATGTTGCCCAACTGAAAATGCACATTTCATTTCCCATTCCCCCTAGCCCCTTGCCACTAGCATTCTATTCTTTGCTTCTATGAGTTTGACTATTAATATTTTACATAGCTCATACAAGAGAAAGCACACAGTATTTGTTCTTCTGTGACTGGCTTATTTCACTTAGCATAATTTCCTCAAGCAGAATTTTACTAAAAACTTACAGCAAAGGTTTTGGTCTATTTTTGAGTCTTTTTTGGAGGGATTTTCTTTGCTGCTTTGTCTTTTGCCTTCTTTTCCAATATTAAACAATATCAATATATATCTCAAAAATAAACATATTGAGATATATTTAAATGTATAATATCACATACATATTCTCTTCAAACATTTTATATATATAAAATTATATAATAAAATCTTAAAGGATGAAAAGAGTAAAATGATTTAAATAAGATTCAGCTTTATCAGAAACAAAAAGGTATGATGAGAATATATTAAAGTTGCATTACAGGTAAACTGAAGGTTATAAGATTACTAAGTGTGTTAAGCTGTACCATGATAAAAACATTAGTGAAGAATAAAGGTTGTATGTGAGTGACTTGAAATAATAGCTCTCTATAATAATAGAATAGTTTCAGACAGAAATTTCTCTAAATATGCATATGTATAACAGGTATAAAATACTACATAATATTATTCTAAAAGAATACTACAATCTTGTGGTATATTTAAAAACCATATACAGGTATACTTTGTTTTATTGCACCTCACTTTATTGTACTTCACAGATACTGTGTTTTTTTTTTCTTGCTGTTGTTTACAAAACAAAACTTCATGACAACTCTGCATCGAGCAGGCCTATTGGCACAATTTTTCCAACAGCATTTGCTCACTCCAAGTCTTTGTATCACATTTTGATAATTCAAATGATATTTCAAGTTTTTTTTATAATTATTATGCTTGTTACTGTGACTTGTGATCAGTGATCTTTGATGTTACTATTGCAGGTTTTTAGGATGCCACAAACTACCCAAATAAGATGGTAAACTTAACTCATAAATGTGTGTGTGTTCTCCACTGAATGGCTGCTCCACTGTCTCTCTCTTCTCTTTGGGCCTCCCTATTCCCCGAGACACAACAATATTTAAATTATGCTAATCAATAAGCCTACAACAGCTTCAAAAACACATATTGTTCAAGTGAGAGGAAAAAGATCACATATCTCACTTTAAGTCAAAGACAGAAATGACTGCGCTAAGTGAGGAAGGCTCATGGAAAGCCAAACGTGTCTTCGCTTAGTCGTGAGCAACTCTTTGCGGCCCCATGGAATGTAGCCTACCAGGCCTCTCCACCCATGGGATTTTCCAGGCAAGAGTACTGGAGTGGGTTGTCATTTCCTTCTCCAAGGGATCTTCCCGACCCAGAGATCAAACCTGGGTCTCCCACATTGCAGGCAGACGCTTTACCCTCTAAGCCACCAGGGAAGCCAAGACAGGTTGAAATCCAGACTCTTATGCCCAATGATTAGCTAAGTTGTGAATGCAAAGGAAAAGTTCTTGAAGGCAATTAAACATACTAATCCAATGAACACATGATGGATAAGAAAGTGAAAGAGGCTTACTGCTGATTTGGAGAAAGATTAGTGGTCTGGATAGAAGATCATACAAACCACAACATTCCCTTAAGCCAAAGCCTAATTCAGATCAAGTCCCTAACTCTCATCAATTTTAGAAAGGCTGAGAGAGGTGAGGAAGCTTCAGAAGTAAAGTTTGAAGCTAGCAGAGTTGGTTCACGAGGTTTAAGGAAAAAAAGCATCTCCATAACATAAAAGTGCAAAGTGAAGCAGCAAGGACTGATTTACAATCTGTATAGTTAAGATCATTATTGAAAATGACTACAGTAAACAACAAATTTTTTTACTTAAACAAGACAGCCTTGCATTGCAAGAAGATGTCATTTAGAACTCTCACAGATAAAGAGGAGAAATCAACGGCAGGCTTCGAAGCTTCAAAAGACAGGATGACTCTCTTGTTAGGGGCTAATGCCAGCTGGGGACATGAATTTGAAGCCAGTCTTCATTTACCCATTCCAAAATCCCTATGGCCTTTAAGAACTATGCTAAATCTATTCTGTCTCTGTTCTATAAGTGGAACAATAAGGCCAAGAGACAGAACATTTGCTTACAACATGGTTTACTGGATATTTTAAGCCCACTATTGAGACCTATTGCTCAGGAAAAAAAACAAACAAAATAAAAGTGGTTTTCTAAAAATATTACTGCTTTTCTTCACAGAATTAAAAGAAAAAAATGTATAATTTGTACGGAAACATAAAAGACCCCAATAGCCAAAGCAATCTTGAGAAAGAAAAACAGAGCTGGAGGACTCAGTCTCCCTGACTTCAGAATATACTACAAGCTACAGTCATCAAAACAGTATATTACTGGCACAAAAAACAGAAATACAGATCAGTGAAACAGCAGAAAGCCTAGACATAAGCCCATGTACCTATGGTCATCTGATCTATGGCAAAGGAGGTTAAGAATAAACAATGGAGAAAAGAGTCTCTACATAAGTGGTGCTGGGAAAACTGGACACCTACATAAAAGAATTTTTTTACAGAATTAAGACAAACAAAAAAAGAATGAAATTAGAACACCTCCTAACACCATACACAAAAATAAGCTGAAAATGGATTAAAGACCTAATCATAAGCCCATACACGATAAAACTCTTAGAAGAAAACATAGGCAAAATACCCATTGACATAAATCGCATAAAGAGCTTCTTTGATCTCCTCCTAGACTAATGAAAATTTAAAAAAAAATAAACATTTAATTAAACTTAAAAGCTTTTGTACAGCAAAAGAAACTAAAAACAAAAGAAAACCACTCAGAATGAAAGAAAATATTTGCAAGTGAAGCAACAGACAAGAGGTTAACTCCAATATATGAAGTCATGAAGCTCAATACACACACACACACACACACACACACACACACATATATATATATATATGATTTGATTGATGAAGAACTCAATCAAACAGTGGGTGGAAGATCTAGACAGACATTTCTCCAAAGACATATTATAGATGGCCAACAGGCACATGGAAAAATGCTCAATATCACTAATTATTAGAGAAATGCAAATCAAAACTATAATGAGGTATCACCTCACACTGGTCAGAATGGCCATCATCAAAAAATCTACAAACAATAAATAATAGAGACAGTGTGGAGAAAAGGGAATCCTCCTACACTGCCGGTGATAATGTAAACTGGTACAATCATTTAGACAACATTATGGATGTTTCTTAATAAACTAAAAATAGAACTACCCATTCCTCCCATTCCTGGGCACATACCCAGAGAAAATCATAATTCAAAATGATACATGCCTCTCAGTAGTCATTGCAGCACTGCTTAAAATAGCCAAGACATGGAAGCAACTTAAATGCTCATCAACAGAGGAATGGATAAAGAAGAGGTGGTACATATATACAATGGAATATTACTTGGCCATAAAAAGAACAAAATAAAGTCATTTGCAGCAACAAGGATTGGACCTAGAGTCTGTCATACTGAATGAAGTAAGTCAGACATAGAAAGGCAAATATCATACAATATTGCTTATATGTGAAATATAAAAAGGGTACAAATGAACTTATTTACAAAACAGAATTTAAGTCACAGAGGTAGAAAACAAACTTCTGGTTTCCAGGGGATATGGAGGCAAGGAAGGGATAAATTAGGAGACTGGGACTGCCATATACACACTACAACATATAAAACAGACAATAAGAACCTGCTCCACAGCCCAGGGAGCTCTACTCAATACTCTGTAACAGCCTATGTGGGAAAATAACCTAAAAAAAAGAGTGAAAACACACACACACGTGTGTGTGTGTGTATAACTGATTCACTTTGCTGAACACCAGAAACTAGCACAACAGTTTAAATCAACTGTACTCCAATAAAATTTTTAAAGTATATAAAATATATCAATGCTCATTGATCATGCACCTGGTCTCACAAGAGCTCTGATGGGGATGCACAATGAGATTAATGTTGTTTTCATGCCTGCTAACACAATATCCATTCTGCAGCCCATTGATCAAGAATAATATTGATTTTCAAGTCTTAATATATAGGAAATAACATTGCATAAGGCTATAGCTGTTATCAAAACTGGTTCCTCTCATGAATTTGGGCAAAGTAAGTTTAAAATCTCCTAGACGCCATGAAGAACATTCATGATTCAAGGGAAAACGCTGAAATATTAACATTCATAGGCGTCTAGAAGAGAGTGAATTCAACTCTCATGGATGACTCTGAGGTGTTCCAGACTTCAGGGGAGGATGTAACTGCTTATGTGGTAGAAGAGCAAAAGGGCGAGAGAAGTGGAGCCTGAAAATGTGGCTGAATTGCTGCAGTCTCATGATAAAACTTTAAGGGATGAGGAGTTTCTTCTCATGGATCAGCAAAGAATGTGGTTTTTTGAGATGGAAACTGCTCCTGGTGAAGATGCTATTAAGATTGTTGAAATGATAATAAAACATTTAGAACTTTACATAAACTTAGTTGATACTATAGCACCAGTGTTTGAGAGACTAACTCTAATTTTAAAGAAGTTCTTCTTTGTGGGTAAAATGCTATCAAATAGCATTGCATGCCACAGAGAAATTGTTTGTGAAAGCCAATCAATGTGGCAAAACCTGCATTGTTGTCTTATTTTAAGAAATTATCACAGCTGCCCCAACCTTCAGCAACCACCATACTGGTCAGTCAAAAATACCAGCATCAGGAAAGATCCTCTACCAGATAGCACTTTTTGCAATAAAGTATATTTAAATTACGTACATTTTATAGACATAATGCCATTACACACTCAACAGAATGCTATAGTGTAAGCACAGCATTTATAGCTACTAGAAAAGCAAAAAATATATGTGTGACTCACGTTACTGTGATATTTGCTTCACTGTGGTGGTCTGGAACTGAATCCCCAAATCTCTAAGATATGCCTGCATTTAAAAATTAACTTAAAAATAATAAAGCACTCATTCAAAATCATCTACCTTTGCCAAAACGGAAAGGTTGTAATAAAACAAATACGATGATATACTTCAATAATACATAACCCTTTGAAATGAGTTGAGTGCCCAAAGACAGGGTGAGTAGAACAACGGAAGGAACACATTTTTATAGATGATGTTTCACTTTTCATATGATGACTAAAAACAAAATATGCAGCTGGTTCATAATCCTTGAAATCCAGAGGAAAGGCAGTTCTGAAGTCTCTGAAGACCCTGGCTCTTTCCAGCGATGCTCCGTACTCTAGTGCAGGGTTAGGCTTCATCCTGAGGTTGCTTCCTCTTGTGGTCGTACAATGCCTTCTGGAAGCACCTGCTTTCTCAATTCTGCCTGCTACACAGGAAGTGGCACAAGTTCCTCCCGAATCGTGAAAATGACCTTCCTCCACCTTTAATGGACTAATGCAGTTCACATGTCCACTTACAAAGTAGTAGCGAAATGTCAATTATTGATGTGCTTAAAACTGGGTTTTGAACCAGCTGCTAATAACACAGATGGAGTTACTATCACTGACTTAGATTAACCAAGACTAGGCTGTAGAGCTCTGGCCAATCACCTGAACTGCTGTATAGTCAGCTAAAGGTGGGGTGGATTTGATGAAACAAGCCATAATGTCTACCTGACGACACACTCCGTCAGGTAAATGAGTCACGATAAACAACTAATGCAAATATCTGAACTCTAAAAATTGATCATTTTATGTTACGGTTTTTAAAATGCACACTATGGCTAAGTACTTGTAAAATACAGGCTTAACACAGTTAAAATAATGAACATTTTTGCCTATTTTTAGCAAAAGACATATGTCTCTGCCCTGTGTAATCCGTGTCAGACACATCAACAGATAGGTACATAACCTGACATTTAATAATATGGTTGTTTAATTCAATAAGCTCAATGGTCACTTACGCTAGTGACACTGCAAACTGCAAGACAAAGAAGTACATATTCTAGAATTACATCCCATAACCATCTTATTATGAATCTACTATTTGTTAGGCATTTAAATCCAATAAAGTAGATGACCTTCTGACAGATGAGGAAGCTGAGGTTTAAAAGGCCAAGGAATTCCGCCATGGTCACTGGGTTAATGAAACAGATCCAAGACCACAGTTGGCTCTCTTATTATGAGTCTAATTATCTTTCACTATATACAATGCAATGCATCTGCATTTTATCCATGCCTAATAAGACTCTAAAAGTGGGCACTTTCTGTTTCAGTTTTGAGGGAGGTCACAAAAGCTGAAAGCAACACAAAAGGGACATGTATCCACATATTTCCCAGTGAGGGACTAGACCAGGAATGCAAGACTTGTGAGATTAGTGATCTAAAATGTATCCTATCATCCTTTTCCAGGCTAAGTATGAGGTCTGAAGATGAAGAAACCAGCAAAGAGACTTCTTTGGAAAAATCTGTAGGAATATTGCAGCATTTCCCCTCTTTACATCTCATACAAGAAAGAAGGGAAGTGACTATCTCTCTTTCACATTGAGGGAGAATTATCACTCATTGCTGGTCCTATAAACTGGCCAACATCTCTTAAAGCTATAGGGGAGGTTGGGCTGATACTGAAGCAAACCTTGGAAAAGTCTAAAGATAAAAAGCTATATGGCTTGTACGCCAATTAGGGACACAGAAAACAGAGAGGGTTGTCTGTTGTCACTGAGCGGCTAAGTCATGTCTGACTCTTTTGTGATCCCCGGACTGTAGCCTATCAGGCTTCTCTGTCCACGGAATTTTCTAGGCAAGAATACTGAAGGGAGTTGCCTTTTTCCTTCTGTCAATTACAAGTCAAAACTACCTACTTATAGCTGATCAGATATGAAACACTTGGTAGTGAACATGACTGGATTTATTTTCATTTACCCAAATACAGATAACAGAAAAATACCCAGAGGGTAAAACCAGAACCATGCATAGCAACACAGAGGAAATGCACTGGCTCTCTAATATTCAGAGAAACCGGTGTCTTTGATTAACTTTTCACAAGAAAAGGCAGTTTAAAATAGCCCCGATCCCAGAAAGTGCCAATACCAGAGAACACTGCTACCAAGAAAGTGAAGTTCTTCCTTGTCTTCAAGTCTCTTCCCTTTCTAACTCTAGCCCCAGATGAGAAACCAAGAAATAGTGTGTAGGGGAGGAGAAGACAGGATACGGGAAAAGAGAAAAAAGCTGAGTGCAATAGCCACTCTGCCTCCTAACTTTTGGCCTGAAATAAGACTGAGCTGCAAGAGAAAATTAAATTTAAATTAAAATGAAGAATTGAAAAAACATTAGGCTGGCCATTTAATTTCTGAAATTAAATTGCTATTTTAAGTAAAAGAGCCTGAAAAACATTTATATTATCTAACAGTAACTGAAGAAGTTGGGAAACTTGCATGAGATTCATCCAAATGGAAAGACAACACAGCCCACTTGGGGCATCAGGAAAAAGGAGTTCCGGTGTGATGAGTGTCCACTGCTGAGGGCTGTGCTTTCAAATAACTGGGTGTGTGTGCGTGCATGCCCAGTCGTGCCCAATTCTTTGTGACCCCGTGGACTGCAGCCCACCAGGCTCCTCTGTCCATGTGATTCTCCAGGCAAGAACACCGGGGAGGGTTGTTATTTGCTACTCTAGGAGATCTTCGTGACCCAGGGATCAAACCTGCATCTCCTGCGTCTCCTACAAGTGGATTCTTTACCACCGAGTCATCAACATACTGGTACACCAAAATAGTAACAGTAATAACAGTAATAACAACTTTATATTTGAATAAATTACCTTCCAACTAGTATATGTTTATGAACTGCACTTATTTTTTTGCACTGAATAACAAAGCTAAAGAACTAAAGTTTGAGGGTTATAAAATCTTGGTGCTTTCATGTTCTATTTTTGCAGTCTTTGATCTATTTAAATTTTTTCATCTGCCATTCCTTCTTGTATAAATAATACACATATGCTTCCTTTAACATCGTTATCTCAAATAAATATGACTTTGTCCTACAGAGGATATTTGGCAATATCAAGAGACATGTTTAGTTGTGACAACTGGTAGGTGCTACTGGCATGTAGCAGGTAATGGTCAGGAATGTTGATAAACACCCTACAATACACAGGACAGAATGCCACCATAAAGAATTATCTGGCTCCAAAATCAATGTTGCTGAAGTTGAGAGAACCTGCTATTAAGCAATATCTGTTAGAGCTATAAAATATGTAACATGGCAACTTTAAGATTTGACACAGAATAGATAATGAAGGCTGGTGTACTCTTAGGATGGATCTGACTGCAAGTAATGGAAAATAGAACTTAAACAGGCTTAAGAAAAATTATTAGCTGGAATAAGAGAAGCTGTGGTGAGAACAGGCACCAGCAAGGTTCAGAAGCTCAGGGACATCATCCTGGAGCCACGTTTTCTAATGTTCCTTAGTGCACTGTTAATTTTACTCTAAAGTTCGTCCCCGCCCACCCCACCCCACCATAATGATGCCAGCAAATTTAAAGCTACACATTTGGGAGACTTCCCTGAGGGCCAATGGCTAAGAATCCAGGTTCCCAATGCAGGTCCCCTGGGTTAGAATTCTCATCAGGGAACTAGATCCCACATGCCACAACTAAAAAAGATCCCAATGCTGCAACTAAGACCCTGTGCAGCCAAATAAATAAATAAACAAACATATATTTCTTAAAAGCTACATGTTTAGGGGTTTAACATCTAGTAGGAGACAGAAAAAACATCATTTTCATAGTTCTCAAACACAAGAATATTGTGTCCCAGATGTGCCCAGCAAATCTGTCCCCAATGTCCACTGACCCATCTAAAGCCTGTTCTGAACCATTCCCGAATTTATCACTGCAAGAAGAAAGATCACACATATTTGGCTTATGACGACTAAGTGGGGTATAATGGAAAGTGAGGAATAGAGAGGAGAACCATAATGTCCAGAACCGCTCATTTGTTACTATTACCATTATCACTCTTCTTGATAGACAGGGACACTTTAAAACACTAAGCTATAAGCTTAAGAAAGAGTATCATGGAAGAGTCAGAAAATGATCACTGATATCATGAGACTGTGATTTTTCCAGAGCAATATGTATAAAGTAAAAGAGAATAGGATTTAAGAGATAAATAGGTTTGACAAAAAGCAAAGGTGGAAAGAATGAGGGAGGAAACAGAATTCAGGAAAGCAATTTCATGAGAACAAAGATTTCATTGAGGGCTATGACTTGAAGGAGAGAAGTCAGGAAGAAAACTGAATAAAGAACCAGGGGAGAATTATAAACTCACCTGCTTCTGAAAGAATAGTCTCTACCTGCAAATTAAGACCAAATGTGAGATATGATGTGAGGTGTTTTTGTTAAAGGAGAGTAATAAAGACCAGAGAGGCAGAGCTGGAATTCTGACCTTTGCTACAGAATCATAAAAAACCATTCTGATCCCAACATTATAAACCTAATTTAAGACCCAAGATAAAGTCAGTTAAACACTACACATGACTGACTGGAGGACAGAATGTACTGATGACTCAATATAGAGGAAGGATACAGGAGAAGAAATTTTAAATGTCAAAGATCTGGTCTTAGAAGAATTCCTCTTTGATGTTTAAGCAAACCATTTTAGAAGGGTAATGAGGAACCATTTACATGGATAAGCACTAGATTTGGAGGATTTTTCTCTTTTATTTTTCATTCTCTTCATTTCACTGCATTGCTTAATGAACAATTTCCTTCCATTTATGGGTATGTAATACATGAGTTTGAGAATCCTGAAAATCCACCTGCTTCTACGTAACTTTCCCCAATAATATTTCATATAACTCCACTAATAGTCTATGTTTTGAGAAGTTTGACAAGTACATGAGGATAATAATTGTGAAAAGTTCTGAAAAATAACAATGACATTGAGCATCAGTTCAGTTCAGTCGCTCAGTTGTGTCCTACTCTTTGCGACGTCATGGAACGCAACACGCCAGGCCTCTCTGTCCATCAACAACTCCCAGAGTTTACCCAATTCATGTCCATTGAGTCAGTGATGCCATCCAACCATCTCATCCTCTGTCGTCCCCTTCTCCTCCTGCCTTCAATCTTTCCCAGCATTAGGGTCTTTTCAAATAAGTCAGCTCTTTGCATCAGGTGGCCAAATATTGGAGTTTCAGCTTTAAATCAGTCCTTCAAATGACCACTCAGGACTGATCTCCTTTAGATTGGACTGGTTGGGGCTCCTTGCAGTCCAAGGGACTCTGAAGAGTCTTCTCCAACACCACAGTTCAAAACCATCAGTTCTTTGGTGCTCAGCTTTCTTTGTAGTCCAGCTCTCACATCCATACATGACTACTGGAAAAACCATAACCTTGACATGATGGACCTTTGTTGGCAAAGTAATGGCTCTGCTTTTTAATATGCTGTCTAGGCTGGCCATAACTTTCCTTCCAAGGAGCAAGCATCTTTTAATTTCATGGCTGCAGTCATCATCTGCAGTGATTTTGGAGCCCCAGAAAATAAAGTCAGCCACTGTTTCCACTGTTTCCCCATCTATTTGCCATGAAGTAATGGAACCAGATGCCATGATCTTAGTTTTCTGAATGTTGAGCTTTAAGTCAACTTTTTCACTTTCCTCTTTCACTTTCATCAAGAGGCTCTTTAGTTTTTCTTCACTTTCTGCCATAAGGGTGGTGTTATCTGCATATCTGAGGTTATTGATATTTCTCCCGGCAGTCTTGATTCCAGCTTGTGCTTCATCCAGACCAGGATTTCTCATGATGTGCTCTGCAAATAAGATAAATAAGAACAGTGACAATGTATAGCCTTGATGTATTCCTTTTCCTATTTGGAACCAGCCTGTTGTTCCATGTCCAGTTCTAACTGTTGCTTCTTGACCTGCATACAGGTTTCTCAAGATGCAGATGAGGTGCTATGGTATTGCCATCCCTTGAAGAATTTTCCACAGTTTATTGTGATCCACACAGTCAAACGCTTTGGCATAGTCAATAAAGCAGAAATAGATGTTTTGTCTGGAACTCTCTTGCTTTTTCGACGATCCAGCAGATGTTGGCAATTTAATCTCTGGTTCCTCTGCCTTTTCTAAATCCAGCTTGAACATATGCAAGTTCACGGTTCACATGTTGCTAAAGCCTGGCTTGCAGAATTTTGAGCATTACTTTACTAGCGTGTGAGACGAATGCAATTGTGTGGTGGCTTGAGCATTCCTTGGGATTGGAATGAAAACTGACCTTTTCCAGTTCTGTGGCCACTGCTGAGTTTTCTAAATTTGCTGGCATATTGACTGCAGCACTTTCACAGCATCATCTTTTAGGATTTGAAATAGCTCAACTGGAATCCCATCACCTCCACTAGCTTTGTTCGTACTGATGCTTCCTAAGGCCCACTTGACTTCACATTCCAGGATGGCTGGCTCTAGGTGAGTGACATTGTGATTATCTGGGTTGTGAAGATCTTTTTTTGTACAGTTCTTCTGTGTATTCTTGCTATCTCTACTTAATATATTCTACTTCTATTAGGTTCATACCATTTCTGTCTTTTATTGTGCCAATCTTTGCGTGAGATGTTCCCTTGGTGTCTCTAAAGAGATCTCTGGTCTTTCCCATTCTATTGTTTACCTCTATTTCTTTGCACTGATCACTGAGGAAGGCTTTCTCATCTCTCCTTGCTATTCTTTGGAACTCTGCATTCAAATGGGTATATCTTTCCTTTTCTCCTTTGCTTTTCGCTTCTCTTACTTTCACAGCTATTTCTAAGGCTTCTTCAGAGAGCCATTTTGCTTTTTTTGCATTTCTATTTCTTGAGGATGGTCTTGATCCCTGTTTCCTGTACAATGTCACGAACCTCCATCCACAGTTCATCAGGCACTCTACCTATCATATCTAGTCCCTTAAATCTATTTCTCACTTCCACTGTTTAATCGTAAGGGATTTGATTTAGGTCAGACCTGAATGATCTAACGGTTTTCCCTACTTTCTTCAATTTAAGTCTGAATTTGGCAACAAGGAGTTCATGATCTGAGCCAAAGTCAGCTCCCAGTCTTGTTTTTGCTGACTGTATAGAGCTTCTCCATCTTTGTCTGCAAAGAATATTATCAATCTGATTTCGGTGTTGACCATCTAGTGATGCCCATGTGTAGAGTCATCTCTTGTGTTGTCAGAAGTGAGTGTTTGCTATGAAGTGCGTTCTCTTGGCAAAACTCTGTTAGCCAAGAGAGTTTGCCCTGCTTCATTCTGTACCTCAGGGCCAAATCTGCCTGTTACTCCAGGTGTTTCTTGACTTCCTATTTTTGCATTCCAATCCCCTATAATACAAAGGACATCTTTTTTGGGTGTTAGTTCCAAAACGTCTTGTAGGTCTTCATAGAACCAGTCAACTTCAGCTTCTTCAGCGTTACTGGTCAGGGCACAGAATTGGATTACCATGATATTGAATGGTTTGCCTTGGAAACGAACAGAGATCATTCTGTCGTTTTTGAGGCTGCATCCAAGTACTTGCATTCTGGACTCTTTTGTTGACTATGATGGCTACTCCATATCTTCTAAAGGATTCTTGCCCACAGTAGTAGACATAATGGTCATCTGAGTTAAATTCACCCATTCCAGCCCATTTTAGTTCACTGATTCCTAAAATGTCAATGTTCACTCTTGCCATCTCCTGTTTGACCACTTCCAATTTGCCTTGATTCATGGACCTAACATTCCAGGTTCCTCTGCAATATAGCTCTTTACAGCATTGGGCCTTGCTTCTATCACCTGTCACATCCACAACTAGGTTTCGGTTTTGGTTTTGCTTTATGCTAAACATTCATTATATTTGACCAAAAAAATCTAAAATACTTCTGTCCTCTGTATCTTAGAAAATAGCAAAAGTCTTTCCAATCTACATTAAATTTCTATTAGAATAAAAAAGCAATAGTTCATTATGGCAAAGAGAGAAATTTAATCTAAAACTGCTATCCAAAACTGTTATAATTTCAAAATAATATATATATGGTTATAAAAATAAAGATAAGTAACTTTTTATATGAAAATTATGTGTCAATTATTATGTTGCAGGTAAACAAATTAATAATATATTGATGCTGTACTGGTAAAGCAGTTGATTTAATGTAAATCCTCAAGGAGGGGATGTGACCAAATATATGTAGGCCACCAGAAAGACAGAGAAACAAGCACCTAGTTACATACTACCTAAATGACAATAATAAGACCTTCATTTCCTGCTCTTCCCATTCCCTATCTCATACACATAAAACACTCATATTCCAGAATCTTATGTTTTCCAGTTCTATCACAGTATTAATTTTGCACTTCGATGCATTTAGTAGTTTATTTACAGAAGTATGATAAATTCGGCTAACAAATCTATTTTATATATGATAGACATTTTGAGGTTTTAAACTCTCAGGAGACTGTGTATTTATCTACAAATCTCTTGTGTCCCCAGTGATAAATTCAAGGCAGAAACATGGTTGATTTTCTGGAGGCTTTTGTTCCTCTCTGTATATCATCTTTTGTTACTTCTCTTAGTCTCTAGGCATGTTCCTTTCTAGGACCTTGGCTTTAGACTGGCATCTCCTATGAGTCACCTCATCATATATATTTTCCTGGCTTTGTTTCCTGTCCTCTGCACCATATGGACTCATCCAAAAATGGAACTTCAAATTTTTCCCAAGAGCAACCAGCAAGTTGATAAGTTTTTTACCTCTATAAATTCCTACTTTAACTGCACTTTTAACCTTTAGCTAATATCCATTAGTTTTCTGAAAGTTTTGAGTGTTCGTATACATGCATGTCTGTCATACTTAATTAGCATATTTTGTAGTTTACATTAAGAAATTCTTTAGGGTTACTTGGTCTTCCCTTTTGACAGAGAGAGACTCAAACAAAATTTAAATATATATTTCCAATTGTTATTTTTTGAGTAATTTTCAGAAAAATTATTAAATCATTAAATGACAGTCAAATGAAACATGCATTTTATGCTATACTCACTTCTTCACAGTCATAGAAAAGCAAACTACATCTGCCTTCCTAAATGAAATTCAATGCAATAATCAGTACCATGAAAAAAAAGATAATTGAGGCTTTTAATAGGTATAAAACACTTCTTTCACACATTTGAAAATAACTTAAAGCTAAACATGAGAAATGGAATTCATGAACGAGAACATCAGTATATGAAATATTTTCTCATCAATACATTTATGAAACAACATGAAAAATGAGAAGTTATTTCAAATTCTAGTCTTCAGAAACACAATGGGGATTTCAACCTTGGTCCACAATATGCAAGAGGAGTCTGGATCTCCTCGTTTAACAGATAAGCAGACAAGACCACTGAGATGTAACAATTAAAAGGACTTATGAAGTAACAAAAGGAGCTTTTACTAGCCAAATTTGGGATAATTTAAGTATCATGGTACTTAAAAAATAATTAATCCAACAACAACAACAAAAAACCCCACACTGATTATGTTTAGAGGATGCCAGGAAAACAAAATATTGGTACAACTGGTAAACAAAGGAAAAGAATCAAGTATCTGTTTTCCTTTTCCTTGGCAAGAACTTGCCTAAGTGTAACAGAAATAACTGATGAGAATAGGTTTTACTTTTTTGATTTTCAGCTAATAGATGAAAACATGATAAACCTAAAATATAATTGCTTTGTAAGCCCTAATGAAAGAATCAATCTCAATAATGATCAACAAAATTTAGGGAACTGATGGCTGTTTAACAGATGTGTCAAGTTCAGAATACTTGAGACCTCATACTAACAAGAAACCTAGACTTCGTTTATCTCCTGATAAAATCAAGTGGAATACATAGCACAATCAATGAAGAATATTGCTAAAAAAGGGTGAACTTTAAATCTTTTCCAGATCTATACCTAACTACCTGTCTACAGAAAACATAGATAACATAAACATATGTGAGAAAGGTGACAGCCAGCAAAATCCATAATGTGGGGCATCTGTAAAATACAAACTGGTCTAGTATCTTTGATTAATTCATTGCAAAGAGGAAAAAGGGAACAAGAACTCATATACCTTGGAAGGTAATAGCAACTAACTTATGATTTGTGGAACACCTTTGAATCTTACTTAGAAGGAACTAAACATGAAAAGAAAAACATTGGATATATTATATGAAGAAATTAGTGGTATTTTTTTAGGTGTAATAATAGTAATGTGGACTTGTTAAAACAAAAAGTCCTTAACCTTTAGCAATGCATGCTCAAACATTTATAGGTGAACTAATATGATGCTTGGGTTTGTTTTTTAAAAAAATTGAGCTTGTAAAAAGAGATTAGGTGGCTACATGAAATAATATTAACCATATGGTAATAACTATTAAAAGTGAGAAATACATATTTAGAAGTTCATTATATAGTTCCTTCAATTTTTTAAATGTGTATTTGAAATTTTCTATAATAAAAATAACACAAATATTTAAATATAATGTAATATGATCTCTACTAGGAATCTTTATCTGTAAAATAACAACTTCATCAACAGTGAAAAATAAATACTAATATGAAATGTTTTACTATCCAATTCCCTACTTAACTGACCATCTTTCTGATGTCAAGAACACTGTTGAGAAAATTTTTGTTAATTGTATATTTTGTACTGGTATTTATATATGTCATCTTATTGCTCAAAACAATTAGAAAATGTGCAGATCTATAAATTTGGTGAAGTGCCATTCAATTAGTTATTTAGGAAACAGCAAATTGTTCTGTAGAGAAACAGTTATTATTTTAGGTTTTGAGGCAATATAATCTCTGTCACAATGACTCAACTCTCCTAGTTCAGCACAAGAGAATCACTGATGACACAAAAATAAATGGGCATAATCATGTTCAAATAAAACCTGATTTACAAAAACAGGCAGAGGGCTGAATTTGAACCATGGACTCTAATTTGCCAACCCCTAAAAACTATGACCACAGACCACTATAATGTTAACAAAAGAATAGGAAATAGACAAGAAGAGAAAGTTCAGAAGTGTATTTCAATACACATGAAAAAAGAATTAAATGGCAAGGGTGGTACTTCAGTGAGAAAAAAGATGATGAATTTTATCATTTTAATCCATAATGGTAACATACCTAGCATCTATAAAGAAAAATATAATTTAGACCCTTAAACACCCTCAGATTAAATATGAAAAACATTTACAAACATATGTACAGATGGATTATATACTCAAATATGCAGAATAAAGCAATTATTTCTAAAGTCTTAGAAAAAGTTTATATAATCATGTACATTCAATGATTCAGAAACAGCTCTAACTAAAACAAAAAACTTAAGAGGAAAAGGACCTATTTGACCACATGAAAATTAAAGATATTATTCAGTAAACTATTTCATAAATGAATTCTATATAACATTTGCATATGTAGGTGGAAATACCTTAATAGAAAAATCTTTTCACATATTGGTAGATTTGGTTTGCTAATAGTTTTATGAGATACACACACCCTATGTCCAGAGCAGCAGTATGCATAATAGCCTAGACATGGAAACAACATAAATGTTCATTGACAGATGAACAGATAAAGAAGATATGGTATGCATATACAATGGAATACAACTCAGCCATAAAAAAGAATGAAGTAATGCCATCTGCAGCAATATGGATGGACCTAGAGATTATCATACTAAGTAAGTCAGAAAGAGAAAGACAAATACCAAATGATGTCACTTAACATGTGGAATCTAAAATATGACACAAATGTACTTATCAATGAAACAGAAACAGACTCACAGGCACAGAGAACAGACTTGTGGTTGCCAAAGAAGGCACAGGGTGGGAGAGGGATGGATTGGGATGCAAACTAATATATATATAGAATGGATAAACAACAAGGTCCTACTGTATAGCCCATGAACTATATTCATTATCCTGTAAGCAACCATAATGGAAAAGAATATGAAAAAGAATGTGCATATGTATAACTGAATCACTCTGCTATACAGCAGAAATCAATACAACATTGCAAATCAATTATATTTCAATACATTTTTAAAAATTAATAAGAAAGATAATCCAGTAGCAACATAGGAAAGGATATGGGTGACACTGATGCTTGTGACTTTCTAATGTACATTCCTGCCTTCTTCCTTGGTAAAAGAAACCTGCCTTTAAACCAGGCACCCAGTCAAAAGTATAAAGAACTACATTTTGCAAACTATTAAGCTAACTATGTGCAGCAGTGCCTACCTTTGAGTCAGTGTAATATATTTAAGAAAAATTAATATGTGCATTTAAGAAAGATTTATTTAAAGTGAAGGAGCAAGCACTTACTCCTCTTCTTCCCGCTTCCAGGTGTCTGGAATTCAAGAGCTGAAGTTCCAGTCCATGACAGTAAACCAAGCAGAATGCCAGTGGCAGAGCATAGAGTGGAGCTAGAACCCAGGTCACAGGAGAAAACCACCAGTACTTGCACTGTCTACTCTAGATCTCTTTTATAACAAACAGAATCAACCATCTATACGGTTCATTGCACTATTATTTTGAGTGTTTCACTTCACGCAGCTAAATCTAGCTCTAATCAATAATAATTCATATAAAAATAAAAATGAACAGCCAATAAGCCTGTGAAAAGATGCTCAAACTCAAATTAACAATGAAGTATTAGATAATTTCCATCAGACTGACAGAAATTTAAACAATAGATAACAACAACAGATGGCCTGACTAGGAGGGCACACTTGCATATTGTTAGAGGATTGTAAGTTTTGATAGCCTTTTTAGAAACTAAATGGATACTATTAACAGACTCTGATCCAAAAAGCCCTCTCCTGGGAATCTACTCTAATTCAAGAAAAATAAAAAGAACCTAAGGATTTACAGATAAAATACATGATCTTTGCTATAGTATGCTAGCAGTGACAAAATATCAACAGAAAAATGTAATATCAGTAAGCGATATCAACAAGTATATGGATGAATAAATAATATCAAGTCTATTATGGGAGGAATTAAAAGAAATAAATTGGAAGTAAAGTAACTGACATGGAGGGGTCCTACAAGGAAGGTTTGCTTAAATAATGAACATGTATACTATGAACCAGGTTTATAAAGGCTAACAGTGATAATACATATGTATAAGTATGGAGCTTGGGTATGCTTGAGAGATAGCTTGATAGATATTCTACAAGATACACTTGTAGAATACAGAAAAAAATACATGCATGGACTACACAAAGATCATCTACTCCAAATATGTAAATGGCATATGTATATATGATAAGTGAACATGGTGAAATATATGAAATTATAAGTATATCGTCACAGATTAGCTGGGGTAGGGATAGAGTCTGATGTAGATCAAGTAGAGCTCAGCAAAAAAGAAACAGGGAAAAAGGAAATATTGCCCCACTTGAAAAAGCAACAATACAATGGCTTATATAATACTATCACTGTTGTGTGTGTATGTATGAATATAATGTAGGAGTAATAAACAAAATACTAATGGATATTTCAGAATGATTACCAAAAGCATTTTATGATACAAAATAAGGTATTATTTTTATATCAGGATATTAACTTCAAAATATATTAGTTTTATTCCTAAATAATGAAAAATTACTTCAGTCATCTCAAAAATTTTCACAATCTAGAACAAAACATTTTGAGAACTTGCAACTATGATGAAATTAGTCTCTTCGCAGTCTCCAAGAAAGCAAATGAGGCCACAGCTGCTGCTTTGAGTAGTGTGTTATGCTGTTTTGGCTTGGGTTTTTATTTACTTATTTACATTTTAACCAGGCTTCCCTGATAGCTCAGCTGATAAAGAATCTGCCTGCAATGCAGGAGACCCCTGTTCGATTCCTGGGTCAGGAAGATCACCTGGAGAAGGGATAGGCTACCTACTCCAGTATTCTGGCCAAGAGAATTCCATAGACTGTATAGTCCATGGGTCTCAAAGATTCGGACACGACTGAGTGACTTTCACTTTCACCTTACATTTTAGCCAAATAGTTTTGAGACTCATTTGGAATTATATTAATTTATAAGAAAAACTGTCACTTTCTCCATTTGAAAAATGATAGTTCACCACTTTAAAATGCTTCTAGAAACAAGTGAACTAGTCAAGCCCCGTAATAACTTATCCTTATAATTAATGGATAATATATGCAGCTGAATGCCCAGCATACATCACTTCAACAATGTAAATCTCCTATTTAGCCTTCATTCTTTAAGAGCATTTGAATCATGAGCAGACAGAAGCCAGAAACCTAATTACTTGCAATCAGCTTATTTCTCTAGAGATGTATCATATATTCCAGCTAACATAATAGGTATCTTCTGAATTTCCTCTCTTAAAATATTTTTAGAAGAACATTTATTCCCTTAAGTGTACATAACCAAGGAACTACTAGAAAAGGGGCAAGTTCCTTCATACTTCATGGTGGATACTAGATTTGTCAATCAGCCAAGGAAGTGAGTCTGTTAAAAAGGAACCTTGTCTTAAATATGGACAATAGAAGAACTATTTGCAAGCCTCGGAAACAAGATTACAAATTAATAATAAATTTCTTTTTTAAAAAGTACAAAGAATAAGAAACACCCCTAGAAACTGGTAAAATGTGTGATATTATATTTTGGACACAAGCATAAAGAGAATAATATCAAGTATAACAATAAGTCTAGAAAACGGAAGTGGAATTCTCAGTGGAGGTCAGGTCCAGTGATATGGCACCAGATGTAAAGTACTGAGAAGAGACAGTGGGGATGAAAGGAGGGAAATTTACATGGGTACTCTGGATACTGTTAATAATCCCGCAAAATACAGCTATGGCTGGTGATATCTAAAGATACCCTTCACACATAAAGAATTTGAGAGCATTCTTCACTTAAATCCAAAGAAATGCAATACAACAGTCATTTGGAAAGTTCTGTTTTGGCCACTGTTGGTCCACAGACTTATTTTTTAAATGTACTATCCTTCCTGCACTTCCTGTGGAGGTGTGATCTCATTAAATACAGAATATAGGAGGTTATATTTTCAGGGTAGAGGTTTTCAGGGTAAATAATGGCGTTAACTAGGTTGGAATAACAAGCAAAGCAGACATAGGCATTTGAGAGCCTCCCCATGCTCACTCTCTGCTTCATTCACATTGTTACCATGAGCATTAAATCCTATTTAAAAAAATCCCCAAAAATGTCCAACAAAAAATTAAAAAGTTAAGCGACTTTCCCCAGTAATACTTGTATAACAGGAATTTTAGGAAACAATTCAATCTTGAAAATAAGACTGGTCCCATGATAACATAGCAGCAGCTAGGAGGTGGCAATACTGGGGCAAATTTCTCCAGGAGACTGCATATAATATATATGCTTCAAATCAGGTGTCCAATATACGGCACTGCTTCTCCCATAGCAAGAATTCACAGATCCAGGAATCACAGGGAAGAAACAGAAGTGGCACCACTATTACCTCTAGTGACCCACTAGAAAACTTTTTGACTCCTGTTCCCAAGACTTTATGCTCTATTAACCCAGAAATCCTAGTTCCAGAGAGAAAAATGCTTCCACCAGGAGACAGAGCAATGATTCCACTCAACTGGAAGTTAAAACTGGTTATTTTTGGCTCCTCATGCCTCTGAGTCAATCAAAGACAGGAGGTACAGTGTTGGCTGGGTGAATGATCATGAATATCGAGGTGAAACTGAACTACTGCTCCACAATGGAGATAAGAAAGAGCATGTCTGGAGTACAAGAGATCCTTCAGGATGTTTCTTACTATTATCATGACCTGTGATTAAGGTCAGTGGAAAACTACAATCCAATTCTACTAATGGCCCAGAGCCTTAATGAATGAATCACCCCACTAGATAATTAACCACAACCATCTCAAGTGCTTACTGAAGGCAAAAGGAATATAGAATGGGTAACAAAAGAAAGTGGTTACTAAAACCAGTTTATAGCCATGCGACAGTTATAAAAGGGGGATTATCATGAGTACTCCCTCTTTATTTTGTTATAAATGTTTGTGTGTATACATAGTAATACATAATTAAGCAAACAACTTTTGTTTTCTTTCTCCTATTATTCCCTTCCCATGTAACATAAATTGTATTGACTTTATATCAGTATTTAAGTATCATTAATTTTACATTCTAGAATTCAAATCACAGGATAAACATCATTGAAGAACTTTCCATCCTCATCTGAGGGCAGGGATGAGTGTTTTCAGTTGTATGTAATTATAGCATACTAGGTGAAATTATGATTTTGTTTTTGTTTGGAGATTAAGCATGGTTTGAGGAGATGCATATGGGTGCTGAGTTGACAAGGGGTGGACCTGTGATGGCTAATTTTATGTGTTAACTTGACTGTGCAAAGGGATGCCAAGAGAGCTGGTAAAACATTATTCCTGGGTATATCTGTAAGGCTGTTTCCAGAAGAAATTAGCTTTGGAACTGTTGAACTGAGTAAAGTAGATGGTCCCCCCCAATGTAAGCAGACATCATTTAGTCTGTTTCAAACTCCAAAATAACAAAAAATGTGGAAGGAGGGCTAATGAAATCTCTCTGCTTGAACTGAGACTCCCACCTTCTCCTGCCCTCAGACTTTGGTGTCCCTAGTTCTTGGCCTTTTAGACTCAGTTATGAACTTACACCACCAGCCGATTCTCAGACTTTCGGACTCAGACTGAATTACACCAGCAGCTTCCCTGGTTCTCCACCTTGCAGACAGTGGATTGTGGGACGTCTTTCCTTCCATAACCATGTGAACCAATTCTACTAATAATCTCCTATTATAAACATCTATATACTACCTACTGATCTAATATGATCTCTAAAGTAAGACTGACTTCACAACAGATCAAAGATCAGTGTTTTCATGGTTTAATGTACCATGATATCCAGCAGATTGGAAACTGTTTCTCATCATGAACAAGTAAGTAGTTTTAAAGACTAGTTTAAGGAGCACAAAAACTATCTCAGATTTACTCAGATTATCAACATGACTGTTTAAAACATTTAGAGTCTGGCTTCTAGGAATAATCTCCTAGTATGAAAAGGGGTGCTAAACCTTGTATGTGACTGAATCAGAAAGGTTGAAAATAAATGGCCTCCAACTAATAAAATAATATTTAAAAAAAAAAAAAAAATGTTCCTCTGAAGTATTAATAAATGTTATTCATCTCAAAAAAAAAAAAAAAAAAAGAAAATAAATGAAATTACTATCCATGAAGAGGAAGCTTTTAAATGACAGCATTATGGTGAGAAAAGAGCCTCTTCCAGATCAGTGACAATAATCTAGACTTGAAGATCAAACATACTGATTACAATCTCAATCAGAAATGCGTCTCCTGTGGGCCAACTTGAAGCTAAAATGCCTCCTAAATTACCACTTCTGAATGTGAATACACCTCAGAGCTCTGTACTCTAGGGACCACATATGTATCAGACAGCCTTGTGGCTAAACATGTCCAGTGTTCCAATTGACCACACCCACGTGATTCATCTATTGCCAGACCTTCATGACCACTGTAGATGTATATAAATGGTTGTTAAATAAATTCTATTAATAGAGTAAACATAGATCAGACTAACGCGAAGGGTCACCTCATTTGCTGGAGAAACAATAAAGATCTTTAAAAATGATTTAAATTACTCTTAACTCCAAGCATAATTAGAGGCTTCATCTAGTTCTAGGGAAAAAAGGAATTAAATATTAAGGCCAGTATCTAGGAGAGTCAAATTTGGAAATACTTAACTTCCCAAACAGACAAATGATACCCAATCCCTTATTACCCTGAAGATAAGGTAATGCTGGCATCAACACTTAGGCTAACTGTAAGCATAGGGCAAACACAGGAAGGGGAAGAAAAGTACAAGTTTTTCTCCAGGTGAATCAAACCTTAAAATGCAGGAGTTCTCCTATATTAAAATATTGAAAAGATGTGCACTCTGTGTTCCCCAGAGAATGGAACAGTATCAATCATCTGTATGTAAGTAGGTAAAAGAAAGATACAATCTCCAATCAGTTGTCTCCCTTTTCTCCTGCTTTAGAAAGAAGACTGGGAATTGAAAAGAGGAGAAAGCTCTATGGCAGAAAGTGAAGAAGAACTTAAGAGTTTCTTGATAAAAGTGAAAGAGGAGAGGGAAAAAGTTGGCTTAAAACTCAGCATTCAGAAAACTAAAATCATGGCATCTGGTCCCATCACTTCAAGGCAAATAGATGGGGAAACAGTGGAAACAGTGACAGACTTTATTTTCTTGGGCACCAAAATCACTGCAGATGGTGACTGCAGCCATGAAATTAAAAGACACTTGATCCTTGGAAGAAAAGTTATGACCAACCTAGATAGCATATTAAAAAGCAGAGACATTACTTTGCCAACAAATGTCCATATAGTCAAAGCTATGGTTTTTCCAGTAGTCATGTATGGATGTAAGAGTTGGACTATAAAGAAAGCTGAGTACCAAAGAATTGATGCTTTTGAACTATGGTGTTCAAGAAGACTCTTGAGAATCCCTTAGACTGCATGGTGATCAAACCAGCCCATCCTAAAGGAAATCAACTTTGAATATTCATTGGAATGACTGTTGCTGAAGCTAAAGCTCAATACTTTGGCCACCTGAAGCAAAGAGCCAACTCATTAGAAAAGACCCTGATGCTGAGAAAAATTGAAGGCAAAAGGAGAAGGGATGCCAGAGCATGAGATGGCTAGATAGCATCATCAATTCAATGAACATGAATTTGAGCAAACTCTGGGAGATAATGTAGGACAGAGGAGCCTGGTGTGCTACAGTTCATGGAGTCACAAAGAGTTGGACACGACTTAGTGACTAAATAACAAGAATTACACATTTTGAAAAGTCAAAAGAGAGACGTATATAGTTTGCAGTATCTGTTGCAAGCTACAGGATATGCACCTCCAATTTTAATTAAGAGACCAAAATACATGAAGGTCAAAATCTGCTAAAGAAAAAAAACTTTATACAATCAGGATGTGAAAAAATTTTAAGTAGTCATAATAATGCTGATAAAGCACTGTGACATCTACTATATCACATGGCAGCAGCATCTTTGGAGGAGAGAGTGTACTGATTTCCAAAGACCTTTACCATGAAACGATCATGAAATTTGGGGCATTTACTCTGAGAAATATGCACAATATTCTAGACAAGTATTTATAAACAGTCATTCTCCCAAAGAAAAGATGACAAGGAACAAAAACTATTGTGTGCTGCTGCCCTTTTTAAACAAGAAAACATTTTAGCTGGAAAAGAACACTGTCTTATTGTCATTGCTCTGAAGGCCATTCAGTTTAATGGAGGAAATATAGTGAAAAAGGAAACTGGCAAAATAGATTGCAATAATTAATGCAAATTTTAAAAGCAGACAAAAATACTTTCTATCATGGGCCTGAAGGATTATATGATTGTTCAGGAGCAAAAGTAAAAACGTCCAGTACTAGTTTGGAGCAAAGTTTTCTTCTAAAAAGGAGTCATTTTGAGGCAACTATTAATAATATAAAAATTCTCATCACAATTTAATCAGATGGTATATAAATAAGAACACATCATCAAATATTACTACCCATCACCTACATTAAATAGATTGGAAGAAATAATTCAAGCAACTAAAACAATTAAATTGTTTAAAGAAAACCAATTGAACAACTGTATTTCATTTATAGATAAACGCTGACATCATCACTAGCCTTGGTTGCTACAATGTAGTCTTAAAATATACCTAATTTTCAAACCTGGATTTTCATTTCTATCTTAAGTCTTACCAGGAGATGTAAAAAGGATCTTCTAATAATTAAATCAGACACTGGAATTTGACAAAGGTACAAGATTATCGTGGTTTGAAAAGATAGCTGGCTTAGTGTCTATAATGATATATTAAATTATTTCGACTTGGAAGAAGGGAGCTGTTTCATCAAGTTCTTTCTCCCTCTCAATTGAGACATAGGAAATGTATACATTTAAGTATGGGGCTGACCAAAATATGAAGGGTTTTTTGTAAAATGTTACCCGAATAAATGAAAAACATGAATGAACTTTTAGGCCAACCCAATGATATTGCATATTCACTTGCTTCCAGGGAGTACTGCGCAAATTAATGTGATTATGCTTATAAAACACACTGAGCCCTTGAATAGAAGCTGGCCTATTTATAATCAGAATTCTAGTAAGTATATATACATTGTGCCAGTTTTCTATGCTGATTTAATTTAAAAGTGTGGACGACATAAGACATGTCTGCGTTACTGTTTAATCATTCTCCTGCCAGCACTACTCTCTTCCCTCTATATTCATCCTTGTAAGCCACTCCACCACCCTGCCATCCTTACAGACTGGCAGAACTCCTCTGCCAGAACTCCTACTATGCTCAGAACTCGTACTATGTAGCTATCATCTGAATCAGTTTATTTTGTAATCTTTCAAATCAAATGAGTCCTTTTTATCACCAAATTTTTACTATTTTCCTTCTCCATTTTTTTTTTCACTTTTTTTTTCAGTGGAACTTCGGCATTTCCTAACCTGAACAGTCATCTTGCCCAAATACTCATTATGAAAAGGCCATACTGTCTCTCCTGGCTCCTTATGAGGAAGAAGGTGGTATGGATGTGCTTCCTGAGAGCCAGGTCACTTCTAATTTAAAACAATGATGGAATTCCCTAGCGATCCAGTGCTTAGCAGTCTACCTGGCAATGCAGGGGGCATGGGTTCAATCTCCAGTCCACGAAGATCTGACATGCCGTAGGGCAACTAAGCCTGAGCTCCACAACAAGAAAAGCCACCGAAACGAGAAGGCTGAGCACTGCAACCAGAGAGGAATCCCTGCTCTCCACAACTAGAGAAAGCCCTTGAGCAGCAATGAAGATCCAACATGGCCAAAAATAAATTAAATAAATTAAAATACTGGAAATAGAAAGAAATAAACATAGACACCTTGTGTCACCTTTAGCAAATTACCTGTTACTTAACTACTCTGAGCTGTGGTGTCTTCATTTGTAAAACAGACAAAACCTTGATGTTTTCTTAGGCTTCACTGACTTCTCTTTACAAAGATGGAGCCATGTTAATGATAATTACCAAGATGGTGTGGTCACTCACCCAGAGCCAGACATTCTGGAGTGTGAAATCAAGTGGCCCTTAGGAAGCACTGTTGTCAATAAAGCTAGTGGAGGCGATGGAATTCTAGCAGAGCTATTTAAAATCCTAAAGGAAGATGCTATCAAAATGCTGCATACAGTATGTCAGCAAATTTGGAAAACTCAGCAGTGGCCACAAGACTGGAAAAGGTCAATCCACATCCCGATTCCCAAGAAGGTCAGTACTTAAGAATGTTCAAATCACCGAATAATTGCACTCATCTCCCATGCTATTAAGGTTATGCTCACAATTCTGCATGCTAGCCTTCAGCATTATGTGAACCAAGAACTTCCAGATGTCCAAGTTGGCTTTAGAAAAGGCAGAGGAACCAGAGATCATATTGCCAACATTCCCTGGATCATAGAGAAAGCAAGGGAATTCCAGAAAAATATTTACCTCTGTTTCATGACTATGCTAAAGCTTTTGACTGTGTGGATCATAACAACCCGTGAAAAACTCTTTTAAAGAGTTGGGAACCAGACCATCTTACCTGTCTCCTGAGAAACCTGTATGCAGGTCAAGAAGCTAAAGTTAGAACCTTGTATGGAAGAACTGACTGGTTCAGGATTTAGAAAGGAGTACAACAAGGCTGTTTCCTGTCACCCTTATATAACTTATGAGCACAGTACATCATGAGAAATACCAGGCTGGATGAGTGACAAGTTGGATTGCCAGGAGAAATATCAACAGCCTCAGATATGTGGATGAAGTGAAGTGAAGTGAAGTGAAAGTTGCTCAGTTGGGCCCGACTCTTTGCAACCCCATGGACCGTATAGTTCATGTACTTTCCAGGCCAGAATACTGGAGTAGGTAGCCTTTTCCTTCTCCAGGGGATCTTCCCAACCCAGGTCTCCCACATTGCAGGTGGATTCTTTACCAGCTGAGCCACAAGGGAAGCCCCAGATATGTGGATGATACCATTTTAATGGCAGAAAGCAAAGAGGAACTAAAGAACCTCTTGATGAAGGTGAAGGAAGAGATTGGAAAAGCTGGCTTAAAACTAAATATTAAAAAAAAAGAAAGACTAAGATCATGGCATCTGGTCCCATCACTTCATGACAAAGAGAAGAAAAAAAGATGGAAGCAGTGACAGATTTCCGGTTCTTGGGCTCTAAAATCACTGGGGATGGTGACTGCAGCCATGAAGTTAGAAGATGATTGCTTCTTGGTGGGAAAGCTATGACAAACCTAGACAGTGTGTTGAAAAGCAAAGACATCACCTTGCCAACAAAGGTCTGCATAGTCAAGGCTTCAGTCTTTCCAGTAGTCATGTATGGTTGTGAGAACTGGCCCATAAAGAAGGCAGCATGCCAAAGAATTGGTGCTTTTGAACTGTGGTGCTGAAGAAGACTCTTGAGAGGCCCTTGTACACCAAGGAGATCAAACCAGTCACTCTTAAAGGAAATCTACCTAAATACTCATTGGAAGGACTGCTGCTGAAACTGAAGCTCCAATACTCTGGGCACCTGATGCGAAGAGCCAACTCACTGGAAAAGACCCTGATGCTGGGAGAGATTGAATGCAGAAGGAAAAGAGGGTGACAGAGGATAAGATGGTTGGATGGCGTCACCAATGCAATGGACATGAACTTGGGCAAACTCCGGGAGATGGTGAAGGGACAGGGAGGCCTGTGGTGCTGCAGGCCATGTGGTCGCAAAGAGTTGGACAGGACTTGGTGACTGAACAAGAACAACAAACCAAGATTTTATTTAGTCTCTCTCATCTGCACACATAGCATCTTTATCCATATACCAAACAAACAGAGAATCATAACAATAAATCTAACATCTACTTATGGGCAAGTCTGTTCTTCCTGATATCATCATCATTCTATTAGATTTCACTTCAATTAACTGCTTGTCCAGACATTCCTACCTTTAAGGTGGAGAGCTTGTTAAAATGAATTTTCTGAATCAGTCGACCTGGGGTAGGGTGTGAGGTTCTATTTATCTTATGTTCTGAAATGATGCTGAAACTGCTGGTTCATGCGTCAATCTGATACATCAGACTTTCAGATAATGTGCTAAGCTCAACTTTTCCTAATCCCCCTGAGCCCTCTCAATGACAACTCATTTTGGTGGTCTGCATCCAAAGAGCTGAGGGAGTTTAATCTCCTCATCACATTACTCATTTTTCTGAGTACTATACCATTTACTGCAGCAGCCTTTCTCTCTCCCAAAATGATATACATGGATCTATGCAGGTGATCTGGGGCCAGGTCAAGGTTCCACCTACCAGATCAGAAACTTCCATTCAATAACTAATGGCTTTGGATGAACCTATGTTGGCCTACAATCTCATTCTGGGAGAAATTCTCTCCCAAGAGAATCCTTAATCCTCCATATACATTATCTTCTGTAAGGTCTGCCCAATAAGTTCACCAAATATCCATGGTTCAGGCTTTAGTAGTAGGAAATAGTTTACATAGAAGATTAGATCCCCTATGTTATATTATTTCCAAGACTTATAATGTGGATACAAAATATGTACACTATTTGGTTCATAGTGTATGTTCAGTTAGTGTTACCTACTATTGTCTATCAGTATGTCAGTTCATTTCAGTTCAGTCACTCAGTCGTGTCCAGCTCTTTGAGACCCCATGGACTGCAGCATGCCAGGCCTCCCTGTCCATCACCAACTCCCGGAGCTTACTCAAACTCATGTCCACTGAGTCTGTGATGCCATCCAGCCATCTCATCCTCTGTCGTCTCCATCTCCTACCGCCTTCAATCTTTCCCAGCAGCATGGTATTTTTCAATGAGTCAGTTCTTCGCATCAGGTGATCAAAGCATTGGATTTTCAACTTCAGCATCAGTCCTTCCAAAGAATATTCAAGATTGATTTCCTTTAGGATGGACTCAGTATGTTGCACTTGAAACTATAAGTATCCATAAAACAACATTTCTCTTAGCAGAGTCACAGTTCTACAGTAGCAGCTAGCTGATTAGCAAATACATCTTTAATTTAAGAATGTGTTTGTTCATGTATCCAGCAGATACATGTTGAGTGCCAAATATGTATCAGGAATATACTAGGGGGGAAATGAGATACCACTGCCCTGACAGAGCTAATATTTTGGATAGGAAATCAGAATCAAACATTCATTTTATCTTTTTGTTTTACACTAGCTATAAACAAAGTACCTTTCAATAACAAGCACTATTATTATGTCTACATGCAACCCCTATCATCAAAATCACTGCCATCATCTTTACCGCTACAAAGAACAAGAGAGTCATATCCGACTCTTTACAGCCCCACGGACCACAGTCTGCCAGGTTCCTCTGTCCATGGGATTTTCCAGGCAACAGTACTGCAGCAAGTTGCCATCTCCTACTCCACGGGATTTTCTCAGCCCAAACATCAAACTCACATCTCTTATGTCTCCTACATTGGCAGGTGGATTATTTATCACTAGTGCCACCTGGGAAGCCCCTTGGTAACTTGACATCTCATACCATATTCCTATCCCAAGGCGTCACACATATTTTCACTCCCCATACTACACAAAGTAACATATTCCCCCTTTGCATCCATCAGAAACTTCAAACTAAAGTGTTTTCTAATTCACTCAACTCACTGGCTCATTTCTAGCCACCTGTGTTTCCCCTAAAATGAATGGTCAGCCACTTCTATGCAATCATTATTCCTTTCCACAATTAGATTCTAAGAGACTTTCCACAACGGTCACTATTTCCTTCCTATACACATTTACCTAGTTCTCCATTCCCTGGGCTGCAAAGCACAAATAAAGTATCAGTGTCATGCATCTATTCCTCCAGAAATGTATTTCTCTAGTAGCAAACAGAATCTCAATAAAGTTCTTTAGTAATATCTTACTGATTATTTTCCCCTGATAATTCTCTCCTTCTTTTTCCATATCTTGACAGATATTCCTTTTATTTTCCTAATGTGGAGTGCAATGATACACTTTCCCCTTTCACTTGCTTTTTCATCCTTAAAACAGATAAAAAATGGTTCTTTTTTCTCTTTTCCATGGTTTGCTCCCAAATTTAATGTTCTTATTTTATTTCTTTTAGTGCTGTCTGTAATATTCCTCCTTGTCATTTCACTATTGACTATATCTCCATATGAAGTGAATGTCATTTCCTGATTAGTATCTGGTGTTGGCTCAGTAAACCTGTTCTCTGTAAGGCTCTCTTCTGTACAATATTAATGTCACAAAAATAGGTGGGGAAATGCATTCATTTAGTATGTGGATATTTACACAGAGTATGACCAAAGGCAGGTGGAAATAAAACAGCCTTAGGTATGGGAAGTATATGTGCACTCAGTGCTCATTCGAGTCTGACTCCTTGTGACCCCATGGACTGTAGCCCACAAATATCCGCTGTCTGTGGAATTTCAGGCAAGAATACTGGGGTGGGTTGCCATATCCTACTCTAATGGATCTTCCTGACCCAGGGATTGAACCCATATCTCCTGTATCTCTTGTACTGGCGGGCAAATTCTTTACCACAGTGTCACTTGGGAAGCATTTTAAGTACCCTGAAAGTGGAAAAATGAAAGTGTTAGTCATTTAGTCATGTCCCACTCTTTGCAACCCTGTGGACTGTAGCCCAATAGGCTCTTCTGTCCATGGGATTCTCCAGGCAAGAATATTGGAGTGGGTTGCCATTTCCTCCTCCAGGGGATCTTCCCGACCTAGGGATCAAACTCAGGTCTCCTGCATTGCAGGCAGATTCTTAACCATCTGAGTCACCAGGTAAGCCCTTCAAGTACCTTGGAAGTTCCCTAATCTCATATGTTCTAAAATTCTTTTAAAGATGAACCAATTTCTTTCTGAAATAACCTTACCTTCATAAAAAGTCTCCCCCTCATATGATTTTGACACCTTGCTACTCTGTACTAGAGTCCTTCTCATTTTAATGTGGATTTTTTAAAAGTGGTGTCTTTAAGGCAGGAGGGGAAGGGGACGACAGAGGATGAGATGGTTGGATGGCATCACGGACTTGATGCACATGAGTTTGAGCAAGCTCCAGGAGTTGGGGTGATGGACAGGGAAGCCTGGTGTGCTGCAGTCCATGGAGTCACAAAGAGTCGGACAGGACTCAGAGACTGAACTGACTGACTAACTATCTTGATGAAGAGCATTTACTAAGGCAACTCAGAAAGAAACATTAGAAGTTAGCTTTAAAAAGACCCTTGCTCTATTTGTATCATGCAACTGAGTTCCAGGTCCTCACTGCTGTTAAGTGTGGTCCCCACACCAGCACCATTTCATCACCTGGAAGTTTATTTGAAAAGCATAATATTTTAGGTCCCACCCCAGAGGCTTACTAGGGTAGACTTACTACCCCAGAATCTTCATTTTATCAAAGTCTCTCAAGTGATTCTTGTGTTCAATAATGTTTGAGATGATCCATTTCTCCTCGCCTCTCTGGTGGTAAAAATGAAAAAAAGAAAAAGTCTACAAATCTGTTATCTACTTGTTTCTATTTTTATCTTTTCTCAAACTCTCCTAGATTTATACTCTAATCAATTTATCAGTTTATCAAGTGTTATTTCTACAAACCAACTTTGATTGCTTTCCATTTTTGATACAAGAGTTGTTTCTGGCCACAACTGCATATTCAATTCCTTAAAGAGTTTTAACAAGCAATCTTTTTACCACCCATTCACACACCAATCCTTTACAGATGATCACCATCGACCTATTATATTACTCATTATTTCCTAATTTATAAGCTTGTAGACAGTGAAATAATATAATTTAGGAATTGAAAGGGATATCGAGATCATTAATCTAACTCCACTTATGGTGTCTGGCACAAAGTATGCCCTTAATAAATACTTGCTGAATATAATTTTAAAAGATAAGAGACAACTGATTTCACAAGGGATAAATGAATTATCTCTCAATAACAGAACAAAGACTAGAATCCAGCCTCTAAAATCATCCCCAGTTCTTTTAGCTTTTAACTGTCTAGTTCAGTTTTCATCCCCTTCTATGTCTCGATACCACTAGATCTCAACATTGGCTGAAAAGATAACCACCCGGGGAGCTTCAAACATACTAATTCTTGAGTTTCAAACCTATAGATTCTGATTTGGTCTGGAAGTTATATACAGCCTCCATCATGGGATTTCTAAAGGTTCCCCAAGTAATGCTAATATGCAGAAAGGTGCAGAAATATCACTCTGCAATTTCTTTGAAAATGCAGAATCTGATAAAGTCCCTAGGTGAATCTAAGGCTGCTTGTTCTAAGAACACACTTCAATGAGAAGACTTTATAGCATTTGACAATGTTAACCACCTAGTCCAAAGAAAAGATATCAGTAAACTATCCAGGTTCTCTTATAAACTCTCAAATTTCTCCCCTTAATTTTTCACAGATTTCTCTTATGTTACACATTTTTTATTGAAGTATAGTTGATACACAATGTTATTTACTCTTAAGTTTACAGCAAAGTGATTCAGTTATATTTTATGTAGTTTATATAATTTTCAGACTATTTTCCATTATAGGTTATCATAAGATATTGAGTAGAGTTTCCTGGTCCTTACTGTTTTTCTATTTTATACCTACTAGTGTGTATATGGGGCTTCCCAGGTAGATCAGCTGGTAAACAATCTACCTGCAATGCAGGAGATCTCGGTTCGATTCCTGAGTTGGGAAGCTCCGCTGAAGAAGGGATAGGCTACCCACTCCAGTATTCTTGGGCTTCCCTGTTGGCTCAGATGGTAAAGAATCAGCCTGTAATGCAGGAGACCTGGGTTCTATCCCTGGCTTGGGAAGATCCCCTGGAGGAGGGCATGCAACTCACTTCAGTATTCTTGCCTGGAGAACCCCATGGGGAGAGGACCCTGGTAAGCTACAATCCACGGGGTCACGAAGAGTTGGACACGACCGTGACTACACACAGCACAGTGTGTGTGGGCTTACCAGGTGGTGCTGGTGGTGGAGAACCCGCCTGCCAACTCAGGAGATAGAAGGGACGAGGGTTCGATCCTCGTGTAGAGAAGATCCCCTGGAGAAGGGCACGGCAACCCACTCCAATATTCTTTCCTGGAGAATCCCATGGACAGGAGCCTGGCAGGCTACACTCCATAGGGTCATGAAGAGTCAGACATGAGTGAAGCTACTCAGCACGCACGCATGTATACATTCTCCATAGTGACAATTCGCATTCCCACCAAGAGTTCTTTTTCTCCACACCCTCTCTAGCATTTATTATTTGTAAACTTTTTATTGAATGGCCATTCTGACTGGTCTGAGATGATACCTCATTGTAGTTTTGACTTGCCTCTCTAATAATTAGTGGTACTGAACACCTTTTAATGTGCTTATTGATCATTTGAATGTCTTCTTTGGAAAAATGTCTTTTTAGGGCTACTGCCCACTTTCTGACTAGGTTTTTTCTTTTCTTTTTTTTAATCGAGCTGTACAAGTTGTTTGTATATCTTGAAATTAAATCCCTTGTTAGTAACACCATTTTCAAATATTTTCTACCAGTCGAGATATTGTCTTTTCATTTTGTTTATGGTTTCCTTCACTGTGAAAAAGCTCAAGTTTAATTAGGTCCCATTATCTTATTTTTGCTTTTATTTCTATTACTCTAGGAGACAGAAACAAAAAGTATTGCTGGGATTTATGTCAAATAGTATTCTACCTATGTTTTCTCCAGGAGTTTACAGTATCCAGTCTTTTCAATACTTAAGTCTTTAATCCATTTTGAGCTTTTTTGTTTATAAAATAAAACAAAAACAGTTTATAGTGTTAGAGAATATTATATTTCATTCTTTTACATGTAGCTGTCTAGTTTTCCCAGCACCACTTACTGAAGAGACTGTCTTTCTTGCATTGTGTATTCTTTTTTTTTTTTTTTTTTTTTTTGCATTGTGTATTCTTGTTTCCATTTTGTAGACTGATTTACCGTAAGCTTTCCATTCTGCTCCATTGAGCCATATGACTATTTTTATGTCAATATCATACCACTTTGATGACTATAGTTTTGTAGTACAGTCTAAAGTCAGGGAATATGATTCCTCCAGCTCTATTCTTCTTGTCAAGATTGCTCTGGCTACTCAAGGGTTTTTCTATTTTCATAGAAATCTTAAAAATGTTGCTTCACTTTTGTGAAAAAGTCATTGGTAACTTGATAGGGATTGTATTGAACCTATAGATTGTCTTGAGTAGAATCAACATTATTGATTCTTCCAGACTATGAACACAGTATATCTTTCCATCTGTATGTGATTATGATGTGAACTGTGGGTTCACCACATATGGCTTCTATTATACTGAGGTTTGTTCCCTCTATGTCCACTTTCTGAAGATTTTTTATCATAGATTGTTGAATTTTATCAAAAATTTTTCCTGCATTTATTGAACTGATCATATGATTTTTATTGTTCAATTTCTTAATGTGGTATATCATGCTGATTGATTTGGAGAACTGAACAATTCTTGCATACTTTGGATAAATCTTACTATGCATGATCCTTTCAATGTATTCTTGGAGTTGGTTTGGGGGCTAGTATTTTGTTGAGGATTTTTTCATCTATTTGTATCAGTGATACTGACGTATAATTTTTTTGTGTGATATCTTTGCCTTAAAAAAATGCACTCTACACAGTTCTCCAACTTGTCCATCATCTTATTATAAATATAACCCTTTTCTATTTTCAAATACAACATTAAATATACTATGGAATATTACTCATCTATACAAAAGGAAATGCTGACATTTTTGACAACATGGATGGACCTTGAGAGAGGTATGTTAAAGTGAAATAAATCAGACAAATAAAAAAATACGTTACCTTCTCACTTATATTTGGAATCAAAAAATTAAAAAAATTTTTAAACCCTTCTAGGAAAAGATATCACATTTGTTGTTATCAACAGAAGGGGGTGCCAGACTAGAGAATTAGATGTGGGTGGTCAAACATTATAAACGTTCTGTTATAAGATATATAAGTGCTGAGGTTGTAATGAACAACCTGATAACTATAGTTAATACTGCTGTAAGACAAAGGAAAGTTACTAAGAGAGTAGATCCTTTAATTTCTCATCAGGTGAAAAAATAATATTTTTTTCTTTTTCTAATCTATGATAGAGGTTCACTAGATTTGTTGTGTTGATCATTACACAGCAAATGCAAGTCAAGTCATTATGGTATACACCTTAAACTTACAGTGCAATATGTCACGTAAATATCAATTAAACTAGAAAAAAAAATTTACAACTATCCCCTTCAAGCACAAAATTCTGTTTATTATTCCCTCTTTATTGTTCATTGTTCAGTCACTAAATCATGTCCAACTCTTTGGGATCCCATGAATTGCTCCATCCCAGCTCTTTGGGATCCCATGAGCTGCAGAAGTGAAGGCTTCCCTGCCCTTCACTACCTCCCTAAGTTTGCTCAAACTCATGTCCACTGAAGTCTGCAGTGCCACTTCTCCTGGAGAAAATAAACATATTTACAAACTACAAATTCTATAATTTCAGAGACTTTGTAACCCTCATGTAGGCCATCCACAAATCCCAGTGAAAAATGCTTGCATTCAAGGACCATCCAATTTAAGATCGTGTATAAAGAAAAAGACATTCATCTGGGTTGTTAATATGACAAAAAAGCAAAATGGCTGCCTGAGGAGACCTTACAAATAGCTGTGAAGAAAAGAGAATCCAAAAGCAAAGGAGAAAAGGAAAGACAACCATTTGAAGGCAGAGTTCCAAAAAATAGCAAGGAGAGATAAGAAAGACTTCCTCAGAGATCAGTGCAAAGAAATAGAGGAAAACAATAGAATGGGAAAGACTAGAGATCTCTTCAAGAAAATTAGAAGTACAAAGAGAACATTTCATGTAAAGATGGGCTCAATAAAGGACAGAAGTGGTATGGACCTAACAGAAGCAGAAGATATTAAGAAGAGGTGGCAAGAATACACAGAAGAACTGTACAAAAAAAGATCTTCACAACCCAGATAATCACGATGGTGTGATCACTCACCTAGAGCCAGACATCCTGGAATGCGAAGTCAAGTGGGCTTTAGGAAGCATCAATACGAACAAAGGTAGAGGATGTGATGGAATTCCAGTCGAGCTATTTAAAATCCTAAAAGATGATGCTGTGAAAGTGCTGCACGCAATATGCCAGCAAATCTGGAAAATTCATCAGTGACCACAGGACTAGAAAAGGTCAGTTTTCATTCCAAGCCCAAAGAAAGGCAATGCCAAAGAATGTTCAGACATTATACTCATCTCACACGCTAGTCAAGTAATGCTCAAAATTCTCCAAGCCAGGCTTCAGCAATATGTGAACAGTGAACTTCCAGATGATCAAGCTGGTTTTAGAAAAGGCAGAGGAACCAGAGATCCAATTGCCAACATCTGCTGGATCATCAAAAAAGCAAGAGAATTCTAGAAAATCATCTATTTCTGCTTTATTGACTGTGTCAAAGCCTTGACTGTGTGGATCACAACAAACTGTGGAAAATTCTGAAAGAGATAGGAATACCAGACCACCTGACCTGCCTCTTGAGAAATGTGTATGCAGGTCAGAAAGCAACTGGACTTGGAACAACAGACTGGTTCCAAATAGAAAAAGGAGTACGTCAAGGCTGTATGCTGTCACCCTGCTTATTTAACTTATGTGCAGAGTACATCATGAGAAACGCTGGGCTGGATGAAGCACAAGCTGGAATCAAGACTGCCGGAAGAAATATCAATAACCTCAGAAATGCGGAAGACACCACCCTTATGGCAGAAAGTGAAGAACTAAAGAACTTCTTGATGAAAGTGAAAGAGGAGAGTGAAAAAGTTGGCTTAAAGCTCAACATTCAGAAAACTAAGATCATGGCATCTGGTTCCATCACTTCATGGCAAATAGATGGAGAAATAGTGGAAACAGTGGCAGAATTTATCTTCTTGGGCTCCAAAATCACTGCAGATGGTGACTGCAGCCATGAAATTAAAAGACACTTGATCCTTGGAAGAAAAGCTATGACCAACTTAGACAACATATTAAAAAAGCAGAGACATTACTTTGCCAATAAAGGTCCATCTAGTCAGGGCTCTGGTTTTTCCAGTAGTCATTTATGGATGTTACAGTTGGACTATAAAGAAAGCTGAGAGCCAAAGAATTGATGCTTTTGAGCTGTGGTGTTGGAGTAGGTTCTTGAGAGTCCCTTGGACTGCAAGGAGACCCAACCAGTCCATCCTAAAGGATATCAGTCCCGAGTGTTATTGGAAGGACTGATGTTGAAGCTGAAACTCCAATACTTTGGCCACCTGATGCGAAGAGCTGACTCATTGGAAAAGACCTTGATGCTGGGAAAGATTGAAGGCGGGAGAAGGGGATGACAGAGAATGAGATGGCTGATGGCATCACCAACTCAATGAAGATGACTTTGCGTAAACTCCGGGAGTTGGTGTCGGACAGGGAGGCATGCCATGCTGCAGTCTGTGGGGTCACAAAGTGTCAGACATGACTGAGCGACTGAACTGAACTGAACTGAAGGATGACGAAGAAATAAAAGGTTATAACTTTTTACAAGTTGGGTCCATAAGACAGAGACATAACATGTAAAAAATCATCGTCATTTTATTCATTCCATCTATTCATGACAGAAGCTTCAGGACCCAGGCATTAGAAGGTGTCATATAATTAAAACATGATCTCTTCCCCTGAGAAGTATTCAAACAAGGGCAAAGTGAAATTTGCAGCCTGATGCTGTTAGGTACCTCGTTGAAGTGCAAAGAGGTATCTGTGCAGAAAGAAGGCACTTAAAGTGTGCCTTAAAGTGTGAAAGAAGGATAGAATCTGAATAAATGGAGAGAAGAAGGAATAAAATCCTACACATGAGACATAAAAGCAGCTAAGGGAGGAGTCAAACACAACCTTGAATCTTCAAGGAAGGGAATAAAAACAGCTAATATATGTAGAGTACTTATGATAGGTCAAATACATTTCTAAAGCATTTTACATGTGTTAACCTTATTTAATCCTAACAACATTTAGTAAAGTAATGACATTTATCACCCCAATTTTACAAATAAGGACATCGTGGCATTAGAGAAGAAGTACCTGCTCTTGGTGAACTAGCAGAACCAGATCTTGAAAATGAATTAAACGTCTGGTTTCCAGAAAGAGTAACTTTAAGAATAGAGGAAATCAGTCTGGATAGAATTTTCACACGGCTAGATGCTAAATAAATAGGCTTTGAACCAAGACTTGCCTCTGAAGTATGTGATTTCTCCCGTACATACTGTGAGTTATTAGGACTTCTTCGGTTTGGAAGTGATACCACAAAGTGATGTTTTAGAAAGATTTATTTAGTGATCTTATTCAAAGAGAGGTGGACTACTGAAAGAGGTACTAGGATGGAAAAAACAAGGATTAATTGTTTATAAAGAGATAAGGAGGAACGAAGAGAGATGAACATGCTAAAGCATCTGGTATCTAAGAGGAAGGAAAGCAAACAGAATTGTTAGGAGTAGGAAAAAGGAGAAATACTTTCCGCAGAAAAATGCTAGTGAGTTACTCTTTGTTTTTAGGCTAATGTAACTATTAGTTTCCCGTTAAGATAATTTTTAGATTTCAGGAAAAAAGTCCATACTCCCATCTTAATTATTAAGAACTTGTTCACTTTTTAAATTATAAAATTTCCTGATAATAGTAATCACTTTTCATGACTATGTCAAATATTATAGACATTATATTTTCAAAGAAGTCTCAGAAAATGAATTCCCGTTGTAGCAAAAAATGACCTTTAAAAGAAAATTAGATATTAATATTTTCAGTTCAAAATTCTCAAAATGTCCCATTTTGGTAACATTTTTGTCCTTGAAAAAGAGGCAGTTCAAAGTTTTTATAAAATAATAAAATAAAAGCTTTTAAAACTAAAATAGAACAGTTAAGAAATGATAATGCAATGTAACAGAATTCATCATCATTGAAGTACATGCTAAAAGTTATAAAATAGAAAATTCAGCCCATTTCTCCCACTACCTTGCTTTCTGATACTATGCAAATGTAATCTTCCTGGGTCTTATTTTACTATCTTCTAAAATAAAAATGTTGAACCAATTCCAGGCCTGTTCCAGTGAGGAATTCTGATTTTGTAACTCAATGAAATAAAACCAGAGATGAAATTTAAAACAATAAACTTCATAGGCCCAATGATCCACCATGTCAAAATAATAAATGAAATTAACAGTGTTCCCTGTGACCTAAAATGTAAGTTATAGAAACGTAAATTTTTATTCTGAATTTTTCAAAGGGGTACTGTCCCTAATTTACACTTTTTTTTAAAAATAATTCAGTTTACTTATTTTGGGGATAAAAATGGATTTATGCCATTCATAAACCAAAAACATACACAAATATATACAGCAAAAATTGTCTTTCTAATCCCTTTGCTTATATATCCAGTCAAATCACATCTTGTTAATATGTAGTCTTTCAGAGGTTCCTTATATATGCGTGTGTGTGCATATCAAAATATATTTTACTGGACAGCATTTTTGTATTATGCTATTTACTTTATGGACTGGACAATAATTTGAATTTTAATTTAACAACACAGTTTGGTTGTTTTTCAAATCTCTATATAGATAGCTTCTTTATTCTTTTTTAAATTATTAGAGTTGAAGAGTTTTCCACTACATGGACATATCTTAATCGTTTTAACCTCAAACACTATGGAAATCTGTTTCTGCTATTAATATTACAATAATGTCACAGTGAAAATTTCTGTACAAACAGAACTAATTTCCAGAGAGAAGAAATATCTGGATTAAAGTATGCATATAGTATTAATATTTACAGATACTGCAAAAGCATCAAACATGTGAGAAATACTACTTACAATTTCAGAAGCAACACATGAGACTGCTATTTTACTACTAAGAACCATACCAGTGGCATAGATTTAATGGGCTTAGATGTTCATCAATCCAACAGATGAAAAAAAATTCTGTGTTGCTTTAATTTGAATTTCTATTAGGATTCTGAGGGATATTAGGAGGAGAATTAGGACAAAATTTCCCATGTAAAAGAACCATTTTACCATCTCCTTTTATTAAATGACTGCCCTTTTAGTAAGAGCTTAATTTTTATCTTCTTCTTGATTTCTAGAATATCTTAGCAGCATTAGCACATTGTTGTGATATGAGTGACCAATAGTTTTCCCTGTCTTTGCATTTGATTTTTGTAATTTTGCTATACAGATTTGAGTCCAATATAACTGATTTTTCTAATGTAGTTTTCTTCCTTACACAGGTTCCAGATTAGGAGTCATAAAATAAATTTAAAGCACTGCTCTATTTTAAGATTATACATTTTCTCAGGTTTTCTTCTTGTATTAGTAAGACCTCATACATTACATACAAACATTGTATCTATTCATCTTGGTATTTGGTTTGAGTTACAGATTTTTTTTTTTTTTTTTTTTTTTTTTGGCTAACTGGCTACTGATTTCTTAGAATACTCTTAACAAACTAGTCATTCGGTTCTTTGAACAAAATTTCTATTACATAGCTGCCAAGATTATTCACTCTAAATTTTTACATTTTACTTCTCTTATGTATTCAGCACATAACTGCTTGGGAAAAAAGTAAGCAATTACCAAGATATATAATGCATATATAACATATATATTTATTTTTATATTTATACGTAAATGGAATTTTGACAAGAAGAAAAGCCAGAGTTAAGCTCAACACATTAGGTTAGCAGGACTGAATGAAGATAAGTGTAGCATGTCCTTGGCTTAGTTATCTTTCAGGAAACAAAATTCTTTAGGTAAACTCTAGCTGGTGTCTGGTTGTTGATCAGTCGCTTAGTTGCCTCCGATTCTTTGTGACCCCATGGACTGCAGCACGCCAGGCTTCCCTGCCCTTCACTGTCTCCCTGAATTTGCTCAAACTCATGTCCAATAAGTCAGTGTTGCCATCCAGCCATCTCATCCTCTTTTGCCCCCTTCTCATCCTGCCCTCAATCTTTTCTAGCATCACAGTCTTTGAGTCAGCTCTCTGCATCAAGTGGCCAAAGTACTGGAGCCTGAGCTTCAGCATCTGTCGTTCCAATGGATATTTAAGGTTGATTTGCTTTAGGATTGACTGGTTTAATCTCCTTGCTGGCCAAGGGACTCGCAGGGGTCTTCAACACAGTTCAAAAGCATCAATTCTTTGGCACTCAGCCTTCTTTATGGTCCAACTATCACATCCATACATGAGGACTGGAAAAACCATAGCTTTGACTAGACAGAACTTTGTCAGCAAAGTGATGCCTCTGGTTTTTAATATGGTGTATAGGTTTGTAATAGCTTTCCTTTCAAGGAGCAGGAGCAAGCATCTTTAAATTTCATGGCTGCAGTCACCCTACGTGGTGATTTTGGAGCCCAAGAAAATAAAGTCTGTCACTGTTTCCATTTTTTCCCCCATCTATTTGCCATGAAGTGATGTGATCAGATGCCATGATCTTAGTTTCCTGAATGTTAAGTTTTAAGCCAATTGTTTCACTCTCCTCTTTCACCTTCATCAAGAGCTTCTTTATTTCCTCTGCACTTTCTGCTATAATGGTGGTGTTATGTGCATATCTGAGGTTACTGATATTTCTCCCAGAAATCTTGATTCCAGCTTGAGCTTCATTCAGCCCAGCATTTCTCATAGTGTACTCTGTATATAAGTTAAATAAGCAGGGTGACAATATACAGCCTTGATGTACTCCTTTCCCAATTGTGAACCAGTCTGTTTTTACATGTCCAACTCTATCTGTTGCTTCTTGACCTGCATACATGTTTCCAAGGAGGCAGCTAAAGTCTTGTATTTCCATCTCTTGAAGAATTTTCCAGTTTGTTGTGACCCACACAAAGGACACCAATTATGAAATATTTATTTCCAACATGAGCTATACCAATTCTAATATGTAAGTGTAATTATATTAAAAAATCATTCTTATATAAGTGATTTTAAAAACTGTCTTGGGCTTGGAGTGAGTATTCTTTGTAGAAAAGTGTGGGGCAGTGGTAAAATCCAAAAGGGCATATACAATTAATAACAGACTTCTATTTTCAAATTACCTCCTAAGAAGTTCCTGTTGATCCAAAATTTTTTACTAAATAGGTAGTGATGTGGGACAAGAGAAGTGGTACAACAGGAGGGATGAGGGGAGAGAAAAAGAAAAAACACTCATTTAATTGCCCAAGGTAATAGAGTAAAGACTTTTGGGTAAAATTGAGCACTGAATGCAAATTTCAAGTTCTTGAAGATGGAATTGTAAGACAATCTCTTTCTTAAGTTTACCCTAGATTTTTTTAAAAATCTAAACTATTTAAAATCATTTAAAACAATGCATTTTTGTGGTTTTTCATGATAAAAATGAAGAGCTAAATGCAAAAACTGTGTATATGACAAATGCTGCCTGCCCTATCTTTAACCAAAGGATGTTGTGACCATCAAGCCAGCAGCCATGCCCAGGGGACTCAGGGTGGAACTAGGAGGATAAGAGTCCTAGATAGTTAAGGCGCATATCAAAGGAATGATTTCAATGAGCCCAGATTCTTGCATCTTCCCATACAGAGAAAAGCACAGCATTCCTTAACTTGAGTTTCTTTAATTAACAGGTATTTTTTGATCCCCTGGAGAAGGGATAGGCTACCCATTCCAGTATTCTTGGGCTTCCCAGCTGGCTCAGCTGGTAAGGAATCCACCTGCAATGCAGCAACCTGGGTTTGATCCCTAGATTGGGAAGATCCCCTAGAGAAGGGAAAGGCTACCCACTCCAGTATTCTGGCCTGGAGACTTCCATGGACTGTATAGTCCATGGGGTCGCAAAGAGTCAGACACGACTGAGTGACTTTCACTCAGGGCTTTTCACTATCTTTTGATGTTCCAACTACCTAATTTTTGTTGTAACTGGATCCTCCCTCATCTCTTCAAAGCAGTCCCTCAGAGCTATCTGAAGTGGTTCTCTGGACTTAAGTCCTCAGAAAATCCACAGAATAAAACCTAATTCTCAAAGTTAAGGTTGTGCATATTTTCTCAGTCAACAACTATAAGGCTTTTAATTGGATCATCTGATACAAATGATCAGAAATACTGAAATACTATTAATAATCACTATTTATACACCAAACCAGTCAATCCTCAAGGAAATCAGTCCTGAATGTTCATTGGAAGGATGGATGCTGAGGCTGAAGCTCCAATACTTTGGCCACCTGATGTGAAGAACTGACTCATTTGAAAAAACCCTGATTCTGGGAAAGGTTGAAGGCAGGAAGAGAAGGGGACAACAGAGGATGAGGCGGTTGGATGGCATCACCAACTCAATGGACATGAGTTTGAGCACGCTCCATGAGTCGGTGATGGACAGCGAAGCCTGGCAAGCTGCAGTCCGTGAGTCGGACATGACTGAGGGACTGAACTGACTGACTGATATAGCAATCATTATATGCCAAGAACTACTTAAAGCACTTATCTTGTATTAACTCATTTATTCCTCAAGTAACCAACTGAACTAGATATTATTATTGTCCCCATTTTACAAATGAGGAAACTGGAGAAAAGGGATAAAATACCTTGCCCAAGATTCTACAGTCAATGATGATCCAGCCAGGCAGTAACATAATGTGAAGTGACAGCTTCATCTCAGGTCTGGCACTCAGGGATCTGGAATGCGCTGCAGAAACGAGCTGCAGAGCCCTCATGAGCATTGCCAAGGTGACCGCTGCACAGTACTGAAGGGTCCTTGCATGGTCACCAGCTATAAACGGTGCTGTCAGAAGTCATGCTCAGGAGTTGTCAGTGTTCAAAATTGGGAGGAACAGGATCCCAGTCCCAAGTAAAGGAAGACTCAGATAGAGCAGACATGCTACCAGTAATCCAGAACTAGAGGGCTAGGAGATGTTAACTAAACAGAGTCTTACAGATCGGAATCCAACTATGTAAGCTGGGCCTACACTAGGGGAAAAGGGATGCTCTCATTTGTAAAAGAAATAGGGTTGATGAGCCCTAAGGAAGAACCAGAACTGCAAAGATTCAGGAAAGGGACAGGGACTTTTAGTAACCACTTCTGAGTTCTCTTAAAGCTATATTCATCCCTATTCAACGTGAGAGCCACTTGCCACATGAAACTATCACAATTTAAACTTAACTAAAATTAAACCAAATGCAAAACTCAGTCCCTCCATCACACTCATCACATTCCAAGCCCTGAAAAAGGGGCTACGGGAACTGTATCAGCACTGCTAGAGCATAAGAACTTTACTCCAAATCCCCCTTGCTGAATACAGGGTGATTTTATTTGTCACTATTGTAATAATTTTACTATTATCTCACCTCAAATTTCCACAAGAATTGACTCAATCCAGATTCATACAGTATGTCTGAGAAATTTAGGAATGAGGAGTCAGAAAAAATAAAGAAAAGTGGGTGACAGCCTACTTTGCAAACTGAAGCCACATCACTACCCTCTAAGCTAAGTCCATTCTGTTTTGCTTCCCTTCTTCCTAACTGCCTACACAGTCCATGAGAAGTGGCTAACAAGCCCTTCCAAAGAACCTCCTACCCCTTGGAAAGGTTTCAACAGGAGCAAGAATGTTTTCCTGGCCTTGTTGTTTCCCTCAGTTGGACAATTCTTAAGCCACAAAATGGAAACTTTAAGGGAACAGAATCCATCTACAGAAAAAACTCTTCTATCAGTTGAAAATTAATTCCTCCAGCTTGCATTTTACCCTCACAAACATGCATCCTTTCCAGTTAAAAAGAGCCTTGTGAAACAATTGGGCGGGGGAAATGCAAAATGTATAAAATAATTCATTCTGCCACTTAACATAAGTTATGATAAAAATTTGAAATATTTATTGAGGAAGCTAAACACTAACACTTGGAGAAGATTCTTGAGAGTCCCTTGTACTGCAAGGAGATCAAACCAGTCCATCCTAGAGCAAATCAGTCCTGAATAATCACTGGAAGGACTGATGCTGAAGCTGAAACTCCAATGCTTTGGCCACCTGATGTGAAGAACTGACTCACTGGAAAAGACCCTGATGCTGGGAAAGATTGAAGGTGAGAGGAGAAGGGGACGACAGAGGATGAGATGGCTGGATGGCGTCACCAACTCGATGGACATGAGTTTGAGTAAGCTCCGGGAATTGGTGATGGACAGGGAAGCCTGGCGTGCTGCAGTCCATGGGGTCACAAGGAGTTGGACACAACTGAGCGACTGAACTGAACTGAAACACTAGTAAGGGTCACCTTTACTGAGTAGTATGGCCCAGCATAGGATAAGCACTCTAAATATTAGTTTCAATTTCTGAAAAATAGGGTTAATACCTTCCACAATGGTTACAATTTTTTTTTGCGATTTTATAAAATATGAAACTCTTCTAAATGATCCTGTAACTACAACTGCTATCCAGGCAGGACTTCAACAAAATGAGAAGGAGAAGAAACACAAATTAAGCCCATCACTGATCAACTTTCTTTCAAAGGCACCTAAAGAAATCCAAATAAAATAATTTAAAACACTTGAAACATGTGACTTTGCTAACTTCTCAACTCCCTTCAATTAACATTGTTAATATGAATTCTTCTTATGTGAACAAAACAAAATGCTAGTTAAAGTGAGAAATGGTCTCTGAAGAAACATTTCTGTTAAAAATACAATATCCATGAACTAATACATGATCAAATATATCTTAATACTGTCAATAAGATACCTAGATAAGAAAGTTAATAATTTCAATTTTATGAAATATTCAGTCACAGTGGAAAAAAACAGGTGTAAAAATAAATTTAACATGTTATTACAATGGGATTTATATTTCTAACCAGAAATGGACAGATACATCATAAAAGTAAGAAATGCACTTCATAATTTAGGTGAATAATAGGTATCAGTTCTAGACAATAAAATTGAAATGGGTATTTTTAAAAGCACCACTGTTCTCCTCTACAAAGGAGTGTTAGCTTCATCTCATTCCTAGTTTCTAAAAATAGAAACTGTGTCCAAAATTTCAGAGCTAAAAGAGGCAAGAAATAAAGAAGGATCTTGTAACAGTAAAGTTCATCTGCGCTAAGGCTGGAAATCCTAAACATACCTTCCTTGTGTGATGCCTTTCTTGTAACCATGATGTCTGTCCTTTCTTGCCCAGGTAACATGTGTTTCACTGCCTAATAAATAACACTGACAATCCAAGGAATGTGTAAGTGCTGGGAAAAAATGCCTAGGTGGGTTTTCTTCAATAGATGAGAGAAATTAGAGATTTCTAAATCCCACCCAATTACATGGTCCTCTGAAGGATACCTCTTACCCCTCCCCATTGTAGTTAGCCCCTTAGAGAAATCCCTAATATGACTTGCTTCCCTATTTCTTTCTTTAGCGTTGGTACACACACTTTTCCCTATTAGACAACCTTTCAGTAGCTGCAGTCATCATCTTATGCCTGGCCACAAGCACCTTCTTGCATAAAACAAAATTGGAAGCCAGACAGCATAAGGATTCTGAAAACATTCGTCCTCTAACAAACATCAGGAAAGGCTTAAAATGTGCACTTTCAAGCTTTCTAGTCAGGATATATAATTATATATTATATATGATGTCTAATATAATGATATTGATATAGTGAGCAAATATATATATTTCAAAGAAAATAAGCATTATTTTGTAAGCCAAAGAAAGCAAAACGGTTTACTAACAAATTATCCTGTTCTTATCAGCAAGCTGAAACAAAATCGTCGGCACCCAGACATTTGACAGTTACCCTGCAGACAGAATTACTGTCATCACACATACCTTGTCTTCTCATTTATTGATTTGTGTGGACCATATCTCAACTCAATCAATTCCAACTTGTTAGGAGAAAGAATCCAATCAGAAAGAATTTTTAAAAGACTGTCTCACAGTAGAAAAACAATTATGTTGTGATTGAATGTATATTGCATAAATATTCCTATGAACTTAAGTGTCACTGGATTAGATAAGAAATTCCAGAATATTTCACACCTTAAATACATGACAAACTTGTTTAGCTAGCTCTCAAACTAGTGAGATTCAAACTTATTCATTTTAGTAGTAAATACTGCTAAGAAAAATCACCACCAAAAAAAAAAAAAAAAGACACAAAATGATAGCACTAACAACTGAAGACTGCTTTAAGTAAAATGTTCTACTACGTGTTTACGTTAGAGAAACTGCCTACATTATACATCTTAAATACTGGTTCTTCATTAGCTACTTTTGATATCATTTTAAAATTAAACTAAATGTATAACATCCCTCATAAAAAAATTTAGCAACTGCCTGTGAAAATGAATCTTACTGTAATTTTAACATGTCTCACCTACAGATTATTTACAAACTCCAATTAGGAGAATTTAATTTTGTAGCCATGTATCTGGGAATGATAGAAAGTGAGATGAAGGAGGATATTTTTACAACACTTATAACACCCAGGACTATTACCTGGGGGGGAGTAGGGAGAGAAAGAAACAGACAACACTGTATCATGATTCCTACTGTGAACAAGTTAACAATTCCAACCCAAACTCAGCCTAATTCTGGTGCTTAATGGGTATGCATCAAATGATATCCCTCCCAAAAGAGACCATTTTCATTACAAAGATAAATCAATTTGATTTAAAGTTTTGTTTTTAATTCATCTTAATATTTAAATATAATCCCTGTATAAACTAGCCTGAGCAATATCTTCTTTTTATTTTTCCTGAAACTAGCAACTTTTCTCACCTACATTCTCTAAGTTCATGGCTTCATGTGCCACTTTACGTGCATGGAGGCCAGCTTACAGAGCACTTTAGAACAAATTCCCTGCCACAGTCCCACTACACCATCAATGCACAACTAAAATGAGCTTTTGAATAATAATTCTTATAAAAAGCACTAGCTGTATATATGAGTAATTGTCTCAAAAAGGAAATTAGATTTCACTCAAGGTTATCCTTTCCTATTCTTTTTTCTTTTCTTGCTGATAACTTGATCTTGCTAGAACTCTTCCCTTCCTGTCCTTAAATATTGGGCTCACAATAGATACTAAAGAAATTAGAAGGCTTGTTTCTCCTACATAAACAACAATATAAACCATATACCTCCTTTCAGGTCTCACAGTCCTCTGAGTCTCTGCACTACATCTCCCACTCTTCTTTCCTTGGCAATGCAAGGGGGTCCTTCCCTACCAGGGAGAAGTATAACTACTTACTAGGACTCTGAACATTGTGCTCACTATTATGTTCCTTTCACAATGATAAAATCCTGACTTTATTTTCAATAGCAAAGTGGTTTGATTATATCCCTTAGCCTAACAAAGTAGTAATTGTTTTAACGTGTGTGCTTAGTCACTCAGTCATGTCGACTCTTTGAGATCCCATGGACTGTAGCCCGCCAGGCTCCTCTGTCCATGGGATTCTCCAGGTAAGAATACTGGAGTGAGTTGCCATGCCCTCCTCCAGGGGATCTTCCCAGGGATTGAACCCCGGTCTCCCACACTGCCGGCAGATTCTCTACCACCTAAGTCATCAGGGAAGTCCAAGTGTTTTAATACAGAGATCTTACATAACTTTTGCATGTTACTCAATATCTGCTATCCTCAGATCTCTCATTTATTGGAAAATAATGATAATATTACATCTCATGTTTCTAAGAAGATGAAATTAAACTGAGTGTAAACAATGTCAACAGTTCTTACAGATCATAAGTGGTCAATAAATGCTATCCATTTATAATTGGAGTAGAATTAGTAGTAGTATTAAACTGCCATTCTGATTCATTATGGCATTATGTTCTTATGAAGGTACAGCTTCTTACTATGTGAAACCACTCTAACTCCTAAAAGCAAAATAAAGCAGACAGTTGGCAATATAAGTTATGGGTTGATCATGTTGGGGCAACTTGATTATGCTGGGAATTATGTTTTCCAGAATTCCCTTCCTTGTGTTTCCCAGGTTCAGTACAGATCAGTCACTCAGTCATGTCCAACTCTGCAGCACGCCAGGCTTCCCTGTCCATCATCAACTTCCAGAGTGTGCTCAAGCTCATGCCCATTGAGTCAGTGATGCCACCCAACTCACCCTCTATTGTCCCCTTCTCCTTCTGCCTTCAACCTTTCCCAGTATAAGGGGCTTTTCCAGGGAGTCAGTTCTTCACATCAGGTGGCCAAAGTATTGGAGCTTCAGCCTCAGCATCAGTCCTTCCAATGAACATTCAGGACTGATTTCCTTGAGGAATGACTGGTTTGATCTCCTTGCAGTCAAGGGACTCTCAAGAATCTTCTCCAAAACCACAGTTCTAAAGCATTAATTCTTTGGTGCTCAGCTTTCTTTATGGTCCAACTCTCACATCCATACATGACCACTGAACAAACCATAGCTCTGACTAGACGGATCTTTGTCAGCAAAGCAATGTCTCTGCTTTTTAATAGGCTGTCTAGGTTGATCATAGCTTTTCTTCCAAGAAGCAAGCGTCTTTTAATTTCATGGCTGCAGTCACCATCTGCAGTGATTTTGGAGCTGTCTCTTGATTGTTTCCCCATATATTTGCCATGAAGTGATGGGACCGGATGCCATGATCTTAGTTTTTTGAATGTTGAGTTTTAAGCCAGCTTTTCCACTCTCCTCTTTCACTTTCATCCAGAGGCTCTTTAAGTTTTCCAGGTCAGCGATAGCCAAATTCTGAATTTCCACAAGGTTCAGAAAGCAAGAGTGAAACGGTTTCCGCAGCTCCCTGGCAGTCCTTTTGCGGACAGCTATGGTGACAAACAAATGCGGAGGTGTCTTTGGGGTTCTAAGCAGTTTACATTCCTCCGCTCTACATACAGCTCTTGTTCCTAATTGATGGTCCTTCCCTGGTGGCTCAGATGGTGAAGAATCTGCCTGCAATGCAGGAGACCCAAGTTTCATCCCTGTGTCAGGAAAATCCCCTGGAAAAGGGAATGGCCACCTACTCCAGTATCCATGCCTGAAGAATTCTGTGGACCGAGGAACCTGGTGGGCTACAGTCCACAGGACTGTAGAGTCAGACACGACTAAGCGATTAACATTTTCCCTTTAGTGTGACCGACTGCAGCTCCAGATCCACAACAGGTGCTCTACTGTGAAGCCACAGGCACCAGAGCCGCACTGACACCTCTCCATGAGCCTGCCATTGGTGGTCACACTTAGGCAGCTGGATGGGGTTGGTTTGGGGATTTTCTGGATAGTGACTCCTCCCAGTTTCCTTTTAGACTTTAGTTCCCCAGTTCATCTAATTCTTGTATCTCCATTTTGCCATAATGCTCCTGATGGTAAGTGTGATGTGAGGGGCTAAAATGTCACTTAAAATTGCTTTTCCCAACCTGCCTGTTGTTGCTATAATAGTCATGATTTGGTATTTAGTAAAGAAGACAGTTAAAATGTTGAATATTATCTGGCATAAAAATTATACTATTAATAGTGTTAGAAATACAAGACATGTGAAAAAGCTTGAGAACTATGTCTTAAACTACCTTTGGGTGAGAATCTAAAAGCTTTTTATTAAAACTAGTGACATGATACTTTCTAACACCATACACAAAAATAAACTCAAAATGGATTAAAGATCTAAATGTAAGACCAGAAACTGTAAAACTCCTAGAGGAAAACATAGGCAAAACACTCTCTGACATAAATCATAGCAGGATTCTCTATGACCCACCTCCCAGAGTAACGGAAATAAAGCAAAAATAAACAAATGGGACCTAATGAAACTTAAAAGCTTTTGCACAATGAAGGAAACTATGAGCAAGGTGAAAAGACAGCCTTCAGAATGGGAGGAAATAATAGCAAATGAAGCAATGGACAAAGAATTAATCTCAAAAATATACAAGCAACTCCTACACCTCAATTCCAGAAAAATAAGCAACCTAATCAAAAAATGGGCCAAAGAACTAAAGAGACATTTCTCCAAAGAAGACATATAGATGGCTAAAAAGCACATGAAAATATGCTCAACTTTGCTCATTATCAGAGAAATGCAAATCAAAATCACAATGAGGTACCATCTCACGCCAGTCAGAATGGCTGCTATCCAAAAGTCTACAAACAATAAATGCTGGAGAGGGTGTGGAGAAAAGGGAACCCTCTTACACTGTCAGTGGGAATGCAAACTAGCACATCCACTATGGAGAACAGTGTGGAGATTCCTTAAAAAACTGGAAATAGAACTGCCATATGACCCAGCAATCCCACTCCTGGGCATACACACCGAGGAAACCAGATCTGAAAGAGACACGTGCACCCCAATGTTCATCGCAGCACTGTTTATAATAGCCAGGACATGGAAGCAGCCTAGATGCCCATCAGCAGATGAATGGATAAGGAAGCTGTGGTACATATACACCATGGAATATTACTCAGCCATTAAAAAGAATGCATTTGAATCGGTTCTAATGAAATGGATGACACAGGAGCCTATTATGCAGAGTGAAGTAAGTCAGAAAGAAAAACACCAATACAGTATACTAACGCATATATATGGAATTTAGAAAGATGGTAATGGTGACCCTATATGTGAGACAGCAAAAGAGACATGGATGTAAAGAACAGACTGTTGGACTCTGTGGGAGAAGGTGAGGGTGGGATTTTTTGAGAATAGCATTGAAACATGTATATTATCATATATGAAATAGATTGCCAGTCTAGGTCTGATGCATGAGGCAGGGTACTCAGGGCTGGTGCACTGGGATGACCCCAAGGGATGGGATGGGAAGGGAGGTGAGAGGGAGGGTCAGGATGGGAACACATGTACACCCATAACTGATTCATGTGAATGTATGGCAAAAACCACCACAATATTGTAAAGTAATTTGCCTCCAATTAAAATTAAAAATAATAATAATAATAACTTTAGAAAAATTAAAAAAACAAAACTAGTGACATGATATAGTTTAAAATGTAGTTCTGCTTCATCATATCCTAGCTCTATGAAATTCATCAAGCCACTTAACTACTTTGGGGTCATCATTCTTCATCTCTTATTTGGAGATATATGCGTCTTTAAGAATAATATTGTTTATAAAAATTCATGTTAGAAAGAAATCAGTTAATACCATGTCAATAATACACTAGACTTTAGTGAGATAATTTTACTCCTAAATAAGAAGCTCAAAAATGCTTTTGCTTAGCCTTTTTGGAGGGATGTGCTTCAAATACTAGAGATTCCTAAATATTTAACTGCATCATAAGTTGGATCATAGTATTAACAAATTAGTACAAACCTATAGCCTTAGAACTCAAAAGTTATTTGGTTCATATATTCAGTTGAATATTATTCAGCAATTAAAAAAGGATGAAATAATGCCATTTCCAGCCACAAGGAAGGCAAATTATTTTTGACTTTCTAATCTATAGTCTTTACACACTATAATATACTTAAGACTGCCCATAAATTTCCTATTAATTCAAACAAACAAACAAAAAAAAACAAAAATAATTCCTTGACCTAATCATCTTCCTATTTGCTGTTTTCCTTTTACAACAAATCTTCAGGACACTTGTTTCACCTTCACTTCCTTTCCTCTTTGTAAAGCTTTGCAGTTGGTTGTGTCCCTACCACATACTGAAATATATCTATCTTGTTCACTGGTGTTCAAACTTTACTGTGCAAAATAATCTCCTGGATATTTTTTTAAATTGAGATCCTTAAGTCACCCACCTGAGATTCTAATTTAAAAATCCCAAATTGGAAGGTAGGGACCTGAATATTTATCAGCACTTCTAAATTATTCTGACATAGGTTGTTAGGAATAATGTCATGAAGAGCTAACACCCAAATCAGTGGAGATGCCTCACTACTTATTCACATTTGACCTTTCTGCAATATCTGACACTCTTAATGATATCTCCTGAAATTATACTTTCCGAGATGCTCAAAACCCAGGCCCTTGAAAAAGCTGGCTCCCCTCCCCAAATTACTTATTAGTGAATTCTTAAAACTGAGCTGCGGATATCAACTACCCTAAGTATTTGCTGGCTGTTTGATGTAAAGCTTTAGTAGCTTCAGGCCTTCCCTTATCAATGTCCTTCATGGGATTAACACACTATTAAAAGAAATAATATAAATAAAGATGAATATTTCCTGAATGCTTATGATGAGTGCTAAGCATACACATTATCTTCTACAACAATCTCATGTGTCATGATTTCCTTCATCACAGTTTTTGTTTGCTTGCTTTGTTTTTTAGAAACAGATCCCCCTACCCAATTGTTCCCCCTACTCAAAACAGTTCCCCCTAGGCAAGCATTATCATTGCCCAAGAACCTTAGTGCCATTCACCAATCTACTTACAAACCCCGAGGGTACTTTCTTTGGGACACTGTTCCTGATGGCCTTACTCATACTCTCCACTACTGGGAGCTTCTTGCCCTGTGCTTCACATCACCTCCTACACTGTAAGAGGTTGATCTGATATGTGTCCACCTCTTGTCGGTGGGCTTCTTGAATGGTACAGGCTGTATCAATCAGCCTACAGCATGTCAGTGAGTCTGGCTGGGATGACTTCTTTTGTAATTAATTAAAGCTAGTTGTCACTATTTATTTATTTAACCCTTCAATCCTTTTGTCAGGATACTGTGCAGTATTTCACAAAATGTGGTCCTTGAACCAGCTTTATTCAAATCACCCTGGATGATCATGAAAATAATAGTTTCCTGTGCTCCTGATTTGCTAGAGCATTATTTCTGAGGCTGAACCCAAGAATATTCATTTTGATAGGCACTTTCAATGAGTCCTATGAATGACAAAATTTGAAAAATATTATTTGAGTTAGAAGAGCTCTTACTAAGATTGAAAAGACCTGTCTTCCGCTAGTGACAATGCCAATAACTAACATATTTTCATGAACAAACCCTTTAAGAAAACTAGATTTTAGTTTCATTTAAAAACAGGGAATTACGTATAACTCTATGGCTGATTCGTGTTAATGTATGACAAAACCCACTGAAATGTTGTGAAGTAATTGGCCTCCAACTAATAAAATAAAATAAAATTAAATTAAATAAAAATAAAAATAAAAACAGGGAATTACAATAAATTATCTACAATGTCTCTCTGATCTCTAAATTTCTTTTTTTGGTTTTAATAAATTGGAAGAACTCGGGATACACTTGCAAGTAAGTTTCTTCTAAGCCATATGAAATTGGCATCTATCTTTTATACCTCATAAGAATGAATGAGTGCACAATCATTTCAAATCAGATCAGGATGCAGGAGACATAAGGGCAATGAATTCAAGACTGGAGCTAGAGCCTTTCTTGCAATTTCATAGAGAAGAATGGTAACAGGTGATCAGACTTGCCCACAGTGTCCTAATTTCGTTAATTTTTCGTCTAAGTAGCCCATAGAAAAAGATTATCAATAGGTTTTTAAAGAGTATAACCCATGGACCACATGGAACAGAATCACTTAGATTTCTGCTTAACACTGTAGTTTCCCAGGGAACACCCACCATCTACTGAACCAGAATGTCTGACCAAAAATAATTTCCTTACAAACATTTCAGCTGACTTATTTGTCTGCCATTTGAATACCACCACTAATATACATAATCTAAGTAGTTAAATTGAGATATACATGAATAATGAACAAATTGCTCCAATGTCTAGTATAAAACCAAAAATAAATCCTGCAAGGTCTTACGTAAGCCAGTCTTCTGAACATGCACAGAAAATACTTCTACAGTTACTTGGACTAAAAGAGCCAGTTTTCTGACTTTAAGAGTGGGAGCGTCAAGGCTGTGGGCCAGGATACAGTTATAACGCAGCATGAAAACAGCATATAAACAGCGGCTCGTGTGCTGCGCCTAGCCACTCAGCCATGTCTGACTGCGTGTGACTCCGTGGCTCCTCCACCCTTGGAGATTCTCCAGGTGGCAACACTGGAGTGTGCTGCCATGCCTTCCTCCAGGCGAATCTTCCCAACCCAGGGATCGAACCCAGGTCTCCCGGATTGCAGGCGGATTCCTTACCGACTGAGCCACCAGGGAAGCAACTAGTGCCTTAGAAATGTTCAAACATTCTGATCCAGCATAGTTCTGGGTAGTGACAGAAGCACCAACAGGATATAAGAGATGACCATAAAAGAGCTGAAAGAGGCTTAGAGGGCTAAGAAAATAAGACCATGATGCAAAGAGAAACAGGAAAAAAGGATGATTAAGGAATGGGATAATGTTAAGTAAGGGAGACTGATTTTGATGAATTAACTAGGGGAAATCAGTTAAGAAAGGAAAATAAGTTTTGCTGAATTAGACAACCTGGTTTTGATGCTAAAATATGTGATTAGAAATCATCTGATTAGTTAGTAAACAAAAATTACACTAATAAATGGAATGGCTATTGATAAACCATATGCAAGGGCATAGTTGTTATTAAACTAAGAGTAAGTAAAATAAATAAAATACAGTAAATAGTAAAATAAAGATATTCCTCTTCTGCCAAAAGGAGAAATAAGCAATGGGAAAACTTTTACAAGGCTTTAAGGTATTTGGGGAAATTACACTAAAAATTTCAAAGCTGCAAATATAATTTAAGCTTTTAATGAGATAAATACATGTCATCAATTACATATGTAAAACTTCTATACAATCCATTATAAACTATTCATATTTCCACATGATAAAATTTTGATACATTAGAAATGAATTCCATGCTACAGATCGAAAGGAAAATAATTTGAAACATGTAAGTTCATAGACATTACTTTCAAGACAGTAAAAGAATGACTAAAGCATCAATGAATTATTCTTCACCATTTTCCTTGGAGAAAGTTGCAAGTGTTAATTAAGTCATGATTAAGGAAAGATGGTGTGTCTATCACACTTATCAGAAATGTATCAAGTAAAATTATAGCTTAATTGTCCCCCTTTATAATTCTATGAATAAAAATGCCAGTCTCTATTCATAGGAAAAGTTGTCTGGTATTTTTTCAAGGTCAAACTTCTCTGACAAATTTGTTTCCAATATTTTGCTCAAATGAAAAATACAAACAACTATTGTCTTCATTGGGTCCAAAATGATTTATAGACCCCTGTGACATGACTTACTCTTGGCTCAAAAAACAAAAAAAACAAACACATTTTTTTAGCTATAGGATTTAAGACAAACTTTCTTGTTCCTTTAATTAACTGTAAAGTAGTTTTAAATTTTTGATTAGAGATTTGTAAACAATTAGACTACACATAAATTTAGTAATAAAATCATGAGAAACGTAGATCAAGGTTAGAGCTTTATTTTTTTCTTTTCCAAATTTGGTATTCAATATCCTGCTTCACCTTGCCAAAGCAAGTCTTATTCCTATTCTCTGTGTAAGAGAAAGCAAGAATATTCCTGATGACAAATATATTTAAGATTCAGCAACAATTCCAGAGTGCTTTGACAAAGACAGAAATCGGGAGGGAGGCTTATTAAGTTATTTCATACCTATTTCAAACCTTTATAACAAGGCATTTAAAATGACTATGTATATATATGTAAATTTGGCCTCATCATGTAATCACAATATTGCCTAACAAGTTCTAAGTGCTTAAATACTTTAAATAACTTTAAATACTTTCTTGCATATTTTGAAGGTGCCTATAAATATATCAAAGGACTTTAAAAGCTGGTCATATCTTAGTTACAAAGGGATATTTCAAATTACTTTATGAGCTTCTTATGAAATGCAGCAACTATTTTTTTATAGAGCCTATTTCTAAAATGCTGAGTTTCTGATGTCCTTCCGAGATGGGTCAGACCAGAGCAGTAATTCTAGTGACAACCAGAGGAATCTTCCACTTGTTTTCACTTCATTTAAGGTAAAATGAAATGCACAGTACACAGGCTTGCTGAACAGATTAGAGACATATCCTCCAAACCTCTAGTGAAAACAAGATTGTGAAATTATTTTTTAAGTATCTTGTACCTAAATTAAATTAAAATATAACTTCACTACTCTATAAAACATTTATAGAAAAATACAAAAGTTCAAAAGCCATGGTTTTTCTGCTCATTACAACAATTCTGGTGCTAAATAACCAAATTTCATAATAAAAAAAAAAAGTAAGTATGAAATGTAGATTCAGATACAGACGAGAGACCAGAAAACAAGGTTGTATTCCTATCGCTTGCACTTATTGAGTAAATAACCCTGTGATTTAGTCTCTCTTGGTTTTAATTCCCTTTTCTATTAATTAGGAATAATGAAATCTGCCTAAGAAGCATAACTCAATGGGCACAAATGAGGATTTTTAGTTTAAAATGAGCCCCCATAAAGAAATACCTGTGAGTAGTGAAATAATATAAAATAAGGAACAACAGTGATGCTATGTATTCCTACCAGGCTTAGAAAAAACATATATATTTTTTTGCAACTTCAGTCTCAATAAGAAGCTAACAGCCGAAATATGATTAAAAGTCATATTCTCAGTTCCTCAATGTCCTTTCCTCAACTTTTGTTTAAGTCACCAAGGCTTTACAACACCCCTCTCCCACTGCTGGAAAAGGAAATGCTTTTTAAGTTCCAGTAATTATACACTAGATTTGCTGAGCACTGAAATCCTAACAGTTGTTGTCGGTAGCTATCGTGGAGATATCTAATATGCACTAGGGTAAGGAGCCCTCTTAAGTTGAATGACTTAGACACAAATTCTAAACTGCTCCCCACCACACTTCCTTCCTGGGCCAAATATTCATCCTGAGTGGAAGATTTGGGTTCATTAAATGTTGTTAAATGCAGTTCAATAGAGCTGCTCAGGTTTCAATAAATCCCAAACTGTGAAATATTAAAAAAAATAAACTCACCAATAGAAACATTCAAATATTACCAAACAAGAATAAAATTCACTGTGAATGACTAATGTGTTCAAAGTCATTTCTTTCATGCCTTTAAGTGGCTTGGATTAGCATAAAGCGCCTTCTCAGAGTGTAGGCAACAATAAAAACTGCAATAACTCATACTTTGTAGTGACTTTCATTTTTGAATCTGGATATTCTTTAATTTTCATAATAGCCTTGGGAGGTAAATATCATTATCCTCATTTCATAGTAGATGAAATTGAGAGATTAGCAATTTGCCTACAGCTACACAGTAAGTGAACTGTACGCTGATTTCAGTCCTAGGTACTGGCACTAAGATTACTGCCTTACTGAAATTTCTATCACTAAATGGTTAGCACTTGAGAGAAACAGTGCTAAGGTGACAGCGAAGTGAAAATCTAGAAGTCAAAAACATGAACACAAACATAAAGGCATAAAAGGAGCAGTGGAAAATAACTGAGAGGCATTTAAAAATAACAAAAAGCTAATATTTATTGATTGCTCATCATGTGCTAGGCACTGTTTGAAAATGCATTATGTGAACTAACTGGACAAATCTTATCATAGCCCCCAAAATCAATGGCCGAACTGTGAGGTCATCTTTGATTTCTTTCTTTCTCCTATCCTCCTGCGCAACAAATCCTGTGCTCTTTAGCTTCAAAATACAGTCCACCTAGACCTGACCACCTCCCACCATTCTTGGACTCTCCTGGCAACATCAAGCAGTAGCCTTCTAACTGCTCTATTTTTAAGCAGGGCCTCATTAGTCTGTTCCTTATCCCAGCAGCCAGAATAATCTCCTTAAACCAGAAGTCAGACGGTGTCACTGTTATTCTCAACACTTCCTAAATGTTTGCTCATATCCTACTCAGAACACAAGATTTTTACAAAAAGTTCGACTGTAAGAGGCCCTCCATGACCATGTCTCACCCCCGCCACTCCACTGTGACTGCTATCACTCCAGCCTCATCAACCTGACTGCTAGTCCTGGATCATTCTAGATATTCCTTGCCTTTCTAAGGAGTTGTGTACTTGTGGTTTCGGTCTGGAAAATTTTCCTTCTAGGTCTTAGCACGATTTATTCCTTTGCCTACTTCAGGTCTCTGTTCAAAGTGCGTGAGGACTTACCCACCAGCCAGTTTCATTTTTCCCTAGACCCCACCAGCCTCTGCACATATATTTGATTTGTTTGTCTGCTCATTCTGAAGGAGGGGCAATCTATCTCCCCCATGACAATGAAAGCTCCAGAGACAGATTCCGTCTAGTACATAGATATGAGAGTCTGTCGGACACGAATGGCAACTAACACTGTCACATAGCCAGTGCTCAATAAAAATATGTTGAACCAAAGAAGGAATTCACAATTTAATGCGGTAAATTGTAAATGACAATCCTTTTAGAGACACAATGGCAGAGACAGAAGTAGAGGCATTGGGAGACAGAGTAACTTACTGTAGATCACAGAGGGAGGGCAAAACTCATAATGTAGTTGCAGAGGGCATGCTCCCAGCCACTGAACCACACTGCTCTCTGCACAAAATCCGGTGACCGAAAACCACGCTTCTACAATAGCAGTACTGCATAATGTGCTGTCCTCACTTACGTTCTACTTTTTATAAGGCTGCTTTTTAAGAGATATCATTAAAACCTAATGTCCAGACCTTAGTTTCTAAATATAGTTCCTATTAACAACTAGAGTTTTGGAAGACACAGCTGATAACAAGAATGTGACAGGGAAAGAACGAAGTGGGCCTCATTGTGCCAGAAAGTAAGGAAAGGCTGGAAAAGTGAAGGAATTCTATCAAAAGAACAGATAAGACTTAGTAGCTATCGTCTGCAAAGCATCATCCTGTTGCTCTCTTCAAATCCAGCCTGCAAAGTAGGTGTACTAGCCTAGGACACAGCAACGTGTCTGAAACACAGCAGATGCTACCACACAGTTTCTGCTGAGTGGAATGACGGAATAGGAAACTGAGATCACAGTGGGTATAACACACTGATCCACGAGTTCACAGTGATAATCGGAGAGGAAAAGGAAATAGAGGACTAAAGAGAAAGAAAGGAAAAAAGAAATCATGGGAGGGAAGAAATAAGGGGTGGGGGGTGAGTAGAGAGAGAGAGATAATGTATAGGAAACAAGGGAAGTAGGAACAATCAATACATAAAATAACCACTTTGCAGCAAATTTTTAATAGTAAATTTTTATTTCAGGCAAGGTTCATCAATAAGATAAATAATTATTAGAGAAAAGATTTTCATACACTCCTAAAACTTTGCCTCACCACTTACTTATAAGTGATAGAGGTTAAAGGCAGCTTTCCAATGGAGACATCGCCGTAACTACCTAAAGTTAGACATCACCATAACCACATGAAGCTGTGACATCACCAACAAGGGGAGAAACTAATGCCACAGGTGTCCAGATGCAGTACTCTATGACAAATGCTCAACTTGAAAATGAGGAAATGATCAGAGAAATCAAAGCTCAGAAATATTCTGCAAACACTAGCTTGGACTCTTCAAAGCTGTCAATGTTATCAAAATACATACATGTACATATTTTAAGGCAGAGAAAATGATCCCAACAGCTAAATGCAATGCAAGGTCTCTGTGTGGCTCCTAGATTGCATTAATCACTAGCTAGTGGGACACTATCAGCTAATTAAAGAACTTCAATATGCACTATATTTTAGATAAGAGATTCATACTTGTGTTACATTTCCTGCCTTGCAAACTGTATTATTTTTATATAGGAGAATGTCCTTGTTCTTAGGAGTGACATGCCCAAGTATTAAGGGGTCTTGGGTCATGATGTAAGATCTCAAGTGGATCAGCAAAAAGCTTCCACCCATAGCTAGCTAGCTATCCATCTGTCTGTTACAAGAAACAGTGAGAAGTTAATGTGACAATGCTTGGATGGCATCACCGACTCAATAAACATGAGTCTGAGCAAACTCTGAGGAGCCTGGAGTGTGGCAGTCCATGGTGTCTCAAAGAGTTGGACACAATTGAGCAACTGAACAACACCAAAGTGAAAATATATTATTACACTAACAATCAGTAATCTAGACAAAAATTATTGAGAATTTATTGTATTTTTTCAACTTTTTTCTTACTTGCCCCCCCCCACATACAGTTGGGGTTAAGTCTATCTTTTGAGTTTCTTGATGAAATTTCAATGTGTGTGTGTGGAAGACCCCCCAAACCAGCAATCAATTTTCAGATCGGGTGGCCTACAATTTAATTCTGACACTATCTACCAGAGAGATAACAACATATTCCACAAGTTAAGGGTTCAGTCATATAAGACTGTCCCCTCTTGCGCCCTCCCATCCCAACCACATACACACTTCAGACATAAGTTGCAAGCTCAAGTTACCTGTGTTTCAGACCAACCGGCTACAAATCAGAGATTCCCATAACCTCCTCTTTGGGTTTGATAAGTTTGCCAGAACAGCTCACAAAACTCAGAGAAACATTCTACTTGTTAGATTGCCACTTTATTACTAGGCTGTAACTCGGGAATCACCAGGTGGAAGAGACACATAAAGCAAGGTCAGGGCAAGGGCTCAGAACTTCTATGCCCTCTCCAGCGGGGGCCACGCTCCTAGAACGTCCAGCACCTCTTCCAGGTTTACCAATCCAGAAGCTCTCTGAACCACGTTCTTTTAGGTTTTTATGAGTGATTAAATTATTAGCTACTGGTAACTGATTCAACCTACCCCCACCTCTCCCAAAGATCAGTGGTGGGACTTAAAACTCCATCCCACTAAATCAAATGGCTCATTCCTCTGGTAATCATTCATCTTCCTTAGATGGAGTCCAAAAGTCACTTCATTACAGTAACAAGAGACAACTTTACGGCTTCTCAACGCTTAGGAAATTCCAAGGGCTCTGGGAAATCTGAGCCACAAATGGGGACAAATACTAAATAAGTAGTCCTTCAGTTTAGTTCAGTCGCTCAGTCGTGTCCAACTCTTTGCCACCCCATGAATCACAGCATGCCAGGCCTCCCTGTCCATCACCAACTCCTGGAGTTTACTCAAACTCATGTCCATCGAGTCAGTGATGCCATCCAGCCATCTCATCCTCTGTCATCCCCTTCTCCTCCTGCTCCCAATCCCTCCCAGCATCAGGGTCTTTTCCAGTGAGTCAACTCTTCGCATGAGGTTATATTATAAATCACAAGATCACAGGTTACATTCTTAAAATATAAGAAACACTGAAACATTTTAAAAACTAAAAAGTAAAGGTAATTTGCTGTCCCAGGTCCATTTGTATACATACACAAGTTTTTTGGCCCTCTCAATTCTTCCAAAATATTTAAATTCTGTAGATTTTCTCCACTGTTTACATTTATTTTCACATACAGGCTTAATGCAGTAAAGTATCTATAACCAATGGTTAAATTTGAATATTACACAATAACTGAAAGTAGAAATTGTGTCAAATCCACATTTTTTCCCTACCATTGGGATTCTCCTAAGTATGTCAAGTTTGTGAATGGGATCTCAGGTTAAATTCAAGGATAGATTACTTCCATAGGACACTAATCTTAGCTCCTACAGCACAGAACACCCAGTTCTCACTTTATTCTCTTATCCAAATTGTAAGGGTTAGATCTTCCACATGCTACACAAAAACATCTTTTTAAGCCCAGCATTCCCTCAACTATCCTACAATTAATAATAGTTGCTAATAACAGTTCATTCTGCAGTCATATTTTTCTCTACATCAGCTTTTTCTAAGCCTACTTATTTCTCAAAAATGTAAGTTTATCTATTTGTCTGTGGCAGAGACAATTAGCAACTTAAGTAGTAAATTTCTTCTTCTTTTGGCAAGTAGAGTATTATTGTTAGGAAACAGCTACTTATCAAGAACTATTTCCCAAACTCCTCCCCTTCCACCTGGCTCTTACCGTGTATCTGGTGGGTCCATAGGACAGCTCTCTATGAAATGTGAGCAGTCCCTTCTGGGCTACAATTAAACATTACATAACACAACTCCTCTCAAATTGACTCTGTCCTTTGAGCAGCTAAACAATATCAGGGGAATCTGAGGAGGCCCAAGGGAACTAAGAAACAAGGAGAAGCAAAGGAAGGACCTATGGGTTAATGCTAAGACAAGAGTCACTCAGTAAACTTCCATCTGACATCATGTGAATGAGAAATAATTTTTTGTTTTGTTAAGACCTTGAGATGCAACAAGATGGTGGAGTAGAAGGGCACGCACTCATCTTCTCCTGCGAGAACTCCAAAATTACAACTCAGTGCAGAACCACCATCAACAGGAGAATGTTGGATCCCACCAAAAAAGATAAAAGATACCCCACGTCCAACGGCAAAGGAGAAGCCCCAGCAAGATGGTAGGAGGGGCAAAATCACGCTTAGAATCAAACCCCATACCCACCAGAGACACTCGGAGGGCTCAAACAAAACCTTGTGCACACCAGCCGACTACAGAGACTGAGCCATACCTGCCTTTGAGTGTTTGAGTGTCTCCTGAGGAGGTACAGGTCAGCAGTGGCCTGCCGCAGGGTCAGGGGCTCTGCATGCAGAAGACCTGGCTGTGGCATACGCCCTCTTGGAGGAGACTGCCATTAACCCCACAAAGAGCTGCCAGAATTTACACAGGACTGGGAAAACAGACTCTTGAAAGGCACAAACAAAACCTTGTGGGCACGAGGACCCAGGAGAAAGGAGCAGTGACCCTACAAGAGACTGACCGAGACTTGCCTGTGAGTGTCCAGGAGTCTCCGGCAGAGGTATGGATCAGCAGCGGCCTACTGTAAGCTCGGGGGCATTGACTGCGGCACTGAGTGCACAGGACATTTTGAAGGAGGTCGCCATTATCTTCACTATCTCCACCATTACCTCCACCATTACCTCCACCATACTCCACCATCAACAGAAAACTGTATTAAAGATTTACTGAGCATGGCCCCACCCATCAGAACAAGACCCAATTGCCCCAAAGTCAGTCTCTCCCATCAGAAAACTTCCATAAGCCTCTTATCCTTATTCTTCAGAGGGCAGACAGAATGAAAATCACAATCACAGAAAACTAATCAAACTCATCACATGGACCACAGCCTTGTCTAACTCAGTGAAACTATGAGTCATGCCATGTAGGGCCACCTAAGACGGACAGGTCATGGTGGAGAGTCCTGACAAAATGTGGTCCACTGGAAAAGGGGCCAGAAAACCACTTCAGTATCCTTGCCTTGAGAACCCAATGAACAGTATGAAAAGGCAAAAAGGTATGGCACTGAAAGATGAATTCTCCAGGGCCGTAGGTACCCAATATGCTACTGGAGAAGAGTGGAGTAATAACTCTGAAAAGAATGAAGAAATGGACCCAAAGCAAAATCAACACCCAGTTGTGGATGTGACTGGTGATGGAAGTAAAGTCCAATGCTGTAAAGAACAATATTGCATAAGAACTTGGAATGGTAGGTCCGCGAATCAAGGTAAATTATAAGTGGTCAAACAGGACATGGCAAGAGTAAACATCGACATTTTAGGGATCAGTGAACTAAAATGGATAGGAATGGGCGATTTTGACTCATATGACCACTATATCTATTACTGCGGGCAAGAATCCCTTAGAAGAAATGGAGTAGCCCTAATAGTCAACAGAAGAGTCTGAAATGCAGTTCTTGAGTGCAATCTCAAAAACAACAGAATGATCTCTGTTCATTTCCAAGGCAAACCATTCAGTATCACAGTAACCGAAGTCTATGCCCCAACCAGTAATACTGAAGAAGATGAAGCTGAATGGTTCTATGAAGACCTACAAGACCTCTTCATTACAGGGAACTGGAATGCAAAAGTAGGAAGTCAAGATATACCTGGAGTAACAGGCAAATTTGGTTCTGGAGTACAAAATGAAGCAGGGCAAAGGCTAACAGAGTTTTGCCAAAAGAATACACTGGTCATAACAAACACCCTTTTCCACACAACACAAGCGAAGACTCAACACATGGACATCACCAGATGGTTAATACCGAAATCAGACTGATTATATTCTTTGCAGCCAAAGATGGAGAAGCTCTATAAAGTTAGCAAAAACAAGACCGGGAGCTGACTGTGGCTCAGATCATGAAATCGTTATTGCCAAATTCAGACTGAAATTGAAGAAAAAAGGGAAGACAACTAGACCATTCACTTATGACCTAAATCAAACCCCTTGTGATTTTACAGTGGAAGTGACAAATAGATTCAAGGGCTTAGGTCTGACAGACAGTGCCTGAAGAACTATGGACGGAGGTTCGTGACTTGTACAGGAGGCAGTAATCAAGACCATCCCCAAGAAAAAGAAATGCAAAAAGGGAAATGATTGTCTGAGGAAGCCTTACAAACAGCTAAGAAAAGAAGAGAAGCAAAAACCAAAGGAGAAAAGGAAAGATATACCCATTTGAATGCAGAGTTCCAAATAATAGCAAGGAGAGATAAGAAAGCCTTTCTCAGTGATTGATGCAAAGAAATAGAGGAAAACAATAGAATGGGAAAGACGAGGGGTCTCTTCAAGAAAATTAGAGATACCAAGGGCACATTTCATGCAAAGATGGGCACAATAAAGGACAGAAATGGTTTGGACCTAACAGAAGCAGAAGATATTAAGAAGAGGTGGCAAGACTACACAGAACTATACAAAAAAGATCTTCGTAACCCAGATAACCACAATGGTGTGATCACTCACCTAGAGCCAGACATCCTGGAATGTGAAGTCCAGTGGGCCTTAGGAAGCATCACTATGAACAAAGCTAGAGGAGGTGATGGAATTCCAGTTGAGCTATTTCAAATCCTAAAAGATGATGCTGTTATGGTACTGCACTCCATATGCCAGCAAATTTGAAAAACTCAACAGTGGCCACAGGAATGGAAAAGGTCAGTTTCATTCCAATCACCAAGAAAGGCAATGCTAAAGAATATTCAAACTCTCGCACAATTGCACTCATCTCACATGCTAGTAAAGTAATGCTCAAAATTCTATAAGCCAGGATTCAACAGCATACTAACGGTAAACTTCCAGATGTTCAAGCTGGTTTCAGAAAAAGCAAAGGAACCTGAGATCAAATTGCCTTTGGATCATCAGAAAAGCAAGAGAGTTCCAGAGAAACATCTATTTCTGCTTTATTGACTATGTCAAAGCCTTCAACTGTGTGGATCACCATAAACTGGACAACTCTTCAAGAGATGAGAATACCAGACAACCTGACCTGCCTCCTGAGAAATCTGTATTCAGATCAAGAAGCAACAGTTAGAACTGGACATGGAAAAAGGGAAAGGTGTATATCAAGGCTGTATATTGTCACCCTGCTTATTTAACTTATATGCGGAGTATATCATGTGAAATGCCAGGCTAGATGAAGCACATGCTGGAATCAAGATTGCCAGGAGAAATATCAATAACCTCAGATATGCATATGACCCCACACTTATCGCAGAAAGTGAAGAAGTACTAAAGAGCATCTTGATGAAAATGAAAGAGGAGAGTGCAAAAGTTGGCTTAAATCTCAACATTCAAAAACTAAGATCAGGGCATCTGGTCCCATCACTTCATGGCAAATACACAGGGAAACAGTGGAAAGAGTGACAGACTTTATTTTAGGGGGCTGCAAAATCACTGCAGATGGTGACTGCATCCATGAAATTAAAAGATGCTTGCTTCTTGGAAAAAAACCTAAGAACAAGCTAGAGAGCATACTAAAAAGCAGAGACATTACTTTGCCAACAAAGGTCCATCTAGTCAAAGCTTTGCTTTTTTCAGTAACCATGTATGGATGTAAGAGTTGGACTATAAAGACAGCTGAGTGCCAAAAAATTGATGCTTTGATCTGTGGTGTTGGAAGAGACTCTTGAGTCCCTTGGACTGCAAGGAGATCCAACCAGTCCATCCTAAGGGAAATCAGTCCTGAATAATCACTGAAAGGACTGATGTTGGAGTTGAAACTACAATACTTTGGCCACTTAATGCAAAGAATTGACTCATTGGAAAAGATCCTGATGCTGGGAAAGAGTGAAGGCAGGAGGAGAAGGGGACGACAGAGGATGAGATGGTTGGATGGCATCACCGACTTGATGGACATGAGTTTGAGTTGGGAGTTGGTGATGGACAGGGCAGCCTGGCATGTTGCAGTCCATGGGGTCACAAAGAATCAGACACGACTGAGCAACTGAACTGAACTGCAGCCTTTGTGACTTGATTCTGTTATGGCATGTATTGTTATGTACACTACTATGTGTAAAAATCAGTGACAGAAAACGTTCCCAAAGAAGAACCACTAACTTAGGTTTACCTACTAGATTTGATTTCTAACAACAAGTCTTCCCTCTAAATGATACTAATCATACTTGATCTTTTTTTGTTTGTTTGTTTAGTATCTAAACTCTGCAGTTGAATATAAGCTGCATGCAGGCAAGGGTCTCTTCCGCTTGCTTGGTTTTTTTCTTCACTCTATTCCCAATACCTAACCTAGTGCCTGATACACATACATATATAATGTGCTTTTCAGAAACTGAGTGACTGCTTGATCCCAATAACATTTCTGCCTACTAGTGAATAGAAAGGTAGGAGAAGGCAATTGATAGCCTGTTGGGAATGGTGACTTCTGATTCCAGGAAAACAGTGTCATATCCAGAGTCTGAGTCACTTCAGAGTCATTTTATGGCATTTCTAAATATTCAGAAGTATTGTGGATAAACAGGGAGATATGTGCATGAATGCTCACATGTGCGCACACACACACACACCAAATCAGATCCCAATTATCACCCTTCCTCTTTTTTTCCCAATTATCCAACTAAAGAGGCTCATCTTATGAAAGTAACACCTGTTATCTGTCATAATTGACTGGTTCTTATTTCTAAAAAAATAATAATAATAATATTGCTGATAGAAAATGTGCTGGTCTTAGTTAATAAGTTAATCCCCCAAAGACAATATATCTAATAGACTGGGTACCCAACCTCAGGCAGACCATCCATATTGGGGAGGGATAGTTTTAAGGATAGAAGGGTTTGGTACAAGTTGTAGATGAAAGAAACCACTCTGGTAGTTTAAAAATAGGACATTTATTACAGGATATATAATGGTTTACAGAACCATTAAGAAGGCCCAGAGGCAGATCTAGGTTAGGCCTCCAAAACTAATGCCTCATTCCTGGCATGAGTATCTCCCCTCTGCAATTGACTATAAGCTGCTGCTCCTTCCACTATTAAGAAAGCAGCTGCTGGGGTGGGAACTGCCAGCCCCAGAACTGCTCTGTCTGTTATCCTCTGTACCAGAAGAACAAAATGGTATTAGTCTCCAAGCCTTCCTGTCCTTAGTTCAATTCCAAATTCAAGTCTTATTCAAACCTGTCTGATGTACAAAATCTAAAAGATACACAGAAACCCTGCTGAAATCTGCCTGGGTAATGCAGCTTTCAGTCTTCCAATCTCTGTAGCTCAGGAAGGGCCACTAGAGGGAGGTTGGCAAAGACAACGAACTAAGCAACCCGACGACATGCTGCACACCTTGGCTGGCCTATGTCCCACAGTGCCTTTAAAAACACCTCTAGTCACAAGAAGACCCAGAATCCCTCCTCCCGAGGTCCGGCTCTTCTGAAGTTGCCTCCTTTCCTAGGCCACCATTCTCCCCAGACTATAACCACCTCCCTGAAGGTTCATAATATGTTATTCCTTCCTTGATAAAATTTCACCACTCACAGGTGAGACAGCTGCCTGGTATCTTAAACAACATCCAGCCCTAAGGGCCAGAGAGATCACCAGTATGTCTTACAACTATACTCTGTTCCACTCAGTCATCACCAGAAGTCCCAGTCTCCCCAATCATCCAGCATTAAAACACCAACACTTGTGTTCCAGAGTCCTTCAGCACTTTCCTCCCAAGCCTTATTACTATTCCCTTGAAAACTTGCTTTCTGATATCCTGAGTTTTCTCTGAAACTCACTTCTACTCACAAGACCTTAATACTTAGATACTTGCTCTCTGGAAGACGTGCTTCCCCTGCCAACAAGAGGTTTTCTGTTTTGTTTCCCCCACACACAGAAGTAGAAATAAGTAGAAATAAGAAGAGTAAGAAAGGCACAGAAGTCAAGTGTCCTGTTTGCTCTTCCTCGATATTTCTGAAGTTATCTCCTCCCTCCTTCAAAATGCTAGCTCCTTTGAAATGCTTGCCATCAGACTCTATTACTCCATAGTTGTCCTTATCTCTGGCATTCTTTTTATTACATCCATCATTCAGTGATGATTTTTGTTCATGGCTTACTGTACCACTATTTACAACTGAGGCTCTCATCATCCTTAGTTACATGAAAGGTCAGGAATATGATCCATCTTACATGATAGCTTCTCACTTCCTTGATATTCTTTTTTTCAATGATATTTTATTCCATCTTATCTCAGTCACCCATGTACATGGTGATACAATAGACCCTGTTGTCACTGACAACTACACCTCCCACCCGATGATCATATCTAATCCTTCCAGCCCACTTATTCTAAAATTACCATTCCAAAAATTTCCTGATCTCACTAAGGTCTCTTCAAAGAAAAAACATAGCAGATCTTTACTATTCATCACCTTCTTTGTATAATCACATAACTCTTGCTCAGCCAAGCTTCAACAGTTTAACAATATTATTTGCCTGCACATACCCTGTCTTTCTTGGTTACTCTTTGTACCCCCTTACAAACACACAAGTGAAGAATCACATGCAAAAGAATGAAACTGGACCACTACCTTACACCGTATACAAAATCAACTCAAAATGGATAAGGACTTATTAAAGTCCTTGAAAAACTTGAAAACTCCTAAGAGAAAACTTAGGCAGCAAGCTCCTTGACATCAGTCTTGGCAATGATTCTTTTGGACTTGACACCAAATGCAAAGGCAATAAAAGCAAAAATACACAAATGGGACCACATCCAAATAAAAATCTTCACATAGCAAAGGAAACCATCAACAAAATGAAAACGTAATCTACAGAGTGGGAAAAATATTTGATAAGGAGCTAATATCCAAGATATATAAAGAACACATACAATTCAATAGCCAAATCCCCAAACAGTCCAATCAATAAATGGGCAAAGGATCTGAACAGATATTTTGCAAAAGACATATAGACGGTCACCAGGTACATGAAAAGATGTCTAACATCACTAACAATTTCAGTTCAGTTCAGTTCAGTCGCTCAGTCGTGTCCAACTCTTGGTGACCCCATGAATCACAGCACGCCAGGCTTCCCTGTCCATCACCAACTCCCAGAGCTTACTCAAACTCATGCCCATCGAGTCAGTGATGCCATCCAGCCATCTCATCCTCTGTCATTCCCTTCTCCTCCTGCCCTCAACCTTTCCCAGCATCAGGGTCATTTCCAATGAGTCAACTCTTTGCAAGAGGTGGCCAAAGTACTGGAGTTTCAGTTTCAGCATCAGTCCTTCCAATGAACACCCAGGACTGATTTCCTTTAGGATGGACTGGTTGGATCTCCTTGCAGTCCAAGGGACTCTCAAGAGTCTTCTCCAACACCACAGTCACTAACAATTAGGGAGACACAAACCAAAACCTTAATGAAATATCACATCACACCTGTCAAAATGACTGCTATCAAAAAGACAAGAAATAATAAGTGTGAGTGAGGATGTGGAGAAAAGGGAATTTCTAGACATTACTAGTGGGGGTGTAACTGGTGCAGTCACTATGAAAAACAGTTTGTAAGGTCCTCAAAAAATTAAAAATATAACTACTATATGATACAGCAATTCCCCCTCTCAGTACTTACGAAATTAGTGTATCCAAGACAGCTGCACCACCATGTCCACTATAGCATTATTTACAACAGTCAAAGCATGGAAGCAACTTAAGAGTCCATCAGTAGATGAAAGCATAAAGAAAATGTGACATCTATATCTGTAACTATCTACATATACATATAGATAGATAAATCAGCCATTAAAAAAAGAATAAAAGCTTGTCATTTACAATAACATGGATGGGCCTGGATGGCATTATACTAAGTGAAATAAGTCACACAGAAAAAGATAAATACCGTATGATCTTACGTATATGTACAATCTAAAAACAAAAAATAAAACAAACTTCAAGATCATGGATATAGAGAACAGATTGGTGATTGCTTGAGGCAGGGGGTAAATGGTGGATGAAATGGATGAAGGGAGTCAAAAGGTACAAATTTCCAGTTATAAAATGAATAAGTCTTGAGGAACTAATGTATAGCATGATGACCGTACTGCATATTCACAAGTTGCTAGGAGACTAGATCTTAAAAGTTTTTCATCACAAGAAAAAAAATGTATACCTATGTATGGTGATAGATGTTAACTGGATTTAATGTGTTGATCATTTTTCAATAGTTATTAAATCATTACATTATATACCTGAAACTAATATAAAATTATGTAATTGTATGTCCAAAAAAAAAAAAAAAAAAAGCCCAGTAGCTGAACATTAATGGTTCATTCAGCAGTGCCAATCACAAGTTTATGACCATAGAGTTTAATGAATCCTCTAGCAATTCCAGAACGACCTATTACTACTACACTTCTCTAGTAAATCCACTTTTGCACTTTCGAGTAAATTACAATGCCTTGCACTCAAGTTTCCTAGAACTTTTCATCCCATCATCCTCAGTTGATGACCACTGCTCAATACATAAAGATAATAAACACCATATAATGAAGATTCTTTCATTTGCCTACCACTAAATTATTCCAAATCACCTACATCTCTATCTCCATAATATTTCTTCTATCATGTCACGAGGAAAGCAGTGTTTCTACTCCTCTCTATCTGTGTCCTGGATTCCATGTCTTTTCGAGTACTCAAATAATTCTTTCCTAAAATATACCTCTCTCTCTCTTGTATTATCAACTTCTTGTTCTTTACTAGTTAGTTCATTTCAATACGGACTTCCCTGGTGGCTCAGATGGTAAAAGCGTCTGCCTACAATGCGGGAGACCCAGGTTCGATCCCTGGGTTGGGAAGATTCCCTGGAGAAGGAAATGGCAACCCACTCCAGTACTCTTGCCTGGAAAATCCCATGGACAGAGGAGCCTGGTGGACTGCAGTTCATGGGGTCACAAAGAGTCGGACATGACTGAGCGACTTCACTTTCACTTTCATTTCAATACATCAACCAACGTCACTTAATTTAAGCAACACAGAAACACACCTACCAGCATAAACTGTCTGGAATCCACATTTGCCTCCAACCACAGCCCATTTCCCTACAGCAGTAAAATTCTTCAGGTGTCTGCCCTGTTTGTACCTACTCCTTCACGCCACCGTTCTTCACAGCGCTTACTCTCTCAGTCGTGTCTGACTCTCTGTGACCCCACAGGGTAGCCCGCCAGGCTCCTCTGTCCAGGGGATTCTCCAGGTAAAAACACTGGAGTGGGTCGCCATGCCCTCCTCAAGGGGATCTTCCCAACCCCGGGATAGAACCCAGATATCCCACACTGCAAGGGAATTCTTTACTGTCTGAGCCACCAGAGAAGCCCACATTCTTCATTAAATGTACTCATATAGTGCTTTATCTTCATCACTCCAATGAAATGTTTTAATGAGAACACCAAAGACCTCCATTTTGCCAAAGCGAATGAGACATTATCTTTTCTCACCTTACCCAACCATTCAGTAGAACTTGATACAATTGACTGTCCTCTCTTCTTGAAAACTTATGGAGGTTTCCCAGACTTATGCAGGTTTATTCTACTTAATGCACAACTACTTTTACTAGGACCTCAATCTCCTCCAAACTGGGAAAATCGTCAAGGCTTTTAACACAGTCCTAGAATGCTTTCTTTTCTCTTTCTATACTCAACCTATGTGACCTCATTCAGCTCCCCATGACTTCAAGTACCAAGTATACACTGATATACACTGATAACTCTCCAACTTACACTTCTTCTCTGGATGGAACTCAACCCAGAGGATAAGACTCAAATCTAATTGTCTATCATCTTGTCCATTTCCAATTTCCCTTGACAAAAGAGAGGTTATTTTCCCTCAAAGTATACCTCCCCCCAAAACTGAGTAAATGACATGACCTTTCAATAGCTACAAAACAAAAAAATCTTAGATTCATCTTGGCTTATTTATTTCTCTTATACCACATGCCCAATCCAGCTATTACTCCTGTCAGATATATCACCAAAATATAACCCAAATTTGGTACCCTCTTCCCATTTCCACTTTTTCAGCCCTTCTCAAGTTCATCTTCACCTCCTACCTATATCAATGTGGCAGCAATTTTATTGGCTCCCTGCTCCTTCTCCAGCTTCTCTTCTGAGCAAGAGTGATCTTAACTTTTTCTTTTTTGAACTCAAGTTACTCTCCTGCATCAAATTGTCAATGAAACACAATTATACTTAAGATTAAGCTTTTTAGCATAACCCCAAAATCTGTCTATAATTTGAAGTCTCTCTGAACACAGTTTCTCTCTCCATTTTCTCTATTCACTTCATTTTGATGTCAATCACAGTCTGCCTTTTAACACTTGGAGATCATTTCATTCTAAAGGAATATGCTCTTGCTCTTCTCTCAATTTAGAGTCTTTCTCATCAGGAAGGTCATAGAACTCAAATTTCACCTCAGCAGAGAACTTCCCTGATACGGCCTCAGTCACTCTCTACATTTTCCCATTTTATTCTCTGTTGGTAGCATATCAAATTCCTAACTTATTTCACTTCTTGGTTTAGCATATTTACTCACTACCTTCCTCTTTTGAGTATAACTCTCTGAAGGCAGGGGCTCAATTTTCTTAGTTTGCTATTCCAAGTATCTAGATCAGTGTCTGGCCTACTGTTACCTGACTCAGTGATTTAACAATAATTACATGTCACAAAACCTCATACGTCTTACTCTAGAATTTTTACTTATATTTGACATGTCTTTACCTCTAGGAATATCAAAGAAATGACATGACTTAATATGCTACACTAAAATGTTACATGGAAAGATTTCAATCACCCATGTTCAGATAATTTATACCATTTTTTCACTGCTCTGCGTATCTCCTAATTGATACATAACACAACATTACCAACAATACTGAAGAGTCACCTGTTCATTTATACAGACGTTCATTCCTTCAGTTTAGTGTGTTACCCGAATTCATACGCTGAAGTCTTAGTTCCCAGTACTCAGAACGTGACTATCTCTGGAGATAGGGTCACTAAAGAGCTAACTAAGTTACAGTGAGGTCATTAGAGGATCACTGATAGCATGTGACTGGTGTCCCTAGGAGAAGAGACTGGGACATATACACATACGTGGTGACACGGGGAGGAGAAAATGGACATCTCTAAGTCAGGGAGAGAGTCGTCAGAAGAAGCCAACCTCTGACTTCCAGCCTCCAAACTTGTGAGAAAATAAACTTCTGTCATTCAAGCCGGCCAGTCTATGGTACTCAATTCAGCCCTCGTAAGCTAATTGACAGCTGAAAATAGCAATAGGTAACACAGTATGCTTCGCTCAGTAGCATCGGAGGCTCAATCATACCTTCTGAAATTAACTACAACAAAAATGTTAAGATTCATACAATTTAGTATTTGCATGTGTATTTTTATTCTTTCTAAAGGATGATGTATTCTAGTACCATTTCCCAGGTTCAGATAAATACCTTTATGGAGAAATGAAATGAATTACCTGTACTACTCCTACCTGCTAGAAGACATGGCAAACTAATGCATCTTTTTCCCCCACTTCAAATTCTTTGTGTGAGTGTAAATGTCAAAATTTAATCTTGTTCTTTCATTTATCTTTCTGTATTACAGCTAACTAATTCTTAAAAGTATTTTTTTTTAAAGTTCACATCATAGATTTTCTCAGAGAACATCTCAAAAGCACAGCTCAAAAGTGTTCTACTCTTGAGATTTAGTCTTTACCACAGAATTCTCCAGGATTAGAGAACTACCATCTCAAGTCAGCCAAGTGACTCTGAATTATTGTGACATAACTTGAACACTCATTAGAAAGTTCCACTAAGGAAGTTCAAGCTGGTTCTAGCTGTTAAGGATTCACAAGAGTGCAATGATAGCAAGAAATCTACACAATTTGCTCTTTTAATAAGCCAAATGCAGAACATATTTGTTGTCTTCATGTCTAAATAAATGAAACAATATTTATATATAACCTTATTTTTTTCCAACTGCAACTTAATATATGCCTGTTTTATATATAAAAAGTATAACTTAAAAAATTAAAATAATTTATAGGGCCAGTATCATTTCTGTAAGACTTGGGGGTATATTCCTCTAGCCACTGCATACTAAAATCACCTCTACCCCCACTTTATCTGTCTCTCTTATTCTTCATGGAATTTATACTGTGGACATGCTGATTTGAGTATCTGAAGGACACACCATATTATAATATATGTGTATGGCAATGTACTTTAACTTAACCATGACTGATATAATTTAAGAGGCTTTCCTTTTATGTTTTATAAATATTCTTCTATAAATCCATGTATTTTTATAAAATTTCAATTATTTCCATATGGGATTTTCTGAACCAAAAGTTTTGTTAATTTCAAATTTTATACATACTGTCACAATGTCCTTAGGACAGTCTAATCAATTTATTCTCCAACAAAGAGTTCATATAAATTCTAATTTGCTCATAGATTTGCTGCTACCAGATCACATGTTTACTTGCTAATGAACTTGGTTATATCATCACATTCATTGACTTTGACAGTTTCACCTATTATAAATCACCTAATCACTGCTGGTTTTTTCTATATTGTCTTATTTGTATTTATACTGTGGGTATATTAAATCTTTGACTCATCTGCATTGCAAATTTCTTTTATCACTATATAATTTTATAACCTTGTTTTTGTTTCTATCAAAAAGAAAAAAATGATTTTTCCATAATCAAACCTTTTAATATTTTTCTTAATGATTCTTGCCTTTGAGCACTACTAAAATAAAATTCATTCACATTTTATTTCAGTATTTTAATAGTTAAATATTAAACATTTGAAGTTTATTTTGATCTGTTGTGATAAGGAAATATGTTACCTTAAGTATTATCTCTACATTGTTTACTAAATAATCATTTTTTCTCCATATTGTAAAAATTATAGCCTAAAAGGCAAACTGCCATTACTTACTTGGGCTCATTTTTCTAATTACTTTTTATTCTCATTGAATTCCTTGTCAATTTTGTCACCAATATTTTAACTACATGTCAGAAATTGACAAGGTAAGTTTTGTACTATTATTATTCTTTACCATAAGTTTCCTGATGTAGTCCTTCAATGGGAAGGTTTATTCTCAAATAAAATTGGGAATTACTTGGTTATGTTCCAAACTAAGGATTCCATTGTGTTGAGAGTGCAAAATTAATGGATTCTAATAAATGCACAAAATATTTTGAGAGAAATGACATCTTTATAATATTGATATATCTCATTCAAGGGACTTACAAGGCAATTTATTTGTGTCTTCAGTCTCCCTCATGAAGTCTTACAGTTTTATAAGTTCCTATACTTGCCTTGTTAAGCTTAATCTTGGGTTACCACGCCTCTGTTACTGGGGTATGCTATTTTTCTATTACTTGTGATAACACAAGCATTTAATTTTCAACTGGTAGTGCTGACTTTTAAAAGTAGGCCACTGAATCATACATGTTTATCTTATGACCAGGTATACTGATAAATCTCTAGCATTTCTAGTACATTTATGATTTTCAGATTTCTGGAATTTCTAGACTAACTTAAGATTTTATCCTCAAAAAGAATAAACTTAGAGAAATATGCTACCTGTACTTAAATGCCTAAATGGTTCTCATTTGAAAGAGATATTCCTTTTGAATACCACCAACAAGGCAGAGACTCCTCTAATATGTAGAAGTAGCAAGACTGTTGTTTGGGTCTTAAAATATGGAAAAAAAAAACTTTTCAACGAGCTCTCCAACAATGCAATCATATAAAAACAACTGCTAAGTGTCACTGAGAGTTTTCTTCCAGGCACGGTGCCACACTTACCATGCATCATCTCTTTTAATCCCCTCAACCACACTGTGAGGTAAGTATTATTACTAGCTTCATTTTACAGTCGAAGAATCTGAAGCATAAACAAAGCCAAGCTCTCTGAGCTAGCAAAGGTAGAACAGATATACCCAGCTGGACTGAGGCATGGCACAAGCTCTTAACCACTACACTGTAGTTACCTTGCTGCCTGTGGTTGTTCTAAACGAACTAGACAGATGTTCTAGAATACCATCAAAAAGAAATAATGCTTTGATTTGCAATGGCAAATATGATCCCTGAAATTTCTTCCCATTTCATTTTTAAGATTCTCTTATCTTGTATTCTTTGTGGAAGATAAACCCATGCCTTCAGCTAAGATTCTCCCAGGATTCCAGCATCCATCTGTTCTGGTCCTCAAAGTCTGGGAATTAAACTATCAAATAATAGAGTGCCTGAAAGTTATAGGAAGCAAGGGAAGGATATAAAACACATACCAATGGCAACATCCTTACACATTCTGCTGAGAACAGTTCTTGTTCCCCCTTGCATCACAGAGTTCAAAATGTATCCTTGACTTTAACCTCAGTCAATACACACACACACTCACTCAGTCTACCCCATCCTGCCATAGTATGTGGCATATTGTTTATGACATGTAATGAACTGGTGGCATCCTGTATATATAACATATGAGCTATTTTATAGATTATGCATGATATATACTATCTATTATATAAAACAACCTATACTTTAAAGATTATCATGTTAACAGAAGCATTAAAAAGCAGATTCAAAGAAACTATTTTTCTGGTTACATGGTAGATTTAAAGAGTGAGTGAAAGCAAAATAAATGGTCTTCATCCTTTCTACATGCATTAGGATAAAGACATGCTATGTAAAAGAGATTCAACAACCAATTGATAAGACCTGGAATCTGCCTGGATGTGTGTTTCTAGATACATACGACTTTAAGTACACTATAAATCTGAAACGTGTACGTGAAATGTCTGAAGCATCAAATTGTTTACGATCATTTTATCGGACTTTTAGGATTTCAGAGCATCTGTTCCTTCTAAAACCCTCAGAGATTTGCAAAAATAAAACAGCCAGCTGAACAGCATCCAAAACAAAACACCACTTTTGTTCTCAACAGTGACTTCAAGAGGGAAAAGTATTCTAATTACTTCTCACTTCAATTTTCTACATTAGTAATTTATTTTTATGTCACCACCTATAAAATTGACTAAATAACAGCAACCTATTAAATAGGACAATCTGCCAAACTGCCAACTGGCTACAGTGATTCTGAGAAGGAAGAGATTAGTTTTGGTGTATTCAGTGGAGAATTCACTGGAGACTGTAAAGATTAGGAGGACAACTGCTCCAGGCTCAGGAAAAAACCTAAGTACAAATAGAGAGAGAGAAATATGGCCTCCTATGTATGGAAAGATGAGACTAACAGAGAAGCTAAAACAGAGGATTAAAGAATATATAGGAGTAATAGTAAATAAACTTCAGCAGGAAGAGTGTGCATGTGTGAGAGTGTGTGTGTGTGTGAGAGAGAGAAAGAGTGTGAGTGTATGTCCCAGTGCAAAGGCAGAGACTGTGCCCAGGGAAGATAGTTTATAGAGGGTCATAAAATAACTTATTGAATTTATTCTTTCTTTTGTGCATACAAGTAATCTATTAAAGATAGAAGCAGGATCTTGGAATCTATGTGATGATGCAAAGATAGCTGATTTTCAAACATATTAGAACATTCAGAAACTAACATACATAATTTCTAAGTAGGTTCTGGCAGGTGTTCTAGTTTCAAAAATACTCCTGAAAAGAAACATATTCTAAAATATTTTCCCCTCAGTATTCTCACAGGATATTCCATAGATCAAAATATATAGGTTTAACTGCTCTAATATGTATTCATATTCCACTGGTTTCAATCGTTTAGTCTCTGTTTCAGAAATTTATTTACTGAAAATGTTTGGAAAATATAATAAAATCAGTAATGTTTTTAAATTCACAGTGATACCTTTTTCTCTTGCTTTATTTTATGAAGAAATCACACATCCATATCTGTGTAACCATAAATTAGCCTACCAACAAAACATCTATGGAGTTAAAAATACATATGATTTTCCTAAGCACTAGACTCTGTTCCTGAATTATAAATTGGTTAAGGCATGTTTTTAATATTGTGTTTAGTGTGACTGTCTCACATTGATTATTTATGTAAGACTCTTAATCCATTTTTATTACTTTTGCTAAAATATATGGTATAAATTGTGACAAGGAAGTATAAAGTAACAGCATACAGGTATAACAAGTTATTTGCATTTAAATTAATTTAATCCAGCTAATTATGTTTCTCTAATATTTACTTAGCATTCAAAACACCTGAGACATAACATGGAGAATTCTGTATATATTGTACATCTGCTACAAAACAAGTACAAGATACGAATAACCTTCCACATATTGTACACGTACAATAGGACATGTTCCTCCTTGTTTACTCCAGAATTCAAGATTCAAAAAAACAGAAATACAAAAGATGGTTTCTAAGTTGCAAGTCCACTGTCTATCAGTACACGCTGTCAGTCACTGTGTGATCCACATCATCAGGAATGCAGATGTGGGAGAGGGGGCTAACGTTCTGGAATCTATGTCAGTTCTTCACTATTCCATCTATTGCCAGACAACCTCTTTTGACCTTAGAATGGGAGAAGTTAAATATCAACAAGGAAGCACTTGCCTTAGAAAATAGCTTTGATCAACACATTACCTCAATCTGCATAAAAACTTTCAAAGCACTGTCAACTATTCACATATGTTGTCTCATCTATTTCTGTACCATCTATTGAGCTAGAGGAAGACAAATGTTATCACCATTTTCCAAATGGAAAATGTGAAGTGCAAAGGGATGATACAGTAAGTCCAAGGAAAACCAGAATTCAGGTTACAACACAAAAAGCCCTTCATTCCAAAATCTATTTCTTTCACATGGTTACTAGCCAGGTGTGCTCTGAGGAAGCAGGGATGATTCAATATGCATATTTATTTCAACACATTGTTGCAGAACAGAAGAGTTACAAGAAGGATGATGTGTAATCTGCTTTTATACTGAATATAACGCTTGCGATGTTTTTCTAAGGTTATAAACAAATTCAAATCGTAAGGTTTTTACATGTGTTATCCACAATTAAAATTATTTTGCATCTCTGTTGCTACTAAGTTGCTTCAGTCATGTCCGACTCTGTGTGACCCCAGAGACGGCAGCCCACCAGGCTTCCCCGTCTCTGGGATTCTTTCTCCAGGCAAGAACACTGGAGTGGGTTGCCATTTCCTTCTCCAATGTGTGAAAGTGAAAAGTGAAAGTGAAGTTGCTCAGTCGCGTCTGACTCGTTGCGACCCCATGGACTGTAGCCTACCAGGCTCCTCCATCCATGGGATTTTCCAGGCAAGAGTACTGGAGCAGGTTGCCATTTATTAAGCTATAAATCAATAAAAATCAACACATGAAAAGCATCTATTGTTAGTAATACAACATGCTTTAGGGTCAATTTCAGTAACTCCAAGGTACTGCAGAAACACACTTCCAGGGATCAATATGCATTTCTCCTGCTCAGGAGGCTTTTATGCTGAGGCACTCCTTTTCAGCAAGGGAAATATGCTGCACAATGAAAACAAAGGGAAACTGGTTGATTTATGTGACTACAGTAATGTTTCCAATCTTCAACATCTGATGTTTCAGGGCAGTACAATTATCCTCCGCCTTTCAAAATCTTTTAAATCTAAATCCTGAAGCCATTATCAAACCACAAAGAACCAGGTGACTATCTGATCTGGGGCACTGCAGATCTAATAATCATTTCTTAGGCAGTGTATCTGTGGAATTTGAGCAGCAATTTTGGGTTGAATTTTATACTATCCTTCCAAGCAAAGTAAAAATATCTGCGTAAAAAATGCTTTAAAAGCCAGGTCAGGTTGAAAATATTAATGGTTATATGAAATGAGAAAATACTAAATTGTATTAACAGCATAATTTGGGAACCATTGAAAAATAATTATCATAAAATGGTTAAAATTTTTAATGGAAATGAACCAAAACATTACCATTCCCAATCAATCAAGTAATCAAAAATAGTACCGGCCATACCTTCTTAATGATGATGAAAATGAAATATCAATTTACTTCTTTCACACAGTATTTTGAAATCCACAATCAAATGCATTCCCCTTCTCTAGAGTACTCTAAAATAACATTTGAATGTATAGTTAATATTTCATATGACCCATCCAATGTCCTTTACAGACCTTTAGAATAATGTTTTAGGTGTCCACCAAAGAGATCATCCTGTCTCCAGGAATGATCATATCTGTCTCAAGTTACTATGCTGTGGTTTTACATTAGAGGGGAGTATCGGCTGACAGTTCGTATAATTTGCACTTAAGAGACAGTGAATATTTTTTTATTCTTTGCCTATTCAGTCACCCTCTATCTTTGAAAAATATAAAGTTCTTTGTGTTATTTCTTCAAATACTCATCCTTGAAATTCTAACATCAGGGGATTCAGAGATGGTTCCTAAGGTAATGCCCTGTATATTCTATTCAGACCTGAGATTTTTCTTCTTTTACTGATACAAGCAACTGAAGATAAAAATAGGTCATTTAGATAGAGAATCCTAGAAGTATGTAAGACAGATGCGTGAAATCATGAAATATGAGACAAATGAGAATGAAATTTGAGGAAGAAACTTCTCAAATAATCTTTAACTTGATATTATTTGTCTGTTACCAATGGTAGGTGCTTTGACAATACATAAAGTTCAGACTTATTTCATTATTATACCCAAATACAGGTTAATCAGTGGCTTTGATATATAAATTTATTTTAAAAAATTAAATGACCTATTTTTGTGTATGCTGAGGGCATTTAATTTTTCATGAATGCTCCACATGACTCCATCTCCACACTGTCTTAATCTTTCCTGTGTGTTACTCCTTCAAAGACATAAACACAAGTAAAGTGTGATATAATAAAGGTCATGATGGAAACAATTAAAGGGTGAAAAATGTACACTCACTTTGCTTATCTAAAAGCAAAGGTTTTCTTTTACTGTAGAACTGCATAAAAGTATAATCCTTTGAGGTCTTAAAATTTTGAAAGTATTATGAGTTTCTAACAATAACTTATCCTCACTTGGTTTGGCATTTAAAAAAAGCATGTCTTTATATTAACAGCCTAAGGCAAATGAAAACTGGCACTCCAATCTACTCCAGCCTGTAAGACTATATTTAGAAAGCTTACTTGGAGTCTTGGGGGCTTCAGAGAGATAATAAAACACAGTTTCACCTCTGACATTTTCATTACCTAGGGTTACTTTTCACCTGCGATCCAGAAGATATGGCACCCAATTAAAGAATGTACTACATACTGTTAAGTGTGGCAGTTTTTACTATAAAACCAGTTATGCGGTAGTAATTTCTTGATATATTAATAGTAGCCAGTATTAGACATCACGAAATTGGGAAAGAAGTACGTCAAGGATGTATATTGTTAATCTGCTTATTTAATTTATATGCAGAGTATATCACGCGAAATGCTGAGCTAGATGATACACAAGATTGCTGAGAGAAATATCAATAACCTGAGACATGCAGATGACACCACCCTAATAGCAGAAAGTGAAGAGGAACTAAAGAGCCTGTTGCTGAAAGTAAAAGAGGAGAGTGAAAAAGCTGGCTTAAAACTCAACATTCAAAAAGTGAAGATCATGGCATCTGGTCCCACCACTTCATGGGAAGCAGTGGAAACAGTGACAGATTTTATTTTCTTGGGCTTCAAAATCACTATGGACAGTGACTGCAGCCACGAAATTCAAAGATGCTTGCTCCTTGAAAGGAAAGCTATGACAAACCTAGACAGTACATTAAAAAGCAAAAACAGAAACAGCACTTTACCGACAAAGGTTCATCTAGTAAATGTTATGATTTTTCCAATGGTCATGGACGGATGTGAGCGGTGGCCCATAAAGAAGGCTGAAAGAAAGTGAAAGCTGTTCAGTCGTGTCTGACTCTTTGCAACCCCATGGACTATGCAGTCCATGGAATTCTCCTGGCCAGAACGCTGTAGTGAGTAGCTGTTCCCTTCTCCAGGGAATCTTCCCAATCCAGGTCTCCCACATTGCAGGTGGATTCTTTAGCAGCTGAGCTACCAGCAAAGCCCAAAAGAAGGCTGAGCACCGAAGAATTGATGCTTTTGAACTATACTGTTGGAGAAGACTCTTGAGAATCACTTAGACAGCAAGGAGATCAAACTAGTCAACCAAAAGGAAATCAACCCTGAATATTCATTGGAAGAACTGAAGCTGAAATTGAAGCTCCAATATTTTGACCACCTGATGCAAAGAACTGACTCATTGGAAAAGACCCGGATGCTGGGAAAGACTGAATGCAGGAGGAGAAGGGGATGACAGAGGATGAGATGATTGGATGGCATCACCGACTCAGTGGACATGAGTCTGGGCATGCTCTGAGAGTTGGCGAAGGACAAGGAGGCCTGGCATGCTGCAGTCTGTGGGATCACGAAGAGTCGGACACAACAGAGCAACTGAACAACAACAAAAGCTATATTAATTTTAAAACTGACTTTCAAAAATTGAGATTTGTTAGAATTATATCTTTTAAGAACCAAGATGTCTCTCTCATAGAATATTGAACTATAGTAGAAGAATTGATATATGACATGAGAAGAACTGCAAACCAGAAGTTGGTAAGTCAGATTTTTTTTTTTTTTTGTCTTTTTTACATTTAATAAGAAAGAGCAATTCGAATATTACATGATATGGAGAAAGTCAATTCCTAGGTGGGTTGATAAGAAGCCCAGGGTTCCCGAGGAGGAGAAAGGGGTCCTGGGGTCTCAAGGAGAAAAGGACAAATGTTCTTTTACACATTGCTTTGTCTTAGTCAATATAACAATATATCTTGCTCGAGGACATGTTTCTCCCTAACAAGAACTTTCTGACTAATCTTGTCATCTTAAAATATATATCATGGGAGTGGGTCTGGTTCAGTTCAGATGCTCAGTCGTGTCTGACTCCTTGCAGCCCCATGAACCACAGCACGCCAGGCCTCTCTGTCCATCACCAATACCCGGAGTCTACCCAAACTCATGTCCATTGAGTCGGGGATGCCATCCAACCATCTCATCTTCTGTCAGTCCCTTCTCCTCTTGCCCTCAATCTTTCCCAGCATCAGGGTCTTTTCCAATGAGTCAGCTCTTCACATCAGGTGGACAAACTATTGGAGTTTCAGCTTCAACATCAGTCCTTCCAATGAACACCCAGGACTGATCTCCTTTAGGGTGGACTGGTTGGATCTTCTTGCAGTCCAAGGGACTCTCAAGAACCTTCTCCAACACCACAGTTCAAAAGCATCAATTCTTCGGCACTCAGCTTTCTTCACAGTCCAACTCTCACATCCATACATGACCACTGGAAAAACTATAGCCTTGACTAGAAGGGCCTTTGTTGACAAAGTAATGTCTATGCTTTTTAATATGCTGTCTAGATTGGTCATAGCTTTCCTTCCAAGGAGTAAGCATCTTTTAATTTCATGGCTGCAATCACCATCTGCAGTGTATAATGTATATTATGGGGGTGGGTCTGGTAAGATCTTTCTATTGTTCCTTCTAATCTTGTTAATTTAAGATGTATGTTGTGAGAGTGGGTCTGAAAAAAGTATATAAGTCCTCGATAAGACTAGCTGGGGGGCACTCTCCATCCCCCTTCTGATGTCTATGTCAGAAGCTTTCTCTGTCCCTTCTCACACTTTAATAAAACTCTGCTACACAAAAGCTCTTGAGTGATCAACTCTGGTCCCTGGTCCTGAAGCTAAATCTTCTTCAGAGATCACTAATCCAACATCGTTCCGTAAGCTATCAATATGTTGCTCAAAGTCTATTTTTTCTTCACTAAATGGCTTTCATCATTCAACCCATCAAGGATACATTTAAGCAAAAATGTGGATAGCTGTCTTACATTAATTTCTGGCAATGGGAGCCCCCTGACAGGGTAGAGTTCATGACTAAGGAAATACAGATACTCCCACTGTATTCTAATGAACATTTGACAGCTCATGGTCAGGGAAACCTTGATTACTAACTCCCTACCATTTTAATTAGGAGGAACAACTTGTATCTAGTGTAACCTGAACACAGAATAGCATTTATGAAGTACTCACTATTTAAGACCAGAAATTTGAAATGTCCAAAGTCCTCAGGATTATCTTGTTACTGTGAGCTGAGTAAAGATACCAGGGTCTTACTATCCATGTGGGTAGACTATCCTCACTTTATGGCAGAATCTATTTAGGATGTCAGAGCCACCCTGTAGGTAGAGCCAGTCTAGTCACAAAGAGCCACAGCAAAGAGGGTGTGGTATAGATACCATAGGCAAAAACTGGTCTGAAAATAAGAGAACGTTTTAATCTTCAATCTAAGGGAATAAAGGGAGAACAGAGTTTGGATTTGAACCAAAATCTGGAAAGATTCCTTAAGGCAAATGTATGTTTGAGAAAGAAACCTTTTTGGGTACTCACCGTGGAAACTCACAGTTGCAGACTCAAGGTGCTAAACTGGCTTGGCAATTTGACCCCATTCAGAAGTCCTAAATCATTAAATGTACTTGAAGAATTAGACATTTTAACTTAAATTTCTGTTGCATGTATTAATTTTTAAAACTGAACTCAAAACTTGACATATGAGTATTTCAGTTCTTTGACTTATAAAGTGTCACATAAATTATATATATATATATATCATCATATTATACACATATATAATATATATATATTAACTGATAAAGAGCCGTGCACATATGCAAGTTTTATATTTGTCCTTTAATTTAGAGAAAATTAAAAATGATAAAAATGACAGTATACCCCAATTCCACAGGTTAAAAGGAATCAGATCACCTTGATCCAATTTAAACTGTGAGTCTTTAATATAATTTATGAAAATTAAGATGCTAAAGAAATATTGTACATTCTAATAGTGCTTGGTTTTGAAAGATGTATCTGAGTCAATGTTCAGAATTTAATAAAGGGTTTTGACCTTTCAAATATAATTTATTGGAAAGCAATGGGTTCTAATTTCACTGAAAAAGAAAAATAACACTTGTTTGAGTCCTAAAGTCATAAAAATATTAACACTCTGCCCTTCCATACTTGCAATTTTGGAGCAACTTGTAACTTTTGTCAATAGTTTCTCAAAGGGAGTACAGTAATACACATGTCAGATTCTATACCACATTGAGGGCTTCCCTGCTGGCTCAGGTGATAAAGAATCTGCCTGCAAGGCAGGAGACCTGGGCTCAGTCCCTGGCTTTGGGAAGATCCCCTGGAGGAGGGCATGGCAACGCACTCTAGTATCCTTGCTGGAGAATCCCCATGGACAGAGAAGCCTAGTGGGCTACAGTCCATGGGGTCACATAGAGTCAGACACGACTGAATGACTAAGCACAGCACATACCACAGTTAACAGTAACTCAATGGAGTCTTCATCCAGTATAAGTCAAGAAGGTGAAATAAAAAAACCTCACTTCCAAACATTTCTCAATATACCAAAAAGAATCAAAACTAAAAATGATAAAAATGACAATGTACCCCAACCCCACAGCTTAAAAGGAATCAGATTACCTTGATCCAATTTAAACAGTGGGTCTTTAATTATATACTGGAACATATAGTTCTTAGAGTCTGTCTATAAAATACATTCTAGTTACTCACACCCTAGAAGAAAGTTTCATATTCCAATGCCTCAGGAATTATATCTATACAACTAGTTCTTCATCAGTTCAGTTCAGTCACTTGGTCGTGTCCTCTGCAACCCCACAGACTGTAGCATGCCAGGCTGTTTCACAGAGAATCACAAAATTATCCTTTAGCTCTCACTTACATGATTCCAGTATTTCCACTCTCGACATACAAACGATCTCATACCTGACCAAACAGCACTTTCTTTGTATTAAGCTAATGGTGTTTACGGTTTCTTCAATGCCAAGAGACTCCACAGGGAGAAACTACATTAAACAGAGGGGTATTTCTGCATGGGTCCATCACTAGAAGAACGATTCAACCTAGTGACACTTTTTTGATACTATTAAAAAGAAGAGTATGATTTCTAATCTAGGAGGAGATGCTAAAACATCTACTTTCAGAAAAGTGAGAAGCACTAGTGATTCATACAGATCTATAACTGAGTGAGTATAATGCAGCTCATTATAGTCAGTGCCCTTCACACAATGGACCTAGTTTTGTTTAGCTTTATTGAGAATCATTACAATGTTATCCTAAGTCTATTTTACAATAACTGGAATAAAAAGATTGAGTGACATTAAAGAAGAGTGAAAGCTAATGGGGATAAATGAATTTAGAGGCAAGCCAAACCAATAGAGACAAATTATACAATAATAGTTAAGTAGACTGATAATTCTGAAGTACACTGGAGAAGATTACATTATTTCCTATTTTTTTTCACATTCTTCTCCCAAGGAAAAGATGTGATTTAGTCACACTAATTGGCATCTAAACAATAATAGCTGTTCATTTGGATTGCCAGGTGTAAGATAGGAAAAAAAATTCACTATACACACACACACACATACACACACACATACACACACATATATGGGCTTCACTGATGGCTCAGCAGTAAAGAATCCACCTGTAATGCAGGATACACAGGAGATGCTGGTTTGATCCCTGAGTTGGGAAATGAAATGGCAACCTGGAAAAAGAAATGGCAACCCACTCCAGTGTTCTTGCTGGTAAAATACCACTGAGTAGAAGCTTGGTGGGCTACAGTTCTTAGGGTCACAAAGAGTTGGACACAACTGAGTGGACTAAGCTCAACAACAACCCACATACACACACACACGTCTATCAGGAAATGAGGCTTAAGTCATTATTTTAAGAGTCATTATTTTATGTCATTTCAATAGTTCTCATTTTATGAATTTAAAAGAAAATTTTAACTATAAAAGGCAACATTTACATAACTGCAAAACATTTTTGTCTGCTGTTTTTAAAAATATAAGTGAATAAAGGAATATCTTAACATATACCCAAGACAGTACCACACAAATACCACAGTTACAATGATTTTTATGGAACTGGACCTAATCCTAAAGCAAGAATGCAGAATGAACCCACACTGACGTCAAGTCTGTTTGCAACTGATGTCAGTGGAATTTTTCACTAAATCACCCTGGCCCACGCTAAACCAGAGTCTAAAAATGATCCTTCACTGATTACTTAAGTGTAATCAAACCTATTTAAAAGTATCTACAGCATTTTAAAGTAAAAAGAAATCAACACACACTAAATATGAAAAAATTAAGAAAATAAACATCTCCAAAGTAGCACAATCATCTATACTCAAGTCATGATATTAAGTACAAATGATATTGAAAAAATTAAGCAAAGCTATTAGCTAGGATTAATTTCCACAGTAATTTATTAGATATAGATAGACTTCAGTTACACTATTTTACATATAGTACAATAATACATCCTTTGTCTTATTTACCTAATTTAACCCAAAAACATACACAATATGAACATAATAATAAAGGCCATTTATTGTGTTTTATTATGTGGCAGACATTGTGCATAAAAGTATCTTCAAAACAAGCCTGAAATCTTGGGATTATTAGCTTCAGTTTATATTATAAATATAGCAAAAGAGTTCCAGAAAAACATCTATTTCTGCTTTATTGACTACACCAAAGCCTTTGACTGTGTGGATCACAACAAACAGTGGAAATTTCTTCAAGACATAGGAATACCAGACCACCTTACCTGACTCCTGAGAAATCTGTATGCAGGTCAAGAAGCAACAGTTAGAACTGGACATGGAACAACAGACTGGTTCCAAATCAAGAAAGGAGAACGTCAAGGCTGTATATTGTCATCCTGCTTAGGAAGAGTACATTATGAGAAACGCTGGGCTGGATGAAGCACAAGCTGGAATCAAGATTGCCAGCAGAAATATCAATAACCTCAGATAGGCAGGTGACACCACCCTTATGGCAGAAAGCAAAAAACTAAAAGTCTCTTGATAAAAGTGAAAGAGGAGAGGGGAAAAGTTGGTTTAAAACTCAACATTCAGAAAACTAAGATCATGGCATCTGTTCCCATCACTTCATGGCAAATAGATGGGGAAACAACAGAAACAGTGAGAAACTTTATTTGGGGGGCTCCAAAATCACTACAGATGGTGACTGCAGCCATGAAATTAAAAGATGCTTGCTCCCTGGAAGAAAAGTTATGACCAACCTAGACAGCATATTAAAAAGCAGAGACATTACTTTGCCAAAAATGGTTCGTCTAGTCAAAGCTATGGTTTTTCCAGTAGTCATGTATGAATGTGAGACTTGGATTATAAAGAAAGCAGAGCGCTGAAGAATTGATGCTTTTGAACTATGGTGTTGGGGAAGGCTCTTGAGAGTCCCTTGGACTTCAAGGAGATCCAAGCAGTCCATCCTGAAGAAAATCAGTTCTGAACATTCATTGAAAGGACTGATGTTGAAGCTGAAACTCCAATACTTTGGCCACCTGATGCGAAGAACTGACTCACTAGAAAAGACCCTGATACTGGGAAAGATTGAAGGTGGGAGAAGAAGGGGACGACAGAGGATGAGATGGTTGCATGGCATCACTGACTCAATGGACATGAGTTTGAATAAGCCCAGGGAGTTGGTGATGGACAGGAAAGCCTGGTGTGCTACAGTCCATGGGGTCGCAGAGTCAGACATGACTTAGCGACTAAACTGAACTAAATAGATAAGACATTATAGTTCAGAGAGGCTACTTTAATTGCCCAATGAACAGAATTTGAAACCAAATCTGAGTACAAATACCACAGTCTGTCAAATATCAAATGAGAAAAGTTTGGTAAACTGAGATTAAATGCATGATTTTCCCATTTAAAGTCTATCAGGTTATGAAAGCAATATCCTAGTCATCTAAGTATAGGAATTTTAAAATAATTAAACAAAATCATCATATTTTCTTAAAAGAGATGCAGATAAATATTATACAAACTGGAGAAGACTCTTGGGCAGCTGTCCAAGGGAGAGAGTCCCTTGCACAGCAAAGAGATTAAACAAGTCAATTAGCGAGGAAATCAACCCTGAATATTCGCTGGAAGGACTGACGCTGAACCTGAAGCCCCAATACTTTGGCCACTTGATGCAAAGAGTTGTCTCATTAGCAAAGACTCTGATTCTGGGAAAGACTTGAAGGCATGAGGAGAAGGGGACAACAGAGGATGAGATAGTTGGATGGCATCGTCAACTCAATGGACATGAATTTCAGCAAACTTCCCTGGTGGCTCAGATGGTAAAGAATCTGCCTGCAATTCAGGAGACCTGGGTCAAGAAGATCCCTTGGTCAAGAAGATCTCCTGGAGAAGGAAATGGCCACCCACTCCAGTATTCTTCCCTTGGAAGTTCCATGAATAGAGGAGCCTGGCGTGCTGCAGCCCATGAGGTTGCAAAGAGTCGGACACAGCTGAGACGCGAACACTTTCACAAACTCTGGGAGACAGTGCAGCCCGGAGTGCCGCAGTCCATGGGGTCTCCCAGGGTTGAACACGACTGAGTGGCTGACCAATAACACTATTACCATTCCGATATGTTTATTCCCTGTTGTACTGTTTCTCCTCTAAATACACAGGGAGATAGACATAATATTTTCTTATAATTCAACTCTCTGCTTCTAAGTACTTCATATGTAAAAATATAACAATAATAATACCTACATTTCCTAGGACTGTTAAGAAGTTTAAATATGGATAATGGAAGTAAAGGCCTTAATAAAGTATGTGACACAAGATAAAAAAAAAAGTAATGGTAACTTCAAAGATCAAGAGATTTTTCAACCTTCTTCAAATTTTTTTCTCTGTGATTTCTTATCCTTTTACACATACTTATTTATTTTACAAAACTGATATGGAGAAGGACCCTGCAGGGTTCCTGGACACAAAAGCCTTTCTGTGTCTTATTTCTTCCATTACAGGAAATAGGCTTCATTCAGCCTCCAGGCCTTCCTCCAGTTCCAATGGGCAGATTCAAGCAGTTGGTAATTAGCGACGGGAGGAGAAGCAAGACCAGGGAGAAACAAACAGGCAAGGGAAACAATAGTGCCAGCCTGGGGCAAGGCCTTGGTTCCCCCTCAAGGAATACATACAGCTGTTGAGGGAAATTACCTGACTGCCTTGAGGAGAAGGTCCTCACAAGGAACTGGCAAGGGCCAGGGCCGCCAGGCATGTCTCCATGTTCTGCCCTGGGAAACATTTCCTGCACCTTCTAGCTGGTCAGCACACAAGTTTAGAGCACGAACAGACCCCATGGACACTCCATAGCCTTTAGCTATTTTCAGACAGCTGCCCACGCCCCTCCCCATCTCCTCCTACAAGATAAACACATCTGTGACCCCCTTCCTGAGGGAGCTGGGAGGGAAGAAAGGAGGGAGCAGGGCGCCTCCCCAGCACAGACTTGGCCTTGACTTGGGCTGTTAAGATAGGACCGCCTCCCTTCTCCTGAGGAGGGAACAATGACCCCCGGGAGCTCAAGCAGGACTGCAAGAGAACAACAAGCTTGCCTTGAGGAAAAGAGATTGTCTTTTGATCCTGAGAAAATAGAGTCTATGTGTCTCATGAACTTTGTAAACTTGTTGTTACCAACTTTGTACATGCTCAAGCTCTATCTGTGTAACCTTGATTTTTGTAAGCTGTTTCCTTGCTCTCGTGTATTAAACGACTCGCTGTATAGAAGTTTTGTCAGTCTTCCATAGAGGCTGTCCGCGTCCTTTTTTCAGAGTCTACTCCGCCGAGCCTTTCACAACAGCAGTATCTTTGAGCTGTTTTGCAGATACTGAAGCCCCCACCAGATGCAAGAAGCTAACTGTTCACGATGGTATGCTGTCCACAAGCAAGCAGACCCCAGACCCTTCGGAACCGGAAGGTTGATGCTGTGGACTTCAACCTACATCACCATCAACCAATCAGAAGGATTTCCATGAGCTAATCGCACCCTCTTTGAATTATTACTATAAAACTTCTTACTACCATCTGGGGCGGTGGGGGAGGGGGTGCGCGGAACATAACAGTTTTGTGGGCATTAGCCCGCTGTGGTCCCCTTTGCCTACCAAAGCAATAAAGCTATTCTTTTCTACTTTACCCAAAACTTGTCTCCCAGATTTAATTTGATTTGGGGGTACAGAGGCTGGATTCGGCTTCAAAATTAATCCATATTAATCTAGTCACTTCCTACACCAATACCATGGTTCAGTCCTCCAACAAATCTTGATGGATATAGACTTTTGGACTCCCGAGCTTTCCCTCTGTGTCCTTTCAGTCTATTCAAAGCCGCAACCAGAGTGATCCTTTGTAATATTAGTCATTTCCAGTAACGTGTGCTCAAAACCCTCCCTGGCTTTTTATGTACAAGTCCAAGTCCTTGGGCTGTCCCTGGACTTACTTCTCTCTCACCATGTTAGACTCTCCAGCTCACTCACTCCTCTTCAGCTACAAGCTCCTCTTGGCTATTTTGTAAACACATGGAGCGCGCTGCTGCCTCCAGAGTTCTTGAACTCACTCCCCTTTACTATCTTTTACTGCATAGCTTCATGACTTATTCCCCCCTCCCCACCCTGCCTCATTCTTGTCTCTCTGAAAATGTGCCCTCATCATTCCTGATCACCCTCTGTAAAATATCAGCCTTCTTTTCCTATTCCACACTTATAAGGCATTTTCAGTCTTTACCTTCATAGCACTTATCATCATCTAGTATTTTATATTTTTGTTTATTTATTTATTGGCAAACACTTCTGCCTAATAAATTAGCTTGTGATCATAGGGATTTTACATTTTTTATTCATTGTGCCCTTGATGGATGCCTGGCAGATTAATATTTGCTGAACAAATAAATCAGAAGAGGTTTCTTATAGTTACAGAGTTCTGAAATGGGTTCTGAAGTATAAGTTGAATTTGAACAGTCAGAAGTGATACAAGAGCAAGTATTCCAGGAAAGATAAGCTGAAGGAAATACAGACTAGGGGGAAAAAAGTAATAGAGTCTGCACAAGCCAAATAATTCAGTTTTATTGTTGAATGAAGCATGAATGGAGGAACAGTTATAATTGAGACTAGAGGGTGGATCTCATTGGGATTTGGAGGACCAGGAATATTAGAGAACAAATTTGAATTTAATAAGCTCTGGGGGACTTCTAGATGTTTTTGAGTAGGGAAAATGCATGATGGAAGCTCATTAAGAAGATTTAGCTTGTCGGGATACAGTATGGATTAAAAAAGGAAAGTCAGTAAGTACAGAATTCAGAGCTTTATATGAGCCATTCCAACCTAACTCACTCCAACATTTGATAAGTCAAAAAAGACTTCCAGATTCTAATTTGTCTAATTCTATATGCAGATATATTAGTAGTATCAAACATCAAAGGAAAAATACCAAGAAAATTCAGTTTATATGATTAATATAAATACATTTTTAAACAACAGAAGAAAATCTGAGACATGCATGTACAATGATTGAACTAGGGGTATATCTTATATGAATAAGATATCCTGCTATCAAAGAAAATTATCTTTTTCCACTTATGTCCTCTCAAAAGTATATGATGCAAATACTCTCAAAGAAATAAGACTCTTATCACTGTTTTATTACTGTATATATGAATTAGTAGCAAATAAACAATAACTATACTATGTAGCATACACCATGAAATTAGAATTTCCAGTTTCTAAGAATATAATATGGACTCATTAGACAAATAGGAAGAATATAATGCAAGAAAGCAATCCATTCTTAAATCCATGTGTTTCTCAAAAGTAGCCTTCAGAAATTCCTAGAAAGGATCAATAATTCAAATTATAATTTTGAAATGATAAATATTTACAAGTTATTGAATTTATATGATCTAAGAGCCAATTAGGAATGACAATTATATATTCAAAAGAAGCCATTGCTTTAAACTGATCTAACTCAGAAAAATTTTTAATTTTATTCAAGATGTGTATATAGGTCATTTCTAGTTCTCTCCAGTATTTCTTTATTGAGAAAAGGTCTTCAAATATTACTCTACAGTAAATCTTTAGTTTAATATCAACAAGCTCAGGAAAAACTCTCTGAGAAAACCATTGCATTCTTTTGTGCCACCACTGCCTTTACACATAAGTGAGCAAATTATTTTAAATAATTTTAATACTTTAATAAATAAATTCAGTAATTTCAAACACTTTCTAGATATTTGGATTACAAAAAGCAAAAATATGTTAAATATATCAAAGGCATTAAAGTCTGTCTAGTATATGTGAAGAGAAGGATAAGTAAATGATTTAACTACAACGTGCTATGGTTAAAAAAAAAAAAAAAAATGCTCTGATGCAGAAGAGCCACTATACGAAAAAGTAACATTCTCAGAAAAACCTCTGCTCAAAAGTCCTAGGACTAGATCTGCAGAATATGAAGTTACACCGCACAGAAATATGGAAACCCTCCTGACACCTCTCCAAGACATGTGATATGAGGGCAGCATTGGAACAAAAGTGAGTAACGAGATCCTCAACTTTGAGGCATCAGAGAATCCTTCCCCCAAAGAGATTTTGGATTTGTTGAATAAACAATTTCAGAATGTGAGAAAACAGCATTTTAGGGAGAAGGAAGGGCAAAATCAAAGACACAGAAACATAAAAGAGCTTAATATGTATAGTGAAAGCTGTTCAGCCCTATCTGACATTTGTAACCCCATGGACTACACAGTCCATGGAATTCTCAGGCCAGGATACAGGAGTGGGTAGCCTTTCCCTTCTCCAGGGGATCTTCCCAACCCAGGGATCGAACCCAGGTCTCCAGCATTGCAGGCAGATTCTTTACCAGCTGAGCCACAAGGGAAGCCCCTAGTATGTGCAGAGAATGCTATAATGAGTTTAGTGATGCGTGGACAAGATTTTATACCAGCTGTACAGACTAGAATTAAGAAAGTCCATTCAGAGAAATAAAATGGTATTTGTTTAACCTAAATAATGTGCAAAAACCACTGAATATGTAGATGTGAAGTGAGCTGGAGTAAAACAATGGAATTACTTCACCAATAATAGGGAAGTCTTTCAAGGCTATAAAGCAGCTTGGAAGCACAGCCCACAAATAAGTGAGCACAAAGCTGACTGAACAATAAAACTCCAGGCTCCTGTTGTTGTTGAATAAATTATCTGAGGGTATAATACAAGAAACAACCATAGGGCAATACGTTTTTGATTAATGGGAAATATTCCTCAAATAAATTTTCAAGTCAGCACTTGAGCCAGAGCAGTCTATATTATCTAAAAAAGAAAGAAAAAGAGGAAAATCCTCAGACCTCATGAATAACTGCACAAAGTAATTTGTTTTTGCAAACACAGAGACAGATGACATCTTCTACATATAATATATATATTTATATATAAATATGTATATTTGTATAAGCTTTGCACGCTTAGTCACTCAGTCGTGTCCAACTCCTTGTGACCATTTGGACTGTCGCCCACCAGGCTCCTCTGTCCATGGGATTATTCAGGCAAGAACACTACAGTGGGTTGCCATTTTCCTCCAGGGTCTCTCCCCCATCCTCCACCCCTTCCGGAGATCAAACCCATGTCTGCTGCACTGCCGGAGGATTCTTCACCCACTGCTATCAGGGAGGCCCATGTGCATGTATGTCACTGTGTCTATATGGACATTTTTTTTTTTTAAATCAGCTGGTTATTAATCCAGCCTAACATTTGAATCTTACTAGTTTACAGACTAAATGAGAATTTAAACGTGTCAGAATTGCAGGCCAGGCAAGTCCAACACGTTCCATCCTTCATACAGAGGGAGGATGGGCCAAGACCCAGAAGGTGAGCCTGACGGGATCCCACCTTACATGATTCCACAGCACACTCAGCTTCCTGTGTCCTAAAAGCCCTCACACACACAAAGCTATTCCATTTCTTTCATGCTAATATCAGTATCAGACAAAATAAATCCATGAAGTCCTGAGTATCTTTCTCCCTACTACCCTGTACAGTCAACAGGACAACAATCCTATTTCTCTAGTTTACTGCTGACTTTTTAGATCCCACCACTATTTCCAGTATGTGTAGAATGTTATCAATATGTATTTATGAATGAATCAATCAATGAGTTAAAGAGGTAGAACCTGACAACAGAAAGAGAGAATTGCTTCCATTTATCCACTCTAATAAATGGCTTCATGGATGCCTTAGTGAGAAAAAGTGAGATACTGTTAAGAAGAAGTGACAGCTAAAAAGGAACTTCAAATTAATAGTCAAGATTCAGAAATCCCGAGTTGGGAGACAAGATTACGCTTCACCCCCCTTAAAAGAACAGTCCCTGCGGAATGCACAGACCATTTCTGCAACAAACTGACTCAGCAACTTTGAAATAAGTAATCAGTTAAATGTCACTAAAACCTAGAATGCTAAATATGGACAAAATACTAATTTTCTTATCTATAATGAGTAAAATTAATTCCTATTATGCAATACTCACAGTCATCAATTTCACAAATGGAAACTCTAAGTATATTTAATTGTCTCTCTCTCAAGAGGAAGAAAAATGGATATAATTTCAAGTGACATACATAGGGGCTTTTATCTAGTATTCTTCACTTAAGTAGACTGAAATTACAAGGCTGTTTAAAGCAGCAAAAAGTATCATTATAAGGCAATGAGTGAGCAAGTGAAAGTCGCTCAGTTGTGTCTGACTCTTTGCAACCCCATGGACTGTACCCAACCAGGCTCCTCTGCCCATGGAATTCTTCAGGACAGAATTCTGGAGTGGGTATCCATTTCCCTTCTCCAAGGAATCTACCCAAACCAGAGATTGAACCCAGGTTTTTCGCATTGCAAGCAGATTCTTTTCTGTCTGAGCCACCAGGGAAGCCCCTATAAGGCAATATTCACTAATAAATATTCACTTACTTGATTAACTCCATTCAAATCTCTCTCTCCACTTAACACTAGTATAAGTGGTCGGATGGATCAATATATTAATAGATATGTCTTTGAGCATGCCATCAACTTCTTTATCATCACTTTTTCATTACAAATGCATAAAATAAATTTATTTCATTTATAAAAACTAGAATTTCAATTTCACTGAAGTCAATGAAAGTGATGTTGAATAACCACTAGTGAGAAGCTCCTGAAAATGAGGGTCTGGCACAATGAAACCACCAAAATTATCCCAAAGAAATAGACATGCAAGAAAACAAAGTGGTTATCTGAGGAGGCTTTACAGATAGCTGAGGAAAGAAGAGAAGCAAAACACAAGAGAGAAAGGGAAAGATATATCCAACTGAATTCAGAGTTTCAGAGAATATCAAGGAGAGACAAAAAGGCTGTCTTAAATGAACAATGCAAAGAAATGGAGGAAAACAACAGACTGGGAAAGAGAAAGACTACAGATCTCTTCAAGAAAACTGGAGATATCAGGGGAATACTTCATGCAAGGATGGGCATGATAAAAGAGAAACTGCAGGGACCTGCCAGTAGCAGAAGAGATTAAGAAGAGGTGACAAGAATACTATACCAAAGAGCTATACAGAAAAGGTCTTTTGGACGCAGATAACCACGATGGTGTGATCACTCACCTAGAGCAGCAGCACATCCTGGAGTGCAAAGTCAAGTAGGCCTTAGGAAGCATTACTCTGAATAAAGTAATGGAACTGATGGAATTCCAGCTCAGCTATTTAAAATTCTAAAAGATGATGTTAAAGTGTTACACTCAATATGTCAGCAAATTTGGAAAAATCAGCAGTGGCCACAGGACTGAAAAAATTCAGTTTTCATTACAATCCCAAAGAAGGGCAATGTCAAAGAATGTTCAAACTAGTGTAGAATTGTGCTCACTTCACAGATTAGCAAGGTTTACTAGGTCTCAGCAGTACATGAACTGAGAACTTCCAGGTGTACAAGCTGGGTTTAGAAACTGCAGAGGAACCAGAGATCACATTGCCAACATTCATTAGATCATTTAGAAAGCAAAACAGTGCAGAAAAACATCTATTTTTGTTTCACTGACTACACTAAAGCCTTTGACTGTGTGGATCACAACAAACTATGCAAAATTCTAAGAGACTGGAGTATCAGACCACCTTACCTGTCTCCTGAGAAACCTGTATTTGGGTCAAGAAGCAACAGTTTGAACCAGATATGAAACAACTGGTTCAATGAGAAAGCAGTACAACAAGGCTATATATTGTCACTCTGCTTATTTAACATCTATGCAGAGTACATCATGTGAAATGCCAGACTGGATGAATAATAAGTTAGAAATAAGAATGTCAGGAGAAATATCAACAACCTTAGATATGCAAATGATACCACTCTACTGGCAGTAAAGAGGAACCAAAGAGCCTCTTGAGGAGGGTGAAAGAGGAGAGTAAAAAACCTGGCTTGAATTTCAACAGTCAAAAAACTAAGAAATAAAATCATGGCATCTGGTCCCATCACTTCATGACATATAGAAAAGGAAAATGTGGAAGCAGTGACAGATTTTATTTTCTTGAGATCCAAAATCACTGCAGATGTTGACTGCAGCCATGAAATTAAAAGACACTTGCTCCTTGGAAGGAAAGCTATGACAAACCTAGACAGTGTATTAAAAAGCAGAGATATCAACTCGCTGACAAAGGCCCATATAGTAAAAGCTATGATTTTTCCAGTAGTCATGTATGGATGTGAGAATTGGGCCACAAAGAAGCCTGAGCACTGAAGAAATGATGCTTTTGAATTGCAATGCTGGAGAAGACTCTTGAGAGTCCCTTGGACTTCAAGGAGATCAAACCAGTCTAAGGAGATCAACCCAGAATACTCACTGGAAGGACTGATGCTGAAACTGAAGCTCCAATACTTTGGCCACCTGATATGAAGAACAAAATTACTGGAAAAGATCCTGATGCTTGGAAAATCGAATGCAAAAGGAGAAGGGGGCAGCAGAGGCTGTGACGGTTAGACAGCATCACTGACTCCATGGACATGAATTTGAGCAAATTCCAGGACATGGTGGAGGACAGAGGAACCTGGCGTGCTGCAGTCCATGGGGTAGCAAAAAGTCAAACAGAACTTAGTGACTGAACAACAACAATTATTATAAATCGTTAAATGTATGTGATAAAAAGTTTCAAGCACCATCAAAAAAGATAAAACTGACAAGCACTTGACCCTCCCACCCAGGGAAAACCACTATCTACTTATTGTGTGTATTATAATGAACAAATGTTAAGTTATAAATATGCATTTATGTATATCTGCAAATGTGAATGTATATTTTAGATATTTAGACATTACTTTGCCAACAAAGGTCCGTCTGGTCAAGGCTATGGTTTTTCCAGTGGTCATGTATGGATGTGAGAGTTGGACTGTGAAGAAAGCTGAGTGCCAAAGAACTGATGCTTTTGAACTGTGGTGTTGGAGAAGACTCTTGAGAGTCTCTTGGACTGCAAGGAGATCCAACCAGTCCATCCTAAAGGAGATCAATCCTGGGCGTTCATTGGAAGGACTGGTGCTGAAGCTTAAACTCCAATACTTTGGCCCCCTCATGTGAAGAGTTGACCCACTGGAAAAGACCCTGATGCTGGGAGGGATTGGGGGCAGGAGGAGAAGGGGACGACAGAGGATGAGATGGCTGGATGGCATCACTTACTCGATGGGCATGAGTTTGAGTAAACTCTGGGAGTTGATGATGGACAGGGAGGCCTGGAATGCTGCGATTCATGGGGTCGCAGAGTTGGACACGACTGAGTGACTGAACTGAACACATATACATTCATCTGCATCACCCAGGAAAAACCACTATCTACTTTTTGTGTGTATTGTAATAAAATAATAAATGTTAAGTCATAAATATGCATTTGTGTATATGTGTACATGTGAATGTATATTTTAGGTATTTACACATATACATTCATTTGCATATGTGTTTGTGTACTTTAAACACATATACATCTGCATATATATGCATATTTTACATATATACCCATGCATATTTATAAGTCTCTTTATACATATATACAAAAAGTATAACATTATAGTAGCCAAAACTTTCATTCTTATATAGCCATATATTTTGGACAGCTCTCTTTATTGACAAATATAGATTTTTATTCATTTTATTCAAATATATATATTTTATTCATTTAAACAGCAGCAAAATATTCTGTTAAGAAATAAGGTCACCATGGATAAATATTTAGTTTATATGAAAGAAATGAAATTGAAAGCCGTTCAGCTGTTTCTGACTCTTTGTGACCCCAAACAGTCCATGGAATTCTCCAGGCTAGAATACTGGAGTGAGTAGCCTTTCCCTTCTCCAGGGGATATTCCCAACCCTGGGATCGAACCCAGGTCTTCCACATAGTAGGCAGATTCTTTACCAGCTGAACCACCAGGGAAGCCCAAGAATACTGGAGTGGGTAGCCTATCCCTTCTCCAGTGGATCTTTCTGACCCAGGAATAGAACTGGCATCCCCTGCATTGCAGGCAGATTCTTTACCACCTGAGCTACCAGGGAAGCCCTTAGTTTATATACTATTTTGTAAAATACATTTTTGCTATTATAATTCTTATTGCAATTAACTTTCTTCTAATATAAATTTTCTTGTGTAACTATATGAGATAAATTTCAAAGCTAAACACTGATCCTATTATCATTTAACAATGTGGGAGTATACTACAGAGTACTACATAAAGAAAAGCGCTCTGTAATTGTACTATTCTCTCTAATTCATTAATGTATCTCTAAATATCCATCACTTAATCATGATGAAGATAATAAAGCAATGTTCGTCTCAGAAAAATATGAATGAAAATGGTAGAAAAAGTATATCCTTAGACTTGCTTCATTAACGATTTAACTGGAAAGTGATTAACCTGTAATTAAGATCTTTCATCTGCAATGAGTCAATTTTTTTAGAACTAAGACAAAGAAAAATGAAAATAAACCAGGAGTCATTCTATACTGATTCAAACAAAAAAAAACAACAAAAAAAGGAATGAAAAAACTATAGTTCTTTTTTTTCTGTACCTGACCTGTGAGAGAAATGCTATAAAAAGGTACCATGATTCAGTTATTTATTCCTACCTGCTTTGTGGCTGTGGCTGCTGTCCCTTTAGTTAGACTGCATAGACCAATTAAGGTTCCCAGCAGTGATAGAGAGTAACAGTATTTCACAATTCAACCAGTGTGTAATCAAAATGTCACTTTAGTCTGTCGCTGGTTATACTTCAAAAAGCTCAGGGTTACCTCAATTAAAAGTGAATCTTTAAAGTAGTTTACAGATCTGTTATAAAATCATACAAGGAGCTCTCTACTTGGATTGAAAAAGACAGGGAAGACAGTGCTATTTTTAACATTTGCTAATTTTACTTTTGCTGATAACCTTCCAGCTCAATGTTTTTCCCCTTTGTAGAATCATCTGAAAAGACTGCAAATGATATGATGTTACATTACATTATATCCTCCTTGTTCATGATTATAAATAATCTATTATCAATTTTAATTAAATAATAGCAATGATAACTGCAGGAAATCTAAATCAGTCATTCAAATTTCAATTCTCATCAACTGATTAAAGTGCAAGGTTTTGGATGACACCTAAAAGACTAAATATTCTAAAGTGTGTTTAGGTAATAAAATATATGGATATTATGTGCTATCCATATATTATGTGCTATCCATCCTGAAGGAAGGGACAGAAGTTACCTCAACATCTAGATAGCTGAAGTTTGAGGTATTTGACATCAAAGTGCATAGTGACCAGGAAACATTTCCTTCTTGGTAATTCAGGAACTTATTGTTGCATATGTAATTGATCAAGATGGTTACAACAGAGGAAACAGGAACAATGGCTAACCACACTGCATTATTTTCTTCAGAGGTTACCACCAACTTCCTTCCAATGCAAAATGCAGAATTGTGATTTCACTATAATTAGTTAATTTTAGAGTACTCTGACCAAAAGTTGACTATGAAAGGAATGCTTCCATCTGTACTATGTTGAAGTAAGCGAAAATGAAGGTAACTATACAAATTTCAAAGAATGGATGACACCTTAAGAAGCCTGCCCAGAGCAATTAAAATATAATGGAAATATGAGTAGAGGTTATCTATAGTTATCAATTAAAGACTCAGGTCTACATTTTTTTAATTTCTTCAAGAGTTTTACAGTAAAGACACTGAAAATTGATTATTAAGGCCATTTAATAAAGGATGAAGTGAAGTGAAGTGAAAGTCACTCAATCATGTCTGACTCTTTGCGACCCTATGGACTATACAGTCCATGAGAATACTGGAGTGGGTAGCCTTTTCCTTCTCCAGGGGATCTTCCCAACCCAGGGATCGATCCCAGGTCTCTTGCATTGCAGCTGGATTCTTTACCAGCTGAGCCACAAGGGAAGTCCTAATAGAAGGTATACACAAACCATTAACTTGTTACAACAGAGTTCCCTGTAAAACACAGATGTGTTTGATGACTTTTTCAATGTGCCACTTAATAGGAATTCAATCACACAAATTTTTGAAAATCCCCACTGGTATGAATGTTAGCTGTTTTATTCCTCAAATGAAAGTTTATTTAATGACAGTAAGGATGCTGTGGTCCTGTGGGAATCTGATACACCTTTGCAGGAACACCTTTGAGCTTTAACAGCTGAGCTGCTCTGATGCTAATGGAGAAGGCAATGGCACCCCACTCCAGTACTCTTGCCTGGAAAATCCCATGGATGAAGGAGCCTGGTAGGCTGCAGTCCATGGGGTCGCTAGGAGTCGGACAACTGAGGGACTTCCCTTTCACTTTCATGCATTGGAGAAGGAAATGGCAGCCCACTCCAGTGTTTTTGCCTGGAGAATCCCAGGGACGGGGGAGCCTGGTGGGCTGCCGTCTGTGGGGTCACACAGAGTCGGACACGACTGAAGCGACTTAGTAGCAGCAGCAGCTCTGATGCTAAAGCAGAGGCTCTCCAACTGACCCAGGTCACCCCATGCCAAGACTTTATTACTTCCTTCCTTCAACTGAAATTATACTGAAAAGTCAATACAAAATGATGGCCTAGTTAAAACTGAGTTCATTATTATAGCCTATACCTTAAAATTAAATTATAGTAGAAGTTAAAAGGGAAGTGGGAAGGACTTAGTACCATCAAGAAGAGAGTATGGCTTCAAGAAATGGAGAATGCTATCCTTTAAAAGGTTGAAATACAATGAAAACAAATGCAAAAGCTGCAATTATTCCACATTTGCACAACCACTGTTTTACAAAGAGAAAAGGAAGCTGAGACTTTATTTTAATCATATTTAAATTCATTCTCATTTTCTCTTTTATAATTTTACTACATTTTATTTCAAAATTGAATAAAAGATTATTTTTCCACTATCATTTACTTTAGAAAATTATTGACAATCTTCTTTAAAGTAAGATAACTGCAGACAGTGCAATACATAGCATGTACATACAGCTGGTAAAGAATCCACCTGCAATGTGGGAGACCTGGGTTTGATCCCTGAGTTGGGAAGATACCCTGGAGAAGGGAAAGGCTATCCACTCCAGTATTCTGGCTTGGAAAATTCCATGGAATGTATAGTCCATGGGGTCGCAAACAGTCGGACAAGACTAAGTGACTTTCACTTTCACCTAAAGATTCAGAATTTGATAAAAATAAGCATATGTGGATATGTGTGTGAGTGTATACTTAAATAGCATTTTATGGCTCTATTATAGTAAGATGAAACTTGTCTTATGCAAATTAAGGGCTTCCCTGGTGGCTCAGACAGTAAAAAATCTGAATTCAGAAGACCAGGGTTCAACCGTTGGGTCAGGAAGCTCCCCTGGAGAAGGGAATGGCAACTCCAGTATTCTTGCCTAGGGAATCCTATGGACAGAGGAGCCTGGTGGGCTACATACAGTCTGTGGGTCAAAAAAAGAGTCCAACATGACTAAGCGACTAACACTATTTAACTTCTTAATGATAGATAGATGCAATTTCCCTTGTAGGTAAATTCTATTAGATCCACTCATTTCAAATATTTTTACAGTAAGTCTGTGGTTTGACAACTTTCAATTCACCCCAAAATAATAAAACTTGCTAAGAAATCTTAAAGCAGTGAGTGAAGCAGAATACACTGCCCCCAAATATGCCTCTTTGGCATAAAAGTTTATTTTTGGCTTATTATTTTAAGAAACAGCAGGCACAGGTATAAAGCTCTGAATACCTACACGTTTAGAGTAACCCAGGAGGTGCAATAGTTAAGAATCCACCTGCAAATGCAGGAGACAAAAGAGACTCAGGTTCGATCCCTGGGTCAGGAAGATCCCCTGGAGAAGGAAATAGCAACCAACTCCAACTTCCTTGCCTGTAAAATCCCATGGACAGAGTGGCCTGGACGGTGACCACCCATGCGGCCACAGAGTCAGACACGACTGAGCCACTGAACATGGTACACACACCCAGAAGTTACCCTTGTGTAAGAGGCATTTTACATTTAGGAAGAAAATATCCATTTGTGAGAGTGTTTCCAAAACTTAAGAAACTCGGGTTCGATCCCTGGATTGGGAAGATTCCCTGGAGAAGGAAATGGCAACCCACTCTAGTATGGACAGAGGAGCTTAGCAAGCTACAGTCTACAGGGGCGCAAAGAGTCATACATGATAGACGTGACTTTACCAGCACACACACACTCCCCCTCTACCAGAAAGAGGAGAATAACTAACTCTCTAGAAAAGTATCAATGGAGAAAGGGCCAACTTAGAACTACACAACAATCATACCCTTGTTTACTTTTCTGTCCCTGATAACCTCCCATAACTGCCCACCCCCACCCCCAAATCTTTTGTCTTTAGCTAAAGATGGTCTTCAAAGTGATGGCCTGGGGCATTTAGGGAAGTTACTCATTTTTACTGAGTATCTTCCATGTATATAGGAAGTATACATTATTAAATTTGCTTGTTTTTCTCTCCTTAATCCTATTACAGGGAGGCCTCAGTCATGACTCTAGAAGAGTAGAGAGACAAGTATTTCTTCCCCCTACAGCATGAAATACTGATTATCAAATATTAAAATTTCACAAAAGCTATATGGGCTTTTCAGTTTCACAAGGAGGACAGGAGGGGGGCTTTTCGAGGGAATAATTCTGAAAGAAAAGGAGGGAAGGATGGAAGGAGGGGGAGAAGATAGGAGGAAGAAGTAAATTAACCAAGCAGTGATTTGACTCCTTCTAACCAAGTTCCAAGTTCAGAGATGTTAACAGGGCACAAGTCAAACAACCCAGGCTGAAGAAGACCTTGTTCAGATTGTCAAACCAGTCAATTCTAAAGGAAATCAATGCTGAATATTTACTGGAAGGACTGATGCTGAAGCTCAAGCTCCAATACTTTGGCCATCTGATGCGAAGAGCTGACTCATTGGAAAAGAACCCTGATGCTGGGAAAGGCTGAGGACAAGAGGGAAAGAGGGCAACAGTGGGTGAGATGGTTGGATGGCATCACCGACTCAACAGACGTGAGTCTGAGCAAGTTCGGGAGATAGTGAAGGACAGGGAAGCCTGGCGTGCTGCAGTCCATGAGGTTGCAAAGAGTCAGACACAAGTTAGGGACTAAACAATTCATCTTCCCTCCTGCTTCCCACCCTTTCTCCTTGCTCTTCTTTATCTAACCCCTGTTCCCTTCCTCCTTCTTTGTTGTCTTGTTCCCTCTGCCTTTGAACTTAAGCTTCATAGTGTGATGATATGAAGCTAAGGAAATCCACCCTTCCACATCTGAGAAGGGACTTACTAATAGTAGAGAAAAAATAGAGCCAAAAGTGGGATCCACATTTTTCAGCTGTTTCAACCCTGAATCAAGATTACCCTGTTTAAGGCTACCGATTGTATGAACCAAGAAGTTCCTCTGATGCTTGAGCCAACGTGGGTTGGGTTTTCCACTTGCAGCTCAGTAAATCCCAAGTGACAACCCTGTTTTCCATCCTTAACCTAAGGTGTGAAGCCAAAAATCTTTTGCCGAAGAATACTGACGAAACAAGCTGAACTCTAAAAAGCTCTGGCCCCCCCATCACTGTTTGTCTCACTCTTTCACATGCAGGTCTCTCTTTCCCAGATTGCCACATAATCAACACAAGATTCAACTTACAGTGGCAAGTCACATCTTCAAATTGTTATTGATAGCACCGATTCAGCAAGAATGAGTACTGACTCCATTTACACACAGTCCACATGGATTCTCTCGATCTAAGAAGCATAGAATCCCACAAAACCTATTATCCCACTGAGGAAAATTGTGTACTATGTGCCTTGAATCAGTTCTGCTTTGAATCAGTACTATGTGCAAAGAATCAGAATCTCTTTGAATGAGAGTTGATACTTCTTATTCCCTACACAGAATGTGTTTTATAGAGAGAATATATGGACAGATAAGATGGGTAAATCTTCAGAATGACATTACATTGTTTCCCAAGGACTGCTTTTTCTAATATTTCAAAAAAAAGTGATTTTTTTCTTTTCCATGGATCCCCAATATTCAAATATTAATACTAAAATGCAAATGCCAAGTCATAGGAAATAATTATAAAAATGAAACTAGTTTCTTCTCATTATTTTAGAAAAACAGGTTTTAGTGCTATAGATATATTAAAACAGATATGCATTAATTAATGCACAAATCCATTTTCAAACAATACCTCTTGAGTGTACATTTTGTACCAAGCATTACTTCCTAGAAATTTCCTATGGCCTTAAATACTGCTTTGAATCTGCTTCCTTTTTGAATATAGACACTCTAAAGATAATTATTTTTTTCTATTATCAATTGCAATACTACAGACATCACCTCAAATGAAAGGAATTATTTCTCCAACATCACCAGAAAAATGTAATTATCAACTACACATTTTGATTTTTCTATTTATTTTGACCCCAACAAAATAAGAAGTACTACAGTCATATGCTCATATTACTACTTAGATAAACGTTTTAATTTTCAATTAATAAAAATTTATTTGAAGAAGTACTAGAACAATGAAAGTGGTTACCATGAGTTAAAAAAAATGTTCTCAGCACAAATCACTCTAAAGAACCACAAAATCAATTTTTTCCATCAGAAAAAAAGAAAAAAAAAACTAATTTTCTCGTGAATTCACTGAACATTCACTGAACATGAAAAGAAGGCCACAAAGCCATTGCTACACATATAGATCCCTCTCAATACCTTATCAAACTTTTGGGTTTGTAATTTTATATTCTTTCTTCAAAAACTCCCCAAAATTGTATACTTTTAAAACTTTGAAAACCCTGGATTGATCAAGCTTATTAGATAAGCAATTAAATTATTATTATTGTCAGTTTTCCTAAACATGTTCTAAAAATCATACTTGAGATGTTTTCTCTTAAAATATTATTCCAGCTAGTTTAACAATAATTATGCTAGTTAACTAATTTAGCAACTAGTTATGCTATATCTCTATGAAAGTTTTGTTTTGTTAATAATTTTTTTAAAAAAAACTTCTCCATTCATATGGAAAGAAAAGTATTACCTTAGACAATTCCTTAAATCTGAGGCCTCAACAAAGTAAAGTAGGAAGAGATCTGCAAGCTGACAATCTACTCAAGACAAATACTACACTTTGATATACAAAATACAAGGACATATATTTTGCCAGTGTGGTTCAAGCAGTTCATTATTTGCCAATGTATGAACTGATGGGAATGCATTATTTCACTTACTCCTCACAGTAGGCTTTAGGATGTCAACATCAGCCCCATTTACACATGACAAAATTGATACTACCATGCTAAAAAAAAATCAACTTTAATGTATACTGCAACATTCACCAAATAGGATAGGTACTTGGCTATCTTGGAATTCTCATGTCAAAATTTCAAATGATTAGGAGAGCATACATTACTTATCGTATATCAAACTCTAAAATCACAGTAAGAAATAGCGGAAAGAAAATGCAAATAAAATATATCATATATTCCATATATTCCAAGGAAACTTTTTCAAATCCACAACAAAACATTTTAGAGAAAATTTTGAGATGACTGTGACATGCATTCCCAGACACTCCCTCGAAAATGTATCTTTTCTATTAAAAGTAAAAATACTGAATTTGACTTAATTCATTTTGTAATTATGTCTTTCTTGCAAATAAATAATAATCAGAAAGTTATCAACCCATTATAATTGCACTGTCCCATGGACTACACTCTGCACCTTACTATACCTGTAACAGTATGTCAAATTCCTGTAATTTGATACATAAATGAGAACATTATTAAATAGAATGAGGTGTGTATGAAGTTCCAGAATAAAGTAATTGTGCAATCTAGATTTAATTTACAGAAGAAATGAATAGTAAATATGAATCACTAAACTATAATTAGAAAGTAAAATGAAATCTTGGAGAAATGACAAAATGTCACTCTGAACCAAACCAAGCCCAAATGCAATGAAGAAAGAAACAAAGACAAATTCTCCCTTGGGCTTTAGGTGAATGGCATGATCCCTCACAAAAGAGGACAACCTTTTTAGGGATGCTTCTCTGAGGCAGTGATAAGTAGCTACAATAGAAAACAGGCAAATCAAAATTAATTCTTACATACATTCAGTCATGTTAGGAAACATCTTAGGGGATTCCCTGGTAGCTTAGCAGTAAAGAATCTGCCTGCAATGCAGTAACTGCAGAGGGGCAGTTTCAGTTCCTGGATAGGGAAGATCCCCTATAGCAGGAAATGGCAACCCACTCCCTTGCCTAGAAAATCCCATGCACAGAGGAGCGCGGCAGGCTGGAGTTCACAGGGTTGCAAGAGAGTCAAACATGATTTAGCGACTGAACAACTACAACAACCTTCAATCACGTTTGCAAACATCTCAGGAAAAGCAATTTGAGGAAATCTGAGGCATTTGAGGAATTAGCTAATACTTCCAACAGCTTAAGAAAAGAAACAATTCTTTAAAAATCCATCAGTCTAGGGGTAGAGGGGCAGCATGCCTGAATATAGTAAATATTTGACAAACATTTGTTGAAAGAAATTTTTCAAAAAGGAGGCAGAATCATTTCCCAGTCTAGGCACAGTGACTGGTTATGTCCCATCACCCAAGGAGAGGTGTTGGTGTCTCTCTTACCTATTCCTACCCCAGAACTTAGTGGTTTAAAGTAACAGCCATTTTATTTGTCCATGATGTGTGGGTCATCAGTTAGAGCTAGCTCATCTGGTGGTCTCACCTGTGATCACTCATGTTACTACCTACAATTATCTGGAAGCTTAACCGGGCTTCCCTTGTAGCTCAGTGGGTAAAGAATCTGCCTGCAATGCAGGAGACCTGGATTCAATTCCTAGGTTGGGAAGATCCTAAGATCCTAACACTTGCTTACTTAACTGTTTCTGGATGGTGTGTAAGGTGGCCTGATTTGCATGACTTAACATTGGTGCTAGAGATCACTCGGGCCACTTGTCTACAGCAGAGGTTTCCAGGCTTCTTAGCATCATGTTAATATTTTTCTAGGAATGTAAGAGTGAAGGATACAGGGTCTCTGGAAGACTCCCTTGGAAGTTACACTACATTACTTCTACCACAACTATTGTTCAAAGCAAGTCAAGGCCAATCCAGATCCAAAGGGAAGGTAAACAGGCATTTTCCTTGATGGGAAGACTTGCAGTGAACTTGTGGCTGCTTTGAATTCACCACGGGAGGGAAGAAAGTAAATCACCAGTGGGAACAGACCACAGGGCCTTATCTAGAAATGGTCTGTTCTGTCAACAGCTATACCAAGAATTAAGTATCAGATTTTCGCTAATGCCAGGCCCCTTTGTCACTGAAATTTAACAGCACAGAAAACTGGATACAGGGTGAGGATATGAGCCTGTTATTTGACTTTTTTCTGGCCCTACCCCAAAGGGAGGAGTTAACTGAGGATAAAGCCTGAAGCACTCATTAAGGGCTGCGACAGGAGCCTGCAGAGAGACAAGTAGAATGAATGAAAAGCACAGTTAGACACAGCAGAAGTTTTCATGATAAACAGAGTAATTTCCAAATTCCATCAAGTTCTAATGTTCTAAAATTTCACAGAACTTTTCTGAGTCTTTTGCACTAGCAAAAGCACTAAGGTAACAATTATTTAATAATTACTTAGATATACCAGCCAATTTATAAAGGAATGCAGATCCCCTTTGCAGATGGGAACTGGGAATCAAATTAAATCACTCAAAACACATAGCCTCCTTTAGCAAAGAAAAAAAATTAGCATATACTTAAATTTCAGACTTAGGACCAAATATTTCCTTCTCACTGCAAACAGCTACAGAATTCCCTAATGGATAACCATGCATGCTAAATGCGTGCTAAGTCACTTCAGTCGTGTCTGACTCTATGCCATCCTTTGGACTGCAGCCCACCAGGCTCCTCTGTCCATGGGATTCTCCAGCCAAGAATACTGTAGTCGGTTGCCATTTCCTCTCCAGGGAATCTTCCCAACCCAGGATGGAATCTCTTACGTCTACCTGCACTGGCAAGCGGGTCCTTTACCACTAGCCACACCTGGGAAGCCCAATGGATGACCATAAAGTCTTTTTTAAACTTCCAGATGTGACACATGGCAATTCATAGAGTAGCATAAAGGGAAAAGAAGTTGAGGATAAGAGGCATATTCAGAAGATAGTCATCATCCTTGAAGGAGGATGAAAACAAATGTATATAATAAAAAGAAAAACAGCTTTAAGAGGTAGAAGAAAAGGGACATGTCTTAGATGCAGCAAATATAGCATCTTCTTTAGAATTAGAAATATTTATATTTGAATTCCAGCCCTGTCATCTCTTAGTCATATAATCATGAACAAGTAAATTAACTGCCCTCAGTCTCAATCTGCTCCTCTAAAAATGTATATAATCATGCCTAAAATAAAGGTTACTGCATGGATTAGAGGAAAGTAAAAACGTCTGTGCAGGGAGGACATTCTCAGAAAACGATTATGATACTGATCACCAGCATCATCATCTAATTATACATCATGCAAGGGCTTCCCAGGTGGCTCAGTGGCAAAGAATCCACCTGTTCATGCAGGAGATGTGGGTTGGATCCCTGGGTTGGTAAGATCCCCTAAAGAAGGAAATGGCAACCTAACTCTAGTATTCTTGCCTGGGAAATTCAATAAACAGAGAAGCCTGCAGGGCTCCAGTCCCTGAAGTCACAAAAGAGTCAGCCACAACTCAGCGACTAAACAACAACAAAGATATACTAACATCTTTCAGTGCTTTCCACACACAATATATGGAGAAAAACTCATATGCTTTCCTCAGTAGAGAAGATCTTAGAATTTTAGTCATCCTCAGTCTTTTACCAAAACACCTAGAAATCTTGATACCCTGTCAATAAATTTCCATCAGTCAATTCAAAAGGAAAACAAGCCCACTGAAAAAAATACTAGCTATATGAGAACGCGGCAAAGATGTTTTTAATCATACACAGAAGGGAAGGAAAAGAAGTTTGCAGAAAATTTAGTATCAATATAAACATGACAGCTTTAAACATGTCATGGGTTAGGCCACAGGGCTTTTTGCAATCACTAACATATACAGTGAAGACCTGAATTCATAAAGAAAAGGCTAACTATATTTAAAATTGGTATATCTATTTTAATAACTATCAGCATTTCCATTAACAGTAAAACATCTAAAAAAAAAAATTCTAAACATGATGCCTCAAAAGAATAACATGCAAGAGTATAGAGAATGTCAAGAACCAGAAGACTCATTTTGCAAGGATACTAGACAACGAGAATCTGTCCTTTCCTTTTGTATTTAAGTGCTTTTCCCATTGTTGGAAATTATGAAGTGACCTCATATGAAGGCTGGGGAAATTACCAGAAGCCTATACATGGATTTTATTCAATATTAGAGGAAGTTACACAAATTAGTAATTTTTTAGAAACCAGTATCATCTAGGTTTAAGGGTAAATTAAGAGGCAAAGATATAAGAATGTCATCAAGACTGACTTGAGCCTAGGGCTGCCTTGCTGAAAGAATATCTGTTCCTTACTCCAGGTATCCGCTTCCCAGAGTGGCATCTATGCCATTTGGGCTATTGGATCTCCAAAGAGAAATGGTTAGCAGAGTATCAAAGCATGCATTAAATAATGAAGAAATATTTGTTAAAGGAATCAAAGAATGGGCCTTGAATCATTCTTGTCTAGATCAGAGAGGCCATAAGGCAGCCAACACATCGAGTGAGAGTGAGCTGAAAATATACCGTGTCTTATTCCATTCCATTGTTTCTCATATATGTTAAAAAGAACACCACTATTACAATTTTTAAGTTACTTTTCTGTCAATATTTAATGGAGAAGATCTAATTAATTTGAACACCATGAGCAAATCATGTGATATGAATGTTGAAAAAATGGTCTCGGGTATTTTTACTAGGTCTAGACTCTGACTGGCAAGTACTTTAAATCGTGTGACCAAATTTAAGTTGATGAGTTGCAGCATCTTAGAAATACATGTTTAAGATTTGTCCAAACTCAAGAGGGGAGAGAGCATTGATCAAACGGCAGTAACTCACATGAGTGCGAGATAGAGGATTACTGCACGTACCTGTTTTCCTCAGTGTCAAAAACACGGAGACAATGGCCCTGTTCGACTCTACACTAGCTGATCGATGGGGCTTGTTGGTGCTGGTAACATACTTCAGTGAGAAACAACACAAACAAATTGAGACCTATGTCAAAGAGGCTGATGATGAAGATTTATGACAACATTTATGAGTGTAAAAGGCTTGAAATCATGATACATCGAAAACTATCCCGAACCTGTTCAGATTAAGTTATGTTTAATCACAAGCAAAGCAATCATGGGTTGGGAACTCAAGCAACTGAATTTAAATGTTTGAGGTGCTGTTAATGGGAATTAGAATTATTGTGTGTCCCTCCGCCCATATTAAAATTAATTAGGGGCCACAGGATGCCGACAAAGGTCTATACAGTCAAAACTATGGTTTTTCCGTAGTCATGTACAGACCTGAGCGTTGGACTATAAAGAAAGCTGAGCATCGAAGAATTGATGCTTTTGAACTGTGGTGTTGGAGAAGACTCTTGAGTCTTCTCTTGGACTTGACTCTTGACTCTTGGACTGCAAGGAGATCCAACCAGTCAATCCTAAAGGAAATCAATCCTGAATATTCATTGGAAGGACTGATGCTGAAGCTGAAACTCCAATACTTTGGCTACCTGATGTGAAGAGCCAACTCATTAGAAAAGACCCTGATGCTGGGAAAGATTGAAGGCAGAAGGGGACAACAGAGGATGAGATGGTTGGATGGCATCACTGACTCAGTGGATATGAATGTGAGCAAGGTCCAGGGAAACCTGGCATACTGCAGTCCATGGTGTCTCAGAGAGTCAGACACGACTGAGTGACTGAACAGTCTAACTGACAGGATGCCAGATTTTGGGCTCAGTACCCCAAAGGAAATTTAATGATATTACTATACAAAAATGGAATAAGCCTACTTTACATGGAGTAATTTTTGGACTCACTGAAGGTACCCAAAGTGAGTAAAGATGACCACATGGAAGGAATGCTTTCTGAGAAAATTTAAGGCTGAATGGATCTCAGAAGAACTCGAAAGTTTCATAATGCCAGACCCATCACGGGTTAAACTGAATTTAAATTTGAACCTGTTGGACAAGTTGGGTACTCTCCAGTGTAACAGAGATGTTACAGCCTACCATTTCTTACACCCAGCCAGGTTCCCTGCTTTTTATCTTCTGCTCGATCTCTGAGGACACTGAACTGCACATCCCTGGGTGTGGACGAACTTCAACATTCCCTGGAATCCTGAGGGTCTATAACCCCAAGGACAGACTTTGAAGTCATTCAGTTACCACTTTCTTTAGTTTCTTCCTTTACCCTCATGATAGCTAATGATGAGATGATAATGATGATGGTGACGACAACAGTTAAGTGTCTTTTATTATTGGCTTCATTTTTTTTTTATTGGCTTCATTCTATAAGTAAGGACACTAAGTGTCAGGTAGATTTTAAGAGTCACTCAAGGTTGCACAGGCCTGAGACAAAGGTGTGTGAAATCCCCAAATTCATGTATCTAACCACTCTGCAATACTGTTGTCCATAAAACCAGCTATAATTTCCTGATTTTCTCTTGTTTTCCCTACTACAAAGCATAAAATATCAAAAGAGAATTTTAAAATATCAGTTACTTTCAAGCTTATGCATTTGTTCACATCTTCCATGTTACTAAGAAAATAAATTTCTTGAGGTCAGCATTCAATGTCTTGCTATATATTGCTAAAGTGCCTGATATATGAACAATCAATATAAGGCTGATATCCTACACAATTCCTATAAATAACCCTAAAATTTCTATATAAACTTAGGCGTATTTCTATTAGTGAGGAATTTCATATTAAAATATATGTGAATATTAGTGAATATTAATAATATAATGATATCGCTATCCATGTATTAAAAGAATAAAGCATATGCCATAAGTATTCATCACAGTGTTCAGTGCTGCCCTAGAAAGTATATGCATTTTAATGCTGCTATACAAATTCCCAAAGAAGAACTAAAAAGCCTCCTGATGAAAGTGAAACAGAGTGAAAATGTTGGCTTAAAACTCAACATTAGAAAACTAAGATCAAGGCATCTGGTCCTATCACTTCATGGCAAATAGATGGGGAAACAATGAAACAGTGAGGTACTTTATCTTTTGGGGATCCAAAATCGCTGCAAATGGTGACTGCAGCCATGAAATTAAAAGATGCTCCTTGGAAGAAAAGCTTTGACCAACCTAGACAGCAAATTAAAAAGCAAAGACATTACTTTGCCAACAAAGGTCCATCTAGTCAAAGCTATGGTTTTTCCATGTATGGATGTGAGAGTTGTATTATAAAGAAGGCTGAGCACCAAAGAATTGATGCTTTTGAACTATGGTGTTGGAGAAGACTCTTGAGAGTCCCTTGGACTGCAAAGAGATCCAACCAGACAATCCTAAAGGAAATTAGTCCTGAATATTCACTGGAAAGACTGATGTTGAAGCTGAAACTCCAGTACTTTGGCCATCTGATGTGAAGAACTAACTCACTGGAAAAGATCCTGATGCTGGGAAAGACTGAAAGCAGGAGGAGAAGGGGATGACAGAGGAGGATGAGATGGTTGGATGGCATCACTGACTTGATGGACCTGAGTTTGAGTTAGCTCCAAGAGTTGGTGAAGGACAGAGAAGCCTGGCGTGCTGCAGTCCATGGGGTTGCAAAGAGTCAGACAGGACTGAGTGACTGAACTGAACTGAACTGATACAAATGCCTTAGCACTAATAAAACAAGTATACATAAGTCACTTGTTAACCTAACTTGGGAAATGGGAAAAAATGTAAAAAAAAATTGTTTTTTCCTACACAATGTGGGGGGGAGCTAATTACTAAGAAAATACCAGAGCCTTTACTTCCAAAGAATATACAAGAAAGTTAGTTTTCACGTACAGAGTTGGTATGTTTACACTAGTAAACCACTTTAATGCAAATATAACTTTGGAAGTGATACCACTAAGATTCATGACAACTCCAAGACAGAAAACAAGAGTCAGCATGAGTAACAGAATCCAGAGAGCAACTAACACCTATTCTTTAGATCGTTTTAGCATTTCCTTAAAAGAGCTACAAAGGACAAAGTGAAAATACAATAATGTAAACAGCATTGTTTTGGTTTCGCGAGCTCTTAACTACCAGTTCTAGTTGAGTGTCTATTGAACTAATTGGCATTTTCCTTTATTCTTTTTCTAAGAATTCAGAAGCACTCTCAGAGTTGGGGAAAGGATCCTATAGTTTTATTCCTGTATCTTATTACTTCTTTTCTAGAGCTTTTTTTGGTTATAAAATCTAAAATAGATGCAACATTCAGTGGCAATTCTGCAATTTTTCTTCATAAAGATTATAATAACACCAATTTCAAAATATTTCATCAGAAAGGTTTTTCAATAAATATTACACATATGCTCCTACAAAGAAAAGAAGAAAAGCATGAGGGTTAAAATCAGACAGATTAAAAGAAATTTTCTAGGAAGACTCAAATTAGTCAATCAACATTTTCCTCCAATGTGACCAAGTTTGTAACTTGTTATCAACATAGGCTATCAAAGCCAATTTCTGAGAAATCTTACTGATATAGTTTGTAGTTTAAATAAGAAAGCTTTTTCTTGTGGCTTATGTGGTACTAGTAAAATGATGGAGCATTTATATAACCATGTAATGCCTCTGCAATTTTCTATCACTTGTTAACCATCTTCATAATTAGTATTAAATTATGTCATAGATCAGTAAAAAGCATTCTGTCAGAACAGGATCTCTCAGAACAGTAAGGTGAAAAAGCTTTAAAAAAGCACTATATTTGAATTAAATTCTTATTTTTCTATCTCTTGTTATGCTTATATGAAACTGGGGTTTTCATAATAACATACCATTGATGTTGATAAAGTATAATAAAAATGGTACACTTCTAACCAGAATAGCTTCAAGACTTATAAACATAATACTTCTTAATTTCACCATGCACACACCATGTAATGGACAAATTATACCGCCTGAGACTTTAAATAGTCCTCAATGATTGAAGGATGCCACAGGAATAAAAATGGGGGCTGTATAAATATAATAAGCGCTCTCACTCTCAAGGTTTATTGAACAAGGCAGAGGTATGCACATGTGTGTCAGTGGGATGATGTAGCAAAATTACCTGTTAGTCATGTATCCTAGGGTGCCACAATCACATCTATTTAAAGGCCTGAATTTAGATCTTCATTCTTTAATGAAATACAAAATGTAGAACCCTTTATACTATACACAAACTCTGAAAGTAACGCATGTTTTATTTCTGAGTATACAGAAAATAAAAATCACTGGAATGAGTAAATCAATCAGCCAGTTAAGCCATCAGAAAATTTCAAGTAGCTTTCTTCTTCCAACTTCAAAATTGGCAAAAAATACTCAGCAATCTTATTTCTAGTAAATTTCCCTTAAAATAACTGAATAATTATGATACAGAACTAGGATGCAGAGACAGGAGCACTGTTAGAAATCTGCAAGCACTTGATCCCAACCACTTAACAACATGGCAATAGTATCAGCAGAAAGCAAGATCCTAACTTCACCAGCTAGAAAACTCAGCAAAACCACCAAGTCTAAAGTGCTTCAAGCAGCAAGAGGAAAGGGAACACTGGTTTAAATGGAAAAAAGGAAACTGATGGTCACTCATGAAAATACGAAAGGCAGTTACAATATGATGGTGACTTAAACACCAGTGTCATAACCGCGTACTGCTTTAATACCAGGAACACGCTGAATGTCAGAGGAGATAAAAATACTGGAAGAGGGGTAAGGGTGAGTCAATTTTGTCTCAAGTGACCACACCTCTTGCTATCCCCTCTTAAGGAAAAGGAAAGAAAATCACCTCTGGCTGGTATCAGTCAGAGATACATCTTGATGAACCCCTCCCAAAACACACAAGCACAAGAATCTCATATTTCAAAAATGAGGGGTGTGTACATGTATGTGCATGTGTTCATATATACATCACATGTCTGAAGGAGGAAAAGAGGTATGTGAAGCATGGAAGATTGGAGTTGCTCAAGGTCATTCTCCTCTCGAAAAGAGAAAGTGAAAAGATGACAAAAAGGAATGGTCTTAGGGACAAGAGTTAAATGACAATTCCTTTCCACCTGCCTCTATGCTCACATCTGTTTCCAGGGGTGTCCTGGCTTCCCTATTATTCCACCCCTCTTATCAGTGACCACAAGAAGGCTGACAAGGAAGGAAGGTTTTGCCAGGAAATTTTCTGTCAACACAAGACAGTCTCAACCTATTCGTAAGTCAAGCCAGCTCTAACTAAGTACAACACTGACCAAGGGCACTGATCTCAGATCCTCAAAGTGGCTGGGACGTCTCTGTCTCCAGACAAAAGGGAAGGGAAGGGAGGGCAAGCTCCATCTCTTAAGGAAGTTCTAAACACGAAACTCTAGGCTTAAAAGGTCTACTTGGTTATGATATTTCACCTACCTCCAATATGCACCAATGAATGGCATTTTTAAAACATGAATGACACCAGAATCTATTTTTAGGCATCTGAGCACTCAAGACCCAGTTAATACATTTGTTTCAAACTTCCCTAAGGATGAGGGCACAAGGACAAGACTTAACCTGCAAAGGACTAAATTCTTAGTGAGAAAAGGCCAGGATGAAATGAAATGAGGAGGGAGATGAAAAAAATACCCAATTTTCCCAATACTAATATTCTCCACCAGCATCCTATGTTTCTTGGGCACCTTCTAAACAGTGATATCTTATTTGCCAGCAAATATTATGAGTATGCTATTGTTTCTGTTCTAACAATATTGTGGAGAAATCTAGGGGACAAAAAGGTGTCCTTGTCAGACTGTTCGTATACACAAATCAATTTTCTGACTAGGATTTTCAGAGTGATAGGAGAAATACAAATAAACTCACTAAAAGATAAAAAGAAAAAGATGAAAGAAAAGAAAAATCTTTACCTAATTCCTCCCAAATTCCCAATTATTTTAGTTTTTACACAGGCAGTACCCTTTCCTTTCCGAGTCTTCAGAAAGTATAGGGGGAACCTGCTCTTCTGCTAAAGTCGCTTTATCCTCTGAACCCTTTCGTGGGTCTGCCAGGAGCTCAGAGTTACAGAGCAAATCTGTCTGAAGAGTGGCCCTCAACTCCCTCCTGTTTATGGGGGATGGTAGCAGTCTTTCCACTGGTATTTCAGTTGGAGGTAAAGCAGGAGTAGAAATGACCTGATTAAATCCAGGAGAACAAGACGGGAGAGGAGAGAGGAAAGAACAGAAAACTAGGAAAGACACACTTAAGTTTCAGGTTTTGAATCCTGAGAAATCATGCTGTATCTGAATATCAAGGCGTTTTGCTGCCAGCTTTCCTTCTCTGCACTTGAATATTCATTGACGAAGAAGGGGGAGGGGGCTGCCCGCGCAGGGGGTCGGGCGGGACCTCACTGCCCCCAGCCCCCGACGCGCGTCTCCCCACCTCCTCCGCCTCAAATCCGGGCGGCCACCTCTGCCACGACGCGCCCGCTGCCTGCCAGGAGGCCCGCTGCGCTCTCCCGCCCCGCCCCAAGAAAGTGGCACCGCGGGCCTGGCAGCTGCAGTGGCGGAGCCCAGCCCCCAAGGCCGCTGCAAACACGGCCTTGTAGCACCACCAGCCTGCGAGGGCTGCAGCAGCAGCCGAGCCCAATCTCCAGAGGAGTCGGCGACATCAAGGCGCGGGGACAGACAGAGAGCAGCTAGCTAGCGAATGGCATTTGTGATCTGCAAATGCCATCATATGGAAATCTATTTAAAACAAAACAAAACAAAACACGCAGCCAGCGGAGGAAAAGCAGGCAGCGCCCCTTCACTTTCCGAGCGGCTTGAGCAGAGAGAAACCCCCGGAGCACCCCCAGCCACTGCCTGCCCGAGCCGGCCGCCGTGCGCTCGGCCGGGCCGAACCCTCCGCCGGGTGCAGCCAGCAGGCAGCTCCCGAAGGCGGGAGACAAACGAGCACTCCTCAGCTGAATTATTCAGACCGCCTTCACTGTCGAATAAAACATTGATGAGACTACTTTGGAAGTGCTTTATCTTGTTAATCCTAATGCCCTCGAGAAGGGAGAGAAATTTTCCGTAGGGGACGCAGAGGTGATGGGATAAGAAAATGAGAGAAATGAGGTGCGAGGGTAAGGGGCTTTGCAAGTTCACTCAATTTGTTCTGCCTCAGCCTGCGGTGGGAATCTCCATTTTTAACATATCAGACCCAATATGTTAATTAGGCAGTCGCAAATCCACCCTACTCCTTGGAAATCAAGGCACTGGCAAGAATTTTCAAAATACACATTACCAAAAAAAAATAAACGGGGGGGGGGGCGCAGAACAAAATAAAAACAAACAAACCACACGCGTTCAGGCCCCTCTCCACAACCGAGACAATACAGTTGGGGAAGGTGTAGGGGTGGTGGCTGTGGTTTTAGCAGCGCTCCTCTAGATATAAAAATGACTTCTTTCATGGATCTACTTTGCTTGATAAAAGCAAACCCTAGCAGTTAAACACCATATCTCAACACATAGACTCCTGACAGTGAATTCCCTTCCATGCAAAGCAAGTTCCAAGAAAACTCTATTTCGAATTAAAGTCTCCAGACGCCTAATTTACAACTACTAAAGGATCTGGCAAGCCGGACCACAATAAGGAAAGGAAAACAACCTGGCACCAGAGGTAGAGAAGGGTCAAAATGATCCCTGACTGAAAGGATGGGTGGAAACCAAACAACCTCTGGCACTCCACAATCTGGGGAGGGCTGGATACCAAATGGTCCGTGGCAACCATAGCCTGAAGGAAACACGGGATTTTAATCTCTGGCATCTTCAGACAGGTTCAACACGCTTAGCTTTTCAAAAGCATCACTTGGGGGGGAGTGTATCCATATTTTTCAGGCTTTCACTGCTAGATTAAGTGCTCATGTATGGATTTATAGTCTACCTTCTAGAATTTATACTACAACATCACAGAGCGCCCTTGGATACCCAGCCCTTCTTAATGATTTTCAAAACATTAATAAGTAAAGTAGCCTGCAATGCAGATAAGACACTAGAAATAAGATCAGAAGGAAACTGGGTGAGGCGGCTAGTCATTTGCTTGTTACCTGGTGCCTCTAGAGGAAAGGCGGTCGTAGGAAGACTTTCTGCCAGCAGGTACAATCCCAGCAAGGTGGCTCCAGGTGGCTTTCACAGTCGGACGCGGGTCTCCCTCGTCACTTCGCTGCCCTTTGCCATAGCTCAGCACCCGCATCCTAGGGAGTCCGAGAGGCGGCTCCAGCCACTGCCTCCGCTGCCCGCAGGTCGCGCTGGGTGGGGGATCCGCGGCGATCGCCCCATGAAACCCGCGTTTCAGCACCCGGGGAGCGGGCAGAGGCAGGGCGGCCGCGCACGCACACACAGACACACACTCAAGCACACACACTCACACACTCGCAGCCAGGCGCGCGCGCACTCGCATTCACACTTGCACGCACGCACACACACACACACCCAGTACAGCACCGGGAAGGAAAAGCAAGGAGGGTACTGGTCCTCAGGATCGGCTTCAATGCCCACCGGACCAAGGACAGCAGAGAGAGTGGTCTGGCATAGCCTTTCTATCACGTTTTCTTCAAGTTCTCTTCCGACCCAAATCCACGTAATTCAAGAGCTGGTGACATTTTGGTGTGGAGGAGCCAGGAACCGGCGAGGAAGAGTCGAAGAGTCGGGGATGTTGGTAAGCAGTTTGAAATGCAATTCTTGTTACCTTGATCGTGCAGAAAGCCGCTCGACAGGCTGAACTTCTGGCTTCAAATTATGTGGACCGAAATGTAAATATCCTCCTGGCCGAGACAGGAAGGTCTGGATGCACAGAAACAAGACGGTTGCAAGACCCTCCGGTGACCTTGTGATGTACCTGGAAGCAGGTTAATACTGGAGCTTTCCCGGCCTCTAGGTAAAGCGACCCACACACAGGGGTCCGCAGCTGAGCAGCCCTTCCGAACCCAGCCTGGAAAATGGGTTTGGGCGTCCTCCGCGCTCTGTGAGAAGCCGGGCATCGAGGGCACACCGCCGAGTTAACACATTTGCTTCTGGGCAGTTGGATAAAAGACAGTCAAATGCATCAGACAAGTGCGCGCACAATTACACACACATACACACACGCACGCACGCACGCTACTAGCTGAAGAGAGCTTACAGGAAAAAAAAAAAAAAAAAAGCCAAGATGACTTCCAAAGGTAGAAACGATCCAAAATCTTTCCTGAAAAACGGAAGGGCCAGCGAGAAGGTTACAGACATCTTCCCAGGTCTTTCATTCGTCCTCTCCTGTGAGTGCTGTGTGTGCCTGTTTGTATTTCCAGAAGGTTTCCTTGGTCTGCCCCACCCCCGTCCAGTTGCGCTTTTTCTCCTGATATAAACCGACCATGCAAAATGGATTATATGGGTGGGTTGTGCTCACAATCCGGAGCTCCACAAAGTCTAGAATCCTAGGGGAGCAGCCAGCTGCAAAGCCATTGCCATCCTCGAGGGAAGAAGGAAAACCACGCGCGCACGCACACCCGGGAGTCCTCAGTTCGGGCCGCTCTGCACACGCCGCCTGCCTCCCTGCGCGCCGCTGCACACAGAGCCCCGCCCGCTGCCCGCGGCTCCCAGGCGAGTCCGCAGCTCAGACGAGGTGCTGGCAGCCCGGCTCCCGCGCTGCGGTGGCGACCAAGGCGGGCCCGGCTCCCCGGCTGCCCGCGCCCGCACGTTCGGACAGCGGCAGCCGCCGGGCCGGGAGGAACTGCGCCCCGCGCTGCAGCATGGAGGCGGCGGCGGGCGCGCGGCCGTGAGCCCGGCCCTCGCCGCAGTGACGGGAGCCGCCGCGCCGCCCAGACTCCGACTCAGGCGCGACCCCCGCCGGGGCCGCCACGCCGCCCTCCGCGCCTCGGAGCCGGGCGTGTTCCGGACTGATTTACCCGGGCCTCCTAGAGAAAAGGGCCCGTCGAGCGCCGGCAAATCCCCGGGCAGGCGCGGCGCGGGGGCGTTGCAGGTAGGGGGAGGGGAGAAAGCAGAAAACCTGAAGGATGAAGGCGAACTTCCAGGAGCATCCCCGGGCTCTTGCGAAGCGGGGGGGACTTGCTGACTGCCCACTGCCCCACGGTTATGGGATCAAGGGTTGTCACCGAGTCAGGCTGTGACTGCTTATGGCAGAGGGAAAAGTCATTAGCTATAACCCCCGAGAATGTCTGCGGCGCAGAGTTGCTGACTTGGGGATCTCGCTCACCGGCGACTGGCTTCCAGCGTTTCCTTGGTGGCAGGTGACAGTTTGCCTACTATCGGATGGGCGCTAAAGCGAAAAGGAACATTATATTTGCGAGTCAACTCAGCTGAGTATCACGCAGTAGGTGGACTCAGGTGGATTTTGTCAAAACCAGAAAACAAACCCAACAGTCATCACAAGCTAGACCAGGCCACTAAGAGTACTGGGACAAGGAACAGGTCTGAAGCAGGAAAGAGAAGAGGGGTGGGGAGACAGCAAAATAGGGCCCCGCTGGCCGAGGGTCGGCTGTCCACAAATCCAAGTTTCTCTCCTCGAACCCCACCCCCCCCCCTTCCTCCGGCCGGGAAAAGGCTTCCTCCTGGGAGACCCCGAAACGAGCTGTTCGCATCTTCTGAGCCTGGAAATCCCTTTACTTCTCTTTAATCGGTTCACCAGCACGTGGTCTTCGATCCCAGCGAGCAAACTCCCTCTCAGCTTGGGACCCGGGTGGCCCAGAAACCACTCCGAGCCCAGAGACTGGAAGAGCTGGGAGCTGCAGAAGGAAACTGACTGGTGAGGGCCTCTTCCCGGCCTACTTGGCAAAGCCACGTGCTAGCGGCCTCCTCGGATAGGGGCGTTCTGGAACGTTGCTACCAATAGAGCTCTCCCAGGCTTCCGCGCTGCCCTGCGGGCGCCCAGACGCGCTCCTGCCGAAGCACACCCACGGGCTCCCCCGAGCGCGTACACGTGCGCCCACGCGGAGGCAAGATCCACACAGCTGCCTCTGTCGGGCAAGCACGCGGCGGGTGTTGTGCTTGAGGTGGAAACTGCTCTCGCTAGTCCTCCATCTCCTCCTTCCTCTGGTTCCACCTTAGACCCTCAGGGCTCCCGGTCCAGTCCGGGGTTTAGGAATCCGCGCCAAACTCCCCCGGAGGCTTTGTTCCGAAGACGCCTCCTCCCTCCAGGTCCGCCGGCGCCCCGGGTCCGGGGCGAGTTCCGCGGGGCCCGGGGTCCGGGGCGAGTTCCGCGGAGCCTGGGCGGCGCGGAAGGATCCGAGTCTCAGAGCTGGAGGCAAACTCGTCCGGAGAGGGACTGCGCGGCGACACCTCCGACACCTCAGAGAAACAGACCAAAGGGGCGCCGCGGAGCAGGCTGTCAGCGGACTCCACTGCGGTCCGGGAGCCTCTCCACTAAAGCCATCAGCGCTTCCCCACTGGCTTTCTCCTCCCCGAAGTGAAAGAAGCCGGTTCCCGACAAGTCCCGGGCAAAAAACCTGCGGCGAACTAAGTCCGGGGACTCTCCGAGAAACTGGGAGAGAGAGACTGCTTCCATCTTCTCTTCACTTAAAACTTGGCCGCTTCTGGGACTTCACTGAGGGGCGGCGGAGTCGCACCAGCGCGGACCACGAGCAGAGGCGAGCGAGCACTTCCAAATACTTTTGGACGCGGGGGTGACTCCTTTTTCTTTCAGGATTGTCCCACTGTCCCCTTTCCTGCTGAGCTGATCGGAACTGCTAAAGACCTGGAGATAAAGGTTTGCAGTTCCCTTTCGGCACCAAAGTATAGAGATGCTGAATGAGAAACCCAAAGACCTTGCATTGCTGGGCTAAATAACTTCTTTTTCGTTTTCTATTTTTTCCTAGTGCCGGGCCTGAGATGAGGAGAGGGAACACTTAACCCAGTGTAAGAAAAGGAGAACTGGGAACAGGGCAAAGTTCAAATACCTTCCTGGGTGCTTCTGAGTAAAGGGGGTGTGTGTGTATGCATGCATAAGAAAGGTGATATCAACTTCTCTTTAATATGTAGTGTAAGAAAGATGATATCAACGTCTCTAGCATGTAGTATATAAGTAATGTGTAACTTTGCAGTATTCTCTGTTGCAAGCCCTACCAAGATCACAAAAACACCCTCTCTTCCTTTAGCCTTCCTCTTGTGCATTAAACATTGTATTTGAAAATGCTTTCCCCATTTCATCTTACCTCAAGAGAACACTCCCTGGTAGAGCCATGTACCTTTCCATCTCCAGGTAAAGTACTTGGTTCTTTCCCCTGCCATAAAAGCTGATTAGAGTTTTTACCAGTAAAGAGGAGGAAGCCAGATTTGTTTTAGCTTGGTGGTAGAGGTGGCAAGACCTTGAAGGAAAGGCTAGGATATTCTGAACGAAAGAATGGCAAAGTTAACAGGGTGATTTTTCTTCCAACCAAAGGGGGAAAAAAAGGCCTCGGGAAAAAAAGGAGATGGCAATTTCTCATTCATCATTGCCTATATAAATCATTGTTGGCATTAACTAGTTTCAAAATTGGCATACTTTTAAATGTCCCAAAAACCTTAGTTTATCCCCAAATCCAATGTTTATGCCAAGTCATTTTAAAAATTATGTTAAGCTTCTTTCTTCCCCGGATCATTTTTCTAAGGACCTTTGGTCATAAATATTGGACTGTGTTTACCCAGAATAATCGAGAATTTGGAAAAAAATCTGTTTTGTTTTACTAATTTCAGACAGTAAGTGGAAATATGAGTGCTTTACAGTTAAAATAATCAATATTAAAAGGAAATCAGTTTCCAGTTATATTGTTATCATTTTTTCTAAAAACGTGAGCAAGACACTCTGTTTTAAAATTGTTTTCAACAACTGGTTTGCTTACCTCATGAATTTTCATATTTCTGTGGTTTGAAAATGTATGATATATTGTCACTTTAGTTTATTTTTTGTTTATGTATGTTTTTAAAAATTTATTTAAATTGGAATTCTCTCCAGATTTTCTGGGTAATGAATTGGTATTGTGAGGGGCTTTTGATTCTTCTTCCTAATATAAAGTTCTCTTTTAACTCAAGACCAGAAAATGACATGTAGAAACAACAGGGAAATACAAGTTTCTGAAATGAAGAAATAACATTTTTTAAAAACTTAGTTAAAATAAGAATAAAGTTCTCTGCCACTAGTTGTGCCCTGTATGTTTTTGAAATGTGAAAAGAGATCTACTTGTCTTAGAAACATATTTTTGATGTTGCACCTGACTATAAAGTCCTAAGGTACAAATTGTGTTGGCAATTAGATCTTATACCAAAAACATGATTCAATTGGCCACTAAAGAGAGTTGCAGACCCAGCATATTTCTGTCATAAATAAACAGATTTCTTATTTATCTATTTTGGATCGCCCCCCAAGTCAGATTTATTTACCATTTAATATATTTCTGAGCTACAAAAAGACATTTTTCCCTTTATTTTTAAATAAAAATGTTTTATATGTGATTCTTTAATCTTGTGTGAAACATACTTTACTTTCCCTTCTTCCTGAATCTTTGTCACATTTTTTAACCTTTATGGATCAATTAAGGTCTACCTCATGAAAGCTGGAACTAGAACTAAGAACCCAATAAATTACTGGATGGAACTGGTCATTTCTTTTACTAAAGAAAAGTGGGTTTTTTAAAGCTTAATTTTTAAAACACAAGCAGTGATTTTTAAAGGCAGTGTCATAGGCAAAAAATTTTTGAGCGAAGTCAAAAGAGGTTATTTCAAAGATAAATATTACCAGATAAGCAAGGCAATTCTTAGGCAGTATGGCAGGTAAGAAGTAAATTTCATGTAAGTATTCATCCATCTTTTTTGTCTTGCTTATTTGCTTACCTTTTGGCATTAATTCCCTGCATTTGTCTGGTGCTTCCATTGAGTTACTCAAAAGTCCCAAAGTGCAGCATCCTAGCTAGAAATATCTAACCCAGAGACTAATGGTACAATACTGGGATCTATTTTCCTGTCCTCATCAAAACCTCTATTTAGTCATATTAGATATATCTATTAAATTCTTAAGGGGAAAACAATCATATAATGCTAATTCAAACTAAAGTGTCAGTGACTAGCAGTTTATCTACTTCAGAAATACGAAGCCAACTTAATTTCTAAAACAGAATTTCTGGCAAAGTTTTATTAATATTTATAAAGGGAGCAAAGACACTTTAGTAGTTTTAAATTTGCTTAAAGGATTCAGTGTTAAGTATGGTGCTGTTTTTTCCTGTTTTATTTTTTAAATTGCTTTCAAACAATTACTCAAACCTATTTTATAACCATGGAAGAAACATTTAGAAAGTTTTATATTTATATATCCAGTTAGTATTTCAGGATCACTTCCACTTGATCTTGAAACTCTATTTTAACATGAAGTCAGTCACCACATAATCATCTTAAAATTTGTATTACTGTTCTTATTGATTTATAAGTACTGGTATGCCTACCAAGTTATATTGATGAAAGTAATATGCTGTCAAACGTCTATGGACTTAATTTCTTCAAAATGCATATATTACTCTCAGTTCTACAAAACCTGATGGTAAACTACAGGAAAAAAGCATTTGCTTTTAAGCTTTATTTACAGATTCCTTTTTCTAGTATTTCTTCTTCTCTAGAGTCTGCCCCTGAATTTCAATCAGGTGGCCACCAGTCGGCAGTAAGATGATACACTCACGTGGTTGGGACCAAACCACATAGATTTTGAAGTAAGAATTCATTTGTACTTATTTTATGAAAGATGCATTTTTATTCAAATAAATAATATATGTTTTATCTACATAAAAGCAGATTTTTTTTTTTTAGAAAAATGACTTCTTAACATAAATTCCTAAGGCATGATTAGTTGATTTCCTTCTAATGTTTTCACCAGTTCTCTTTTAAGTAAGGTCTCTTTAGGATGAGTTACTTCAAAGCCTCCCACTCCTGTTTTACATCCTAGTCCTAGTCCTTTGGCTGACTGAGTTCTTGGCTAGCTCTGTGTGAAAGCTCCTATGGATTCATTTCTCAGCCATAATGACACTAATTTCTGTAATGAAAGCAGATCTTTTTCTTTGTGATTGTTTACCACCAAACTTCTTTCTCCAGACAGTGGCCCTTCTCTGCTTGCAGTCTAGTTCGTTCCCTGGAAATTCACTGAATGCATTGCTATAGCCAGTGTCCTGGACTAGGCAGTGGGGAGAGAAAAGTAACCATAATTCTCTTGCTGTCTGTCCCCACAGTAGAGTTTACCATCTAGTGGAAGTAATTGACTAACAAGTCGATAATTACAATACAACCTTGCTTTAATTTCCCAAAACAACAATTTGCCTTCAAGTACAAAGATTCCTTTTGTTAGGCCTCTCTGGAACCCACCCTTATATACTCCAATAATAGTTTCTTCATTGCTCTTAGTTTCTTTGTTTTTCTCATATTCATTCAACCTGTCTTGATAGGTAGCCTGTGAAATATCCAGACACAGTCCTTTATTGAAGGACAACACAGCATATTCCATAAAATGTTAGAATATAACACACTTGGGTTTCAGTCTTGGTTCTGAAATTCACTGCATTGCCTGTGAAATCATTCAACTCTAGCCCAAATAGTTAATGCTTTTGTGTATAAAATAGAAATTATAATATTTAATTTGAGGTTGGTTGAGAGATTTTATTAACTTCACCTGTGTAACTACGCAAGCCAGTAGTTAGTACCAAAACTACTATAAGTAAGCACTCCATACATATCATTTCTGTTCTTTGCCATTAGTCTATTTCAAATTATGTAATGAATAGCTAATTTTAATGAAAGGATACTATAAATAATCTAGAGTCTTAGAATAACCTGTTTTTTTTTTAATCAAGAAAATTTGCTTATAAAAGTGAGATAAAAGTCTTCAGGAAGTTGCCTAAAATATTCTAATTTTATTTTAAATATGGATTTCATAATTCTTTCATATTAAATATTCTGTAATTTTGGTCACATATCAGCAAAGTCTTGAATACTCAAGTATCTTTCTTCAGATACTATTAAGCTTCAAAATGTATTTTATAAGATTTGTAGTAGTTCCTTAAATACCCTCCCATTTCAGAGAAGTACATAAACCCATTTTCTTTTTATTGCATTATATTGCTATTCAGTGGTATTGTCCCAGCTTCTCTAAAGTGAACTTGTATATTGACAACATATATTTAGCTATTATTCATCTGTTCTATCTTTTGTTTCTGAATGGATATGACAAATATGTAAGCAAAATATTGCTTATTTTGTGTTAGATTGCCATGTTTTAACCATTTGGTAATATAAAATCACAGCCTTTTTGAAAACAAAACAAACAAAAATACCATTGAACAATTAACATCATAACTTTCTGATTGTTGGGACATATCAGATATTTTATATTGGTTTTATTAGCAACAGAATTTAGGAACTAACAAAAACTTAGATGGTAAATGATTATGAAAAAGTATATGAGATTGCATGCTTTCTATATAGTTTTCAAAACATGCTCAGCATTGATTATACTTAGCTTTTGTAATTTTACAAATATGGTAATTTGCTACACTTCTGGTAGAAATTTTTCAAGACTCTCTTGATTTCCAGTAGTACTGATTAGTGTAGCTGAAAGTGTAAAATCCTTGGCACTGAATTCATTCATACACTTATTCACTTATTCACTCATTTATTTACATTTTATACTTCAAGATTAGGCTCTTCCTGCCCTTGCTACCATATGCTAAGATATGTTATTGCTCTCCAGTTTTCATTTATACTAAAAGGGACAATATATCTTGAAAGGAAAAAAAAGGGGGGGGAGCAAAAATTGAGGGTAAGCTGTAAAGCTAATAAAATTTAGAACTACAAAAATAATTCCCTCTATGTTGTCCAGGAATGCTTTTTTTTCACTTCAGACATTAATTCTCTGTTTCCAAAAGCATTTTCATAGAATCCCATTGAGGTGTTTAAATATGGACTTTAAATAAGATGGGGATAAACGGAAGATTTGTAAGAAAGACAAGGAGAATTATGTCAAATACGCACATATCCCTAGGCACATACAATAGATCTTTATAACATGTTAAACTTTTTATTTTTCACTTTGTGAATGGAGGAGAGTTTGAAATTTAGTTTTAAATCTTTAACTTTGTCTTAAATGTGAAAATGCTCATAATGAAAAAAAAAGTATTAAATTTGAATGATGGACATTTATTTGAGGCGGTGAACTTGAGAAAACAGTTTCTTTTTCCCATGACCTTGTCTTGGAAACCTTGATTGGATTCAGTAGTACTCCACTTATTCATTCATTTAGAAAATTGCCAGTGAGCTAGGAGATGGATTCCTGACCTCCTGAACTCATTTCTGCCTATTGTATTCTGTCTTTATACTATGCCAGTAGCTTCTCTTTCCTGCTTTTGTTATTTAATCACTTCTGATTTATTCTTGGCAAGAGAATACCGTTTTATAGGTAAAATGTATGCCTGTTTTCTAACACCAAGCAACATGGGAATATTTTGCTTGGAACTGGAGAATTTCTGAGTACTTCTTTGAATAGTTAGGAAAGAGGCCTCTGGCAAATTTTGCAGAAAATATCCCAACTGGAAATTACAATAAATCTTAAAATGTTAAACAGCAATAATGTGTGTAGACTGACTATACCTAGATTACCCTCTGTAAATGTGAAAATACTCTTCTTTATAAAAATATGCAAGTTAATTTTACACTCATGTAGCAGATGTCTTGTGGCTCAGCTGGTAAAGAATCCACCTGCAATGCAGGAGACCTGGGTTCAGTCCCTGGGTTGGGAAGATCCCCTGTAGAAGGTAACAGCTACCCACTCCCGTATTCTGGCCTGAAGAATTCCATGGACTGTATAGTCCATAGGGTCACTAAGAGTCGGACATGACTAAGTGACTTTCACTTCACAGCAGATGTGTAGTTCAAGGGGCAAATATATCTTGAAAGTTAATTTTACTTTCCTTTGAACATTTTTCTGTTTTATGAAATGTATAAAGGCATAGTTACTTTCTTTATGGGGTTTACTTTGACTTTTAGGTATAAAGTGTCTCCCACTGGGATTCATTTGCTATTTTGCGCTTTGGTGCAATGGATCTGTGCCATGGCTAGACTAAGAAGCAAATGCTGGAACTGAAAGACAACAGTAATGAGGAGCCCAAGAGAATAAACCCTGGATTGAAACAAAGTTGTTAAATTCTGGAAAAGAAAGGGACTGAGCACCATCTACAATGTTCCCAGTCATGTCTGTAGTTTTAGCCATGATCCAGACAGGAAAATCAATGTTTCATATTCTAAGTGGACCACATTTACACAAAGTGATAAATATTTTTTAAATGCAGTCATGCAGAGACTTGCTTAATTTTTGTCTTTTCAAATTTAGTAATTTATTCCTGTATCACATAAGTGTTGTAGGAAGATAATGCACATATGCATAAGATAATGTGGCAGACTTTCTTAAAACCATTTATTTGGTGAGCTCAAACAGATTCTTTGTTATTGTCATGTTAAAAAGTTCCATATACATAAAATTTACATGGAACAGACTGTCCAATAAAGGTATAACATTTATTGTTAAATGTATTCTTGTTTTACTTTTTTCTAATCTAGTTACTATAATGGGTGAAACAGAACATCTGCTTTAAGAAACTGTAGACCATGAAAATAAGAAATCATATATTTAGCAGTCACGATGCAAAAGCAATTGATGCTTTGTTCCACTTTCTGGTAGTGTTTTTGTTTCGGGCTTTTAACAGCATGAACTGATGATGAAACATTCTTGGAATACAGTCTACTGGAGGTTACCTTCAAATGAATACATACTTTTTCTATCTAATCTGACATTTTGTTGTACTATATCTCTAATTTACTAAAGATAAAAATCAGGTATTTAAAACTTGCATTAATATATAGCCCATATATTTTTATAGATATGTTACTATAATAACATGTTTTGTGATGGTTCTACTAAAGAATGGAGAAATGCTTTAATATATTTTAATTTATGCTTACATAAGCAGTAATAGGTGCCTTTAAGTATTAATATAAGTATGCGTGCTCTCCACTAATGATTACTTTCCAAGTTATTCTTTTTATTAATATTTAGGTATGTTTTGATTTTCCAAGGAGGGGATTTATAGATTAGCTATTTCAACTGCTAATTTTGTTTTATAAAACTGAAACATCAAGATCGTAAGCTAACTTTTGAAGCGTCATAGAGTGATCTTACTGCTTCGTTCTCCCACTCTCAATCTTAGTAAGTCTCCCCACATTTGGACAAAAGGAGTTGGTTTAAAAATACTTGTGGAATTTGACTACGAAAAAGTAAATTGTGATTCTATGGAATCAGCAAAATATGTCACAATTCAAAGTAAGACTAGAGATTTATGGGTGTAAAGTAATTAAACAAGGAAACCATGAGCCTAAGTGACTAATGCTTTGATAACCTAGACAAGCAAACCAAAATCTAAAGCAAAACTAATGTCCTCCAGTCTAAGAAAGTGGTATTTAAGAACAATCAAAGAACAATCAATCACAATCAACTATGCTTTTCCAAACAGGGCAACTGCTTAGACTGTAGCCAGTCAGATAACTTCCTTGATTTGCTTCCACATCTCTGTAAATAAATTTCCCTTACTTCCCGTGGGTGGAGTACTCCTAACCACCTCTGGTTTGGTGCTGCCCAATTTGAATTGATGCAGGCTGAAATAAACTCTTGGAAAGTTAACGTACCTCAGTTTGTCTTATAACATGAGCTCCTTGATATTTAAAAAATGAATTTTGCACTATGAGATATAATAATTCTAAACTTGTTCTTTTTCTTGAAGAGAAATTGAAGTAGATTTGGGTTAACACATAGACCAGTAGTTAATCATTAGGATCTAGGAAACAGATCTACTTCGGATTGCCTCAGTAACCTCTTGAGTTTACTCAGATCATAATAAATAAATAAATACCAGATGTATAATGAAACACTGCTCTCCATCAATAACGAATTCATATTCTAGAATGAAGGAAAGGCATTTACATAAGTAAATGAATCAAGATAGATAGATAGATTGCAAACAAAGGAATAATCAGCCCTACTTGGTAGGCCAGGGAAGATTTGCAAATATAGACACTGGAATTGGGTCTGAAAAGATGAGTAAGAATGATCCAGGCAACAAGGTAGAGAAAGCTACTCCAGGCAAGAAGAATAATGAGCCAAATAAAAAGCCAGAGGCAGCAAACCCTCATGCGTGCATGCTCGGTCATATCGGACTCTTTGTGACCTTATGGACTGTATCCTGCCAGGATCCTCTGTCCGTGGGATTTTTCAGGCCAGAATACTGAATTGGATCGCTATCTCCTTCTCCAACACAGAAATCAAACCCACATCTTCTATGTCTCCTGCATTGCAGGCAGATTCTTTACCGCTCAACCACCAGGGAAACCTCAGCAAATCCTCAGGATGAATTAAAGTTGGACAGGTTCTGAATAGAGTAAACATGCTCTGCTTAAAGCATTCTACTTCCTCTGGTAGTAAGCAGGGAGCCATAAAATGGCAGATGGCATTATGCAGAAGAATAATCATTTTAGATTCTTTATGAAGATTGGTCCCACTGCAATGTGAAAGATAGAGGAATAGAAGACTTCAGTCATCTATAATAGAGAAAGAAAATAATAGAGAAAAAGAAAAAAAGCTTGGATGGAAAAATTATAGTAGTTTAGTTGAGACGTGGGTATGGCTCTGAATGGGGAAAAATGGATTGAATTCAAAAGTTAAGAAATTAATGCTCATACAGCCTAATGGCCAATTTGATCACTTTCAGGATAGACTAGGTTGACTCTCAGGTATCTCAGTCAGAATGTACTGTCACCCTACAGGAGGCTCTCTTAGTATTCCAAGAAAAGGATATACAAAAGAACTTGGGAGTTATTAAATAATAGGGTAGCTACCCTACCCATCTTTTTCACTTACTAGTGTAACACTCTCATTTCTACTATGCTCTTCACCTGGTCTTTAATGAACCTTTCTCCCCAGTGTTTTTTTCCCTGCTTGATAATTAGGGAACATTGCCCATATATGATCATCTCACTCGCTGCTAATACCACATTCTGTCTGTCTCAACATCAACCTCCAGAAGAGAGATCAGACTGTCCCCGCTACACTCAGGGGATGCCGTAATATGCCCTGCTACTTACTCAGCAAGCAGCCATGGGAGCCAGACTCTAAGAAGAGCTGTTCTGAGACGTGGTCTAGATACAGGAAAGAACATATTGAAATCTCTAGTCTACCAATATGTGGTTGTAGAATGAAAGCAGTTGGGGTGAGAATAATTAGTTCAGTTTTTACATATGAGAATAAGTTGATTGAACGAAAGATTCTCAGGAACTATTTGGATATGTAAGTTGAGTTCAGAGGAGCAATCTAGGATGGAGATACAGTTTGAAAACATTAACTTATAGGTGATAGTTAAAATCATGGGATTAAATAAGAATGCATGAGTGAGCACATCTGACTAAAGATGTACTCCAGTAGTATAGGAATTGCCAAGGAATTGATGAATGTTGAAAAGGAACATATCGTAATAGTGAGTTGGAGAGAACAATATCAGGAAAAGTAAGGACACAGAATTTCAGGAACTAGATTGCGGAACAGTAGCAAATGTTGCAGAGAGATTAATGACAGTAAAGTGAGAGGAGAAGATTTATGGTGCATCACTGGTGATGTTAGCAAGAGTATTTTCAGTGGAGAGATGAGAGGAGAGGCCTGTGCCTTCTTTCACTGGGTCAAGGAAAAAATGGCAAATGAGAAATCAGAAATAGGAGTGTGGATCATTCATTCAAATGAAAAGACTTAAGGGAAGATGGATAGGGTTGAACAATATATAAAGTCAGATCCCACTAAGGAATAAAAATTAAAAATGCAAGGGAAAGAATTAATAATGCTTGAGCAATATACCCAAGGAGCTACTAGAAGATACTATCCATGAGGGATTAGCCCCCATGGTTTCTAGACTCATGGCAGAGGCTGGCACATACTGTTTTGTCTAAGCTCTTCTGTAACGCTTGAGTTATTGCATGACTTTTCTTACTGATATTTTTAATTAAATTGAGGATGATAGCAGATTGTAAAACTATCCAAATACCTGTCTTTGAGATGCAAAGATTCTGTGATAGATGTATTATTACAAAAAAACTATACATGAAATATCTGTAAACAAACTAATAGTTAACCTATATTTTTTAAAAACTCAATAAATGATCAAGGTCAACATAAAATGTTACATAAACTATAAAAGAAGACGAAATGAGTTCAATGATACAGTTGTTCTGTCACCAGTTATCACAACTTGTACTAGAATTCAGATAGGCAAAAGTTTTTCTTCTAAAAGCACACAAAAACATGTTTATTTTCCAAAAATAATACTTTGTGAAGAAACTTAAAATTACAGGATAATAAACTCAAAATATTTTCATTGTGCTTCTAAAAGCAAACTTGCTTAGGCTTACTAAATAGATAACAGTTCAATTTGCATATTTCAAAGATTTGAGTAATTTATGCATATCAGAATGCTAAGAGCTGGGCACGACTATTAAGAAATCAACTGATGCAAAACATATTAATTTTATACTAATTTTAAATATTAAGGCATTTTATTAATTCTGTTTAAATGACAAAATGTTTTATTTAAATACTGAAGCCCATTGATTATGTCACTACATATTTGAATTAAAAAACACAAGAAAAGCACTTTAGTAAACTAGCTGTTTATTTAATTTTACTTCTTTGAATTTTCTCATTTCTCCATTCTAATTGTACTTGTGTAGTTGGCTTAAATTAGCTGTTGATTTTAAGAAAAATGCTTAAAGGATGCAAAATATTCTAATACTCTGTATATTCACAAATATATATTTGCATCAAAAATAAAGTTGTAGTCTTAAGGTAAATAGATTATTACCTTAATTTAAAATTTTCTTCCTTCTGAGTGCTAATTTTACACAACTAATGTGAAAGTTGGACCATAAAGAAGGCTGAGCACCAAAGAATTGATGCTTTCAAACTGTGGTGCTGGAGAAGACGCTTGAGAGTCCCTTGGACAGCAAGGAGATCAAACCAGTCAATCCTAAAGGAAATCAACCCTGAATTTTCATTGGAAGGACTGATGCTGAAACTGAAGTGCCAGTACTTTGGCCACCTGATGCGAAGAGCTGACCCATTGGAAAAAACCCGATGAAAGATTGAGGGCAGGCGGAGAAGGGGCTGACAGAGGGTAAGATGGTTGTATGTCTTCACTGACTCAATGAACATGAGTCTGAGCAAACTCCAGGAGATAGTGAAGGACAGGGAAGCCTGGCATGCTGCAGTCTGTGGGGTCACTAAGAGTTGGGCACGACTGAGCAGCTGAACAACAATGCAGCAGAATCTATGGAATAAATTATGTCTGGCAATGTTTAATTTTATGGAAGATGACAAATCATGGCATTTTCAAGTCAAAATTCATGTATTAGATAATGGTTTTCATTTATCAAATGTAGTTCTGCAATGATTTATACTATATGAATATAAAAGCAAAAATAGATATTCTAGAAAAGGAGATATGACTGTAGCGGAAGGTCAGAGAGATGCAACACTGATAGCTTTGAAGAGGGAAAGAGACCATGAGCCCAGGAATGCAGTCTCTAGAATGTGAGACGGAACTAACTGGTAGCCTTATAGGAAGAAGAAACCACAGAGGTCCCTCTCAGTCGTGTGAGGACTTAGTAAGAAGGCATTTATCTGCAATCCAGGAAGAGCCCTCACCAGAACCTGACCATGCTGACAGCCTGATCTCAGACTTCTAACCTCTTAAAACAGAAAAAAGTTCTAGATTTCTGTACTTGCATCCTAGAGCCAGAGAATGAATAGTGGTAGAAATGTCAGAATTTGGGAAATGTTTCACAGAGTGCCTAGCAATAAGGGAAATCTTAATGCCTAAAAATATTGTATAGGTTTGGGATTACTACTGACTGGAGTGTGCTGGTACATGTTTACCCACCAAGGGGGATTTGGGGAAGGGAGGAGAAGAGGTCTGATATGTAATCTTTGTCTTTGGTTTAAATGACTCAGACTTGGGTGATTTCAAGCTACTGTATGAGACCAGTGACCACAGATTTTGGAAGGGATACACACAATTTGCTTTAACTGTTGTAGGAAGGGGGGGACCCCCCCCCCCGCCCAGGGCCCCAAGAGCAGGCTCTTATCTAACACTTGGAAAAGAATTGTCTGAGGAGGCACGTGCTGACAAAGCAAGAGACTTTATTGGAAGAAGACACCCAGGCAGAGAGCAGCACGGTAAGGGAACCCAGGAGAACTGTTCTGCAGCGTGGCTGGCAGTCTTGGGTTTTATGGTGATGGGATTAGTTTCCAGGTGGTCTTTGGCCAATCGTTCTGACGCAGAGTCCTTCCTGGTGGTGCACACTTTGCTCAGTCAAGATGGATGCTAGCAAGAGGGATTCTGGGAGGTGGATGGACATGCGGTGTCTCCTTTTGACCTTTCCGAACCCTTCTGGTTGGTGGTGGCTTATTAGTTCCATATTCCTTGCAAGGATCTCCTGTCGTAAAACAACTTATGGGAATGGTTACTAGAGAGCCTGGCCAGGGTGGGTGGTTTCAGAGTGCTTCCCCTAACATAACTAGCCAAAAAACTGGCCCCAGCATAGGGGCCAAATGGCTATAGGGTTCTGAAAGTTTCCTCATGTGGTTCCATTATTAAACATCCAATTGCTCTAACCAATGTGTTGCTGCTGCTTTAGTCACTCAATCATGTCCCACTCTTTGTGACCCCATGGACTATAGTCCACCAGGCTCCTCTGTCCATGGGATTCTGCAGGCAAGAATACTGGAATGGGTAGCCATTCCCTTCTCCAGGGGATCTTCCTTGCCAAGGGACTGAACCTGGGTCTCCCACATTGCAGGCAGATTCTTTACCACATGAGCCACCAAGGAAGTCCAAATTCTCTGCCAAATGCTCTCAGGAAATCTGATCGTGGTGCTTCTTGGGGTGGAGGTATATTTTCTCCAAATGGAATCTTGTCTTTGATGTAGTATTAAAGGATAATTTTTTAAAATCTGCTTTACATTTAGTAGGCTGTTAAATAATTACTTTATAAAAAGTACCTGCAATTCTCTTATTTTATTCATTATTAAGAAGTTTTTTAATGTGGTGAGCTATTTTTCTTCTGGCTCTCATACAATTTGTGTTTGTTTCATACTGCTACATATTGGAGAATTCTACAGTATCCAGAGCCTGATAAAACTTTGAATGTTGAACATTTTAATTCATATATGAAATAATTTACATATATTAATTTTATATATGTAAATGAAGCTCTTTATTAATTTCAGAAAAGAATCCTTTTACCCAAGTTGTTTTGAGTAAGTAATTTTTAGGATTTTTAATTGAATTATTGATCTAATCATTATTAAAGATACCTGAAGTAAGTTACTTTGTAATTTCTTAAACTACTCTGCAAGTCTGAAAATGTTGAATAAATATTTGTTTAAGTATTGAGTCAGACTAACTTGGAAAGAAAACCTGAAAATGTTATTAAGTTATCAAAATAGAAAACTTAAAAAAAATACTTTTCAAGTACAAGCATAAGCTTATAAGCAGATAAATGAAAATTATATTTTCCTAGAAATGCTAAAAAGATATAAGATATCCATGATATTTATTCATATTTACCAGATCAATTTTAAATATCATAATCACAGATATTTTCAGTGTCCTGTAAGGATTTTATGCTCTTAGAGGGTCATGTAGAAATAATGAATACTTTAGGAACAGTTATGTATCAATGATAAGGTTTCTCTACTTTGAAAGAGTTAAGAAAGAAAATATAATTGGTAAAATAAACTATAGATGTTGTTAATATTATTTATCAAAAGAAGAATTCTAGTCTATATTTGTTAATCTGTTAAATGGGGGAGCTATTGTATTACACAAAATACTGGCCAGTTCTGTTCCTCTAAGCACTTTCCTTTGATTAAAACCATTTATAGTAAACGATGACCCAAGCCTTTGTAAATGATATCGTAACTGGGTCTAATGAAATTGTATCTTTAAAGGAGTTTCAATTACTAGACTTATAAAATATGAGTCTACTTAATACATTTTAAGTGAGGCATCAGTTCTCAAAACATATCTATAAAACCAATATGTATTGGTTAATATCCAGGTTTTGGACTAACCTCTTATTAGGCTTTACATGACAGAGGTTGTTTATCTGAAGAGCATGAAAAATGCCTTTTCTCAAAAGTAAATACCCTGCTGTTGTTCGTTATGCTTCCCTTAAAATCCAGATAGACCTGGCAAGTCTCTTAATCCCACTAAGGTTGAGAAAGAAGAAGAGGAATGCATTACAAATTTCAGTTCAGTTCAATTCAGTCCCTGAGTCATGTCCAACTCTTTGTGACCCCATGAACCACAGCACACCAGGCCTCCCTGTCCATCACCAGCTCCCAGAGTTCACCCAAACTCATGTCCATTGAGTTGGTGATACCATCCAACCATCTCATCCTCTGTCGTCCCCTTCTCCTCCTGCCCCCAATTCCTCCCAGGATCACGGTCTTTTCAAACGAGTCATCTCTTCTCATCAGGTGGCCAAAGTACTGGAGTTTCAGCTTCAACATCAGTCCTTCCAATGAACACCCAGGACTGCTCTCCTCTAGGATGGATTGGTTGGATCTCCTTGCAGTCCAAGGGACTCTCAAGAGTCTTCTCCAACACCACAGTTCAAAAGCATAAATAAATTCTTCAGCGCTCAGCTGTCTTTATAGTCCAACTCTCACATCCTTACACAACCATCGGAAAAACCATAGCCTTGACTAGACAGAACTTTGTTGACAAAGTAATGTCTCTGCTTTTTAATATGCTATCTAGTTTGGTCATAACTTTCCTTCCAGGGAATAAGCATTGTTTAATTTCATGTCTGCAGTCACCATCTGCAGTGATCTTGGAGCCCAGAAAAATAAAGTCAGCCACTGTTTCCACTGTTGCCCCATCTATTTGCCATGAAGTGATGGGACCGGATGCCATGATCTTAGTTTTCTGAATGTTGAGCTTTAAGTCAACTTTTTCACTCTCCTCTTTCACTTTCATCAAGAGGCTCTTTAGTTCTTCTTCACTTTCTGCCATAAGGGTGGTGTCATCTGCATATCTGAGGTTATTGATATATCTCCCGGCAATCTTGATTCCAGCTTGTGCTTCTTCCAGTCCAGCGCTTCTCATTACAAACTTAACCATGAGTAAAACCAAGTCAGGAAAACAGAAGCAGGATGTCTTAAAATTTTAGTTGTACAATATGAATATTGAGAGGAAGAAAAATATTAATACTAATAACCTAAAGTTGTGCTAAATTAAGTTGAAAACCTGGGTGTGAGTGACCGATAATATTTTATGCTCACATAATGAAATTTTTGTTACAGAAAGAGTTTTCATGATACTTTAGTGCCTTAACATTAGCTCATGTTGTACACATGGGAAAACAGGCAAAGGAGAACTCTTATGCAGTTAATTTTCTCCTGCCTATTCTTAGTTTTAGTAGAAATCCCTTGAAGTAAGACAAGTATATATTATCAGCCCTGTTCTGTAGGTTAAATACTAAGGTGCCGAAGAGTTATTCTTTCCTTAAAGCTACCCAGATAATTATCAGCAATCACAGTACTCTGTGAGTATTGATTATTTTATCTTTATTCAAAAATATGGGGAATATTCCTGCCTATGTAACTTAAGGGGTCCACTGGTGGCTCAGTGGTAAAGAATCTGCCTGCAATGCAGGAAATATGGATTTGGAAGATCCCCTAGGGAAGGAAATGGCAATCCACTCCAGTATTCTTGCCTGGGAAAACTCATGGACACAGAGCCTGGAGGGCTAAAGTCCATAGCATTTCCAAAGAGTCGAACACAACTTAATGACTAAACAACAACAATGTGACTTAAGATTCTTAAAGATATTCTATATGAAATTAACTTACATTTATGAAATGTGAGTAAAAATATGAGTACTTGGTTCCTCATAGCCATGATAAATGGTTGAACATTATGTATATTTTTACCTATAATTTGTTTAAGTTTTAAAATCTTCCACTGCAAACCTGAATATAGGTGTACCTCTTTTTATTGCCATTTGCTTTATTGTGCGACACACATTTTATTGCTTACATGTTGAAGATTTGTGGTATCTCTGCATCAACCAGGTCTATTGATGCCATCCTTCCAACAGCATTTTCTCAGTCCATGTCTCTGCATTTACATATTGGTAATGCTTGCAATATTTCAAACTTTTTCATTTTTTTTGTATTTGGTATGGTTATCTGTGATCAGTGATCTTTGGTATTACTATGGCAATTGTTTTGATGCCACAAACTGTGCCCATATAAGATGCAGTACTTCATAAATGTTTTTTGTGTTCCAACTGTTTCACTCACTGGCTGTTCCCTAGTCTCTCTCCTTCTCCTTGAACCTCCCTGAGACAAAACAAAACAATACTGAAATTAAACCAGTTGATAACCCTACAATAACCTCTAAGTGTTTAAGTGAAAAGAAGAATCATACATTTTCACCTTTAAATCAAAGAGTAGAATTGGGAATTCCCTGCAGTCCACTGTTAGAATTCTATGTTCTCACTGCTGTGGAAACAGGTTCAATCCCTGGTCAGAGAACTAAAATCCCAGAAGCTGTGTGCTGTGGCCAAAAATAAAACAAAATAAAATTTCATAGAATAAATTCAACCTTTTTTTAAAAAGTTAGAAATGGTTAAGCTAAGTGAGGAAGATTTGCGGAAAGCCTAACCTTCTGAAAGCTGGGACTCTTGCACCCAACAGTTAGCCAAGCTGTGAATGCAATGGAAAAGTTCTTAAAGAAAATTAAAAATACTAATTCAGTGAACCCATGGGTGACAAGAAAGTGAAACAGTCTTATTGCTAATATGGAGAAAGGCTTAGTGGTCCAGGTAGAAGATCAAGCCATCCACAATATTCCAGTAAGGCAAAGCCTAATCTAGAGCAAGGCACTGAAGAAGTGAAATGTTAGTCACTCAGTCGTGCCCAATTCTTTGCAACCCTATAGGCTGTAGCCCTCCAGACTGCTCTGTCCATGGGATTCTCCTGGTAAGAATACTAGAGCGGGTTGCCATTTTCTTCTCCAGGGGATCTTCCCAAACTAGGGATTGAACCCTGGTCTCCTGCTCAATTGTAGGTGGATTCTTTACCACCTGAGCCACCAGGGAAGCCCCTAATTCCCTTCAATTTTATGAAGACTGGGAAAGATGAATCTTCAGAGGAAAAGCTTGAAGCTAGCAGAGCTTGGTTCAAGAGGTTGAGGAAAGATGCTATTTACATAACATAAAAGGGCCAGGTGAAGGAACAGATGCTGATGGAGAAGCTACATCAAGTTGTCCAGGAGATCTAGCTAAGGAAATTAATGAAAGCTGCACAAAACAACCAGTTTTCAACTTAGACAAGAGAGTCTTGTATTGTAAGAAGATGCTGTCTAGGAATTTGATAGCTAGAGAAATCAATGCCTGACTTCAAAGCTTCAAAGGACTGGCTGACCTTACTAGGGGCTAATGTAGCTGGTGACTTTAAAGAAACTAATAGTCCTTTACCATTCTGAAAATCCTAGTGTCCTTAAGAAATCTGCTAGATCTACTCTGCCTGTGCCCTCTCAGTGGAATGACACAGCCTGGATGACAGTACGTCTGTTTAGAAGGTGGTTTACTGATTATTTTAAGTTCATTGTTGAGACCTACTGCTCAGAAAATATTTCTTTCAAACTCAGCAATTAATGCTCATCAACAATGCACCTGGTCACTCAAGAGATCAGATGGAGAATTACAACTAGATTATTGTTGTTTTCATGCCTGCAAACACAGCATCCATTCCGCAGGTCGTGGATCAGGGAGTAATTTCACCTTTCAAGTCTTATTCTCTAAGAAATATATTTTGTAAGGCTATAGCTGCCATAGACAGTAATTCTTTTGATGGATAAGACTAAAGGCAATTGAAAATGTTCTAGAAAGGATTCACCAGTCTAGACATCACTAGGAACCTTCTTGATTCAGGGGAAGAGGTCAGAATATCAACATTCATAGAGTCTGGAAGAAGTTTATTTCAACGATTATGCACAACTTGGAGGGATTCAAGACTTCAGTGGAGGAAGTAACTGCAGATGTGGTAGATACAGCAAGAGGACTAGAATTAGAAGTGCAGCTTGAAGATGTGACTGAATTGCGGCAATCCCATGATAAAAATTTACAAGGATGTATTATACAACATGGGTAATATAGCCAGTATTTTGCAATGGAGTATTTTTTAATGTAGTACAACCTTTAAAATTGTATAAAAATAAAAACAGTAATTTAAGAAAGTTTGATGGATGAGGAGTCACTCCTTATGAGTGAGTGAAGAATGTGGTTTCCTGAGATGGAAACTACCCCTGGTGAAGATGCTGTAAAGATTGTTGAAATGGTAACAAAAGATTTAGAATATTATATAAACTAGTTGATAAAATAGTGGCAGATTTTGAGAGGATTGATTCTAATCCTGAAAGAATTTCTACTGTGGATAAAATGCAATGTAATGCCCAGAGAAATTGTTTGTGAAAGATAGTGTCAATCAATGTAACAAAACCTGCATTGTTGTCTTATTTTAAGAAACAGCCACCCTAACTTTAGCAATCACCACTCTGATCATTTGGCATCATCTGCATTGAGGTGCCACCCTCTGACTGCAAAAAGATTACGAGTAGTTGGAAGCTCAGAAGATGGTGAGCATTTTTTAGCAATAAAGTATTTTAAAATTATATTTTCTCCATTTTTAAAGACATAATTGCACACTTAACAGACTGTAACATAATGTAAACACAACTTTTATATGCATTGTAAAACCAAAAACTTCATTGGACATGCTTTATTGTGACAGATGCTTTGCTGTGGTGGTCTGGGACTGAACCTGCAAGGTCTCTGAGATATGCCTGCACACAGAAAAATGAGTCCAGAAGTAAGTGCCTTCACAGTAAGGTAACTGTTTTTCTAACTGAAATGGTTAATGAGTATCTTCTCAGAATGATGAATGGTGAAAAATCAGAATATTTATTCATTTCAGAATCTCAAGCTTTTAATTTAAAATTATACTTATCCAACTCTATTTGAAAAGAAATATATACTTCATTGTTAACCATAACTTTAAAACTTTATTACCAATTAATGCAAAGAAAGCTACTAGAAATAATTTTAGTAATAAAAATTCTGAATACTCATCACAAAATATATGGGCTGATTTTAGGAGTATAGCTAAAGACCTACATGTAGGAGTATAACTAAAAGCTTACATGTAGGGCCACTATCTTTCACAATGTGTGAGTGTGTGTGTATAGTGTACGTATATACACAGACTATATAGTAATATCATTTCCATGAAGCATGCATTAACTAATCCTTACAATAATTCCTCTGGATGATCTGATCCTTCTAAAAAAGGTTAGACATATTTAGAGACTTGGATTGTTTTACTTTGTGTGTGTGTGTTTCTGTGTGGGGAGGGCTGGGGTGGGGGGAGGCAGAGATAACTGGTGTCAATTTAAAAAGTCCAAGATACATAATCTAGGATAGTGGTATAATCACAAATTTAGAAATCAGACCTGAAGTTTTGTTTCCTGTGTCTGCCACATCTCAACTATATAACTTTGGCCAAGATGTTTAACTTTTCTGAGTTTCTTAATCTGTAAAATTTAGATTATAATAGTCACTGCACACCACAGGCACAAAGATGAAATGAAGTAACATTTGTGGAACACATAAAGAAGCACTTGGTGCAAAATATGTGCACAACATAAAAATACATTTATTTTTTTTAAGTTTTAAGACATTAAACATTAACATTTTAAATGTTAGGCCCAAATGTATATGGTTTTGTCTTTTGTTCTTGTTTTCATTCAAATATCCTTTAGAAAAATTATAAATTTATTCTAAACCCATAAACTAATGCATTAGTCAGAAAGGCCTCTGAGCCAACTACAAATATTAATTTAGCATATATCTAATTGAACTGTCATTTTCATTCTTTAATAAAAACATGAAAGTCAAAACTACTACTAGTTTTTTTTTTTTGAGGTCTTTAAAAACATTGCTTTTTGTTTGAGACTAGATTATCTTACATTTTGTCAAATCAGCAAGAAAATAATATTAAAAATTCAGATACAAATATGTGGCATCCATTTTAGATCAACCAGCCTCAGAAATATGTTTGACAGATATCTACCTCCAAATCTTGCCCAGCTTTCTACATTATGGTGAATACAGCTTTACTTATTGGAGGCCCCCGGACATCCTCATTTTTGTTTATAACCCCACATAAGTGTCCACATTTTTTGTGCAGTAGGAAAGACATTAGCTATTTCTGATCCTAAATGGAATTCTCCCGTGGATAACTTTTTCTTAGTTAACAATAGATAGAGATTAAAACTGCAGGTTGTACGATAAAGTTACTGGAAGTCAAATCCTGGGGCAGCTTATTCAACCCCTCTCTACTTCAGATCCTCTGCAGTTGTGTCTGACTCTTTGCGACCCTGTGTACTGTAGCCCGCCAGTCTCCTCTGTTCATGGGATTCTCCAGGCAAGAATATTAGCGTGGGTTGCCATGCCCTCCTCCAGGGGATCTTCCTGACCCAGGGATCAAACCCACACCTCTTACGTCTCCTGTGTTGGCATGTGGGTTCTTTATGACTAGTGCCACTGGGAAGCCCTGCAGTAGTAATAGTATCTACTTAACAGTCAATTAAGCAGATGCAGTAGTAATAGTATCTACTTAACTGACTGTTAAAATTATTGAATGAAGTAACACATACCAAGGGCCTGGAATAGTGCCTTGTACATAGCAAGTGTTCAATTAACAGTAGCTATTATTTCTGTGTAAAAAATAGCATAAAAAATCACTTGGATACAGAGATTTCAAGAGCAAGTATTGAAGTATTCAAGTTAGCAATTACTGAGGGTATGAGCATGTCTATGTTAGATTTTCACATCATTAAAATTATGTAAATTTCTTAACCATTTTTTATTTTAAGTCAAACTGCTTTCATCTAAAATGAGTTTCTCTCCCTTTCTATTGTCATAGGTAAGACAGTTGATAAGTGGCTAAGATTATATCATGGCTCTCTGGAGATAATATAGTTTTTCTCAGAGGCAGAACTGAAATGAGGATATATCATTTCCAGGATCAGATCATTAGGCACGATCTCTTAAAAGTTGAAAAAATCAGAAAAATATCAGTCACATACATTATTAATTCCTTAACATGCTAAGACTAAAACAAAACTTTAGAGTAAGACAGAAAAAGATAGAGAATACAACCTTTTCTAAAAGGAAGAAATAAACACGTTTTCCCCATAAGCCATTAAATCTACCTTGAAACATAGATAAAGGGAGTAGGGGGAACCAGGCACCGAAAAACGGAGATTTGAAGGCAACTGCAATTAGCCCAAAGCCACAAGAAAAAAAGTACTTTTTGTTTGTTTATTTTCAAAGCAATCAAGTCAGGTTCTGAAATAGCTTTTCCATTTTCTCCTTCTTAGTGAAAACAAACATCACACAAATCCCCCAGTGAAGGGACTGCTGAGTAAATTTGCATGTACCTACAGAACAAAAGCATTTGAATGGGGCACTTATTTTAAATTACTGTATATCAACTTTTGCTTATTAAAACACTTTACAACGCTTTATGTTTAAACAATTCTTTAAACTGTTTTCAGTTTAATAAAACTCATTTAGAGAAAGGAAGAGTATCAGCTTGTATATTACCGGTAGATCTTATAGCATGTGAATATGCAAAGATTTATAATTGGATTTGATTTTAACTTTCAAACTGATTATGAAATCATAATCAATTATTTTAAAATATTTCATATGTTTAACATAAACATGTCATGAATCCATATACCTTTCAATTATATACTACTTAAAAATATCAGGTTACATATATACAAGCACAGACTCTATAATATAAAAAAAATTAGTTCAAAATTCCCCACCATAAATTTCAAATCCAAACTTGAGACTAAAGATTTATGATATCATGTTAAATGAAGATACATATGTGTGTACAAATACGTGTAAATTTTTTTTAACATTAGAAAAGTAAACACCAACATATTAATTATTTAAAAGTATTATCAATTCTGGCTGATTTTTAAACGAGTTTTTACTAATGTGATGGCTTAAATTGTCTCATTTTTATATTTTAATGTGGTAGTTGTATCTTTTACTAGTTGTTTTTGAGTTCTATTCTTAGTGGTCACCCTGGTGATTACAATTAAAACTTAATAAAAATAGATTAATATCGAGTCAATTTCAATGGTATATAAAAAACTACTCCAATGTAATTCCATCTCTCCTCCCTCTTTGTACAATTATTTTCACACAAATTGCATCTTTATGCATTATAAGTCCATCAACACAGTTTTAAAAATGCTACTTTATGCAATTGTATTTTAAATCAGATAGTAGAATAAAAAGGAATAAAAGGACAAAAACTACATTCATAGTGCCACTTATGTTTTCCTATATTGTACCTTTATCACTGCATTTAATTTTTCTGTGTGCATTCAAAGTAACATCTAGTATGCTTTCACTACAGCCTGAAGGAACTCCCTTCCAGGGCATGTCTGCTAGCAATAAACTCTGTTTTTATCTTGGAATGTCTTAATTCATCCCTAATTTTTTAACAATAATTTTGCAGAATATAGAATTTTTAAACTGGCACTGTCTTTTCTTTTAGCACTTTTAGTATATCATCCCACTTGCTTCTAGCCTCTTTGATTTCTGAGAAGTCAGATGTCAGTATTACTGAAAATCCTTTGTATGTGATGAGTCACTTTTCTTTCCTGCTACTTTTCAAGTTCTCTCTTTGTACTTGTCTTTCAAAGCTTTGATTATGATATCTTTACATGTGGATTTCTTTGAATTTATCTTACTTAGAGTTCACTAATCTCATTAGATGCATGGAATAATGTGCTCCATTAAATTGAGGTCATTTTCAGCTAGTATATCTTCAAATATTCTTTCTCTCTTTTCCTTTGAAATCTTTCATTAAATGTATGTTGGTATACTTGATGTTGTCCCACAGATCTCTGAAGCTCTGTTCATTTTTCATTATTCTTTTTTCCTTCAGTTCCTTAAAACGGGTAATCTCAATTGACCTATTTTCAAATTCACTTATGCTGCTTGCTCAAACCTGCTTTTGTTATTCACTAGTGAATTTTTTATTTCAGTTATTGTATTTTCAACTCCGGAGTTTCTATTTGATTCATTTTTATAACTTATATCTTTTATATTGATATCTTCTATTTGGTAAACTTTTCTCATACTTTCCTTTTATTCTTCATACATGTTGTCCTTGGGTTCCTGGACCATGCTTAAAACAGCTGATTTAAATTCTGTTTAGTAAGTTCAACATCTGGGATTACTCAAGGGCATTATCTATTAATTGCTTTTATTCCAGTGTCTGGTTCATAATTTCCTCTTTGCATGGATCATAATTTTTTGCTAAAAAATGGGCACTTTAAATAATGAAATATTACAGCTCTGGAAACCAGATTGCTCTCCTTTCTCTGAGTCGATTGTTGCTGTTTGTTTGCTTAGCTACTTTCCTGGACACATACTGCAGAGCAGGGGGGCTCCCAGCCCCTGAGACACAGACCAGTTCCAGTCTGCAGCCTGTTAGGACCTAGGCTGCGCAGCAGGAGGTGAGCAGCCATCGAAGGAGTGAAGCTCCAGCTCCCGCTCTTCATTGCTCACATTACTGCCTGCACCATCCCCTGTCCCTGGAGAGATTGTCTTTCATGAAACCGGTCCCTGGTTTGGTTGGGGGGTTGGGGACCACTGCTGAAGAGTATGTATTCTTTGTCACATGTGCTACTGAAGTCCCTGCTTGTTTCAGTTCGTGGTCAACTCACGACTGAACAGAGAGCTCTTTTGAGCAGTTAAATCTCCTTGATATTGCTGCAGGGGCTGTGTTTATATTGGAGCATACCATAATGCTGTCAAACATCTGGTAATCTCTCTTAGTATTTACTCTGCTGGTGCAGACCCTCCAGGTCAACTAGGGATCAGAAAGAAGAACTTTCTCAGGTCTTTCATTAGCATGTGCAGAGTCCTGCACATAGATACAGCTTTCTAGATTCCCTGGAATATGTTGGAGTTTTGAAAGGACAGATCATTCCCCAGTTTTCCCTTTTTTTGACCAGCCTCTTGTTGACCTCAAACTTGTAATGCTACTGAGGCAGGAAAATTGAGAAAAAATTACAACCACAGCTGACCCTTGAACAAGACGGGTTTGAATTGCCAGGTTCACTTCTATGTGAATTGTTTTCAATAAGGGTATACAGAGCTACATGATCTGAGGTTGGCTGACTGCACAGATGTGGAGATGCACAAAATGAGGGTCAACTATGAGACTTCAGCATCTGCAAATTTTGTTATCCATGGCAATTCTGGAATAAATCCCCTGCAAACACCAAGAGACAACTGTAGGGTTTTTGGACAAATATCCTGAGGATAGACTGTTTCACGGAATAGAGCTTGAATCAGATCAGATAAAGAGTCGAGAATGGAGCTTTTTATAGCTGCCAGATAGGTCAAATAGTGACAATTCTCTCGAGGTTTTGGGGAACTCCAATCCCATGTCATCTCATTCAGTAGCTTCCAAGTGGCTGATTTTCACAGCAGTTATAGCTGTCATGCAGTTAATTTTCAAGGCTACTGCAGAGCTAGAGAGGCAGGGAATGAGATTAAAGTATTAAACATACCTTGCTGCTCTTCTTGAGATGCTGCCATTTTTCTTAAACACACTTTAAATTGTTGCAGGTCTTAAGCTGGTTTCCAAAGTTCTGAAAATGTTGACTTCAAAATGTATTGATTTTGAAAGTTTCTCCAAATGTTCCCATTCCTCCACTCACATGCAGGGATGGACTTTTAGAGGTCATTCTTCTATCATTTCTGAAATGGCCATCTTAGGAACTAGAATTGTAACCTAAATTTCCTGACTAAACCCACACATCGTCTGAAAATACCATTTCTCTCCTACCTGGTGTTTATTTGGATAACTTGCTTTCTCCAAACAATGTCATGACAACCGCCTGCTAACCTAGCTAAGTATGTCTCTGAAAAATCATCTTTTCTTAGATTCCAATTGAATTGTCCACACGATAGCAGCCGTTCTGGACGTGAGAATGACTCGTCATCCATAAGTATTGTGACAATGTGTGACTTTCAGCTTTTTTTCTTCTTAATCATCATATTCCAAGGATGCCTGATTCTGCATATTCTATTATCTCCCTTGCTTTAAAACTGGAGATGTATAGAGCTTCCTAGGTGGGGCTAGTGGTAAAGAACCTGCCTGCCAATGCAGGAGGTGTGAGACACAGGTTCGATTCCTCCATTAGGAAAATTCTCTGGAGGAGGGCATGGCAACCCGCTCTAGGATTCTTGCCTGGAGAATCCCAGGGATAGGGGAGCCTGGCAGGCTGCAATCCATAGGGTCACAGAGTCGGACACGACTGAGGCAACTTAGCATGCAAACACATAGAGTCCCCAGGGCTTGTTAATAAAGGGGTAAACTCTTGTCACGTGGGACACAGAGTGTTCAGCATGACATGCTTGCACAGGCAGAAGGGCACTTGTGTCTCACTGAAGAGTGGCCCAGGAGAAGCATTCAGGAGAGAAATCCTCCCAGTGGGCTGGACATCCAGCAATACCCTTTGTTGTCTGTTTTGTTTACAAGCAGAGATGGCTTGAAGCTAGTATCTACATAGTCTTGTGAGAATGATTAGGTGGTGCAGGACTTAAAGCAAACATTAGCAAGAAAGAGGTTTGTGGAAGACAGAAGTAGAAGGGCCACTCACAATGAGCCTAGGCCCAGAATCTGATAATAGAGGACCATATAAATGCTCACACCCAAGGTCCCCAAAATAAAGAAAGAAAACTGCCTGCTCAGGCTTTCTCAGTAGTGTCATACAAATGACCACTCTAAAGATAGAGGCTGTTTATGGAAACAGTGCTAAAAGCATTCCCCTCAACACATCTAGCGAAGTGCTTACCCTTCCAGCAGGAGCAATTCATTCTGAGCCCTGGTGGATAATGTTACCCTGAAGGGATCTGTATTGCATACCACTGCATCCTGAGTGTGAAGTCAAGTGGGCCTTAGGAAGCATCACTTCAAACATTACATGGACCCGTTCCCTTGAACTGGCCATTTGTTTTCATACATAAATAGACACAGTCTGGATTTGAATTTATTTCTCTTCATATTGTCTCTGCCAGAATTATCCTCTGAGGAATTTCTGAATGCTTTCTACAACACCATATTATTTCACAAACTATCACTTTCTAAAATAATTTCATTTCACAGTTTAAAAAAATGAGTCATGGTGATAGATAAGCGGCAGTGTGTTGTCAATGTGGAGGTGCACTCTGCTAGCCTATGCCATATGCCCCAAGCCAGTGAACAATATAAACTATTTTCTCCACACAACTAGAGTACATAAGTTTGAGAACAAAGGGAGTAGAATGGAGGTGGTAACTCTTATTCACTATATAATGATCTCTTGGCAAATAACAATTGCTTCTCATTTCTATTAATTTATGGTCGGCTGGAGTAGAAATGTTAACGCCCATGGGAAAATGCTCGTATGAGGCTCTGCATGTCTCTGAATGAACTAAGGAGTTTTCGGTGTGAACTGGGGTTAAAATCTTTCCCATCAAGGGAAAATGATGCTGTAAAAGCGGGCCAGAAACAGTGTGAACAGCATCTAGGACATGCCTGAAGTCCCATGCTTGCATCACCATTAGTGGTAAATATCAGAAGAATTTATCTAGTCAGGACTACATATGATTGATTCCTTAGGAATGAAGATTTGAATCACCAAATCTCCATCCTAAGGCTGTGAGAACTGAAGCATTGAATAAAGATAGGGAATTTTAAGTAGCTGCTAAAAGAAAAAAAAAAAAAAAAAAAAGACATACCGAATACCAATCATGGTCTTGTATTCAGTTACAGAAGATAAGGCACTGGCCTTATCACCTCTGGATACTTTATTTCTTGTACATATTTTTATATTTTAGCAAATTTCCCCCTTTTTCTTATTCTATTTTTCCACCATTCTACTTGTAGAGTTTTTTGTAAATGTGGACTTCACTTGTAACTCAGCTGGGAAAGAATCCTCCTGCAATGCAAGAGACCTGGGTTCTATCCCTGGGTTGGAAAGATCCACTGGAGGAGGGAAAGGCTACCCACTCCAGTATTCTGGTCTGGAAAATTCCACGGACTCTATAGAGAGGGTTGCAAAGAGTTGGACATGACTGAGTGACTTTCACATTCACTTTCAGTATGTAAATATAATCTGCAGAGCAATATGCATAATTCTATGTAAAATACAGCACATCATTCACTAGTAAATCAAAAAACTTAGTAAAGTTTCTAAGATTTCTCTGTTTTTGAGGAAACAGAGGCTTTATATTTTAGTTTTGCTTAAAACTTTGCAGTATAAATGTCAGTAAAGTGATAATTATCTAATAACTATAGTTTTATTATTTTAAAAATATATTATGCCTAAGATAAAATAGCTAGGCTGGTTTGTCAGAAACTGCTTCTAACTGTACTGATTCTGTATATGTGTGCATATGTGTGTGTGTGTGAGAGAGAGAGAGAGAGAAAGAGAATAGGGGTTAGTACTGCATATCTGCCGGATAGCCACGATGGTGTGATCACTCACCTAGAGCTAGATATCCTGGAATGAGAGGTCAAGTAGGCCTTAGGAAGCATCACTACAAACAAAGCTAGTGGAGGTGATGGAATTCCAGTTGAGCTATTTCAAATCCTCAAAGATGATGCTGTTAAAGTGCTGCACTCAACATGCCAGCAAATTTGGAAAACTCAGCAGTGGCCACAGGACTGGAAAAAGTAAGTTTTCATTCCAATCCCAAAGAAGGGCAAAGCCAAAGAATGTTCAAACTACTGCATAATTGTACATATTGCACATGCTAGCAAAGTAATGCTCAAAATCCTCCAAGCCAGGCTTCAACAGTTCAAGCTGGATTTAGAAAAGACAGAGGAACCAGAAATCAAATTGCCAAAATCTGCCGCATCATCGAAAAAGCAAGAGAATGCAAGAAAAAGATCTACTTCTGCTTCATTGATCAGGCTAAAGCCTTTGCTGTGTAGATCACAACAAACTGTGTAAAATTCTTAGAGAGATGTGAATACCAGACCACCTTACCCGCCTCCTGAGAAACCTGTATGCAGATCAAGAAGCAACACTTAGAATCAGACATTGAACAGCAGACTAGTTCAAAATTGGGAAAGAAATACATCATGGCTGTATATTGTCACCCTGCTTATTTAACTTCTATGCAAAGTACATCATGTGAAATGCTGGGGTGGATGAAGCACGAGCTGGAATCAAGACGCTGGGAGAAATATCAATAACCTCAGATATGCAGATGACAGCACCTTAATGGCAGAAAGTGAAGAGGAATTAAAGAGCCTCCTGATGAAGGTGAAAGAGGAGAGTGAAAAAGCTAACATGAAATTCAGTATTCAAAAAATGAAGATCATGGCATTTGGTCCCATCACTTCATGGCAAATAGACAGGGAAACAATGGAAACAGTGACAAACTTTATTTCTTGGGCTCCAAAGTCACTGTGGGCAGTGACTTCAGCTATGGAATTAAAAGAAGCTTGCTCCCTGGAAGAAAAGCTATGACAAACCTTGACAACATATTAAAAAGCAGAGACAATACTTTTTTGACAAATCTCCGTATAGTCAAAGTTATGTTTTTTCCCAGTAGTCACATATGGAAGTGAGAGCTGGACAATAATAAAGGCTGAGCACCAAAGAATTGGTGCTTTTGAACTGTGGTGTTAGAGAAGGCTCTGGAGAGTCCCTTGGACAGCACGGAGATCAAATGAGTCAATCCTAAAGGATATCAACCCTAAATATTCACTGGAAGGACTGATGCTGAAGCTGAAGCTCCAATACTTTGGCCACCTGATGGGAAGAGCTGACTCATTGGAAAAGACCCTGATGCTAGGAACAATTGAAAGAGGAGAAGAAGGGGACGACAGAGGATGAGATGGTTGGATGGCATCACTGACTCAATGGACATGAATTTGAGCAAGCTCTGGGAGATGGTGAAGGACAGGGAAGCCTGGCGAGCTGCAGTCCCTGGAGTCACAAAGAGCCTGACTGTGACTCATAACTGAGTGACTGAATGACAACGACAACTGCATGTCTGCAGTGTTAGTCATTTTAAGAAGTCACCTGCTGATGTTTAAAGGCAAGGATTCATCACTCTTATAATCAGTGATATAAAGTTCTTGTGGAGATTTTCAGATATCAAAGTTCAAATATACTATCATTGTTAGTTACCTGGTCTATGGAAAAACAATCTGTTTTGAAAGTAGAATATTATAGTCAGCAGAATTGTTTTCAGCTGTTCCACATGTACACAAATTAATGTTAGCAGCAGAATATAAGTTTGCATAAAGGGAAACTTTTCCAATTAACCCACTGCCAAACACATATAATCTCATCTTATTTAACTCCATTCCCATTTACTCTTGATATTCACTTTTTATCTGATTACTGATTACTAACACTTCTACCAAGGTATTTGTAGAGAAAGTTTTAGGAGATATTGCTTTTCTTTTAAATAAAAGGTTAAGAAATAAATCAGCATAAAATTTGAATTTTGTGACCGCTATTTATTTTCTTCATGGGTCCTGAGATATAGAATTGGATATATTAATATGTACTTAAGAGATTACACTTAAAATAAATTCCTAATCTAATTGATTTTGAAATGTAAACAACTTAATAATTTAAATAATAACTAGTGACTTTTGATCACTAAAAACTAAATGGATGGTTTGGTCCTTTTCAGCACTAAGCTGGAATCCACAGAGGTGGGGCTTGGCCATGTATCTATTTCTACAAAATCTACAGTCTTGTTACTACTAATCCTAATCAAAGATTCCTATTTAAAATATGCATAAAATTGGCACATGTTTACTCAGGTTAGGAGTAAACCATAGTTTCTTATGGTTCAAAATAGAATTTAACTATAAAAAAGTTAAACACATATACCTTCTTATATGTGTTTATATAAGGGATACATACAGAAAGTCTATGCTATATAAAGATATTAATTTTAAGTGTGGGTTTTCATACAGAGTCAGTCTTCAGGATGTGGGGAAAATGTACACGTACATGTACCAGGTAGATCTTGGGAGATTATGCACAAACTGACCCTGTGCTGTGATCTGATATTTTCACATTGCTCACTCTCTTAGCCTTAGCTGAGAGGAGACAGATTTTAAAAGAGGGAAACTTAGTTCTGTTTCAGAAACCAAAATTCAGTTTCAGATTATACAGCTATGCATTAATAGTGAACCCAACTCAGAATGTTAATAAGGGAAAGAAAAGGAATAAAATCTAGAGCAAATGTACTAGGGAGAAGAGCAAACTGGAGTAGCGTACTGAATTAGGAAAGCTTAGCCTAAATAATAGAAGCTGATTCCTGGAGATGGAGAGGTCAATTGATGAGAGCAATTACCCTGTACCAAGTAGTATTATTTTCGGATGGAAATAGGAGAGTTGACATAATGACTAGCATTCTATAGAGACTTAAACAGTAATTGAATTGAAAAACCTTGGTGTTTACATCTACTTGTTATGTACACACATTCAAATGACACAGACGCATTTAAAAAAATGGCTTCCATTTAAAACAAAAAAGAGAGAGAAATCATCATTTGACTTTTGTAAGCAGAGGGTCAACCTCAGGCATAGAGTTAGGCAAATTCTACAGCCTTTTGGAAATTTCATCTTATCAAGCAGTATCATTTCTTTCTCTTTTTCCTTGAGAAATTCTCTCCTAGGGTTTGTATTACCTTGAGATATTTCTATGGTAAACAACAGTGAAGTTCTGTATCTGAAGAAAATGTGAAGGTGCTCATTTGTTCTAAGATGGTAATGTTCTTAGTCAGCACCACTTTCTGTCAATGTGAGAGATGTCTAGAAAACTTATTTCTTCCCTCGTGGATTCTTTGCTTTGGTTTCATTTTTCTTTCAGCCGTTAAAAAAATAAAAAATGTTTAGATCCTGATGATTAAAATAAGAAGCACTTTATTGCATTTGTCTAAAATGATACAATTATACATGTATGTTGTTAACAAAAATCTAAATTTTTCTGGTCAGCAATCATGAATTTTCAGGTATTTCTTAACTATCACTGGTGCAGAATCAAATATTAGTAGTGGGTTTTTTGCTAAACATCTGTTATCTTAATAGAAAATTTTCTATAAATAGAGTTACTTTTTGAAATCAAGGAAAAAAGTATGGCATTATAAAGATAATTTTAACTCCAGATTAACCTTTGTCAATAAATAAACCAAAATTTGTTACCCAAATGTTTACATTTATTTTATTGTGAGAAAACAGCATAACAATAATTATAATTAAAAAAGAAGAAAAATATTCACTATTTCATTACTTTAATGCAACTCAGGATTATACTCTAATCTTTGTCCATAGCTGCCCTTTATTTTCAAATACTAAAGGTGTATATATTTAATGACAAAATTTCCATATATATTATTTAGAAGGAAATGTGGAAATGTTCATTATTTAGCCAGTTTGGTAAATTTTATGTTAATAGTTGTTTAATCATTTCCTTTCCATTCTTAGTGAAAAGATGCAATGCCCTTAGAAAATTATGAATACTGCCCAAGGTGCCTTGCAAGTGCCACATTTTGTTCTAAAATCCAGTCTGGATTCTGTATTGACACTGGCAGGCAGCTTTAATAAACATCATCTCCCAGGCAGCTGCAACTTCCACTTCAGTTTTAGTCACAGCAGCTCTCCTGATTAGCCCCCGCAGGAGCTGCCACAAGGCTCAACCCAAATCTGCTCTTCAGAGTCACAGACATGCAGAACACAAGGCCACTGGTTATCAAAATTCATAAACGCAACGTGATAACCTTTCTGTTTGGCTTAACCATTTTGTATGCTCAGAATAGCCATAGATGTTCACATAATGTGCATTGTCTAAGAACTTTAAGCATAAGTCTAGTAATTTGTTATTATGTGATTTCTTTTGCTCACTAATGATATATGATGTACAAGAGCATGCAGAGTTACAATAACAGGAGAAACCATAGCCACCTAAGGTTTTTATTCTAATCTTTTGTATTTAATGACATGCACTTGCAGTCTTGATTTCCTGTAGGTTTTCTGTATAACTCAACAGGTGCAGGATCTGCAAAGTTTGTTCCAATTCTGATGTAGAAAGGGCACAGCATGGAGGTGAGGTTTTATTTAGAATAAATTTTACCATCAAAGAGTCTAATTGAACAGTCCTTATGCTGGCAGAAATTTTTATGAACGTGCAAGGTTTTATTATGATACAGTTGTACATTTGTTCTTTGTCCTTTCTGATTTAACTTGTTATAACATCTTAGATTTGGACTAGTTATTCTGGATTTAAGGAAAATTTTTCATTCTTGAGTGTGAGCATGAACCTCTGTGTTTGTTTACGTGTTGCCTATATGCACTCAATCCATAAAGGAGGCTGGGTTTTCAAGGGACCTAATAAAATTGGGGGCAAGAGCATACAAAAAAGTAACAATCATGCAAGAGACTGCATGGTTTGAACATTTTGAGGAGTTCAAAGGAAAGCAGTTCTATGGCTTGGAATGGGTAAGGAAGATCAATGAAAAAGGTAGGCTCCTGTGTATGGAACTGAAAATGAAAGTTGGAACACCAACTCTCTTTCTCTCAGGCTCGAGCTCAGTCATGGCTGATTCTTTGTGACCCCAAGGACTTTAGCCCACCAGGCTCCTCTGTCCAAGGGATTTTTCAGTCAAGAATGCTAGAGCCAGTTGCCATTTCCTTCTCCAGGAGATCTTCTGACCCAGGGATCAAACCCAAGTCTCTTGATTGACAGGCGAATTCTTTTACCACTGAGCCACCTGGGAAGTCCTGGAAAGCAAAGATGAGCACAAATAGATCACAGGGAGAGCAGAAATAGACCAAGGAAGCCATGGGAGGAATTTATATATCATCCCTATGAGCCAGTAAACAGTTTTCCATGAGTGTCAAATAACTGAAGGTCTTAAAACTCTAAGTCATCAGACCCCATACACACACACACATACACACAGTTTGGTGACAGAGGAAAAAATAACTTGAGGTAGACTACACAGCATAGGCAATCATGTCAGAGAAACTCCTAGACCATGGGACATCCCAGGGTGTGGAATGAATATAAGTAAAATAATAATAAAGGCTGATGTTTATTGAATGATATTACAGGTTCAGTTACTGTTTTAAGAGAAAGTGGCAAAGAAAATGAGCTTCCTAGGTGGCACAGTGGTAAATAATCTGCCTGCAAATGCAGAAGATGCAAGAGACATGAGTTGGATCCCTAGGTTGGGAAGATACCCTGGAGGAGGAAATGGCAACCCACTCCAGTATTCTTGGCTGGAAAATTCCATGGACAGAGAAGCCTGGTGGGCTACAGTCCATGAAGTCACAAAGAGTTGGACAGGACTGAGCACACACACACACACATGCAAAGAAAATAAGTTTTAAAGAGATTCGTGGTCGTAAAAAGTGATGGGAAGCTGAGTACCATCCAAGGAGGAGAATGGGGAAAGTCATGTTAAGACTAGACTAGTGAGTGATAAGGGGAGTGTGGGAAGACAGCACAGGGCAAAGCTTATGGGAAGATGAGAGAAAGGAAGGGAGCGAGACAGGGAAAGGGAAACATTGGGGGGGGTTCTTGAGTCTTTCCAGCAGAACTGAGGCTGAAATCCCCATTGCCAGCACACCGCTCGGCGGGCCAGCACACAGAGTTTGAGCAGGAGGAGTGGAGTTTTTATGTAGGCCCCTGATCTAGACAGCAATTACAGCAGAGTTACGGTCACTGCATAAAATAAAACATTGTACACAATAACAACACAGGGCTCAAGTCAGATATAATATGGTTGGTGAAGAATGGAATTTGCCTTGATAAGAGAAGTATTTCTGGATCCAAACCATCTGCAGGTGAGTAAATCACAGGAAAGCGACACCTGGCTTCTAACCCAATCTAAGCAGTTTTCCTTCATAGCTGACAAGTGTCACAGATGCTCCAAAGAGAAGGGTGTAGACTCTGGAGGCACCGACAAAGGAGCTCTACCACAGCAGGTCACGATTCAAGCATGAGAAGAGTTTTACAACTCTGTGAGAAGGTTTAAGAAGGTGAGATAGATCCGTAATGTGAAACTGTTTAGAATTATGGGAGATGAGGAAAACAGTACTTATTTAGAGACTAAGAGTTTGTGAAATCTAATACATAGGTTCAGTTGGATTAAAGGGAGAAAAGGCAAGAAGGAGAAAATGAATGAAGAGGAAAACAGATTCAGGAAGCTAAATCCCCCAATATGATCCTTGCTAGTAAAAGAAAGAAAAATCTATACTAGTGTGTTTTAAAGGGAAAGCAGAAGAAAAATACAATGCCAGTGGAAAAACAGAGTTAGACAACAGTATCATTGACTCTTAAAGTCAAATGAGTTGGACTCCAAAGGGCAAGAAAATCCTACTGGAACAAACAGCCCAGCTTGACAGACTTTTGTAATGAAAAGAAGTCTGAACAAGCAAGAGGAGTGTTAAATAAAAGTTCACAAGCAATTTATTGAGCATCTAGTAGTACCAAGTCCTGTTCTAGAAATTGAAATTCAAAGGTAAGTCAAAATTCTTGTAGTTCCATGCGTTAAGGAAGGCTTTACAGAGTAGTTGTTGTTTAGGTACTGAGTGAGGTGGGGTAACATGGAGGATGCATCTAATCCACCATACAGTTGGGGAGGGAAGTCAGGGCAGATTCCTGGAGTAAGTACTTAGATCTTCTTGGAGGATGTCCCTCAAGAAGTTCAGGGAAAAGGGTAGTTAGTGTATATTATCTATGTAAGGGGAATATCTAGGTTTCCTTAACTTCCAGTGTTCCAAGGTTACTAAGGGTGCAGTGGTCCTTCTAACCTTATTTTTATCCTGAAAAAAAATATAAATGTTTCTCTTGGAGCTCTCTCACTAATTATAGGTTTTTCTTCTATATTGATCTTAAGGCTTATGGTACACTCCCTTGACACCTAAATACTCTTCCATTGCATGTCCAGAGTACACTCTAGACCAAGCTAAAATCTCTGCTTGGAAATTTACTGAGATCGTTAAAGGAAAATAAACTCAGAGTGGCAGTCAACTGAGACAGTTGGTTTTAAAATATAGCTTTCTCAAAAAAAAAAAATATATATAGCTTTCTCATCTTGTACTTGGGATTTTTGTCTTCATAGGAGAACAACCATCTTTTAAATGTATACTTAGGATAATTTTTCTTAAGTCTAAAGAATAAGACCCAAGGAGAGAAAAGTGACTTTCTTTTCTATATAAGTTACACCATATACAAGGGTTAATACCAGGACAAATATAAAGGAATATCAGAAGTGATTTCATACCTTTCTTAAATTCTATGTCAAATATATACACAAAAAGTTGCAAGGGCATCACCTTTCTAAAATAGTCTTTAAGTAGAGAGTGGGGATCAATACTGAGATTCAGCAACATGATTTCTAGAAAGATGGATTAAACCAGGTAGCACCATGTCAGCAATGGAGATATTGAATTATTATAAAACATATCAGGGTCAAGACTCAGTTAATGTCACTGAAGGATGACAATGAACATGATCACAAAGAATGGGATAAGAATGCAATGCTGGAAGTGAGTTTAAAACCACAACAGAGAGGGAATTCCAGAATGATGGAGTAAGGATGTTGAAAACATGCACTTCATTAAAAACAATAAGAATCATAGCAAAACTTGTCAGCTTTTTCAGAACTCTGAAAATTAATCAAAGGTTTGCAACAGTTTAAGGAGCATTCTTAACAATCAGGCCCAAATAACACCAGATGATACACTTGAGCCTGATTGGTAGAAAAAATTTTATTTAATGCTCTGGATAACAACTTGGCTGGCCCATTCTTGAAGTAGGTTAGTTAACATACATAAAGCATCAGCATTGGTATATATCACTGTATTTTCCCCTAAAAGTAAACTTTATCCAAATACCTAGCACAAAGCTGGGCACACAATTACCTTTTGTAGAAAATAAATGAATGCTTATATGCATAAGTGACTGACAATACCTGGCCCAGAACAGATTTCAATGGATATTTCTTAAGTGAATTAGTAAATGAATATATGAGCAAATAAGCATATGAAATTCCTTTCTGGGAAGGGATAGCCTGAGTATAAGGCCACTTTCTAGCTGATCAACTAATGTGCTGACTTCTTTATCTTCTTTATATTTCTTTACTAGATATTGGACTCATCCAGTGAATGAAGGAATGTCCTTCAGTTTCTTTAGGGCTTGGGAGATTTCAGAAGCTGAAAGTCAGGTTGGAAAACAATAAGAAGAGGAATAAATAAGAAATGAGACTGAATAAGGAAACAGGGGTGAAACATTGTCAGCTTTGAAAGGGGAAAGAATTTGCAACAGTATAGTGGGAACTGAAATAGAAAAAAAATGTAAATGTAAGCATTATAAATTCAGAGGCATATCACACTAATAAAATCAGAAAGCAGAATTATCATCAGATTCAAGTAAAACCAGTAGAGCTTATATAAAATAATGTGATGCTACAATTGTTCTGCCCTCTGTAAACCTATAGGTGATGGGATTAACAGTATAACCTACATTTGTGAAACTCGAATTGCCACTCCTGTTTGTCATTTTCAGAGTCATAAATGCATACCTTAAAAATACTAACACATATAGTTTATATGCTTTATATATATCATAAAGACTCAAGGAAAAACTGTGTCCATATTGTTTTTAGAGGTGAATGCCTTTGTTAAAGTTTAATAATAAAATAACAATAACAACCAAAATTTAAGCAGAGGTTTATTGAGTGCCAGTCACTGCTTACAGGTTTTAAGTATTTTCAGTCATGTTCTCCTCACAACGGCCCACTAAAATACTATTAATTTGCCACTTGATAAGCAGGGACTATGAAGCGTGGAGAGATTAAACAACTTGCCCATGTTTCCTCAGACTAGGGCTATAATTTGAACCTAAATAAACACCAACATTTTTTTCACAAAATTCAGTCCTGCGTTTGAAAATTTTCATTATTCTTTAAGTCATTATGTAACAGAACTTCTCTTTTTATAGTGCCTTATGAAAATGGAGGTTATGTAGAATTATGATTGACACTGGGAAAAAAATAGTCTTAAGCATGAAACCCAGAAGTGAGACTTTTATGACAAAATGTCTTCTACAGCTAACTACGCCTCTGCCCTTGTATTCATGCTAACCCAGGAATCACAAGCAAATGCTGACACAAGTGTGTATGTCTCTACCTTCATATTTGGTGATATTTGGGATCTCTTCTATTTCAGCTTCAGGCATTTTTCTCAGGAAACATCTTATGAATAGAAATAGGTGACGGGATAGGAGAAAAGGGCTCTAAGGAGTTATAACTGTTTCTGAATTGATCAGCTTTGGCTATGTAATTCAGGACTGGTCATTTAAACTTGATTTAACTTTGTTTCTTTGTCTCAAAAATTAACGCACCACCATACTATATTACATAATTCAAAGTTGCTAAGAGACTAGATCTTAAATGTTCTAATCACCAAAAATAAATGATAATTGTGTAATGTGATAGAGGTGGTAGCTACTTCTATGGTACTGATCATATTGAATATATAAATGTATCAGATCAACATGTTGTATGCCTTAACTTACACAATATGATCTGCCAATTATATCTCAGTAGAAAATGCACTGAAGTAATTTCCTGGCAGGCCAGTGGTTAAGACTCTGCACTACCACTGTAGGAGTCACAGGTTCAATCTCTGGCCATGGAACTAAGAGTTTGCATGCTGCTTGGAGTGGCAAAAAAAAAAAAAAAAAAAAAAAAAAAAAATTGAAAGGAAAAAAATGCACACAACAGACCATGCCAGTTTGATTTCTCTCAGCAGTAACAAGTCATGGCTGAGAGGAATGCCATTCACGCTCCATCCAGAGCTGTCTGTCCGTTTAGTTGCCTTCATTAATTTACCTTTTTGTTACTTCTATTTTTAAGTGAACATGCTTTTAAGTGAACTGTGCTATGACTTAGTAGTCAGCTCATTCTTTCTATAGGGCCATGTGATAAATGAAAACAATTCACAGTTTCTGTTAGAAGATCTCCCTGCTCTGGCTTACAATGGAACCTGCTATAAGAATTTCTGTAAGTTTTGTAACAAGAATTTCTAGAACTTTCGCTTCAGAAGTTGGTTTCTTTTTAAACTTGTTATAAATACTTGAATGTTAAGAAATTCCATTTCTTTTACACTATATGAAACATACTGAAAATATATTTGCTGTATTTCTTATAAAATCTTTCCCCTGCCATAAATAGATGCTATGATGGTGTTTTCTGTTTTACTTTAGAAAAACAAGATAAGAACAAAGATTTTAAATCTTACTTTTAACAAAATATATGGTTGGAAAAAGATGGACTCAGTAAAATGCAGCAGATAAATTAAATAATGTTCATATAAGTCTATCATTAAATCAAATAGTACAAAATTATATCAGTTCAACATAATGGTAGGTAGAGAAATTTTGATCTGAAAAAAAATTTTCAAGTGGAAAAAATTGCGACTTGAAAATGATAAAGTCTATTTTTTTAAGTGCACATAAGTACACTCCTAATTTTAAAATGTTCCTAGACTTAAAAGACATGACTAACTCACATTTTGATTTGTTAAATGTAAACTTTGATATTGAGAATGCAAATTTATGTATTTTAATTCTTATCTTATTTTAGCATGGAACAAATTTAGTGGAGAATTCTTTCATCTTGGCAAAAAATAAAGGGCATTTATCTCCCTTAGTATCTAATTCTTTTGAGGCATAAAGTTCAGTGTGAAAGAATAGCTATGTGGTAAAATTATGAATAAAATCCTGAGATTAGTCCAACAAAGAAACAGTGAAATATAACAGATTTGCTGTTATCTTGCAATTTTGCATTTTTTTTTTTGTTTGGAAACATGATGTGAGAACTACGTCACTGTAACTATTAGTTATCCAACCATTTCTTTTATACATTTTTAGTACACTCCTCTTACTGTATAAAAAAACAATGATTATTTTTAGGTTTACCAAGGACAATTGGGAAATCCAATCCGGAGATAAAATTGTAAACTTAGAAAATTATTCTTATATAATTTTGTCTCTCCAGTCATTCTTTCATCTGACATGTAATTTCTAAGTCTCTGCTTTTCTAGTCATTATAAATACCAAGTCAGCACTGCTGAGAAGTTTTACATACCAGTAAGGGAACAGGGATGGATAAAAAAGTAAGGGTGTGATGATAAAAGACCCCAAAAGAGGATGTGGCCTATTCTTTGGGAAAGTGAGGAGCACACATAGAGGTGGTAGCCTTGAGCATGTTCTGATGATGAGTATTTGCCAGACTGGTGATGGTGATGGGCTGGAGATTAAGAAGTCTGTCTATTCTAGAACATAGTGAAGAACATAGTGACCAAAGGACGTGGCGACCTGAAACACCATGGATGACTAGGAAAATGCTTGAGGGTGGGGCATCTCTGTCTATGTTGGGGATTAGGATTGTTGTTGCTGTTCAATTGCCAACTCATGTCTGACTCTCTGTAACCCCATGGACAGTAGCTCGCCAAGCTCCTCTGTCCATGGGATTTCCCAGGCAAGAATACTGGAGTGGATTGCTATTTCCTTCTCCACGGGATCTTCCCAGACCAAGGATCAAACTGGCATCTCCTGCACTCGTAGATGGATTCTTTACCACTAAGCCAGCAGGGAAGCCTGGGGACTAGGGTAGGGTGGGAGTAATGATGAAGTAAGAAGTGACCGGACAGAGCTCAAATAATGATCATTCATCATCAGGTACTACCCTGTTATGAAGATAATAAAAGGTTTTAGGTAGAAAAGTAACTATTCATGTTTGTATTTTAGTAGATCACTACAACAACACTGTGAACAGTAGATTGAAAATGTTAGTTTAGAGACAAAGGGCACCAAATTGTGCGTTTTGCAATGAACTATACATAGGTGATTAAAAAGTGGTGACTAGTTGCTAGCATTCAAATTTCTGGGTGTCTGGATAGATAATGAGTTGATGAATAAGGATAAGAACCATTCTGGATAAAAAATCATCTAATTTAGTTTCATCATATTGAACTAGAGGTACCTATGATGTCTATGAGTAGAGATACCTACAATGAATAATAATTAATAACAATGATAATAACAACCTGGAAGTTGCTGCCTTATAGCTGATAGAATGAGTCACATTGTGAATATGTCAGGAAGAATATATTGAATGAAAACAGGAAGGTGACTAACATTTAAGCTCATATTTAAGAACTTAGCATAAATTATTTTATGTTGCTGGAGCTTTTTAATTTTCTTATCTAAATAAGTACAACTGCTAATATAAGATTGACATTTTCAGAATGGCAAAGTATACTTGCTACATTTTTTCCTTTAACAAGTATGCCAGGCAAATATAAGGAGATCATATGGTATTATATTTTTCAATTTTTCAGAAAGCGGACAATTGTGCTTAAAAATAGAAATCAAGACTTTAAAGTTAAGCTAAATTGAATGTTCATATTTATATAAATAATGTGTATACATAATTTCTTAATATGAATTTTATTTAAAAAATGAATAAAACAAATTTTAGATTTTTTTCCAGATGATCTAATTCAATGTGACACTTTCTTCTCAAAAACAAATAATATTTTATATTTTCAAAATACTATCTCACTCAGTATATATATATATATCTCACTCAGTATATATAACCAACAGACTATCACCACATGCTCATGAGAGAGATAGGGAATATATTGTCCTCTTTACAGAACAGAAGCTGAAATATTAAGAGATTAATTGCTTCATGTAAGATCATACCTTCAGTGGATAACTTAAGTGTAGACATTCTAACTCATCATCGTTTGAGTTTTCTAAAATAATACTCTGGTATTTGCTTTCTTGTGAGGAGACAGATGACAAATATTTATGTGTTTATGGTGGTGGTGGTTTAGTTGCTGAGTCGTGTCCAACTTTGGTGACCCCTTGGACTGCAGCCTGCCAGTTTCCTCTATTCATGGGATTTCCTAAGCAAGAATACTGAAGAGAGTTGTTATTTTATTCTATGGAGTATCGTCCTGACCCAGGGATCAAACCCCATTTCTCCTCACTGCTGGTGTATTCTTTGTGTTGAACCAACAGGGAAGCTCCTATATATTTATAATTAGCCAATATTAATCACAGTTATTAGTATCATAATACAGGGCTAGTACATGGCTTCCTGCAATGCAGGAGACCCAGGTTCAGTCCCTGGGTCAGGAAGATCCCCTGGAGAAGGAAATGGTAACCCACTCTAGTATTCTTGCCTGGGACATCCCATGGACAGAGGAGCCTGGCGGGCCACAGTCCATGACGTCACAAGAGTCAGTCATGACTTAGCGACTAAACCATCAATATTCTAAAGCTTTTATATATTGTAGGGGCTTTCCTGGTGGCTCAGATCATAAAGAATCTGCCTGCAATTCAAGAAAGCATGTTTCAGTCGCTGGGTCAGGAAGATCCCCTGGAGAAGGAAATGGCAACCCCCTCCAGCATTGTTGCCTGGAGAATTCCATGTAGAGAGGAGGCTGGCGGGTTACAATCCATTGGGTCGCAAAGAGTGGGACACGACTGAGTGACTTTCACTGCCACTACAGCAGCATATATGTGCAAATTGATTATATAAACTGCATATGAATATGTGAGTATTCATATGAGTATTAATATGAGTGCTGGTTTCTACATTGGATATTTCCATTTGGCCCTTCAGTTATGCTCTCTGCCCTTCTCCACCCTACTTTTTGCCCTGGGAGACCAACCTGTATAACTAACATCCATAGTTTCCCGCCCTCTGATTTAGAATTGAGTCAGGCCAATCTGAGGCACAGAAAGAAGATTAAAAGCCAGGAGGATAGAAACATAGGTTCTATCCCATTTCTACTGATCCTCTGCAGTTACCTTAGACTGGTCTGGCTAGTGACAGAAAGTCACTGCTTACTTAAATTGGCCTTTTCTACACAACTCTCAAATCTTTCCCAGATTCCAGCAACCTCTCCTTTCCCTCATCCACACAGGACAAGGGGTGGTAGCAGCTTCAGACATATACTCGAGTCCTTGTGGTTTCTCCACATTTGCCCCATGCCTTTAAAACTCATTGACTTATCAAGAAACTCCCCAGATAATCCTAATTTGAGTGTGCCATCTGTTTGCTAGAAGTGCCATGCATAATGTAATGTCTAAATCAAGGATGACTTTTATCATCAGTAATTCCATTTGTAAAAGAATATACTTTCTAGAGATCATCAATTAACAAATATAAAATACTATTCCAAAGACTCCTTAAATAATTTGTTGGTAAAATGAGGAATATATCAATAAAACATGCATTTTAAATGATTTAAATGAATATTTAAATAAACCCACTTAAAAATTTCAAATAGTGTAGACTCAGTTCCAAAATTAACTTTCCAAATATTGTATAGCAATGTCATCTTGGTCTGTTAGATGATACCACCCTTATGGCAGAAAGTGAAGAGGAACTAAAGAGCCTCTTGATGAAAGTGAAAGAAGAGAGTGAAAAAGCTGGCTGAAAACTCGACATGCAGAGAAAAGGGAACCCTCTTACACTGTTGGTGGGAATGCAAACTAGTACAGACACTATGGAGAACAGTGTGGAGATTCCTTAAAAACCTGGAAATATAACTGCCATATGACCCAGCAATCCTGCTGCTGGGCATACACACAGAGGAAATCAGAATTGAAAGAGACACATGTACCCCGATGTTCAATGCAGCACTGTTTACAATAGCCAGGACATGGAAGCAACCTAGATGTCCATCGGAAAATGAATGGATAAGAAAGTTGTGGTATACATACACAATGAAATATTACTCAGCTATTAGAAAGGATGCATCTGAGTCAGTTCTAATGAGGTGGATGAAACTGGATCCTATTATATAGAGTGAAGTAAGTCAGAAAGAAAAATATCAATACAGTATACTAATGAATATATATGGAATTTAGAAAGATGGTAACAACAACCCTATATGCAAGACAGCAAAAGAGACACAGATGTAAAGAACAGACATTTGGACTCTGTGGGAGAGGCGAGGGTGGGATGATTTGATAGAATAGCATTGAAACATGTATGCTACAATATGTGAAATAGATGACCAGTCCAGGTTAGATGCATGAAACCAGGCACACAAAGCCCATGCACTGGGGCAACACAGAGGGATGGGATGGGGAGGCAGGTGGGAGGGGGGTTCAGGACAGCGGGACATGTGTACACCCATGGCTGATTCATGTCAATGTATGGCAAAAAGCACCACAATATTGTAAAGTATTTGGCCTTCAATTAAAATAAATAAATTAATTAAAAAAATAGACCATAAAAAAGGAAAAAAAAAAAAAGCTAAGGTCATGGCATCCAGTCCCATCACTTCATGGCAAATAGATGGGGAAACAATGGAAACAATGACAGGCTGTATTATCCTGGGCTTCAAAATCACTGCAAATGGTGACTGCAGTCATGAAACTAAAAGATGCTTGCTTCTTGGAAGAAAAGCAATGGCCAACCTAGACAGCATATTAAAAAGCAGAGACATTAATTTGCTGACAAATGTCCAACTACTCAAAGTTATGGTATTTCCAGCAGTCATGTAGGCATGTGAGACCATATGCATGCATACATATGGTCTTTGGACCATAAAGATGCCTGAGCAATGAAGAATTGGTGCTTTTGAACTGTGCTGTTGAAGAAGACTCTTGAGAGTCCCTTGGACTGCAAGATCAAACCAGTCAATCCTAAAGGAAATCAGTCCTGAATATTCATTGGAAGGACTGATGCTCAAGCTGAAACTCCAATACTTTGGCCAGCTGATGCAAAGAACTCACTCATTGGAAAAGACCCTGATGCTGGGAATGATTGAAGGAAGGAGGAGAAGGGGACAACAGAGGATTAGAAGGTTGGATGGTATCATTGACTTGATGGACATGAGTTTGAGTAAGCTTCGGAAGTCGGTGATGGACAGGGAAGCCTGACATGCAGCAGTCCATGGGGTCGCAAAGAGTTCAACACAATTGAGTGAATAAACTGAACTGCTGCCCTTCTGAGTCTTTTATATTTTCCAAGTGTCATTTGGATCAGGATTAAGAAAACAAATGACTGTTATAAAATGGTCAAGCTCATGCTTGAGTTTCATTTACCAACAAACAGGATCTTATAGCAAAGGCTAGGATGAAATAAGCTTTTAATCTGTCCAAAAACATCAATATGATGGGCAGTTTGATCAAAAGAATGGTTCAGTGAGGTTTATCATAGAGAATGTTTATCACAGAGAATGAACTTTTGAGTTAAAAGTTTAACTTGGCCTAGAACCCTGGTTCCAAGAGTTAAAAACTGGATGAACTTGGGCAAGTCATTTAATGTGTTCTATTGGCATCACCGACTCGATGGCCATGAGTTTGAGTAAACTCCGGGAGTTTGTGATGGACAGGGAGGTCTGGCATACTGCGATTCTTGGGGTCGCAAAGAGTCGGACACGACTGAGCGACTGAACTGACTGACTGATTGTTTATAAGAAGACAGATAATAGGACTTGCAGAGTTGTAGGCGAGATTAAATAAGAATGCAATGAATGGCGGTGCAGTGTATTGGTAAGAGCATAGATTTTAGAGTCAAAACAATTTATGTCAAATACTGGCTTTTCCATTTTCTAGTCATGTTTCCTTAGGGAATTTAGTTATTTAACTTCTCTAAGTCTTTACATATCTATCTGTTGAAAAATATAAGAAAGTACCTTGTTTATAAATCTATTTTAAGAATTAAATAAATGGAGACATATATGGTAGAATGGGATTTGAACTTAGCAAGACTCTAGAGTACAGGGCATCCAGAGACTGTCTTTTATTCCAAGAAGGCAGGATCTTATATTGATTATGTATGTGGGCTCTGATGTCAACCCACCTAGTATGAGTTCCGGTTCCATCATTCACTGCCCTTGTGACCTATTCTTAAACAAGTTATATAATAAGCATTCTACTTGTAAGATATGAAGCACTCTGCAGGTAGTAATCTTAATACTTATCACATTGCAATAATACTTCTTCTTGGTATTGTCTAGACTAGTTTAATGGGGCCTGGACTATGAGATACTTGAGTGGAAAAAAATTTATATAATAAGACCCAACAATAACAGCTGAACTTGACAAGGCACCTGCTCATCTGCTATGTTCTAGATACTATTCTAGGTGCTTTGCATATGTTAACTCAAAATTCTCTTGATGCTTTGTAGAAATTTTTATTACTATTAGCATCAGCAAATGTTTTACTGATGAGGGAACAGATGAAGGAACTGGATTCCAAGGAATTTGCTAAAGGCTCACAGCTGATTAAGTGTCAGAACCCAGCTGGTACAGCCCTGACATCTGTGTTCTGAACCAGTGCAACATGCAGTGGCAGCTTCTCAGTGGTTCACTTCATTTTGGTTGAACCAAAATAACTAACTTAGTATTTCCTGATTATAGTTTACAGAAATCTTCTGAATCCAGAGGAATAGTTTTGGAGCTATAACATGGAGAAACTTCTCTTTCCTCCCTTTTCCCCTCTGTTTATTTTATAGGAGAAGAAAGTATTAATTTCTTTTTTCTCTTGAAATTATAGATTTTTCTCCATAGGCTTATGAAAATATGATTCTTGACTGGCAGTTTAGAAAATTGGTTCAGTGCGTATAGTAAAGATCATTATATTTTATCATAACTTGCCTTCAAATGCCTCCTTATTCAACTGTGCTTGCTTTTTATGTGCCTGAAGAAAACTTTTAGGGTGCATTAGAAAACACACTTAACAAATTTTATAATAAATTTGCTTATAAAACAAGAAAGTCTGGCATCATACTATGAACAACTTTGTAAAACTAGTCACATATCACATTTTGCTAAAATTAGGTATAATTATATCACTGATTGGCTTTATTCTCAAGTCATATAGGTATTTTTTGGTGGAATAAGTCTCCATGCTTCCCAGGTTTTTCCATTTTCTAGTCATGCTTCCTTAGGAGCTTAGTTATTTAACTTCTCGAAGCCTTAACTTTTATATCTGTTTACAAATATAAGAAAAATACCTAGCATATATACCCATTTTAAGAATTAAATAATGGTAAAAATGGCACTAGTGGTAAAGAACCTGCCTGTAAGAGATGTAAGAGATGTGGATTTGATCCCTGGCTTGGGAAGGTCCCCTGGAGGAGGCCCATGAAACTCACTCCAGTATTCTTGGCTGGAGAACCCCATGGACAGAGGAGCCTGGCAGACTACAGTCCATAGGGTAGCAAAGAGTTGGACACAACTGAAGTGTCTGAGCACACACGTTGGAATAAAATACAATCTTCTATTGTGAGACAGAAATTATGATGGGTAATATTATCTCTTGTCTCCTCCATTAATGGAATTCAGCCATACTTGAAATTTTAATTGTTGTAGCCACTCTTAAATAATATGCATATCTAACATACAGTGAATCTCTTGAAGCACAGTAATATAGAAATTGGTTTGACTGAATTGATTTTTTTTTTTAAATCCTATACTTTTTTAGGACTTTGCATACAGTAAGAGACATTTATTTATTATTAGGTGATATTTAGTTTGGTTTCATTTTCTCAATAGAGGCATCATTTAAAGTTATTAACTCCTTCTGTGTCTATAAATAGTTATGTGTTAAATTATGTTTATGTTTTTATTTCCTTTATTTTATTGTGGGAATTTTAGAAATTGTAGTTTCTTTTTTTTTTTTTCTTAGTTGGAGGCTAATTACTTTACAACAGTTCAGTGGGTTTTGTCATACATTGATATGAAATTGTAGTTTCCATTGAATGAATTAAATGCATTCAAAAACTGCTTCTAATGTTGTTTTCAGTCACTAAGTCATGTCAAACTGTTTTGTGACCCCGTGGACTGTAGCATGTCAGGTTCCTCTGTCCATGGAATTCTCCAGGCAAGAATACTGGTGGAGGTTGCTATTTCCTTCTTCAGGGAATCTCCTTGATTTAGGGATTGAACCCGGGTTCCCTGTATAAGCAGGCAGATTGTTTACCACTTATAGGTTGTTATTAACTATGTACAACCTTTTAAAATAATAACACAAAATTTCAGTGACCATTTAGTACCTGTATTACGACAGATACTGCTTGTATACTTTTACTTACAGTATCTTCTTGTTCCATTTACTTAACATTTTTCTAATAATGATTTTGCTCCAGGTCAGAATAGCACTTTCAAAACTCTACCAATATTCACATTTATATTTTCAAAGGGCACTTGACCTTCACTTGAAGGTCCAGTTCTCTCGAATTCTCAACAAGGACCACTTGCTACCATACTGGCTAAGAATAATCTCCCCAGCTGGTCATACCTGGACACGTGCCTTTATCCCAGTGCTTATATCCTTATCTTGTTACCTGTTTGAGGCAGAACCTCAGGACTTTGAGGAATAGTGTCTACTTTTTTTCTGACAGTTTTCCTCTTGAGAGCAGTGTAGTGTAATAAGCACAGGGGGCAGATTCTGGGACATCCAGCCTTAGTTCAAAACCTGCTCCACCACAAAGCCTGCAGATGGTCCAAGGTGAGCGCCTTGGCCTCAAAACTTCTCTATAGGAATATGCATTTTGGTCTGAAGGCCAGTTGTATCTCCCAGTATGAACAACCACATAAAGCATTTATTCTCTTCTGAACTTAATTAAGGTCAATTCTCTAAAAGTGGGGATGATGTTTGTTAACTTGAAATCTTGTTCACAGGAAAAGTGTGATTATACCTATGGTACATAGTATGCGTGAAACAATGCTAGTTTCCCATCTCTTTCTTGTCTCTCATTTATTCTCTGACATTAAATTTGTATGCTCCCATTGTTGCCCGGTTCTGTGGGTGACTGTGTTCATAGTTACTGACTCATTCTTTTGCCCTTCTCATTTAAAATCTTTCATTATCCTACATAAAAACTCACAAATGGAAAGGAAATGGCAACCCACTCCAGTGTCCTTGCCTGGAGAATCCCATGGACAGAGGAGCCTGGTGAGCTATGGTCCGTGGGGTCGTAAAGAGTCGGACATGACTGAGCACACAGCACATACTCACAAAAGTGCTCTCAAGATGTTATATCAACAGTGCTTATTATGGTTTTGTAAATAATAGCGAACACATGGAAACAAATGTATTCTTATCAGTATGAAGCTGATTTAATAAAATATTTAAGTAGAAAACTACCTAATTGTTACAAAAATATGCTAATAATATGTAGGAAAATCTAGGACATAGTAAATAAAATAGGTGGAGCTCAGAGAGTTTTTAGGTAGTGGGATACTCTGCATGATACTATCTTGGAGGATACATGTCATTATAAATACTCTGTGGAATACTCTGTATGATACTATCTTGGAGGATACATGCCATATACTATCTTGTCCAGATCCATAAAACGTATACCACCAAGAGTGAACTCTGATATAAACTATGGATTCTGAGTGATTATGATGTATCAAGTTACCACTCTGGTGGGGAATGTTGATGTCAGGGAAGTTATGCACATGTGGAGCAGGGGATATATGAAACATTTTTGTACCTTCCTTTCAATTTTAATATGAACCTAAAACTGCTGTAAAATATTTGTAAAGTCTGTTAAAAAAAAAAAGAAAGAAAACAAGTGGCAGGACACTGTTACAAGAGGAATGTCAAGACCACTCTCAGAGATTAACACTGAGACTAGGTTCAGAACATTTAGTTTTCACTTCTTGCCCTCCCCTTCTTTCTACTTTCTTTTTTTAATAAACAAGGTCACAATATTTATAAAATAAACATTGTGTCTTAAGAACATTTTACTTAGCCAAATTCACATTCAAATATAGAAACAATAGGCAGGCATTCACAAGCATGAACTTACATATAAATCATTCTTAAGGATATGATAAACTTCATTAGCACTTAAATTAAGACAGAGTAAAGAAAGACTAAAAATAGAAAATTTTAAGAAAAAATATGAAGTAAGATGAATGCTAATGAGAATGGATTAGCATGATTAAAATATGAAGAGGTTAAACATCTTTGTCACTCATGATTATGTAAAAATATGAAATGCTATGAGTAATATTATTATAAAATGGTGACTAATAAAACCATTGAGATGAGGATGGAGTAGAGATAAAAGGAAGAGTGAGAAGGTCAGTGCCCTTAGGACACATAGGCTATCAGCAAACATTTTAGAAATAAAAGTCAAAGTGTTGGTCACTCAATAGTCTCTAGTTTTTAGTGACCCTCATCATGAACTCCTTATTGCCAAATTCAGACTTAATTGAAGAAAGTAGGGGAAACCACTAGATCATTCAGGTATGACAAATCAAATCTCTTAGGATTATACAGTGGAAGTGAGAAATAGATTCAAGGGATTAGATCTGATAGAGTGCCTGAAGAACTATAGACAGAGGTTTGTGACATTGTACAGGAGGCAGTGATCAAGACCATCCCCAAGAAAAAGAAATGCAAAAAGGCAAAATGGTTGTCTGAAGAGGCCTTACAAATAGCTGTGAAAAGAAGAGAAGTGAAAGGCAAAGGAGAAAAGGAAAGATATTCCCATTTGAAGGCAGAGTTCCAAAGAATAGCAAGGAGAGAGAAGAAAGCATTCCTCAGTGACAAATGCAAAGAAATAGAGGAAAACAATAGAATAGGAAAGACTAGAGATCACTTCAAGAAAATTGGAAATACCAAGGGAACATTTCATGCAAAGATGGGCAAAATAAAGGACAGAAATGGTAGGGAACTAACAAAAGCAGAAGATATTAAGAAGAGGTGGCAAGAATACACAGAAGAACTATACAAAAAAGATCTTCATGACCCAGATAATCACGATGATATGATCACTCACCTAGAGCCAGATATCCTGGAATGTGAAGTCAAGTGGCATTAGGAAGCATCACTATGGACAAAGTTAGTGGAGGTGATGGAATTCCAGTTGAACTATTTCAAATCCTAAAAGATGATGCTATGAAAGTGCTGCACTCAATATGCCAGCAAATTTGGTAAACACAGCAGTGGCCACAGGACTGGAAAAGATCAGTTTTCATTCCAATCCCAAAGAAAGGCAATGCCAAAAAATGTAGTTATCTCACACACTAGCAAAGTAATTCTCAAAATTCTTCAAGTCAGGCTTCAATAGTATGTGAACCGTGAACTTCCAGAAGTTCAAGCTGGATTTAGAAAAGGCAGAGGAACCAGAGATCAAATTGCCAACATCTGTCGGATCATTGAAAAAGTGAGAGAGTTCCAGAAAAATATCTATTTCTGCTTTATTGACTATGCCAAAGCCTTTGACTGTGTGGATCACACCAAACTGTGGAAAAATCTTCAAGAGATGGAATACCAGACCACCTTAACTGCCTCCTGAGAAATCTGTATTCAGGTCAAGAAGCAACAGTTAGAACTAGATATAGAACAACAGACTGGTTCCAAATTGTGAAAGGAGTATGTCAAGGCTGTATATTGTCACCTTTCTTATTAAACTTATGTGCAGAGTACATCATGAGAAATGCTGGACTGGATGAAGCATAAGCTGGAATCAAGAGTGCTGGGAGAAATAGCAATAAACTCAGCTATGCAGGTGACACCACACTTAAGGCAGAAACTGAAGAACTAAAGAGCTTCTTGATGAAAATGAAAGAGGAGAGTGAAAAAGTTGGCTTAAAACTAAGCATTCAGAAAACTAAGATCACAGCCTCTGGTCCCATCACTTCATGTCAAATAGATGGGGAAACAAAGGAAACAGTGGCAGACTTTATCTTTTGGGCTCCAAAATCATAGCAGATGGTGACTGCAGCCATGAAATTAACAGATGCTTGCTCCTTGGAAGAAAAGTTATGACCCACTTAGACAGCATATTAAAAAGCAGAGACATTACTTTGCCAACAAAGGTCCGTCTAGTTAAAGGTTTGGTTTTTCCAGTAGTCATGTGTGGATGTGAGAGTTGGATTATAAACAAAGATGAGCACTGACGAATTGATGCTTTTGAACTGTAGTGTTGGAGAAGATTCTGGAGAGTCCTTTGGGCTGCAAGGAGATCCAACCAGTCCATCCTAAAGGAAATCAGTCCTAAATATTCATCGGAAGGACTGATGCTGAGGCTGAAACTGCAATACTTTGGCCACATTATTTGAAGAACTGACTCATTTGAAAAGACCCTGATACTGGGAAAGATTAAAGGCAGGAGGAGAAGGGGACAACAGGATGAGATGGTTAGATGGCATCACCGGCTCAATGGACATGAGTATGAGTAAGCTCCAGGAGTTGGTGATGGACAGGGAGGCCTGGCGTGCTGCAGTAATGTGGTCAGAAAGAGTCAGACACGATTGAGTGACTTAGCTGAACTGAACATGGACTGTAGCCCATCAGGCTCCGCTGTCCATGAAATTTTCCAGGTAAGATTATTGGAGTGGGTAACCATGCCCTTTTCCAGGGGATCTTCCTGACCCAAGGATCAAATTTATTGTCTGAGCCACCAAGAAAGCCCTGTGCTTAAAAGCAAAACATTCTGAAGCCATAACGTTTCACTTTATGTCATAGCCTTCCTTAAGCATTATAAGGAGAATTTTGAAATATTTCCTGTAGTATTGAATTACTTATCTAAAGGTAAGAAACTCTCTTAATTTTATTTCTGTTAGAAAAAAAAAAAAGAATCCTGGAAGGGAGAAATCCCCAAACTTTAGCCATGAACCCAGTTAAAATTTTCCTGTATAATGGATAGAGTTGAACTTTTCAGTCTGATAAAGGAATGTGTATATGTATGTTTGTGTGTTTTCATCTATGTATCACCAAGCAGCAATTATGCTCAATGATGAAAATCTAGTCATATTCTAGATTAAAGTGAGGAGCATATGATTATTGATTATTAGCAATACAGTGCTTAACACATTTTTAAAAATTGTGATGACTGCAATCAGATAAGAAAAATAAAATTAGCTATATAGGTTTTTTAAATAGGAAGCAAAATTTAAGTGTCTGTGGATGATTTGTCTATCTAGATTTAAGAAACTAAGCTGTGTAAAGTAATACAAAAGGTAATTTAAAACATACAGAGTGTGGTTAATGACAAAATTTGTGCACTAGGTCAATTATTTACTTATGTGTTTTAACTCTGTTAATTTGTTCTTTTTGGATTTATTGTATGTCTTGTGTCTAGTAGCATCTAGTATCTTGTCTATATTTTCAATGATGTTCATGTAACAAACAACTTTGGAAGACTGAGATAGTGTCTCCCTCTGGAGAACAGGTCATATTTGTTTACTGTCCAGTATAATAAAGAAAATGTCTTCTTTGAACCATTTATAAAAGATTCATAATTCCCTTGCTTGAAGTTTGTCAGCTGTGACAAAAGCCCACTTTATGCACAGCATCACCGGGGCAGCCCAAGGAATTTTCTTATAGAGAAATTTCACATACAACAAACACATGAAATGTTTACAATTGAGGTTTAATGCACTGGCCAATACCATCCAGGTGCTGATGCTGCCTCTTCTCTTCTCCTAACACTTCTGCCCCTCTGAGTGTCAGGGTCTCTGACATCAGTTGTGTTACATTAGGGTTAATTCAGAGTCAACTCAAGAGTCAGACGGTATTTGGTTTTATCAATGAGAATTCTGAAAACCTTCAGGCATAGTTGAAGTTCTTAGAAAGTAAAAGTCACTCAGTTGCATCTGACTGTTTGTGACCCCATGAACTATACAGTCCATGGAATTCTCCAGTCCAGAATACTGGAGTGGGTAGCCTTTCCCTTCTTCAAGGGATCGTCCAAACCCAGGGATTGAACCCAGGTCTCCTGCATTGTGGGCAGATTCTTTACCAGCTGAGCCACAAAGGAAGCCCCAAAATACTGGAGTGAGTAGCCTATCCAGCAGATCCTCCTGACCCAGGAATCGAACCAGGGTCTTCTGCATCGCAGGTGGATTCTTTACCAACTGAGCTATGAGGGAAGCCCAGAAGTTCTTAGACAACCAGCAAAAAGAACAAAGAATGTCCTCTTCACCCAAGAAATGTACTGTTCAGCCATCCCCATTGTTGGCTCAGCTCCCCTGGTCTCCTCGGCCTAGCCAGGTAAATTGTCCAGCAGTCCTTTTTGGCTATTCCTGCTTTGACTAGCCTTCCTGGCTGAAGGTCCAGATGCCACTTGTTATCGACCTTATCTACATTTAGATCACATCCACAGATATTTTCCCCATAATCTCTTTCTAGTTCTATTCTTGTGATATACCCTACCCCCTGCTTTATAAAGGCTCTCATTTTTACATCACTTTAATTAAAATTAATTGATTAATCAATTAATATATCTTTGTTGTTGTCAGTTGCTCAGTTGTGTCCGACTTTTTGGAACCCCATTAACCACAGCATGCCAGGCTTTCTTGTCCATCACTATCTCCCTGAGTTTTCTCAAACTCATGTCCATTGAGTCAGTGATGTCATCCAACCATCTCATCCTCTGTCGACCCTTCTCTTCCTGTACTCAATCTTTCCCAGCATCAGGTTTTTTCCCAGTGAGATGGCTGTTTGCATCAGGTGATCAATGTATTAGAGCTTCAGCTTCAGCATCAGTCCTTCCAGTGAATTTTCAGGGCTGATTTCCTTTAGGATTGACTGGCTTGATTTCCTTGCCATCCAAGGGACTCTCAACAGTCTTCTCCAGCACCCTAGATTGAAAACATCAATTCTTCAGTGCTCAGCCTTCTTTATGGTCCAGTTCTCACATCTATACATGACTGCTGGGAAAGCCATCACTTTGACTATATGGACCTTTGTTGACAATGTGATGGCTATGCTTTTTATATGCTGTCTAGGTTGGCCATAGCTTTTCTTCCCAGGAAAAATGTCTTTTAATTTCATGGCTGTGGTCACGGTCTGCAGTGATTTTGGAGCCCAAGAAAATAAAGCTGGTCATTGTTTCCAATCCCACCCCCTTTTTTTGCCATGAAGTGATGGGACTGGATGCCATGATTATTAGCTTTTTTAATGTTGTTAGTTAATTGATTAACCAATTAATATATGTTGATTCTTACTTGTTCACTTCATCTTGGTTGCCAGTTCTTATTCTCCTGGCACCAGGGAATTTTACTTGTTGGCAAACATGTTTTTAATACATATTTTTTATTTTATAAAAAATACCCAAAACCATATTTAAGTTATGCCTTGGCATCACTGTTGAAAAGACTTATTCTGCCTTGATGACTTAGCAAATGACATTATGCTATTTGGTACTGTAAGATGATTATGATTTTTTTTTCTTAAAACTTGCTTTGTTGCTCTGATTAAACTAGACTTTTACATTTAATGAATCTACCTACAATGCAGGAGACCCCGTTTCAATTCCTGGGTTGGGATGATCTCCTGAAGAAGGGATGGGCTACCCACTCCAGAATTCTTGGGCTTCCCTTGTGGTTCAGCTGGTAAAGAATCCACCTGCAATGTGGGAGACCTGGGTTTGATCCCTGGGTTGGGAAGATCACCTGGAGTAGGGAAAGGCTACCCACTCCAGTATCTAGGCCTGGAGAATTCCATGGACTGTATTGTTCATGGGGTCGTAGAGTCAGACAAAACTGAGTGACTTTTGCTTTACTTCATTTAACTTTACATTTAAACTTTGATTGCTATTTCAGTCAGTCTAAATTTGTAAACTTTGGCTTTAAGAGAGCTTTCATAGAGCTGAAAATCCAGCACATGCTTTCTCCTGTAACTGGAATTGCTTTATTGCACCTAAGATCTAACTCTGCAGTGAGCAGTCCTTAAAGATGAGTTCAGCTAGCTTTGCAGAAAGATTTCCTGGATACGAGTGTAAGTAAGTATCTGAGGAGTTAATGCTTCAAAAACTTTTCCAACCCACTGTCTTCAGGAAAGAAGAGGCCTCTTTGGCAATAGAATCAGACTCTTTTAGGTCATGTTATATACCTAAAATGCTGATTTCCCCTGTCAGTATGCAAATATTTTTTTTCTGATTTTTTTCCTGTTAGATTTTTTTCTCACCTTCAACTGGAACATTTCAGTCCTCTGACAGATTTGGTTTTCAGAAAATAACATAGAATAATTGCTGTGACATGAGATAATTTAAAGCTAATATAGGTTTAGCAAAAGAGTCAAATACAACAAGCTAAGAAAATCTTTGAGGGACTGAATGCATATATATTCTTATTAAAGAAATAGCGAGCAATTATTATAGTTCAAAATGGTATCTAATTTCCTGAGAGACATTATTTAATACTTTCTTATTGAAACAGTGCCATAATTATTAATTCTGAGTATCAGTTATTTAGCTGATGTCTCTTGAAAGAGGTGCATGACTCATAACTAATTAAGAACTGAATAAAAATATTTTTTCAGTGGACAGAATTACACTTAATTTATAAATTCCATTTCCATATAAGAGCAACCCTTGAGGAGTTACCTGAACTTTGTAATATTAATATTATGCATCATAGCCCATGAACCACTAACACTGTGGAAGTAGTTGATCTACCATGAAAATTACATAATGGAGGTTTCAAATTAGTTTCACTGATTGAAATTGATACTTCAGAAGAATATTCCACGGTTATTCTGGATTTTCTGCACTCTGACATATAGTTGCCCATCCCGTGTTCCCTTTACCTGTTTGCAAAGCTTAGCCACCCATAACTGGATTTTTCTTTTTTTCGTTCCTTTTTACTAACATAGTATTAACAATTAAAGAGTCTGAATATGCACTATATCTTATTTTCACTGTGAATTCTATTTTGATGGACAGAGGTAGAGACAAAGAACCAGGACCCTTCTCTTAGTTTTCCTTCTTCTGAAGATGTCTTTATTCCCTATGCATTCCTGAAGGATAGCTACATTTAATATAGAATTCACTATTGATAATTCTTCTTTCAGTGCTTGAAAATTTTTAGGCCTCTTCCTTCTGGCCTCCATAATATCACACACAAGGAATACACTGCTATTTGAATTGGTATTTCCCTGTAAGAACTTCTCTGTTTCTCTGTGACTGCTTTTCAAGACTTCTTTGTCTTCAGTATTCAGAAATTCAGTATGATAAGTCTCATCATGGGTCACTTTGATTTATCTACTCACGTTCTTAAATCTGTAAGTTTATATGCTTAACAAAATGTGGGAAGTAGTCATTCCATCTTTGAAAACTTTTCAGTCCTACTTTGTCTTCTCCTTTTGGAACTCCAGTTATAGGGATATAGCATTTTTGTTATTGTCTTACAGGTCCTCAAGACTCTCTTTTTTCATATGTAAATTCTATTGATCTGTCTTCAAGCTCATTAATTCCATCTTCTGTCACTTCAACTTCCAGTGTCACTGTCCAGGGCATCCACTGAGCTTTTTATTTTTGCTATTGTATTTTTTAGCTCCACAATTTTCAGTTAGTTCTTTTTATGACCTCTATTGCTTTGAAATTTACTGTTTTCCTAGTGGTCATGTATGGATGTGAGAGTTGGACTGTGAAGAAAGCTGAGCGCCATAGAATTGATGCTTTTGAACTGTGGTGTTGGAGAAGACTCTTGAGAGTCCCTTGGACTGCAAGGAGATCCAACCAGTCCATCCTAAGGCAGATCAGCCCTGGGTGTTCATTGGAAGGACTGATGCTGAATCTGAAACTCCAATATTTTGGCCACCTCATGCAAAGAGTTGACTCATTGGAAAAGACCCTGATGCTGGGAGGGATTGGGGGCAGGAGGAAAAGGGGACAACAGAGGATGAGATGGCTGGATGGCATCACTGACTCGATGGACATGTGTTTGAGTAGACTCTGGGAGTTTGTGATGGACAGGGAGGCCTGGTGTGCTGCAATTCATGGGGTCACAAAGAGTCGGACACGACTGAGCGACTGAACTGAACTGAACTGTTTTTATTTTGTTTCAAAATATTTCATAGTTAATTGTTTAATAAATTTTATAATGGTTGTTTTAAAGTTCTGGTTCAGATAATTCCAAACTCTGCATCATCTGGGTGTTGTCATCTGTTGATTGTCTTTTCTTATTTATGTTGTAATTTCCTAATTCTTCACGTGATCAGTGACTTTTGATTGTAGCTTGGACATTTAGGATATTATTTTTATGAGGCACTGTATTCTTATTAAAAATGTTTTGATTTCAGTAGTCAATCCTCCTTTTGAGCTGTAGCATGAGTTCATGGTAAATATATATATATATTGGCCTTTCCACCAGATCCCAGTAAAAGTGAAATGAGTACTCATAATGCCTTCTTGCAGACAGACTGGGTGCAAGTTCAGCTACCTCTTCATCATGCTGACAGCTTCCCAGTGAAAGTAGGCCACAAATTTGTAATATTTCATTTCCTCTGAGAGCTTCTGTGTAGACCCAGAGTCACTAAGGAGAAGGAACGTGGAGGACGACTCACATACTTTATTGGAGCATGGCTGGGGCAGAAAGGTAGTTCCCTGCTGGGTCCTAATGATGTGGGGGAAGCATGGTATCAATTGTTCCATTTTCTACCACTCCATTCTTCCTCCTAGATGGGTTAGAGTTGAATTCAGTTCTCCATGTTGCTCTGCTGACATCAGGAGTTGGGGGAAAAACAGGGTTTACTACCTGGACTCATTTCACTTGATTCTACTTTGTTGATGACAGATGAAGGTAGAGGCTCAACTCCCTGCATAGAAAACTGACACCTAGGTAGAGGTGTGAAGGTTAGTGTGGACTAGCCCCACTTCACACCACTTCATTAAGTGTTGTGGTTGCTGGGTGGAGGGGTGGAAATTTTGTTTGGTTTTACCATTAGAAGTGCTTTGTCAGATCATTTCTTTCTCAAAATGTTATATTATCATGTTAAATAAAGTAGTTCATGTTAAAACTATACAAAATATTGATGCATAACCCCTGAGCTAAGAAAAACCAAGGGAAGGCTTTAAACATATATTGATAGTGGCATAATTTAACACAAGAATTTTCCTTAGACTCACAGAATTGAATTCTACCATAACTTAAACCTGATTGCTCTTTACCAACTTCTTCCTATTATATGCTTATATTATAGTTTGCTTTCCTGGTGGCTCAGATGATTTAAAAAATCCACCTGCAATGCAGGAGGCCAAGGTTTGATCCCTGGGTCAGGAGGATCCCCTGGAGAAGGGAATGGCTACCCTTGCTGGTATTCTTGCCTGGAGGATCCAATGGACAGTCGAACCTGGTGGGCTATAGTCCATGAGATTGTGAAGAGTCAGACTTGACTGAGTGACTAACACTTCCACTTTCATTACAATTTGTTGCTTTGTTTTCCATGGTGGCAAATTTAAGTCACTCTTTTATCCCGAAATCTCTTCTCTTCACAAAAAAATTTCTTTCATCAAATTCTACATACACTTGTGACAAAGACAGCTTACTGTCCCCACACATCCATTCTTCCTTCCATTTGTACAGTCATATAACCTTAATGCTGAGCAAATGCATGGTTGCCAAGAATAAGCCTATATTACTCAGCCTCCTCTGAAATGAAGCCTACAATGTAACTAATTACTAGTCAATATGAGCAGAAGCAGGAAGGATGTATGTGATATTTAGTTCATATATTTATAATGAAGGGTATGATTGCTCAAGTTCTTCTTCCCTTACCATGGATTACATTGTGGATATGTGATGAGCAGTCTTGGACCATGAGGGTAAAGAGCGCCATAAGGATGGAGGAGAAAACAAAATAGTAGTAGCCTTGTTCTATTTGAAGAGCAAAGTTACCCTGTCAGCCTAGGTTTTTATATGAGATAAAAATGCACTTAATTAAGTATCTGTGGTTTTGGAATTCTCAGAGTAGCCACAATTATACCCTAATTAATGCAATCCCTAACCTCTTTATGGAATGCTACTTTCAGTTCTTTGTTCTAAATAAAGCCTGACTTCAGGAAGATAGAATGTGACCCAGTCCAGTTGAAATACTGATTGACACGGTAAAGGTGAAAATATAATTTAGAATGAAAAATCAAAGTAATGTGAGAAATAAAAGAAAGTGAAGAAATGTAGGGAACACATATTTACATTAAACTTTTGCTAATTTTGCTAATTTCTAGAATTAGGACACAGATTTAAGAAAATTAATTAGTGCAAATTCAGTTTGTGGTTTGTCTTTAAATTAAGAAAGATGCACTCCTAATCTCTTATGTTATATATCCTATACCATAACTAAGTGTCATTATATTAAAAAAGAGATAATAGATATTAGCTACTTTCTTGGACTGCCAGAGTTGAATGAGATCCAGTGGATCATCATATGTACGATCATATGCCACTTTAAAGAATAAAAATCCAAAATGGTACAAGTCCAGTTCTTTCTACCTCTGTATGCATCGACTTATAAAGTGCTTACATTTTTGCATAATATAAACATAGCTTTTATGTGTTGACAAACCGTAATACTATAATAAATTAAACCTTATTTCCACTGAATATATGTGTCTGTGTGTGTATGTTAGTCACTCAGTCATATCCTACTCTTTGCAACCCCATGGACTGGGGTAGCATGCCAGGCTCTTCTGTCCATAGAATTCTTCAGGTAAGAATACTGGAGTGGTTGCCATTCTCTCCAGAGAATCTTCCCTACCCAGGGATCGAACCTGGGTCTCCTAAATTGCAGGCAGAATCTTTACCATCTGAGACACAATATATTGATATCTATAATTTAATTAACTTTAAAATTTCAACTTATTGAGAGTCAAATACTCTCTTAGGTAATAGAAATACAAAGCAGGATATGATTAGTCTTTTTTCTCATTGAGCTCATGAAGCAATTAAAAAATTCTATAAATATTAATGCAGTTAGTATGTTGTATTAGTTATCTTTACTGATAAACAGAAAAATCTACTTTATTAGCCTGAGTTTTTAAATTGATGAAATTACTTCAAAGATTATTTTAATAGCAAAAATGTATTATAAACTTTCCAGTTGAAGCTTGGAATATGTCATTTTTTTTATAATAATTTAATGAACAATGACTAGTTGTCTAGGGTTTTACAATTTATGTGACTTGGAAGTATTATATCATTGACTTTCAAACCATTCCCTAGGAAGTTTTTTGGGTTTGTGAAGGGGCTTCCCCGACCAAAGAGGAAGAAGTCAATAAGCAGGAATAGTAGGGCTCCTTCAAACTCAGTCTTAATTGCCTATTTTGTAAGACTGGCATATTTAAAATCCTTTATTACAATTTAATAATTGTAAAAAATGAATACTTCATGATAAACGAAATTCTATGTTATTCAAATTTCTGTGTCCATAAATAAATTTTATTGGAACACAGCCACAGTCATTCTTTTATTGATTGTCTGTCAGTATGTTCATTCTACAATTGTAGACCAGAGTAGCTGCAGCAGATGTCGTGTGGTCTGAAAAGCCTAAAATACTACTCTGTGGCCCTTTATATTCTGCCTACCACTGAAATAGAACTTCTCTGTGAAATGTTTACTTATATTCTGGGAATTTAAACAGTAATTTCTTGAAAGCAATTTTCTGCAGCTAATTGCTCTTAAGAAATCTTGAAAAACACTGTAGTGTATTTGATCTTCAGAAGAATCTTGTGATATTGGTATAATTTCTGCTTTATCTATAAGGAAACATATGTTGACTGACATACCAAATGTTTGTAGCTAGTAAATGCTACAGCAGACATAGATAGTACTTAGTTACCCTGACAGCACTAGGCAGAATCCTAACCTGAATCTTTCAATGTTTGTGAAAATAAAACACCAACCATAGTGTTTTCTGATCTGATTAGTATCTTACTTTACCTACCATAATATAAAATAATATGTGTTTAACACCCAAATGTTATTATACAAATTTACTTCTGGTTAAATAGGAGAATTTGAGAACAGGAGAAAAATCTCCCAAACCTTCACCAGAGTTTGAAATAACACAAAATGTAGACTTTTATTTCTGTAAACAGTCATTCAGTTTTAAATTATAGATGTCCCTGGATAGTTATCATTCTCACATACTAAGATCTCAGAGCAAATGCATCTAATCAAGTTTATTTTTTTACTAACAATTGAAACAAACAAACCCAAAACAACAACAACAAGCCTGAAAAACTTGCAAGAATGAGAGGACAAACCAATCTGAAAATCTTAAAGATGTATAATATTTAATATCCATTGAAAGCCAGGTATCATTGCTCCACATTGATTGGAAAAAAAGGGTTAGGTGAAAGTCTGTTTACATAGTAAATTATACCTTTCAATTATTTGTTTTGAGATAAATGAAACTATTACTTTTATTAACACTTCAAGGAGTTTCTGTACCAGATGCCATTATAAAATAATACAATTAGAAAAATAAATAATTTGCTATGTCAAAATTCAGTTCCCATTGTGATACCATATAGTATTTAATAAATTATGTTAATTTGAAGCAAGAAAAATATATATCTATTATCAGAGTGTCTACAGGCTTAAAGATATAAATTATATTTCCATTCTAAAGATACAGTACATAATAATTATTTTCAAAACAGTGTTCTTAGAAGTCAAGCATCTGGGTTAAGTATTGAACAAATTTATGTTAATATCAAAAGCTATAAAAAGCAATTTACTATTTTCATAAAAATTTTCCTGATTGAAAAATTTTTCTTCTAGGCTCGTTAGTATGTGATGAATATGCCATTTTTTCCCTTTCCTTGATTTTTTATTTTGATATTTTCTAGTATTTTAAGGGCAAGCAAAGATAAAGAAAACTGTTATATTTAATCATTTTGTAAGCTTAGAATATTCATTAAGCTGTTCAGCTTTGATAGATTTGAATGCTGTAGAAATATTACTCATTGTTTCCTACAAAAACGTTTATTTTTAGGTTTTTAGAAAATCAGTATATTCAACAATTCAGCTTACATGCAAAAAGACAGACTCATAATGAAAAAGCTGAAATATTTAATTTTAGTGCAACTAAACATACTACTGTAGAGGTTAAACTAACAAGTTGTTTTGATTGACCCTGGTTATTCTCCTAAGTTTTAGAAAAATATATTTTGAAAAAGGCTCAAGGAATGACATATTTCTAGAGACAGACAAGTCTACAGACAAATAGTTCTATAGATAAATATCATTAAAAGGTTAAATATGAAAATAAGGAAATAGAGTACTATAAGATTACCACATATTTTACAAAAAATTCATTTTGGAAAAAAATTCAACCTTCATAGAATGTTATGCATTGTCTATAGAATATAATTTCAAATTGTACAATTCTTATTTTATAGAAATTATTTTATAATTCTGTAAATTACAGATGGCTTCCCTGGTGTCTCAGTCAGTGGTAAAGTATCCACTTGTCAATGCAGGAGACATGAGTTTGATTCCTGAGTCTGGAATACCTCCTGGAGAAGGAAATGGCAACCACTCTATACTCATGCCTGGGAAGTCCCATGGACAGAGGACCCAGGTGGACTATAGTCCATGGAGTCACAAAGGAGTCAGACACGATTTAGCAACTAAAATAACAAGAAAATTTATATCTGGTCATAAAGCAAAACTACTATTTCTTGTAGACAAATTTTTTTCTTTATAAATTCTGTTCTTTCTGATGAAGCTTCAATTGATTTATTTCCCTGACTATGAAACCATCTAATTCTGTGTCCATTTTTATATTTATTTATGTATTCTTGTCCTATAAGCGTGTCTCTGAATTCTTCTTTGAAGTTCTTAAAATATTTTCTTGATTCCCTCACTATAAATAAAATCTTTATTATGTATATTTCTGTATAATTGTATGAAAATCATGATCTTACATTTTCATTAAACTTATCTTTAACAATTTTGTATGTTTTCAAATGACTGCTTATTGGATTCACATAACAACTAAGTAAATTCGTTATCAGAGACGTGTACCTAATAAAGCAGTTTAAGTCTATTTGAGGCTTTTTCCTGGGTTCTAAAGGAGAATTTTAAGGGGCCACAGAAATTTTATGACTGTTTCCCTCATTTCATTTTTCCTTTCAACTAATTTTATATCCTGTTCTTTTTTTTTAACTTATTTAAAAAATTTTTAGAATACAGTTGACTTACAATGTTGTGTTAGTTTCAGTTCAGTTCAGTTGCTCAGTCGTGTCCAACTCTTTGCGACCCTGTGGACTACAGCATGCCAGGCTTCCCTGTCCATCACCAACTCCTTACTCAAACTCATGTAAATTGAGTCGGTGATACCATCCAACAGTCTCATCCTCTGTCATCCCCTTCTCCTTCTGCCTTCAATCTTTCCCAGCATCAGGGTCTTTTCCAATGAGTGAGTTCTTCATATCAGGTGGCCAAATTACTGGAGTTTTAGTTTCAACATCAGTCCTTCCAATGACTATTAAGGACTGATTTCCTTTAGGATTGACTGGTTGTATCTCCTTGCCATCCAAGGGACTCTTAAGAGTCTTATCCAACACCACACAGTTCAAAAGCATCAATTCTTCTGCGCTCAGTTTTCTTTATAGTTCATCTCTCACATGCATACATGACTAATGAAAAAACCATAGCTTTGATTAGACAGATCTTTGTTGGCAAAATAATGTCTCTGCTTTTTAATATGCTGTCTAGACTGGTCATAGCTTTTCTTCCAAGAAACAGCCATCTTTTAATTTCAAGGCTGCAGTCACAATCTGCAGTGATTTTGAAGTTCCCCCAAAATAAAATCTGTCATTGTTTCCATTGTTTCCCTATTTGTCATGAAGTGATAGGACAGGATGCCATGATCTTCGTTTTCTGAATGTTGAATTTTAAGTCACCCTTTTCACTTCGCTCTTTCACTTTCATCATGTTAGTTTCTGGTGTACAGCAAAACAAATCAGTCATACATATACATATATTCTAGTCTTTTTAAAGGTTTTCCCCATATAGGTCATTACAAAGTGAGCAGAGTTCCCCATGCTATAGAGTAGGTCTTTATTAGTTGGCATGAAAACAGAAATATAGATCAATGGAGTAGAATAAAAAGTCCGGAGATAAATCCATGTACCTAAGGTCCCCTAATCTATGACTAACAAGAAAAGAATATACAATGGAGAAAAGACAACCTTTCAATAAGTAGTGCTGGGAAAATGGGACAGTACATGTAAAAGAATGAATTTAGAATACTCCCTAACATCATACACAAAAATAAACTAAAAATGGATTCAAGACCTAAGTGTAAGGCCAGATACTACAGCCTCTTAGAGGAAAACATAAGCAGAACGCTGTTTGACATAAATTGCAACAAGATCTTTTCACTCTACCTCCCAGAGTAATGAAGATGAAAACAAAAATAAATAAATGGGCTCTAACTAAACCTAAAAGTTTTTGCACAGCAAAGGAGACCATAAACAAAATGAAAAGACAACCCACAGAATGGGAGAAAACATTTGCAAATGAAGCAATTGACAAGGGATTGTGCATGCTTACTTGCTCAGTTGTGTCTGACTCTTTGTGACCCCGTGGACTGTAGCTCACCGGGCTCTTCTGTCCATGGGATTTTCCCAGCAAGAATAGTGGAGTGAGTAGCCATGCCTTCCTTCAGCAGATATTCTTGACGCGGGGATCAAACCAGCGTCTCTTGTGTCTCCTACATTTACAGGTGAATTCTTTACCACTAGGGCCATCTGGGAAACCCTAGAAGGGATTAATCTCCAAAATATAATACAAATAGCTAATGCAACTCTCTCTCTGTCTCTCTCTCTCTCTCTGTCTGTCTGTCTCTCTCTCTCTCTCTGTCTCTCTCTCTCTCTCTATATATATATATATATAACAAAAAATGGGCAGAAGATCTAAATAGACATCTTTCCAAAGAAGATATACAGATGGTCAACAGGCACAGGAAAAGATGTTCAACATGACTATTAGATAAATGCAAATCAAAACTGTAAAGTGGTATCACCTCACACCAGTCAGAATGGCTATCGTCAAAAAATATACAAACAATAAATGCTAGAGAAGGTGTGGAGAAAAAAGAACTTTCCTACACTGTTGGTGGGAATGTAAATTGGTATAGCCACTATGGAGAACAGTATGAAAACTCCTTAAGAACTAAAAACAGAGCTACTATTTGATCCAGCAATTCCGTTCCTGGGCATATACCCAGAGAAAGCCATAATTGCAGAAGATATTTGAACCCCAGTATTCATCGCAGCACTATTTACAATAGCCAGGACATGGAAGCAACCTAAGTGTCCATCAGCAAAGGAAAGGATAAAGAAGATGTAGGACACATATATAATGGAATATTACTCAACCATAAAAAAGAACAAAATAATGCCATTTGCAGCAACAGGGATGGACCCAGGTATTATCATACTGAGTGAATTAAGTCAGATAAAGAAAAATATCATACGACATCGCCTATGTGTGGCATCTGAAAAAAAGGGTACAAATGAACTTATCTGTAGAGCAGAAATAAGTTACAGATGTGGAAAACAAACTCATTTGTTTTAGCCATCACAACAGATTTTTAGTGGTGGCAACTGAGGGTGACTTCAGTGATGCCTGCAGTCAGATCTTACACACTGGATAAATCGGAGATGCTACTGAATTCTCTGAGCAGGCATACCAATGGTGCTAACTTAGACTTTCTTGACATCTTTAATAGTAGTCCTGTGAATACTGATTGTTGAGGATAAAAAAAAAATCACTGATGTTTTCTACCTCCTTTGTTTTCAGTTTTCGATTTTTCAAGCAGGGAAGAATAATCTAAATTGCTTCTCATTATTATCTTTCCCTTTACAGTAAGACCTCTAATATAATATTTTGAAAAGTAACTTACATTTAATGCCTTATTCATTGTGTTTTTGCAAAAATTTGTACCTACCCTTTGAACACCAGAAAAAAAGATTTCAATTTTATAAAGTCCACACTTGCTAGGTCATATTGACAGAGGGATTATAGTAAAGACAATGGATCAGAGTCTCTATAAGAAAGAATATAGCTCTCAGTTGCACCTTCTTTCTCCTTCTAGGATTCCAGAAGTACTCAGGGTTGTTTTTTCCTTTGTAACTGGCTGAAGTTATTAAATTCTCTCAGAAGACAGTGGTGCCAGTCTTCAGGCCTTATTACTTCAGTTGTTTCCATTGCTGCCAATGGACACTGGCTGCTTAATAATTAAGAAAAAGTTCCCCTTTTTTTATTGACCATTCTCTTATCTCAACTAGTTCAAACTGAGCTTGTCTTTATGTGGACATGGGGGAAAGAGCATCTCTCCAAAAAAACTTTCCAACTATTTCATTCAATTCCCAAACAAAGAAGACAGGGCTTCTCTCAGTATATTTTAAAACTTCTAGTTTGCTTAATTAGTTAACCTAACTTACTCTTTAGATTTTTAACATTGCTTTTATTAGGAACTTGGCCAGAGTGCCTTCAGAGACTGAACCTCAGGGTTGTGAATGACAGACAAATTAAAAATCATTCTATTCAGCCATAGTGCCAAAGCTTGATATTCTTCAAAGAGTGATATTCAGAGTGATATTCTTCCATCTCACTTTAAACAGGTAACTACTTAATCCAGAAGTAAAAGGTAGGTCAAAGCATCCTATCTTTTTATTATCACTGCCATTTCCAAATCAGAAATCTTAGTCCTGAGAGATAAAAGCCAAGCTGGTTTGACCACTTTTGCATGTGGTACAGTAAGCCAATTTTTGAGTATCTATAAATTCCAAAAGTCAACACATGGACACAATTCATGCCTGAAATCTTGCGGTGGATATCCACAACATGTCATCACTATGGACTCTCACTCTAGCTAAAAAGTTAAATGCAATCAGAATGTATATGTAAATAGAAATTTCCTCCTATTTGTCCTTTAAGTTTATATTAACAATTCAAAATTGGGATTATGACAAGTCGTATATTATCACCCTACTTATTTGGCTTATATGTAGAGAACATCATACAACAGGACAGGCTGGATGAATCACAGAGTGAAATTAAGATTGCCGGGAGAAATAACAACCTCAGATGTACAGATGATACCAGTTTGATGGCAAAAAGTGAAGACAAACTAAAGAGCTTCTTGATGAGGGTGAAAGACAATAGTGAAAAAACTGGCTTAAAACTCAACATTCAGAAAATGAAGATCATGGCATCTAGTCCCATCATTTCATGGCAAATAGAGGGAGAAAAAGGGGAAGCAGTGGCAGCTTTTATTTTCTTGGGCTCCAAAATCACTGCAGACAGGGACTGCAGCCATGAAATTAAAAGACACGTGCCCCTTAAGGAAAGCTATGACAACCCTAGACAATATATTAAAAAGTAGAGACATCACTTGTTCGACAAAGGCCCATATATTCAAAGCTATGCTTTTGCCAGTAGTCATGTACAAATGTGAGAGTAAGACCATAAAGAAGGCTGAGCGCTGAAGAATTGATGGCTTTGAACTGTGGCGCTGGAGAAGACTCTTGTGAGTCCCTTGGACTGCAAGGTGATCAAACCAGTTAACCCTAAAGGAAATCAACCCTGAATATTCACTGGAAGGACTGGTGCTGAAGCTGAAGCTCCAATACTTTGGCCACCTGCTGTGAAGAGCTGACTTATGGGGAAAGACTCTTATGCTGAGTAAGACGGAAGGCAAAAGGAAAAGGAGAAGGGGGAGGCAGAGAATGATATGGTTAGATAGCATTACTGGCTCCATGGACATGAATTTGAGCAAACTCCAGGAGATAGTGTAGGATAGAGGAGCCTGGTGCACTTCAGTCCATGGGGTCACAAAGAGTTGGACATAACTTAGTGATTGAATAACAACCACGGCATGATTCTCAAACATCTGTTTCCAGATAATGTCCCATAAAACTGACACAAATCAGATGTCCAACCCATACTATTCAGCATTCATTGTTACCTTTCTCATATCAACTGTTGTCATGTAGAAACTAGATTTATTTATTGCTGAAAACCTAAAGAAGTTTCTCCAAATTTAGTAAAACATCTTCATAGAAAAGAAGCTCATTGTATTACCCTCTGAAAATAAATGACTCTGCCAAGCCTGGGAATCCTGATCACTGTTTGTTGTGCCAACTTTCTAGAGGCACCACCAGCTCCTCCATTTCTGAGGATGAGATGATCATTCTCAAAAGATTCCCAGAGTTGGGACTGAATTCTTACTACATGTGGGACTGTCAATATCCATATCCATTCTGTTGTGGAGGAAATACCCATTTTCCTTTTTCCATCATCCCTCTTCCCATTCCCCTCCCCTCAAAATTCACTCTAGATCTCAGGCTTTTGCAAAATAAAATCAAAGAAAGATACTGTTTCTTATTATTTTTAGCTTTTTGTCTTCAAAATACAAACACCCCTGCCCCAAATGAGACAAACCCAGGGCATTGGATGCCTTTCTGAAACAAGGAAAAGAAAATATCATGAGAACAAATTAGAATTATTTTCTAAAAACATTGTTGTAATGCAGATCTTCTTAGGAAATCTTCTGTTCACTCAAAGTAAATTTAGTCTAGATCTCAGTGTCCATCACAGGGCCAAAGCATATTCATGTATATCTCAGGTATCAAATTCTGTTTAGAATTTTCACCCTTGTGACATTTATTTCCTGAAATAAAGCAGCACTTGGATACACATGTGAAGTTCTTTTGAGTATTCACAAAGGCAGAGAAATTTCCTTATAAAGGCAAAATTTTCTTGAAAAGAAAAATTTCCCCTCCCCAGAAATAAACTGATCCATACAAGGAGGCCAGATTGTGTAGAATTTTCTCCATAGTTATATAAAAACTCTATTCTACCTCTTATTAATACCAGTCTTGGGTTTAAAGACAATTTTATGAGGATTTACTTTTTACTATATTGTGGTATTTTCCTTCAAGAGAAAATTCTAGTTTTGTCCCTTGTCAACCAGGACAGGTAGGATCACATTTGTACTATTAAAAGTAGGACATATGAGAGATGGGTTTGACAATTACAGTATTTGTAAATTATGTACACAGTGGATCTAGCACAGTGCATCTATCATCTCATGACATCATAACAATACATTAACATAGGATTGTTACTTCCACTTACAGATGAGGAAACTAAACTCATTGAACTGCTGGGACACGAGTGAAGCAGCAACCCCTATAAATGGCAGAACTGGCATTTGAATCTGGATTAATTACATAATCCATAGTTTCCACCACAGGTAGTGTCTATGTCTTTATTGTTATCTTCTAGCATAGGCTTGTGGGCTAGCTAAAGAAGGAATCATGTGTTTGTATTCTCATTTCATGCTTTCCTCCTATTAGTTTTATAAGATATTCAGACTTGTAAGACTACAGGGAAATGAATTCAAATGATTTATATATAAAGATGTATCTAAAGGTGAAAAAACAGTTGGAGAAATACTATTTCCTATTTCTTCTCTCTTTCAAATGAATTCTAAGGTAGGCTGCTACCATTAAGTTTATTATGTATAAAAGATGATTTAAATAAAGGGAAAATTATCAAACTGAAGCAATATGATCAGAAGCATCTTTGGTGATTCATTGTGATTTTTATATCATCTTTTTCTTTCTCAAAATTGACTATAAAATTTTATATTATTTTATATATTTTAACTGATGATTAAATGGTGGCTCAGAGGTTAAAGCGTCTGCCTGCAATGCGGGAAACCTGGGTTCGATCCCTGGGTTGGGAAGATCCCCTGGAGAAGGAAATGGCAACCCACTCCAGTATTCCTGCCTGGAGAATCCCAGGGACGGAGGAGCCTGGTGGGCTACAGTCCACGGGGTCGCAAAGAGTTGGACATGACTGAGCAATTTCACTTACTTACTTAAGTGTTTTAACTGATTACTAAATCAATATTTAGTGAAAGTACTTTTGTAAACAAACTATCTAAATGTTTTGTATACAAAATATGGCTCTGCCATTTAATTAGGTTTGAGAGGAATACAATGAAGGGGCTCATTCTTTTTGTTAAGATATTTAGTAGTGGACTAATATAAACACTTAAAAATATTGTGTTTTAGGAAACAACGGAGTAACACTTTATCACTGTCTCGGATAGAGGAGAGAAAAATGAAATGAATAACCTTTTCATGATCAATACCTTTGCAAAATACTAATTTTCTTCAAATGCCATAAATCATGTAAATGGAATGCATTATATTGTTGCTTTGTATCATTCATCTACTTAATTCTATAGTCGTTTTTTCATGAGTGAATTATTTTAGTTTATCCATGATTTATCTCTCACATATATTCAATAGGACAAAAAAGTTTCCATCAACTAGAACATATTAATTACTTCCATTTAGCAACAAATTTAGACCATACCAACAGTCAAAGCAAAAAATGGGAAAGCACTGTTACATAATCTGGGAGGTACTCAGAAAGAATTGTTTGTAGAGACATTCATGTTTACTACCGTTAAAACATGAGACAAATTAATGATTCAAAGTTTAGATAAGATCTATATCATTTCAACCTCACAACGTTCTTTAAGGAATTATTTCACTTCATTAACAGTGAAATTTATTTGGAAATATACTTATGATATAATAAGACACAGAGATAACTTACAACATACGAAATAAATGATGGCAAGTCTCTCAATGAAATAATTTTCTAGACTTCAACAAGTCTTGAAATTCGCCTAACTCTACACTGAAGATTCTGACAAGAGACTAAATTACAATTTCTGTAATTTTATTTATAAAGCAAAAAATGTTCCTTGAAAGTAGACCTAGAGAGAGAAAACTGATATAAAGTATATGCCAAACAATTCTACAGCTTTAAAAGTAGTAAATAAATACACACAAAAGTGAGTTGCAGTATATATATGTGTGTGTTTGTGTGTGTGTGTATATATATATGTATTTTTTCCCTCATGAAGAAACTTAAAATGGTCCCACAATGTGACAAAGAATCTGGAACAATCTGGTGATGATTTTGCTTGGAGATACTTTAAGAGCATGTGAAAATTTGTGTCTGAAAATGAATGTTGATTAAAACATGTACATCAATAAGTAGGTGCTATCATGTATCAATATCAATGAAAATGATGAAAGAAACCACCATACATCTAATTGTCTCAATGACCCAGGTAAATGTACAGAGCTAGATAATATAACTTGCAGTCTCAATCCTACAGCCATTCAGAAATCTTTGTTTTCTTTTTTTTCCTCTAAAAGCTACACTGAAAAGAAACACCTAAAAACTGAACTTAGTTTTATGGGATATTGCATTCTACGTGATTCTTCACCATTGTGGAGGTAGTCTGACCACAATTTTAGTGTAGCTTGGGGCACAATCACTACCCAAAGAGATGTAAAACAAACAATCCCAACTGTTCAATGAGCTATGAAAATCAATGAGGCAAAAATACTTATTTTAGCTCTAAATTGATTTATCCTGCCAATCAATTCCTATTTGGTTCCTCATTGTTAGTCATTTTGTTTATGTACTATTTCATTAATTTGTCACTTTTTTACATGAGTGCTCCAAAGGTCACGACTTGACTTTCTGAAAAGCTATTATTTTATTTTGAAAGCTTTTGCAAAAATCTTTGAAAATTACATTATTCACAAGAACAAAAAAGATAATCATAGATAATTACAATTAAAATCTAAATTGCAAGATTTATGGAAGCCATTTGTTAAGTACTGGTTTAAAAAGAATTAGAGTGAATAATTTAGATTTAGCTCTGCTTTGATTAAAATGAGATTAAATAGCAAAATCTCAGAAATGGATGGCTTAGAATTGAACAGGGCATTCACTGATGATCTACTTATTCATATTTAAAAAGTTGACTATGCTAACTTCTGAAGAAAAAAATTACTTAATAATAAAGATGTCTAATTTTAGATGACTTTAACCACCATTGAAGAAATCAAAAACTATTTTGAATATTAGCAAACAAATTTACAGTTTTTCTATGTTGTTCAAAATTTCTTAATTATGAGGCAGATAAAATGTGATATTACTTAGGTTGGGAGAACATATTTTCCCTACATTTTAGCACAACTAAGTAATCAGGGAAACTATATCTACTTATAAAAATAAGATAAGGATGGCATAATGATAGTTTTACTTTGAAATTAAGCAGATGTTTCTTAAATAAAGCATATTGAAGATTCCTCTTAAGTTAATCAGTAAGTAATTTGGTAATAATATCATATTATTCCATGCCAATGTTATCATGCATCTCCTTTCGATTTTCATTGCATGATTTGTGCACACATACATAATTTTAATAGTCTAATTTGTAGTCATTAATAGTTATTTGTAATGATGTACTCTGCCTGAGAAAGGTTTATAGGAGCCCTTATATGTCCAACTTTTCCATTTCCAGTTGCCCATGAAATTTGGCAACACTGAATCAGGATGGAAGCTCTATGACCTCTGGTAGTGACTGAGGTTGTTACTTCTTCTGGCAGGCAGAAAAGAATCAATAGAAATAAACTATACGACAAATGTGTTTATATTTCAAAATGTAAAATTTCAAAACACAAAACATTTATGAAGTTAATATTTTGGGAAAATTAGCTTTCCAGTAAGAAAACATGAAAAGCTATTTAACATCACCAGCCATTAGAGGAATGCCAATTAAAACCATGGTGGTTATATTACTATAAACCTAACAGAATGGCTTGATGCTTTTGAACTGTGGTGTTGAAGAAGACTCTTGAGAGTCCCTTGGACTGTAAGGAGATCCAACCAGTCCATCCTAAAGGAGATCAGTCCTGGGTGTTCATTGGAAGGACTGATGCTGAAGCTGAAATTCCAATACTTTGGCCACCTCATGCAAAGAGTTGACTCATTGGAAAAGACCCTGATGCTGGGAGGGATTGGGGGTAGGAGGAGAAGGGGACGACAGAGAACGAGATGGTTGAATGGCATCACCAACTCGATGGACATGAGTTTGAGTAAACTCCGGGGGTTGGTGATGGACAGGTAGGCCTGGCATGCTGTGATTCATGGGGCCGCAAAGAGTTGGACACGACTGAGAGACTGAACTGAACTGAACTGAACAGAATGGTTAAAATAAAATAAATAAAAAAATCAACACCAAATGTTAGTAAAAATTGGAGAAACCAAGTCACTCATATTAAATGGTCAGTTACTCTGAAAGATTTGTCAATTCCTTAAAACAATAAATATTCAATTGTAAAACCCAACAATTGTACTCAGAGTATTTATCTCAGAGAAATTAAAAATTTTGACCACACAAACACCTGTGCACAAGTATTTGCAACAGCTTAGTTTGTAATAGCCCCACATTGTACTCAGTCCTGATTTCCTTCAACAGTAAAATATTAAACTGTGGTACAAACATACCACAAAAATAACTTATCAGTAAAGAGGAAGGAATTATTAATATACACAACTAGTTGAATGAATCTCAAGAGATACTGTTGAATGGGGGAAAAAGCCAATTACAAAAGGTTTACTTATAATATATATCAGTTTTGAAATGACAAAATATAGAAATGAAAGACAGATTAGTGATTGCCAAACTTTGGTCCTGGGAATTGATGGGAAAGACATGGATGTGTGTATAAAAGGGATTCTTTCTCAGAATACTGATCATGATAGTAGATACAAAAACCCAGACACGGGAGAAATTGTATGGGATTTAATACAGATACACACCCAAGCATATGTGTAATAATAGGAAAATCTGAATAAGATGGAGGAGTGTATAGATATCAATATCCTGGTAGTGAGATTATAAGAGAATTTTGCCAAATGTTACCACAAGAGTAAAATGTGTAAAGTGTAAACAGTATGTGGCAAAAAACATCAAATGGAACATAGACTTCTCTCAACTCAATAATAAGAAAAGGAATAACACAAATGGGCAAAAGATTTTCATAATGATCACAGAAGACATGTGAAAGACCAAAAAGGCTTAGGAAAATCTTCTAAACATCATCAGCCATTGACGAAATGAAATTAAAAACAGACAAGTTACCCCTGCACACCTATTGGCAAAAAGTAAAAGTAATGATCATATCAAATGTTGGTGAGGATGTGGAGGAACTAGAATTTTCATACAATGTTGGTGGGGATGTAAAATAATATAGCTCTTCATAAAAGTGCAGGTTATGGAAAAGATAAACATATGCATAAAATCTCCCAGCCATTTCATGCCAAGGAAAGCATATCTCCACAATTGCATACAAATGTCTAGCTTCTTTGTTCATGATAGTTCCAAAGTGGAAACAATACAACCTTCCATGAACAGCTGCTGTTGTTTATTTGCTAAGTCATGTCCGACTCTTTTGCTACCCCATAGACTGTAGCCTGCCAGGCTTCTCTGTCCATGGGATTTCCCAGGAAAGAATACTGGAGTGGGACTAGCAAGAACACTTCTCCAGAGGACCTTCCTAACCCAGGGATCCAACCCCAGTCTCCTGCTTGGCAGGAAATTTCTTTACCACTGAGCCACTTGGGAAGCCCATCTATGAACAGGTGAATGGATAAAAAAGTTATAGTACTTTCATAAAATGGAATATTACTCAGAAATAAAAGTAATGAGCTACTGATAAACACAAAGTATGTATGAATATCAAAAACAATTATATTGAATGAGTAGAGACAGGCAAATATTAATTCTGTAGGATTATATATTTGGTAAACTTATGAAAAAACATAGCTATTCTATAAAGATAGAAAGTAAATAATTTGGTTGCCTCTGGATGGGGTTGGGGTATCAGGGAAAGGCCTGGCAGAAAGATTATAAACAGGCAGGAAGAAACTTTTAGAAATGATGGAAATATTCATTTTCTCAATGACAGTGATGGTTTTGAGTGTACACGAAATTTATTATATCATGTAATTAAATCATATGCAGCTTTTTGTATGCTGGTTTTACCTCAAGAAGATTATTAGTCTGAGATGGTCCCTAAAATAAGTCATGTGGGGAAAAATAGGTCAGCTCCTGTGTGAGAGTAAACAAAATCTTATCCCCTCTTGGGATCTTTCAGAGGTGTGGTAAAACATGTTTTTAAGACAGTGAAGTTAGGCAGGGTTTAGTAAACTTATAATGAAAGTTACCATAGGTTTGTTGCATAAGACTTAATTTTTGATAATATCACAATATAGTTAACACTCAAACAGGAGTTACAAACCTCACCAACTTCTTCACTGAAAGCTGTCTTGGTGAAGGGGATTGTGTAATTCAATTAAGCTATGAGCCAGGCTATGCAGGACCACCCAAGACAGACAGTCCACTGGAGAAGGGAATGGCAACCCACTCCAGAATTCTTGCCTCTAGAATCCCATGAACATTATGAAAAGGCAAAAAGATAAGACAATGAAAGATGAGCCCCCCAGTTTGGAAGGTGTCCAATATGCTACTGAGAAAAAGCAGAGGGCAATTACTAATAGCTACAGAAAGAATGAAACAGCAAGGCCAAAAGGAGAAATGATGCTCGGTTGTGGACGTGTCTGATGATGAAAGTAAAGTCTGATGCTGTAAGAACAAATTGTATAGGCATCTGCAATGTTAGGTCCATGAAACAAGGTATTTTGGATATAGTCAAGCAGGTTTCCCTGGTGTCTCATGTGGTAAAAAATCTGCCTGCAATGCGGGAGAACTGGGTTCAACCCCTAGGTTAGGAAGATCTCCTGGAGAAGGGAACAACTACCCACTCCAGTATTCTGGCCTGGAGAATTCCATGGACAGAGGAACCTGGCAGGCTATAGTCTATGGGGTCACAAAGAATTGGATTTGACTGAGCGACTTTCACTTAAAGCGGGAGATGGCCAGATTAAACATCTACATCTTGTTTGCTTTTCAGGGGCTAAGTAATGTCCTACTGTTTGAGACCTCACAGACTGCAACACACCAGGCTCCTACATCCTTCACTATCTCCAGGAGTTTGCTCAAATTCCTGTCCATTGAGTCACTGATGCTATCTAAGCATCTCATTCTCTGCTGCCCCCTTTTATTTTTGTCTTCACTCTTTCCCAGCATCAGGGTTTTTTCCAATGAGTCAGTTCTTTATAGCAGGTGGCCAAATAGTCCCATCAAGATTTTAGGAATCAGTGAACTAAAATGAACAGCAATTGGTGAATTTAAGTCAGACGACAATTGTATCTACTTCTATGGGCAAGAATTCCTTAGATGAAATGAAGTAGCTCTCAACCAACAAAAGAGTCTGAAATGCAGTAGTTGGGTGCAATCTCAAAAACAACACAATAATCTCAATTTGTTTCCAAGGCAAGTCCTTCAACATCACAGTAAACCAAATCGATACCCCAAAATTGATGCCAAAGAAGTTAAGGTGACTGTATTTATAAAGACCTACAGTATCTTCTAGATCTAACATCAAAAATAAGATGCTCTTTTCACAAGAGGGGATTGGAATGCAAAAGTAGGAAGTAAAGAGATACCCAGACTAGCAGGCAAGTTTGGTTTAGGAGTATGAAAGGAGGCAGGGCAAAGGAAACAGTTTTGTCAAGAGAAAACACTGGTCAAAGCAAACATCCTCTTCCAAAAACACGAGATGACTCTCTGCATGGACATCGCCAAATGGTCAATTCTGAAATCAGATTGATTAAGTTCTTTGCAGTCAAAGAGGGAAAAACCTCTATATAGTCAGCAAAAACAAGACCTGGAGCTGACTGTAGAGCAGATCATGAGTTCCATATTACAAAAGAAAAAGGAAAGCGAAAGTCTCTCAGTTGTGTCTGACTCTTTGGGACCCCATGGACTGTAGAGTCCATGGAATTCTCCAGGTCAGAATACTGGAATAGGTAGCCTTTCTCTTCTCCAGGGGATCTTCCTAACTCAGGGATCGAACCCAGGTCTCCCACATTGCAGGCAGATTCTTTACCAGCTGAGTCACAAGGGAAGCCCAAGAATACTGGAGTGGGTAGCCTATCCCTTCAGAGGATCTTCCTGACCCAGGAATCAAACCGTGGTCTCCTGCATTGCAGGTGGATTCTTTACCAACTGAGCTATGAGGGAAGTCCCTTATTCCAAAACTTAGGCTTAAAATAAGAAAGTAGGGAAAACCACTAGGCTATTCAGGTATAGCCTAAATCAAATCCCTTACAGTGGAGGTGACAAATAGATTCAAGGGATTAGATCTAGTAGATGGAGGGCCTGAAGAACAATAGATGAAAGTTCATAACACTGTAAAGGAAGCAGTGAGCAGAAACATCCCAAATAAAAATAAATGCAAGAGGCAAAGTGGTTGTTTGAGGAAGCTTTGCAAATAGTGAAGGAAACAAGAGAAATGAAAGACAAGGGAGAAAGGGAAAGATATACCCAACTGAATGCAGAATTCCAGAGAACAGCAAGGGGAGATAAGAAGGCCTTTTAAAGTGAACAATGCAAAGACATAGAGGAAAACAATAGAATAGGAAAGACTAGAGATATCTTCAAGAAAACTGGAGATATCAAGGTAACATTTCATGCAAGAATGGGCATGATAAAGACCAGAAATGATAAGAACCTAAAGAAGCAGAAGATATTAAGAAGAGGTGGCAAGAATACATAGTAGAACTGCAAAAAAAAAAAGTTTTAATGACCCAGATGTCCACTATGATGTGGTCAGTCATCTAGAGCCTGACATCTTGGAGTGTGAAGTCAAGTGGACCTTAGGAAGCATTGTCATGAACAAAGCTAGTGGAGGTGACAGAATTTGAGCTGAGCTCTTTAAAATCCAAAAGAGCCAGAGTTAGTTGCTCAGTCAAGTCTGACTCTTTGCAACCCCATGCACTGTATCCTGTCAGACTCCTCTGTCCATGGAATTCTCCAGGCAAGAATACTGGAGGGGGGTGCCATTTCCTTCTCCAGGGGATCTTCCCAACCTAGGGATTAAACCTGGGCTGCCAGCATTGCAGGCAGATTCTTTACCATCTGAGCCACGAGGGAAGCCCCCAAAAGTGTTGCACTCAATAAGTCATCTAGAAGTAAACTATCAATAGGTAAAAGCAAATTTAAAAGTTGAAATCACAGATTCCCAATCAAAACAGTGTCAGAAAGTATAATTTGAAAAGAAAAAAATCTTATCTCCCTCTAGTGAAACCACATGTGATTGGTTGCAACTCTGCATTGTTGGGAAGACAGCACTCAACAGGACACTCACATTTCTGTCTATCTTGTCAGCAGAGGCCTTGATGTCCCTTAGCTACAGATTACTTTTCCAAAGAAGTTCATAAAGCAAACAGCCTTGGGAGAAAGAGTTTTTATTGCTACAGAGGGTGGGTTTGTTTACTGTTTGATAGAATAAAGGTATTTTCTTGCAGAGCAAAGGTTCAGCAGGCTTGCTTGCATTCCATTGTAAAGGCTGGAATTACTAATTTGGGGTTTCAGCTACTGCAACACAAGTCAATTTTGTGCACCCAATTCATCCAGACCCACCAGGGACTTGCGGGCCGAGGGACAGTGACTGGCATGAACCTGAGGGTCCTACTTCTGCTGTAAGTAAATTTTGTCTCTGATCCAGCAGTCTCCTGTTTCTTGTCAGCTTGAATGAAATTGTTCATTAGTTTCAATAGACTGTTGATTTGTTAGCTTGCAAATAGGGTAAAATTCAGACCATTTGCAATTCTTGACATGCCTAATATGGGATAATGACATTAAAATCTTGTCCACATTGATGTGGATATGGACGGGGATCCAATCTGCTGATTAAAAAGAGCAAACTTAGCAAAAGGCAATGACTATAATCTAGGGTTTATAGTCATTGTTCCTTATTCCAAGATAAAAAAAAAAAACAGAAAAGATATATACATGCATATATGATATATAGTGTGTTATTCACTCAGTCATGTCCAACTCTTTGCAATTTCATGGACTGCAGCCTGCTAGGCTCCTCTGTTCATGAAATTCTTCAGGAAAGAATACTGAAGTGGGTTTCCGTTCCTTTCTCAAGGGGAATTGTCCCGTCTCAGGGATCCAATCTGGGTCTCCAGCATTGCAGGCAGATTCTTGACCATTTGAGCCACCAGGGAAGCCCTATATAATGTATAGGGCTTAAAGATTAAATAACATTTCTGAAAAATATATAACTTCCAGAAAATTCTAAAAAAATTATTTTCAAAATTTTTGTTCTAGATAATATATAGATACCTTGCACGTACAAATAATTTAAATATTTTACTCCCATGCATGCATTCACACTTATTACATAATTAATAAAAGCTAACTGAAGGTGTTTTTCAAAAATAGAGACTTCATTACATAATAGGACAGAGTAGGAGATATTGCTACAGTTCTAGCTTAAAATGTCAATTTGTTAGACATATCCATCACTTTCTAGAACTTTATATACTAGAGTGCCTTGGACCACAAGGAGATCAAACCAGTCAATTCTAAAGGAAATCAACCCTGAATATTCATTGGAAGGACTGATGCTGAAGCTGAAGCAACAATATTTTGGCTACCTGATGTGAAAAACCACTCACTGGAAAAGACCCTGATTCTGGGAAAGATTAAGGGCAGGAGGAGACAAGGGTGACAGAAATAAGATGGTTGGATGGCATCACTGATTCAATGGACATGAGTTTGAGCAAACTCTGGGAGATACTGAAGGGCAGGGAAGCCTGGAGTGCTGCAGTCCATGGGGTCTCAAACTTAGCAGATGAGCAACATCAACTGAGAAACAGCCTTATAATTCACTAGTATTTAGCAGATATTGCATAAAACATAGTATTGCCCTATATGATGAAAGCATCTGTTTTCCCCTAAATTCCAATGAGAAAATGATATTTCAAGCATTAGCATTTCAGCCATCACTGCAGGTAAGGCAGAATAACCTTACAATAGGATGATGAGATTAGATAGTTCAGAGATTACCAAGTGAAACTGAAGGCCAGTAACCACAGAATAACATGCAGGAAAGCACAGACAAAAAAATTCTGGTTATTTCTTATGAAGGAATTATATAACTTCTTCCTATTCTGGCTATTTCATTTGATTGAGGATTTCAGATTTACTTTTAGGTGTTTTCTAATTCTGATTCTGGTTGTAATTTAACCAATACTACCCTTTCCTCAGGTTAACATTACTTTTGCCAAATAAAATTTATGATCTCAAACAACTTGGTCAGTTCTATTCTATACACACTTCTACTATACTGGAGTTACTCACATTAAAAAGGTGTCACACCACAGTATAGTTTTATGTTAATTTTAAAGTAGACAATGAAGTCCTTGAAGTCAAAGAGCAAGTCTTGTAAATACATTGTTTATATACCTTGCTTTACCAGAGATTTATTTTTTAACTGTCTCTTCAACATCCTGTATATAAAAAATGGTCCTAGTATGGATAATAAATTATATGGCTCCTCCATTTATAAATACTATACACCTAACAACCACCAGACAGCTTGGTAAATGTGATCACTCAATGATTCATGGAATTAATAAATTAATAAAAAAGTAAGTCAATGAATGAACTGACTCAAGTTATCCTTAATTTTGTTTTTTTAAAAGATATTTTGAAGTATACTTTTTGAAAAACTTGACCAATTACCTTGCATCCACAATAGAAAAGAAAGGAGTGACAGACTAAACTATATTTTGTTAGAACTTGCTAACATTTTCATAGATTACTTGTGAGAAAACTACTTCTGCCATTTACATGGAAAGTTATCTGTTTTTCTGTTTCCTTGTTACTCTGCCTTTCTTTCTCTTTTTTCCCTCTCTGTCTCTCTTTGATTCTTTTTAGTGACTTGTTATTTTTCATAATTCTTCATGGTATCAGTGCAGACAAGACTTAAAAGATCTCTATGCAGTGCTTCTGTTAAGTATAAAAATATTTCATTTATAGCTCTCAGTACTTCTTATCTATTTCTTTTTGAAGAATTTAATCATGAATTATACATACCAGTACAGCATGAAATATTCAAGTCATGTTCTTACATTTCAGTTCAGCCTACAAAACAAAGAAAGACTAGTTTAAACATAGAAAAGAGAGAGTCTTGTATAGCAATATGACAGTACAATTTAATAGCATTATTCCCATAGCAGAGCCCAGATGAAAAGTCTAGCATAAATAGATTTCATAACTCAGTACAACTCATATATGTCAGTCAGTTAACTGAAACAGAGACACAGCTTTAAGCATTTAAAATTAGAAGTAATTTTCAAAAGTCAGAAAGAAACGGTCTTACTGCAAAAGTGAATTATCATTATACAAAGCCACAATTAGGCTTATTTTATGAAACTTGGGAAATTCATATAGTTTTAGGCCAATATCTGGTTTTTGAATAGTAACAGAAGATGTTCCTATCAATTTGAATAAGTGATTGATTGTTCGGTTTGATTCTTTACAATTAGAAGTCTCCTATAATATATCTTCCTAAATCTAAAAAGAGTAAAGTCTTCTCCATTTACTGAAGAATTCTGTTATATCCATCCAAGAAGCGTGCATGGGCTGAGACCTGACAGTGGGTCCATGTTACTATTGGCAAGCTCTTCCTTAGGGAAAACTCAACGCAATTGTATTTTATTTAGAAAACTTGCTTCTCAGACCACCAATCTTCATTTCTTCCTTTGCAAACCAATGAATGCAGGATTTGTCTTTTCTTTTTTTTAATTCAACAACTCAGAGCCAGTGCTTTTTATTCACCAATGAAAATGACTTTTCCTACTTACTTGATGTACAGAAATAATTTGCTGTTGTTCAGTTGCTCAGTTGTGTCCGACTCTTTGCAACACCATGGACTGCAGCACGCCAAGCTTCCCTGTCCTTCACCACTTTCTGGAGCTTGCTCAAACTCATGTCCATTAGGTCAGTGATGCCATCCAACCATCTCATCCTCTGTCATCCCCTCTTCCTCCTGCCTTCAATCTTTCTCAGCATCATGGTCTTTTCTAATGAGTTTGATCTTCGCATCAGGTGACCAAAGTATTGGAGCTTCAGTTTTAGCGTCAGTCCTTCCAATGAATATTCAGGATTGATTTATTTTAGGATTGACTGGTTTGATCTCCTTGCAGTCCAAGGGACTCTCAAGACTCTCAAGAGTCTTCCCCAACCCCACAGTTCAAAAGCATTAATTCTTTAGCCCTCAGCTTTATTTAATGGTCCAACTCTCACATCCGTACATGACTACTGGGAAAACCATGCATTCTAACTAATAATATATCACTGATTCTATGCTTGAGCTTATGTTTATTACTTTTATATAGATTTTTTATTAGTCAATGTTTTCTAGAGATACATAACCAATAGTATAGATATTTATTTATTATAAAAATTATCTCACAGGATTATTGAGTCATGGAAGTCCATGATGTGCCACTTGTAAACTGGAGAATGAGGAAAACCTATGGTATAATTCAGTCTGAATCCACAGATTTGAAAACAAGGTGAACTCATGGTGAAAGTTCAAGTCCAAAAGTCCTAGAATTGGGGGTTGGATTGTATTGGACCTGATCTGCCTTCGAAGGCCTTGGACTAGGAGCACTGATATGTAAGGGCTAGAGAAGGTGTGTCAGGAATTCTCTGGCCCTTATTAATTCCTGAATATTCAGGAATTAAGAGGAGAGGCACGCCTTTCCCGTGCCTCTGAGGAATCCAGGCATTTCCTTTGCTAGTTTCTCATTATGGTGATAAGTACCCTCTTCTCTCTTTAATAGGGATCGCCTTGTGTTTTGTAAGTCTGGAATTTTAATCTTTATCTTTGCTGAAGATAACTACCTTGTAAGACAGTATATATGCCCACACCGTGTTGATTAAAACACCTTTGCTCCATCAGAGCTTTAGTCCCCATGTCTTTCTTTCTTTCTCTTGCCCTCTTTCTCTTTATCTCTCTATTTCTGGCTGATTCCCTGGAGCGTGAAAGCCGGCTGCGTAACCCAGGGAATACTAGCCTCTTTCCTTCTTTCACTCTCTCATGGTCGACTCCAGACCACCGGGTTCCAGTCCAATAAAGGACCAACAGAGATGTATGTCTCAGCTTATGAAAAGGCACAGACTTGTCCTTCCTCTGACTTTTTGTCTATCCAGGCCCTCAAAAGTTCGGGGTGAAGTTCATGTGCATTAGTGTGTTGAGGGTGACCTCCTTAGTCTGACAATTCAATTGTTAATCTCTTCTGAAAAAGCCTCAGGGACATAATCAGAAATAATGATTGACCAGCTATATGGGCATCCTCTAGCCCAGTCAGGTCTGCACATAAATCAGCCATCACAGATGACTTATTTAAAAATCCTAACAAATTTATTCCTTAAGGCTTATTATTCTCTGTGCCAAAAATGGTGAAACCAAGGCATAGTGTGTTCAATATTTTAAGGTCACATGGACCCAAGTTGTAGACTTTGGATTTTAAACAGGACATTTGAAGCCATAGTTGGTTCTTTGACACCTCCTTCAGTAGCTGACTACCAAGCCTATTCCCAGAGACATTGTAAAACATGAACATTCTGCTCTATTTAAAATAAGTGGGGGGAGAAAAACATCAAAATAACAACTTTAAAACACATAGTGATAAAATATATTTTCTGAACAAGATAACACAATAATCAGCATACTAAATGTAAAATGCAATGAATACTTCAAATACTTTACAATTTACTATTTTTAAAAATTTCTTTTCTACTTTTTTAGAGTAATTAAATATTAATTATTACTCAGCTCACCCTCTATTCCCCATGTCATGCACTCTTTTATATTAATCATAAGAGTTACTTTACAAATTCAATAGGTATTCTTGACAAACTACATTCTAATTTAGATCAGATCTCTTAGTACTCAAATAATGGTCTTAAAACTCTTTAGAGTATTTTCCTATGTTTCCAAATTTTGAAATTTTGCTATCATATTTTAATTATATATATATTTAAACCAAATTGTGATAATGCTAATAAGTAGAATCAACTATGAATCTGCTTAACTGATTTTTTTCTTATAGTCCCATTTCCTAGCACGGCTAGTAAATTTTGAATAAATATTAGACATTCTGTTTCATCAATGTTCCATCAGCCTGAACCCCTGAATGAAGAGAACAGAAGCCAATCTGCAACATTATGTAATGTGATAGAGAAATAAATACCTGTTTTTGTAAGCTGCTGGAATTTTAGCATTATTTTCACTGCTACATAACTTGTATAAACTATCCAATATAGAAGTTAATACCAAGAGTGAGTTGTTGCTGTAACAAAAATTAAAATATGTGGCACTATTTTGGGGGTTAGGCAGAAAGTCTAAGGAAACTGTTAATGAAAGTCAAAAATATCTAGCCATATTATAGAGTGTAAAAAATATGTTAAAATTGTAACATGTGATCATTTGGAATGTCTAAGGTGTATTCACTAAACTTTCACTTTAAAGAAGTTAAAAATGAAAAGGTGGGTTATATGCTATTTCTTGCATTTGATAGGCTATTAAAGTAATTTTATACCCCCCAAAAAAGAACTGGCTCATTGGCTCATATTTTTTAAGCAGAGATGAAAAGGAATAACACATTTTAAGAAACTTTTATGATTTAAGTATTTTTTATCTCCAGTTGATAAAAAAATAAAATTAAGAATGCTCTGAGTGACATGGGTGAATTAAAGCTTAGTTTAGTGCCAAGCATTAGGTCAAGAAAAGAGCCACCATTCCATTATAAAAATCCTCAGTGGATTTACACAGCAATGAGTGAATCATTTCAGCTGGGTAAATGGTTAAGTAAAAAGATGATATAATACTAAAAAGACTAAATAATGCTAAAAGTATTGCTCTCCCTTGAAATCCTAACAGGCTCAAAGCATGTGCAATTTATTCTGGAACTAGAAAAGTATAGAACTGAATCAGCTCTTAGCAAAGGTGTGGTTCCTTGGAAAAGAAAAAGACAAGTGAAAGTCTATCTAAGTTCTTAGGAAAGGAGATATACCGAAAAGCCCCACACTGATGTGAAGTCATCCTCAACCCCTAAATTCTACATTAGAAGGGGAGGGCTACTTATTCTCCAGGGGTTGCACATTTTATATCTTTTCTGCAATGTGGTTAAAGAAGATAATTGTAAAGAGATAACCTCCATGAAAGCAAACTGCAGAAGTTATGAAAGACAATGGATACATGGATTCTGCAGATACCTCCAAGGAGCAGGAACTTGTCCTTTCCTACGATCACTCCCAAGATAAATGGCACTTGCTTTGTGGGATTTCAGTTACTCTGGACCAAAAATGTATGTATGTTCAATTTTCCATTTTTTTTTTAAAGATTCTGGATAAATAATTCTGGAAACAATTCTGGTAAATTTTGACTCATTGTGTCTTTGAATAATACCTCTGCAACAAGATCTTCTTTAAGACTTCTCAAATTAAGAGTGTTATTTCTGTCCCTCTCATTTGACTCTCCATGTCTGTCTTTCACTCCAAATGATCTCCTCTAGCTTAGTTTTTTGCCTGCTGAATACGTCTTCTGAAGTCTTTTTGCTTCAACTATTTAATAGTTGTTTAATTTTAAAAATTGCAACTTTCCCTCTATGGTTGCTCTATTTAATTCTTTTTCATATGTCCCCTACTTTTGCCATGGTAGTTTTGTAGAGCTTTTAGTTTGTTCTTTGCACATTATTTATAATTAGACACCTGTGAAACAAATGTAGCAATATATATTACTTCAGAAATCAGTTAGGATTTTAAATACCATCCGTTATTTAGTGGAATAGTAAGATGCATTATTTTAGATTGAGAGAAAGAAAAGAGTTACATGTAGAAAGAGGGAATATAAAAGGCGTATACTAAAAATGGGGTACATACAAAAGTCAGTATCTTGAGTTCAATTAAACCACATTTTCTCATTCCCTAAATGGATGTCTGTAGCTGACTGTGAATGCAAGTTTTTAAATAATTTAATGGCATCACAGTGTTTTTTAATTGCAAACTTCTTTTTATGAGTCCTTAAGATCCTCCTATAGCTATGTATGCTAAATCACTTGAGTTGCATCCCACTCTTTGTGACCCTATGGACTGTAGACTGCCAGGCTCCTCTGTCAGTGGGACTCTGCAGGCCAGAATACCAGAGTGGGTTGCCATGCCCTACTCCAGGGGATCTTTCCAACCCAGGAATCAAACCTGCATCTCTTATGTCTCCTGCATTGGCAGTGAGTTGTTTACTACTGATGCCATCTGGGAAGCTCCCATAGTTATACTATTTCAATTTCCAGTAAAATTAATGTGTCCCAGGAGCTTTGCAGCTAGAAGAAAAAAAATAGGAAATAACTTTAAAATTGTCTTGTTTTATTGAATTTAGATATTTTCATCAGAATTATAGTTGGGTATCTTTTTTATATTTTTCATGCTTATTTGGAAGACATTTTTCTATAGAGCCTTGAAAATTATTATAATATTTGACTTTTAGTTATGACTTCACTATAGATATTATCTTAGTAGTAAGGTATCAGCCTCAACAAAGTACATTTAAAAATATTTCCCTCACTGTTATGGACGGAATGTGTTTCCCAAAATTCATATGTTGAAGCCCAAATGTGCAGTGTAATGATATGTGGAGGTGGGGCTTTTATGAGGTGATTAGGTTTAGATGCAACTCCCATGGTGGGATTAGTGTCCATATAAAAAGAGGAAGAAACCAGAGCTCTTTCTTTCACCTGTGAGGACACAGAAAGACGCAGCCATCTGAAAGCCAGGAGAAAGCCAGGAACCTGCCTTGCCTACACCTATCTTGAACCTCTCAGTCTTCTAGAACTGTCAAAAACAGTTTGCTGTCTAAGGTGGTCTATGATATTTTATTTTTGCATCCTGAGCTAAGACAGTGGCTGAAGTGGCATAAGTTTCTAGTTATACAAGTAATTTTAAATGATTTTCTTTGGATACAATGCATCATCGATTAAAAATGTAAGTTTAGCACAGATTTGCAGATAACCAGAAATTTCTGTATCTGACAGAAAATAAAAAGTTTTAAAAGCAGGATCTTTCCGATCTTCAAAGAAATGTTAAAAGCAGGGAGCCAGTAAAAAAACAACAACAAAAAAAATTACTCACTCTGTAATTATTATTAACATCTTTATGACAGAAAGTAAGATGTGAGGAAGTATTGTGTACAAAGAGAAAACAAAAAGAAAAAAAAATGCCTTTTATAATTTAGAGAACACTGTAGTGGCATTTTATCTTTTAATCCACCCCTCCTAATTCTCCTCCACTTCTTTTTAGTAATGAATTCTATTTACAATACACAAATAATTAAGAATAGTAAAATGATGGCATAGCTATGTTAGTAAAGCAATCATTTCCTACAATGTATTTATTCAGAATATCATATGCAGAATAGAGATCAAGTCTTGCTAATATCCTCTTGTCTCAGAATTATTTGAAATATACTAATTTTATCTATTATATAAATGTGACATTTATAAACTGTCAGTGCATTTAAAATAGTGTGTGCATGTGAGATAAGTTGCTTAATTTGGGTGCAACTCTTTGCCAGCCTATGGACTATAGTCCACCAGGCTCCTCTGTCCAATATATTCTCCAGGCAAGAATACTGGAGTGGGTTGGGGTGCCCTCTCGAGGGGATCTTCCCAACCTAGGGATCAAACCCACGTCTCTTCACATCTCCTGCATTGGCAGGTGGGTTCTTTACCCCTAGTGCCACCTGGGAAGCTTGCATTTAAAATAGTGGATTTGGGCAAGTATCTATCAGTATCCTATCTAACAGTTGTGAATAACTATTGGTGAGACACTTTTTCCTTGGAAAACTGAATTGCAAACAAGTGTTATATGGTGTAATGATTAGAACAGAAATATCTTACACCAAGAAACTTGAGTCCCTCATCAATTCTTTATTTTGTACTAAATTATAGAGACTCCAGTGTTCCCAGGAGGCATCCTCCTCTCTCCCCACCAGTCCTAGAGCTCAATGGGATGGTTCCCTGTGGTGATATTTCACACAATACAGAATAATTCATCTTCATGTGTACTGTGAACTGCTCATTGTCAATCAATATATTGATTTTCCTTAAATTATTTTGAAGCTGATTGACTCATCCTTTGATCAGTACTTTTTAATTCTTAACATAATTTTTACAGGTCAACATGGAAGTAACATTATTCTTAATCTTTTGGAAAGAAAGTTGTAACAAGATCAAAATCAATTCTAGAAGTCATATAAAGTCTTAAATTTTTTCCCTGAAAGATGTACTTCTATGGGACTCTTGAAATAATTGTCTGAATATAATTGCATATATAGTGTTAGAGCTGTCTGAGTATAATTAGATAGTAATTTAAAAGCAGTTATCTATTAGAACTGTCTTGGATTAAACATCAATAGTAAACTTGATCTATCAGTGTTGACCTTTATTCAACACTTGTAAAACTGAAATTGTTAGAATACTTTTCTCTGACATGTATCATTACTTTATTCTACTGATAATTAGTTAGTTTTCTAATTGTCAAATTAGTTAACTATCTTTAGGTTTCTCCGTGTACTCGAACAAAGTACTACAAACTGAATGACTTAAACTAAGAAATTTATTTTTTCACTGTTCTGAAGGCTAGAAATCTGAGATCAAGTTGTCAGCGGAGGCATACTTCCTGAGAAGTCATTAGGGAAGAATCTTTTTCATGTCTGTCAGCAATCTCTCTTGGCTAGTAGCAGCATAATTTCAGCCTTCACCTGGTATCCTCCCTGCCTGTGTATCCAAATTTCCCTTTTTTTGTAAGCACATCAGTTATGTAGGATTAGGACACCCCTTTACTCTGCTACGACCTCATCTTGACTGAATACATCTGCAATGACCTTGTTTCCAAATAAGATCAGATGCTGAGGTAGTGAAGGTTAGGACTTCAACGTATGAATTAGGGGGGATATATTCATCCATGACTATAGTACAAATACTTCTTTAAGCATCTGACAATATATTCATTTTTACAACAAATTTCCATTTGAAAATAAAAACAATAAAACCCCACCATTGAATCTGAAAGCATATTTTTGGTAACTTGTTGGTGAATTTTATATGTCTTAAATTTTATCGTACCAAACATATATGATCAGATTGTATAATGGCTATTACTGTATACAAATTAAACAATAGAGTGGGGAGAATGCAACCAGGAGTTTTGAACTTAACATTGTATAAGATCCATAAATTCTCCTCTAAAGTAAAGACAAAGCTAGATGCTTCATATAACAGGTATGCTTTTAAGGGTCTATCATCTATTTCAAAAGCAGAACACTATTTTTGATAACATAGATAATGAATAAATGTTCAAATGTGCATTCCTTACTTTGAAGTCTTCCATTCTCAAGATGTATGTTTTATTGTATTTTTTCTACTAAAACTCACCTCACCAGGGGATTCTGTCTGCCAAATAAAGAGCAAACTTTCACATAGAAGGAAAATGTTTTTTACCCACAACAAAAAGTTAGATCCTGCTGAGTGTTTCCCCAGGCTTCTATAAAAATTCACAGGTGAAGCTCTGCCATCTTAATAAGAAATCCAAAACAGCTTTGATCAGCTAAACAGAAATAGTTTTCATTCTAAGCACATTAAAATATACAAAGAAACACAGTACAGGCAGTGCTTTTGACCGTTATTTCCTTGTTTATGATATTTTGTAACAAAACTTTGAAATACACTTAGAACTACTTTCTAACTCTAAAAGCATCATTTGAAATAATTTCATGCTGGGGTGATAATTATTCCATTTTCCTGCTATGTTACAATCCTGAGTTATATCTTCATTTATTTGAGAAATTATTGAGAAATAATTGCACGCTTAATCAAAAAAGCATAGGTCAATAACCTTAAAATACTCTTTTATGTCTTTTCTAATGTAAATAAGCCATTAAATTGTGCTAATTGGTTTGATAATCATTAAAATATTTCTGACTGTAAAATATCTATGGCTGTTAATTTCCTCCTTTTATTAATTAAAAATGATTTTTTAAAAATATCTAAGATCTGAGCTTTTTCTGATTAAAATGTAATACTTGTTCAGTTTATATCACCTGGAATGTGGTCAAAGTTGGGAAGAATTTAAAATTACATATGTTAGAACTGCCATTGACCCAGCAATCCCACTCCTGGGCATACACACCAAGGAAACCAGAACTGAAAGGGACATGTGTATCCCAATATTCATTGCAGCACTGTTTATAATAGCCAGGACATGGAAGCAACCTAGATGCCCATCAGCAGATGAATGGATAAGAAAGCTGTGGTACATATATATGATGGAATATTACTCAGCCATTAAAAAGAATACTTTGAATCAGTTCTAATGAGATGGATGAAACTGGAGTCCATTATACAGAGTGAAGTAAGCCAGAAAGATAAACACCAATACAGTATACTAACACATATATATGGAATTTAGAAAGATGGTAACAATAACCCTATATGCAAGACAGAAAAAGGGACACAGATATACAGAACAGACTTTTGGACTCTATGGGAGAAGGCGAGAGTGGGATGATCTGAGAGAACAGTATCAAAACATGTATATTATCAAGTGTGACACGATCACCAGTCCAGGTTGGATGCATGAGACAAAGGCTTGGGGCTGGTGCACTGGGATGACCCAGAGGGATGGGATGGGGAGGGAGGTGGGAGGGGTGTTCAGGATAGGGAACACATGTAAATTCATGGCTGATTCATGTCAATGTATAGCAAAAACCACTAAAATATTGTAAAGTAATTAGCCTCCAACTAATAAAAATAAATGAAAAAAAATTAAAAAAACAAAATAAAATTACATATGTAAGTCCAGAAGTACAGAGGCCTGCAACTAACATAGTTGATATAAAACTATACATATATATATATATATATATATGCTTATATATAGTATATATATGTGTATATATATACACTACATATAAGACAAAATAAAGGTCTTATTTAGTAAATAATAAATTGTATTGTTGTTGTTCAGTTGCTAACTCTTGTCTGATTCTTTGCACTGCAAAGATTCTCTGCATTGCAGCACTCCAGGCTTTCTTGTCCTTCACTATCTCCCAGAGCTTGCTCAAACTCATGTTCATCAAGTCGGTGATGCCATATAACTATCTCATCCTCTGTTGCCCCCTTCTCCTACTGCCCTCAATCTTTCCCAGCATTAGAGTCTTTCCAATGAGTTGGCTCTTTGCATACATACAATTGACAAATAAGCACAAGCCTACTTGAAAAGAGTACATCTGTATTATTTCAATTATATGACATTCTGAAAAAGGCAAAACTGTGAAAACCATAAAATGAATAGGCAAAGTGCAGATGATTTTTAGGACAGTGAAAACATTTATTTATGTCTTTTCTAATGTAATTAAGCTATTAAATTGTGCTAATTGGTTTGATAATCATTAAAATATTCTAATTCATTATACAATGGTTGATACATTTCATTATATGCTGTGCTAAGCTGCTTGAGTCGTGTCCGACTTTTTGCGACCCTATGGATTGTAGCCAGCTAGGCTCCACTGTCCATGGGATTACCATGCCCTCTAACATGTCATTATGTATTTGTTCAAACCCATAGAATGTGAGATACCAAATAGTTCAGTTCAATTGCTCAGTGGTGTCTGACTCTCTGCAACCCCATGGACTGTAGCATGCCGGGCCTCCCTGTCCTTCACCAACTCCTGGAGCCTATTCAAACTCATGTCCATCGAGTTGGTGATGGCATCCAACCATCTCATTCTCTGTTGTCCCCTTCTCCTTCCACCTTCAATCATTTCCAGGATCAGGGTCTTTTCCAATGAGTCACTTCTTCGCATCAGGTGGCCAAAGTATTGGAGTTTCAGCTTCAGCATCAGTCCTTCCAATGAATATTCAGGAATGATTTCTTTAGAATGGACTGGTTGGATCTCCTTGAGCTGTCCAAGGGACTCTCAAGAGTCTTCTTCAACAGCACAGTTCAAAAGCATCAATTCTTCAGGGCTCAGCTTTCTTTATAATCCTACTCTCACATCCATACATGACTACTGGAAAAACCATAGCTTTAACTAGATGGACCTTTGTTGGCAAAGTAATGTCTCTGCTTTTTAATATGCTGTCTAGGTTGGTCATAACTTTTCTTCCAAGGTGCAAGCATCTTTTAATTTCATGGCTGCAGTCACCATCTGCAGTGATTTTGGAGCCCCCCAAAATAAAGTCTGTCACTCTTTCCACTGATTCCCCATCTATTTGCCATGAAGTGATGGGGCCAGATGCCATGATGTTACTTTTCTGAATGTTGAATTTTAAGCCAACCCTTTTACTCTCCTCTTTCACTTTCATCAAGAGGTTCATTAGTTCTTTGCTTTCTGCTATAAGTGTGGTGTCATCTGCATATATGAGGTTATTGATATTTTTCCTGGAAATCTTGATTACAGCCTCTGCTTCATCCAGTCCAGCATTTCTCATGATGTACTCTGCATATAAGTTAAATAAGCAGGGTGACAATATACAGCTTTAATGTACTCTTTTCCTGATTTGGAACCACTCTGTTGTTCTGTGTCCAGTTCTAACTGTTGCTTCTTGACCTGCATACAGATTTTTCAGGAGGCAGGTCAGGTAGTCTGGTATTCTCACCTCTTTAAGAATTTTCCATAGCTTGTTGTGATCCACACAGTCAAAGGCTTTGGCAGAGTCAATAAAACAAAAGTAGATGTTTTTCTGGAACTCTCTTGCTTTTCAATGATCCAACAGATGTTGGCAATTTGATCTCTGGTTCCTCTACCTTTACCTGTAATATAAACTATAGACTTAGGGTGATCATGGTGTCAATGCAGGTCACTAATTTTATTTTATTTTTTTTTTTGTTGAAATTCCAAGGGATTTTATTTTTATTTTATTTTTTTAGTGGTTTCTGCCATATATTGACATGAATCAGACATGTATTTACATGTGTTCACCATCCCGATCCCCCCTCCTGCCTCCCTATCCATCCCATCCCTCTGGGTCTTCCCAGGTAGGTCACTAATTTTAATGTTTGTACTCCTTGGCTGAGGATCTTTGATTAAGAGGAGAGGCTTTGCATATATGTAAGGGCAGGGAGTATAGGGAAAATCTCTATATCTTCCTTTTAATTTTTCTGTGAACCTAAAACTCTCTAAAAAATTTACTTAAAAATAAATTGATACAGAAAGAAGAAAAGATTGATGAACTTTACCAAATATTTTTAACTATTGAGAAGGCTATATATATACATTTTTCTTAGGTTTATGAAACATCTGAATAAAAGTCTTATTTTATGAGTATGTATATATTCCATTTATATAATGTTACAGAATAAATTTGCTACAGACTATAGTGTTATAAATCAACCCACACGGACTATGTGATTCTGGAATGTGGACAGGACTTCAGGGAATTTTGTCTTTGCTTTATGATAACTAAGTCTCCTACTGGAAAACTCAAAGACTGACAGTAACTTGGTGGGTTGAGGACCTGAACTTGACACACGGCTTGAGCTTTCTTATAACCTGGTGACTGGATTCCAAAGGTTAGTATCCCAAGATAGACGCAGTCTGGTAGGAGCCCATTAGTTTATAATCAGTCACTCTGACCACATTCTGTTCATTAGAACCAAATCACAAAGTCTAGTTCATACCTAGGAGAGGGGAGGAAGATTCCATCTTTGAACTGAAGGAATTTCAAACAATTTACATGCATCTTTTTTAAAGTTCCATAACCATCAATGCACATCATGTAGTTGGAGTCTATTAGCAATTCCCCAGACATAAAGTCTGCATAATGTAAGAAAAATAAAAGCTGACCTTTTTATTTTCCTTTTGACTTAGTCTAGTTTCCCTTGCTCATAGGGCCTCTCACACGGTACTTCAGACCAGAGTTCCTACAGCCAAACAGGTGTCAGACACCTCAGTTCAGAGGGAGAAAAATCTAGGTAGTAAAGTAAAATCTAACCTTTTTCGTTTCCTTTGGGCTTAGTCTAGTTTCTCATGCTTACAGGGCCTCTCACCAGACATTTCAGAGTTCCTAGCGCCAAACGGCTGTCGGACACCTCAGCTCCATGGGCGGCCAGCGGAAATGCACTCAACTCAAGATGGCGGTGGGCTGTGTGTGGAGAGGCTGCACTTGCCTCTGCGTGTGACCTGTGCGCTGCACACTGGCACCCTCCCCCTGAGGACTCTGGCCTCAGCCTCGCTTTGTTGCATTTGCCTCTTCAGTAGAGTTGGATGCTTCAGCCTCCTCTGACTCTTTTGTGACCCCATGAACTGTAGCCCACCAGGCTTCCCCATCCATGGAATTCTCCAAGCAAGAATACTGGAGTGAGTAGTTATTCCCTTCTCCAGGGGATCGTCCCGACCCAGGGATTGAACTCAGGTCCCCCACATTGCAGGCACATTCTTTAACCACTGTGTTATCAGGGAAGCCCTTTAAGGACCTTTTTTGGAGACCAAAAGAAGGTCAGTAACAAAAGGATCATGTTTATTTTTACTTTTTTTTCTTTTGTCTGGATTAGCACACATCTAAATTTTTTAATAAGCTCTTTTCAGAGTGCTCATACTCTATGTCCAAAGTGTAAACTTTTGTTTTCTCCCCCTTACTAGAAATGCTGAAAGAAATAAGAAAATTGGTTTGATGCAGAAAAGATGTTATCTTCTATGATAGTACTTTTTAAAACAACTTTAGAACCCACATCCCTTTTGAGTCAAAAATTCAGTCAAAATATGGTCCCTTAAAAAACAAATGAGAAAACATACCGTGTTCATGGATTGGAAGAATCAATATTGTCAAAATGGCTATTCTACCCAAAGCAATCTATAGATTCAATGCAATCCCTATCAAGCTACCAACGGTATTTCTCACAGAACTAGAACAAATAATTTCACAATTTGTATGGAAATACAAAAAACCTCGAATAGCCAAAGTAATCTTGAGAAAGAAGAATGGAACTGGAGGAATCAACCTGCCTGACTTCAGACTCTACTACAAAGCCACAGTCATCAAGACAGTATGGTACTGGCACAAAGACAGAAATATAGATCAATGGAACAGAATAGAAAGCCCAGAGATAAATCCACGAACCTATGGACACCTTATCTTTGACAAAGGAGGCAAGGATATACAATGGAAAAAAGACAACCTCTTTAACAAGTGGTGCTGGGAAAACTGGTCAACCACTTGTAAAAGAATGAAACTAGAACACTTTCTAACACCATACACAAAAATAAACTCAAAATGGATTAAAGATCTAAATGTAAGACCAGAAACTATAAAACTCCTAGAGGAGAACATAGGCAAAACACTCTCTGACATAAATCACAGCAAGATCTTCTATGACCCACCTCCCAGAATATTGGAAATAAAAGCAAAAATAAACAAATGGGACCTAATGAAAATTAAAAGCTTTTGCACAACAAAGGAAACTATAAGTAAGGTGAAAAGACAGCCCTCAGATTGGGAGAAAATAATAGCAAATGAGGAAACAGACAAAGGATTAATCTCAAAAATATACAAGCAACTCCTGAAGCTCAATTCCAGAAAAATAAATGACCCAATCAAAAAATGGGCCAAAGAACTAAACAGACATTTCTCCAAAGAAGACATACAGATGGCTAACAAACACATGAAAAGATGCTCCACATCACTCATTATCAGAGAAATGCAAATCAAAACCACAATGAGGTACCATTACACGCCAGTCAGGATGGCTGCTATCCAAAAGTTTACAAGCAATAAATGCTGGAGAGGGTGTGGAGAAAAGGGAACCCTCTTACACTGTTGGTGGGAATGCAAACTAGTACAGCCATTATGGAAAACAGTGTGGAGATTTCTTAAAAAACTGGAAATAGAACTGCCATATGACCCAGCAATACCACTTCTGGGCATACACACTGAGGAATCCAGATCTGAAAGAGACACATGCACCCCAATGTTCATCGCAGCACTGTTTATAATAGCCAGGACATGGAAGCAACCTAGATGCCCATCAGCAGATGAATGGATAAGGAAGCTGTGGTACATATACACCATGGAATATTACTCAGCCGTTAAAAAGAATTCATTTGAATCAGTTCTAATGAGATGGATGAAACTGGAGCCCATTATACAGAGTGAGGTGAGCCAGAAAGATAAAGAACATTACAGTATACTAACAGATATATACGGAATTTAGAAAGATGGTAACGATGGCCCTATATGCAGGGCAGAAGAAGAGACGCAGAAGTACAGAACAGACTTTTGAACTCTGTGGGAGAAGGGGAGGGTGGGATGTTTTGAAAGAAAAGCATGTATATTATCTATGGTGAAGCAGACCACCAGCCCAGGTGGGAGGCATGAGTCAAGTGCTCGGGCCTGTTGGGCTGGGAAGATCCAGAGGAATCGGGTGGAGAGGGAGGTGGGATGGGAGACCGGGATGGGGAATTCGTGTAACTCTATGGCTGATTCATATCAATGTATGACAAAACCCACTGAAAAATAAAAATTAAAAAAAAAAAAATGAGAACAAAAGAACACCCATCTCTTCACAAACGCAGAAGGTGACTACTCCAAGTGTCTTTTGTGTTGAGGGGCTGTCAAAGCAAAAACTACACCAACGTTAAATAGGTAAGGAAGACCCAAGGAGAGAGAGAGGCTAGGTTTCAGACTGCACGCAATAATCACGAAATAATTTTTTAGAAAGAAAAGGAAAAAATGGCAATAGCTTTTTAAAGAATGGGGTGAGGGAGAAACCTTAGGTTATCTGTGATCTCCCAAATGAAAAGCAAATATTCTTCCTTTTTTTTTCTTTAAGTTTTCTTTTTAATGGCTTTATTGAGATATAGCTCATATATATTCCCCCATTTAAAGTGAACAATGCAGTGATTTCTAATCTATTCACAAAGTTGTGCAACCATTCCCACAATCAAGTTTAAAACATTTCTTTTCCAAAAAAGAGACCCCATCTCACTGATAGACCTTAGACCTCATTTCACCCCCAACTACCGCCCCCCCCACCCCCGCCAACCAGTTCTGGGCAACCACTCAGCTGTTTTCTGTCTGTTTAGATTTGTCGATTCTGCATTTTTTGTAAATGAAATACACAATATATGGCCTTTGTGACTGGCTTTCTTCACTTGGCATATTATTTCAGACATATAAAGGGATGAAGTATAAACCTCCCATCTTCTTGAAATTGAAAGTGTTAGTCCCTTTGTCGTGGCTGACTCTTTGTGACCCCATGGATTATAGCCGGCCAGGCATCTCTGTCCATGGAACTTTCCAGGCAAGAATACTGGAGTGGGTTGCCATTTCCTTCTCCAGGGGAACTTCCCGACCCAGGGATTGAATCCAGGTTCCCTGCCTTGCAGGCAGATTCGTTATCACCTGAGCCACCAGGGAAGTCCATCTTCTTAATAGGAGGTATTCTACAACTTGAAGCAAGGCTGCTGCCTGAAGGTTGGTTCCACTATTCCTTTAGAAACTGAGAGATTGAGTCTCTGTCTTCCTTATGATTACCTTTCAGAGGGATAGTTCTGAGGTCCTGGCCAAAGACAGAGAGGGATTTTAAAACTATGAAGAGGCTTTCCAAAAGATTTAAATCTCAAAGTGGCAGAAAACCAATTTACAATTAAAATTTTTCTCAAGTAAATACACTAAAAAAAGAATGTCAGTGGACTAGAATAAGGAATAAGACCGTGAAATTTGATCAAGCAGAGGGGACCTTTAAGGCCACTGTGGTCAGGACTCTGGGAATTTTTTTTTTCTTTAATACTTTCCATTAGTAGAGTTCTTTCCTAATTTCTCAGCCTCCTGTGGAATGCTTCTGAGGTATGAAGGTAATGACTCCTGGTGCTTCCTGCATGCCTTGCCTGTGGGCAGAGCAGGCTTTGTCAGCCAGAAAAGCCCAAGTGCAAAGGCATGCAAGTGGTGGCAGTTGGAAATCAAGTAAACATGGTTGGAAATTATAAAGTCCAAGAGGATATGAGTGGCATGCCAACAGAATCTGCCAGAGGTGCCATCATTTCCTGGAGCAGTATTCAGAGTTTTGAAGGTACTAACCATTTTTAAAAGTCTAAGTAGCTATCAAAGAATTTATGCTCAAAGTATGCTTAAGTAACTGGTTCTTATTTTGCAAGTCATCAGAAAAATCGTACTATAACAATAACAAACCATAATTTTACGGTTTATTAAAATACATTTCATATATAATAACACTTTGACAATAAACAACTGTTGATTTTTATTGTTTTTATTCGATTGCTTATTGAATGAGAAAAGTTTGTGTTAGTAAAGTAAGGGTACACATATGCCTTTTTTCAGTGATTTACATAATAAGTATATTTACCTAATGAGTTGGGTAGAAATTTTTGTATCTGGAAGTGCAATAGAAGTTCAGTTCTTTCTAAGTTTCTCTCGCTATAGATTTTTCATATGGAAAACAAACAACAAAGTCCATAGCCCTTGATGTTTGGTCACAAAGACACTAAAAGAAAATAAATTGCCCTCATATTTGTTTAGATAAAATAATCATCAATCATCACCTGAGGAGTGTTTTAGGAAACTTTTCAAATCTTCAGTTTCTCACTGAATATTAGCTAATAGCCTTTGATTTCATAGTTGTTTGGATGGCAATCTATTGGATTAAATAATGCCCTAAAGCTACCTCATGGCAAAATTAAAATTCAGTATTTCTGTTGGTAAATTATGCTAGCTTTATTTAATTAGAGATTTCAAGGTGTCTATTTTTTTATCAAATGACAGCTATTGAGCTCTGCTCTCACATGTTATTAATTATAGGCTTGGAATTGAAAATGTTTTCTTGTGAGGATATTGAATTCTAGTGATCAGAAGAGGAGAAAATTAGATTTCATATGATAATGTTCAATGAAAGAAAGTATTAGAAGTTTCATGAGTATATCATTCTAAGAATACACACAAACATTTTGCTGTTTTTGTACAACTTATTGCCTTTACCTACCTTAAGGGATAAACCTTTATTTTACATCAAAAGGAGTCAAGTTGGACTAATAATGCAAAACCTTCAGATGCTAAAGGCACACAATCACATTTTCATCAGACAATGAACAAATTTCATGAATAAATATTGGAAAGTTTAGAATGTTTATGGTGATCTTAAGAAAGAGAAATTCAGTGTTTTTGTTATACAATTGAACAGAGAAGATTTTAAATATAATACTCTATATTTCTTGGCCTTAAAACATAAATAAATTTGGAAATAATCATTGAACTCTTTGAAAAGAAAAACAAAAAGAAAAGAGCAAAACTATGTCTAGGCATGTAGTTGCCCACATTAGAGAAAAAAAGAGACAAGAGAACAAGAAAAAGTAACAGTGAATTTGTGGTCAATGAGAGATGTAGCCAAAACAATTTTTAATTAAAGTAACATTTAACTATATAACATTTATTTTTTTAATTACAATTTTAATGGTATACTCTTTTATTATAAGGAGGGAAATTATATTTATTGCCATAGAAATGAATCAGTATTTTGCACCATCTGTTATAATAAAAATGTAGTAGAGTTTTAATACTGTGATATATTAATTTATTTTTAGAGGGATATCTCATTAAGGATAACAATTCACTACAATCCTAAAATATTATGTAAATGAATAAAATAATTTTCCTACAGAGAAATAAATATAAAGGAACTGAACAAAGTTAACAAAGTCTTACTCCCTATGGCTTCTTCCAGACTCCAGAAATATTTTAATTTGTGTCTTACACATCTATATAAATGGCAAAGCCATTTTTTTCAGCACTTGGGTAATCACTCAAGCTCTTTGTGCATTAATTTTCTCACCTATGAAACAGATATAAGACTACCTCATACATTAGAAACACTTAGAATAGCACCTGGCACAGAGCAAATGCTATATAGGTGTTTATCAAACGAAATACACAATGCATTAGTGTCTATGAAGATAATCAATTCCCAGGAATTCTATACTATAAAAGGTCTGGGTATCAGAGGAAAATAAAAGTAATTAAAACATTTAATGCCATGTATAAAAATGTGTTTGGCTTTTCAGAAACTGTGCGTCTCTCTTTAATTTTGCCTATGAAAGCAAAAGTCATTGAGTCGTGTCTGACCCTTTGCAACCCCATGGACTATAGTCCATGCAATTCTCCATTCCAGAATACTGGAGTGGGAAGCCTTCCCACCCAATACTGGACAGGGCAGTAAGCCATCTGGGAAGCCCCTGACTTAAATAGATATAGTTATACTTCATTCTCCATTAATGCAGTAATCATCAGCTAGATAAAAAACCTGTGGCAGAGTATAAAGAATGTGAAATGTTGAAGGAAAGCATACGCAGGGTCTGCAGCAAAGCTTGTTGGTCACTCATATAACGTCTACTTTACCTGGGTGGCCAATATGGGAAAAGCTAAAAAAAGGATTTTGGTGCCAAAGATAAAAGGGATACAATTTAGTATAATAAATAAAATATCACCATTATCTTCATATATTTCCTTGACTAAATAACACTGCATGTCCTTTTGTTTTATGGAGTACCTTGATGCATATTTCTTAATAGAGCATGTTAACCATGCCTTTGCACAATACAATAGAGAAAATATAAAGTAGGTGGTCAGATTTCTTTGGTGTGTCATGTCTATTGTCTTAGATAATGAGGTTTTTTTTTTATAAGTTATATTGCCATTCTTAGTGTTAACATTGAAGCCACAATAAATATTTGACAGGAAAATAAAATGTAGAAATAGGCCCATCTAAAGACATAAATAGACAATCTGACTTGGTTCCATGAATGTAGGAACTTTATTCTTCATTTCCAAATTTGTCTTAATAACACTGTATCCTTTCTATTGTAAGTTAAATTGATTTTCAAAGTAGCACTGTTATGTCAGTGAATATTTAAGGGACAAATAAAGTTGTAAAGATTTAAATGCTATTTATGTTTGAAATAAAAACTGGCTGTTAATTCATGCAGGTATTTCATTCAACACAGGTTATGCCAGGCCTTTTGCAGTGGTCCTCCTTTTCTGGATATGTCCCTCAATGCACATGAGTGGACCTCCACTGGGTGCATCTGCACATATGATTTTTCTCTCCCATGTTCATAATGGATAGGTTAAGGGGAAAATAAATGTGTGATTCAAGTTTCATCAATCATATGCTCTCTCCCAGAATTTTAAAACATGAAAAAGAGAAACATAACCAAGGAGAGTTAGAATCTAAATTGTATTATTGGGAGTCCTCTGGAGAGAAGATCCATGGACATTCTTGTTGCTCAGGTCCCAGAATCTTCCTTGGTACTTGCCCTACTCAAGTTTAGCTCAACAGTTCTTTTAATTATGCAAATCATCCCATTTTTCCTCTCAAAGTTGCATTTTTATAATTAAAATGTTCAGGCTTAGTTTTGCTGTTTACAACTAAAATAAAAGCAATTGTTGTTAAAGGATGTCTGATTAAAAGCTAATTAATGAGAAACTGCTATTTGACTATAATTTGAGTTACAAATACAATGAGCTTCTATGAATAATATGGTACTTACTCAGTGTAAAAAATTCAAAATAAAAATATGTATAAATTATCACAGAAGCAGTAAAATAGCAGGATCTCTTGTGATAAACAGAAGATGGCACCAAAATTACTCCAAAAGTTACATTTATTTTATAAGATGGCTTCTTAGTTGAACCCTGGTTATTCCTATGTCTGAGACTGTTGGCAAATTAAATTATTTGTGCCTCTTCATTAAAATATAGATAAAAATTAACTGCCAATGTCATTTTTAGAATTCAATGTTCTAAATCACACACAATAGCTATTTCAACATCTGACCACATCAAAGGCACTATAGAATATAGTATTCTGTCTCAGTTCCACGATGAGTTTTTGTACATTTAGAGGTTTGTTGGGATCCAATAAATAGCACCATTTTCCCTCCCTGGGTTCATAAATAATTGGAAAATAAAAAGAGTGATTGATGGAAGTCAAATATCAATGTAATTAGAGATAATAAAGAAAGAATTTGATCCATGGGACAAAAGTAGCTTCCCAATTGGCGAAATTCAGAGTGTAACTGATATTCCTCATGACTTACAAAGCTGGCTAGAAATCCTTGAGCCTGGCCTGCAAAGACAGGGCTAAACTTATTGTAGGCCAACAGCAGAGGGGATATCTCTGCAGGCAAACTGATTCCAGAATGAGCTACGAAAATAGCAGCCAGACAACACATACTTGGCTTTTTACTTCCAAACTCACCAATTGAGAGTGGTCAATGGAGTGTATAGAAAGACTAAAACATAGTAAGAAATACCAAGAATGGAGAAAATAATTTTATACAAAAAAAGTACGTCTTTGAGTGATTTGGATAACATTTATAATGCTGTAATTTTTAAAATACAGAATTAATGTTTTTGAATAGTCTATAGAGTTATGCATAGCTTCAACAGTACCAGAAAAGCTAAAAGAAAAATGAGAACAAATTTTAAATGAGAACTGTAAGTCAGGAACCAGGAAAAAATATATAACGATTAGGAAGAAACTTTTAGAAGAAGGGAGAGCATGAAGAATGATTTAAAGTCTGAAAAAAATAACAAAGAGTAATGTAATTTGAAGAAAATAAAATAGGGGAACAGATATGAAGAGATGTGAAATGGAATTTTTAAAAACGAGAATATTTTCAACCACAATACTTTAAAATTTTCCATTAAAGCATGAAATAATTCATAACATTGGTTCATTGGAATAACACATATAGAAATATCTGACAGCAGACAGAAATATAAGAATTAACAATTACTCATATACATATATATATATGCCTCATTCTGTGTTTTAGTGTGTATTATATTACCCTCTTTTCATTCTAGTTTTGAATATTTTCAAATTATTTTCTTGAATATGTTTGTTGTAGTCACAATCATGGCCTCCCAAAGATATCCATGGAATCTGTGGATATGTTGCATTTTATGGAATAATGAAATTTTAATATATGATTATGATCATGAACATTGAGGCAGAAAGATTATCCTGTCTTGTTTGGATTGGTCCAATGTAACTTCATGCACTCTTAAATATGTGGAGAACTTTCTTGGTTTGATAAAGAGAAGAATTGAAGTGTGAGTCCTCACAAAGCAAAGGAAAGAGAGCTCTTTTATTAAGAGGAAAAAGGAAGTTGGGAGGACTGTGGAGAACAGTGAGCCCAAGGCCTTTCTTTGGCTAAGTCCCTGCCAGGAAAGAAGAGGAGAAGAAGTTAACACAAAACTTCATAGGAGGTGAGGTGGTTGACTGAGAAATGTTGAGTGTGATGAGAATTCAGGGAAGTGCCTACTGCATCAGGCACAAAAATGGTTAAATGGGAACACAATCATTTTCTCAGTGACTTTAACCAAAAGGGCAGTGACAGTGATGGCTCTAAGGCAAGGGTGGTATCCTTATCCCACAAAGTCCAGTTGATGACTATAGTGCCTTATGGGTCAATGATGGTCCCTGAGTTTTGGGGTGAGTACCCCAAGGGCATTCCCTTCGTCTTCATATAAAAAAGAAAAAAGGGAATCTGATCATTAGAATGCACAAGGGCAGATGACTTCATCAAACTCCTTAAGGGTATGTCTTCCAGTTCTTTCCAAAATATTGGGTTGGGGTTGTTATTATTTAGTAAAACATAGAGAAATTTGAGCTGTCCAGGAGGCTCAGTGGTAAAGAATCTATCTGCCAATGCAGGAGACACACGAGACACAGGTTCGATCCCTGGAGTGGGAAGATCCCCTGCAGAAGGGCATGGCAACCCACTCCAATATTCTTGCCTGGAGAATTCCATGGACAGAGGAGCCTGGCAAGCTACAGTCCATGGGGTCACAAAGAACATGACTGAGGAACTGAGCACATAGCACACACAGAAGTTTGGCCATAAAATCGAAATTTGGAATCCAATCTCAGCAATAATCAACTGGCTCAAAAAATTTGCAGCTGACACTGAGTTAGGGGTTTTGGAAATTTAAGACATTAGGATGTCTACAAAGCTCTAGATCTAGCCCTCCTGATTTCACGATGGCTTAAGTACTGAATCTGGGTTTGGGAAAATAGCAATTTTTCTTTGACAAAGTTGTGTTATTTAAATGCTAAAAGCTTTATCAAATTGATGCTGTCTTACTGTGAGAAGTATTGATTATTTTCCATTGGTTTATTTTTCTTAATGATTCTTTGGATCTGTTACAAGATTAAAATTTATCCCTTTGTTATATGTTGTAAGTCATCTCTTTTCCTTTATATTTTTATACATCAATCATGGTATTTTTCTCTAACTATATAACAATTTGTTCTTTATATGCAGGTAAATTTATCCTTTTTTAATCTCATGACTTTCAAATTTTCATTCTTCTGAGAAAGAGCAGTTCTATTAAAAAATGTCTATAAAACAATCTATTGTTTCCTCCATGGATAAGCAGTAACATATTTATTAATATGGATTTCAGTATATTTTTAGACTCTTACTTCCTGCTGAACTATTTAACTATATTGCATTATTTTAATGAAATTATATGCATTTAAAATATATGTTGATAGCAAGCATCTTCTAAATTTACTAATTTTTTTGCTATTATTGTGAATGTATTTTTTTATATAGGAAAATTAAAACCTGCTTCTGAATTTCAGAAATGCTATAAATTTTTTACACTTATTCAGTTAAATGTGTAGATTATATACTATGTTCACTGAGAAACTTGTATGATAGATCTTTCTGCGTTTTGTTCTATTCTGATAGCTCTTTATTTTTAGTACTATGAAAAAATGAACTATCTGAACATTTTTTTCAGAATCTTTGAGATTTTCTGTGTCCTCAAAATTGTGAAATTAGTGTGCCCATTCAATGGGCCCTTAAGAAATAATTTGGGAGAACTTGAAACTCTATAATACTGATCATTCTTGCTTGGGGCATGGTATACCTTTCCTTTACCAGATATACTTTAATGAATATTTTAAAATATAATGTTTGCTATTCTTATTTTTGTTTACACCCTCTGTTGATTCATTTCTCATTATTAATTAGGCTTAAATACAATGCATTTTTCCTGAGTCTTGCTGTGTATAGGTCGATGAATAGGAGAAATGATGACAGTGTTCTTGTTCTTAGGTATCCTCCCTGTAGACCTAAAGAAACTTGATTGAATGCTTCAAAATTGACTTCAGATTCCCTGCTCACTGGTTTACACACATCAGGAATTCAGTATCTCTCACTTTTGTAACCTCTGCAATAGACTGTTTGTTTATTAACTCCCTGTCTTCTGCTAGTGTTGAGAGGAAACAGCAACCATAAAAGTCCCTGTGTATCCTGATCTGCTACTCTTAACAAAGACAGCTGTTTACTGCTTATCTGCCTCCATTGATAGATCTTTACATTCTCCAGGCTTCATCTGGGATCTGCAACCAGCTCCCTGTTGGATGTTTTCAGTGCAGTTCAGTTCAGTTGCTCAGTCGTGTCCGACTCTTTGCAACCCCATGAACTGCAGCACGCCAGGCCTCCTGTCCATCACCAACTCCCAGAGTTCACCCAAACTCATGTCCATCGAGTCAGTGATGCCATCCAACCATCTCATCCTCTGTCATCCCCTTCTCCTCCTGCCTTCAATCTTTCCCAGTATCAGGGTCTTTTCCAATGAGTCAGCTCTTTGCATCAGGTGGCCAAAGTATTGGAGTTTCAGTTTCAACATCAGTCCTTCCAGTGAACACCCAGGACTGATCTCCTTTAAAATTGACTGGTTGGATCTCCTTGCAGTCCAAGGGACTCTCAACAGTCTTCTCCAATACCACAGTTCAAAAGCATCAATTCTTCGGTGCTCAGCTTTCTTTATAGTCCAACTCTCACATCCATACATGACCACTGGAGAAACCATAGCCATGACTAGACGGATCTTTGCTGGCAAAGTAATGTCTCTGCTTTTTAATATATTGTCTAGGTTGATCATAGCTTTCCTTCCAAGGAGCAAGCGTCTTTTCATTTCACGGCTGCAATCACTATCTGCAGTGATTTTGGAACCCAGAAAAATAAAGTCAGCCACTGTTTCCACTGTTTCCCCATCTATTTGAAGTGTTGGATGTTTTAAATATGTCTATGTCTCACAATTGGGCTTTCCAGGTGACTCAGAAGTAAAGAATCTTCCTGCCAGTGCAAGAAATGAGAGTTTGATCCCTAGGTGGGGAAGAGCCCCTGGAGAAGGAAATGGCAACCACCCACTCCATTATTCTTGCCTGGGAAATCCCACGGACAGAGGAGCCTGTTTGGCCACAGTCCATAGGGTCACAAAGGAGTCAGATATGACTTAGCAACTAAACAACAACATTTCTCACAATAAAGAATTCACATATTATTACTACAATTTGGAAATGAGTAAATTTAATAGTAAAAGACATTAAACCACTTAGCTAAATCTACACAAACAGTCAATGAAGGGCCCATCATTTAAACATAAGTATGTGATCACAAGAGAAATACTTTTTATTCCCCCCTCACTTATTTCTTTTACTTTCTCCTCTATATTTCCCAGAATGAGCATTACATTTAATTTCATATGGTGGTTACCTAATGAAATCTATAATTAAAAAGAAAGCTATTGCTTTTTATTACATAATTAAATCTTAATAATGTAATGTTTTCTAAACATGTTTCTATTTTGAAAAGAAATTTGTGCAAATGCATTTCATAGATTTTTACCCAATCTTCTGTGAATATCAGCTTCCCAAAGTTCAGGACTCAAATCACTGGGAAGGAAGTCTTTTCCATGAGAAATATCATTTTCAGAAAACACAGATGGTGAGGAAATTTAGTTAGAGCCTGTCAGGATTCTGACTTCAGAATTGCTGAGTCTGGCTGGAGAATGTATACTAGAAAAACAGCAGTCTCCTGGTAGATGCCTGAGTGAAATAGCAGGACATATTTCTGCAGTATCAACCCATTGAGTTCAGTCCCTTGATACAGCCTCAGAATTTTGGATATTTTACAGCTGCTCGATTTCAGAGTAAAAGACAATTTCTCACCTGTATGGTTTAATCCTTTGGAAAAGAGAGCACAAATATTTGAACGACAAATAGGTCAGCTAGCACAACTGACCAGCTGAACTGACGGTGGTTATATAAATAAATCAGGAAGACATTCAAGTGATTCATCACTGTCTGCTTTTCCTGTGTACAATAAAAGCAAGAAACAAACATTGATCTTACTAAGAATAAAATCAATTGGAACAGAACCAATCGCTTGCTGTCAGCTACAAATTCTCAACCACCCTATTATCAACACTTCCATTTAAAAGCACAGTACAGATTGAAACTCTAACCTATATTAAATAAACACTCTTGAATTTTATATTTATATTTTAAAATGTAAATTAATTTTTTAAAATAAGGGAAAATAAAATTAACTGTTATGTTTCATCATTTCTTATCAGCCATGTAATTTAGACCTTGATATAAATAGGTGTATTGTTTTCATAATGACAAAGAAAGTGAGAGTTTCTTTATTTTTTTAAATTGCTTTTTAATTATATTTGGCATTATATTGTATATCACCACTGATTGTGTGGACTTACTCCTAACACTATTAATTTAGAATGAAACTGTTGTGGGAATATTCAGATTTGACCTTTTATATTGAACTTGAACTCAAATTATGCATTTAAGAGTAACTCTTAAATGCATTACCTGATGGCTCAGTGGGTAAAGAATCTGCCTGCAATGCAGAAGACACAGAAGACAAGAGTTCCATCTAAGGGTCTGGATGATCTGCTGGAGGAGGAAATGGCAACCCACTCCAGTATTCTTGCCTGAAAAATTCCATGAGCAGAGGAGCCTGGTAGGCTATAGTTGAAAGGGTCGCAAAGAGTCGCACATGACATAGTGACTAAGCACAAAAGCATTATTATTTGTAAATTAATGACTGTCAAATATCTTTTCAAATTAGCCTTAAAAGAATCTGAAGTAAAGAAAGTAAAGAAAATAATATTTTATCAAAGTTTATCAATCAGTGAACATTACATTACCCAGGTGAAAGTATGAAAAATACTTCTCAACTATGGAGTGGAGGTCTCGCCAATACCTGATAGCCATCATTCTTTGGTTAATGGAGTATCTGGACTTTTAGATCAAAGGTTTAATGGAAATGACATTTCTTTTTCCTCCAGGAAATTTACATGAAATACTTTTATAAGAATGATTTCTTCTTGTTATCCATCTTATTCATAAACTTAACTGTACTTAACAAGATTACATAGAAGCAAAAAGAGAAGTTTGGGCTAATGAAAATGTGATCCAATGGCTAAAAATGTGTGTTCTTAAGGAGTAATTATCTACTGAGGTAAATATAGTAGCAGTTTGAAATGACTACAAGTACAAATTGTTTTGTAAATGAGTTTTGTACATTAGAATTATCTCCTTAAGATGTGCTTCAAATTTTATTTCTACTTATGTCTTTAATTTATGTGCTTTCCTACCAGCTGATTACTTGAGTCTAGAATCACTTCCACTATTTAAATATAATTTTTCCCCTGTCTTGTTAAATCTCAGTTGGGTGTTTTCCCTTTCCCTCTGATGACTTAATCAGCACTCAAAGCGAAAAAAAAAAACAACTAAGTTCTGAATGGAATTGTTTCCAAACTTTCAAGGGACTTTAAAATATGCATGAAGAGTAAGTTATCTTATTGAAAGTATTTCCATTGTTTCATGAATATTTCACTTTGTTTCTCTAGTCCATAACCAGGGGCATATTTTTATTCCCATTAACTTAGTTTCTATATTTGCAATCTATTGCATGCTATTATTGCATATAACAAAAATGTGAAAACATCAGCAGAAGAAACATCAGAAAATGTTATCATCTTTAAAATGAAATCTTATATATTACAAGTAAAGATACATTTATTCTTTAATTTTTATAAAAGTTGCTAACATGTTGCTATGGCCTTTAAACTGTTCAGTTTAATGGAAATCATAGTATAAATGCACTTTGCAAAATTTATTAAATAAACTACTTATTTTACATGCCATTTTTATTAACTATTATTTTAGTTAAACATGTTAATTAAAATTAGCTACATTGAATATGAAAGTGACAAAATTGCTTCTATCTTTCTGCTCATCTTTCCTTATCTATATTGTCAGAAAGGCTCATCATATGACTGGTATTCCAATTGACAAGAAACAGTTCAAAGTGATGAAAAGATAAGCTTCTTCCATAGAAGAGTACAAATCAGAATCACAATATCTTTTGGTCAGTGTTTCATTTGCCTTCATTTAGTCATATGGTCATACTCAGTTGGAGGAAAGTTTGTGAATTTATTCTTGTTGGATGGTCACGTGAGCAATGCAGAATGAACACAGTGAAAAAATTAGCCATCTTTACCAAACCAACTTGTTTAGTGTATGTTGGCCTTCATTGCTTATTTGAGTAATGCATAATAACGTATGACCAGTATATTCTCTTGACAAAACTCTATTAGCATTTGCCCTGCATCATTCTGTACTCCAAGGCCAAATTTACCTATTACTCCAGGTGTTTCTTGACTTCCTACTTTTGCATTCCAGTTCCCTATAATGAAAAGGACATCTTTTTTTGGCTGTTAGTTCTAAAAGGTCTTGTAGGTCTTCATAGAACCATTCAACTGCAGCTTCTTCAGCGTTACTGATCAGGGCATAGAGTTGGATTACCGTGATATTGAATGGTTTGCCTTGGAAACGAACAGAGATCATTCTGTCGTTTTTGAGATTACATCCAAGTACTGCATTTCATACTCTTTTGTTGACTATGATGGCTACTCCATTTCTTCTAAGGGATTCCTGCCCACAGTAGTAGATATAATGGTCATCTGACTTAAATTCACCCATTCCAGCCCATTTTAGTTCGCTGATTCCTAGAATGTCGGCGCTCACCTTTGCCATCTCCTGTTTGACCACTTCCAATTTGCCTGATTCATGGATCTAACATTCCAGGTTCCTATGCAATGTTGCTCTTTACAGCATCAGACCTTGCTTCTATCACCAATCACATCTACAACTGGGTGTTGTTTTTGCTTTGGCTCCATCCCTTCATTCTTTCCGGAGTTATTTCTCCACTGATGCCAGTAGCATATTGGGCACCTATGCTACTGGGTTCATCTTTCAGTGTCCTATCTTTTTGCCTTTTCATTCTGTTCATGGGGTTCTCAAGTCTCAGGTCCATCTAGTCAAGGCTATGGTTCTTCCAGTAGTCATGTATGGATGTGAGAGTTGGACTATAAAGAAAGCTGAGTGCTGAAGAATTGATGCTTTTGAACTGTGATGTTGGAGAAGACTCTTGAGAGTCCCTTGGACTGCAAGGAGATCCATCCAGTCCATCCTAAAGGAGATCAGTCCTGAGTGTTCATTGGAAAGACTGATGTTGAAACTGAAACTCCATTATTTTGGCCACCTGATGTGAAGAACTGACTCATTTGAAAAGACCCTGATACTGGGAAAGATTGAAGGCAGGAGGAGAAGGGGATGACAGAGGATGAGATGGTTGGATGGCATCACGGGCTCAATGGACATGAGTTTGGGTGAACTCTGGGAGTTGGTGATGGACAGGGAGGCCTGGAATGCTGCAGTTCATGGGGTCGCAAAGAGGAGGACACAACTGAGTGACCGAACTGATAATAATATATAATGAATAATTCATAATGTATAATATATTTTGAATAACATATGTAAATGATTTGTTTTTCTTACTGTTTTCACTCCAAATTTTTAGGAAAAGTCATTGTATTTTATGTTTAAAAGTGCTCTATAATTCATGTAAAATGGCATATGAATATGACACATTAATCTGTAAATTAGAAAGAAAGTTTTAATTATTAAGTTAATTATTATTTAAGTACACAAGTAATTCTATTTTCTGTTTTTCTGCTTTCACTGAGATTCTTAATTAGATGGCAAAAAATTCTTCACAGTTCAAAATGCATGTTTCTTTTCAGAAAATCCTTCTTTCTGGAATGTTATAACGTGCAAAAATTGTGAATTACATTATTATGTCATTTGGTTCCTCTTACTTAGAAGAAGAAAATGAAAGTGATTCAAAGGAAATTTTTCAACTTCTCATTTTTAGTGATAAAAGATACCTAAGAACTGTTAGCTTTAATCTCTTGGTCAAGAAGTAAATACCTTTTCATTACCTAGATACTTCAGCCTGTTCTAGGCATTAAATGCCAAATCAGAAAAAGAACATTTTAATTAAACATAAAAATAAAATGTTTTGAATTCTCCCAGTCTTTATATCTATCTCTATACAAATTTACAAATGTATACATAACTATAAATGACAGAATATTCATACATGTGTATATTTTGTGTAGACTCACACACACACACACAAATACAGCAAGAGGCATTGTCACACAGCCAATTTAATATACATTGACAACCAATCCCTGGAGTCTCTGCAAGCAAACAATTGAGCCAGTTTAGTTTAGAAAGACGGTTTATTACATTCAATTTAATGAATAACTGATACCTATTCTCATAGAAAGAAAGGAAGTTTTTCTATTGAAATGTGGATTGAAGCTTATTTTTTCCTGTAAAGAAACTCATATTTCTCTAATACTGTACCCCACGTAGAAAACTTTGGAAAGTCCACAGTCTTCAGGAGGGTGTATGTTCTATTACCCATTTTATGTGAAGGGTGACAAAGAAAAGGCTCTCAGAAAGCAGAACCAAGGCCCAGGGTGAACAGCAGGCAGCTCTGCCCACAGTGTTTATAGATCCCAGAGCCTCAGGAAAGTTGCTAATGGGGAGGGCTGCACCTTCCATAGAGATATAGACCTGGATGCAGAAGCTGGATGAAACACTAGGTCTGCCTTGTTTGAGAACTGGTTGTGTATATTCTTTTAATAAGAAGAAGGATGAACACAGATGTCTGGATAACTAAGTGGGCAGACCATGGCAGAGAATATAGTTGTATTTTCAAACATTTATTAATAAGTTTTTAGTAAAACAGCCTCAGGTTTATTTAAGGAGGAAATACAGGAAAACAATATCATCCCACACTTTAAAATTTTTTGGATGATGGTGAATATTCTAGGAAAATGCATGTGAAAACTGAGGACTATTTATGTTTGATTTTAATGTAATGTGCTATATCGTTGAATCATATTGCTTTTTAAAAATTCACTTAAGAGTGAAATATTTCTATCCTTTTTCATTATTATTGTTGAGAGATAGCATATTCTTAAGCTCAGAGTTATTACTGAGTTATTATTGTGTTATGTTTTGTTTCTGTGTGATTTGTTACCTTAGAAAGACTCATCATTCCCATTAAGAAACAAAACACAATTATTGTCTCATATTAAAATATTAACTAGCTAGCAACAGTTTACTCCCTTTCCTTCTTTCTTTGCTGTGTCTCCCTTGAAATACTCATAAAAGTGACATTAGAGAAATCAGGTATCAATCAACTATTTCCAGAAACATAGAGAAATTACCTCTAAAGAAGATTGAATGGATTGATGAAGTCCAACAACAGAGCTAAAGTAGAAAATAGTTGATATTCACACTGCCCCACACTGCCACACTGCATTTGTCTACTCTATAGCAATTGTTAGGCATAAAGTCTATCTATCAAACAAACAAAATGAGCAGCTCTTATTACATATCTTTGAGAAAGTGAAATACTGTCAAAGAAGTAGGAAAAAATATAGGAATGAGTCTTAGGAATTATCACAGTGAGAATGAAAGAATATCCAAGGAGGCAATGCTTATATTTTTTTGTTGCTGTTGTTCGGTCTTGTTTTCATTTTTATGTGCCCATTTTATTGTGGTAAATATAACAGAGCACTTCTAGAAAAACAATCTCAGTCACAACACCAGTTCCAGGAAAAGCAAGAGAAATAAAAATGAAACATCCCTTCCATTCCAGAGACTCACAAGATAAATCTCTAATAGATTTTCCTAGGGGTGATGCCTGATTAAGATGCAAATTCTAGCTGTAACCAAATGTATACTGAAGATGAAGAGAAGGGATTTTTTTTTCCCTCTCTACTGGCAAATCCTAGGATAAAAGTCTTCTCATTCATACATGTCTTTTAAAAATATTTTGCAGCATGAGAATAAAAGGAAAGATGTCAGAGAAAATTCACTTTCAAAAGTAATTTACCAGGTGAGACCAAAGCAAACTTAGAAAGTTAACTATTTTGATGTTCTCAAAATTACTTCATATTTTAAAATTTGTGATATTCTTTTATAATTATAATGTGTCTAAAGTATTTCTAGCCATGATTTCTGCTCTCTGTTTTGCTGAAGAGGGTTAAAAGTTTATCAGAGAAAATCTTTTGGGCTAATTTTCAAAAATAAAAAGAATCAGTTGCTTGCTGAACAAGTAAAACAGACATTTCTTTCACAATTACTTTATTTAATGTTTCTTCTTACTACTGCCTTTTATTTTGCAAAATGTAATGAAAACTAGATAAAAAGAGAACACTGAACATAGAATATGAACTAAACAGTCTATAATACCTACATGAATAATCTGAAGAAAGGATAAAGTGATATGAGAAAAATAATGAATTAAAAACCATGAAGTAAAACAAGATGAATGGCATTGGCACAGGCACATTTTGAGAAAATCTTCAAAAATAAAACGTATTGTAACAAAATTTGAAAGGAAATAAACTCCCTAATATACATGTGCATTTATTTATAATATATGCGTGTATATAGGGGCTTCCCTGGTGGCTCAGTGGTAAAGAATCCTTCTGAAATGCAGGAGACACAAGTTTCATCTCTGGATCATCAAGATTCCCTGGAGAAGGAAATGGGAACTCACTCCAGTATTCTTGCCTGGGAAATCCCATGAACAGACTGAATCCGTGGCAGGCTTCAGTCCATGGGATCATAAAAGAGTTGGACATACCTTAGCGACTAAACAACAAGATGCATGTATGTACGTATATTTTACATGCATGCTGGAAAGAAAATGATAATACAATGAAGTTTGCAAAAATGAATTGCTTCTGGTCTTACCTTTAAGTCTTTAATCCATTTTGAGTTGACCAGTCACAGAAGGGCATGGACTACACGATTCCATTTATATGAGGTAGCTAAAGTAATTGAAGACTTTCCAGGTGGCTCAGTGGTAAAGAATCCGCCTAATGTAGGAGATGCAGGTTCTGTCCTGGCTCAGGAAGATCCCCTGGAGGAGGAAATGGCAACCCAATTCAGTATTCTTGCCTGGAAAATTCCATGGACAAAGAAGTCTGGTGGGCTACAGTCCATGGGGTTGCAAAGGGCTTAGCCACCGAGCACACAGTTTGAGAGTAATCAAACTCATTAAAGCAGAGGATAGATGATTGTTTCCAGATGCCAGGAAATAATGGAAATAGGAAATTTTTAATGAATGAGTATAACTTTTAAGTTATGTGATATGATATAAGTTCTAGAGATCTACTGTAAAACACAATGCCTAGAATTAAGAATATGATTTTTTGCACTTAAAAAATTGCTGAGTAGTTTTCATGTTGAATGTTCTTATCTCTCTCTCACAAAAAGCAAAAGAAAACTTTTGGTGTATGCATGCATGTGTTCTCAGCAATGTCTGACTCTTTGCGACTCCATGAACTGTAGCCCACCAGACGATGAATATGCCTTTTACCTTGATTTTGGTTTCATAAGTATATTCTTAAGTCCAACGCATCAATGTATGCATTATATACGTGCAGTTTTTATATATCAAATTATAGTTCAACAAAGCTGTTAATGACAAGCATGAACATTGACATTCTAGGAATCAGTGAACTAAGATGGACTGGAATGGGTGAATTTAACTCAGATGACCATTATATTTACTACTGTGGGCAGGAATCCCTTAGAAGAAATGGAATCGCCATCATAGTCAACAAAAGAGTCCGAAATGCAGTACTTGGATGCAATCTCAAAAACGACAGAATGATCTCTGTTCATTTCTAAGGCAAACCATTCAATATCATGGTAAATCAAGTCAATGCCCTGAATAGTAACGCCAAAGAAGCTGAAGTTGGACAGTTCTATGAAGACCTACAAGACCTTCTAGAACTAACAGCCAAAAAAGATAACCTTTTCATTATAGGGGACTGGAATGCAAAAGTAGGAAGTCAAAAAACACCTGGAGTTAAAAGGCAAATTTGGCCTTGGAGTACAGAATGAAGCAGGGCAAAGGCTAATAGAGTTCTGCCAAGAGAACGCAAACACCCTCTTCCAACAACACAAGAGGAGACTCTACACATGAACATCACCAGATGGTTGACACCGAAATCAGATTGATTATATTCTTTGCAGCCAAAGATGGAGACGCTCTATACAGTCAGCAAAAACAAGACTGGGAGCTGACTGTGGCTTGGATCATGAACTTCTTACTGCCAAATTCAGACTGAAATTGAAAAAAGTGGAGAAAACCACTAGATTATTCAGGTATGACCTAAATCAAATCCTTTATGACTATACAGTGGAAGTGAGAAATAGATTTAAGGGACTAGATCTGATAGACAGACTGATGAATTATGGATGGAGGCTCGTGACATTGTACAAGAGACAAGGATCAAGACCATCCCCAAGAAAAAGAAATGCAAAAAAGCAAAATGCCTGTCTGAGGAGGCCTTACAAATAGCTGTGAAAAGACGGGAAGCGAAAAGCAAAGGAGAAAAGGAAAGATATACTCATTTGAATGCAGATATCCAAAGAATAGCAAGGAGAGAAAAGAAAGCCTTCCTCAGCAATCAATGCAAAGAAATAGAGGAAAATAATAGAATGGGAAGGACTAGAGATCTCTTCAAGAAAATTACAGATACCAAGGTAACATTTCATGCAAAGATGGGCTCAATAAAGGACAGAAATGGTAGGGACCTAACAGAAGCAGAAGATATTAAGAAGACGTGGCAAAAATACACAGAGGAACTGTACAAAAAAGATCTTCATGAACGAGAAAATCACAATGGTGTGATCACCCACCTAGAACCAGACATCCTGGAATGTGAAGTCAAGGGGGCATTAGGAAGCATCACTATGGACAAAGCTAGTGGAGGTGATGGAATTCCAGTTGAGCTATTTCAAATCCTGAAAGATGACGCTGTGAAAGTGCTGCACTCAATATGCCAGCAAATATGGAAAACTCAGCAGTGGCCACAGGACTAGAACAGGTCAGTTTTCAATCCAATCCCAAAGAAAGGCAATACCAAAGAATGTTCAAACTACCACACAATTGCAGTCATCTCACACGCTAGTAAAGTAATGCTCAAAATTCTCCAAGACAGGCTTCAGCAATACATGAACTGTGAACTTCCAGATGTTCAAGCTGGTTTTAGAAAAGGCAGAGGAACCAGAGATCAAATTGTCAACATACGTTGGATCATCGAAAAAGCAAGAGAGTTCCAGAAAAACATCTATTTCTGCTTTACTGACTATGCCAAAGCCTTCGCCTGTGTGGATCACAATAAACTGTGGAAAAATTCTGAAAGCAGTCGGCATACCAGACCACCTGACCTGCCTCTTGAGAAACCTGTATGCAGGTCAGGAAGCAACAGTTAGAACTGGACATGGAACAACATACTGGTTCCAAATAGGAAAAGGAGTACGTCAAGGCTGTATATTATTACCCTGTGTATTAACTTATATGCAGGGTACATCATGAGAAATGCTGGGCTGGATGAAGCACAAGCTTGAATCAAGATTGCCGGGAGAAATATCAATAACCTCAGATATGCAGATGACACCACCCTTATGGTAGAAATTGAAGAAGAACTAAAGAGACTCTTGATGAAAGTGAAAGAGGAGAGTGAAAATCTCGGCTTATAGCTCAACATTCAGAAAACTATTATCATGGCATCTGGTCCCATCACTTCATGCCAGATAGATGGGGAAACAGTGGAAACAGTGGTTGACTTTATTTTTCTGGGCTCCAAAATCACTGCAGATAGTGATTGCAGCAATGAAATTGAAAGACGCTTACTCCTTGGGAGAAAAGTTATGACCAACCTAGAAAGCATATTAAAAATCAGAGACATTACTTTGCCAGCAAAGGTCCATCTAGTCAAGGCTCTGGTCTTTCCAGTGGTCAAGTATGGATGTGAGAGTTGGACTATAAAGAAAGCTGAGCACCGAAGAATTGATGCTTTTGAACTGTGGTGTTGGAGAAGACTCTTGAGAGTCCCTTGGACTGCAAGGAGATCCAACTAGTCCATCCTAAAACAGATCATTCCTGAATATTCATTGGAAGGACTGATGCTGAAGCTGAAACTCCAATACTTTGGTCCCCTGATGCTAAGAACCAACTCATTGGAAAAGACCCTGATGCTGGGAAAGACTGAGGGCAGGAGGTGGAGGGGATGACAGAGGATGAGATGGTTGGATGGCATCACTGATTTGATGGACATGGGTTTGGGCGGACTCCGGGAGTTGGTGATGGATAGGGAGACCTGGCATGCTTGGTTCATGGGGTCACAAAAAGTTGGACTTGACTGAGTGACTGAACTGAACTGAAAGCTGTTAAAAATTAATTAAATGAATATCTTCTGTATGTATGAATAAGTAGTATAGCAAAAATGTAATCTTGTATATATAAAGAAAATATTAAAAAAATTAAATGCTGCAGAACTCTGTCCAAGGAAAGCCAGATGAATCCAAAAGAGTGGTAGTTAGGAAGAATGTTTGAAAAGTGGCAAAAAAGAACACCTCAGCTTATATGTCATTTCTCTGTCAACAGAGAGTATTAAAACCTTGTCAATACATGACACTCCTTTTTAATTAATGATGTAATTGGTTTGGGACCCCAAGGATCTACAAATCTTGGAAGTTCCTTGCTGATTTTATTATGACACAGGATTAAGAACTTAGAGCTGTGGTCAGCAAATTATAGCCCTGTTGCCAAACCTGGCTAGCCACCTTTTTTTTTTAAGCAAGGTTTGATATAATTAAAAGGTTGCATAGAAAGTAATATATATGATGTGAAATTTAAATAATTTTCAAATATAGGGACAGTAGTTAAATTTCAATAAATAAATTCTTACTGGAAAACAGCCATGAAATTCATTAACTTATTGTCAAAATCTGCTTTTCACTACAATGACAGAGGTGTATAGCTGTGGTAAAGATATGGATGCCAAACCAAAACATTTAATTTAACTTAAAGAACTAGACATTAATCTAGTTCTTTAAAAATATATTAATCTAGTTCTTTAAAAATAAAAATATCCAAAGCCTGAGTTAGAGGGTAAAAATGGCTCCATGTTCTTGTTTTCTAGAGCTGGATGGGGATCTGGAGTCTGGGACTCTAATAAGTGGTCCCATCCTCTGAAATCTGAGTAAAAGCAGACATGCCTTCAAAGTTCTGCTGGCTGCAATCCACATCACAGCTTCTGTGGAATTCCCATCTGTGGACCAGTAGGTGAAATCATCCAAGCCTACCAGAACTGGAGATGCACCCCTCCTCCCCTCTTTGAAGACATTCTGTCCTTATAAGCCCTTGTACTCTAGGTCAATACCGGGAGCAGCAGTATTGAGGCTGTCTCAACTGCCTTCCAAGTCACTCTTCTATTGTTTTGGAAAATAGTTCCGATTTCTGTTGAGATGGCTGATCCACGTTAATCTTTCTATCAAGCAGTAGCTTGAACATACCCATAGTGGTCTCATTTTTTCCATATGGATAGGCTGAGAATTTTCCAAATCTTTAAGTTCTGCTTCCCTTTTGCTCAGCAACTTCATCTTTAAGTCATTTCTCTTTTCTCACTTCTTACTATAAGCAGTCAGGAGGAGCCAAGTCACAGCTTCTACTCTTTGCTTAGAGATCTCAGCAAAATATACAACTTCGTCACTTGCGCACAAGTCCTACCTTCCACAAATACTAGAATATGAACACAATTCAATCAAGTTCTTTGCCACTTTACAACAAGGGTGACTTTTTTTTTCCAGTTTCAAATAGCATGCTCCCTATTTCCATCTGCCTACACTGTGGGAGACTCGGGTTCGAGTCCTGTGTTGGAAAGATCCTTGGAAGAGTAAATGGCTACCCACTCCAGTATTCTTGCCTGGAAAATTCCATGGACAGAGGAGCCTGGTGGGTTACAAAGAGTCAGACACAACTGAGCAACTAATACTTTACGTTCATCTGAGATCTCATCAATATGGGCCTTTATGGCACACATTGCTACCAACATTCTGTTTGTGATTACTGTTATTTCTGAGGAGACTGATTTTTCTCTACAGCTCAACTTTTTCTTTCTGAGCTTTTACCAGAATCACTTTTACCTGTCTGTTCAAAGTTCATAGCAAAGTAGACTTTTCTAGCCTGTACCTCAAAACTCTTCCAGCTTCTACCCATCACCCAGTTCCAAAGCCACTTCCACATCTTCAGTTACTTGTTACAGCAAAACCTACTTCTAGCAGCAACTACTGTCTTGTCTTTTCAGGCAGCTGTAACACAAATACCCCAGGATGGATGACTTGCAAGACACAGAGATTTATCTCTCACAGTTCTGGGAAGTCTAAGATGAAGAAGCTGGCACATCTTGATTCAATGTCCGGTTAAGGCACACTTCTTAGTTCATAAATGGCCAACTTCTTGTTATGCCTTCACACGGCAGGATGAGTGAAGAAGCTCTCTGAAGTCTTTTATATAAGGAACTAATTTCCTTCATGGGAGACTTCACATAAGCTCCTCCCACCTCACTCCGCTCCAAATACTATCAAATCAGGAGTTAGGGTTTTAGCATATAAATTCAAACAGGAAATGAAAATTTAGTCTATGGAAACTACCATCGGCTAAATGAACTTGTGACCATTTTTAAAAAACTATTATTCTATCTGCCTGCCTGGGATGAGAACCCAATGCAGAATATTTGTGCTCAAGTCTCTGCAACTTAAGTTTTGAAAGTGGTTAGTGCTAACCAGAACTAGAAGCTATCTGTCCATAGACATTGTAAGAATTCCGATCTTTCTTTAAAATTAAAAATATATATATAAATGAATAATATTGAAATAAATATTTTTAAAAAGTTATCTGTCATTTAAGGTAAAAATCTTTTCCCCTAGAGTACTTAAATCTTCTAGACATTTATCACTTAACTTGGATTATTTATGATTTCAAACCTTATTATCTAGTATGTGCTGCAACTAACATTTTCATAAGGATAAATTTTTAACACATAAATATATATTCTATCTGCACAAAAGTCCAAAACTATTCTGAGAGCAGCAATTTACAGCTTTTTAAATGTAAAGGAACACAATTATTATTTCACTACTTTAACAGATAAAGATGCTGGCTTGTTCAAAGTTACTGAAAGTTTTATAAAAGAACATTATACCTAGTAATTGCTATTATCATTCCATAAACCTAAGAAAAGAGTATTTCCATAAAAAAGGAAGCCATTATATTCACTAAATTTTTTGCAGCCAGAGATGTATATCATGGCTTATTTTGCATTATGGAGATAAAAACACATAACAGCATATGAAGGAAATAGTTATGTCAATGAAAGTTGATTATTAGATATGTATTGTTTCAAGTACTTTTTAGCTAACATTGAACATTAAAGTTATTTAGATAAATTAAGGTATTTATGCATCATATTTTAATATCTTACATATTCAAAGTTAGTAGAAACTAACATCTTCATGTTTTCTAAATTGTGCAGATTTTTTTAGTCTTAGCTTACTTTATTGGGACCTATTTATTTCCATGCAAAATATTAAAAATGATATTTCAGGTATTGTGTAAATTACTTTCTGAACATTTGTATGAAACCAAAGTAATAAAAGGGGAAACAGTTCTCTGGTTATTTACCAAACATATAGCTGATGCGTTGTTTTACTCAAAAGATTAGGTCTTGCCTGAGTCAAACTCTGCTAAAATCACCCTGAAAAAGCAGGGGGGGGGCACTTGCAGTGGTCACTTCCATTAAATTTTGAATCGGATGTCAAGAGTGGTGAGAGATTACAGGTCAGGGCTCTCAGGGAGGTCTCAAATGTCTTGAGAGAGCCAAGAAAGGAGGCTGGCTCAGGGGTTTTTACTGTGGTTGAGATGGGACAGGGCTGAGGTGGAGGCCTGTGTCATTTGAATTTCCTGCAGGTGTCAAAAGAAAGAGCACTGAGGCTTTCTTATTAGCTTGCCCAGATGTGGGCACCAGGAATAGGGGAGGGGTGATACTTAAAAGTTGTTAGCAGGTAGACATCAAAAAATGTAGCCAGACTCTTGCTTGGTCACTCATCTGCAAATAGCTGTGCTTAATAGTGTGGATAAACCCCCAGTGGATTCATATTTTGTGAGGCCTTATTAAAAATAAAACCATTTCAATAGTGTACAATTTCATTAATAAATGAGGAAGACAGTATTAGAAGGTTCAGAATAGTAATAATGCTTAACATTTTTATAATATTTTGTTTTCCCTGAAGTACTTTTATATTAAAAATCATATTATACTTCAGATTTCTTAGGGTATATCATTACTCATATTTCAGAGTATTATAAAATATCATCTGCTTCAACAAAGTAGCTTCTTAATGTACTAACTGAAATATAAATACATTTCTTTTTTCTTGAAATGTTCTTGATTTGTAGCCCAATTTAGTCTGAATTTACATTTTATTTTTCATCTCTAAAGATAATATGGTAGTGAGAAGAAATGGGTTTTATAATGGAGACCTGGAAATATGAAATATGGCACCACAATGCTAAAATAGTGGAGGACTAATTAAGTTACTTATATATTAAATTTAATTAGCTCCACTCAGAAAATAATCAAACATAACCCAAAAGAATTTTGACTTAGATAAACTTTTATGCTGGCTCAGCAGTAAGAATTGATGCTTTTGAATTGTGGTGCTGGAGAAAACTCTTGAGAATCCCTTGGACTGCTAGGATAAAAAAAAAATCAACCCTACACAAATAAACCCTGAATATTCATAGAAAGGAATGTTGCTGAAGCTGAAACTCCGATACTTTAGCCACCTCATGTGAAGAGCCAACTAAATGGAAAAGACTCTGGTGTTGGGAAAGACTGAAGGCAGGAGGAGAAGGGGACAGACGAGGATGAGATGGTACAGCAACATAAAGAAAAATATTTGGCACTTTACTAGCTAATCCTATTGCTAAAGAAAACATTTTGATATACAAGGTGAGTAACAGAAGTTGATTATATTTTAATACTATTGCTAGTAATAAGGAAGAGAGCATAGGCCAGATCTGGAAACTGAAATAAAGGGTGGGAGAGGTTTAAGAGCTGTGGTGGAGCGATCATCTGTGTTTGCTAATTGGCTTTATCCAAATAAAAAATAAGTTTTCTGCTATCTTCATGATAGGTACCCGAAAAGGCATTTCATAGTCTAGAGCAAGGCTCCCCTGAATTTACAATCCTTTTCTTCCACAGAGGCTGAAAGTTAAGGCACTATTTCCCTCGAGGATTACATTCCAAAGAATGGCTCCAGGGTTCTTGAAAAAACACAATTATGAGTTATAAAACTGGTAAGAAGGTTTTAAAAAGAGTTAAATCTCCTAAGGGCAGAGAAAGAACTTGCAAGTTTTCTAAAGTAAAGATTTAGGAAAAATGGGATCAGGGTCCTAGAGTCAGGTAGAAGCCTGTATAAAATTTGGCCAAGCTGAAGGGATTGTTAAAAAGCTTTATGGTCATTATTCATTAAAGGACAATACATGTCCTGTAGGCACAATTCTTTTTCTGCAAAAGAAATTCTACTTTAAGGACAGAAAAATTTCTATTATTTTACAAAATCATAGCAACTTCTTGGTTTCCAACCAGTCTTAATGATTTTATACAATCCAATTGATCCCATAATGTTTCATTCATTTCACTGGTATCTATGTGTCACATTGTTTAATCTGTCTCTCCCACTGCATAGTGAACTATATAAGGTTAGTGACTATATCTGTCTATACTAGAAACATAAATGATGTTTCCTAAAGCTGAATCAGTAAGACTCTAGTGGACTCTAAAAGTATGTCAAATGATAATCTTTCTTAAATAACTAAGAATCCCATATAGGGATGATTATATAACTTCAAATTAATTATTTTGATATATAAATATTTCTTCTATAAAGTTTGATATTCCTAAATTAAGTTTTGTTATATATCATTCAAATGATGAGGTACTAAAAATCACAGTTATTTCTTTTGGAATAACATTTCTACTTGAAAAATAAAAAAGAAGGGTGAACTTCATCCATAGTTGTTGTAATTGATTACCATTAATTATCTTGGTTCATGAGGAGCTGGTCTTTTCTTTCAAAAATGCTTAGTAATACCAGAGATACAAAGTTCTATTGTAGCACATTGTTGATACCAATGCTGAGATTATTAAGAAATCTTTCATTTTGCTAGTGCCTGAACTTGCTGATCAACTTTATTACATGCATTTGACTTTATAAACAGAGATTACAATATTTTTATTGTTTCTGTTTAGAGCTTTATCAAATATATGCTATTTATTCTCCAAAATTTAGGAGACAAATTCTTTGAATTTTTGCTATTTTATACTTAAGTACCATTTAGTTTTTAGAAAAAAATCTGACAATTCATTGTTAAGTTTTCTTGATATTGCAAGCAAAAAATATATAAACCATATGTAAAATATTTTAATATTTTACAGTTAGCCTTCTGTATTGGCAGGTTCTGCAACTGCACTTTCAACCATCCATGGATGAAAAAAAAAATTTCTTTTTAATTTCAGAAAGTTCCAAAAGGCAAAATGAGATGATTTAAAGTATATGGGAGAGTAGGTGTAGGTTATATGCATGCATTATGACATTTTATATGAGAGACTAAAGCTTCATTGGTTTTGGTATCCATGGGAGGTCCTGGACCCAATGCCCTGCATACACTGTGGAACGACTGCATTGTTTAATTATTTTACAGTTTACTATTTTTCCATGGGAAGGAGCAGAATCTAAGTGCAGAGAGAGAGAGAGGGGGGAAAAAAAGAATATGTTGTTCAGTAAGATGAATTTTTAAAATATAAAATAAGTTTCTTTTAAAACTCAAATCCACATAGCATTTATTTAAAATGTGGATTATGCATTCTGGTATCAACTTTAGAACCAATTAAATTACATGAACCCCATTATATGTTTTCCTCAGAGACTTTAAGATCAATGTTCCATCCATAGCCCATTAAGGATAAATGTTTTACACATCTTTTTCAGTAACTGTGTTGGTAGCTGAAGCATGTAAAAATTTTACCACAGGGAGTTTTAAAAGAAATGGAAAAAAATACATCTACAAAGAAATATTTCAAGGGAAATTTCCTACAAACTGGATCCTTCTACTATCACAAGATTTTTTCTTTCCCCCCAAAATTATGAGTTCCTATACTTAAAAATTGATACAATTTAGGGAATATTAATAATATAATTGAGAAGATAACCAAAATTGTTAAATTTAAAATTGTCAATAGTTGTGTTAAGCAATATAAGTTAAATTTACTTTTTAATATCTTGAACTTGCCAAGATTTTTGATGAAATTTATATTTTAGAGTATTTCTTACTATATTCTCTCTTTCCTTTTGTTCATTTATATCAGAACTTCTCCAATTCACATATTTTGATTGTCTTCAATTTTAAGATGTGCTGGTCATAAGAATTTTTTTCTCATTTGTTGAAAGCCTACTCTAGTAAATATCAGTAGCCCAATTTTATGGATAGTAATATATCTTTTATAAATATATTATCAATCATAGTGTTTTCTTGAGAGTCTACAAATGAAGAATTTTATTTCACAAATTTGTGACTATACAGCCTATATATTGGGATATATAGACTATACAATATCTATTTCACAAATAATTTAACTTTTTTCTAAAATGCTTTAAGTACTTTATGGATATTTGTTCAGTACACAAATCAAGAAACACAATCAAAATGCAAAATATGTCTGAGTGTTTTGAAAACTTATATATAAATATTTCTATGATATAATTGTGATACAATTAAAATATAAAATATTCACATAAGGTTATGTAGTGTACACTATTTTAAACGGAATAGTTGAGAGAAGAGTTTTCTGGAACTAGGTATATACAATTGAGAGGACAGTCTTTAGAACAAGTTATATAAAATACAAATAATTGGCTAGTGCCTAGAAAAATAAAAGATCTAGGAAAGATAATAAGAAGAATGGAAGTGGTAGAGTCAGAAAGAACACGTTTCTGGAAAGCGCTGAGGAGATAGGCAGTCTAAGTTCATTCAGAAGTGCAGGAAAGCTTAGCTAGAATTTGCCAAAAAAATCAATGCAGTTTGGCATATGCGTTAAGAAGATGATTAAAAACATGGGCAATTTTCTACCTCCATATTTCCCAAATTATATTCAAAGAACTGGTTCTTGAAGCATTTATAGAGGTTCTGTGACTAGAAGTGTTTTATATTCTGTTTAAACACAATGTTTAAAAAATGAACAGGATTTTAATATAGAGAAATTCTCTGATCTTTCTCATGTAATTATAATACATTGCAGTTTAGTAAATGGGGGGTGCTGTAGGCAGTATATAAAAGTGATCTGACCTTAAATCATCAATGGGGCAGGGTATACACAATACATAACTTTGGGGACATGCTCCAAATATAAATATTTTTGTGTGTTTTCTATTGGAACAGATAAAATAATTTACTGAGAAAATAGTGAGTGATAGATGATATTTGTCAAATAGTTTTATTCTAAGACCAAAAATCTTTTTATCCTGTAATTATATAGAAGGCCCATTTATAGCATATGAGGTTCACAATGTAATAATAGAACAATGAAACCAGAATAAATTCTTAAGTTATAACTAACATTGAAATGTTCTATTAATCTCTATAATGCTTTTCATCTGTTTCCATTCATACCCATTCTCTATCCATTGTGGGCTATAATAACTTTTTTGTATACAGAACATTTAACATTATTTCTAGTTATATATCTCATTAAAAATAAACTATATCTCATTTATTGTTGACAAACACCTTGCAGGGTAGTAGAAGTAAATATCATTTACCTAACTTGAAATATAAAGAAATAGGCAAAAATGTGGAGGAACTACCAATGTCACTAAAATTTCAATGTAAATGTATAGCATATTTTTATTCTATTGTGGTCTGATTTGGGGGCACCTATTTTATTAGATATTCTGTGAACACATTTTAAAATCTTTCAAAAATATTGTATTTTGTATTAAGTCTATGTAATATTCATGTGTGCTTTTTTGTTTCTGACAAGCAGTTTACTTCTAACCTAGAGACATTTATCTGAGTTTTAAATATTAAAGGTTATTCCACATTAGTGCACTGAAGCAGATGTATAAGAAAAATTTAGTCCTGCATCTAGACGCTCAGCTTCAATCCAATGAATATTATGCAAACAACCTAACAATGCTCTGTCAAGGAGGCTGGTTCATTCAAGTTTCATACTGGATATTAGCCCAGAGACTTTTTGGCTATTCAAGCTATTCCTTCTGCTTTATTTTTCTACATTATATTTTTAAGTCTCATGAACGATTTATTTTTCCTTCATTGATAAAATATACTGTATATATTTCATTTAGGCAGCTAGTTTATGTTGAAAATTTTGAATTAGTAAATGCATACATAAATATAACAGATGAAAGTAATATGAAATCTATAGTTATTTCAAATTTTCTTTATAATGCCATTTTCTCTTTATAAACAAATAGTTTTTTGATCTGTATTTTTCATACTTTATAGTAGCAAGCCCCACAAATTTTAAAAAATACCATTGGACCAAACCTCATAATTAGACTAAGTAGCTGTATATGCAAAAATCATCTGAAAAAGTATTTTCAAGTCTCCAGAAAACATTCATGCTAATTATGAAATGGCTATTAAAATGAAACACAAGTAGAATTAAAGCCTGATTAGAAAGCTGAGTCACGTTTAACCTTATATTCTATAAGACATACATAGTCACAGAAATTTATGTAATGTCTTGGATATAAAACTATATTTAAATTTGTGAAAAGACATTATCACTTTATTGATATCATGGAATTACCATAAATGCTGGCATAAAAATAAAAATTTTAAGCCATCAAGTTAATAATCAGGATATATTTCTAATAACAATTGTAGCTTAATGTAAACATGTTTAGTGGGGAATTAAATTTAGGGGGAAACTAGTAATATATTTAACCACACATTACTATGCAGCATTTATACTCTGAAAGATACTTTTTAGTCACTGTGCATTTTATGTCTAGGTAAAAAATTTCTAATTGACTCAGCTACAACTTTATACTTCTAGTGGAGCATAGGTAAAAAACCTGTTGTGTCTTGTCCCTTCTGTTTCAATACTGACTTTCTCCAATTATTGTGATATATATTACTGAAATTTTCCACATGTGGGTAGGCACAGTTTGTCCTTGACATAAGAATAATATAGAAACAAAAATAATGTGAGAATATTCATTGTAAAATATGCTCTATAAAATCATGTATTTTAAGTTCCTTAAAGGCTACCAAAGGGGATAAAGCTTATTTAACTGACGAGTAAATGTTCTATGTTCACATAAATAACTAGGATATAAAGACAATATAGTTTTCCAAATTTTTCTACCAAATGGATACAAACACTACGGATACTAAATAGCCACTTGATTGCTACAGACTAAAAATTACTTAAAAACTAATTTATTGTTTATTACATTCAAACACTGATCAGAATGCATTTTGGCCTGATACTTGCTTCCTTATTTTGCCTTATTTGATTCTACAATATTTCTTTGTTTAAAAAAATAGAAAAGTAAACCATAAATATGCTTAGATAATTTTTTCCCTTTAGAAAAAAGTAAAAGGTAATGGAAGCTAAACTTCTTATAAATGCCTTTCTTTCTTATCACTGAAAATTTGTGCTCTTTTTCTAACTTATCTCTATTTCCCTCATCTCCCAGTCCTTGGCAATAACTTTTCTACTGTTTCTATGAGTTTGTCTTTTAAAAAAATTCTGCATATAAGTGATGTTATAACTTGTCTTTCCCTGTCTGGCTTATTTCACTTAGAAGATGTCCTCAAAGTCCACTCATGTTATGCAAATATATGTAATGTGATATGTAATGTTATCTCTTGTCTTTCTGATGATGGCATTCTAATAGGTTTAAGAAAATATCGCATTGTGGGTTTGATTTGCATTTCCCTGACTGTGAGTTACACTGAGCACCTTTTCAAGCACGTGTTGCTCATTTACATATCTTCTTTGGAAAAAGAAAATATGTCTTTATTTTTGCTATTGAGTTGTAAATATTCTTTTTATATCTTGAATATTTGCTCTTTTTATATCTTGGATATCACGTAACAGGTATGTGATTTGCAAAGATTTTCTCCCATTTTGTAAGTCTATTTATTTTGTTGATGGCTTCCTTTGCTGTTCATTTATTTTTCATTCCAATGTGTTTGTAACATAAGGATAAATAAATGTTTTGGTCAGTGAAAATTTCTAATTATAAAATATTACATAAATAAATAAATAAGAATATCACTATTTTGTAATCCTTAATTAAGTAAGACATATAATAATGATCGTTAGGTGCAATTAGCCTCCAACTAATAAAAATAAATGAAAAAAAATGTACAATGATGTTGAAAATTAAATTAAAAAAAAATGATCGTTAGGGGCAATGTCAAAAAAGGAAAGCAACCAGACATATGTATCCCTGGTATCAATCATGGTTCTCTAGAAAATCAGAATCAACATGATTCTTTATTCTTATAAAGATTTATTATAAGGAATTAGCTCACATGATATGGAAGTTGAGAAGTCCCAAGATCTCAGGAGAGAGCTGATGACTTAGTTCTAATCTGAGTCCAAAGGTCCAAGAATGAGAAGAGCCATTGTTTTAAGTTCCAATCTGAAATCTTGCAGGCTTGGAATCCAATAAGGTATGTTTCAGTTTCAATCTGGAGATGGAAAAATATCAATATTCAAGCTCAGTCAGTCAGGCAAGAGGAATTCTCTCTTCCTCACAGAAGATTCATCCTTTTTATTTCACTCAGACTTTAACTGATTAAATAAGTCTCACCCACCTTGGGCAAGCCAATCTGCTTTACTTAGCTTACTATAATCTCACCCACAAATACTCTCACAGACACACTCAAATTAATGTTTGATCAAATATCTTGGCACTTTGTGGCCCAGTCAAGTTGACATAAAATTAACAATCACACCCCTGAAGGGAAGTACCTAGAATTTTATATGAAGTAGTACCAAGTCTACTACCAAGTCTAACTACCAAGTCATAAGAAATTACTTTGTGTCTATAATTATCTGTGTCCAGAATATGATTACCTGTAAGATTTATGAACTGTTTTCTTCAATAAAATATACAAGAAAAATAAAATACATATAAGAAAACTTAAAACATTAAACAACATTTGAGCCATTATTCCAAGTCACAATATATGAACTTTGTTTGAATAACCATTCAAACAAAAAATTTTAAAAACAGTTGATAAAAAAGTTTCAGAAAATAATGATGGTAATGGTTGTAAAACAATTCAAGTTTAGTTAATGCCATAGAACCATATGGTTTAAAATGTTAAATTTCATTTTATGTAATTTTAATCACAATTTTAAAACTACTTAAAACTCCAAAGAAACACAAAAAGTTAATACTTAAAGACATTAAGAATTAGTGTTAATTTTTACATTTATAGTGATGTTGTGATTGTGTTTTAAGAGTGCCTATTATTTAGGGATACCTGCTGAATATTTTCAGTTAAAGTGATGATTCATTGGATATTATTCAAAGTAATCTGAGAGGGGACGGGGGGAAATGGTATTAACCAAATTGAAAAATGTACAATTACAGTCCCTGATGATTCTCCTATCTCTTTCTTAGTTGACAAAACATTTCCGATTTCCAAGGATCCATTTTTCCAGGATTCCTCTTTTAGTTCCAGCTTTTACTTGCCATAAACACAAATCTTAATGCTCTGATATTTTGTCTGAAACAACAGTAGCACTTGTTTTGCCAAATCACATTTTGTAACAAAGTTGTAATGATAAGTCAGGGGAAAAAAAAGGTAACAAATCAAATTATAAGATTATATTAGATTTCTTTGAGTTTTTGTGCATTTAATTAGAAAAGAGTTGAATTCCCTGCACTGTTTCAAACACTGTGTAAAGTTTGATATAATCCTCAGCCATCTGTGTGGCCAAAATGTCCCAGGGTCAGTGAACAGACAGCTCAGGGAACAGAGGGTTCAGTGAGGGCTTCCCTGGTGGCTTAGATGGTAAAGAATCCATCTACAGTGCAGGAGACCTGAGTTTGATCCCTGGGTTTGGAAGATCACCAGGAGAAGGAAATGGCAACCCACTCCAGTATTCTTGCCTGGATAATTCCATGGACAGAGGAGACTGGTGGGCTACAGTTTATGGGGTCTCAGAGTCAGACATGACTGAGCAACAAGCAATGAACACTCAGTGAACAGACTTTCACCTCTCCTGACATACTCTATGCTCAATTCCTATAATCAAGAAGCAGTGCTGTTCTTCCTTGGGACTCACAAACCTCATTCCTAAGACAAAGAATATACATTTTAGGGTAGGTGAGAGAAAGATCTATCATTTATCATTAAAATCATCTTTACATTCATAAATCACATGAAGAAAAAAGAAAAACAATAACTATCAACAAAGTCTAAGAAGTCAGCAAGCTATTTTGCAGAAAGATAAACACACACAACTTAGACGCGTTTCAGACACTTCCAGCTTCGTGATTGCATGAGCTTTGTCTCTACCCTGTGTGCTGACTGGTTCTGAAGTCAAAAGACTTTTTGGATAAAAAAGAGTAGATTAGGGAAGATAAAAGTGCCTGTGTTGCTAATGTGTCTGCAGGCAAGAATTAGCAGCATGAGATGGCTTTATTAATTCCACAAATATTAGTGAGCAAAAAAGTGTTGCTCTGAACTCAGAAAAGATGCAATCTTTAACAATCTCAGCTAACAAGAAAGACTTCAGGTCAGGCTAAGGGGTTAGTTACCAGAAGGGATGCCAATATTAGTGCCATGCTGGAGAGGAGACGTTATGCCATGAAACGCAAAATGAAGAGTGAAGAGAGAGCCAAAAAAAAAAAAAAAAAAAAAAAAAACCCGAACATTTGACAACACTGAATGTCATTGAGAAGAAAGGAAATACACAAGTATGGGCAGAATTATCTAGTACTTTGTATTAATTATTTTCTGATTAAAAAAATCACTACTGGTATTACAGATGCAAAACCTATATATGTATAAAAACACAAAAGAGAGAATAATGTTAGTACATTTATTCCTGAATTTTAAAGAGGTAAAATTAAAAGACATTCTGCTACAAAGACTTAAGTTTAATAATAAAAGATAAAATTTTCAAAACAATTGAAACAAACTCAATAAGTCAGCTGGCAAAAAATGTTTCACATATTGTCTTGAATGGTTTAATTCTCTAAACTTTGTATTGTGAGTTTAGTTTTCTCCCTTATGTTGCTTCAACAGATTATTGTAATACATGTACTATTTCACAGATTTCCTACATTTAATGCTTTGCTATTGTTTAGTCAGTAAGTAGTGTCCATCTCTTTGTGACCCCATGGACTGCAGCACGCCAGGCTTCCCTGTGCTTCATTATCTTCTGGAGTGTGCTCAATCTTATGTCCATTGAGTTGGTAATGCGATCCTACCACCTCAACTTCTTTTACCCCCTTCTCCTCCTGCCTTCCATCTTCTCCAGTACCAGGATGTTTTCCAATGAGTCAGCTCTCTGCATCATGTGGCCAAATTATTAGAGCTTCAGCTTCAGCATCAGTCCTTCCAATGACTATTCAGGGTTGATTTCCTTTAGGATTGACCAGTTTGATCTCCTTGCCATCCAAGGGACTGTCAAGGCTTTTCCAGCACCATAATTCAAATCTATCTATTTAATGCCTACTGTCCTCTGACATCATCCCATTCTTTAAACTTCAGAGAATTTTAAAAATTTAATAACAACAACAACAAAAACTTGACTTCAGCTAGGAAGATTTCATAGATCATGGGATTTTTAGTGTGTGGATAAACTTCCCTAATGATTTGCATTATATATATATATATATTTTACTTTACCTATATACTTCCTTAATGATTTTTCAAATGACCTATTCAGAAATAAAGGCATTTACTCTCTCTTGTTAAGGTCAATTTAGTCCAGTTCAGTTCACTTGCTCAGTCGTGTCCAACCATTTGTGGCCCCATGGACTGCAGCATGCCAGGCTTCCCTGTGCATCACCAATCCCCAGAGCTTGCTCAAACTCATGTCCTTCAAGTTGGTGATGCCATCCACCCATCTCATCTTCTGTCATCCACTTCTCCCCCTGCCTTCAATCTTTCCCAACATCAGGGCCTTTTCAAATGAGTCAGCTCTTCCCATCAGGTGGCCAAAGTATTGCAGTTTCAGTTTAAACATCAGTCTTTCCAATGAACACTCAAGACTGATTTCCTTTAGGATGGACTGGTTGGATCTCCTTTTAGTCCAAGGGACTCTCAAGAGTTTTCTCCAACACCACAGTTCACAAGCATCAATTCTTTAGCACTTGACTTTCTTTATGGTCCAACTCTCACACCCATGCATGACTACTGGAAAAACCATAGCTCTGACTAGACAGACCATGGTTGGCAAAGTAATACCTCTGCTTTTTAATATGCTATCTAGGTTGGTCGTAACTTTTCTTCCAAGGAGCAAGCATCTTTTAATTTCATGGATGCAGTCACCATCTGCAGTGATTTTGGAGCCCCCAAAAATAAACTCTGTCACTGTTTTAATTGTTTCCCCATCTATTTGCTATGAAGTGGTGGGATTGGATGCCATGATCTTATTTTCTTGAATGTTGAGTTTTAATCCAGCTTTTTCACTTCCTCTTTCACTTTCATCTAGAGGCTCCTTAGTTCTTTGCTTTCTGCCATAAAGGTGGTGTCATCTGCATAACTGAGGTTATTGGTATTTCTCCTGGCAATCTTGATTCCAGCTTGTGCTTCATCCAGCCTGGCATTTCTCATGATGTACTCTGCATATAAGTTAAATAGGGAGGGTGACAATATACAGCCTTGACGTACTCCTTTCCCGATTTGGAACCAGTTTGTTGTTCCATGTCCAGTTCTAACTGTTGCTTCTTGACCTGCATACAGGTTTCTCAGGAGGCAGGTCAGGTGGTCTGGTGTTCCTATCTCCTGAAGAATTTTCCACAGTTTGTTGTGATCCACACAGTATAAGACTTTGTCCTAATCATAAAGCAGAAGTAGATGTTTTTCTGGTATTCTCTTGCTTTTTCAATGATCCAACAGATGCTGGCAATTTGATCTCTGGTTCTTCTGCCTTCTCTAAATCCAGCTTGAACATGGAAGTTCATGGTTCATGTACTATTGAAGTCTGGCTTGGAGAATTTTGAGCATTACTTCACTAGTGTGTGAGATGAGGGCAATCGTGCAGTAATTTGAACATTCTTTGGCAGTGCCTTTCTTTGGGATTGGAATGAAAACTGACCTTTTCCAGTTCTGTTGCCACTGCTGAGTTTTCCAAATTTGCTGGCTAATTGAGTGCAGCACTTTCACAGCATCGTCTTTTAAGATTTGAAATAGCTCAACTGAAATTCCATCACCTCCACTAGCTTTGTTTGTAGTGATGCTTCCTAAGGCAAGCTTAACTTCACATTCTAGGATGTCTGGCTCTGGGTGAGTGATCAATTAGCTGATTAGGCCAATGAGTATTTTTTTTTCATTTCCCCACATCTTCTATATCTCTTCCTTATATTGAAAAAGATAATATAACATTTCAGAAGTAATCATTTTATAGTACTTATATTTTATTTCAGAAATATTATTCAGTATTTGTTATCATATTTTAAATGCTGCAATGGTATAATTCTACAATTAGTTAATTTTAGTACTCAGGAACAGTCCTTCAATAGACAATAATCCCTATGTACTAATTTTTAAAATGTATCTTTCTTTTATCCTTCTAAAAGTATTATAAATCATCTCTTAACTTTAAAACTGAAAATAAGTAAGGAATGCATCAGATCCATGGTATTCCCACAAGAAGAATATAATTTATGAATTGCTTTAGCCTTCAGCAGTTTCTGCTCTATTTTTGTAAAAGCCAATATACCATATGGTCAATTGATTATGGCTTTCCTCCTTCCTGGTACAGGATATATATTTTTTAAAATACAAGTTAAAAAAGAAAATAACTCCCTTGAAAAATTTCTCTCAGAATTGTTACAATTGTTACAATTCTCCCAAACTTTGTTGCTTACTCTAGGGTGAAGCCAAGTAAGCCTGGGGTATCTAGTTTGAGGAGCAATTATCATATTAAGACATTTGTTTTGCAGTGCAGAAATAATTGAGCTACCTTATATTTTCTGCTCCTTTTGTTTACATGTACAGTTGTAACTGCAGTTATAATAATTCAGTTCAGTTCAGTTACTTAGTCATGTCCAGCTCTTTGGGACCCCATGGACTGCAGCACGCCAGGCCTCCCTGTCCATCATCAACTCCCGGAGTTTACTCAAACTCATGTCCACTGAGTTGGTGCCATCCAACCATCTCATCCTCTATCATCCCCTTCTCCTCCTGACTTCAATCCTTCCCAGCATTAGTGTCTTTTCTAATGAGTCAGTTGTTCGCATCAGGTGGCCAAAGTACTGGAGTTTCGGCTTTAGCATCAGTCTTTCCAATGAATATCCAGGACTGATTTCCTTTTGGATGGACTGGTTGAATCTCCTTGCTGTCCAAAAGAATTTCAAGAGTCTTTTCCAACACCACAGTTGAAAAGCATCAATTTTTTGACACTCAGCTTTCTTTATAGTCCAACTCTCACATCCATACATGACTATTGGAAAAACCATAGCTTTGACTAGACGGACCTTTGTTGGCAAAGTAATGTCACTGCTTTTTAATATGCTGTATAGGTTGTTCATAACTTTCCTACCAAAGAGCAAGTGTCTTTTAATTTCATGGTAGTCACCATCTACCATGATTTTGGAGCCCCCCAAAATAAAGTATAACAAATAAGATTATTAAAGAATAACTAACAACAAAACATAAAATAATGACTATATAAGTTGCTCAGTTTTGCTACATATGTAACTAATTGCCACAAATTTTGTGGCTTAAAATAATATTCAGATTTATCATCTCACAGTTTCTGAGATGGCATAATATTGCATAATCAGTGTCTCACATGGTTTCAATCAAGGCATTAGCCAAGCTGAGTTTTCATCTGGAGGGTAGCATGGGGAAGAATATACTTCTAAGCATCCAGATTATTGGGAGAATAACTACTCTGTGTTTGAATGACTGACAGCTCCAGTGTTTTTCTGTCTCTCTGCCAGAGGCCACATTTAGGTTCTAAAAGTCACTCATAGTCCCATGTGGCCCTATGCAGTTTTTATTTTTGTTTTTTTTTTCCCACAAGAACTTCTTCAACACAGTTGCTTATTTCATCAGATTTGAAAGAATAATCTTTCACTGTAGTTGGCTAAAGTGAAGCCTTATATATCATGAAATCAAGGGAGTGACATCCCTATATTCCCATAGAAGTGCTACATTCTGGTGGCTAGAAACAATGTACACATATTGTTGGCACTCAGTGTGAGGGGATTACACAATGATCTAGACCCTAGAACCGGGAGATCATTGCAGAGAGCTTACCTTAGAGTCTATTCATCCTAATGATGTTCATACAAATATAAATGGTTCAAGCATCAAAAATGTGTTTTTTTTTTAAAAGCATATCTTCATTCATTTGTCTGTGTTGAGTCATAGTCATGGCGTGTGGGCTTCTCTCCTGCTACAACTTGTGGGTCCTAGAGCATGAGAGCTCAGTAGTTGCAGCACATGGGCTTAGAGGCCCTGTGGCATGTGGGACATTTGTTCCCCAATGAGGGGTGGAACTATGTCCCCTGCTTTGGAGGGCAGATCCTTAACCACTGGAGCACCAGGGAGATCCCTCAAAGATGTATTTAATTAATTAATATTTCAACTGTTTCAGATGATACTTGTACAGTCAGGTGAAGAATGCTTTAATGAACTACAAATAGATGCAAAAATTCATGAAACATAAATATTCACAGGCATTTGATCGGTTTTTATTTCTATGGAAGGAAAACACTGAAACTACTTCCAATTTTCTATAACTGGCAGTAGTGAGCTAATAAGACAACTGATAGTAGAGTAGTTCAGAAGCAATGTGCAGAGCTTCCAAGGGATCAAGTGACCTAGAAAAAAAGAAACCAAGTCAGGGGTGTTTTTCCCTGTTTCAAAATCTTAATTTTTTTTTTTTTTCCTTCATGGCACCAACTCCTCCTTGTAACTATAATAATCTCAAATGCATAATTTGTTATCCAAAAATCAGGCTATTTCATTTGATTTGGGCTGATTATTTACATTGGTTACTGCAAGAGGGTTGATTAATTGCACAGACTTCCTTGAGATTATTTTTCAAATCTAGAGTTATATAGTATTGAAAAATTAATGTCTGCAAAATTAACTTCTGTCTAGAAGTTTCCATAAGGAATCTCAGACTGAATTTATAAAGTCTCTCATTTGAGATCAGAAAACAAGTACAAGAAACTCCACCAAATTTCACCTAATTTACTTTGAAGTTGGGGTGAATCTTTCTATTCCAGAGGTCCTCAAAATATCCTAAATTTCCTGGCCTAAAAGGTGAACTTCCTTACCAACTCTTAAGTTGGAACTCCTGTAAGCAACACACCAGGACATAGGAGGGCTAAGTAGGCATTGACTCTGTAAGCACAGCCAAAGTTAGCTCCTTAAAGTACTGGTCATAACTGATTAAATGAACATCATTTTAAATATGATACTCCACTGAGATGTTAGTCATATGATTAATTTATCCAATTATTTCATGAAAAAACAAAAAGCAGATACTTAATGAACTTATGCAAATAAATATATTACCATGAAAAGTAAATAGATTTAATAAGTGTTTACGATGTCTGGTATGGCAGGGTGTACCATCTGAGTTTACAAAAGCAAAGTCACTACATTAAAATTGGATAGCTTTAAGAGTTTCCTCAGTTCAGTTTAGTTCAGTTGCTCAGTCGTGTCCAACTCTTTGTGACCCCATGGACTGCAGCACGCCAGGCCTCCCTGTCCATCACCAACTCCCGGAATTTACTCAAACTCATGTCCATCGAGTCGGTGATGCCATCCAACCTCTCATCCTCTCTCATCCACTTCTCCTCTTGCCTTCAATCTTTCCCAGCATCAGGGTCTTTTCCAATGAGTCAGTTCTTCCCATCAGGTGGCCAAAGCACTGGAGTTTCAGCTTCACCATCAGTCCTTCAAATGACTATTCATGACTGATTTGCTTTAGGATGGACTGGTTGGATCTCCTTGCAGTCCAAGGGACTCTCAAGAGTCTTCTCCAACACCAAAGCTCAAAAGCATCAATTCTTCGGTGCTCAGCTTTCTTTAGAGTCCAACTCTCACATTCATACATGACTATTGGAGAAACCATAGCTTTGACTAGATGGACCTTTGTTGGCAAAGTAACATCTCTGCTTTTTACTATGCTGTCTAGGCTGGTCATAGCTTTTCTTCCAAGGAGCAAGTGTCTTTTAATTTCATGGCTGCAGTCATCATCTGCAGTGATTTTGGAGGCCCCCAAAATAAAGTCTGTCACTGTTTCCACTGTTTCCCCATATATTTGCCTTGAAGTGGTGAGACCAGATGCCATGATCTTAGTTTTCTGAATGTTGAGTTTTAAGCCAACTTATCCACTCTCCTCTTTCATTTTCATCAAGAGGCTCTTTAGTTCTTCACTTTCTTCCATAAGGGTGGTGTCATTTGCATATCTGAGGTTATTGATATTTATTCTGGCCATCTTGATTCCAGCTTGTGCATCATCCAGTTCAGCATTTCTCATGATGCAATCTGCATATAAGTTAAGTAAGCAGGATGACGATATACAGCCTTGATGTACTCCTTTCCCAATTTGGAACCCAGTCTTGTTCCATGTCCATTTCTAACTGTTGCTTCCTGACCTGCATACAGATTTCTCAAGAGGCAGGTCAAGTGGTCTGGTATCCCCTTCTCTTTAAGAATTTTCCAGGTTGTTGTAATCCACACAGTCAGAGGCTTTTTATTCACACAATCAATAAAGCAAAAAGAGTTTCCTAATTTGTATTACTAGTAGAACGTTAAGACAACATAAACAGCATTACAGGCAAAAAACCACAATAAAATTTTCTTCACTAGTTTAATTAATCCTATGTATTTAACCCTTATTCCACTCCATGTTGGTTTGGCATGAACCCAATATCAGTGTTCTTGATTTAAAGGAATCATGAAAATTCTGATTCTACTGATATAGTTTAAATAGTGTCTAAACAATATCAGTTCAGAAGCTATAAGGAAGAGTCCATATTTGAGTTTAAGTCCCTTCTATTCTCTTTTTCCTTGGGCTTTCAAGTTATCCTTTTTTGTTTAACATAAACTCTGGTCAGCAGAAAATAGGATGTCTAGCCTATATCAGAGTAAAACAAGAATTGTTTGTGCTAGGACAAGAAGCCTATGATTTTTCTATTATTTTTTTCCAATAATAAATTTCAAATGTGAAAATCCTAATTAGAATTCACAATAAAATTAGTGCAATTGACAAGGAAATAGGGTTGTTTCTATGGCATGGAAAATGAAATTAATAAAACTACCACACACTTCATGGATCACAGCCTTGTCGTGGGAAAGGGACTCATGTATATGAGTAGCCATGAGCTATGACCGTGCTTTGCAGGGGTAGCGATAGATGAATGATAGTTCTGAAAAAAACGTGGTCCCCTGGAGAAGGAAATGGCAATTCACTCCAGTATTCTTTCTGCAAGAACCACATGGACAGTACAAAAAGGCAAAAAGATAGGATGATGGAAAATGAGCCACCCACGCCAGTCCCAATAAGCTACTGGGTAAGGGTGGAGGGCAATTACTAATAGCTCCTGTAAGAATAAAGTTGCTGGGCCAAAGCAAAAACAATGGTCAGCTGTGGATGTGGTGAAAATAAAGTCTGGTGCTGCAAAAAACAGTATTGCATAGGAACCTGGAATGTCAGGTCCGTGAACCAACGTGGATTAGATGTGGTCAAGCAGGAGACAGCAAGATTGAACATCAAAACCTTAGGAATCAGTGAATTAAAATGGATGGGAATGGGCAAATTTAAGTCAGATGACCATATATCTACTACTGTGGGCAAAAATTCCTTAGAAGAAATGGAGTGGCCCTCATAGTCAACAAAATCTGAAATGCAGTTCAGTTCAGTTCAGTTCAGAGGCACAGTCATGTCCGATTCTTTGCAACCCCATGGACTGAAGCATAGAATATCGTTCTAATAAAACATAGAATCTCTTATATCTATTTTAGGACAATGCATTATAAAGAAACAAGCTAATGGAAATAAAGAAAAAGTTACTAATATTTTAGCATATTTCAAAGCTTCTTTTTAGATTCAGGTAACATAAATCAAAGGAAAAATTATAACTTTTGTTTTTCTGTCATTATTATGCTTTATCATATTCTGGAGCAATCTGACACTTTATCTAATGATAGAGCTCCAGGGATCTGTGAGAGAAAAATTAAATTTATGTATGTTGATATTCATCATGTTGATATGCATTATATTAATTATTTCTATCTTTAAGTGACTCTTCCAATAAATACATTTAAATATTGCTCAACTTTTACTTTTAACATGGTAAATATTTGTAGATATTACCCACATCATTATAAGCAACAATAATACAAACAACAAAAAGTCTTTGGGGTCCTCAGTGTTCAATAATTAAGAGTTGTAAAAGGGTACAGGAGCAAAAAAAAAGGAAGAACTTTAAGATGCAACCTCATGACAAAACTACTCCTTTCTTTTTTCCTTAAAAATCAACAATACATTCACATTTGTATCTTTCTTTCACTATTATTCCTGGCAGAATATCAACCACTAAATCGATTATAATTTAATCTGGTGAGTAATTTTTATTTTACAGATAAAACTAGGAAGTGGATAAATTAGATCTTTCATCATCCCTAGCATTTTGGTTTTCCAGCAGAATTCATAAATATACATAAAAACAACTTTCTATAGACTAAGAATGCCATATGAAGCTTCTTAAGTGACAAAATGATAATATTCATTGACATGAACCATAGTTACAGAGTCTCTGTAAGATATAAACATGTGAAGAGAGTATATAACTTTAGAATTATGCTTTTAACTAATGTAATTGCTCTATATTAACTAGAATATATGTAAGTATTTGATGACTATCAATAATCATTCAGTATCAGTCCAAAGATTTAAGTTGCCCAAAGATCTTGAAAATTATCTTTACTCTGATATACTCTGAAACATAATTACTTTGAAACAAAAGTTTGTCAAAATAATTATTTTATTGAATTGAGCACACATTTATGTTAGCTATTATATTTTATCAATAAACTTCTGTATGTTTGGGAACAGTAAATCAAAGTAGAATAAAATGTGACTTCATAACTTGAATTATAGTTAGCACAAAAATCAGAGGAGATTTTTTTATTAATCCAAAATTATTAAACAAGTCTTATTTACTACAGATATTTCTAAAATATATATCTTGGATTTTTAAGATAGTTCTGAGCTTCTGTAAGAATAATTTTTCAAATATATTTAAAAGTTTATAAGTTCAGTTTCCTTATCTTACATAATTTTAGGAGTATTTCTCTATAAACTTACCAGAAAATAATTCCTTTAAATCTAATTTATTGATATTCTCTGAAAATAGATCAGTTTTATATAATCATATAATGAGAAGGAAAGGTTTTTTTTTGAACCACAGACACATAGACAAGGAGATATTTTGCATTATACAGTTTTGGCCATAGGCCAAATTCATTGATCCTGATATCAAAGAGTAATTCTGCTCTCCAGTGGGTTAATATGTGGTTAAAATGTTAAAAAAAAATACTGACAAGCCTAACAAACCAAATCACGGGTATCCTAACCCAACAGAGAATGTGGTGGTCATTAAGTTGTTAAGTCATGTCTGACTCTTGGGATACCATGGATTGTAGGCCACCAGGCCCCTTTGTCCATGGGATTTCCCAGGCAAGAATACTGGAGTAGGTAGCCATTTCCTTATCCAAGGGATCTTCTCAACCCAGGAATCAAATCCACATCTCCTACATTGCAGGTGGTCTCCTAAACTTCAGGGGAATTTTTTTTACCATTGAGCCACCAGGTAAGACCCCCAACAGAGAATAGATCTCTATCAACCTATTAATCCATTTACAGATCTCTTATAATAATTTATAATTTAAACAAAAATTTATTTAAAAATTTATATAAATAAAATAATAATTTATAAATCTATTAATCCATTTACAACTCTGAACACACAGACATCACCAGATGGTCAATACTGAAAATAGATTGATTATATTCTTTGTAGCCAAAGATGGAGAAGTTCTATACAATCAATGAAACAAGACCGGGAGATAACCGTGGCTCCGATCATGAACTACTTATTGCAAAATAGAGACTTAAATTGAAGAAAGTAGCGAAAACCACTAGAACATCCAGGTAGGACTTAAATCAACTCCCTTATGATTATACAGTGGAAGTGAGAAATAGAATGAATGGATTGGATCTGATAGAGAGAGTGCCTAAAGAACTATGGATGCAGGTTCATGACATGGTAATAGGAGGCAGTGATCAAGACCATCCCCAACAAAAAGAAATGCAAAAAGGCAAAATGGTTGTCTGAGGAGGGCTTACAAATAGCTGTGAAAAGAAGAGAAGCAAAAGGAAAGGAGAAAAAGGAAAATATACCCATGTGAATGCAGAGTTCCAAAAAATAGCAGGGAGAGATAAGAAAGACTTTTTCAGTGATCAATGCAAAGAAATAGAGGAAAGCAAAACAATGGGAAAGACTAGAAAATTAGAGATATCAAGGGAACTTTTCATGCAAAGATGGGCACAATAAAGGACAGAAATGGTATGGACCTAACAGAAGCAAAAGAAATTAAGAAGAGGTGGCAAGAATACACAGAAGAACTATACAAAAGAGATCTTCATGACCCAGATAATCATGATGGTGTGGTCAATCACCTAGAGCCAGACATCCTCAAATGTGAAGTCAAGTGGGCCTTAGGAAGCATCACTATGAACAAAGCTAGAGGAGGTAATGGAATTCTAATTGAGCTATTTCAGATCCTAAAAGATGATGCTGTGAAAGTGCTGCACTCAATATGGCAGCAAATTTGGAAAACTCAGCAGTGGCTACAGGACTAGAACAGGTCAGTTTTCAATCCAATCCCAAAGAAAGGCAATACCAAAGAATGCTCCAACAGTTGAAAAATTGCACTCATCTCACATGCTGATAAAGTAATGCTCAAAATTCTCCAAGCTAGGCTTCAACAGTACATGAATCAGTAAATACCAGATGTTCAAGCTGGATTTAGAAAAGGCGGAGGAACTAGAGAACAAAATGCCAACATCCATTGAATCATTGAAAAAGCAAGAGAGTTCCAGAAAAACATCTTCTGCTTTATTGACTATGCCAAAAGCTTTGACTGTGTGGACCACAACAAACTCTGGAAAATTCTTCAAGAGATGGGTATACCAGACCATCTGACCTGCCTCTTGAGAAATCTGTATGCAGGTCAGAAAGCAACAGTTAGAAATGGACATGGAACAACAGACTGGTTCCAAATAGGAAAAGGGATACATCAAGTTTGCATAGTGTCACTCTGCTTATTTAACTTATATGTAGAGTACATCATGAGAAATGCTGGACTGGATAAAGCACGAGCTGGAATCAAGATTGCTGGAAGAAATATCAATAACTTCAGATATGCAGATGACACCATCCTTATGGCAGAAAGTGAAGAAGAACTAAAGAACCTCTTGATGAAAGTGAAAGAGGAAAGTGGAAAAGTTGGCTTAAAACTCAACATTTAGAAAACTAAGATCATGGCATCTGGTCCCTTCACTTCAAGGCAAAATAGATGTGGAAACAGTGGAAACAGTGGCTGACTTTATTTTTGGGGGCTCCAAAATCACTGCAGATGGTGATTGCAGCCACGAAATTAAAAGACACTTGCTCCTTGGAATAAAAGCAATGACAACCCTAGACAGCATATTAAAAAGCAGAGGCATTACTTTTCCAGCAAAGGTCTGTCTAGTCAAAGTTATGGCTTTTCCAGTAGTCATGTATGGATGTGAGTGTTGGACTATAAAGAAAGCTGAGTGCCGAAGATTCGATGCCTTTGAACTGAAGTGTTGGAGAGGACTCTTGAGAGTCCCTTGAACTGCAAGGAGATCCAACCAGTACATTCTAAAGCAAATCAGTCCTGATATTCATTTGAAGGACTGGTTCTGAAGTTAAAGCTCCAATACTTTGGTCATCTGATGCAATGAACAGACTCATTTGAAGAGATCCTGATGCCGGGAAAGACTGAAGGCAGGAGGCGAAGGTGATGACACAGCATGAGATCCTTGGATGCCTTCAATGATGGGTGGATATTAGTTTGAACAAGCTTCAGGAATTGGTGATGTACAGGGAAGCCTGGCGTGCTTCAATCCACGGGATCACAAAAGGTCGGACATGACTGAGCAACTGAACTGAAACAATCAAATCACAAAACGAATTTCACCATCATTACTGTCACAACTGGGAAATCATTTATTAGATATAAGCAAGCAGAAATAGAAACAAAATAAAATCAGTAAAGGAGATAAAAAGTACTTGCCATCCCCTTTTCCAGGGGATCTTCCCAACCCAGGCATCAAACCCACATCTCTTACTTCTCCTGCATTGGTAAGTGGTCTCTTTACCACTAGTGCTACCTTGGAAGTCCCCAAAAGTCTAGAGAAACAAGGAATCAGCAGAGTTAAATTCTTCTGGTGCTCGAAACTTACCTGTGGGAGACAAGAAAAGTAGTGCCTGAACTTAAGAACCCCAAACTGCACATTTTTCCAGCAAGATTTTTTACCAGGCTTCAGGTGAATCCACTGGTCATCTCAGTTAATAATACCCAAAAATGTTTAAGGATTTTTAAAGAAGGTAATACTATAACTCTCACAGGAATATGAATTGTTCATATGCCATATATTCAACTCATTAAGAATAAGGTAAACTGGAAATAAAAATTTACAACCAGTTTAAAAGAAACTTTTGAGTTTTTGAATAGAATTATTGTAGCTAAATATGAAATGCTGAAGTACATTTAAAAAGAGAGGTGAAAACTGTTTTATCTGCAGTTTACAAAGATATAAACTATCTCAATAACAATGAAAGGTACAAGGCACCTGTAGAATCAGATAACCGAGAGGAAAGTACCCAATATTCTCTTAGTGCATTTCAAGTATTTCACAATTTTTCCTGATAACAGCAATTAAACACCTTCAATGGAAATTTCTATTTTAATCTCCTTACTTTTGTTCTATCAAGCATGGAGTTTCAATCATATGGAATTATCCACACACAGATTTTCTTATGGCCCTGTATGTTTGTTAGTCAGTAGGTATTTTGATTCTTATTGTTCATATTTTATAATCTTATCCCATGTATCTCACACACATGAAACACTTGTTAAAGTTCTTATATTTTAATCTCTGTTTTACTTAACTTCCAGAGATAATCTAATATTCTCACTGCTATTGCCCATCCTTGGTTATGAATTAATGAAGATAAATTTCTCTTTTTTTCCTTTCTTTCTCACTCACTCTCCCCTACACAACAAATAACATAAAGTAAAAATAAACACTCCACAATATTAACTAGGGTCTTCTATTAGTACTTCTACTGGTACTAAACTGTGGGATATACTTTATTTTTTATATTCATATTTAAAAATATTTACAATAAAATAATACAGTTTATGTTTAAAATATTAAGAATAAAATGTTAAAATTTATTAAGCACAATCTTTAAAACTGTGCTTTTAACCATGTAAATTTGTAGAAAATTATATGTCAATTACCTATTAATATTGAATGTAAATATTTCATTTTCTGTAAAAGTTTAAGATACAGAGCATTCTATGAAGCTACTTTCTCAACGATTGTGTATTTCTTTGTTTGAAGATTTTATGTAAATAACTTTAATAGGAATGACAGCTGAGTCTTTAAAACATGTATGATGCCTTGGAAAATTACTGCTTTTATTTTCCATCCTAAGTAAACAATTAAATTGTGAAAGTAGAAAATCTTGCATACAAAGAATAAGTATAAATTTCAACTCTATTTTTATTATTTCTTCCTATTTATAACCTATTCTCATCTATACATATTTTGTTCCACTATCATTCCAAATATTTTCATTATATTTTAAAATAATTCCTTTCTGGTAAATTTAATACTTCAGGTAGATTAACATTTTTTTATCCCCCTTCCTAAGTCAAAGTCAAGCACATACTTAGTATTAATCAGCAAATAAACTTATTCTATGTGTTTATAGAAAATCTGAAGAGATATAATAGTAATAGTAAAGAAACATGTACCTTAATTAAAAGATAGCTATCACATCATAAGGACTTTGAATTGCTATCTTGTTCACTAGATTTTCCCAGAGTAAGAGCAAATCTTATCCTGCATCACTTAACAAATTCTGTGAAGAAAATTAAAGGATGCTTTGTATTTCTTTGATAAAATGCTCACTAAGCAGAATTTATGTTATAAGACAGAATTTTCAGTTGTATATATCTGATTCCTCCTGAGGTCATGTTATTAAACTTTTGGGAAAATATATATTCTCTGATACTTTTGCCAGTTAAATGAAGGACAGTTTAGGCAGAATTCTGTAATATTTTATAAGACAGAGGCGACTTTTCACTTACTATAAAATGCATAAGACATTAACTTTCCCCCTGAAGATAAATGCATATTTTAATAACAATAGTTCTGGAAGGAGGTAATTTTGTTAACAAGGTAATTGACAGGGCAACTATAAAGCTGTGTATACATATCAGCTTTCCTGTTACTTCTAGGTTTTCAACATTCTGAAAAAGGAAAGACGCTTGCTTAGCAGAAATGGTTTAGAATGATTCCCATATCAATATGTTTTTAAATAAACTTTGTTTTACTATTTTCATTTTAATATTAGATTGCAAATTTTTAATTGTATTCTGCAAAGTCACAGAATCTTAATGATTTAGACAAATATATTGGTCATATTGACCGAAAGTATTAGTCCAATAAAATAAGGAAGTTTTGTCTTACAGTAATATAAATATACTTTGAACACTGTTTAGATGTTTTCTTTTTGCTTTCAACACTACAAATTTTAAAAAAGAAAACATTAAAGAAAAATATAGAAAGAAGACAACAACTAGAAATATAACTAAATTAATTTTATAAGAGAAACACTAAAGAATATATTTTGCTATTGTAAAGCAATAAAAGTAAATACAAAATAAACAAATAAATTATTTCAGCCATGCAGCAATTTAAAAATACTTTCTCAAAGAATTTTTGTTGTCAAAATAAACATCAAGATTGCAATTGCAGAATAAAAACAAATTAATGCTGTTCAAGATAATGTTATTAGTAAGAAATGTCACCAGAGTTATTCACCAATTAACCAATGCTTACTTGCCTTTTAACTATTAGATAATTTAATCAAATAATTTTAAAGTAAAAGAGATTTCAGCCATAAGATAAAAAATTGTGAGTGAAGAAATGTGTGATTCCCAAAAAGGGAGTAGATGAACATATTTAACAGACGAGTATTTAGAATTTCATATGAATATGGAATAGGCAGCATTATAAAAAAATTGATCCACATCAAATCTAGACACAAAACAGTCAGCATAAACAAACACACAGAAATAATTTTTATAGAATTATTTCCCATAACATTCAATGCACAGCTCTTTTGAATTATACTGGATTGGGTTGCCATGCCCTTCTCCAGGGGATCTTCCCAACCCAGGTTTTGAATCCAGGTCTCCCACATTGAAGGTGGATTCTTTACCATCTGAGCCACCAGGGAAGCCCCATAAATAAAAACAATACTGTTTAAACATGCTAGATCAAGAGATACTCAAGAGGGAGGGGATAGATATATACTTATGGCTGATCTGTGTTGTTGTATGGCAGAAACTAACACAACATTGTAAACCAATTATCCTCCAATAAAAAAATTCTAGATCAAATAAATAAGGTGGAATGTTTTCCATCAATTTAAAATATATATTATAATCTTGATTCATCTCTGAATGAAAATAGCATAAAATATAGGCTCATTAAAACTGAATATACATAAATTTATAAGAAATACAAATAATATAAAAATTGAAAGTCATACATATATAAAAAAATTCTATTCACATAAAGTTTAAAACAATCAAAATTAAACTGTATGGTTTAGGAATGCATGCATAGCTAATAAAAATACAAAGAAAATCAGGAAAATAGCTGTCACAAAATTCTGCACGAGCAAGTTGGATCAGAAAGAAGCAAAAGGCCTCAGCAGTTCCATTAGTGTTTAATTAATTGATCTGTGATGTTGTTCACAATGTAATTCTTCATATGCACACATGTGTGTGTGTAAAATATGCATATATAGTAAGAATTTATAATTTCTTATGCATTCTATTGTACAATAAAATACAAGAGAGGGAGAGAAAGAGACAGAGAGAGAGAGAGGAAGCAGAACTCACCAAGAATTCATCTCTAGAGTTCATCCAAGAATTTCAGTCTACACTATTTTCGTTATGTTCCCATTCTAAGTGTGACTTTTCCCATTACAGCCTCCCTTAACTCTCACGTCTGGCAGACACTAGAGCAGGATGACTCAGAATATGAACTCTTGAGACATCCTGCCTCTGATACCTCTGACATTTGTTTATTTGGGAAGGGGGAAATAAATAAATACATATATAGAAAAATAATTGATTCATAAAACATAAGATTAAAGCAGTAAAAGCTGAGTCTCTGGAGTTAGGCCTTCTGGATTCATTTCTTGGCTTAACTACTCTATGGATGATGTCCATAGATAGAGAAGATACGTAACTAGATAGATAGATAGATAGATCATGTCCATAGATAGATAGAGAAGATACGTAACTAGTAAGTGCCTTGCTTTTCCTATTTTTGAAATAAAAGCAAAATTCTTACTTCATAGGTTCATTCTGTGGGCTCCAAAAATGAATATATTGAAGTATTTAGTACAGTCCTAGAGACAAAGTATATAATAAACATCATTTGCCTTTTTAAACAATAATGTGTGCAGATATTCTATAGAAATATCTCTCTATATTGAAAAACAAAATAAAAACTGAAGCTTATAGTACTGTAGACATATTTGTTTCTTTTATTGGTATTTTCACAGGGAAGTTATCTAAGTTATTGCTTTTGAAACTGAGTTCAGTTGCTGATCTTAATATAATTATTAATAATTATATTTCTATTTTATAACCTATATATCAATATACTTATATACATAATTTAATTGTGATGGGTATGAGTATAGATTTTATCCAACAAAAGGTACACATACTTACATATATAATGTGTTAAGGGGACTAAATGCAGGTACAATGTACAGTGTTTCTTTCATCCACGAGTAATTATCACTAGGTGATAAAATTGTTCTCCCTTGGTTATTGCTAGATAACCTCAACCAAACTGCCTATGAACATTCCTGCGACCTGAAATTACAGGAAAAATGACCTGTGGAAAATGAATTTTTCTGTTACTGTGAGTAAGAGGACATGGTGCTTATCAAAGTTCTAATTCTTATGAAGAGATGAAGAGTCATTTCAAACATAGCTTCTCTGGGTCTTTAATTCTAGGTTTTATATTCAACCTCAAGGTCCCTGGTCTAGAAGTTTATCATTACCAATTTAAGCACTTAACATAATATCAAAAAGAGGCGACAAAAAAAAGGTGTGTAATTAAGCTAAGACCTCTTATTCATTTTGCCCATCATGTATGTATACCAGGAGTGTTAAACAATCAGTATATATACAGTGCAGAACCTGGGCACACGAGCTCTTTGATATGCAAAATAAAGCCATGTTTCTAGAAAGTTGGCACTAACCAAACATGGAGATTGGCACTTTAAAATCTTCCCTTACTTACAGCATTTTAATTAAAGCAAGTTCAGGGGAGAAATCTCATTTTCACAGGCATCAGTCATCTGTAAAATCCCTAGCTTTGGCTGATGCAAATTTTAGCCCTAAAATATACATGCCCAAAGATAGGTAAAGTGTAAGAATTTTCCTAGTAGTTTTAGAAGAATTCTCTGATGGTTCAGGGATGAGCAATTTTAATCTTTTAAGTGTATTTTTCTAAATTACTAATTTCTCATTTATTTCAATCTAATTTCAGAATTATTAGTGCAAAATATTATTTTGTGACTCTTTCCTTCAGTTGCTCAGAAAAACTTTGGCATTGTAGTAATAATAATCATAAAGCCACCAGGTGATTGCAAAGATTTGGAGTAATGAAAATGGGAAAGTGTTTGAGAGAAGCAGAAGCAAATAAAAAAAAAATACAACTCTTAGGCAATCCAGCTTTTTAATGAACATGACCTGGGTATCTTTAATTTAGTTCAAATGATCTCAATTCATTAAGAAAAATTTTAAAAGTTCTTTACAGAGGCTTAAAAACAGTGCACATTATAGCTGCTGCTGCTGCTGCTAAGTCGCTTCAGTCGTGTCCGACTCTGTGCAACCCCATAGATGGAAACCCACCAGGCTCCACTGTCCCTGGGATTCTCCAGGCAAGAATGCTGGAGTGGGTTGCCATTGCCTTCTCCGACTTTACAGCAGAATGAAATATAAATATATATCCAACCATGTCTGACTCTTTGTGACCCCATGGACTCTACAGTCCATGGAATTCTCTAGGTCAGAATACTGGAGTGGGTAGCCTTTTGCTTCTCCAGGGGATCTTCCCAACCCAGGGATCAAACCCAGGTTTCCTGCATTGCAGGCAGATTCTTTATACCAGCTGAGCCACAAGGGAAGCCCATATATCCAACCACTATTGCCTAAATTAGAGATGTTTGTCATATGGCTAAAGATGTTAAATGAAAAGTTTAATGTCTCACAGCCTTCAAGAACACTGGTCAGTTAATAAATAACAGAAAGGTAGACAATTGGACTCTTCTTGCCTTTATACCAGCAGTATTTTGTACTAGACTTGTCTTCCCTTCCTTTTATTTGTATCAATCTTGATAAAATTTTACTCGCCCTTTGTGATATTGCCATTTATAATAAGAAATATAACCTTTGGTCTTCCACCCTTTTCTGACACAGAAATATTTTCTGGTCCTAAACCTGAAACTTCCTAAGTGAGGTGACTTTTGGAAAGGTGGCACCAGTGGTGAGGAGCCCGCCTGCCAATACAGGAGATGTAGAATTGCTGGTTTGATCCCTGGGTTGGGAAGATCCCCTCAAGGAGGACATGGCAACCCACTCCAGTATTCTTGTCTGGAGAATCACATGGAGAGAGGAGACTGGTGGGCTACAGTCCATGGGGTCACAAAGAGTTGGACACAACCAAAGCGACTTAGCACACACGCACAAGCAGGTAATCAAAGGATGGGCTGGTTACTAGGAGAACCAACCAAGTGACCAGAGGCCTGGATCTGTCAGTGCCTTCCTTTCCCTGGGCCTCCTGAGAAGTCAGAGGGGCTAGACACTGCAAAGACTGAGTATGTCACCAGTGGCCAACTATTTTATCAATCACGCCTATGCAATGAAGCCTCCATTAACAACTCAAAGGACTGAGTTCAGAAAGCTTCCGGGTTGGTGAGCATAAGGATGTGCTGGGATCATGGCATACCTGGAGAGAGCATGGAAGCTCCAAGCACTTTTCTCTGTATCTTGCCTTATGTATCTCTTCCATCTGACTGTTCCTGAATTATAACCTTTTATAATAAATTGGTAATTTACTAAGGAAAATGTTTCTCTGAATTCTGTGAATTGCTTTAACAAATTAATGGAACCCAAGGTGGAGGGGGTGGGTCTTAGAACCACCAATCTATATCTAGTGGCTCAGAAGCACAGGTAACAACCTGGACTTGAAATTGGCTTCTGGAATGGATAGGGGGCAGTCTTCGAGGACTGAGTCCTTAACTTGTGGGATCTGATGTTATCTCAGGTAGATCGTGTTAACACTAAGTTAGATTGTGGGATGCCCAGATAGTATTGCTGAATTACTAGTGATGTGGGGAAAATCTCTCTATCTCTATGTTAGAATGGGTGTTAGAATCATTAGTTAGCATCAGAACTGGCATTGGTGCTTAGACGTTGAATAGGGTACAAACATTTACCCTTTAAGGTGCTTTAAATAGACTGTCTCAGGCTCTGTAAGTGTTGAGTTCATATCTTAAGTGAACATGTAAACCTAGCACTTAGCACAATGCCTGTAATATTTTGGGCATTCAATCTATATTTGTTGGATGAAGGTTCAACTCAGATATCTTATTCATTTCTGTGCTTACTTTCACCTGAAGGTTACTCTCACCTTTTCTATATAGATGTAACAATTGTATCTGTCCTAAATTCACTGTAGTGCTCATCAAATGATACTATTCTTAGTAGATAAATGACCTGGTATCCATCCTTTGCCATATACATGTATACAATATATTCTGAGCTACTCAACAGTAAAAATAGGCCTTAATCTTATTATATATCACAGTGAAAGTAACATGCTCAATTTTCAATAAATTTCAAATTAAAATTCAAAAGTAATTGGAAATAAGTGAAGACTCTAGGAAGATGGTGGAGTAGGAGGCATCTGGGATCTGTTCATCCACCTAAACAACAATTGCACTGGCAAAATCTGTCTGATCCACTGATGGCTGAAGAATATTGCTCATCATGCACTTAAAAATAAGAAGAGGTTAACCAATCTGTTGTTGCACACCCAGAAGGAATTTGAATCATCAGTCAACCAGCAATCAATTCTCCTACCTATACCTTTGGGTAAGACTCTTGCACTGCACCTCTCAAGTTGAACTTCATGGCACACATACAAGATTTTAGAATTTAAGGGAGACTCAAAGTTATGTAGCAGCCTAGATGGGAGGGGAACTAGAAATCTAAACCATGAAGACTGTATTTAAAGAGAATATTTAACTGATTGAATTAAATTCAGTTAGCACACTCTAGTATTCTTGCCTGGAGAATCCCAAGGACAGAGGAATCTGGCGGGCTACAGTCCACAGGGTTGCAAAGAGTTGGACACTATTGAAGTGACTTCGCACATTATTTGTTAAGGTGTTTTTTATACTATCTCTGTTAGCTGCAAAGAAAGAGCATTCAAACCATCAAGAAATAAAGTAAATTTTTTCTTTGAATAAATAACAAGTGTTAGTAAATTTGTGAGAGCTTTAAAAAGACAAATGAGAAATTGGCACAAAGTATTATTCATATGCATAATAAATGTTAACAACTTTAATCTATAAAGAGTTATTACAAATAAAACTTGGCAAAGTATATAAAAATGCAATTCAAAATATTAAGTACAAGAGGCTGATGCTTATATATGGAGATGGCCTCCCTCTCCGACAGGAGAGAAATACACATAGAGATGCAATGCTAATTTTTACCTATCAAATTTGCAGTAACTTAAAAAACTAAAAATATCCTGCCCTGGGAAAATGTAGACAAAATTTTCATAGCTTACTTTCTCTTAAGTCCATATGTTTAGGTAAATAAATTTGTCTGGGATTCAGAATCTTTACATTAATTTCTAATACAACATTTGCTTTTGTTATTTCACTTCTCTAGGAAGAGTTATATTCCTTTTATATACATAATATTATTCATGTGTGCCTTCTTTAGTAGTTTGTCATTTTCAAGATAATTTTGTCTATTTTTTTAGTCTTTCAGATTCATTGACATTTTGTTTCCTTTTTCATCTTATTTAAAAAATGTTCTCATAATTTTATAAATTCCCTTTTCTCTTTCATATTTGTGAAAGAAAATGGACTTTTTTTCTCTGATACAGTTTCTCATTATGTGGATTTTGCCAACTACTCCCTCTTACTGTGATTTAATCTGTTTATCTATCTCCTGTATTTCTTGTAAATTGGTAAGGTATGAGATTTAAAGCATTGACCCAACTTAAGTTTTACTTTTTTCTTTTGGTGATTTTGTTTTCTTCTTCCTGTTTTATTTAGATATAATTGACTTATAGCATTAAACAATGTTTAAGATGTACAGTATAATTATCTGATTTATACATATCTTGAAATGATTGCAACAAGTTTGGTTAACATTCATCATCTCATATAGATACAAATTAAAAAACCAAAAAAAATTCCTTGTTCACTATTTTCTTATAGCATAGCAATGTTAATTATGTTAATTATGTTGTATGTTATATCTCTAGGACTTATTTTTTAACTGCAAGTTTGTATTTTTTAGCCACTTTATCCAGTTCTCTGTCTCCCCAACTCCTGCCTCTGATAACCACAAATCTGATCTCTTTCCTATGAGTTTGTTTCTTTACAATGCTACATTGCATATTTCTGTGAGTAGTCCCATAATGTCTGGTGACTCCCTTCTCATGATATTGCCATCTGTATATAATACTGCCCAGATACATTAAATCATTGCTGTTATTGTTGTTGTTGTTGTTTAATCCCTAAGTCATGTGTGACCCTTTTTCCAATCCCATGGACTGTAACCCATCAGGCTCCTCTGTCCATGGGATTTCCCAGGCAAGGATACTGGAGTGGGTTGCAATTTCCCTCTCCAGGGGATATTCTAGAACCAGGGACTGATCTCAGGTTCCTGCATTGGCAGACAGAGTCTTTACCACTGAGCCAATAGGGAAGTCTAAGGAGCTTCATTATGACAATTTTCTAGTTCTAGTATTTCTTCTTCATTTATATGCCATATTATCTTTATTAAAAAGACTTCTCATTCTGATTTTTTAACTTCTTAATAGAAGGAACCAATTGTATAGAAATTTCAGGGGTATATTTTTCTTTTTTATTTTTACTAGTCTCAGAACTGTGCAAAGGTTCCCTAGAACCTTCCAAATGTAGTTCGTTTCTTTCATTTTTCTTTCTTTTATAGTGTCATTATTACACCATGGATTAATTTGATACATTTCAATCATTTAAATATATATACACACAGAGAGAGAGAGACAGAGATAGTTTATATGTATACATATGTTTGTGTATATGTTTATACACAACTAATATATATTTATATGGGGGTTCCCTGGTGGCTCAGTGGTAAAGAAGTCACCTGCCAATGCAGGAGGTTCTAGAGATGTGGGTTCGATCCCTGGCTTGGGAAGTTCCCTGGGAGGAGGAAATGGCCACCCACTCCAGTGTTCTTGTGTGGAGAATCCCATGGACAGAGGAGCCTGGTGGGCTACAGTCCATGGGGTTGCAAGGAGTTGAACATGTCTGAGCGACTGAGCCTAGTGAAATAATATATATTTATATATGTGTGTTGCCATTCCCTTCTCCTGGGGATCTTCCCAACCCAGGGATTGGACCTGGGTTTCCCATATTGCAGGCAAATTCTTTACAGTCTGAGCAACCAGGGAAGTCTTATATATAAATATTTGTAAAACAGATATTATATATATTAAGTGAAAGTCGCTCAGTCATGTCTGACTCTTTGCTACCTCATGGACTATACAGTCCATGGAATTCTTCAGGCCAGAATACTGGAGTGAGTAGCCTCTACCTCCACCAGGAGATCTTCCCAATCCAGGGATCGAACCCAGGTCTCCTGCATTGCGGTTAGATTCTTTACCAGCTAAGCCATAAGGAAAGCCCATTAAATATATATATTGCTAAATTATTCGAAAGTTGGCTCGTGAATCCTCTTGATATGTCTGTTAGTATTCATAGTTTTTTGATGTTATATTACATTCCAAGCTTGTTTATTTCCTATCCCATACCTGTAATTATCAATTTATTCAAGGAGCCCTGTTCCCTCTTAGTAGAAACTAGTATTTTGAGACTCTATTGTGAGCACTCAATGCTATCAGTTCATCATTGTTCCTAGGTCTTTCTTTGAAAGGTCTATGAAATACTGTCAAATATTACATATGAGATTATACCAGGACTTACACGACACAAGCAGGGTTATATAAAGTGTTACTTAACCTCATTAATCTCATATAATCACTATTTCTTTCCAAAAATGCTAAAAATGCTATTCTCAATAACACTAACAACTAGTCATTGTGTGTGCTCATTCAGTTGTGTTTGACTTTGAGACTCCACAAACTATAGCTTGTCAGATTGTCCTATCCATGAGATTTTCAGGTAAGAATACTGGAGTGAGTTTCGATTTCCTTCTCTAGGAGATTCTTTCCAGCCCAGGGACGGAACCAGCATCTCCTGCATTGGCAAATTGGTTCTTCACCATGGAGCCCAACTAGTCATTAGATTTAGCCAAAAATATATACACTACAGCCTCAAAATAACAGAATCAACAGTCTCACAAAGAATATCAGTTTTCTTACTCATGGGGGGGGTCTTCTTTTGCAATTTCTTTGTTTCTAGTATATATCCCACTGGTAGTTATGTACAGTTTGTTAGCATATTTTAAGTCTCTGGGAATAATTCTTTTTAAAAATATTGTGCCACCAATTCAATATAAAGTGAGATTTCTTTCATTTTAGTTTACCTTCAGTGCTTAGGGTTTTTTTAAAAAATTCATTTTAGTTTTGTTTTCTAGTTATATAAAACATTTATATGCATGCTTGCATTCTAAAGCATTCTAACTCTTTACGACCCTTGTCAGGCTCCTCTGTCCATGGGATTCTCTAAGCCAGAATACTGGAGTGGGTTGCCATGACCTCTTCAGGGGGTCTTCCTGACCCAGGGATAGAACCCAGATCTCCAGAGCTGCTTTACCACCAGCACCACCTGGGAAGTCCAAATTATTTATATAATTCCATCCAAACACATAGTTTCCCTGGTGGCTGGGATGGTAAAGAGCCTGCCTACAATGCAAGAGACCCAGGTTTGATCCCTGGGTTGGGAAGATCCCCTGGAGAAGGAAATGGCAACCCACTCTAGTATTCTGGCCTGGGGAATTCCATGAAAGAAGTCTGACAGCTACAGTCCATGGGGTCGCAAAGAGTCGGACAGAACTGAGCAACTTTCACTTCACTTCACTTCACTCAAATACATGGACTTCCCAGGTAATGATAGCAGTAAGGAACCCACCTGCCAATGCAGGAGACGCAAGAGAGGCGTTGTGTCCAACTCTGACTATATTGATTATTCTACCCTGTAATCTCCATTATTCAAATAAATATGAAAATCTATAAAAATAACAGATATCTTAGCAACTATAATTTAACAAAGTATACCAAAGATTAACAAAAGACATATTTTATATAATAAGCAGAGTAAGTTTCAAAAATATATTCCCTTAAAGAAATTACATGGTCATGAGTTTATTTTGATAAATCTTTAAAAAGCAGATAAGCCTAATGTTATCTAAGCAAAAAAAAAAAAAAAAAAAAAAAAAACAGAAAAAAAAGAAGGAAAACTACCAGATTATTGTTTGTGAATTACTATAGCATTTATATATATATAAAAAAAAAAACCTAATTTAGAGCTTTGCCAAAATAAATCTACAGACTAAAATCACTTGTGACATTTCTCCAGAAAACATATAAAACAACCAATAAGCACATGAAAATGTTCAACATTATTTGTATTAGGGAAATGCAAATCAAAATCATAATGATATACCATATCACACTTAGTAGGATGGCTATAACAACAATAAAAGCAGAAAAAAAATAAGGATTGAAAAGGATGTATTGAAAATAGCAATTTCATATATTGCTAGTAGAAATGTAAAATGGTACAGTGGCTGTGCAAAGAGTTTGAGAGTATCTCACAACGTTGAACGTGGATTAACATGTGACCTAGCAAGTCAACTTCTAGGTAAAAATCAAAAGAATTTAAAACAAGGACTCAAACAGGTATTTGTACACCAATGTTCACAGCATTATTCACTGTAGCCAAAAGTGAAAGCAATCCAAATGCCCATCAACAGATGAATGAATAAATGAATATGGTACATATAAACAATAGAATATTATTCAGCCTAAAAAGGAATGAAATTCTGATACAAGCTGCAACATGAACGAATCTTGAAAACATTATGCTAAGTGAAATAAGCCAGACACAAAATTACAAATATTGGATGGTTCTATTCATATTAAATATCTATACTAGGAAAATTCACTGATGCAGAAAGCAGATTACTGGTGTTCTCCCTCCCAGGAGGACTACATGGGGAATATTTTCTTAATGGGCATAAAATTACTTTTTTGAGTGGCAAATAATTTTAGAAATACTGGTGACACTTGGATAACACTGTGAATGTAATTGAGGCCACTGAATTGATACTTCAAATTGCTGTGATGTAAATCTAGTGCTATGGTCATTCTTATTCCCTCTCATTTTCAGTAAATGCTGTGCATATTTCTTACAAAACACTTTTCCTTTAATTGAACTCTACTTATTTCTTAAGGCTCAAAATAATTGCTACTCTATCTCAAAAATCTCTTCTCATTCTGCAAAAGTCAGCCAGAGTTTTTCCCTCTTCTCTAGTCCAATCTTCCTATATTTGCATTTCTATTGTATTTATCACACTTAATTGCAAATTATGTGTATATACCTTTGCCTTCTCCTCCTATCTATAAACTGAGAAAAGGAACAAATATATCTCAATTTTGTAATCTTAGTATAAAAAGGAGGGCCATTCAAAAATATTTATAAATTCAATAGACACTTAAAATAATGCTGAGATCCAAGGCCCATAATGTACTAATATAGCTTTATGTAACATTTTAAAAACAAAATATCATGAATGTGGATATTGATATTAACATCTAAACACTTCTACAAAGAACTAGGTTGAATCAAAGTATAATTGTGGACTTAGAATAACATTGATTTTTCAGTAATTTCCTAAGGTTGGTTACCTTTCATTCTATAGCTAGTAAGAACATCTGATAGAATACTTATGCTTTGAGTTATAAGTAAATTTTCTCCATAATAATATTATGCACGTTAGATAGTTATGTTCAAACAAACATTCCCAAGTGAAACATTACTGTCACTTTACCTTTGAATCTGTCCAAAGTAGACATAAACCCATTTCCACATGTATGGAAGCTATATCTAATTAAGTAAATTAGAAAAAAAAAAAAAAAAAGAGTTGTTCCTACAACCTAGTTGGAAAACTTCAGGAGAAAAAGAAACAAATAAATATATACCCTAAAGATCACCCTTGAAGTTATACCTTTATTGCAAGGTTTAGGCTTGCCTGATTAGATAGTAAGGCTAGAATCTTCAAATAACAAAGTGGGGTTGTAGGATCATATGGTAATTCTAGTCTTAGATTTTTTTTTTTTAATTTTAAAGAAATCTCCGTACTTTTCTTTATCTAGTCTGTATCAATTTACATTCTTTTTTTTTCTGTAAGATTGGTAGTGATGCACCTCCTTTCACTCCTGATTTAATAATTTGAGTTTTCTTTGATTTTTTTCTTCATCAGTCTAGCTAAAGATTTGACAATTTTGTTGATCATTTTAAAAACTGAATTTTTATTTTGTCACTTTTCTCTATCGGTTTTCTGTTCTTTATTTCCTTTAATATTATTTCCTCTGAATGTTTACTACTCACTTCTGGATACTTTAGGTTTAGTTTGGTCTTTTTTAAAAGATGGAAGGATAGGTTATTCATTTTATATCTTTTGAAATATTGGTATATATGCTCTAAATTTCCTCTAAACACTGCTTTAGCTGCACCCCAGAAGTTTTCTTATGTTGTATTTTCATTCTTATTTATCTCAAATTGCATTGTTTTTCCTTTAATGGTTTCTTTTTTGACACATTGGATATTTACAAGTGCATTGTTCAATTTCCACAACTTTGTCAATTATACAAATTTTCTCCTATGATTGATTTAATTCTTTGTGTTATCATAGAATATACTTTTATGAGTATATTTGCACTTGTTAAAACTTGTTATGACTTAGAATACTGTCTATCTCGGAGAATATTTTCTGTGCACATGAGAAGAGTATTTTTTCACTTGTCATTGGGCAAAGTGTTTGATAAATGTGTCAGGTCTAGTTGACTTTCCCAAGGGCTTGTTATGCAACTGTGTTCAACTCTTCGTGGCCTCATGGACTGTAGCCCACCAGGATTCACTCTCCATGGATTTCCCAAGGAAGAACACTGGAGTGGGTTGCCATTTCCTTCTCCAGGGGATCTTGAAGACCCAGGGGCGGAACCTGGGTCTTCTGCATTGCAGGCTGATTCTTTACTGACTGAGCCACCAGAGGCCAATTGTTTTCGTTCAGTCGTGTCCAACTCTTAGCGACCCCGTGGACTGTAGCCCACCAGGTTTCTCCGTCCATGGGATTCTCCAGGCAAGAATACTGGAGTGGGTTGCCATTTCCTTCTCCAGGGAATTGTTTTATAGAATTATTCAAATCTTCTGTTTCCTGTTGTTCTACTGCTTAGTCATTCTATCCATTGTTTAATGTGGGCTACTGAAGTTTCCAAATGTTATTGTTGAATTACCTATTCCTCCTTTTAATTATGTGAAAGTTTGTTTATGTATTTTGAAGCTTTGTTGATATCTCTCTCTCTCTGTGTCTGTATCCTTTAATTAAGTTCAGTTCAGTGGCTCAGTCATGTCCCATTCTTTGTGACCCCATGGACTGCAGCAAGCCAGGCTTCCCTGTCCATCACCAACTCCCAGAGCTTGCTCAAGTTTTTGTCCACCAAGTCGGTAATGCCATCCAACCATCTCATACTGACATCCCTTTCTCCTCCTGCCTTCAATATATCCCAGAATCAAGGTATTTTCTAATGAGTCTGTTCTTCCCACCAGGCAGCCAAAGAATTGGAGCTTCAGTTTCAACATCAGTCCTTCCAATGAATATCCAGAACTGATTTCCTTTAGGATGGACTGGTTTGATCTCACTGCAGTCCAAGGGACTCTCTAGAGTCTTCTCCAACACATCAGTTCAAAAGCATCAATACTTCAGCACTCAACTCTCTTTATGGTCCAACTCTCACATCCATACATGACTACTGGAAAAACCACAGCTTTGATTATATGGACCTTCATCAGCAAAGTAATGTCTCTGCTTGTCAATATACTGTCTAGGTTTGTCATAGCTTTTGTTCCAAGGAGCAAGCGTCTTTTAATTTCATGGCTGAAGTCACCATCTGCAGTGATTTTGGAGCCCCACAAAATAAAGTCTGTCACTGTTTTCATTGTTTCTCCATCTATTTGCCATGAAGTGATGGGACTGGATGCTGTGATCTTAGTTTTTTGAATGTTGAGTTTTAAGACAGCTTTTTCACTCTCCTCTTTCACTTTCATCAAGAGGATCTTCAGTTCTTTGCTTTCTGCCATAAGGGTAGTGTCATCTGCATATCTGAAGTTATTGATATTTCTCATGGCAATCTTGATTCCAGCTTGTGCTTCATCTAGTCTGGCATTTCAAATGATGTACTCTGCATATGAGTTAAATAAGCAGGGTGACAGTATATAGCCTTCATGTACTCCTTTCCCAATTTGGAACCAGTCCTTTGTTCCATGACCAGTTCGAACTGTTGCTTCTTGACCTGCACACAGATTCCTCTGGAGGCAGGTAAGGTGGTCTGGTATTGCCATCTCTTTAAGAATTTTCCACAGTTTGTTGTGATCCACACAATCAATGGCTTTGATGTAGTAAATAAAGCAGAAGACCATGTTTTTCTGGAATTTTCTTGCTTTTTCTATGATCCAACAGATGTTGGCAATTTGATCTCTGGTTCCTCTGCCTTTTCTAAATCCAGCTTGAACATCTGGAAGTCCATTATTGGTGTACTGTTGAGCCTGGTTTGGAGAATTTTGAATATTACTTTGCTAGTGTGTGAGATGGGTGCCATTGTGCAGTAGTTTGAACATTTCTCATTTCCTTTCTTTGGGATTGGAATGAAAACTGACCTTTTCCAGTCCACTGCTGAGTTTTCCAAATGTACTGGCATACTGAGTACAGCACTTTCACAGCATCATCTTTTAGGATTTGAAACAGCTCAGCTGGAATTCATCACCTCCACTAGCTTTGTTCATAGTGATGCTTCTTAAGGCCCACTTGACTTCTCATTCCAGGATGTCTGGCTCTAGCCCCAATAACAGTTTTTCTCTTAAAGTTTATTTTAAGAGATGTTCCAGTGTTTTTTTTTCTTTGTTTTTGCATGGCAAATATTTTTAAAATTTTTATTTCATCCTATTGGTATAACAGAATCTAAAGTCTGTCTTTTAATTTTTAATTTCTAAAAAATGGAAAGATATTAAAGGGTACTGGCATGAGTTGTGCTATAATTTAAAAAAATTACTCTGATAGTTGTGCTGAGTTAAAAAGATGGTAGATGAATGGCATTATGCATTTGGAAAACCCATAAAACTATACAACACAGTGAACCTTAATGCAAGCTATGAAAGTCAGTTAATAGTAAAGTATCAGTATTGGTTCATCAACTGTAACAATGCAGTACATATACCAATGCAAGATAGTAATAAAAGGAAAACAGGGCGGGGTGAAAGAAAGGAAGTGAGAACTTTGTACTTCCTGCCTAATTTTCCTGTAAATTAGGAACTTGCTCTAAAAAGTAAAGTATAGTACATAAAAAATAGGTTACAATAAATATTCCTTATTTATTTTTGCTTCATCAGCTAACATTTCTTAAGAAAAATGTCTTAGGTAATTAGGTCTATATGAAAGGGACACGTTTTTGAAGAATTATATAATTTCAAGTTAATGAGTCCCTTAGTATAAACAGTGATTAAACAATCTTTGATTGAAAATCAGTGCATTCAATTGTGCTTGTTAAATGGAAAATATATGTGTGCATTTTTTATGGATATATGTGTAAATATAGAGGGAGAGAGATGAATTAATGTTTACAGCTTAACTGATAAATTGACTATCCGAAGAACTCAGAAATACTAGAGAACCCTACTTTAACTAAGAAATCTTAAAGCTTTGGCTCTTTTTTCAACAAAAAGGGATGCATTTAAATGCAATGAAAAGTAAATTAAAGTAATCATGGCCAATATCATTCATATTAAACAACATCAAAACATTTTCTGCACAGACACAGTTTATTGTTCATTTTACATGAAAGAATTCATTCATTGTATAGGAAATATATTGACATTATGACTCTTTTAAGGTATGATATTTCTTTCACTCTTTAATAACAAGGCTTCTGGAAAAATTTCTCCCAAAATCTGTTCCAGAAAACATTGACCCCATTGAATTTTATTTGGTTTTATGCAAATAGAGTATTAAAAATAAGTTGGTAAAATAAGAATCACTGAATAGTAAAATCCATTCACAGAGTTTTAATGTACATTAGTCTTTTAAAGACTCTAAGCTGTCTTGCACTAAAGAAAGCTCCTCCACTTTGCTTAACTCAGCTTTTTCAAACTTGTTTGATGAAAGGACACTGTTTTCTTCACTTCAGAAGACTACTACTATCTCAGAGGGAGAATATATTCTTCATAAGAATCATTAGGGATACATACTGGTCTTATTCAATCCTCTTATTTTATGATTGGGGATATCTAGGACCCAGATAAATCAAATTATAACACCAGAGCAGATAAATAATTACCTTTGCTATATGATGTAACCTCACAAGGGAGCAAGTTTTCTAATATATTCATGGGTCCTATCCAGCCTCATGGGAAGAACATTCTATAGCACTAGTACATCAAGACATGAGAATCTTGAGGACCAGCTTTGAATTCTGCCTGCCACACTAGAGAACAATCTTCCATTTTACAACATGTTGTAATAAGAAAAGCCTGGGAACATGAAAAGATTCAGTGATATATGTGAAACAACATTCAGCAGAGTGAAAATAATTCTGCTACTCAAATACAGATAATGAAAGATATAGGTTTTCAAGTCAAGGTGTATTTCATCTTTCATCAAAGGTGTAACAGTTCCCTCTGTAGATATCTTTTATTTTAGAAAATGAACACTTTTTACTTTAAAATTCTAAATACACTGTTTTTAAACACTCAACAATAGGTGTTGACATTCATATCAAAAGTAAGTGTTCTTTATACAATGCTGAATATATTATTTACAACAGTTGGTAGAATTCCAGGTAGTTAGTTCAGTCTTTCCTAATAATTTTGTTTTCCCAGAGTCTAATCATAATACTTTTTATGTTCCCCTCAGCTTTACTAAACTTAGATGGGCTATGCCTTGACTGTAGGTCCCAAATGTCCCTTTCCTTAGAACATTTACTTCAGAAAACTGGCAACTATAAATTTTTTCTCTGCCCCTTTGAGATGTAAATCCTCTACAACCCAGAAAATGTCTTTTTTGTGAACTTGGGAGTCATTCCTTTGAATGCAATCATCAGAGGGGACAGCACTCCTATCTCTCATTTTCAGTAAGTGGATAGGAACCTAATTTCAGAAAGTGAGAATTAGCAAACACAGGTGACTTAATTCTCTTTACCATCTTCCTTTCTAATGCCTTTCAGTACTTTTCCATTAACTCACTTCAAATATTTTAAAAAATTCTTCAAGCTTTTGTTTCAGAAAAATCAAGTTCAATCTCTCTTCTCTATTGCAGTAGCTGGGATGCCTACCGCAATAGTCTTGAAAAAAAGGCTTCCTTGCTTAAAAAGTGTACAGTATGATTTCTTTTTGACAAGTCTCAAAGTAAATAACCATGAAAATTTTTGTTGCTTTACAAGATAGATCTCAAATGACTATTTTCTTTTTTGAAATCAGAAAATCTTCTATATATGGAGGAATATTTTAATACCCACCTTAGTAAACATTATTTGTGTCAGATAGTGCCAAATGATGCACTGTTATCTGTACAATCTGAACTCAAATAAATGGCTTACAAAGCACATCTGCAGTCTCATCTCACATTACACAACCAACCAAGAGTCTCATGGTTTTCTGAGCTATGTGGCAAAAATCTTTGAGATATGGCAAAATTAGAATCTTTGACTAATATTACATCATCTCTCATAAGCTTAAAAATTTGCACTGTAGGCTTCTATTGTAAACTTCCTTTTTCATCTAATAAATTCTAAAAAGTTACAGCTTGTACATTTAATTTTTACTAATGAAAAGAATGTAAAATGTATTCATGCTAATGATGTAACATGAGCAAGATAAAGTGTAGATAGGTTGCTTTTTGAAACACAAAAGAAAAATCATATTGCTTTGTTGCAGCCATGCTCACATTTAGCAATATCCCAGTTTGGGGCTAGATAAATCTTTGTTCTGAGGGGTCATTTCATGCATGCAGGGTGATTAGCAGTATCCCTGGCCTCTACTCACTGGATGATAAAAACAAACCCACTCCAGTTGTGACAATCAATAATGTCTTAAAACATTAACAAGTGTTCCCCAGTTGTGGCAGGGGTGGGGGTGGTGAAGAGGAGGAGGACAAAACCTCTCCTCAGTTGAGAACCATTGGTGGTTGTCAGGAGACAAGGAGATAAAGACATTGCTGTCAATCCATATATCAAAATTTATTAAACCTCTGGTATATAAACAAGCTGATTATCTTCCTTATGTTGAAAATTGCAACAAAAGCATGAAATCATTATCTGACATTTACTCACACATTGATCTCTAGGCATGGCTGGTCTAAAATGAGAACATCTAAACCAATATGAAAGGTAACCTGACGCTGCTGTCTTTTGGGTTTCTTGGATAGCTGACTCTATGAACAATAGGGGGAAAGTAACTTGTCATGTAGAGCACACCAAGCTACGTTATCTGTATAAGTGAAACAAGCAACGAATTTGAGAATTGAAATGAAATTAAATCAACGAGTCATAGGCTCTGAAATTAGTTCCTTTCTCCATGTCCCTCACGTCAACAATATAGAGTAGAGTCCACCAGGGGGCAATGGTACCTTATTATGGTACACAAAGGGAGACAGGGACCAGTTGGAAGTGATAGGAAAATATCCAAGCTAGAGCAATAATACGGTGGCACTTTGCTATATAGTGCATAAAGAGGTATTTGTTAAAACAAAATATTATGTAATATTTCAAAATTCAGCCCAAATGTCACCTTTAGGAAGTATTGTATTCTATGATCTAAAATTTGGACCTGCATACCCAAATCTATCCTATAATAAAACTGCAATGCTTGGTTGTAGCACTTACAACATGTTGTAAAGGCTTATTTGTCACCACTTCTGATTACACTGGAAACACTTTCAAAGCCAGGACTGCGGTTTCATTGACTTTATATTCTTAATTACATAGACAGATACTTGATATGCAGTCACTGATATACAGAATGAAAATGTAGTAAATCAAACATTTAATCAAAATAGAACTCCTTATCAAAATAATCAGTTAAACCATACAGCATATGAAGAAGCTGAAATAGAAAATCCATTAGGAAACAATCTAATAAAGTCATAACATTCAACTGTATTTGATAGACTGGTACTTACTTATTCTTTCCCACTATATGTTCTCATAAGGTGAGATCTTAAATTCCTTCTCTCTGAAACCATTCAAGTATGATGTAAATTAAATCTCTTATGATTATACAGTGGAGGTGATAAATAGATTCAAGGGATTAGATCTGACAGACAGAATGCCTGAAGAACTATGGATGGAGGTTTGTAACATTGTACAGGAGACAGTGATCAAAACCATCCCCAAGAAAAAGAAAGGTAAAATGGTTGTCTGAGGAGACCTTACAAACAGCTGAGAAAAGAAGAGAAAGGAAAGGCAAAGGAGAAAAGGAAAGATAAACCCATCTGAATGCAGAGTTCCAAAGAATAGCAAGGAGAGATAGAAAGTCTTCCTAAGTCATCAATGCAAAGAAATAGAAGAAAACAACAGAATGGGAAAGAGTAGAGATCTCTTCAAGAAAATTAGAGATACCAAGGGAACATTTCATGCAAAGATGGGCACAGTAAAGGACAGAAATGGTATGAACCTAATAGAAGATATTAAGACAAGTGGGCCTTAGGAAGCATCACTGTGAACAAAGCTAGTGGAGGTGATGGAATTCCAGTTGAGCTATTTCAAATCCTAAAAAATGATGGTGTGAAAGCACTGCACTCAAAATGTCAGCAATTTTAGAAAACTAAGTAGTGGCCACAGGATGGGAAAAAGTCAGTTTTCTTTCCAATCCCACAGAAGGGCAAAGTCAAAGAATGTTCAAACTACTGCATAATTGCAATGCAGGAGACCTGGGTTCGATCCCTGGGTTGGGAAGATCCCCTGGAAAAGGGAAAGGCTACCTACTCCAGCATTCTGGCCTGGAGATTTCCATGGATTGTATAGTCCATGGGGTCACAAAGAGTTGGACACGACTGAATGACTTTCACTCACTCACTCACTCACTCACATGCTAGCAAGGTAATGCTCAAAAATCTTCAAGCCAGGCTTCAACAGTACATGAACTGAGAAGCTGCAGATGTACAAGCTGGATTTAGACAATACAGAGGAGCCAGAGACCAAACTGCCAACATCTGTTGGATCATAGAAAAAAGAAAGAGAATTCCAGAAAAAGTCTACTTCTGCTTTATCGACTATGCTAAAGCCTTTGACTCTGTGGATCACAACAAACTGAAAAATTCTGAAAGAGATGGTAAAGGACAGGGAAGCCTGGTGTGCTGCAGTCCATGGGGACACAAAAAATCAGATATGATGGAGTGACTGAAAAACCAGAAAGCTATCTCTCAATTTCTTTTATTTAGTATTCATAAAAACAAAATCAAAGGACAAAAAATTCTGATCTTTCCTTTTTGATAAGACCCCAGATTCTCATTCCCAAAACAGAATATATTACAAGTGTATTTATCCTTTCTATCACTGGTTTACTCCAAACTTTTATTAGCATTGACCAAGGCTCTGTAAAGTAGTAGCTACATTTCTTCAAAATACTTATTTCGTCTGCTGCTGAAAAAAAAAAACTTTAAAAAAGTTAAACATTCATAGGAAAATGAAAATCCCAAATCTTAAAACTTTCAAACGTAATATATAATTTTACAAGAGATTTGTTGAGGCGAGGGATTCATTGATGTCATTAACAGTTGTCTCTTTGTAACTTGGTGCCTAAATTCTGAACTTAGATCATTGCAAAACAGTATATAAACTCAAAAAGTTGAGATATAATCTATTAAAAACCACCATATGCCAGGAAATCTAATGAATAATCCACTGCCCAAATATATGTGGATTTTTTGCTTTCCTTTTTCCAGCAGACAGAGACTTCTGCTGAATCAGCATAAATGTTCCTTATGTATATTTAATAGAAATGCACGTTGCTTCACAAAGATATTCTCTCAACAGAGCTAAAATGAATAGAGTAATAAGGGAATGAAAGATAACCGTCCCAAAGAATTGGCTAAAAAGAGATCTACAATGATAAGGGAAGAATAAAATACAATGAGCAAATCTAAACAAGGCAGAGGAAATAAAAAAGTAAGTTTTAAAATTTGGATAGATTTTCTAGATGAAATGAAAAATAACTTCTGACAGGGGAGCTAGAAAAACATATTTATGGCTCCAGATAGTGAGGGAATTTTTGCGTCTTAGAATACGTAAGCTAGAATATTGTCTCCTCAAACACCAGGAGACTAGGAAGTACTCTGTTATGGTACTGAATAAAAACATAAATATCAACAAAAGACTAGACATCAGAGATTCAAAACAAACTCATAGCTATGTAGTATGATAAAATTTAAGCATTTGCTAATTATTTCTTGAAATTTCCTTTGCAGCAAGTATTTTCTATTGAGAAGGAAGAATATTGTTATATTAAGGACAGGGTTCCATTTTTCAGAGTAAAAGTCTAACAAGGAGGTCTCTTGTAAGTTCCCAGCATGGGGACAGCAAGTATGACTAGCAGAAACTCATCATTTTCTAGGAATATTATTGCAAATGTTATCACGTAAAAAATATATCAAATGATGTATCAAAAGTGATTACCACTCAATTGCACACGTACTTATTTATTTACTGCAATTGAATAAAATTATTTTGAGGTTACAGCTTCCCAGTGGGCAGGGTAGTATACCTCAGTGTTCAAGAGATGGTGATACCTCCTCTTTCCTAGGATTGTTCAATAGTCCTGGGGTTTTTAATCAGCCTCAATTATTCAGAAAAGATACCCTGATCTTGGGTGACCCTGGCCACGGCTGCTAATGCTCCTCCTCAAAATGCAAATATTTTTTGTCAAGGTTGGTTTTTTAAAATCTCTGAGGTCTTTGCCTAGGGGGAACCTGATTCAATCGTCCCTGGTCATACCTTATAAACATTCTCGTTTCCAGTCTGCTACTTCCACAGCACCACACATGGACACAGAGGGTGCTCCCTGTTCAGAGTACTAATTTCCAGTACATTGAGAATATGAAAAATAAAAATCTCTTCCCCAGAATCAGAAAAAAATTCTGGAGGAGGAGCTAAGATGGCAGAGGAATAGGATGGGGAGACCACTTTCTCCCCCACAAATTCATCAAAAGAACGTTTGAACGCTGAGCAATCTCCACAAAACAACTTCTGAACACTGGCAGAGGACATCAGGCACCCAGAAAAGCAGCCCATTGTCTTTGAAAGGAGGTAGGGCAAAATATAAAAGATAAAAAGAGAGACAAAAGACTTAGCGATGGAGATCCGTCCCAGGAAGGGAGTCTTAATAGAGGAAATTTCCAAACACCAGGAAACCGGTGGGTCTGGGGGAAGTTTTCGAATCTCAGAGGGCAACCTAACTGAGAGGAAAAGTACGTAAATAAAACCTGCAGATTATGTGCCTAAGGCAACTCCCAGCAGAAAAGTACCCAGACGCTCGCATCCACCACCAGCAAGTGGGGGCTGAACGGAGAGGAGGGTAAGGGTAAGGACCGAGCCCGAATGCCCTGAGGGCACTTGAGGGAGCTAACGTGAGATAGCAACCTAAACTGTGGGATAGCCAGCGAGAGACAGAGAGAGAGAGAGAGAGAATTAACCTGCGAAAAGCCCTAACCTAAGGCACTACCAGCCCGCTCACAGAAAAAAGGACTGAGCAATACCAGAGAAGAGTTAGCTGACTGCGAACCGGCCCATCCCCCGCCGGAAGCAGAGGGGAGGCGGGCGCCAGCCAGAGCTCGAAAGGGGCAAACTTGGCCCCAGAGACGGCATCCCCTACCAAACTGCAAACAGGCTTCCAGTTTCTAACCAAAGACTTCCTGAGATTCTGGATGGTTGACATCCACCAGGAGGGTCGCAGCCAGAAATCAGCTTCCCAGAAGAGACACAAGGTGCATCCAACCGGCGCGCCCGGAAACAGGCTGGCACCCTGGAGGGGATAAGTCGCGCTGCACCCGGGGAGAGTATGCTGTCAAGCTCCTGGCTGCCTGAGCTGCTCAGACCAGGGAAGGCACAAAACGCAGGCCCAACCGAGCCTGCATCTTTGTGGAGGGCCCAAGAACCTGAACCTAAGTGGCTTAGGCCTGGGAAGTGCGCGCAACTCAGGACCTGCTCCCTGTAAAACAACCTGGAGCCTGAGCAGTGTAGACAGGGAAGCACACACGCCGTGAGCGGGGCAAACCCAGTGTGGCCGGAACACTGCGAGTGCTCCCCACACACGCCAGTGAGATTTGTCTGCAGCGCCCCTCTCTCCCCACAGCACGACTGAACAAGCGAACCTAAACAAGAGATCACCTCTGGCCGCCTGTGTCAGGGCGGAAATTAGACACTGAAGAGACCTGCAAACAGAAGCCAAATAAACAAGGGGAACCGCTTTAGAAGTGACAGGTGCAACAGATTAAAATCCCTGTAGTTAACACCGACTACACCGGAAGGGGTCTATAGATATTGAGAAGTGTAAACTGGAACAAGGAGCTATCTGAAACTGAAGCAAACCCACATTGCCCACAACAGCTCCAGAGAAACTCCTAGATATATTTTTACTATTATTATTTTTTTAATTAAAAAAACTTTTTTCTTCTTTTTAAAGTCCTCTATTACTCCTTTAATTTTCATTTTATAACCCACTATTACTTTGCAAAACAGAAAAGGACCCTATTTTTAAAGCAGACTTCATATATATATTGCTTATATTTTGTATGTTTTTGTTTTTTAATATTGTATTTTTAAGAGTCTAACCTCTACTCTTGATTTATAATCTTTGTTTTTTAGTATTTGATATCAATTTTGTACATTTAAGAATCCAATCTTCAGTGCCCATTTTTACTCAGGAATGTGATTACTGGCTTGATTACTCTCTCCCTCTTTTGACTCTCCTTTCTCTCCCCCAGATCACCTCTGTTTTCTCCCTCCCCCTTCTCTTCTCAACCCAATTCTGTGAATCTCTGTGGGTGTTCTGGGCTGCAGAGAACACTTAGGGAACAGAGTACTGCCTAGATCTGTCTCTCTCCTCTTGATTCCCTCTTTTTTCTCCTCCTGCTCACCTCTATCTCTTTTCTCCCTCTCCTCTTCTTCATGTAACTCTGTGAACCTCGCTGGGTGTCCCTCACAGTGGAGAATCTTTTCACCATTAACCTAGAAGTTTTATTATCAGTGCTGTATGGATGAAGAAGTCTTGAGGCTACTGGAAGAATAAGACTGAAAACCAGACGCAAGAGGCTTAAGCCCAAAACCTGAGAACACCAGAGAACTCCTGACTACAGGGAACATTAATTAATAAGAGATCATCCAAAAGCCTCCATACCTACACTGAAAACAACCACCACCCAAGAGCCAATAAGTTCCAGAGCACGACATAACACGCAAATTCTCCAGCAATGCAGGAACATAGGCATGAGTGTCAATATACAGGCTGCTCAAAGTCACATCAAACCCATAGATATCTCAAAACTCACTATTGGACACTCCATTGCACTCCAGAGAGAAGAAATTCAGCTCCACCCACCATAACACCAATGCAAGATTTCCTAACCAGGAAACTTTGACAAGCCAATCGTCTAACCCCACCCACTGGGAGGAACCGCCACAATAAAGAGGAACCACCACAATAAAGAGGAACCACCACAATAAAGAGGAACCACACACTACCAGAATACAGAAAGACCACTCCAAACACAGCAATCTAAACAAGATGAAAAGGCAGAGGAATACTCAGCAGGTAAAGAAACATGAAAAATGCCCACCAAACCAAACAAAAGAGGAGGAGATAGGGAATCTACCTGAAAAAGAATTTAGAATAATGATAATAAAAACAATTCAAAATCTTGAAAACAAAATGGAGTCACAGATAAATAGCCTGGAGACAAGGATTGAGAAGATGCAAGTAATGTTTAACAAGGATCTAGAAGAAATAAAAAAGAGTCAATTAATAATGAATAATGCAATAAATGAGATAAAAAACACTTTGGAGGGAACCAGCAGTAGAATAATGGCAGCAGAAGATAGGATAAGTGAGGTAGAAGATAAAATAGTGGAAATAAATGAAGCAGAGAAGAAAAAAGAAAAAAGAATCAAAAGAAATGAGGACAACCTCAGGGACGTCTGGGACAATGTGAAACGCCTCAACATTTGAATCATAGGAGTTCCAGAAGAAGAAGACAAAAAGAAAGGCCATGAGAAAATACTCGAGGAGATAATAGTTGAAAACTTCCCTAAATTGGGGAAGGAAATAGTCACACAAGTCCAAGAAACTCAGAGAGTCCCAAACAGGATAAACCCAAGGCAAAACACCCCAAGACACATATTAATTAAATTAACAAAGATCAAACACAAAGAACAAATATTAAAAGCAGAAGCAACAAATAACACACAGGGGGATTCCCATAAGGATAACAGCTGATCTTTCATTAGGAACTCTTCAGGCCAGAAGGGAATGGCAGGACATACTTAAAGTAATGAAAGAGAATAACCTACAACCCAGATTACTGTACCCAGCAAGGATTTCAGTCAGATATGAAAGAGAAATCAAAAGTATTACAGACAAGCAAAAACTGAGAGAATTCAGCACCACCAAACCAGCTCTTCAACAAATGATAAAGGATTTTCTCTAGACAGGAAACACAGAAATGTTGTATAAACGTGAACCCCAAACAACAAAGTAAATGGCAATGGGACCATACTTATCAGTAATTACCTTAAATGTAAATGGGTTGAATGCCCCAACCAAAAGACAAAGACTGGCTGAATGGATACAAAAACAAGACCCCTATATATGCTGTCTACAAGAGACCCACCTCAAAATAAGGGACACATACAGACTTAAAGTGAAGGGCTGGAAAAAATTATTTCATGCAAACGGAGACCAACAGAAAGCAGGAGTCGCAATACACACATCACAGCCTTTAAAATAAAGGCTGTGAAAAGAAACAAAGAAGGACACTACATAAGGATCAAAGGATCAATCCAAGAAGAAGATATAACAATCATAAATATATATGCACCCAACACAGGAGCACTGCAATATGTAAGGCAAATGTTAACAAGTATGAAAGGGGAAATTAAAAATAACACAATAATAGTGGGAGACTTAATACCCCACTCACACATACAGATAGATCAACTAAACAGAAAATCAACAAAGAAACACAAACTTTAAATGACACAATGGACCAGCTAGACCTAATTGATATCTATAGGACATTTCACCCCAAAACAACCAATTTCACCTTCCCTCAAGTGCACACGGAACCTTCTCCAGAATAGATCACATCCTGGGCCATAAGTCTAGCTTTGGTAAATTCAAAAAAATTGAAATCATTCCAGTTATCTTCTCTGACCACAATGCAGTAAGATTAGATCTCAATTACAGGAAAAAAACTATTAAAAATTCCAACATATGGAGGCTAAATAATATGCTTCTGAATAAACAACAAGTCATAGAAGACATAAAAAAAGAAATCAAAATATGCATAGAAATGAATGAAAATGAAAACACAACAATCCAAAACCTATGGGACACTTTAAAAGCAGTGCTAAGGGGAAGGTTCATAGCAATACAGGCTTACCTCAAAAAACAAGAAAAAAGTCAAATAAATAACCTAACTCTACATATAAAGCAACTAGAGAAGAAAGAAATGAAGAACCCCAGGGTTAGTAGAAGGAAAAAAATCTTAAAAATTAGGGCAGAAATAAATGAAAAAGAAACAGAAGAGACCATAGCAAAAATCAATAAAACCAAAAGCTGATTCTTTAAAAAGGTAAATAAAGTTGAAAAACCGTTAGCAAAACTCATCAAGAAACAAAAGGAGAAGAATCAAATCAAGAAAATTAGAGATGAAAATGGAGAGATCACAACAGACAACAATGAAATACAAAGGATCATAAGAGACTACTACCAACAGCTATATGCCAATAAAGTGGACAACTTGGAAGAAATGGGCAAATTCCTAGAAAAGTATAAATTTCCAAAACTGAACCAGGAAGAAACAGAAGATCTTAACAGATCCATCACAAGCATGGAAATTGAAACTGTAAGCAGAAATCTTTGAGCAAACAAAAGCCCAGGACCAAATGGCTTCACAGATGAATTCTACCAAAAATTTAGAGAAGAGCTAACACCTATCTTACTCAAAATCTTCCAGAAAATTGCAGAAAAAGGCAACCTTCCAAACTCATTCTATGAGGCCACCATCACCCTGATACCAAAACCAGACAAAGATGTCACAAAAAAAGAAAACTACAGGCCAATATCACTGATGAACATAGATGCAAAAATCGTTAACAAAATTCTAGCAAACAGAATCCAACAGCACATTAAAAGATCATACACCATGACCAAATGAGCTCTATCCCAGGAATGCAAGGATTCTTTAATATCTGCGAACAATCAATGTAATACACCACATCAACAAATTGAAAGATAAAAACAATATGATTATCTCAATAGATGCAGAAAAAGCCTTTGACAAAATTCAATATCCATTTATGATAAAAAGACTCCAGAAAGCAGTAATAGAAGGAGCATACATGAACATAATAAAAACTATATATGACAAACCCACAGCAAACATTATCCTCAATGGTGAAAAATTGAAAGCATTTTCTCTCAAGTCAGGAACAGGGCAAGGGTGCCCACTCTCACCACTACTATTCAACATAGTTTTGGAAGTCTTCACCACAGCAATCAGAGCAGAAAAAGAAATAAAAGGAATCCAGATAGGAAAAGAAGAAGTAAAACTCTCACTGTTTGCAGATGACATAATCCTCTACATAGAAAACCCTAAAGACTCTACCAGAAAATTACTAGAGCTAATCAATGAATATAGTAAAGTTTCAGGATATAAAATTAACACACAGAAATCCCTTGTATTCCCATACACTAACAATGAGAAAACAAAAAGAGAAATTAAGGAAACAATACCATTCATCATTGCAACAAAAAGAATAAAATACTTAGGAGTATATCTACCTAAAGAAACAAAAGACCTATACATAGAAAACTATAAAACACTGATGAAAGAAATCAAAGAGGACACAAACAGATGGAGAAATACACCGTGTTCATGCATTGGAAGAGTCAATAGAGTGAAAATGAGTATACTATCCAAAGCAATCTATAGATTCAATGCAATCCCTATTAAGCTACCAACGGTATTTTTCACAGAACTAGACAAATAATTTCACAATTTGTATGGAAATGCAAAAAACCTCAAATAGCCAAAGCAATCTTGAGAAGGAAGAATGGAACTGAAGGAATCAACCTACCTGACTTCAGGCTCTACCACAAAGCCACAGTCATCAAGACAGTATGGTATGGGCACAAAGACAGAAACATAGATCAATGGAACAGAATAGAAAGCCCAGAGATAAATCCACGAACCTATGGACAACTTATCTTTGACAAAGGAGGCAAGAATATACATAGGAGAAAAGACAACCTCTTTAGCAAGTGGTGCTGGGAAAACTGGTCAACTACTTTAAAAAAAATGAAACTAGAACACTTTCTAACACCATACACAAAAACAAACTCAAAATGGATTAAAGATCTAAATGTCAGACCAGAAACTATAAAACTCCTAGAGGAGAACATAGGCAAAACACTCTCCATCATATATCACAGCAAGATCCTCTATGACCCACCTCCCAGAATATTGGAAATAAAAACAAAAATACACAAATGGGACCTAATTATCTTAAAAGCTTTTGCACAACAAAGGAAACTATAAGCAAGGTGAAAAGACAGCCTTCAGAATGGGAGAAAATAATAGCAAATGAAACAACAGGCAAAGGATTAATCTCAAAAATATACAAGCAACTCCTGAAGCTCAATTCCAGAAAAATAAATGACCCAATCAAAAAATGGGCCAAAGAACTAAACAGACATTTCTCCAAAGAAGACATACAGATGGCTAACAGACACATGGAAAGATGCTCAACATCACTCATTATCAGAGAAATGCAAATCAAAACCACAATGAGGTACCATTTCATGCCAGTCAGAATGGCTGCTATCCAAAAGCCTACAAGCAATAAATGCTGGAGGGGGTGTGAAGAAAAGGGAACCCTCTTACACTGTTGGTGGGAATGCAAACTAGTACAGCCACTATGGAGAATAGTGTGGAGATTCCTTAAAAAACTGGAAATAGAACTGCCATATGACCCAGCAATCGCACTGCTAGGCATACACACCAAGGAAACCAGAACTGAAAGAGACACATGTACCCCAGTGTTCATCACAGCACTGTTTATAATAGCCAGGACATGAGAGCAACCTAGATGCCCATCAGCAGATGAATGGATAAGAGAGCTGTGGTACATATACACAATGGAATATTACTCAGTCATTGAAAAGAATACATTTGAATCAGTTCTAATGAAGTGGATGAAACTGGAGCCCATTATACTGAGTGTAGTAAGCCAGAAAGAAAAACACCAATACAGCAAACTAACGCATAGTATACTAACATATACTAGCACATACAGTATACTAACATACTAGCCCATTATACTGAGTGAAGTAAGTCAGAAAGAATAACACCAATACAGTATAATAACACAATATGGTAATGATAACCCTATATACAAGACAAAAAAAAAAAGTCACAGATGTATAGAACAGACTTTTGGACTCTGTGGTAGAGGGTGAGGGTGGGATGATCTGAGAGAATGGCAATGAAACATTTATATTATCAATTGCAAATCAGATCTCCAGTCCAGGTCTGATGCATTGAGGCAAGTGCTCAGGGCTGGGGCACTAGGATGACCCAGATGGATGGGAAGGGGAGGGAGGTGGGAGGGGGGTTCAGGATCAGGAACACATGTAAATCCATGGCTGATTCATATCAATGTATGGAAAAAACCACTACAATATTGTAAAGGAATTAACCTCCAACTAATATAAATAAATGGAAAAAAAAAAAAGAAACAAACAAACAATTCTGAAAACAACAGAAAAACTTTATTTTCATTGGTAAACAACTATCTAAAACAAATCAACAAAAAAAATATGGAAACTTTCATTTGAATATGTGACAATTTCTATTGGGAAGTCCTGAAATTTAAAACAAAACAAAAAGACCCAGATCCCCACCAAACTTAGAAGGACCCAGAACACAAATCATAGCTGCCCTCCAAAAATCAAGAAAATCGAATTCCTCTTATTCTTTTATTAAAAATAATAAGAACAATGTTTTATCTGACCACAAAGTCTGTCTGTAATTGAATCTAAAAATACAAAATATTAGAAACTTGAGCTTTTATATAAAAATGTTTATTTACCACATGAAATTTTTAGATATTTATGTATAAATGTCAAATTCTGATATTACGGCATTTTATTGGACTAGATATTATGATAACACTTCTGTAGCAGCAAAAGCTGGAAATGACATAAACATCCAAAATTTGGTAAAACAATAAATATATTATTAGAGAAGCTATGTTTAAAAATATTCACCCATAAAAGAGCACATTAAAAATATTTAATATGTAAAAAAATCAGTTTGTACACTTAAAAATCATTTCTTGGAGAGAAGCATAATTATAGCTATACTTAGAAAAGAGAGATGTAAAACAAGAAATGATTTTTGTTTTCCATTTAATTTTCTAGAGTTTCCCATTTTCAATAATTTATACTTGTATGAAACAATAGGTATCACATAGCAATAAAATAACGAAATACACATAAATTGCAAGAGATTCATTAAATAAAATTTGAAATAAACAAATTTAAGTTAAGAAGAGATAGGCACCTAGGAATCAACTAAAGTAACAGCCCCAGCCTTTCTATGGGAAAGTATAAAATTTAAAACTAGAAAATAAAAGTTTAAAACTCAAGTTAGAAATGAATGATAGTGACATGTTTCTTTGTATTAACAGATTCTTAAAAGAGAAGCAGTAATTAAAATTTAGAGGACAGAAAATTTTAAACACAATATATCTAATAATTAGAGTGATATTTAGTAAAACAGGAATAAAAGTAAAATTCTTCACATATATCACAGCAATATTATAATTTAAAGATGGCATTCCTATGGTAAGCAACAACCAACAGTGATATCAGGTTCATATAAGCAAACACATTTCCAGGATGAGACAAACTTTATTCTATTAAGAAAAGATGCAGGACAGGAGATGCAGCACCTACAGCATCAAGACCTTCATTGAGAGTCCCAGCACAGCTTCTAGTTCACAACCCCACAGGAGGTGCCCTTGGTGACAAGAAGTGAGGCTTATCTGCAGGGAGACACCTCAGTTCAAGGAAACTGTACCTGTGCTATTGTAAGTCCTCTGAATTAAACTGCAGCTGTGATTTGAGTCCACTAATGATTAAGGTGAACAAGAAAATATGATGTTAATTAGGATGCTAAATTTATTTATTTAGACAGATAAACAAAAGATGATTTTACCTGAAGGGCAGGGATTTCCTTGCCTGGCCACCACGAAGGCCTAGTGCTATGATTAAAATTGAGAGGTCTCAAGAAGGTGGAAAAATCAAGAAATAGATTCTCACATAGAGCTTCCAGGAAGGAATGAAGACTGTCATCGCCTTGACTTTAGCCTGGTGTATCTGTGTGAATTCCTAATCTATATAACTGTAAGGTAATAAATTTATGTTGCTTTTCAAACTGTCAAGTTGTTGATAATTTATTACAGCAGCCATAGATTACTAATGGTAGTTGAGTTGTTTAGGACATGCTAGTTAGCTGTGCCTTCAAATATCTTAAAACATTTCCTGACCTATTAATAGATTTCCAAGTTATATGAGGCTTTGGCTGAAAAGAAAAAAAAAAATATATTTGTGTATTCCTAATAATTTTCCCAAAAGGATGTGTAAATACCTTTTAATAATTGCATTATTTTATTTTATATCTGGGGCCTAACAAATCCTCTGGTCAGTTTATTTTTACTGCAATTCCTTTTTTTTTCACCATAAACATTTAGATCTATGAATACTGAGTACATATTCAGTTAATTCAAATTTCAGTTTCATTATCAAATCTCCTACCTCCTTTCTCAGAGATTACATATGAGTATAAAGGAAATTTTATAGTCATCATGGCATTTGGATGAAGAGAAGACTTCTGGTATTATACGGCCTTGCAGTAGGGTTGTTTTGATTCTAAGCTGATGTGTGTCTACCAAGTTTTTAAATTTTGATTGGTGCTGTTCATAGACAGCATTCTGGTGTTTGCTGCTGTAGTCCAGAGTTAGCTAATGATATATTCTCTTAATTAGGTCTTAGTGATTTAGCTTTGGTCTTCCACAGAAAGGGACCTCCCTGCCTCTACATTTAATATCTGGTAATGATTCACATTTAATCCCCAGACCCAGGGTTGGATTCATGTTTTATGGCTGCAGAGCTTGTGCAATTTTAGGTCATTTTTTAGAGAAAAAGAGCAGAATAATTTTGGATACAAAATGAGGTACAGGGCTTTTGAAGTCCATACACTAAGGGAGGCTTCCCAGTAGCTCAGCAGTAAAGAATCTGCCTGCAATGCAGGAGACACTGGAGATGAGTGTTTGATGCCTGGGTCAGTAAGATCCTTTGGAGAAGGAAAGTGAAACCCACGCCAGTATTCTCTTCCAGAAAATCTCCTAGGACAAAGGAGCCTGGTGGGTTACAGTCCATGGGGGTTGCAAAGAGTTGGATTCAACTGAGCGACTGAGCACACACACACACACACACACACACACACACACACACACACATACATTAAAGGGCTCTTAAGTTTCAGTTTCATTAACCTCATGGTAAAATCCACCTTCTCCAGGGCCAATCATATCACCTAGCATGCTCAAAGTTCAAAGCTATTTTATCCCAGTGCACTTCTTATATTACACTAACTGCAAAGTTAGTCTGTCAAGACTCTGAGCTACCACCTACATCCTTCCCTGGGATATGGAGGCACTTCTGGGTCTCTTCCACATAGCAACTAGATTGTAGGTTCCCAGGAGAGCTGCTTTGCAGCATTCGGTTCAGCCTCACTATGTTACTGCTTAACTAACTATTGCCACTACTATTTGTATGCTTTTCACACCAAGATTTTAAAAGAATGAAGGAAAAGTCCTTCTAATATCTTTCTCCATGATCTATCTAACTTCCTCTAATGTCCACCACTTATGAGCATTAATGTTGAGAGGAAGGGAGTGAGGTCAAACACATTTAAAACTCATTACTTCTTCTTCTGCCAAAGATTTAGTTAGTGTACATATGTATATGTATAACTGACTCACTTTTCTGTACAGCAGAAACTTACACTATATTGTCAATCAACTACATGCCAATAAAAAATAAAGTCAGAGGGAAAGGCCAAAAAATAAAAATAAAATAAAAAATGTACTTAGTGTGAATGGGTAAAATATATATATTTTTCTTGTGGGGGTAGAAGCTTTATTTGATTTGTATTATTTCTTTTTTTTTAATCTAGGTAGTTATAATCTTGCTCTCATCCCTGGAGCAATGAAGATGAAGGAATGAGAAAGGGAAATTTGTCTTCACTCAAATGTTGGAAAGTCCAATAAGAAATAATGCAAAATTCTCTTTCCCGTTCTACATTTGGAGGATAGACTGAAAAAAGGAGGAAGTAAAATTATACAAACTCAGAAGCAATGGAGATATTCTGTTTCTTTATTATGTGATAAGTTTGCATGTGCAGAGAGAGTGGGCAGGATACCAGTGGAGAAATAGTTGTCTAAGATACAAAAATGAGAGGGAATAATGAAAGGAATACACCAGAGAAAGTTGTTCTGAGAAAACAGATAGCAAAATCAATCTGTGACCAAAAAAATTTATATTCCCTTCCAAATCAGGTTTGTATCAGCCAATAAGGAAAACTAAAAGAGCTGGCATAGGAGAGAAATAGGAATCTCCAACAATCAACATTGAGATTGACATAAACCTTCATATTTCACTTCCCTTTTCATACAGTGTTTTCTCCCATTGAAAATTAAATGGCTAGAGAATGTAGATTAAGTGTGATGAACTCAAAAGAATTACTGAGAAAATGTAGTTTAATCTTTAGATCAGCACATCTTTCAGTTATATTTCTTGTCACTATGAAATCCGATCTATAAATTATCATATGTGCAAAACTAAAGGCCAGGACCTATAAAAAATTCACACAAAATCTAATACTTTTTATCAAATGAGAGTGAACTTTTAAAAAAGTGAACAGTATAAGATTTAGAGGAAGATATCTTTCATGTGCATATTTTATAATTTCTGTTCACATACCCTATGTTTCCCATTAACACTAAAGCTAAGGGAATCCTTACTACATATGTAAGGAAACACAATGATTATGGTCAAATTATAAGTATAATCCAAAAATAACCAGAAAAATGAAATTTAACTCCAAACTCCCACTAAAGAAAATATATTTCAGAAAAATTGTAGACAATTTAGATTATTTTTATTCTTAATAAGATATTTCAATAGCAAATGTATTTAAGACTTGACCATTGTGTAAATCTTGTTGACTGTTGTGTTTAACTACACATTCAAAAACTGTATAATTTGATCCCACTTAATAATCAATATTTCAGTTTAATTGCATAATATAAATTCACATGTGCTAAGCAATGATCATCAAAAATGAGAAAAATCAGTGCACAAAAATATAGTCCGACTTAACATTTTCCAGAAAGCATTTAATGTGAGATAGCTATAAATATACATGTTCTGTGCTCAAAGATGTCTTATTTTAAGTAAACAAAGTACTTCCTCTGTTTTTCAGTTAAAAAAATCAGAAAAACCTCATGTGAGGTTGAGTTATTCCAAATTTTGTTGGAATAAACAACCTGCAAAAGCTTCTGTAAATGTGTAGTCACAAGAGAGCCATCTGGCTCCACGTAATTACATCCATCTTTCATCCAGTTCTGAATCTGAATGTGAAAGTAGGTCCAGGAATATCATACAGATTTGTGATCTACACTTAGGGACTGTCGATCTATAAACCAATTAACAGATTTATTCATATGGGTGTGTTCCTGTCTTCACTTATATTACACATCCTAAATAGAGTACAGATTCAGAGATTACCAAATGAGTTGCTGCTAGAATGAATTATTTCTAGTGAAATATTTCAGAGTGAAATGAAATAGAAGTTAAGGCACTGATAGGGAGTAAGAAGAAAAACAGACAATATCTGACTTTTGATCATTTTTCATATAAACTCTTTGAATCAAGTTGATTCAAGTACAGAAAAACATTTGTGGTCATTTATTATGCAAGATCTCTGACTTCTAAAAGATTATTGCAAGGACTGGATTTATTGTTTTTACATCATGGCCAAATTTTCACTTATTAGTTTATAATATATATATTATATTTTGTCTAGAATAGCTTTCCTTAGAAAGGTACATTTTTGAGGTAGTATAAAAACTGTTGCCCTCCACTCCTGGGTGATAGATTGACCAATGGCAATTCACTCCCAGGGTGGCCAATGGCAGCAAAAAGGCTGGGTGCCCTCTACTCCCGGGCGTACTCCAACATCAGCTCCAGTCTTCCCCTGATTCCCTTCCCTGTGACTCCAGCAGGGCCTCTGCTTTGGCCCCTGTGCAGCATGTTGACCAACATCCAACAGCTGATGAAGGTTTACACACTCAATGAGGACCAGCAGTGGGACAATCAGGGCATTGGGAAGGTCATCCACCTACGTAGAGCAACTGAATGGCATGTCCCTAGTAGTCAGGGCCTGACAAAATGTGGTCCACTGGAGAAGATAATGGCAAACCATTTTGGTATTCTTGCCCGGAGAATCCCATGGACAGGATGAAAAGGCAAAAAGATATGACACTGAAAGATGAACCACCCAGGTTGGTAGGCATCCAATAAGCTACTGGGGAAGAGCAGAGAAATAGGACTAGAAAGGATGAAGAGGCTGAGCCAAAGCAGGAACAATTACCAGTTGTGGATGTGTCAGGTGGTAAAATAAAGTCTGATCCTGTAAAGAACAATATTGCATTGGAACCTGGAATGTTAAGTCTATGAATCAAGATAAATTGGAGGTGGTCAAACAGAAGATGGTGTGAGTGAACATTGACATTTTAGGAATCAGTGAACTCAAAAGTATGGGAAAGGGCAAACTTAATTCAAATGACCATTATATCTACTACTCCAGGCAAGAATCCCTTAGAAGAAGTGGAGTAGCCCTCAAAGTCAACAAAAGAGTCCTAAATGCAATACTTAGGTACAGTCTCAAAAATGAGAGAATGATCTCCATTAGTTTCCAAGGCAAACCATTCAACAGCACAGCAATCCAAGTCTATGCCCCATTCACTAATGTTGAAGAAGTAGAAGTTGGACAACTCTGTGTAGACCGACAAAACCTCCTAGAACAAACACCAAAAAAAAAAAAAAAAAAGATGTCCTTTTCATCATAGGCGACTAGAATGCAAAAGTAGGAAGTCAAGAGATACCTGGAATAACAGGCAAGTTGGTCTTGGAGTACAAAGTGAATCAGGCAAAGGCTAAAATTTCCCCAAGAGAACGCAGAGCTCATAGCAAATACCCTCTTCCAACAACACAAGAGACAACTCTACACACAGACATCACCCTATGGTCAATACCAAAATCAGATTGATTATATTCTTTGCACCCGAAGATGAAGAAGCCCTATACAATCAGCAAAAACAAGACATGGAGCTGACTGTGGCTCAGATCATGAGCTGCTTATTGCAAAATTCAGGCTCAAATTGAAAAAAGTTGGGAAAACCACTTAGACCATTCAGGTATGATCTAAATCAAACCCATTTTGGTTATACAGTGGAGTTGACAAATAGATTCAAGGGATTAGATCTGGTAGAGAGAGTGCCTGAAGAACTATGGACAGAGGTCCATGCCATCATACAGAAGGTGGTGACTAAAACAATTCCCAGGAAAAAGAAATGCAAGAAGGCAAAGTGGTTGCCTGATGAGGCCTTATGAATAGCTGAGAAAAGAAGAGATACAAAAGACAGAGGAGAAAGGGAAAGATATACCTGACTGAATGAAGAGTTCCAGAGAATAGCAAGGAGACATAAGAAAGACTTCTTAAGTGAAAAATGCATAGGAATAGAGGGAAACAATAGAATGGACAAAACAAGAGATCTCTTCAAGAAAATCAGAGATACCAATGGAATATTTCATGAACAGATGGGCACAATAATGGACAGAAATGGTATGGACCTAACAGAAGCAGAAGAGATTAAGAGGAGTGGCAAGAATACACAGTAGAACTGTACAAAAAGGTCTTAATGATGCAGATAACCATGATGGTGTGGTCACTCACCTAGAGCCAGACATCCTGGAATGCGACGTCAAGTGGGCCTTAGGAAGTATCACTAAAAACAAAGCTAGGGGAAGTGATAGAATTCCAGCTGAGTTGTTTAAAATCCTAAAAGATGATGTGTGAAAGTGCTGCACTCAATATGTCAGCAAATTTGAAAAATTCAGCACTGGGCACAGGGTGGGAAAAAGTCAGTTTTCATTCCAAGCCCAAAGGAGGGCAATGCCAAAGAATGTTCAAACTACTGCACAATTGTGCTCATTTCACATGCTAGCAAAGTATTGCTCAAAATCCTTCAAGCTAGGCTTAAACAACATGTGAACTGACAACTTTCAGATGTACAAGCTGGATTTAGAAAAGGCAGAGGAACCAGAGATCAAATTTCCAATATCCGCTGGATCATAGAAAAAGCAAGAGAATTCCAAAAATGTATCTACTACTGCTTCATTGACTATGCTAAAGCCTTTGACGGTGTGGGTCACAATAAACTGGAAAATTCTGAAGGACATGGGAATGACAAGCCACCTTATCTATCTCCTGAGAAAACTGTATGCAGCTCAAGAAGCAACATTTAAAACCAGACATGGAACAATGGACTGGTTCAAAATTGGGAAAGGAGTTTGTCAAGGCTGTATATTGTCACCCTGCTTATTTAACTTATATGTAGAGTACATAAAGCAAAATGTGGGACTGGATGAAGCTCAAGCTGGAATCAAGACTGCCAGGAGAAATTATCAGCAACCTCAGAGATGCAGAATGATACCACATTAGTTTTCAAAAGCAAAGAGCCTCTTGATGAAGGTGAAAGAGGAGAGTGAAAAAGTTGGCTTAAAACTCAACAAGCTCATGGCATCTGGTCTCAGCATTTCATGACAAATAGATGGGGACAAAGTAGAAATATTTACAGATTTCCTTTTATTGGGGATTGCATGATTGAGGATGGTGACTGCAGCACAAATGATTGAGGATGGTGACTGCAGCCACAAATTAAACAGCACTTGCTACTTGGAGGAAAAGCCATACCAAACCTAGACAGTGTATTATAAGCAGAGACATCACTTTCCTGACAAATGTGCATATACTCAAACTATGGTTTTACAGTAGTCATGTATGAACATGAGAGTTGGACCATAAAGAAGCCTGAGCACTGAAGAACTGATGCTATCTAACTGTGGTGCTGGAGAAGACTCTTGAGATTCCCTTGGACAGCAAGATCAAACCAGTCAATCCTAAAGAAAATCAATCCCTGATACTGAAAGTAAAGCTCCAATTCTTTGGCCACCCAATTCAAAGATTTGACTCATTGGAAAAGACCCTGATGCTAGGAAAAATTGAGGGCAAGAGGGGAAGGGGTTGACAGAGAATGAGATGGTTGGATGGCATCACTGAGTCAGTAGATATGAGTTAAGCAAGCTCCGGGAGTTGATGATGGACAGGGAGGCTTGGTGTGCTTGGCAAGCCCATGGGATTGCAGAGTTGGACGCGACTGAGTGACTGAACTGAACTGAACAATAGCATTACGGCAATATATATTTCAATATTTCACATATTTCATATTTCACATATTTCAAATATGTTATGTATTTTATCTTAATAAGAATCACACTGTTTATTGCTCTATCTCATATATCTACATGTTACACTATAAATCCTATTTTCAGAATTGATGTTTAATATCTTCAGTTCTAGGTTGATGCCTGTTCATATGTTATAAATGTTACAGATTATATTATGGCAATTCATGTGTATCTTAACACCAACTCCTACCTATGGCAAATTTAAGACTTTTTTTTATAACTTTTATATAATAAAAATTAAGCTAGAATTTTGCAGTTGGTTAAAGAAAATTATTTTCAAGTTTATATGCTCATTATTTATTTCTTCGGTCATGCTGTAAATGACAATGTACATCAATTTATTTACTATAAATATATAAATTCCCCTTAGGGAATACTTTGAAAAACATACAAAATGTATGAATTATATTTTTATAGATATCATCTTTTCACTTAGATAAATATCATATAGATAACTTAAAACTAACTTAAATGCCTAAATCATTCTGAAGCTTTAGGCGAATAATGAAGATCAATTAAAATCATCATGATGTTACATGCATTAGCATTGAAAAATAATACTGTTGAGCAGAAGGCACATAATAAAAAGTACACACAGAATGTTCTACTGTGTATTTTAATAAGCACAGATGTGTTACAATGTGTATGCATGAACATATGTAGGATATATTATGTAGAAAATGGGGAACCAGTAAAAGTATTTTCAAACAGTGAGTTACTGAAAATAAAGTACACAATTCAAAGATTTTACAATTTTAATGAATTAAAATTTTTCTCGGGAAATGTCATAAAATTAACTGCTTCCCAAGTGATTTCCGACAATGAAACTTTTCTTGTTTTCTTTCAAAGCAATTGTGAGATTTTGTTATTAAAGCCAAAAACATTATAAATTAAGGAGTGGGCTGCATGAGAAGAAAGGGGATGGAAGATGGGGGACAGGAAGAAGTAGAAGCAGAAGCAGTGTGGCAGAGAGAAAAATTAAGGATCAGCTAAAAGACAATGTCACCTCTAATTTCCCTCCCAAAATACACATCATGGAAAAGGCAAGTGAGTATGCTGCTGTGGGTTCTTAGCTAGAGAATCTTCTTCAGCCTGATACTAACCTAAGAAAACTGTAAGAGGCAGCAAAGTCCTTTCTAGGACTGGGAAAAGTGACAAGATCTTCATAAAAAACAGATTCCATTTGGTTTTACTTTCCAGACTTTTTAGTGTGGACTATCTCATTCCTTTCTAACTTCGGTCTGCCCATAAGCAGAAAAAGATCATTAACAAACATATTTTCTTAAAAACATTAAAAATGATGACCAGTACTCATTAGAACATTTATTTGTCTGTAGAACAGAAGGGTCTTTAGTAAGAAAGAAAAGTGATGGCCAAGAAGCAGATTGGTAGAGCACAAGATGTTAGTGATTAAGGGTGTGATGTGTGGAGGTATATTATGCTAAACAAAGACACGTTATGGGGCAGCCAGGAAGAGGAAATGTAGTATATGTTTAATGGATGATCTGGGAAATTTCATTGGTGAAATTAATGCTAATATCTAAGCATCTGGTTCAAAGCTAGAAAATATAATTTTAAATATTAATGAAACATCTTAGTCACCTCTGTCAAAAAGCAACATAATATCTACACTTCTGATATCAGAATATAATTAGCCAGTTAAAAATAACATTTAACTGACCCACTTTTTTCCCATTATATTAAATTAAAATTTAATTATAAAGAAATATGTAGCTCTCTATTTCTTACTGAAAGTGAAAGTGAGTCACTTAGTCATGTCCAACTCATTGTGACCCCATGGACTGTAGCCCATCAGGCTCCTCTGCCCATAGAATTCTCCAAATAGGAATACTGGAATCAATTGCCATTTCCTTCTCCAGGGGATCTTCCTGATCCAGGGATTGAACTGAGGTCTCCTGCATTATGAGCGAACTCTTTACCGACTGAGCCACCATAAGGTGCTATTTCTTACTAGTACAGGTACATTAAATACCTTCAATTTGGCAATGGCAGGCTAGGTTATTGTAATCTACTCACTTAAACAAATAATCTAATTATTTGAAAAAATTAAATCATTCATTAAAAAATATTGATTAAGCACTTATTATATTCCAAGCACTGATATAGGTATATAGGACACATTTTGAAGATCCTGGTCCTTGTAAATCTTATATGCTAGCAGGAGGAAATAGGCAATAATTAATAGACACTAAGATAAGTAAATGTTTTAGCATGCTAGAAAGGTAGAGACTACTATATACAAAAGTAAAATTCCAGTAGAAAGAGACTAAACTGGAGAAATAAATTCAATATGAACTGAAATCTTTAAGTTAATTGGTCAAAGTAACCTTCTTTATGGTAGGTGATACATCAATTTGTCCTCTGATTTGAAGGACATATCCCCTTAACCTCCTGGCCAATGGATCCCTTGAAATTTCACAGAGATGGCATATCACAGAGCAGTCCCTGAATCCTCATAGATTTATTTTCTCATCTCAGGGCCTCTAATGTACTTACCGCCTCTTATTGGTTCTGTCTGATCAGCTTGGTATCAACAATGTGATGTTCTGTGGAAAGTTCAGATGGTTGACAGCTGACAGGGTCAGAAACTTATCTCTGAGGAAGAAAAAAAAAAAGACAAAATATGCAAATGAATATTTTAATGCTCAAATAAAAGCACAGGCTATTCTGATACTTTTTCTCATGTGAATGGAAAGGAATGAATTTACCAAGTTAATGGCATATTATGTACTTAAATCCTTTTTAATCTGCTTTAGCAACAAGGTCAAGTCCAGCATGGTATATCTGTAACCAGAGCTACTAGGTTTCTGAGTTTGTGATAGTTTACAGTTTTTCTCTAAGATTCATCTGGTTTCTGTAGAGGTGAATTAAGAGGATACATAAGAGGACTTTCCATCTCTATATCCTTTAGCTTGGTGACTGCAATCTCTATCATCAATGCATCGGAAGTATTGTTAGTTTTGATTTACAATTTTGTCGAGGGGGCAACGAGAGTCAGAGGCTGTGGCCATTGCAGAGTAAAACCTGCCTCAGTATCCAAGAAAGTTAGACTGTGGTCCAAGGTCCAACAAGATCAAATGGGAGGGAATTTTAAATGCCATTTCTGGGTGGGAGGAACAAGCATCATATTGTAAGGTCATCATGAGGCATGTGACATATTGTTCTGACCATAGTGGAATGTGTAATCCTACATGGTAACTGGAAAATAAGAAATAAAAAGAACTGTAGAGATCAGGCCTGCACTCTGTAAAGGTTTTTCTTTTTTTTTTTCCCCTAAAAGCAATACATTCCATTTAGCTTATTCACGCAAAAGTTTGGCATGAAGGGTAGAGGTTGGATCAGGGGAAGGGGAACAAGAATATTTAGTGTTACCAAATCAATGGGAAGCCACCTTGGTGACAGTTGATGGCAGCTTTGGTCTAGGATAGTAAGAGCAGAGATGAAAGTGACTGGATTTGAGAGATAATTAGGACATAAAATAACATGTGGAGAAAGATTGGAGACAGATGGTAAAGGACATATAGATGTCAATGGCAACTTTCAGGTTTGTGACAATGCAAAAAGACGAGTGATGCTGCAGTTTGCATGAGAAATATGTTCAGATGAGAAAGATCTTAAGTTTTGCTTTGTAGATTTCAAGTTCGAGATGTCTTGTAACACTTCAATAGGGGAATGCATAGTCAACTCAACTCTATCTTAGCAGAGAGGCTTGGAGTGGAGAGGTAAATATGTTGGGCAGCTGGAGGTCTTAGAAGCTCTGGGTGAGATTATATCACCTAGGGAGAGAGTGCAAAATGAAAAGAGAAGGTCTTCCAGAGCAGAACCTTGGGATTTTGTAATATTTTATCTGATAGATTAGAATAAATCTGAAAGGAGAATAATTGTGAGAGAGCAAACGGGCAGACAGATTTTGTTTAATTTGTTTTTCATAGAAGGCACCTGACTCACATTAATGTTATTATGATAGCTATAATGTAATTACTGAAATGAATTAATATCATGTGGGAAATTTCACCTGTAATCTAAAGACACTAAAGAATCAGTGAACATGCACACATGAACACAACTTTTGGAAAGTTATGAAAATAAATGTCAGTGTTTGGCACACTAAACCCTCTAGCATATTTTTGAAAAATGAAGCTTGATCTTCTCTCAAATTTTAAAATCCTGAAGCAAACTTTAAATCAAAGCTAAATAATATCTTTGCAAACCTAAGCTGCCTGTCACATTGTAAATGTAAAAAATTATACAAATATATAGGAGAGGTTTGTTCAATATGTGATATTGGATATTTCTTGAAAACTACTGGCAAAGCAAATACTCCAAACTTTAAATATTTTCTTTTGTCAGAACTCAGCATTTTGAGGAATAAGATAAAGAATAACTTTAAAGTATTATAAACTATGCTTTTGGCCTGGTTTGTCTCAAATTTAACCAGGTTAATAATAATTTTCCTGAAAGTTACAATGATTTCTTGTCATTTGAGACAAAATTTTGCTTTTATTTAATTGTCATCCTGTTTATTTAACTCTATGCAGAGTACACCATGTGAGATGCTGGGCTGGATGAAACACAACCTGGAATCAGGATTGCTAGGAGAAATATCAACAAACTCAGATATGCAGCTGATATCGCTATAATGGCAGACAGCTAAGAGGATCTAAAGAGCCTCTTGATGAAGCTGAAAGAGGAGAATGAAAAACTGGCTTAAAACTCAACACTCAACAAAGATGGTAGCGATAACCCTATATGCAAAACAGAAAAAGAGACACAGAAGTACAGAACAGACTTTTGAACTCTGGGGGAGAACGTGAGGGTGGGATGTTTTGAAAGAACAGCATGTATATTATCTATGGTAAAACAGACCACCAGCCCAGGTGGGATGCATGAGTCAAGTGCTCGGGCCTGGTGCACTGGGAGGACCCTGAGGAGTCGGGTGGAGAGGGAGGTGGGAGGGGGGATCGGGATGGGGAATACGTGTAACTGTATGGCTGATTCATGTCAATGTATGACAAAACCCACTGAAATGTTGTGAAGTGATTGGCCTCCAACTAATAAAATAATATTAAAAAAAAAAAAAAACAAAAACAACCTCAACACTCAAAAAATGAAGATCGTGGCATCCAGTCCCATCACTTCATGGCAGATAGATGGGGGAAAAAGCGGAAACTGACAATTTTTATTTTCTTGGGCTCCAAAATCACTGCAGATGGTGACTGCAGCTATGAAATTCAAAGATTCTTGCTCCTTGGAAAGAAAGGTATGACAAACTTAGATAACGTACTAAAAAGCAAAGACATTGGTTTGCTGACAAAGATTCATATAGTCAAAGCTATGGTTTTTCCAGTAGTCATGTACAGATGTGAGAGATGAACCATAAAGAAGGCTGGGCGCTGAAGAATTGATGCTTTCGAACTGTGGTGTTGGAGAACTCTTGAGAGTCCCTTGGACAGCAAGGAGATCAAACTAGTCAATCCTAAATAAAATATACCCTAAATATTCATTGGAAGGACTGATGCTGAAGCTGAAGCTCCACTACTCTGGCCACCTGATGCAAAGTGCCGAGTCATTGGAAAAGACCCTGATGCTGGGAAAGATTGAAGACAAAAAGAAAAGGAGGTGGCAGTGGATGAGATGGTAAGAATCACTGACTCAAGGGACATGAGTCTGAGCCAACTCTGAGAGATACTGAAGGGCAGGGAAGCCTGGCATGCTGCAGTCCATGTAGAGTTGGACATGATAGCAACTGAGCAACAACAAAAAAGTAAGATATTATTAGTAGTATAGGCTTTCCCAGTTTCCTAAATTTTATTTTCAACTTTTACCTGACTATAAGTCATTGTGTTATCAATTAATACTACCAACATTTCCATTTTAAATATAATCATAAAATCAAGATCAACTAAAGAGTATATGCTCTTTATGTTGTTATGTTTATGTTGTTATGACTAGTCCCATTATCCCATACATGGTTTTAATGGATACTTTGAGTTTTACTTTAAAGCAAAAAGTTAGGCTAGTTGAATAAGAAAAGGGGAAACATCCAAAGGAGAAATATATGTATTTGAGGTCAGAGAGATAAAGAAAAAAAGAGAAATAAGAGAGAGCAGGGGCACAAGAATAAAAAACGTGGATCCATATTTTTGTTTATTTAGTACAAAGTGATTTGAGGGTGATTAGCAATTGGAAAATGAAATATCTGAGGTTCAAAACTATTCCTGGCATATTCAAAAGCTTGGAATAATAAATAAAGCTTGTTAATTCTAATATGCTCATAAAAGTTGTAAAGGAAGAAAAATATAAACTGGCAGTCAGGAGTCTTGTTTCCTGTCTGGCTCAGTCCACTGATTGTGTTTGTGGTCAATAACTATCTTCTGAAGATCAGAGCCACACAATGTACAAACGAATGGAAGCCCCTCAGTCATGTCTGACTCTTTGCCACCCCATGGACTGTAGCCCACCAGGCTCCTCTGTTCATGGAATTCTCCAGGCAAGAATACTGGAGTGGTAGCCATTCCCTACTCCAGGGGGTCTTTCCAATCAAGGGACTGAACCTGGGTCTTCCGCTTTGCAGGCATTTTCTTTACTCTCTGAGCCATCAGGGAAACCCCCATACAACTAACTACCAGAACAGAACTTAACAGTCACTGCGGGATTTGAAATTTGTGTCTGGTTTAATTTCTTTCCTTTATTTTCTCAAATCCTAAGCTAAAGCAATAATGAAATTTAGAATGCTTGATCGTTCATAATGTATTCCATGATTTCAGACTCACCTGATCAATGTTGAGCTAAGAATAAGGATTTTCTTTATCCTGATTAGCATTCTTTAGCTAGCACTTAGGAAAATCAGCACATAAATGGCACTGTGTAGTTATTAAAAATTGATAAATATATTCTTTCTCATATCTGAGATTTCAAAAAGATGTGCTTTTTTTGTAACTTCTTCCTCTCCTCTGAACTCTTCCTTCTGCCTTTTTCATCTCCTTAATTACATGTGTTTTCATACATAAGATTCAGTGTCTTTCCTAATTCTCCAGGCCTTGGTTATGTGTGTGTGTAACTACCATGATTTTTGGTTGCAAGGAACAGAGAATCTGATTAAAATGGTTCAGGGGGAATAAAGTTCTTTTTTTAGTAATATAACTACACACGCAGATCTAGAGATGGCTTAAAGAACAGATGGATCCAGTCCTTCAATAATGTTACCAGGACCTAGTATCTCTGTCCTTGTGATGATCATATTTTCTGTGCTGACTGTTCTCCTCTGCAGCTCTCTCAGTATTAAAGGCTTTGTAACTTTCAGCTTGATTTATCCTCTCAGGTTCTGGCTCAAATAAAAAGAACCCTCCTTTCCTCCTTATTTTTACACTATGCAGAGTGCCTTCTTGACCTGACTTGGCTTATACTTCTGAACAAATCACTGTGACCAGAAGGATGGAATGTTCTAATCAGTCACTCATGGTGTACTTGTTTATCCCTGATGCTGGAGAATAGGTGTGCTTCAAACCATAGGAAAAAGGTGGTTCCGCTAAACAAAGTAGGATGTTGTTACCCAAAGAACAGAAATAGACACTGAATCAGCAAAACAGATGTGCAATACAGTTGGATGCATAGCCAATATCCTCTACTCCTGCTAGCATGCTCTGTAGCATTTGCCTTGCTACCTAAAGGCAAAAGAAGACAAGTAAAATATGTTTATTATTTTTACCTAAGCATCAATCAAAGTGGCTGGAGCATAAATCTACAAATTAAAATGAAATGCTTGCTGGATATGTGGATAATTAGGTTAAGTAACTGTACCACTTTTCCAACTGCTATTTCCTCTAAAAGCTTAATAATAGTACTATACTAATTAGGCTAATTGTTTTAATATTCTAAATTAGTATAATTATTATAATCAATGAACTGAAATAATGAAGTGTTATAAATCGTACATATGTTGATGCCTATATGTTCTTAGGATCTTCACTGGTGGCTCAGATGGTAAAGAATCTGTCTGCAATGTGGGAGATCCAGGTTTGATCCCTGGATCAGGAAGATCCCTGAGAGAAGGGAATGGCTACCCACTCCAGTATTCTTGCCTGGAGAATTCCATGGACATAGGAGCCTGGAGGGCCACAGTTCGTGGGGTCTCAGAGTCAGACACGACTGAGCGACTAACACTTTCACTTTCATATCTCCTTAGCATGTCCTTGACTCATAGTGAACCCTCAATAAATGTTAGGGCTTACTATTACCTATTATCAACCAAATTAAGTTGCATTGAAACACCTCTGGAACACTACAAATTCACATAGATTGAAAGTTGTATAAGTCCATGTTAGTAGGTTGATAATTGATCAATACTAAAATAAATGCTTTGAAATGAGCAGAGTTTTGTTGCTGCTTCTAATGAAATTACTTTTTAATATTGTTTTCAGGGCATCTCTCCAGAGGAAACAGCGTGATGTTTTGCTCTAAATCCATGCAGGATAAATGATCTGGAGTTACTAGAATATGGTATTATGCACAAACAACTAGACAGGCATTCTATTACAGATGATTAGTCAACCGTGAATACAGCGCCCAGCAGATGGACAGCTCCAAAGGACCACATGAATTATGTGCATTACAGCTGCGGCTCTGGGAAAAATGAAAATGCTCTTGATGAACAGCTGCAGTTTTCTTCAGCCTCTAGACAAGGGATATCAGTTAAGGTTTTTATTGCTGTAGAACATGACATAGGAAGAACAGATTACCTTGAATAAAGGTTGTATTAAAAAAGGTTTTATAGTTTGCTGTGTTAATTTTACATTTAAAGGATTTTCCATATTTACATTTGGAGCACCTGCCCTGTGTTTTTCTGATGTGTATTTCATGTGTCCATAATTCAAAATGAACAATGGTAAAATTGCTCAGGCTATTAGCTAATGATGGGAGAATGTGCTTTATGTAGGTCTTTAAAAATATAAAAATTTAAATGTTGAAATACTGAGATGGTAAATGGTCAACTCCTTATATTAAGTCACTGAATAAAGCCAGCATGCATATTTATTCTTGATTGTAGATACTTCTTCATTCAAAGATAATTTCAAGGATCATTGTCGAGATTTTTCTGCCTCAGTAATAAGCCTCCAATTTCTCTTGTTACATTTTAATGTTGAATTAAGTAAGAACAGAAGAATAAACAAGTTCCTATTAGAATTATTTTGAAAATTCATAGTACTATGCTTAACCATATACTTTGTGCTAATATTAATATGCCTATTTTGAGAAGATAATAATATTTTCAATGAATACAACTTTACTGCACATGACACACATTGACTTTATTTTTATATGTGGTATTACATTATTCCGTGCATTTTCTAAAAAGGTATTTTTTTATGGATGCTTGCTTTATTTTTCCATAGATCCATACATACATGCCAAGCTTTTAACAAGTATATTCTCTTTTATAAAACTTAGCTATGTTCATAATGTTTAATGAAGAACATTCTTCCTTATTTCACGTAATTTTAAAGTCTGTCATAAGAAATACCATCTACATATTTAATTATATGAAGATAAAAATCATTTATTTGATGGGAAGAATAGAATAAAAAACTTCTCTCTGAATATAGTCTAGTAAAACCTCATTGATTTGTGCTGTAGTAAATCTCATAAATAATAGGAAAATGCTTCAAAATTTTAAGTAACAATAAGATGTAAAATGGTGCCATTTAAATATATTTAATCTTTAGTCATATTTTAAAACCCTCTTCTCTTTATTCTCAGTGAAATTTTGTGAGACTAAAATATAAATACATATTTTGCTTTGTAGATATACTTCTTATGTGTTATTTACCTAAATATTGATTACAAATATATGTGTATATGTATATGCCAAATACTGATACTTTCTAACAATCTTAGGTGTTGGATGTACACAAACAGAAAAGGATATTCGATACTACCTCAAGGAATTAATTATTCAAACAAGAAAAGAGTTTGTCAATAATATAGAACACAAAATGAAACCAAAATGAAAACTATTCTACACAGTGTATGACTAATATACAAGGGTACAAAAATAGGGGTAATTAATTTTGCCTAGGAATGCCAAGAGGACTACTTGATCAGTGACTAGTAAATAAGCAAGTGTACAACTCTTTCTCTGGAAATCATCCTCATACCTCATGCATAGAATATACTAACTCTGCTTCATTTCTGCCACTGCTCTGAGTATAGCCTTATGATTTCACTTACAGTTCTATATTTGTAAGTTCTTTTTTATATGTACATTTCTTCAGCTAGATTATGATCTTTTGACTCCAAGAAGCAATTTTTAGTTATTATTATATTCTCAGGGGATAATGCCATGCCTGAAATTTATAAATTGCTCCATATTTTCAAAATACTTAACACAAAATGTATGTACATGTACAAATTTTAGGTTACAAACTTCTTTTTTTTTATCTTTCAGAGTTGTGATCTCATTCAACTAAAGGAAAGAATCAAAGTTAACCAATGAGTAACTTTCCAAAATGTAGAAATATTATCACGATTGTATAATGAGTTGATATTTTAACTATGTGTTATATTTAATTTCAAATGAATATTTTACATACTTATGACTACATGTATATGAATAAAAAATTAGTGGAAATAATTGCTATTGCAGGTTATTGTTTTTATGCTTTTAAAACATATTTTAGGATATCTAGTAGGTTGTACTTATATTTTTTGATGTTTTATAAACATTTAAAGTTGTAGTTTCAAGCAATATTTATACTACTTTAACCTATGACTGCTATGATATTCTTTTTATTCATATTAGAAATTGTTTTAATTCATTAAGTAATATTAAATTTTTCTTTCTATATATTAAGTTTTACAATTAGTCTGTATCTCTGTACTCATACATATCTATATTGGTTTATTGATGTTGATCAGAGAATGAACTTAGTGTACGACCCCAGTAGGGTCATTCAGTTCAGTCCAGTCTCTCAGTCGTGTCTGACTCTTTGCGACCCCATGAACCGCAGCACCCCAGGCCTCCCCGTCCATCACCAACTCCCAGAGTTTACTCAAACTCATATCCATCAAGTCAGTGATGCCATCAAGCCATCTCATCCTCTGTCATCCTCTTCTCCTCCTGCCCTCAATCCCTCCCAGTATCAGGGTCTTTTCCAATGAGTTAACTCTTCACAAGTGGTGGCCAATGCATTGGAGTTTCAGCTTCAGCATCAGTCCTTCCAATGAACACCCAGGACTGATCTCCTTCAGGATGGACTGGTTGAATCTTCTTGAGGTCCAAGGGACTCTCAAGAGTCTTCTCCAACACCACAGTTCAAAACCATTAAGGTTAGGAGGGACGGCCATGAGGAGATACCCCTCGTTCAAGGTAAGGAGCAGTGGCTGTGCTTTGCTGGAACAGCCATGAAGAGATATCCCATGTCCAAGGTAAGAGAAACCTAAGTAAGATGGTAGGTGTTGCGAGAGGGCATCAGAGGGCAGATGCACTGACCATAATCACAGAAAACTAGCCAATCTGATCACAGGACCTCAATCTTGTCTAACTCGTTGAAACTAAGCCATGCCATGTGGGGCCACCCAAGATGGGCGGGTCATGGTGGAGAGGTCTGACAAAATGTAGTCCACTGGAGAAGGGAATGGCAAACCACTTCAGTATTCTTGCCTTGAGAACCCCATGAATGGTATGAAAAGGCAAAATGATAGGATACTGAAAGAGGAACTCCCCAGGTCGGTAGGTGCCCAATATGTTACTGGAGCTCAGTGGAGAAATAACTCCAGAAAGAATGAAGGGATGGAGCCAAAGCAAAAACAATACCCAGCTATGGATGTGACTGGTGATAGAAGCAAGGTCCGATGCTGTAAAGAGCAATATTGCATAGGAACCTAGAATGTTAGGTCCATGAATCAAGGCAAATTGGAAGTGGTCAAACAGGAGATGGCAAGAGTGAATGTCAACATTCTAGGATGATTCCTGATGTGAACCAAAATGGACAGGAATGGGAGAATTTAACTCAGGTGACCATTATATCTACTACTGTGGGCAGGAATCCCTTAGAAGAAATGGAGTAGCCATCCTAGGCAACAAAAGAGTCCAGAATGCAGTATTTGCATGCAATCTCAAAAACAACAGAATGATCTCTGTTCGTTTCCAAGGCAAAGCATTCAATATCACGGTAATCCAAGCCTATGCCCCAGTAACACTGAAGAAGTTGAAGTTGAACAGCTCTATGAAGACCTACAAGATGTTTTGGAACTAACACCCCAAAAAGATGTCCTTTTCATTATAGGGGACTGGGATGTAAAAGTAGTAGGGTTGTTACATAAATCTATTTAAATTTACATTTATATTACACAAAATTAAAATTTATTTTGTAACCCCATTCCAAGGGTTCACTAATTATATGTGGTCAGTGATTATCCCTATGGACAGTACAGATAAAGAACATTTTCATTCATCATATAAGTTCTATTAGTTAATGATGATATGGAGAAGAATTCAGTGTTAGAATATCTATTCAGATCTAGTTTAGATATTGTATTACTTAAAGTAACTTGTTACAGACTGACTATATATTCCCAAAATTCACATGTTCAAGTCCTAACCCCCAGTATTTGGTGATGGGGATTTTGGGACGTAATTAGGGTTAGATGAATTTATGAGACTGGGGCCCTCATGATGGAGTTAGTGCTCTTATAAGACGAGATGCAGAGGTTCCAAAATCACTGCAGAGGATGACTGGAGCCACAAAATTAAAAGATGCTTGCTTCTTGGAAGAAAAGCTACGAAAAATCTAGACAGTGTACTGAAACTGAGACATTACTTTGCCAACGAAGGTCCATATAGTCAAAGCTATGGTTTTTCCAGTAGTCATATATGGATGTGAGAGTTGGACCAGAAAGAAAGCTGAGTGCTGAAGAACTGATATTTTTGAACTGTGGTGGTGGAGAAGACTCTTGAGAGTCCCTTGTACTGCAAGGAGATCAAACTAGTCAATCCTAAAGGAAATCCATCCTGAATATTCATTGGAAGGTCTGATGCTGAAGCTCCAATGCTCTGACCACTAGATGCAAAGAGCCGACTCATTGGAAAAGACCCTGATACTGAGAAAGATAGAAGGCAGGAGTAGAAGGGGATGACAGGATGAGATGGTTGGATGGCATTGCTGACTCAATGGGCATGAGTTTGAGCAAACTCCAGGAGTTGGTGATGGACAGGGAAGCCTGGCGTGCTGCAGTCCATGGGGTCTCAAAGAGTCGGGCATGACTGAGCAACTGAACAACAGCCAGAAAACTTGTTCTCTTTCTCTGCCATGTGAGGACACTGTGGAAAAGTGGCTATCTGCAAGCCAGGGAGAGAGCCCTCGCCACAACCTGACCCTGTTGACTCTCTGATCTTGGCCTTCCAGGTTCCAAAACTGTGAGAAAATAAATGCCTGTTGCTTAAGTTGCCCAGTCTATGCTATTCTGTTTTAGTTCTGGCTGCCATAATGACTAATATAGTACTGAATAGTACATATGAAAGAGAAAGTGTTAGTCGACCAGGTGTGTCTGTCTCTTAGTGACCCCATGGACTGAAGCCTGCCAGGCTCCTCTGTCCATGGAATTTTCCAGGCAGGAATACTAAAGTGGGTAGCCATTCCCAGACAGTAACAAAATTTCTCGTGTTAGAAGACAAAGAGGATTTCCAAAGGCTATTTCTAAAACTTAGCTTCAGTTCAGTTCAGTTCAGTTCAGTCGCTCAGTCGTGTCCGACTCTTTGCGACCCTATGAATCGCAGCACTCCAGGCCTCCCTGGCTATCACCAACTCCCTGAGTTTACTCAAACTCATGCCCATCGAGTCAGTGATGCCATCAAGCCATCTCATCCTCTGTCGTCCCCTTCTCTTCCTGCTCCCAATCCCTCCCAGCATCAGGGTCTTTTCCAATGAGTTAACTCTTCGCATGAGGTGGCCAAAGTATTGGAGTTTCAGCTTCAGCATCAGTCCTTCCAATGAACACCCAGGACTTATCTCCTTTAGGATGGACTGGTTGGATCTCCTTGCAGTCCAAGAAACTTAGCTTACAATATATCAAATATGGAAGGAATTGCATGTTTGTGTATGTATGTGTTTGTTTGCATTTGTGTGTATGATTCTACAAATATGGATTTAAAAAATCAACATACTTTTATCAGATGAGCGTGAGAAATCAGGAAGCATGCTTTCTATGAAGCTCATTCACTTATGGAAATAATGAAATCTCCTAAGTTACAAGACATTCTGATCTTTCCCTTCTTTAATTAACTTGTCAACTCTAGGGAGCATAAATAGTGAGAGGTTGTCCTGGTAACAGTAACAAATATAAGCCAGCTTTTCAAAATGTCAAAATGTTTTCGACCAACCTAACATCAACTGCCATTTTGAGAATGTGTTAGTCAATTATTATTGTGGTACAACAAATTTGCCAACTAATAATATTTAATAAAATATTTTTATTTTCTCAGGGATGAATTTCATATATTCATTAAACTTTAAAACATGTCTTTAGGATCAAAATATGAACATATATTTTGTTTTGTTTGAACATTCCTCAAAAAAGAATATATTATGTTTAATAAAATACTATGAAGAATATAAAGAAAATAAAGACATGCAAATATTATGATATATGAAAAGTTAATATCTTACATAGAAGTAATACTGTTAAAAAAAAATTCACTTTCCTGGTGGCTCAGATGGTAAAGAATTTGCCTACAAAGGAGGAGAACAGGGGTCAATACTTGGGTCAGGAAGATCCCCCGGAGAAAGGAATGGCTACCCACTCCAGTATTCCTGCCTGGTAAATCCCATGGACAGAGGATCCTGGCGAGCTTCATGGGCTACATGGGCAAATGAAAACTGAATCGCTGATTGAAAAAATATCTGATAAAAGCTGAGAATGTTTCTCAGAATATAAAGAAAAACCAAAGAGTGGTAAAGATGTTATGAGGATAAAGACAGCTTAGCTTAGAAAAAGTATTCAAGTTGAAAAGTTTTCCCAAAGAAAGAATAGAATAATTTAAGCAAACTTGATAAACAAAGAAAAAATGGAAAAAATCTTTCTGCACTTGAAATTATGATTTCATGGCTAAATAACAATAGCTGACATCTTATCTCAAAAAGTATATGTACAAAGCAAATGTAGAATCATAACAGCTTCAGATTTAGTATCTACACGATCAAGTTCCAGAAGATATTCAAGCAGTATCATCAATATCATTGAACAATGTTTAGAGTGGAAAGGATAGTGTTCCAAGGATTCTATATCTATACCTATTAATAAAGAAATTTTCGCCTCTGTGAGCAAAGGAAAAACAATTATATACAAGACCTTAGAAAACTACACTAAGCATTTCTCCCCAAATAAAACAGTAAACATTTAATAACGTTCTCTATTAAACACATTAATCAAATCAAAATTAAGTTTGGAAACACATGTGTCTGAGCAGATATAGTAGAGATTGAAAGCCTTTGTGTGGTTCTTTGTGGCTGGCAGCAAGCAGACCATCGGGGTAAGTTTCTGTGCATAGTACAGCTAAAAGGGTTTCTGTTAATGCTATTGAATGAATCAGAGGAGAAAACTAAGGCTTCCATGGGTTGCCAATATTCTGTGCGTGCGTACTCAGTCATGTCCAACTCTATATGACCCTGTGAACTGTAACCCATCAGGCTCTTCTGTCCATGAGATTCTCCAGGCTAATGTTCAAGTATGTCTCTTGGGTTCTTTTAATAAAGTTGTATCTATGAAGAATGTGTATACATATTGCACAGACACAATATTTGGTAACTGGATTCTAACTCAACCCAACAACCATCTGCTGCTGTATGTTGTTCCTTTGATTTAAAAATTAAACTGTGAGACCATATAGATGATATTCTGATAAAGACTTTGATATTGACCATAAACTTCCTGACTTCTTTGTTATTACCTATGAGAGATTATTTCAGCCAGCATAGCAGTGGGCTATATTAATGACCAATATCATGATTAGAGGAATTTTGATGCTGACCAGAATCACACATACATCTGTTTATATTAATGCCATGATAAGGTCATGGATCTGGCTTTTTCCACACCAATCTCCAGTCTGAAGAATGGTCACTGTAAAAGGGTATCCAATAGAGTGACAAGACACTATGGAGAAGGGACAGTCTATCTTCCACTTAGGGAATGCTATTGACCAACTGGCGCTAATGGTAAAGAACCTGCCTGCCAATGCTGGAGATGCAAGAGATGCATGTTTGATCCCTGGGTGGTGAAAATTCCCTGGAGGAGGAAATGGCAACCCAGTCAGGGACTCTTGCCTGGGAAATCCTATGGACAGAGGAGCCTGGCAGGTTACAGTCCATGGGGCTGCAAAGAGTCAGACATGACTGAGCATACACACACACTGACCAACTTCGTCTTAAATGTATTGGTTCTGTTCCTTGATCTGATAGTGGATGACCAGAATATCTTTAATAGTTTTACAATTTATCCATAATTAAAGCTTTAGCAATAAACTAAACATCTATGGCCTACAGTTTTTCTTTTCTATCCAAAATGAAAACTAGTTATATATGATATAGATATATAGGGCTTCCCCAGGGGTGCAATAATAAATAATCCATCTGCAATACAGGAAACACACGAGACATGGGTTGGACCCCTGGGTCAGGAAGATGCCCTAGAGGAGGAAATGACAAGCCCATTCCAATATTCTTGCCTGGGAAATCCCATGGACAAAGAGCCTGGCAGGCTACAGTCTGTTGGGTCCCAAAGTCAGACGTGACTAAACACACTTGATACAGCAAAATATATCAGTTATATTGGACTAATCCAAATTGACTTAACAAAGTCTTTATTTTGATGTCAATGTAACTGCCTTGCAATAATAGAACAGCAAGAAATGAATATTCCATTTATATTGCTTATGAAAACAGGGACACATAATAAGAAAATACAAATGGCATGTCTCTTTTTAACACAAAGTTTAATTTGCTACATAAAGATGATAACACATTTTTCTGTCTCTAAAATAAAAAAAAAAAAAGCCACATCTTTGTTCCAGTTAGTAAAATGCTCACTTCAAAATGTGAAATAACAGATGATTCTGATACATGGAAAAATACTGTTTTTGGAATTATGACTCTATGGGCAGTTACTACGAATACCAAGCAACTGCTTGTTGTTTCTTGGAAGATGATTACTTCTTGCTAATTTTGAGAAAAAAAAAAAAGTCACAATATGACATTCAGAGGCATCTGACTTTACTTTCTGTCAATAAGCTGCAAAAGTAAAGAAGCTTTGCTTTGGGAGACTAATGTGTCTGAGAACATATCTTCTTGGTACTTCTGAAAATGATATTCTTTGCTATTGGAATGTGCCCAGTTATGCATTGGAATAGAGTGCAAGATTAAATGTTAGAATTGTGGAACTTGATCCTAATTCATAGAATGTTGCTACAATATCTTGATCTTCAAACGATTCAAATTTGTTTGTACTTACACCCAGTAAGCGCAGGCCATCTTGTATTCAAAAGGATATCTCCAAAGAGGAGGTTTACTGGTGGGTGTTTTATCTTGGAAATATTTCTGAATCCTACACATCACAAGTTTGCCAAAGAAGAGATCAGAGTTTCATTTACAGTTTTGTTTATAAAACTCACAGAGTTTATTGATATTCAGATGAAAGTCTCCAGAAGAAAATTCAGGTTGAATGTTCAAAGAGACAAAATTCACTTCAAAAAAATAAATGGTAATAGCAGAAGAAAGTTTTCCAACAACACCGTTTTATTTCATGTACAAAGCTCAGACACTATCACAATGAAAAATAAATAAAAATGCTTTGAGTTATCATTAAGAGTAATCGCCACTATCATTAAGAGAAAATCTACCTCCATTAGTGAATTTCATTCTATTCAAGACCAGGAACTCCCCTCTGCTTTTCTGTGATCCATGTTTATAAATTCATGACTGCTGTCCAAAAAGAAAGAAAGTGATGACACAAATAAAGAAAGTTATTTAATTTGATACAATATGATATAGATTTTGGAGAAGAAACTGAGAAAAAGCTGTGTAAAAGTGAAAAAAAAATGAGGGAATGAAGGAAAGAAGATAACATCTAGAAAATTTAAGTTTTCAGAATGAAGAGAGAAAATCAAATTTTCAGTTCAGTTCAGTCGCTCAGTCACATGTGATTCTTTGCGATCCCAAGGTCTGCAGCAGGCCAGGTTTCCCTGTTCATCACCAACTCCTGGAGCTGGTTTAAACTCATGCCCATTGAGTCGGTGATGCCATCCAACCATCTCATCCTCTGTCGTCCCCTTTTCCTCCTGCCCTCAATCTTTCCCAGCATCAAGGTCTTTTCAAATGAGTCGGATCTTTGCATCTGGTGGCCAGAGCACTGGCACTTCAGCTTCAGCATCAGTCCTTCCAATGAATATTCAGGACGGATTTCCTTTAGAATAGACTGGTTGGATCTCTTTGCAGTCCAAGGAACCCACAAGAGTCTTCTCCAACAACACAGTTCAAAAATATCAATTCTTTGGCACTCAGCTTTCTTTATGGCCCAACTCTCACATCCATACATGACTACTGGAAAAACCATAGTTTGACTATATGGACATTTGTTGGCAAAGTAATGTCTCTGCTTTTTAATATGCTGTCTAGTTTGGTCATAACTTGTCTTTCAAGGAACAAGCATCTTTTAATTTCATGGTTGCAGTCACTATCTGCAGTGATTTTGGAGCCCCCAAAATAAAGTCTGTCTCTGTTTCCATTGTTTCCCCATCTATTTGCCATGAAGTGATGGGACCAGATGCCATGATCTTAGTTTTTTGAATGTTGAGTTTTAAGCCAGCTTTTTCAGTCTCCTCTTTCACTTTCATTAAGAGGCTCTTTATTTCCTCTCTGCTTTCTGCCATAAGGGTCACCGGTGTCATCTGCATATCTGAGATATTTCTCCTGGCAATCTTGCTTGTGATCCAGCTTGTGATTCATTCAGCCCAGCATTTCATATGATGTACTCTGCATTTCAGTTAAATAAACAGGGTGACAATATACAGCTTTGAAATACTTTCCCAATTTGGAACCAGTTTCTTGTTCCATGTTGGGTTCTAACTGTTGCTTCTTGACCCGCATATAGATTTCTTAGGAAGCTGTTAAGGTTGACTGGTATTCCCATCTGTTTAAGAATTGTCCACAGATTATTGTGATCTACATAGTCAAAGGCCTTTGTGCAATTAATAAAGCAGAAGTAGATGTTTTATGGAACTCTTGCTTTTTCAATGATCCAATGGATGTTGGCAATTTGATCTATGGTTCCTCTGTTTTTTCCAAATGCAGCTTGAACATCTGGAAGTTCTCGGTTCATGTACTGTTGAAGCCTCACTTGGAGAATTTGGGGCATTACTTTGCTAGTGTGTGAGATGAGTGCAATTTTGTAGTACTTTGAACATTCTTTAGCATTGCGTTTCTTTGGGATTGGAATGAAAACTGACCTTTTCCAGTCCTGCAGTCACTGCTCAGTTATCCAATTTTGCTGGCATATTGAATGCAGCCCTTTCACAGCATCATCTTTTAGGACTTGAAATAGCTCACCTGGAATTCATGACCTCCACTAGCTTTGTTCATTATGAGGCTTCCAAGGAGCCAATTTGACTTCACACTCCAGGATATCTGGCTCTAGGTGAGTGATCACACCATCGTGGTTATCTGGGTCATGAAGATTTTTTTTTTTTTTTTTTTTTTGGGGTATAGTTCTTCTGTGTATTCTTGACACCTCTTCTTAATATCTTCTGCTTCTGTTAGGTCCATACCATTTCTGTCCTTTATTCTGCCCATTTTTGCATGAAATGTTTGCTTGGTATCTAATTATCTTGAATAGCTCTCTAGTCTTTCAGATTCTACTGTTTTCCTCTATTTCTTTGCATTGTTCACTTAAGGAAGGCTATCTTATCTCTCCTTGCTATTCTTTGGGACTCTGCAATCAAATAGGTATATCTTTCCTTTTGTCCCTTGCTTTTCACTTCTTTTCTTTTCTCAGCTATTTGTAAGGCCTCCTTAGACAACCATTTGACCTTTTTGCATTTCTTTTCCTTGGGCATGGTTTTGATCATTGCCTCCTGTACAATGTCATGACCCTCTGTCCATAGTTGTTCAGGCACTCTGCCTATCAGATCTAATCTTTTGAATCTATTTGTCACTTCCACTGTATAATCATAAGGGATTTGCTTTAGGTCATACCTGAGTGGTCCAGTGGTTTCCCCTACTGTCTTGAATTTAAGTCTGAATTTGGCAATAAGGAGTTCATGGTGTGAGCCATAGTCAGCTCCTGGTCTTGTTTTTGCTGACTGTATAGAGTTTCTCCATCTTCAGCTGCAAAAAATATAATCAATCTGATTTCAGTATTGACCATCTGGGGATGTCCATGTGTCGAGCAGTCTATTTTGTTGTTGGAACAGGGCATCTGCTATGACAAGTGCATTCTCTTGGCAAAATTGTTAGCCTTTGTCTTGCTTCATTTTGTATTCCAGGGCCAAATTTGCCTGCTACTCCAGTTATCTCTTGACTTCCCTCTTTTGCATTTCTGTCCCCTATGATGAAAAGGACACCTTTTTTTTTGGGGGGGGGGGTTAATTCTAGATCTTGTAGGTCTTTATAGAACCACTTAAATTCTTATGTTTTTTAATTTTTAAAATTTTAATTTTTCTGTTTAGGAAATAAAGAAAGAAGGTGAAATTTCCTCAGTTGTGTCTGACTCTTTGTGACCCCATGGACTATGCAGTTCATGGAATTCTCTAGGCCAGAATACTGGAGTGGGTAGCCTTTCCCTTCTCCAGGGTATCTTCCCAACCCAGGGATTTAACCCAGGATCTAACCCAGGGATCTAACCTTCCCGCATTGCAGGAGGATTCTTTACAGTTGAGCCACAAGGGAAGCCCAAGAGTACTGGAGTGGGTAGCCTATCCCTTCTCCAGAGGATCTTCCCAACCCAGCAATCAAGCCAGAGTCTCTTGCATTGCAGGTGGATTCTTTACCAATTGAGTTATCAGGGAAGTCCCTTATGCCCCTAAACTAGCATTTTGAATGTTATTGATACTTTAAAATAAACTGTTACAGATGGGAAAGTAAAGTTAGGAACTAGAGGATGAGAAGTAAGTTGTATATGGGGTGGAATGAATATTGTTGTTGTTGTTTGGTCTCTAAGTGTTGTCTGACTCTTTTACACCCCACAGACTGTAGCATGCCAGGCTCTCAGTCCATGGGATTTCCCAAGCAAGAATACTGGAGTGGGCTGCTATTTTCTTCTCCAGTGTATCTTCCCACCTCAGGGATTCAGTTTGAGTCTCCTGTATTGGCATGCAGAATCTTTACCACTGAGCCACCAGGGAAGACTGTTCTTGACTTGGAAGAACATTTATTAAGTTTTACAATACTCATAATCTTAAATTATTAGAAAATGTATGAAGTCATTGCTGTATCCAAATTTCTTTCCAAAATGCTATATCCATATAGCTTTGTTAATACATCAGTGCCAAAGGGTAATTGAATAGTTTAAAAGAAATTAAATTAATGGAATACATGTATTTTTTGAAACCATGTTGATTATAGTTTCTGTGAGGTGTGTAAACAGAGAATATATGAAAAAATCTGAATTAATTATCCTTGCAATTCAGTATCTATTACCAAAATCTCTTCTTTATATTGAAAGACTATAATGTAAATTTTCTAGCCCATATATTTTATTATCAACTTCCAATTTTGAATGTTTGACTTATATTCATTGAGTTTGGGTGATAAAGTTGGGAAAGTGGAGATGAATATAAAATAATGGATCATCAGAAATAGTGTGTTTGCAAAAGTATAGGATAACAGATGGAGAACTATAAGAGTTATCTGGAGGCAGAAAACATGATTGAAGTGGTCAAGAGTCAGAGGGCTGATACCATGGCACAGAATAAAGGATTTATTTATTTCATTTATTCATTATCTTATTTCAAAAGAAATAAGAATACTATGACTCATAAGGCTGAAGGGAATGGGGTTATACATAATAACAGAACTATTTTAGGACTAAAATACTAAATAGGTCTTTGGTACATTCAAAGTAATGATGCATCAGGATAATTTTGGGGGTAGTGCATATATTGATACATACTTAATTAGATATTTTATTGAAAAAGTGAAATACAGGGTCAATAATATTTTTTAAATAGTTCAATTAATTTAAATATTTTCTATCTTAAGAAATAAACATAATCCTGTTTAGTCTACACAGAATTTTCCTAGTATGATAAAATAGGATAGATTGACCTATGGTATTCTTTGTTACCTTAATAAAAGGATATGTACTGGACACTGATTTTATTTTAATATTTAAGAGGAAACTATAAGATGGAAAGGTATTTATATTCACATACAGAAGAAATATGTAAGCACAGGACAATAAGAAATCATTATTTCTGTGCTGAAACTGCCAGAGGATTTTAGCCAAAATATATGCAATAAAAACTGTCTCACAATAAAACAAAGTGAAAAGTTGAACCAATATTGTGACAATAATTTTTTTTTAAATGTTGAGCAGACCCTAGCTTAAAGAAATTGTGCATCTTATTGGAAGCAGATGTAACTGAACCAAATCACTGCTGAAACTCAGACCTATAACTTATGGTATGATTTTGTGCTTGCTATTTATTTCAAGAAACAGGGTCTCTAAAGTTCAGTTACAACTATGTTAAAGGAAAAAATTACCAGAAAAACCGACTAACACAGTCATAGATAGAGAGGAGATAAATAGCATCTCCCCTTGAAAAAGAAAAAAATCGTTGGATGTTTCTGTTCCTAAGAAGAGAGGAATTTTGTCAGAGAGGGACAAAACAGATAGAAAAAGAGATGTGAAAAAAAAAAAAAGAGATGTGGCTGAAATGTTTTTATTGATGTAATCACAGAGATAAGCAAAGAGCTTACCTGGCAGATTGTCTTATTTAAAATATTTGTTGTCCCTTTCTCTGTCCCACTGACATCAAACTTAGCTTTGTGACTTGCTTTGGACAATAAGCATGCAAAGCAATGATGTGTGAGAGCCACCTCAAAGTTCTGCTGTGAATAGAAATGGGGAAAGGGCATCAGCACAGTGCATGAGCAAGACATAAACATTTTCTCCTTAAGTCACTGATATGTGGATGTTATTTGTTACAGAAACATAATTTAGCTTATGTGATATTATGTATCACTTTTTGCTAAACCTTACTGAAAAACACCACAAATAGCACTATAACTCACCTTATGGATGAGGTGCACATCAGAGGAAATATTAGTTGGTGTATTGGGACAAATATCCTTTTTAATAAAAATTATAAAGAGGATTTCAGGGAAGTGCTATTAACAGAATGAAAGGAAACAAATACCTTTGTAAATGAAACTCAAGCAATGTGGTCCTTAATGGAGGGCAAAGAAGTAAATCACACAATATGATAGGCAACAAATGGAAAAGGATATATGGAATGAGAGGGAGCAATAACTGTGATTTTTATAAATCCAGTGTGTGTTCCAGTTTGTAGTTCATTTCTCACTAGGGTTTATAGTAAGTTTTATTTTTTTCTTGCTCTGTATGCCCATTCAGCAACACACAATATTTAACTGCTACTACCCATAGGGGAATGGTTCCCAAAGCTTGTTTCTACCTTAAAATCTGCCCTTATATTTCAGACCCATATAACTGTTAGGTAGTTAGAATAGGAAAAAGGGGTCCAGAATGGTGGTGGTTAAAATACAAGGAAGGGACAAGCCTGTGAAAATAGAACAAAGGAACGTCCTAGGACCAGAGTAAGGACCTCAGATAAAACAAATAGCACTCCTGCCTGACCCAATTTACATAGGGCAGGCCCAGAGGGAGGAGAAAAAACATATAAAAAGAGGAGCCAATATTGGGCCAGGGGCTCTCTTCTCTTCCTATCTTTTGGATGTATTTTCCTTTCCTTTCTAAATAAAACTGAGCTGTAACATGGAGCTGTAACACTGACCCATCAGGGGGCTACAACGTTGGTCCGTCTATCGCTTCAAATTAATGTTGTGATGAGACAGAAAAGAGGAAATTGCAAACTCTCCTGACATAACCAACTAAGAAATATCTTTACAGGTTAGTTCATAAGCATTTTCCATCCTTCATCTGTGTTAGATGTAATAGCTTCCTTTACTCCATAGACCAAAAACTCAAGTTACTCTAGAGACAACTTTCATTCAACTAAAGTTAAATAGATTCACTTGATTCTTTATTACATAGACCAAAAGCTCGAGAGTTATTCTAGAGACATCTCTCATTCAACTAATGTTAAATAGATTCACTTGATTCTATTTCTTTAACCTTCCTTTTCTTAGAGCCCTTCTTGCCTGTATCCCCCATTATTTATCTGGAATGTTACAATTCTGTTATCCTTTCTTTGCCTTCTGGCTCAGTACAAGCATATTAGTCCTCAACTTAACCATCTTAAGAGCTATCAAAAATGTAAATTTGTCCGTATAAATGCCTCTTTTATTTTTAAATTCATCAGTGAATCTCCACTTGCAAAAAAAAAAAAAAAAAAGGTGATAAAACTTTGCAGCATGTAATTCCAGGCTCTTCATAACCTTAATTTCTTCTCTGAAATGGTTTTCTACCACATTTTTCATACAACCAATGTGCAAAGCTTATTAACATTTTTTACTTGCAGATTATTCCTTCATCATAAAACACAAATGTAAATATATCAGAAATATAGAAAAAGAATACACAAATACACTAAAATTGGCATTTACTCTGTATTTATCTGGTAAAGCTTTTCACTTTCATTCTTCAGCAAAGCTGTTTCCATTATCTGTTTGTTCATGCCATTGGTGTATATGGTACACAGACAAAGAAAGTAAGTACTGATAGTGACTTACACCCTGCAAAATTATCTCAACCACAAATAATCAGTCTGTTTTCATCATATATCTAAGCAGTTTTCAGAAGTACGTTTTCACAATGTCCATACAGACAGAAAAATGAATTGTTATTTCATACTGTGTATACATACAGGTTGTAGAATATAGTGTGTTTAAGGCAGATTCCACTCATTTGATTCAGAGAATTAATTTAAAATGACAAAATATTTTTAAACGAATCATTGAAGTTGTGCTCAAACACAAAAAGCTAGGATTAGGACGAGTAGTTTATATATGTGCCTCAAGCTTAAGAAACAGCTCCCTCTTCTCATTGTTTGTCACTACAGGGGGGTTCAATGGATGAATGGCTTTGATCACATTAAATGCCTTGCAGCTTATTCACATGCTAGAATAAAAATGCAGAAAACAAATACATCCTTTACAAATGAAAAGCAGCCCTTTAAAAATCTAGGCGCAAAGAACCATTGCAAGGTATTTAAAAAAAGCAGCAGCCCTAGACCAAGCAAGGATAACTTACTCTTCTTAATCACAATTTCACTCATCCCAAGAGTAGGATAAAGTCAGGATTCTGCCAACATTAAAGGGAAATAAATGAATGCACTTGATCGTTTTTCAATCTTCTCATTTCTGACATATAAAATCAAGATAAAAGCAATTCTTACTTTTCCACACACACATTAACATTGAAAGTAAGTGATTACATTAATTTTAACTATGGCGAGAAATATAGGAAATACTTAAAACTTCCCAACCCCAGAGCACCTTTTGTTATATACATAATATTAACAAATCTTTTTTTTTTGTTTGTTTTGAATAATACCTTTTGTAAACTACAAGCTAATTTTATCTGGCTTCCAACATTTCCTGGATACATATTTTAGGGGAAATATTTTATACTTGACTTTCCTTATAATTCTAAGCACAATTAAATTTATTTCCACTCATCCTTTACTATTATTGACCCTGTGCCCAGGTGACAAGAATTAGTTTTTTATAAATCTAGGAAAATCAAACATTGGAGAATAACTGTTTCAATTGAGCAACATCACAGATGTGCCAAAAGCAAACAAATTATTTTTTTCTTAGCTGCATGAATGCTTCCCCTCCATTCAGTTGAATAATTAAGTTTATGGTACAATACCTCACTGTCACTTAAGATTACTTTACCTTGCAGAGGTTGTTGACTCTGAATCCCCAGATAGCATAGAACATGCTAATAAAGAAGAGAGCAAGAAAGAGAGAAGGAGGCAATCAATCAATCAAACAAAAAGGGAAACGATTGTATAGCCTGTGTAGATAGGTGTGGAAAGGAAAGATAAAAGCTACATCAGGAAGTTTCTGTAAAGGGTACTTTGTACCAACTTCTCTCAGTTCGTATTTCCTTCAGTTCATTCCATCATCTACTAAAATGCATTTTCTTTCCATCAAATTCCTTCTTGTTTTTAAAAAATGTAGTACTTAAGCATGAAGCCCCTCATATTTCCCACATCCCTCCCAAATTTACTTACATTCACATCCATCTACATTCATTGTTCTATTTTACTTGCTCAGACAGAGCTGAGCTTCCCAGGTAGTGCTAATAGTAAAGAACTTGCCTGCCAATGCAGGAGACTTAAGAGATTCATGTTCAATCTCTGGGTCAGGAAGATCCTCTGGAGAAGGGCGTGACAACCCACTCCAGTATGCTTCCCTAGAGAATCCAATGGACAGAGGAGCCTGGCAGACTGTAGCCCATGAGGTCACACAAAGAGTCTGACACTGATGAAGCAACTTAGCACATATAGAGTTTTTGCAGCTTCTAGTAACCTTCAACAGTTTAACCTCTCAGTTTCAGTTCTCTCTCTTAAAGCTTGTAATATATGTTCATGTTTCCAAAGAAAAAGTAGGTTAAAATGTGGAACTCTCAGCATTTCCTTCCTCTCAAAAGAAACAATTAAAGAAAAGACTAAAAAGAAATAGAAAATGTCTATACCAACAGCTACCAAATCAGAAAAGGAAGAATGGAAGAAAAAAATGTGCAAAGTATAACTTATTGAACTTCAAAAAGATGAGAACAAAGAAGTGAGGAAAGGGTTTCAGACTGGCACAAAGAACAAAAGATTTCATCTCTAAATGCATGGACTCCCTAGAACCCACACTGTTGAGATGACTAAATTTGGGACATTTCAGAAAGATGACAAAATTTTCAGATAAACCAATTAAATGGAAATTTATATATGTTTGCACTATCAAGTGAAAGGGCTTTCCTGACATCTCAGTTGGTAAAGAACCAACCTGCAATGCAGGAGACCCTGGTTCGATTCCTGGGTCAGGAAGATCCACTGGAAAAGGGATAGGCTACCCACTCCAGTATTCTTGGGCTTCCCTTGTGGCTAAGCTGGTGAAGAATCTGCCTGCAATGTGGGAGACCTGGGTTCAATCCCTGGGTTGGGAAGATCCCCTGGAGAAAGGAAAGGCTATGGACTTCAGTATTCTGGCTTGGAGAACTCCATGGACTGTATAGTCCATGGGATCACAAAGAGTTGGATACAACTGAGTGACTTTCACTGTCACTTTCACTTTCATTGATACTGGTTGCTAGGGAGACAACAGCAAAGTAAGCAAAGCAAATAAATGAGTTTGATTCTCTAAAAAGAAAATGAAATCTACAAAATAATCTACACCTGAGAGTATGGTATAGCGCAACCAAAGTTGTGACATCCACCATTGTGTAAAAAATTAACTCAGTAAGACAGCAGAGCAGAGTTCAGGTGTATAACAGAGCCTCTCTAAACTAAGCCCTAAACCTCACCATTTTCTTTAGCTAGAAAAATGTCAGAGAATACAAAATTCCTAGTCCTCACAATATGGTTGTGGGGAAAATCAAACTGGTCCAAGATATAATGGAAAAAGAATCAAAAGATTTTGAAAAATTATATATTGGCAGCAATACACAAACACAAACAAGATGAAAAGATACAAAAGAGAAAATATTTAAAACATTACAGATCACCAGCCCAGGTGGGATGCATGAATCAAGTGCTCGGGCCTGGTGCACTGGGAAGACCCAGAGGAATCGGGTGGAGAGGGAGGTGGGAGGGGGGATCGGGATGGGGAATATTTGTAACTCTATGACTGATTCATATCAATGTATGACAAAACCCACTGAAAAATAAATAAATAAAAAAAAATTTAATAAAAAAAAAAATTACAGCATGAAAGAAGAAAGAAATAAAAGATATATAAAAAGAGAACCACTCTCAAAGGAAATTTTAAGGAATTCCCCAAAATGCTGTAGATCAATGAAGTAAAACCAAAAGATCGTAAAGATGAGATGATAAAACAATAACAAAAATAAGTAAAATTCCAAACTTGAGGAAACATAGTGAAAATGAGGAAATATCACTAGAGACTTGCTAGATTAATTAAACATAGCAAGTATGAATACAATAGTATATAAAACTGAGTTATTGTAAAAAAAGCTTTCAAAACCAAACTGAGCACTGATGAAGGAAAATTGATTAACCAGTTACCAATCAAGATATACGTATGGAAGACAAAAGAAAATCAAGATAAAATGTAGTCTGTATTTCTGAAGCAGAAAAGTCAACAGATAGTAAAAAAGAAATATTCAATTATATACTCCATAGGAATTTCTATTAAATTAGGAGTATTTAAGATGTTGTTTTGAAGATTCTTTTCCAGGGACATTTGATATGGAATATTCAATACATGATATTACATACATAAGATATTGTTCCTTGACTATAAATAAGTAAAACAGGAAAACAGGAAAAAAAATCCCTTATTTCATAGAACTTTCATTGTTTTGGAAATATGGCATGAATTGTGCCAAGTCAGTGACAGAGACAATTCTAAAAGAATTGAACAAGATATTTTTTATGTGCACCTTTGATCTTCTCTGTATTTCTAGTTTCTGGAAAAAATGCAAACCCATGAGCTGGTATTCACTTTTACTATCACCCAAACTTTTGCTTCTCCGAAGATCGCTTTTTTACTTACTATATATATGCTGGAACAAGTTATTAAATATTTACATAGAATTTCCAAAATCTTATAGGGAGAAAAGAAAAACACTTTAAATGTCTATATATATATATATATATATATTTTTTTTTTTTTTTTTAAATTACAAGAATAAATTCCAGAGTAGAGCAATTACTATCTGGCTGTAAATATAGTAGACAGGGAAGAGGAGGCACAGTGCTAAAAGAATCTACCTGCCAATGCAGGAGATGCAAGAGACGCAGGTTCAATCCCTGGGTCGGGAAGCTCTCCTGGAGAAGGAAATGGTAGCCAGTTTGTAAAGAATCTGCCTGCAGTACAGGAGACCGGGGTTCGATTCCTGGGTCAGCAAGATCCCCTGGAGGAGGAAATGGCAACCTACTCCAGTATTCTTGCCTGGAATCCCATGGACATAGGAGTCGGGTAGGCTACAGTCCATGGGGTCCCAAGAGTTGGACACGATTTAGTGGGCTACTGTCCATGGGGTCGCAAAGTGTTGGACACCAGTTAGCAACTGAACAACAACAGCTACATGTAGAGTCAGACTGATTCTGGTTCAAAACTAGCCTGTGCTGGTTGGATGATTTTGAGAAATTGACTTCAACATTCACAATAAACAGATGTATAAGATTAGTGTGATATAAAATAAGCATTCGCCTTCATATTCCTCTAATAAAGATTGTAGAATACAACTTGGTTCTTAATGCTACTTTAATTTCCCATATACTTCTTCTTTGTTTCATAAGTCAAAACCACATCTGGAAAGTGATTTAAACAACAGTGGTGCTCAATACTGCATGCACATTAGAATCACTAGGGAAGCTTTTTTAAAAATACAGATGCCCGAATCCCATCACTGGGGATTCTTATATAATTGGCCTTAGGAGAGAATGAAGCTTCTTTTTTTATTTTTTTTTTGTATTTTTTAAATCTCCCCAGATGATTCTTATGTGCAGCCAAGTTTGAGACCTACTTATTTAGAAACACTTCAAATGTTATCATCTGACAAGATTATTTTTAATTCCTTTAAATCCTCTCACTTATATTTTGAGTTATGTCTGCCCCATAAAACACCCAGTATCAACCAAATGCAAATTCTGTCAGTTTTGCATCCTAAATATTTCTTAAACTCATATCCTACTCACTTTCTCTCCATATTAGCAGTCTGGCTTCATCATCTGCCCCTTGGATTATTAAATAGGCTCCTAATTGCTATCTCTCTTTGCATGATTTTTTTTCCCACAAATTCTTCTCAGGCCAGTAATAGAATCTCATTCACTTCCTAAATCTTCTCAAGCTTACTTTTCATGCCAGATGGAGCACAAGCTCTGTGCCTTGTCAGTCAATATCCTCTAATACCTTTCTCCTGTTTCACAATGAGCATCATCTCTGCCACGTCCACCTCACAATCTGTGTTCAAGTACCATCAAAAATGATTGTAGTGTCATAGCACTACATGAAATGTTGTGTACCTTTGCTCATCCCCATTCCATTTCCTCTCCTTGAAATGTCTTTTTTTTGTTAGTTTTCCAAGGATCATCCTTTGAGATTTCTCAGAAATTCATTCTCCTGGAAAACCCATAATTTCCTTGTTCCAGGAAAAGAATAACCACCCTATGCTCATAAAGCTCTTGGTGCATTAATCACTCTACCAAAAGTCTTCCATTAAATTGCAAGTTCCTCAATGAAGGTATTGTGTCAATCTTATCTTTGTATCCCCAAAGGCTAGCGTTTTACCTGTGGAGATCATTAAATATGATTTGATTAAATCATTCAAGTGCCTTGTGCTCAGGCATGTCTGACTCTTTGCAACCCCATGGGTTGTAGCCCATCATGCTCCTCCATCCATGGAATTTTCCAGGCAAGAGTATTAGAGTGTGCTGCCATCTCCTCCTCCAGGGGATTTTCCCAACTCGGGGATTGAACCCATGTCCCCAGTGTCTCCTGCATTGCAAGCAGATCTTTACCTGCTGAGTCATTGGGGAAATCCCTAAATTGGCCCAAGGAGCAGAAAAGTATCAGCAGATATGTTTTCTAGAGTAGAAAAATTCTTCACTGGAAATGGCAATTAAGAACACTTTTACTGAGTTGTTAAGAATCTTTTAGAGTTACTGATGACTAAAACGAACTTTAGGATTACCACATATAGTGATGGAAAAATTATACTATTTATTTTACGGGGTCATGATTTCTATCTTGGAAAATTTGGGATAAATGAATTGGACCTCATTCCCTTGGATTGTGCAGGTCATACATGATGTCCTACATTAACTCTAGTCAAATATGCTAATGTCTTGAAATGGTAAATTTTAAATTACAACTTTTATTTATGCTTATAAATTTATAAAAATATGCATCTCAAATAAAAAAAATTTTAAATCAGAAAACTTGAAAGTATCATTTCAAAATGTTGTACTCCTCAAATCTTTTTCACCACAGAATTTCAAACAGAAGCCTCCATTTAAAAATGTATCAATTTTTTAAAAAATGCAGCTCATTCTGTTTAAAACATTTTTGTTAATTATTTTATTTATGGAATATAAATTTGTAAAATAGGTAATTAGAAAGCAATAATTAAAAGTTAACCAGATTTTATTGAAGATTTAAATTGTCTACTAGAAAAATATAGTTCTAACACCATTCTTTCATAATTGATTTACACTGCTGTGACAGATGTGTGTATACTATTCAGTTTTCTTGAAAAGTTTTTTTTTTTTTTTTTTTAATTTTGCCCTACCCTTCTGCCCTGCCTAGATATCTAACCCATAGCTTGAGTTTACCTCATACAATGAGCTAGCCAAGCTTCACAGGGAAATAGAGTCTAAGAAATACTCTACAAGCATGAACTTGATAGGATCACCTCAGAAGTAGCAGATCAGCAAATTGTAAGAATTGGAGGCTATCTTCTAGATCTTATTAAGATGAAAATTAATACCAGCTTCAGTTGAGTACATTTGCAAGCAACAGAAACAATCTGAGATCCCATAGATGCCTCGCTTGAAATATGACTTGGATGGTTTGGGATGATGACCTGTTCAGGACATCCAGCACGTCCATTATAGGGTAAGCTTTACTGTCATCTATCAGATCCAGGCAGGTGATGCTTTCTTGACAATGGAGCCCCATATTTACCTGGTATATTCCAAAAGCTGTTACCATGTTTTCAGGTTATATGAATTTTCTTAATGCTGGTACTGATAAGTTGATAGTTTCCCCATATCTTTTATAGCTGTAAATTAGGGAATTTGTTTTGATAATGCAAGCAAATATTTTCGCTCCAGTACATAAAACAAAGGTGGTGTACATATAGCTGCCAATTTCCTTCCGTTCAGTTCATTTTAGTCGCTCAGTCATGTCCAACTTTACGATCCCGTGGACTGCAGCACGCCAGGCTTCCCTGTCCATCACCAACTCCCAAAGCTTACTCAAACGCATGTCCATCAAGTAGGTGATGCCATCCAACCATCTCATATTCTGTCGTCTCCTTCTACTCCCACCTTCAATCTTTCCCAGCATCAGGGTCTTTTCCAATGAGTCGGTTCTTCAAATAATGTGGCCAATTATTGGAGTTTCAGCTTCAGCATCAGTCCTTCCAATTAACATTCAGGACTGATTTTCTTTAGGATGGACTGGTTGGATCTCCTTGCTTTCCAAGAGACTCTCAAGAGTCTTCTCCAACACCACAGTTCAAAAGCAGCAATTCTTCCGGGCTCAGCTTTCTTTATAGGCCAACTCTCACATCCATACATGACCACTGGAAAAACCATAGCTTTGACTAGACGGAACTTTGTTGGCAATGTAATGTCTCTGCTTTTTAATATGCTGTCTAGATTGGTCATAGCTTTCCTTCCAAGGAGCAAGCATCTTTAATTTCATGGCTGCAGTCACCAGCTGTAGCCAATTTCCATAGAATCCACTTTCAAATTCAACAACTGGGTTTGAACACAAGTTACAAAGTGTCATGTACCCGTGTTATGACAGCTTTCTTTTTGTTAGAATACATAATTCTTTCTATTCCCAAATTACTACAATGAGATATCAGTAGAGATAAGCCTAATTGCAGGCTTCAGCTTATTTAAGAACCAAACATATTTGAGGAACAACTTTGTTATTCTGTCATTTGTCACTTTGTCAATGATAATACCATATTGTAATTTCCTCCTAAAATACTATCGTTCTCCAATGGAACCTTGGGATTTCTACCACATTTGTAGACCAGATGAATATTTAAAGTGGACTTAATCTCAGTGGAAATACACATATGACTAAGAGATTGAGGAAAGATAACTTGAATCAGTATTTGACTCCTAATTTTATTTTAATAGAATAATTTGTTATCTGAGCTAAGATGTAGACACAAAGTTTTATAACATATAATAGACTAGAATATAATTATAAAAGTTCCTAAATAGGAATAACCAAATAAATCATGATGTATTCTTATTATGAAATGTATGCTTTCATTAAAATGTTGTTTATCAAAAGATGAAAGACATTCAAACAATATAAATGTCTTTAAAATATCATTATGCAAGAAAAAACAGGATACAAAGTTTTATATCATATGTGATAGTATATGCATAAAACAAAGGGGATTATCTCTATCAAATAATTATGATTTATTTTAACTTTGCCTGGACTTGCTCTACATTTTCCTTTTCTAATTTTCTTTACTATAAATCACTTAATAAATTTTTAAATAAAAAATTTAGAAAAAAAAATTCAGATCACGTTAGATATTGATAAACAGAAATACACTCAAATTTTTATGTTTTAAATTATTTTATGGTGTTTTTGACAGGCTTATATATATGAATAATGTACTAAAAAATACTGGCTCATTTAATTGTAATAACAACCCTACTGAGGCAAGTTCTATTATCATTTCTGTTTGACATATGGAGGCTGAGGAACAGGACACCAAATTACTATGTATCTTATCTGAGTATATACATTATTGGTGATGGAGCTGGAATTCTAGAATATTGTGCTATTTTACATTATACTCCCATCTATAATGACTATATAAATTTTTTCTGCTTCTTAAAATGGATCGGTTGATTGTAATTTATTTCACATTAAAATAAGTTTTGCTCAAAAAACAAATCAGCATTTATAAAGCCAACAAACTAAAACTAAAATTATTCTGTTACTTTTATTCATGATATCCAAACCTAAAGTGCCATTTTACTTTATTTTTATTTTTTTTTAATTTTATTTTATTAGTTGGAGGCTAATTACTTCACAACATTTCAGTGGGTTTTGTCATACATTGACATGAGTCAGCCATAGAGTTACACGTATTCCCCATCCCGATCCCCCCTTCCACCTCCCTCTCCACCCGATTCCTCTGGGTCCTCCCAGTGCACCAGGCCCGAGCACTTGTCTCATGCATCCCACCTGGGCTGGTGATCTGTTTCACCCTAGATACTTTAATATACTTGAGAATCAGTGCCTCTCAAGAAGCACTTTCTCACAATGTATGACCACGTCATTTGGCTTTAAAACGTTTACAATTCTCTTTAATTTTTTTAGATTTCCTAAAAATGCTGTGTTCATCCTGCATTTTGTAGCATTTATGGTAGGAATTTCTTGTACATTGGCCTCATAAGCATTTTTTGATTAAAGATACACTTTTTAGAGAGACTGCTGAGCTTGAGTTATAGATAAGTCCGTTGTTTATCACAGCTGGTTCAGTTAATCACTTAGCCTGGATAACCATGTACTGAAATGTACCTCTTCTCTGCGCCTGTTACTAAGCATTATTATTGGGACAGGTTTGGGTTTGTCACTTTGCAGCTGCCAGACATGCCTTGTTATACATTGCTTAAACATGAGTTTCCAAGAACATGAATAAACAGTGCTTTAGATAACAATAGCTATCACTCTCACAAAGAAGTGTTCTGTAATTTAGCAAGTTTTCAACTGAAAATGTAAGGAAACTATTTTAAATAAGCCCCGTACCAGAGAGGATGTTCTCTTGCTTGGTTAATGAAAAGTTTACATAATTTAAGTGATGTAAAGTTTTCAATAAACATATTTCCATAAACACAGATTATTTTCACTTTCAACGGCAAATATTTATAATATTTTGATATGTGCTGCAAATTCTGTGAGGTATTATAATGCCAAGATACAGTCCCTATTCTCAAAACTGTGTTTGGGACAGGATAAATCACAAAAAAATCAGATGACTGGAGAGCTGAATGAGGAGGCAGGAAAATAACTCATAGCTATTACAGACAAACAGATAATATAGGAATTTGGATTCTGACATTTTAGTTGAATCCTTTCTTAATAAGAGTAATATTCTTAATTTCACAAGTTCTGTGATTGCCTATTTATAAAATTAGACCAAATGTATATATAAAACATGTCATAATAAATAACAGTAATGGTAGATGTCATCCGTGTATGAGGTGAAGAGCAAGAATCTGGATTTACTCTTTGGTTCACTGGGTACTGGTAATTACTGTCTTTTTGAAGACTTACGATAAATACATATTTCATAAGGATGATAGGAAACAATTGCTTCAGGAAATCAAAAGCACTAATATGGAACAAAACCTCAAAGAAAAATTTCCCAATATGATATAACTTGAGCTGTACATAGGGAAACACTAGAAAATACACTGTTACTGAGAATGCAAAAAGTGCAGTCCAGAAAAATTAATATTGGAAGCAGACATAGAAAGGTTGAATCTTAGCCACTGAATATATAAACTTACTTGTATAGGAATGTGGTGTTGTTCAGTCACCCAGTGATATCTGACTCTTGGCGATCCCATGGACTGCAGCATGCCAGGTTTCCCTGGAAATGTGTTCAGAAATCAAATTTAAGACATAGCCAGAGTAATCTCACTATAAAGATTCTTATAAGTTAATATACTTTCTTCCAGGTTCATCCATGTTGTTGCAAACTGCAGGGTTTCTTTCATTTTATGACTGAATTACATTCCCATTTTTTGGTTAGTGTAATATTTTTAATCCATTAATTCAGGATGAACTTGGGTTGTTTCCACTTCTCCATATTATGAATAATGAACACAGGAATGCAAATATCTCTTTGAGATGCTGATTTCCTTCTTTCGTATCTATTCCTAGAAATGAAATTAATGAATCATATGATTTTTTTATTTTTAATTTTTTGAGGAAGCTTTCTACTGTTTTCCATTATGGTTATAGCAATTTACATTAGAACAAAACGTGTACAAGGATTCCTTTATATACCCTTGTCAACATTCATTATCTCTTGTCTTTTTGTTAATACCTATCTTAAACTGCATGAAGTGATATCTCACTGTGGTTTTGATGTGTATTTCCCTGAGGATTAGGGGTGTTGAGCATCTTTGCAGGTACCAGGGGGTCTTTAATACATCTTCTTTTGAAAAATGTCTATTCTGGTTCTTTGCTTATTTTTAATCAAGATACTCATTTTATCCTACTAAGTCGCATAAGTTCTTTATATATTTTAGTTACTTCTCCTTATCATACATATGGTTTGCAAAAATTTTCTCCCATTTCATAGGTTGCTCTTCCCTTTTTTTTGGTTATTTTGTTTGCTCTCTAAATGTGTTTTAGTTAATGAATTGACTTAGAGGGCATTATAATAAGTAATAAGTGAAGTAAGTCGGGCACAGAAAGACAAATACTGTATGATATCACTTACATGTGGAATCCCTTTTTTTAAAAGTAAACAAATAGAGGGTAAAATAATAGTTACCATGGGCTGGGGAGTGATGAGGAAAATAGGGAGATATTGGTCAGTGTACAAACTTTTACTTATAAGATGAATAAGTTCTGAGTATCTAATGTACAGCATGGTGATGGCACTTAATATATTTGTATATTTGAAATTTTTAAGAGAGCAGAATTTAAGCATTCTCAAAAGAAGATAACTTAGTGAAGTGATGGATGTGGTAATCATTTCCCATTGTATACATATATCAAATCATCATACTGTATACTTAAAATATACAATCTTACTTGTCAATTATACTTCAATTTTAAAAAGTTAACATAAAAAGGAAAATAATACCATATACCAATAAAATAAGAAGTCATTAAGTTCTTTGAATGGAAGGATAAAGTGTATAAAACAGTATTTGAGAAGTACAAAATATGTGAAAAAATAGAAATCCATATGGAAATACTTAGGCGAAAACAAGTGAGAAGGATGTACTTTCAAAAGTCACTCATTCAAGAGACTGAGAAGAAACAATTCAAATATGGAGGGAATCCTTCATAAAATTTATTTATGTATTCTAAAATTTTATTTTACATCGGAGTATAGGCTTCCCAGGTGGCTAGTGGTAAAGAACCTGCCTGCCAATGCATTAAATGAAAGAGACGTGGGTTCAATCCCTGGGTCAGGAAGATCCCCTGGAGGAGGAAATAACAACTGAGGCAGTATTCTTGCCTGGAGAATCCCATGGACAGAGGAGCCATGCAGGCTACAGTCCAAAGGGTCACGAAGAATAGGACACAACAGAAGTGACTTAATATGCATCTCTGATTAACAATGTTGTATTAATTTAAGAGTTACAGCAAAGTGATTCAGTTTATACATATACATGTATCTATTCTTTTTCAAATTCTTTCACATTTAGGTTATTTCAGAGTATTGAACAGACTTCCCTGTGCTATATAGTAGGTCTTTGTTGATTATTCATCTTAAATATAGCAGCATGTACATGTCAATCTCAAACCCACAATTAGAGACATATTTTTCCTAAATATGGCTAAAAAATTAAAAGTTAGAATAATGTGAAATACTAGCAAAATAATATAAAATACAAGCAAAATATAATACAAAATACAGGCAAGATGAAAGGGGAAATATCAAAGGTACAGACTACCATAAACTCTGATAATTCACTAGAAATATTAAAACTGTATTAAATTCAATAAATTTAATGACATTCTAAATTTAATAAGTGCTCACCAAATTAGGGAGAGCAAAAAGAAATGAAAATAATGAATAAAGATCTTGATTAAGGAGGAAAGATGAAAAAACCAAGATGAGACATAGTCATATAATGTAAGATTCTAAAAAAATAAGAGGAAAAAACAATAATCAAGAGATTTAGAAATAAAAGTTACTGAAATGAACATTTATAGATCTAATTATAGATCTAAGTTTTATTCAACCAAAGTCCCATCCATTCCCCTCTATAATGTTTGTGTCTACTTTTATGCTATGCTAGATTTTAGTAGTTGTAATAAGGACAATTTAGTCCATGAAGCCTAAAATATTTCCCCACTAACATTTTAAAGAAAAAGTTTGCAATCACTGATGTATACCAGAGCATATCTGATAAATAGTAGCTGCTTATCATTATTATTACTTTATTTTTATTTGAAGCATTTTTCAATTGTGCCCAGCTCACTTGAAAATGGAAAATATACAATAGCATCATAAATAAGGAAGGAACAGACACTTCAGCAAAAATCATAAACAAGTGCAAAGTTTTACAACAATTTAGACATTTACTATTTCACATGCCACAGTAAATGCAAAAGTTCATCTTACTGCAAGATTTTTAAAAGCAGTTTGAGAGTAGGTAATAAGAAATTCTTGTCCTTTCAACATAGAAATGTCAATTTCTATTTTTCATTAGGTCCCATTTGTTTATTTTTGCTTTAAAACCTACATTATAATTTAAAGAATAAGAAACATGAATATTTACTCCCTGAAAAAAATTTTAAAATGGAAGAAAACAAAGTTGAAGGGAGCTTTTTGTTATATAGAGTATTATAAACATAAAATGTTTTACTAAGATTTTTAATAAAAATACATATTACATACCTCATTTATTCATTCACCCATTTATTCCTCCCCTAACAAATATTTATTGAGCATCTACTTTGTCTAAATACAACGCTAACTATATAATGACAAAGAATATACTGTGCCTGCCTTCTTGGAACTTACAATCATTCTATTAAAGGAGAAATGACATCAAATATCATACTAAGTGACATGAAGAAATATAATACATTGAGTATATAAATCATTGGGAATGACTAGTCTTCTGAAATTGAGTTAAAGGAGTAGTAAGTGAGGCGCAGCATAAAAGAACTGGAGGTCCTAGCCAGTGTAATAAAGGAAACAAAAGTTCATCTGGAAATTTTTAAAACTATCATTATTTGCCAAAGACATGATTGTGAATATAGAAATAAAGTTTGCAGAACTATTAAAATTAATAAATTAGTAACAAGTTTGGCGGAAGCATGTTTTGTTAACAAAAATCCATTCTATTTCTTTATGCCAGTAGCAATAGAAAATATAATTTAACATGGGAGCCATTTCCAATAGCATAATAAATTAGATAACCAGAAAAGATTCAATAAACAGTATGTGAGATTTCTACTTGGAAAACTAAAATGAATGGAATGAGAGAAATTAAGGAATTAATTATGGAAGAATAGACCACAAGCATGATCATAAACTGTCAATTCTCTCCAAGCTGATCTATAAGATTTATTTGAAATCACAATCAAAATATCAAGAATGATTTTGGGAAGGCAGCTGAGAAGTTGATCTCAAACTTACATGGCATGCAAAGTTTAGAAAAGAGCCAAATTAATTCTGAAGCAAAAAGAGAACAGTAGGACTTCATGACCAGATAAGAAGATTTACTAATACTATGGTAAATAAGAAGGTGATGTGTTGGCCCCCAAATAGTTCAACAGGCCTATAGAACAGAGTGAAAACTAGAGTCATACCCCATTGTATGATTTATGATGAACTTTATGCTGAAAAAATACGGGAGAAGGGTGGGATTTTCAATAGAACTTGTTGAATCAATTGAATTCTCACATGGAAAAAATTAGTTGTGAACCTCACTATAAACAGAAACATCTCGGGTGATTTATAAATCTAAATGTATGGGGTTAAATCAATAATATTTAAAATATGTATATATATATGTATATATATATACACACACACACACATAACAGAATATCTTTATTACCTTGTCATAGCCATTTCCTAAAGAAGGTATCAAAAGCAGTAATAACAAGGAGAAGAATTGATAAATTGGATCACAAGAAATGAAGAACTTTTGTTTATCAAAAAATCCACTGGAAAGTGTGAAAAGGCAAGCCACAGAGCAGATATTTGTCAAAAATACACTTGATAAAGGAGTTTTTTTCCACAGAATATGTTTAAAAATCCTATGTACCAATAAAAAGTTTTATGTACCAATTTTTTAAAGGATCAACATAACTGAACAGACAACTTTCAAAGAATGGCCAAAGAAACCCACAAATGACTGGTAAACATATTATAAAAGATGCTCAACTTCACTAGTCCTCATCAGGGAAATGAATATTGCTATAATTCCATGCAGAAGGCCAACATATAAAAGATAGGTAATAATAATTAATTGCTGGCAAAGATGTAAAGCATATGGATTGAACTTTAGTCAATGAACTTCAGTTTTCTCATTACTATTTTTTTCCACCAGTTTAGGAATTTTGTACCTAATTTCTGTTATCTTAGTGATGACTCTTGAAAGTTTTTCATTTTACAAGTTAATTTTTTACATGGAACGGGCAAGGTCAGAGAAGAGCAAAGACACTCCTGTATAAAAGTAAGATAAGGGAAATCATCCTGCAAACAAAATTTTATGAGCTACAGCAATTACTATTCTTATGCATAATTTATTTGTTGATTGATTTACTTCCTGTCTTCCCTCTGCTGGAGCTGACATTCCACAAGAATGGAGATTTTTACCTATGTTGTTCAGTAGAAGAGTGACTGACATTGAATGAGTCAATATACCATTACACTTAAGTTACTATAGTTCATTTTAGCACTATTGCAATCTAGTTAATCTCCCTGAAGTTTTGGATTTCTGATGGTGACAGCAGTTTCTTTGGGTGTATTAGTTACTCAGTTGTGTCCGACTCTTTGTGACCCCATGGACTGTAGCCCACCAGGCTCCTCTGTCCTTGGGATTTCCCAGGCAAGAATGCACATACATATATATGCATATATTTTTGTGTGTGTATATAATTACATTGAGCTTTCCTGGTGGCTCAGATGGTAAAGAATCTGCCTGCATTGTGGAAGACCTGGGTTTGATACCTGGGTCAGGAAAATCCCTTGGAGAAGGGAATGGCTACCCACTCCAGTTTTCTTTCCTGCAGAATTCCATGGACAGAGAAGCCTGGTGGGCCACAGTCCATGGGGTCACAAAGAATCAGACATGACTAAGCGACTGAGTTCACAGCATGAAGGCTCATTGTAACATTTAAAAATTCCCCAGAATTTTGCCCGTTACCGTAGTTATTAATAGCACACATAAACTATATGTTAAAATGTGATAGTTCACTATTCAGTGACAATTTCACATAAAAATGAACACTTTCCTCTTTTTGGAACCATGAAAGTGAAAAGTATTAGTTGTTCAGTCATGTCTGACTCTTTGAGACCCCATGGACTGCAGCCTGACAGGCTCCTCTCTCCATGTGATTCTCCAGGAAAGAATACTGGAGTGGGGAGGCATTCCCTTCTCCAAGAGATCTTCCCAACCCAGGGACTGAACCTGGGTCTCCTCATTACAGGCAGATTCTTTACTGTCTGTGCCACCAGGGAAGCCCTTGAAAACATGAACATTGCATATATACATAGGAATAATCAAGAGATATCTCTAAGACTATATAATGTATTTCTGCTGAAATCACAAAAATCAAGAAAGGACATTGCTATTTATTTAATTACCTCAAGCTACTAAGAAAATAAAACTTTCTCCACATTGTTAAACCAGAACTTAAAATGTCTAAAATCACCCTGTATCCCCCCATCTCCCAATGTTTCCATAAACTGGAGACATTCAACTCCATTTTAATTACCATAGTGAAAACCCTAAGATCTAAGCAAAGGAAGCAATGTAGCACTCCTGCCATTCAATTTATGTGATCAAGAATGGAAGTCTGAATAGCAAGCATCAGTACCCATTAATTTCAGAAACTGCTTTTTAGAGAACCCCACCTACTATGTACCCAAGTTATGAAAGAAATGAGACAAACTTTACTACTGGCTATTGCTGAAGCCTGCTATATCTTAAAAGGTGTGAACATTCAGTAAATTCAGTTCTCAATTAATTTAATTCAGTTAGTTTTCTTTGTTATATTCCAGTCACTTTTCTAATTGATTTACGGAGCTTGAATCTCATTTCTCAGATCAAGGCTATAAGGTAATGATACTATCTCCATTTTCAGAGAAGGACACTGATGGTGATAGAGGTCAAATGAAAACAAATGCAATTCCAGAAACTACAAGAAGCTTCTTCAGCATTGTGGTGTGTAGTGTTGTCCAGGGAGCCTAGACACATGATTTGTGACTAGGGGGTGATCCTGCATGAGCAGACACAATTCTCTGGCGATAAATCTGGGAGGCTTCTGACCTGCACCACCCTAACTGCTTCTAACTTCCTCCTAAGATGCCATCTATGCATAAATAAAATTTTGACTAGTCCAGAGATCTGAAATAAACAATCTTAAAAGGCCACCCACTGAACCATTAAGAGAGAAACGGGGCAAGAGAGCAGGCTGCCTCTGCTCCCCATGATCTTGGCACTTCTTATTTATGCCTCAGTTGACCAGATAATGCTAGATTGAGTGGATAAAGAATATTTGGTTTCTCAACTCATTAAAAAAAAAAAAAAACAACACTCCCAGTATGTATTAAACCATAACAAATATACAAATTCATTGTAAGTGATATAATTGACCCATTGGTCATCTAAATAATCTAATCATGTTGATAATAACAGCAATTGGCCTAAGCCTTTAAAATGTATTATCTCATTTAATGACAGTAACTAAGTATGTTCCGTTACAGCACTTATTTTACAGATAAAATTTCGAGGCACTAACACATTAACTAGCTCACCTAATTTCCCACAGAGGGGATCTCTTTTTATGGTTTGTTTTCCCCAAATTTGTGATACTATGTGATTCAATTATTTTAGTGATTCAGCAGAACCGATATTTGCCAAATAATAATTAATGTCTGAATTTTTTAGACTATCATGTATTTTGAGCATATTATTGTTCACAGAATCCAAAATGTTATCTATATAAAGTAGCCATATTTTAGCACATATTTAAAATAACAGATTCTTTGAGGATGCATGCTCAGTTGTGTCTGACTCTTTGGGACTCCATTGAGCGTAGCCCACCAGGCTCCTCCGTCCATGGAATTTTCTAAGCAAGAATACAGGAGTGGTTTACAATGTCCTCCTGCCAGGGGATCGTCACAACCCAGACGATGAATTTGTGTCTCCTGCATCTCTTGAATTAGCAGGTGGATTCTTTACCAATGAGCCACCAGGGAAGCCTTTATATAACTCAGTGGTAAAGAATCCTCTTGCCAATGCTGGAGATGCAGGAGATGTAGGTTCTATCCCTGGGTCAAAAAGATGCCCAGGAAAAGGAAATGGCAACCCATTCCACTATTCTTGCCTAGGAAATCCCATTAGAGAGAGGAGCCTGATGGACTACATACAGTTCATGGGGTCGCAAAGGAGTTGGCCATGACTTAGTGACCACACATACTCTTTGAACGCTAGCTCTGATAGTAAGTCAAAGGATATGTTAGAATAGTCAATGTTAGAATAACACACTCTTTGGACTATGTAGTAAGTGATATGACATCTGACCTGATCTATTTGGATTCACAAATGATCTAAGGCATCTAGCCTTGACAATATCAGTTTTCCAAGGCCTTCGGTTTATCTCCTTCTCTCTTCTTACAGAATATTAGATTATGCCATAGTTTGGTGTTTGATATCTTTTCCTCTGCTCGTAGGGCAGCATTCCCTGAGTGTACACCCTTTAGTTTTGGGTTTTTTTGCTTTTTTTATGATTTATACAATAGGCTAATTAGTGTTTCTTTCTTTTGGATCCTTGATACATACAGGTGGGTGTCCAAAACAAACACATGACTGAAAATGCAGTCTGACCTCATTTGACATTGTTTGCTGCAATTAAAGCCTAAGTCAGAAATTTAAAATAATTTTACATACACCCATTTTCCTGATATCTGCATATAAATTACAGTTATTTTAATTTTCAGAAAACTCTTATACAGTTTCATTCATATTCTTTTGCTTTTTTAAAGGTTTGAACAAGCCCCTAATCTCATCCCAGAAAATTATAAACAGGTTAAAGTGTCTCTTCAGCTTCATCCTTATCACAGATTCAGAGTCCTACAAACTCATACTAACCTACAGGAGTACACATTCACTTCCATGCAACAAGGGACTGCCATTGTCTCAGATATCAATTACCTCCTATTCTAGGACTAGTAAATAGATTTCAGTGTGAATATATACTCATAGTAACATATTAAACACCATTTAAGACTAAGAATTTTTAATTGAGAATGTCCCAGTACTCAAAGTTATCCATTTTTTTTCACATGCCCTCTCTCATACACACACAAACGACACACATCAATTCAAATAAACACACAAACTAGCACCACACCTATGATAGTTCTCTAGAAAGAGTCAATGCCAAGCAATTCCACTGAAACTCCAAGATCGGGTTATATATTCAAAATAGGCTAAAGGAAGAGCATCCTGAAAAAGTTTTTCTTTCAACTATTCAAACAGCTAAATCATTAATATATATTAAACATATTCTGGTCACTACACATCACATTAGGAAGACTGAAGAAAAAACCTCAGTATTGAAGTCTCAGGGCATATCCTCCAGGAGTCAAAATTAAAGAGTAAATATAAATAAATGAAAGATTAAAGCTACAAAATGAGTTTAAACTGCATTATTTGGATAAACACATATATGATTTCAGAAGCAGAAGATATTAAGAAGAGGTGGCAAGAATGCACAGAACTATACAAAAAATATCTTCATGACTCAGGTAACCATGATAGTGTGATCACTCAGCTAGAGCCAGACATCCTTGAATGTGAAGTCAAGTGGGCCTTAGGAAGCATCACTAAGAACAGTTAGTGGAGGCGAAGGAATTCCAGTTGAGCTATTTAAAATCCTAAAAGATGATGCTGTGAAAGTGCTGCACTCAATATGCCAGTAAATTTGGAAAACTCAACAGTGCCCACAGAACTGGAAAAGGTCAGTATTCATTCCAATCCCAAAGAAAGGCAATGCCAAAAAATGTTCAAACTACCGCACAATTGCACTCATCTCACACACTAGTAAAGTAATGCTCAGAATTCTCCCAACTAGGCTTCAACATTATGTGAACCGTGAACTTCCAGATGTTCAAGCTGGTTTTAAGAAAGGCAGAGAAACCAGAGATCAAATTGCCAACATCCGTTGGATCATCAAAAAAGCAAGAGAGTTCCAGAAATATATCTATTTCTTCTTTATTGAATGTGCCAAAGCCTTTGACTGTGTGAATCACAACAAACTGTGGAAAATTCTCAAAGAGATGGGAAAACCAGACCACCTGACCTGTCTTCTGAGAAATATGTATGCAGGTCAAGAAGCAATAGTTAGAACTGGACATGGAACAACAGACTGGTTCCAAATCAGGAAAGGATTATGTCAAGGCTTTATACTGTCATCCTGCTTATTTAACTCATATGCAGAGTACATCATGAGAAATGCTGGGCTGGATGAAGCACAAGCTGGAATCAAGATTGCCGGGAGATATATCAATAACCTCAGATATGCAGATGACACCACCCTTATGGCAGAAAGTGAAAAAGAACTAAAGAGCCTCTTGATGAAAGTGAAAGAGGAATGAAAAAGTTGGCTTAAAACTCAACATTCAGAAAACTAAGATCATGGCATCTGGTCCCATTGCTTCATGGCAAATAGATGGGGAAACTGTGGAAACAGTGGCTCACTTTATTTTGGGGGGCTCCAAAATCACTGGAGATGGTGACGGCAGCCATGAAATTAAAAGATGATTGCTCCTTGGAAGAAAATTATGACCAACCTAAACAGCATATTAAAAAGGAGAGACATTACTTTGTCAACAAGTTCCATCTAATCAAATCTGTGGTTTTTCCAGTAGTCATATGTGGATGTGAGTTGGACTATAAAGAACACTGAGTGCCGAAGAATTGACGCCTTTGAACTGTAGTGATGGAGAAGACTCTTGAGAGTCCCTTGGACTGCAAGGAGACCCAACCAGTCCATCCTAAAGGAGATCAGTCCTGAATATTCATTGGAAAGACTAATGCTGAGGCTGAAACTCCAAATCTTTGGTCACCTGATGCGAAGAACTGACTCATTGGAAATGACTCTGATGCTGGAAAAGATTGAAGGCAGGAGAAAAAGGGGAAGACAGAGGATGAGATGTTTGGATGGCATCACCAGCTCGATGGATATGAGTTTGAATAAGTTCTGGGAGTTGGTGATGGACAGGGAGGCCTGGCGTGCTGCAGTCCATGGGGTGGCAAAGAGTTGAACGTGACTGAACTGGACTGAATACGTGACTTCATTGTTATGAACTGAACTCATTCTAATGCTATTTTCTGAACAAGACGAACTTGCCCATTCATGGAAATGTCATCACTACCAGTGTAAACTTAATCTTTTTGATAATAATTTAATTTTTCTGGATCAATACTTAGTCTTTCAGTGTTTTTCTTCATGTTCCTTCTCCTTGACTTCTCCCCTGGTGACACCTAGATGTGTGGATTAGTGGAGTAGTTTATACATCATCCCTGCTTCAATTTCATAGAGAGTAGAAAATTCCATAGAAATGGAAACTCACTGGTTTCCATTAGATAGCTCAACCTTCTTGATCTATGACACTTGCAAGAATTGTGGTTGTTATTATCTGTGTTCAACACAAGATCTCCAAATAGAAGATCTGCTTACTCTGAGACCTCATTCAAATCCTGTCTCTTGCAGTCCACTAGCCTCTCAGCCCTTTGGGGCCAGTGATCCCTTTGCTGTTCTCCACACCATCTCAGATTACAAGGATGCAGTGATAAGGGAGGGTTATAGAGGAGGCCTGGCGTGTTGCGATTCATGGGGTCGCGAAGGGTCGGACACGACTGAGTGACTGAACTGAACAGAATAGAGGTACTATCTCTCAGAAGGGCTATCTCTAATCCTCTTCTGAATTCAATTCTATTGTTGTTTTGGGCACTTTTCCAATTATCCTGGTCAAAGAATTTCCAGCAGATAGAAGGGCAGAAACCAACTTTGTTTTAAAATTCTCAGAACCACCTTAGGGTTTCTGTTCTCAGCTTTCCAGTTATCCATCTCACATGTAACAAAAAAGGAGTTGGCCTTAAAACCATCTTGTCTCTAAAATTCTTCAGCTTCCTCTTCTAGCGTGGGAAAGAATTGTACTGGGGTTGGAAACCATCTTAAATTATGCCTCAAATATATCTCTAAAATTAGCATTAGTACAATAAGTTCCCTGCTTTAGATATCCATGCTCTGACTTTATATTCCAAGATCTTTCGAATTTCAAAGAACTATTTTCAATTTCAGTGCACTGAGTTTGGTTTCAAGCTAATACTTTGAGTTTTTAAGAGTTCCTTTGTGAATTTGTACTGATTTCTATTTCCTAGACTGTATCCACCCTCTCCCTAAATCAATAAAAGGCACTGATTCAATGAACAGAGAGACTTGGGGCAGCATTAATAATTTTGGAAAGAGAAAATACCTTCTAAAATCCTAAGTTTTACTCAGCTACAATAGTATTATATTGATGGCTGCAATTTGTCAATCCATATATAAAACTTTTCAATTATCTCTATCTATCTATAATACTTGTTACAAAAACCAACTCAAGATGCTTGCTTAAAATGGAAAAGTGATATGTAAAAATACACAAAGCAAAAAAGAAAAAAAAACACAAAGAAAACATGATTTAAACATTAGGTTAACAAGTCATCTATAAGTAAATACAATGAAAATTATTTGTAAATCATAAAGTTGGTTCATCCACATTATTGCCAGGATAAATATCAACAATCTCAGATATGTAGATGATACAACCCTTGACATACTCCCTTTCCTATTTGGAACCAGTCTGTTGTTCTATGTCCAGTTCTAACTTTGCTTCCTGACCTGCATACAGGTTTCTCAAGAGGCAGGTCAGGTGGTCTGGTATACCCATCTCTTTCAGAATTTTCCAGTTTATTGTGATCCACAGAGACAAAGGCTTTGGCATAGTCAATAAAGCAGAAATAGATGTTTTTTTGGAACTTTCTTGCTCTTTCAATGATCCATTGGATGTCGGCAATTTGAACTCTAGTTCCTCTGCCTTTTCTAAAACCAGCTTGAACATCTGGAAGTTCATGGTTCGCGTATTGCTGAAGCCTGGCTTGGAGAATTTTGAGCATTACTTTACTAGCATGTGAGATGAGTGCAATTGTGCAGTAGTTTGAGCATTCTTTGGCATTGCCTTTCTTTGGGATTGGAATGGAAACTGACTTTTTCCAGTCCTGTGGCCACTGCTGAGTTTTCCAAATTTGCTGATATATTGAGTGCAGCACTTTCAGATCATCATCTTTTAGAATTTGAAATAGCTCAACTGGAATTCCATCACCTCCACTAGCTTTGTTCATAGTGATGCTTCCTAAGGCCCACCTGACTTCACATTCCAGGATGTCTGGCTCTAGGTGAGTGTGAGTGATCACACCTTCATGATTATCTGGGTCGTGAAGATCTTTTTTGGATAGTTCTTCTGTGCATTCTTGCCACCTCTTCTTAATTTCTTCCGCTTCTGTTAGGTCCATACCATTTCTGTACTTTATTGAGCCCATCTTTGCATGAAATGTTCCCTTGGTATCTCTAATTTTCTAGAAGAGATCTCTAGTCTTTCCCATTTTTTGGTTTTCTTCTATTTCTTTACATTGATCTCTGAGGAAGGCTTTCTCATCTCTCCTTGCTATTCTTTGGAACTCTGCATTCAAATGGGTATATCTTTCCTTTTCTCCTTTGCTTTTCACTTCTCTTGTTTTCACAGCTATTTGTAAGGCCTCCTCAGACAGCCATTTTGCCTTTTTGCATTTCTTTTCCATGTGAATGGTCTTGCTCCCTGTCTCCTGTACAATGTCATGAACCTACGTCCATAGCTCATCAGGCACTCTGTCTATCAAATCTAGTCCCTTAAATCTATTTCTCACTTCCACTGTAGGGTATTTTGATATAATCAAAAAATGCTAATAATATATTTCTAGAAAATGCTTTCTAAACCCACAGTAAACTATTTGAAATATTTTATTTTTTATGTCATCAGGGTTTTTAAAGGGGACTGATTTTTTTTTTTTTTTTTTTTCCTCAATAAGAATTTCAAGAAATTCAGTCATTAGAAGTTGCACAGTTTCTGGTAGCTGTAAGTTGGAGCTGATATTTAAAGGGTCACATATCAATGTAAAATCCTAAAAACATGTGTGTGGCTGTCCATTCATCAGGAGCGTGCAGCACTGAAATAGTATCTATTTCAGGAATAGACTGGCAGCCAGGAGAATGTTCCTTGCAGGCCCCAGTTACAGGGAATGCAGCTGGATCTAGTAGACAGAGACTGCTAGATTCCTTGGGAATCCATCTCTGTGTCTGCTCAGAGGCCACCCTCCTGCTCTGAACCAATTTCTCATCACCGCAGGTTCTTTCCTAGGAGACAAGGCGCTCCTTGGAATGCCAACTTTGGCTTGAGGAATCCTGATGGCCTTAGCAGACACACCTTGGTCTGTAGTCTTTTCCCTTTACTTAGAGTCATATTTGCACAGTGATCATAAAGCTATTCCAGCTTTCCAGGCTCTTTCACATTTCCTCTCCTAGGTGTTTCGCCCCTGCCCCCACCCAAATCTTCGCAGACTGAGAAGTGAAGTGAAGTGAAGTCGCTCAGTCGTGGCAGACTCTTTGTGACCCCATGGACTGTAGCCTACCAGGATTCAATCCATGGGATTTTCCAGGCAAGAATAGTGGAGTGGGTTGCCATTTCCTTCTCCAGGTGATCTTCCCGACCCAAGGATCGAACCCTGGTCTCCCGCATTGCAGGCAGACGCTTTACCATCTGAGCTACCAGGGAAGCCCAACTGAATCCTGTCTCAATTTTTGCTTCTCTAGGACGTGGACCAACACAAAGCTCAATGGGTAGGGTAGCTATGTCAACAACAATTAAGTATAACCTACAAAAGAAAGAATTAAACACTCCACTGGGGGAGGAAGCAACTTGAAGGAATAAACTTCAGAGGTCAAACCATTTTCACTGTTATGTGTCCTTAATTCTTAAGCGCATGTGATGGTATTTCCTCAGGGTGATACTTTATGCCAAAGATTCAGATTACTATTTCAGTTCAAGAGACTAAGCAAAAAAAAACAACCAAGCAAACAAACAAAAAACCACTAAATGGATCACTGGCTCTTTAGAGAGATGGTCCTCTCTGGGTCCTGCGTGTCCCTGCACATTTTTGCCAAGGGCTCCTTTCTGCAAAACTTATTCTTTTCCTGACGCTGAGTGGTTTCCATAGTTAGTGACAGCAGCAGCTATGTAGGTCAAGACTGAGAGAGAATAAATGCTCTCTCTCTGCAGGGAAGAGAATTGGCTTGCTTGTTGTGTGCAGGAATGTTTATGCTAGCTCAAATACATTGATGATCCTGGAAGGCAGTATACTAAGGGAAATAAACCAAGCAGACAAACAAATACTGTGTGATCTCACTTAGATGTGGAATCTAAAATAATTAAACTTGTAGAAGCAGTTAGTTGGAATAATGGTCACTAGGGCCCCGGTGATGGGGGAAATGAGGAGATACTAGTCAAAAAATACAGTTTCACTTATGCAAGACGAATAAGTTCAGAAGATCTAGTGTATGATGACTATAGTTAATAATATTGGATTGTGTACTTGAAATTTGCTAATAATAGATTTTAAACAATCTTGCCACACACACATCAGACTGTGAGGTGATGAGCTAATTAACTTGTTTAAGTAGTCATTTCACAGTATATGCACATATCAAAATATCACACTACAAAATAAATACTAACAATTTTTGTCAATTATTGCACAGTAAAGCTTGGAAAAAAGAAATTGGGCCCTAGACCCTGGGTCCCTCTCCCATAAGACAATCCACTGCGTGTGTAAGTGTCACCTGTCCCCCCATTCTACTCAACCAGAATTGGGGGTCAGAGAGCAAAGACAGACTGACTGACTCTGACTGCTGCCTCTGCAACAGCTAATGACACGTCTTCTGTCACCATCTATACACTGTAGCAGATGGAATTGTTACCTTGATATAAGGTATACCTTGTGATACCCTTGTCACTTGATGACATTCCCTATGTCTCTCTTTAGAAGCCTGCTTCTCCATGTTCCCCCCCCCCCTTTTTTTTTGAATGTGGGTCCTATTCATCCTATGAGGAAAACTTCTAAAATATCTAAGAACAACAACTGAAGTTCAGTGTAGGGCATAAAGGACACTAACCAAACATTCCTTTTATTCAATCAGAAAACACTGTCCTAACTAACTTAATGTAACCAGTACAGCTACTACTAGTTGAAGACATATCCTATAGAATTTTATGAGACACCATTTCATGTTCAGGTTATGGTTAAAAAAATTTTATTAAAAAAAAAATTTTATTGGCTTGAGTACAACATCAGTTAATGAGCTACCTTTTTCATTCTGACGGCTTCATTTCAATCTTACAATTTACCTTAATTATTTGAGGCAAATTATAATTTAAAGGATTTGCACAAATCCAGTTTAACTGTTCAGCTTTTGAGTATATTTTGTTTGCACATAGAATACTAGGTGTGTGAATAAATTCCTATGCAATAACTTCACAAAATGAAGTGCATTATATAATTATACTCTTCCTACTGGCTTTGGGCCCATCTTCATTAAGCATCCAAGTGTCCAGATGTTTCAGGAAATGTTCAGATAACTAGAGATTACATATCAAAATATCTGTGCCAAATGAAAAATTAATGTTTCTTCCAATATCTTCACAGAGAGACCTAACTCTGGATTAGTAATGAAAATACGAGGGATGTAGAATTTTAATTCTTTTAAGATCTAATCATATACATTTATAAAATCAAAATGTCACTGCTGAAAGTATATATTTTTAGGGCATAAAGATAGTGAATCACATTGAGGGATTACTCTGCTTTCCTTTTATATCACCTTGACTTTAAATATATGTGAAATAAAGAAAGTCCCATGTATTTCAGATGCCCAACTTCTACATTATTAATGATTTTTTAGTAGCATTCAGCTGTACACACTACACGACACATTCTGAAGAAATGACTGTGTTTTTGGAACTCTATTTATTTAAGGGGGGGAGGTAAAATGACTGCCATAGTTTCTATTTCCTATCATTTACTGTTTGCTTGATTTCTAAAATATGTTGGAGAATAAAATGTATGAACATTATCAAATGGTGCCTTAAAATGCTTTTTTTAATGGCCAAACTCTGTTAATGAACTACTAGCAAAGGCTCCATTACTGTCAATACAAAAATTACTGTCAAAAATAAAAAAACGAAAGAATCAGGAAGGTTTCTTTTTAATGATGCAGCCAAAAATATTAGCTAATTGTCTTATATTTTTCAAAAGGGAAATCATTAGTTTTAGAGCTAGTATTTGCCAGTTCTGTTGGTTGTGCCTCATCTCATAAACACCACACTGATTTTGTAGAAAGGAACTAACTGTCATTTGATATTTGCTTTCGCTATTCACACTTTTGATGGTGCTCTTTTGGTAATGGCATATTCCACATTATATAAAATGTGAAACTTCAACTACAATTAAAATTTAGTAAATGTCTATATTTTTGAAGTGAAGAGAGACTAGAGAAACAAAAGAACTCAGAGGTTTGAAATTAGATCAACCTGTATTTGAGCTTCTGCTGTGCCACTTAAGAACTACTATGTTCAATCAGACAAAGTACCGGGCTTCTCTCACTTTCCATCTCTATCAGGTATAAACTGAGGTGACTGAACACTTCCTAGAATTGTACCGAGCATTATAAGTACTATAAATAATGTGTCTATAATGTGCAAAAGACATCATAGGGTCTCAATAAAAGATCACTATTGTTACAAATTTATTTATTAAACTATATCCACTGTTGCTTAAATTTTCATATATAATTCTTCAATTTATTTCTTGAAAACAACTAATTTGGTAAAGTGAATAGTTAACTCCAGTTATAACTAATTTTGAGTTTTTTCAGAGTCTTCTAGCTTTATCATAACTACACTTATATGTATGTTCTTGTCTTCTAATGATCTGTATAAATACATTTTTGTATTCAGACTGTATATTTTACAATATATTTTCAAATGAATGGAAATATTTACAATTCTAGTTAGGAAAAACTGTGAAAAGCATAATTATTTTGCTTTTCTCATACCTTCTTACCTGTTGATGTACTACATTTTTTTCTTTTTTTGCATAATCAAATTTTTTAACTCAGGCTTGAAAGCTCAGATAAGCCATTGATACTTTCAGCAGATTTTTAAATTCTATTGTAGCTTGTTCTGAAAAAATGTATTATTTCTGTTTTCTTTCCAAATTGGGTGAGACAATAAATACTTAGAAACCATAGACAGATTGAAAAAGAAACCAAGAATACCTGGGAAATTAGAACACCATAAGAAAGCTGTTTCCTAGGTGGTGGACCTGAGTTAATTTGTCCTAAGCTAGAGGACACACCAGTGTTCCTTGGGGATCAAGAGGCTCTGAGAAGACTGTGTGTTTGTCTGGAAAGTTTGAGGTTCACTTGATATAAAGCACAGGAAAATTCCCTGCTCTTCTGGGCACCTTCTCCAAGAACGAGCCCAGATCAGAAAAACGGCAGTGGATGCCAACAGAGCAGAGAAGGGTAAGATGAGCGAGGAGGATCCCAGAGCACAGTCTAGGAACCAATGGCTCTCCCTGGCTGCCATGAAAATGTGTAAACCATGTTGTATACACATGTCAATGAGGGTAATTAAGAAAATATAACAAGGAGAATTTAAACTCTCCATGAATATCAGTACATAATTTTAAAGTAATTATATGCCTTTAAATTGGAGAAGGAAATGGCAACCCACTCCAGTATTCTTGCCTAGAAAATTCCATGGATGGAGGAGCCTGGTGGGCTACAGTTCATGGGGTCACAAAGAGTTGGACACGAGAGTGACTTCACTATGCCTTTAAATACAAAAATAAAATACTAAAAGTTATCAGTTGAGTACTTCACAGCACTCAGCTTTTCTTAATTATATGTTAAGTAAATTTGCATATAATTAGAGGACTATATATCCAAACTTATCTTAGATAGTCCTGGTTTATGCCTCTTGTCTCAAGACAAATAACCATTCCTATTTTATAATCAAAGTATCCCATTTTGGACTGTAAGTTATAATTTTAGGTTACTTAATTCTATTTTGCTTGTAATGTGTCTTTATAGTATCCAAACAGATTATACTTTTATAAGTTCTATATAATACATAACACTTTTGGATTCAGGCGTTATTTTGATAAAAATATTTTCTGTTTAATGCCTGATGAATACATCATAAATGTCTTTCTTGACCTTTACAGTAAGTGAAAAATTATTTTGTTGCCAGTTCATTTATCATTTTACTTAAAGCTGTTCTCTATATCAGTTTTTCAATTAAATCTATTGATAGTATTATACAGAGGATAATTCTAGCATAGTTACTACAAGGAATGAAGATGAAACAAATATATCTAATCCATTAAATATTGACCCACATGTATTCCCATTGATTTAGCATTTATTGGAGTAATCCTATAACTAGAGAAGAAAAGTTAGTTGCAATAAATTTCATTTTTGGCAGTTCTGAAATTTCAGGTGTTCACCTATGTTCCTGTAATCTGACTTCTGTGCCCAACTATTTCTCATTTCAGCAAATCACATTAAACAAATTCCACTACATAAGAATTATATTTTATGGCAATTGAAACAGAACAAAGCATTTTTATAACTTGAAGATTTCATTATAACCAAACTCAGTTGTTGTTTCCCAAAATGATTTTCTTGCCTAATATGAATGTTCAAAATCGAAAGCAAAGAATAGATGACTTTATCCATGTTGCTTGGCATGTGTGGTAATGCCACTTTCCAGGAATTTTTCACAGGAATATAATGGATACTGTCATATGGAACCAAATTTTGTCAACCTCAGTGCGTGCCGTAAATAAAAAGATTGGTCACAGGTGTAAACTGGTATACACAAAACAGTAAAAAGCAGGTTTTGAATCATTAAGGCAGTGGTGTAAGAGATAGGATTCTGGTGGGCATGCATTACAAAGGAAAAACAGCTCATACCTGCCTCATGTTTTATGAGCATCATGAGTATATTTGATGCTCAATTAAATCATTGTAATGTCATAATTGTAATTTAGGGGTTGCCCTCAAGAAAGAATACCTTAACTTTGATTATCTGTCCAGGAGTTACAACTGTTTTGCATATATGAGCTATCACATTTATTCATAACACAACAAACCAAATTTTAAAACTATTTTGAAGGCATATTCTAAAATAAGTAAGAGAGCCATTCATGCTGTGTAATATACATCTACTTTTATATCTATAAGAAGTTCTTATATTATATATATATAATCAATATATATATTAGTCAAATTATATCAGTGGTAAATGATGACTAGAAGTGGCCCATCGTTGTGGAAATTTTCATTTCACCAAAAAAAGGAATTTGAACAGTGTGTATATGACTTATGTTATGACTGCTAACTTTCACTTTTTGTTAGACGCTCTGAGTGATTTGCAACTTTTTAAACATTTCTCCCTAAATTAAATGTTTCCTTTCTCCAAAGCCTCACCATAAAATAATTATGTAATCCTGGCTAAGTTGCTGAACTTCTTTTTGTTGTTGTTGTTGTTGCTGAACTTCTGTCTTCTCAATTTCTCATTCATAAAGTGAGAAGGATATCTATTTATCAGGATAATTTTAAGAAGTAAATTAGTTAATAAATGTAAATTTTCTATAGTAATCCTTTAGCACATAGTAAGAGATCAATAAATGTAGCTATGGTTTTGAAGATAAAACCAAGAAATGGAAAGACTAAACTATTTATCCAAGGTACATATTAGGATGAGAGTTTTAAAGCAATATTACAATTTAAGTTTATAGCTTATAGGCTGATTATGCTAAAGATTATTATATGAGTCCATGTTTTTGTTTCTTAAATGTTTCCTAAATGTTTTTAAAAATGAATTACAAAAGCTTCCATTAACAAAAAAGATAATAGTAACCAATTGGGAATACAAAATAACATAAAAAACAGTGAAAAGTCTAATGCTATCTTCAGTTGGCTTTATGCTAGTAGGAACTTAGTTAATTTAATCATGGCAGTGCTCCTAGAAAGAGGAAACTAGGATCCAGAAAGTTTAATGAATTTGCAAAATCTTCCTGATAGTGAAGATACTATCTAGATACATATTCCTAATGTCAATTACTGTGTTTTTTTTTTCTATTTCACTACAGACTTCTCTATCAACCTATATTATTTTTTCTACTAATGTCCAATAAAAAGGCACACAGCTCATGCCAGGTGCACACACACACACACACACACACACAGACACACACACATACACAAGCCCAAATGCAACCCCCCCACACATATATCTGCAGTTATGGTGCTGGAGTTTTATACATTTATGTTCTAAACCATTCATTATTTCCCTTTGTGACTAGTGATGTAGCTAATGCCCAAATTGGTACCTGAATTAGCACCAACACAGAATCCCCAGTGACTACTGAAATGCACTTTTAAAGCAAATTCTTACAGTCTCTATTCCATAATGGAGAATAAACAAAGATAATAGCAAGACCTCATTTCACGTGACAAAGACTTGAACTGATCAATTCTCTACTCAAACTGAGAGCTCTTTTCTCACCTCAAAATGTTTAATCCTATACATCTGAGATCCTCTTTAATTTTACACTAACAATATATCATGTCTTAGAGAAGATAATGTCAAATTATTTTTTTGAATAATTATTAATTCTCAGATTATTTAACCCTCCCTATCTTAAAATGTTGTCACTACTATAGTCTACATTTTCCTATTCAAAAGAATGATGTACTTTGCATATAAGTTAAAAATACAGAGTACATCATGAGAAATGCAGGGCTGGATGAAGGACAAGCTGGAATCAAGATTGCCAGGAGAAATATCAGCAACCTCAGATATGCAGATGACACCACCTTAATGGAAGAAAGCCTAGAGGAACTCTCACCTCTAGATGAAGGTGAAAGAGAAGAGTGAAAAGCTGGCTTACAATAACATTAAAAAAACTAAGATCACAATATTGGGTCCCATTATTTCATGGCAAATAGATGGGGAAACAATGGAAACAGTGACAGACGTATTTTCTTGGGCTCCAAAATCACTGCAGATAGTGACTGCAGCCATGAAATGAAAAGACACTTGCTCCTTGAAAGAAATGCTCTGATGTACCTCAGTTCAGTTGAGTCGCTCAGTGGTGTCTGACTCTTTGCGACCTCATGAATCGCAGCACACCAGGCCTCCCTGTCCATCACCAACTCCTGGAGTTTACTCAAACTCATGCCCACCGAGTCAGTGATGCCATTCAGCCATCTCATCCTCTGCCGCCCCCTTCTCCTCCTGCCCCTAATCCCTCCCAGCATCAGGGTCTTTTCCAATGAGTCAACTCTTCACATGAGGCGGCCAAAGTATTGGAGTTTCAGCTTCAGCATCAGTCCTTCCAATGAACACCTGGGACTGATCTCCTTCAGGATGGACTGGTTGGATCTCCTTGCAGTCCAAGGGACTCTCAAGAGTCTTCTCCAACACCACAGTTCAAAAGCATCAAGTTTTCGGCACTCAGCTTTCTTCACAGTCCAACTCTCACATCCATACATGACCACTGGAAAAACCATCGCCTTAACCAGATGGACCTTTGTTGGCAAAGTAACGTCTCTGCTTTTTAATATGCTGTCTAGGTTGGTCATAACTTTCCTTTCAAGGAGTAAGTGACCTAGACTGTATTAAAAAAACAGAGACATCACTTTGCCAGCAAAGGTCCATATAGTCAAAACTATGGCTTTCCAGTGGTCACATATAGATGTGAGAGTTGGACCATAAAGAAGGCTGAGCACTGAAGAATTGATGTTTTCAAACTCTGTTACTAGAGAAGACTCCCAAGAGTCCTTTGGAAAGCAAGGATATCAAACCAGTCAATTCTAAAGGAAATCAACCCTGATTATTTACTGCAAGGATTGAGGCTGAAGCTCCAGTACTCTGGCCACCTGGAGCGAAGAGCCAACTCTTGGCTCTTCCCTGACGCTGGGAAAGACTGAGGGCAGGAAAGAAAGCAGGGAGAGGATGAGAGGGTTGGATGGCATCACCAACTCAACGGAAATGAGTTTGAGCAAACTCTGGGAAATAATGAAGGATAAGGAAGCATAGCCTGATGCAAACCATGGGGTCACAGAGAGTCAGACATGACTGAGAGACTGAACTGAACTGATACCAAAGGATCTATGCTATTTCATTATGTTTGTTCCATTCCTAAACAGTAATCCTTGATGGACAATCTGACATTTTTTGTTGTTTTTTTTTGGATATCCAGCATGCAGTATAGGGAGTGGTTAATAAAAGATGTTCTGGAATGAAAGACTAAATGCATTAAAATGTAACTATGATATAAACTACTTGATATCAAAAAGTATGGTTATAAAAAACATTCTTGAAAACATCATGTAACTATTTAGCATTCAAATATAAAACGATACTAGTAAAAAGAAAAGTCTCATAGATGGTTGTAGAAAACAAAAGAAGTGTATGTATTAAAGATTTGGTAAACTGAACATTATGCAAACATGAGATAATTTTTATATCTACTTTCTATTCACCTTTTGATGAAGAGTATATTTTCCCTTTAAAGACAGCTCTAATTAATTCTACTTTTAATTTTAAAAGTTTAATGCTATTTTATATAACATGCATCTATCTTTTTACCCCATGTTTTTTACCACATGGGCATTTAAGGGCCCATGATTAATAATATTAAATGAAAATTGCTATCCATTGTTATTAAAACAAAATAGACATTAAATTAATATCTACTAATTCAAAATGGTGGTCTTTTTTGCAAATGTAGGTATAGAATTAGGTCATAATTATGTCACTCAATTACACTTGTTTTTCTCCCCACTGACTCTACCCTTGTCTAAGAGTCAGCAAGTCTCTAATGATTGAGCAAAAATAGTGCATCACAAATTATTATGTGGTGTTAGTCATTCAGTCATGTCTGACTCTTTGGGACCCCATGAACTATATAACCTGCCAGGCTCTTCTGTCCATGGAATTCTCCAGGCAAGAATGCTGAAGTGGGTTGCCATTCCCTTCTCCAGGGAATCTTCCTGACCCAGGGATTGAACCTGGGTCCCCTGCATTGCAAGACAGATTCTTTACCATCTGAGCCACCAAGATATTATATTTACTTTAACTGAGTTGGGAGTATCAGCAATTCTGGATACATGGTTCTTTCTCACTAGAAATATTTCTCATCCTATTTACTTTCCAATCTCTTCCCTCTCTTTTTATTACCTCATGAAGTGAAGTGAAAGTCACTCAGTCACGTCCGACCCTTTGCAACCCCATGGACTGTGGGCTGCCAGGTTTCTCTGTCCATGGAATTCTCCAGGCAAGAATACTGGAGTGGGTAGCCATTCCCTTTTCCATGGGATCGTCCCAACCCAGGGATCAAACTCAGCTCCCCGCATTGCAGGTGTATTCCTTATCATCTGAGCCACAAGGGAATCCCATATTACTTCATATAAGTCTGTAATTAGTATTGAAATAAATCAGATGCATTACACTAAACTAAGTTGTCTTAATCTTTTTAATAAAATTCCTGCTGAAGTAAAAAACTGGGAACACTCTGTTTCCTTGGATAAATGATTTACTTATCCACTCAGCTTCCTGCATTTATACCCCTCCCCAGGTGTAAGCTTCTCCATACTCTCCAGGAAGATTTAAAAAAATACTTTGAAGCACCAAAGCTTACTCCCTGATGGCTAACACTGGAATGAAGACATTTGAGGAAAGTCTTCAAGGGAAGATGAAGAATTACTTGTGTAACAACAGGCTCTCCCTTCTGAAACCCATGGGAGTATCTAAAATAGCATACTATTGTTTCACATTCCAAATGGATTAATAAGATTTGAAATACTTGATTTGATTATGATAATAATTATACTCTAAATCAATGCTGCTTCTCATCTTATCCCAGGAGTCCACAGAAACTACACCACACGACTTCTTTTGAGATATTTAGCTGCAGTGGAGCAGATCAAAATAATTCCTTTCTCTTATTTAATTTTTAAAACTATGACCTCCATTTTTACTTAAAAATTAATCTTAAATCATTTAACTTAAATTACACACACACACACATATATGGTGGAATTTCTAGAAATAGATATAACTTCTTTGTGAATTAACCTAGCTAATTTATTAAAAGAATTGAACTTGCTCATTAAATAATAAGTACAAATATATAAGAGATCACAACAAATCAAAAACTTTTTTTTGAAGATAGGCAGTTCTATTTGAGAAACAGACATCAAATGAGAGCTCAAAAGGGGGTGGTTAGTGTAATTTATTGGCAGATAAAACTCATTCAGTATTTCAGGCTTCTATGCTTACCCTGAGGCACTAGTCTCACTAGGGAGGGAGAAAATACTGTCCTACATCTCAAGTTAATTCTTTGAAAGTGCAAGATCCTCAGAGACAGTAGTTGAAAGTTTTTCATATCATTTTTGTCTCACGGAGTAATATAATAAATGCAATATTATATTCAAAGTTTAATTTCTATTTGAATGTTTTTGTCGATATCGACAATTAAATCAAATAAGACTAGATGTCACATAAAGTATCGTCTTCATTCCTATACTTTTAAAACTATCATTAATAATAGCATAATAAAAGCAAATTTGTGACTGCTACTACTGATTACAAATGAATTCAGGGTAATTATAAATTTAAAGTTAATCACAACTGTTTATTATATTTCAGAAATTCAATATTATAAAATTCAAATTAATTATTTGTTGATTCATTAAGTTGAAATGCAAGAAAATTTTGAGAGTTCACCTCCTTATGAAACACCAGCTACTAAAAATGAGCTAAATATTGACATTTCAGGATCATAATTACTATTTGGTTGCATTTATACAAAAGTTCACATGACTCATTTAAAAAGTTTTTTAAAAACCTTCCATCTCCATTGGAAACAAAGCCAAGTTGAAATTTCTTTTGTTTTCCTTTCTAGCCTTATACAAACTTATCCTTTACCCCTCTATTTCCCTCCCTACACACACCCCTAACAAATGCAGGTAGAGCTGTGAATTATGTCTTTGAATTATGTCTAAAGTTTCTGGCTTGTTCAATACAATTTAGTCATCACAATATGCACTAAATCATAGTAATGAAAATTCCAATAACAATAAGCTAACATTTAATGAATATTAAGCTCTAGGCACTGTGTGAACTGCTATATATTCATCATTCAATGTTAATACTCCCAACAACTCTGTTAGCTAAATATTGTTATCTCTTTTTTACAAATAAGTAGACAAGGCTTAGACAAGTGGAATAACTTGCTTAAGGTCACAAAACTACTAACTGACAGCTTTGGCATTAAAAACTGGGTCTACCTTAACTACTATATTGTATTACCTCTCTGTATTATTGAAAAATAAAGCCCATTGCTAAATTGAAACCTATGAGAACTTAGATCTTGATGTCTACTTCACCATTGTATTTCCCATGCCCTAAGAAGGAGTGTGGTGCTCAATAGATAGTTGTAGAATGCATGAGCGTATCCATTACACAGAGTCTAAAATATTCTACAACTGAAAAGCCAAGGTTACTATGCCGTATCAATTCAAAAGGAGGAATCATGGTGTTGCGGTATCAACCTTTTCTTTTTTCTTCCTAACTCAGCCTCTGTAGCTGATTTTATTCCAATGTAGCACTTTCTCTCAAGATTTACCTTGCTTTTGTTGTACTCTCTTTCACCTTTGGGCAGATATTCATTGTCTCATGCTTTCTAAATAGCCACTCTGACTTGATTCTCTGGCAGTTTATTCATATTCTCTGTAATCTTTGGCAAGTTAATTATCATTTGACATTCTTTGTAAAAGGAAAACAGAAAATAATATGTCTATTAACTTTTTTCACCTATAGGAAACTTCTGTGTTTGCTGAAGAATGGACCAGATAAACGTCTCATCATCTGTTGTTCACAATTAAAGAATCATACCTTGAGTTCCTTCATAGGAAGAGAGAAATTAGGAGAGGGAACATTCTGGAGGAGACAAAATTTTCTGATGTAGTGAGTGTACTGTGGGAGAATGCAAGATAGAATATCTATCCTTTATAATGTTCTGGTATCTTTGCCTGAAAGATATTTCCCCCCCTTTATCTTTTCTCTTTGTTTTTCTTTCTTTCCTGCCTTGCTTCTAATGATTTCTTTATTCTGACTTCTTGGAGTAGTAATCACAGGATCCCCCTTCTCTCTCTGTTTTGCACATGCATGTTTAACTACTTTATTTTTGGCCTACTTGCACCAACTTTCAGACTTACAAAAGCAAAAATCCAGTATCCTCCCCTCCACACAAAAAAGCATCATGTATATCTTTCTACCTGGCTTTAAGAGTAGTAATTGTGTGTCTCATAAAGACAAAAATCCATATAAAAGAATGACAACAGTTTTTTTTATTTCATTCCACGTTGGTAATTAAGATCAAAGTTTAAGTAGTTGAAGAAGCCACCAAATTACTAAAATTCATTTAGGATTATTTACTAAGTAAAATTTTAGCAAAAATGTCTACTGGTCTATTGTTTTCGTTCTATATCAATGTTCAAAATTATGTTCCAGAACTTAATAAGGATTCCTATATCTTATACTTTTAATAGATTCCTCTCTCCTTACCAATCTATCCACTGTGACCCCATTGATGATTCGTATATTCCAGACCCACCAATATTTATAACATTGTGGAAAAAAATAAAGCCTACCTGAGTTAGACACATACCCAGCTCCTCCCTAATATCCACTCCTATCAATGGCACAACAAGATGCTTTGTGGAAGGAAATAGTTATTGCCTTTTTCTTAAATTGAAATGTAATTGCTTTACAATGTTGTATTTCTCCTGTATAATACTGCAAATCATCCATGTGTATACATATAACCCCTCCCTCCTCAGCCTCTCCGCCACCCTCCATTCCAGCTCTCTAGGTCATCCCAGAGCACCCAGGTAGGCTCCCTCTGCTACACCTCCTGCAAGCTACCTATTTTACACATGGTACTGTATATACATCAATGCCGCTCAATTCATCTACCCCGCCCCCGCCCCCGCCTGCCCTCCCAGGTTCACAAGTCCATTCTTTACATCTGTGCCCTCTATTCTGCTCTGCAAATTGGTACTCATGCATTGCTTTTAAAATAGCTTCTTCACTCAGGTATATATGCAAAATATTCTTCTACCACCTTAAATATTATCTAGTGTAATTATCCATGAATAATATTTTGTGCTTTTTCCATTGGTTCTTTATAGAATTTTATTAGATTTATCCATAGGTTTCTTTTTTTTAATTTTTTTATTTTTTTTATTAGTTGGAGGCTAATTACTTCACAACATTTCAGTGGGTTTTGTCATACACTGACATGAATCAGCCATAGAGTTACACGTATTCCCCATCCCCATCCCCTTCCCACCTCCCTCTCCACCCGAACAGTGTGGAGATTTCTTAAAAAACTGGAAATAGAACTGCCATATGACCCAGCAATCCCATTCCTGGGCATATACACTGAGGAAACCAGATCTGAAAGAGACACGTGCACCCCCAGTGTTCATCGCAGCACTGTTCGTAATGGCCAGGACATGGAAGCAACCTAGATGCCCATCAGCAGACGAATGGATAAGGAAGCTGGGGTATATATACACCATGGAATATTACTCAGCTGTTAAAAAGAATTCATTTGAATCAGTTCTAATGAGATGGATGAAACTGGAGCCCATTATACAGAGTGAAGTAAGCCGGAAAGATAAACACCAATACAGTATACTAACACATATGTATGGAATTTAGAAAGATGGTTAACGATAACCCTATAAGGAAAAAAGAAAAAGAGACACAGAATTACAGAACAGACTTTTGAACTCTGTGGGAGAAGGTGAGGGTGGGATGTTTCAAAAGAACAGAGGTATCCATAGGTTTCTTATCTTTAACATTTATCTTGTAAAATGGCTCTTTTCTGTTCTCTGTAAGTTTATAAAAATACCATTTTCTTACTTTGCTGTTGTAATTAGCAAAATTGCTATGCACTCAGTAATCCTAACAGCTGTTTTTAATCTACCAATTCCCTTGGATTCTCTACATAGATACTCAAATCATCTGAAATGAGATTAGTTCTTTCCCACTCTTAACCTTTTATTTGCTTGGATAAGCCCAATTTGTGTGTTTGCTTTTAGATCAGTTTGCTGCTTCCTTTTCTCTTTAGCTCTGTACACAGGAATCCGCAAACTACATTTGACAGGCTTCTTTGCCAACTAGTTAATACCTTGCTTGAGCCAAAGTTAGACCCTGAGATGAGATTAGATTAAATGGTAAAGAGAACCTAGAATATTTATATATGTGACTCACCGGTAAAGAGTCCACCTCCGTCTGCAATGTGGGAGACCTGGGTTCGATCCCTGGGTTGGGAAGATCCCCTGGAGAAGGAAAAGGCTACCCACTCCAGTGTTCTGGCCTGGAGAAGCCCATGGACTGTATAGTCCACAGTGGCACAGAGTCTGACAGGACTGAGCGACTTTCACTCACTCACTCACTCTCTGGTTTGTAGTGTCTCTCCAGCAGCAACTGCTTTCCTCTGTAATCCCAGCTTTTACCAGATAGCCCCTCTCTCTGTGGTGATAACTCCCTCAGATCCTACCTTGGGTCTAAGAGTCAATAGATGGCCCCGGGTCTTTGTCTTGAATAACACCATCTCTTCCCTTTGTCCCTCAAGTATTAGCCATTGGCGTGGTAGCCTTCACCCTGTAGTTGCTATTTCTAGTGGCTTCATCATGTTTTCTTGTTTTTTTTTTTTTTATTGTTGTTTGTTTACTTGCTTGCTTGCTTATTTTGTTTTATTTCACTTTTCTCTACAAGCTTGTGACCATTTCAGCTTTTAAAATGCTCTTTATAGAACTAAGGGTTATAGAGATAGTTTGCTTTCATACTGACCCTTGACTGAATGAGGCGCCTTGTTGACTTGTTGTCTTAACTTGGATTCCTAAAAAGCAGAGCATAAGACAGTGACTTCCACAGCTGTGTTATTTGAAAAGGGACCCCAGGAAACTGGAATAAGAGTGTGGAGAGTAAAAAGAGAAGGAAACGCATCAAAATAAAGGTTAAATTTGGAGGTCACTGCTGTGGGCAATGAGACTCAATTTTGCTAGGAACTCCAGAAGCTGACAGAATGTCTTCAATAGTTGTCTGACCCTCATCTTCCTTCAGTCAAAGACGGCCCCAGGGATGTTAATTCTGCCATCAATCTGCACCAGTGCAAGGACTGTGCACATTCTCACTAGCATCTGTAATTTTAGAGGAAGGCTGAGCAGAAAATTAAGACATCCGGCATGTGTTTGAGGCAAGATACTATGAGAGCACAGAGTCAAATCCAAAACAGAACTGTCTACCCCATTTCTGGTGGGAATTAGTGTTGTGGTCACAGAATGTCAGAGACAGAACCAGAGGTATCTGGTGTATATATAATAAGATTTTTGGTAAACATACTGCAAAAATAAAATTTCCTTCTATTCTTAGTTTACCAGCATGTGATTTTCTTTTAAAAAAAAAGATTGTTAATTTTTAAAAAATTTTGTGCCAATGAAGATTTTCATTTATTTCTTTTTCTTTACTGGTGTGATGCATTACAATTACAGGTCTTTTTGTGTCATATTATGCTTTCATTCCTACGGTGAACCCAACAGGTTTGTGATACACACATATACAAAGTTAGATAAGGACTGACGAAATTTTAAGATTTTTTTCATTCACAAGGGGCTTCCCTGGTGGCTCAGAAGGTAAAGTGCCTGCCTGCAATGCTGGAGACAGATTGGATCCCTGGGTTGGGAAGATCCCCTGGAGAAGGAAGTGGCAACCCACTCCAGTACTCTTGCCTGGAAAATCTCATGGATGGAGGAGCCTGGTAGGCTACAGTCCACGGGGTCGCAAAGAGTCAGACACGACTGACTGACTTCACTAGGTGGAATCATGTCCACCCTTACCTCAAGATACCCACATCCTAATCCTCAGATCTGTGACTATGTTGTTTCAAATGGAAGAGATTCTGTAGGTGTTGATGAGATTCAGAATCTGGAAATGGGGAGAGTATCCTGGATTATCCAAGTGGGTTCAATCTAATTAAATGGATCCATAAAGGTCCCAGCTCTGGTGAGAAGGAAAAGTACCTATGCGAAGATGGTCAGAATGGAGTAGGAAACTAGGAGCCAAAGTGTATGGGTGACCTCGAGAAGCAGAAAAAGGCAAGGAAACAGATACTCTTTGACAGTCTCCAGATAGGAAGGCAGTCCTGGAACACTGATTTTAGCCCAGTGAGACCCATGTTGGATTTGGGACCCTCAAAAGTCTTAGAAATTACATTATATGAAACTGCTAAATTGGTGGTGATTTCTTAGAGGGACATATAATACTAACACTGAGATTGACCTCAAAGATTCCTATTTGATATACCCTCTCCTTGTTTTGGAGGTTTGATATTTTGATAAAATTTATTCTGCCCTTAAATATTGTGTTGGAGAATTTCCCTTTTTTTTTTTAATATCAGTCTTAGATTTTGTTTTACATGATGGTTATTTTTCCCTTAACTGCTTTGTAAAACCACCTGTAATACCAGCTGAAGCATGAGTCATTGTTGGAGGTAGGTTTATTTACTAGCTCAATTTCTTTTATGATTATTTATTAAGAAATTAATATTTTCTTATGATTTATTCTTCTTGAGATAAAAGGTCATTTCATCATTTAAAATGTGATTTTCTCATAATTATTTTTCTTATTTTTCTCTTGATTATTCTTACTAAAAGAACATTGATTTTATTACTCTCATTGCTAAGAACCAGCTTTTGAGTTTGATTATCTGCTCCAATGATCCCTGGTTTTTAGCTCTTTGAAAATTTTTTCTTTCTTTGATTTATTCTGTTAAGATATATCTAGTTTTTTGAGATGAATGCTGAGCTTATTTATTTTCAAAGAATTTAAAGCTAAATCATGTTAATGCTATAAACATATTTGTAATTACTGTTTTCACTCTATCCCAGAATTTTGATATGTGGTAAGCTTATTTTCATTCAGTCGTAATGACTGTATTATCTTCACTATAATTTCTTCTTTTGTCTTTATTGGGATATAGTTAATATATGATTATATTGGTACCAGACATACAACGGAATGATTTGAATTTGTATATATTGTAAAACAATAACCAGAGAATATAGTTATCATCTGCTCATTATATAATTACAATATTTTTCTTGTGTTGAGGTCTTTCAAGATCTACTCCCTTAGCAACTTTCAAACAGGCAATACAGTGTTATTAATAATAGTCATCAGGCTGTACATCACATCCTCATTACTTATTTAAGTCTGTACATTTTGTCCCTCTTTACCCACTTCAACTGCCTCGTACTTCTGACCTCTCCTAGCTATCAATGTACTCTCTGCATATATAAATATAAGCTAGTTTTTGTTTGTTTGTTTTTTATCATATTTCACATGTAAATGAAATCAAACAACATTTGTTTTTCTCTGTTTGACTTATTTTACTTAACATAATTCCTTCAGGATCCATCCATGTTGTTACCAAATGGCAAGACTGCATTCCCTTTTATGGCTGAACAGTATTCCATTGTATATATACCACATTGTCTTTATCCATTCATTCATAGACAGTCATTTAGATTGTTTCCATATCTTTTGTATTATAAATAATGTTTCAATGAATGAGGGTGTATGTATCTTTTCAAGTTAATGTTCTCATTTTCTTCAAGTAAATACCCAGAAGTGGAATTACTAGATTATATGCTAGTTCTATTTTATTTATTTATTTATTTATTTATTTATTTATTTTTTGCTAGTTCTATTTTTAATTATGAGAAATCTCCATACTGTTTTTAATAGCGGCTGCACCATACTTTCTTTTTAACTTATGTGTTGTAAGGGATAGATAAATAGATAAGTATGAGAAGAAATCCTGTCTTCTCATACACATCTCATACACACATCTACCTGTGTTCTAGATAAAAATCTGTATCATAGGAAAAAAAAATCTGCACCATTAGCTACCCACCTTGCTTTCTCTTGTATATTTAACTTCTCCCTCTCTAACTCACTGCTTCCCCAGTGTCATAAGAAAATGTGCTGATACCACAAGTCCTTTACATTTCTTCAGTGACCTCCTTATTTCTTACCATCTTCTCTACTTCCTAATATCTCCTCTCCTTTTATAGATAAGCTCCTTACTATTTACAGGATATCACCTCTCAATCTTCCAGAATATAAACTGATATTGAAACAAACAAACAAACACTGAAATCATTGTGCTCAATTATCTATATACTTCTCTACACTCAAATCTGATGCACTGTTAGGTTCTCATCAAGAAAGAGCTCTGAAATTTTGATATCTTGATATTTTTAATTTCCCTGGGTTTTGAAATATTATTTTCTTAGTTTCCTACTTCTTTCCTTTTCTTCAGTAGCACCACCATCATTACCACCCCTCAATCAAATGTTATTCCACAATGTTCTTAGATTTATCTCACATTATATACACATTTTGTTGATGTAGCTTTATTATAATTTTTGTACCTATATTCTATCTATATATTCTATATTCTCACCATGGAATATAGATATATTAAATATTCTGATCACTTCTAAATCCATACTTCAGTCCTGTTTCCCTCTTCCAAGTTTCTGCAGAAATACATTGCTTACTTGACCAAGAATTAATAACCCACATTTGCTGGACTATTTTATATTTGTGATGAGGATAAATTTGAAGGAAAAACAAGAAAATGAAGCTTGGTGTCAGATTTTGGCAGATTGTGCTAGCCAGCCAATTCAAATTCTGCTTAATAGGTAATGAAAATGATCAAATGTTTTTTGAAAATGATAACTGATGTGAAGGATAATATGCTTTAGAGAAAATCCTGTATTGCTGTGTGGTAAATAAATCAGAGAAAGAAAAAGCAGAAGAGAGATGGGGAAATGTCATGATATGAAATTAGCATAAGGAATCAAAGCCTAAAGTGGGATGGATGGCAAGAGTAGAAATGTAAAGAGAGGGAAAACTTCTAAAGTGTTTATAAAACATATTATATGATCGTGTCATGATTATTGGAGTGTGAGAAAATGAAAGACGATCAAGTAAAATGTTTACTATTCACTCTGGCTTAGTTTCCCTGGTGGCTCAGATGGTAAAGCGTCTGCCTACAATGTGGTAGACCAGGGTTCAGTCCCTGGGTTGGGAAGATCTCCTGGAGAAGGAAATGGCAACCCACTCCAGTATTCTTGCCTGGAAAATCCCATGGACGGAGGAGCCTGGTGGACTACCATCCATGGGGTCGCAAAGAGTCAGACAGGACTGAGCGACTTCACTTTCACTTTCACTTTATGGCTTAGTAGGAAAAGAACATGCCACTAGGGGAAAAAAAAATAGTTCATTTTGTCTCATATTTAAGGTATCAATGAGACATTTCTGTGAAAAGTAGTTCTGATATTCACATAAGATGTCACGCAGAAGACAAAAATTAGGAAGTTACTAAAGCAAATGGTGGATGTTCTGTAAATGGAAAAGGTCCTTTAGAGAGATTTTATTAGAGCAAGTGCATTGAAAGTAGATTCCTGGAGCGTGACTGCATTTGTATATAAAATAGAGGATGTGATCTATGTGAAAACATGGTTAACAATTACAGTAAAAGAGAACACAGCATTAGGTAAACTAAGGGAAGAGAGCGCTGCAGGAAGGAGATCATGACCAACAGGGATAAAGTGTGTAGAAAAATCAAAGTACGGGAGGTTTGGAAAAGGGCTTTGGATATGGAACTTATTAGGGCAACACTAAGTGTGTTTTTTTGTTTTTGTTTTCATTTATTTGAAACTCATCTATTGAAGTTCCATGAAGAGTAGGGCAGCAGTTCTTCCTGATTCAACGTTAGCACTGTGGTATGCAAAATGCACTCAAGAAGTACTTAGCCTTCTGTTTGAAAGACACAGCAGGCCCTGGAAATAAAGTTTACAAACCTCAAGGGTATCCTAATTGGAGAGAAACAGCTATTCTTATTTCAGGTAGAAATAGCTATGTAACTAAATCAGTGTGCTAAAGTGTACACTTGATTGTAAAAAAAAAAAAAAAGCACTGTAGGTTCTATGGAAGAAAAACTATTTTCACTAATAAAAAGTCTTCAATGAGACAGTAATATTAGACTTGAGTCTCAAAAATAAGCAGAATGAAACCTAGCAACTGCTTAAGTATGAGGAGAGATAAGACTGAAAATGTAGGTAGATGTCAGATCATGAAAAGCACTGTACTCTGCCATGTGAACCATAGTAACATCTTAAGAAGAGGAGCTGTTTTCCAGAGAATATTTTAAAATACTAACAGTTTTCCCCATTTGGCTTTCTCCCAATAGTCTTGGCCCCATTCAAGCAGAAAGCTATTCTATAAAAATGCCAAAATCAAGGAAGATAATCCTGCATCTTGGATAGAGAACCAGGGAAGCAGCAATATTTCAGAAACAGAAGATGTTGTTTGGAGTGTTTCTAAGATAGGGCCTCAGAGGTTCTCCTGCATGACAGAAGAGTAGCGGCATGATTGCTGAGCATGCAAGAATAGGTAAAACATGTAAAGTTCTGCTAGACCTAAAAGGACCTTGTGGACAGGGTTTCTCAGGCATCTCCAAAGTCACCTGGCTAGACAGATAACAAAGAAAAGAAGATGCTCCCTGTTAAGTAGAAAGTTAGGCATGAGCAATGAGGGGTGGCCTAGCTGAAAACGATTTGAAATGATCTCTAAACTTCACCCCAGACCCCACCCAGTGTAGCCCAGGAGAGCATACAGATATGATAGAAAATAACCACAGAGACTGTGTCTAACTCAAATGCTGGTATCCTGGGTCCACATTGGATGCAAACCAACCACACGGGCTCCTTCAGCTCCAGCCCATGCACTGTTTATGCACAGCTATGCTCTCAAGTGACCTTAGGCAGCCAGGAGCCCACTATGGGTTCATAGATATTCTATACATGCATACATACATTTGACTATAACATTGAATTATGTGCAAAATGTGCGATACAGCCCTGTTGCTATGTAACTTGCAACTGTCAATCAAAACTGTCAAACCACGTCCACCTAGATGAATATGTAAAAGCCCTGCCTTGAAAAACCCAGTACCTGACTATTTCAGGGCCAGTGCCTCTTTTGGCTTGGCCCTCCTCTCCCTTGAGGTGTTCTTTCTGTTCTTTACTTAAACTTGTTTTGCCTTGGCTAAGACCTCAGATTCTTCGTTGTGTCCTTACCAAGAATGGAGATCCAATGGAGGGTCCTCTTCAACTCTCTGTATCTCTGGTAACAACCCCCCACCTTCAGCAGACTTGACTGTATGTTAGTAATATCAACTTCCACAACTCAACTTGTTCTTTTCACTCAGATTACAACAACTTCAGTTCTTTTAAATAGTAAAAATCCAACATCACACAAACCTATCCTCTAATTCTACACTTTCTTGAAAAAAATGACTTTATTTATTTTCTCAGTACTCATTGAATCTGCTTATGTATTATATAGATGTTACTTAGTATTAGAAACAAGAATGAAGTCTCTTCATAGATACAGAGAACAAATTGATGGTTGTCAGAGGGACAGGGGTGAGAGAATGAGTGAAATAGGTGAGGGAGATTAAAAAGTTCAAACTTCCATCTACAAAACAAATGTCACAGGGATGCAGTGTATCTTATAGGGGATATATTCAATAATATTATAATTTAATTGACAGAGACAGTGACTAGACTAATTGTGGTGATCCTTTTATAATGTATACAAATATTGAATCACTGTATTGTACACCTGAAAATAACACAATATTGTAAGTCAATTATACTTCAGAGGAAAAAAAAGAAAAATTATTTCCCCTGGGGTTACAGAATGTGAGGTAGCAGCTGCCTGCAGCCATTTTTATTCTTTATGTGAAGAAAAAGAATGAAATGAACATAGGGAGTAGAGCCAAGTGCTAGAGAAAGTAAAAGAAAGAGACTAGAAATTTATCTGGACACCTGGATTCAGCCATACCTTAAGTTAGCAGTCCTGGAAACATTTTTCTTTTTCATATTTATTAACCAATAGATTATTTTTTGCTTAAAAAGAGAGAGAAAGAAGCCTCTCATGAAGAGAAACTGTTTTAGCAGAACTTAACTAGATGGTTAAGTATTGGATTGACAAAGAAGTTTCTTTGGGCTTTTCTGTAACATTTTACTGACAGGAAGAATGGATATTAAGATTTCCCCAAGGAGATTATATAGCATATATTCTTTATACTGTTTCTCAGTATAATGACCAAGTATTTATGTGAGAAATTATATATTACAAAATTTCCCTGATTAAAAGCCAAATTGGACATCTCAGAGTTAATACTGAAGAGGCACTGTAAAACATGATCTCATATTGAAATAAAAATGGCTCTGATGCACTAGGAAAATTGTGGTCATTCTTTTCCTTTTTATGTCTCCCTTCGCATCTGAAGGGATGTGAAGTTGATAATGTAAGTTGATAATACATTATAAAATGACCTTCACAAACCTATACTAATGACTGCCTAGAACAGATCGTAGTATTACAGATTGCCAAATGAATAATGATAAGTTTTAATGAAAAGGTGTAGTAAAACTTATTTGACCCTGCCACTTCTGTATGTCCTTCCAAAGAATCACAGTAATATCTCAGTCCATTCATTCCCTGTAAATTAATGACTTCTGATTTAGCACAACTATAGCAGCAGGGGGGAAAAAAACTCCAGAAAATGTAATCCTCATTAATAAAATTAAGCTAAATGGTAAGGCAAAGCAGTAAAATCTCAATGACAGTATTTAATGTAGAATCTGATTTATCTGCCACATCAACCACAGATGGAAAGTGAAAATAGACTTGTGTATTTTAGCAAAAAGAAACATATTAAAGAAAAAAATCATCTTCCTCAAAATAATTAAAATACCATTCTTTTCCCTGAAACACATTTTTAAGTGAAATTTAAGCATAGAGAAGTTTGGACTTCTAGACAAAATTTAATCTCTTTGAAAAAGATATATTTCTAGAACTACATAATCAGTGGACATTTGACTGTTTCAATTTACTAAAGCATCTATTTGAGTGAATTCACTACAGTTGGAGATTGTGGAATCATGAAGGTTTTTCCATAGTCAAAAATATTAATGAACTTTGGAATTATAGCAACAATGTCATCAAAATAAAAATTAGGAAAACAAGATCAGCATATTTCACATTAACACTTTTTATTTACTGTCCTAAGAGTTAACAAATTATATCAGAGAAATCCTATATGTATGATTTGCCTCCATTAAAGTGCTAAAGTAGATTGAAGCTATACTTCCTCTCTGGAAGGAGTTAATACTTTTTCATTTTTGCTACAATAAAGGCTGATTCATATTTTAGCTTTCTATGTCATATTGCCAATACCCAATTTTTATTGTTTCTTCTACTATAAAGCATGTCCTCTTCTTGTCAAGCTCAAAAGGGCACCATGATGAACCTTGCATTGCATCGGCTCATGATCATTTTCCTGTCAACATCTATCACAAAACCACAGAGTGTCTTTCCTGTAGTTACTGCAATGCTGTTATTATATAATCAGCAGTTACTATGCTTAAACATCACTGTTCAAAATTGTATTTATCAGGAAAATTTTAAAGAATCTTTCTTGTTCTGGTTAATGATGTGCAATAAAATATATATATATGTGTGTGCATACATATACATATATATATATATATCTCAAATAATTCTCAAAAATGCCCACATTTAATGGCAAATTTGCTGAATTATCCAGGAATATCAACAAACATAAAAGATAAAATTAATGTAGATTGACTTCTAACCTGAATCTAAATTTTGCTTTATATTTTATAAAACCAGTGAGAGTTTATACCTTCAGAGGAAGCTGAAGTTCTGAGTAATTTAATGGGGAACTTGATGGAGAAAAGTCAACAATTATGAACCACAAGGAGACCAGATGAATAAACCAGAGGAACTATTAAGAGATTATGCTCTAAAGAAACTGAAAGACTAGCCTATGAAACATTGTCAGCTTGCCAAATGAATATGCTGTGACAGAGATATGGAAGATCAGGGTCATTCCCTCTTCATCTCTCATTTTTTAGGGTGACCTGAAAAGGCTCAATCTTGAAATTGGACTGCCTTGGGTTCAGCTTTGTGCTCTGCAGCTCTCTTAAAAGAGACGTGACACCGTGACTATAATTTATATTGGTTGTCCTTTAGTTTCATTACTCTTCAAATCATGCAAGCTTGGTGGGTGGATTAGAGCAGTTTTTACAAAATATATAACTCACTTCGGGTGATTTTTAACCTGATGTTAAAAATTGACATGAATATAGTTTAAATAATGCTATTAATGAGGTTAGTTTAGCAATTCCAGTCTCTTGTCAGAGAGCCCTCTCAGATGTTAAAGGTACACAAAAATATAAAGAATCATTTAGAGACACTATCTAAGGTTATCCTGGGTGGAAAGTTTCCTAAATGGTCTATTTCCTAAACAAAAACTATGCCTTCAAGATCAGATAAAAATGTTCCTTATGTACAGGCAGAGAGAAATTTTTCTTTTTACATTTATATAATGGTTGTATTTCCCACATAAACATGAGAACAATTTCAGCCTCATTAAACAAAGAAAAAAAATCAAAGACAACTAAAAAAAAAAAAAAAAAAAAACAACTCCAACTAAAGAAACAGGAATTCGTTTGTCTTAAGCAACTAAAACCCAAATGAAGTAACTTGGAATTGTGTATTTCAAAAGCCTAGGGGCAACTACCACTAAATAGAGAGACAGGACACCATCAAGCCTTCCTTTCTGTCTTTGTTTCTGGTCCATATGTCTCTCAGTTTATCAATTTCATGTTATAAATTTTATTTTCTCTATAGAACTAGAACCATGTCCACAACCTGGGATCAAACATTTCTAGAAACATTATACAGGAGAACAACCTATCTTTCAATATTAAGATGAGTTTCTAACTGCTGTAAGTTAGATTAATTTACCAGCCCTGGGAGCATTATCAAAACTACATTTTTGAAACACCAGAAATGTCGCAGAGTTGGGTCGTTTGACAACAACCATCAGTGATTAGGAATCTGTTATTGACCCTCCCTCTGATAGAAGTAAACTTTAATCTGAAAAAGATTCAGTTCCCTGCAGTTTAAAGTACTAGTACCAATAAGGAAGAGAAAATGTATGCTATAATAAAAACATAAAATGTTCTATTTACATATACATCAGCATATATATATATATCTAACATATATATATATATATATATATATATATATATATATATATATATAGGTTAGAGTGAAAATCCCTCTTTTGCGAATATTCAACAAACAATTCAGTTGTGTTCAACTCTTTGTGACCCTATGGACCGCAGCACATCAGACCTCCCTGTTAATCACCAACTCCCAGAGCCTACCCAAACTCATATCCATTGAGTCGGTGATGCCATCCAACCATCTCATCCTCTCTAGTTCCCTTCTCCTGCCACCTTCACTCTTTCCCAGCATCAGGGTCTTTTCAAATGAGTCAGTTTTTCATATCAGGTGGCCAAAGCATTAGAGTGTCAGCTTCAGCATCAGTCCTTCCAATGAATATTCAGGACTGATTTCCTTTAGGATGGACGGGTTGGATCTCCTTGCAGTCCAAGGGACTCTCAAGAGTCTTCTCCAACACCACAGTTCAAAAGCATCAATTCTTCAGCACTCAGCTTTCTTTATAGGCCAACTCTCATATTCATACATGACTACTGGAAAAACCATAGCCTTGACTAGACGGACCTTTGTTGGCAAAGTAATGTCTCTGCTTTTTAATATGCTGTCTAGGTGGGTAATAGCTTTTCTTCCAAGGAGAAAGCATCCTTTAATTTCATGGCTGCAGTCACCATCTGCAGTGATTTTGGAGCCCCCCAAAATAAAGTCAGCCACTGTTTCTACTGTTTCCCCAGCTATCTGCCATGAAGTGATGGGACCAGATGCAATGATCTTAGTTTTCTGAATGTTGAGTTTTAAGCTAACGTTTTCACTCTCTTCTTTCACTTTCATCAAGGGGCTCATTAGTTCTTCTTCACTTTCTGCCATAAGGATGGTGTCATCTGCATACCTGAGGTTTTTGATACTTCTGCCTGGCAATCTTGATTCCGACTTGTGCTTCATCCAGCTCAGCATTTCTCATGATGTACTCTACATATAAGTTAAATAAGCAGGGTAACAATATACAGCCTTGACGTACTCCTTTCCCGATTTAGAGCCAGTCGGTTGTTCCATCTCCAGTTCTAACTGTTGCTTCCTGACCTGCATACAAATTTCTCAAGAGGCAGGTCAAGTGGTCTGATATTCCCATCTCTTTAAGAATTTTCCACAGTTTACTGTGATCCACACATCAAAGGTTTTGGCACAATCAATAAAGCAGAAATAGATGTTTTTCTGGAACTCTATTGCTTTTTCGATAATCCAACAGAAGGTGGCAATTTGATTTCTGATTCCTTTGCTTTTCTAAATCCAGCTTGAGCATCTGGAAGTTCACGGTTCACATGTTGTTGAAGCCTGGCTTGGATAATTTTGAGCATTAATTTACTAGCATGTGAGATGTGTGCAATGGTGTGGTATTCTGAAATTCTTTGGCATTGCTTTCCAAATTTGCTGACATATTGAGTGCAGCACTTTCACCACATAATCTTTCAGGATTTGAAATAGCTCAACTGAAATTCCATCACCTCCACTAGCTTTGTTCGTATTGATGCTTCCTAAGGCCCACTTGACTGCACACACAGGATGTCTGGCTCTAGGTAAGTAATCACACTATCGTGATTATCTGGGTTGTGACGATCTTTTTTGTATAGTTCTTTTGTATATTCTTGCCACCTTTTCTTAATATATTCTGCTTCAGCAATGGATATACTCAAGTCCTTCAAGCCACATCAGTTAAAAAAATAATATAATTTATAAAAATGATGATCATGAAAAGAAAGACAGGGAGAGCAAGAAATAACAATAGGCTAAGGCTTTCTCCTTGGAAGGAAAGTTATGACCAACTGAGATAGCATATTAAAAAGCAGAGACATGTTCTTTATCTTTCTGGCTTACTTCACTCTGTATAATGGGCTCCAGTTTCGTCCATCTCATTAGAACTGATTCAAATGAATTCTTTTTAACGGCTGAGTAATATTCCATGGTGTATATGTACCACAGCTTCCTTATCCATTCATCTGCTGATGGGCATCTAGGCTGCTTCCATGTCCTGGCTATTATAAACAGTGCTGCGATGAACATTGGGGTGCACATGTCTCTTTCAGATCTGGTTTCCTTGGTGTGTATGCCCAGAAGTGGGATTGCTGGCTCATATGGCAGTTCTATTTCCAGTTTTTTAAGAAATCTCCACACTGTTTTCCATAGTGGCTGTACTAGTACACATATATACGGAATTTAGAAAGATGGTAACGATAACCCTATATGCAAAACAGAAAAAGAAACACAGAAGTACAGAACAGACTTTTGAACTCCGTGGGAGAAGGTGAGGGTGGGATGTTTCAAAAGAACAGCATGTATATTATCTATGGTGAATCAGATCACTAGCCCAGGTGGGATGCATGAGACGAGTGCTCGGGCCTGGTGCACTGGGAGGACCCAGAGGAGTCGGGTGGAGAGGGAGGTGGGAGGGGGGATCGGGATGGGGAATACGTGTAACTCAATGGCTGATTCGTGTCAATGTATGACAAAACCCACTGAAATGTTGTGAAGTAATTGGCCTCCAACTAATAAAATAAAATTAAAAAAAAAAAAAAAAAAAAGCAGAGACATTACTTTGACAACATAGGTCCGTCTACTCAAGGCTATGGTTTTTCCAGAGGTCATGTATGGGTGTGAGGGTTGGACTGTGAAGAAAGTTGAGCACTGAAGAATTGATGCTTTTGAACTGTGGTGTTGGAGAAGACTCTTGAGAGTCCCTTGGACTGCAAGGAGATCCAACCAGTCCATCCTAAAAGAGGTCAGTCCTGGGTGTTCATTGGAAGGACTGATGCTGAGGCTGAAATTACAATACTTTGGCCACCTCATGTGAAGAGTTGACTCATTGGGAAAGACCCTGATGCTGGGAGGGATTGGGGACAGGAGGAGAAGGGGACAACAGAGAATGAGATGTTTGGATGACATGACCGACTCGATGGACATGAGTTTGAGTAAACTCTGGGAGTTGGTGATGGACAGGGAGGCCTGGTGTGCTGCGATTCATGGGGTTGCAAAGAGTCAGACACAACTGAGCTGCTGAACTGACTGACTGAAGGCAGAAAAGAAACAAGATTGATATACTGACTTTTAGATTCAAGGTAGACTTTTTCCTAACATGACATATATCTCTATGCATTTATATACATACATAGTTTATAAACTGTTGAAGTTACTCTTTCAATACATTTTTATACGTAGCCCTTAAATCAAATTGAAATTCATTTGTTCCTAAAGGACAAATTTAATAACCTTTCCATAAATTGCCTTAAGGAATGATTCCTTGTACATGTTTATTCTCATATGGTCAATGATGTATTACCTAGTCAGATGCTATACTACCTAAACATTATTATTAATTATGGTATGACAGCCACAAATAGAAAATATTACAAACAGTGACTTAGAAAAAATGAGTTTATGTGTCTTGCACAACAAGAAAGCCATGGATAGATATTCCACATTGGTGTGGAATTCCCAGGCATCTTTGCCACTTCCATTGTCCTGCTCTGTCACGTGTGGCTGTGGCTTTCATTCCAGTGCTTAGAAGATGACAGTTATGGTCCCAGGTATCCAGTTATCATATTGAAAGTGAAAAGGGAAACCAAAATAAAGACCAAATAAAGCAGAGCAAACAAGCTGAATTTCTTTATATAAAGGATCCCCACTTTCCTGCAAGTCTAACCCGGAAACATCTTGAAGTCTATGAGCCAAAACTGAATCATAATGACCTTCTGTGGTTCCAAATTAATGTGAGAAGATAAATATTTTTAATTAGTATACATCTCTCAGGGAAAATGCAGAGTTCTTATTAGTCAAGAAAAAGACGGTGTCAACTGGGTAAGCAATTACTTGTATTGAGAGTGCTATCATGACATGAATATATCACTTCTAATTTACATCCTACATAAGCATTAAACACATGTGGTGTTACAAGTAAAAACAATAATCAAAACCAATGGTAGCTACAACCAGATAATACCTAAACAATGTTTTAATAAAAATAAATTGTCAATTAGCACAGGTAAGTTAAAGTTGGGGGTCCGAAGAAGTTTTCAACTTGCTATACATCCCACCAAGCTTTTTTTTAAAATTAATATATGTATTTGATTTGGAGGCTAATTACTTTACAATATTGTAGTGGTTTTTGCCATACATTGACATGAATCAGTCGTGGGTATACATGTATCCCACAACCTGAAGCCCCTCCACCTTCCCTCCCCATCCCATCCCTCAGGGTCATCCCAGTGCACCAGCCCTGAGCACCCTGTCTCATGCATTGAACCTGGACTGGTGATCTATTTCACATATGGTAATATACATGTTTCAATGCTATGCTCTCAAGTCATCCACCCTCGCCTCTCCCACAGAGTCCAAAAGTCTGTTCTTTACATCTGTGTCTCTTTCACTGTCTTGCCATCATTACCATCTTTCTAAATTTCATATATATGTGTTAATATACTGTATTGGTGTTTTACTTTCTGACTTACTTCACTGTGTAAAATAGGCTCCAGTTTCATCCACCTCATTAGAACTGATTCAAATGCATTCTTGTTTCATAGCTGAGTAATATTCCATTGTGTACCACAACTTTCTTATCCATTCATCTGCCGATGAACATCTAGGTTGCTCCCATGTTCTGGCTATTGTAAACAGTGCTGCGATGAACACTGGGGTACACGTGTCTCTTTCAGATCTGGTTTCCTCGGTGTGTATGCCCAGCAGTGGGATTGCTGGGTTGTATGGCAGTTCTATTCCCAGTTTTTAAAAGAATCTCCTCACTGTTCTGCATAGTGGCTATAGTAGCCTGCATTCTCACCAACAATGTAAGAGGGTTCCCTTTTCTCTGCACCCTCTCCAGCATTTATAATTTGTAGATTTCTTGATAGCAGCCATTCTGACTAGCATGAGATGGTACCTCATTGTGGTTTTTATTTGCATGTCTCTGATAATGAGTGATGTAGAGCATCTTTTCATGTGTTTGTTAGCTGTCTATATGTCTTCTTTGGAGAAATGTCTGTTTAGTTCCTTGGATCATTTTTTGATTGGATCATTTATTTTTCTGGTTTGAGCTGCATGAACTGTTTATATATTTTGGAGGTTAATTCTTTGTCAGTTGCTTCACTTGCTATTATTTTCTTCCATTCTAAAGACTGTCTTTTCACCTTGCTTAGAGTTTCCTTCATTGTGCAAAAGCTTTTAAGTTTAATTCAGTCCCATTTGCTTATTTTTGCTTTTATTTCCATTACTCTGGGAGGTGGGTCATAGAGGATCCTGCTGTGATTTATATACATTCCACCAAGCTTTTAAAAATTCCATAGCAGTAATTTATGATGGAGGCATATATATTTTATAGATTAGAAACCCTACTTTCATAGAGTTTGAGTAATATCCCCAAGTCCCACAGCTGAAAAATAACAGGGTCAAGAATTTAACCCAGATCTTTTAAAGTTCACATCTCTCTTTTGTTTACAACACTTCCCTTTCCATTCATACCTTTAGGCTGAAGTGTTTTTGCCACTTGTTTCTCCCTCAGTTGTACAGTGATGTTCATTTCAACCAAACTCAAAACCTAAAAAAAAAAAAAAAAAGAAGTACAGTTTAGTGTATATCTCAGTGTGTAATTGGTTTTAGGCTTGAACTCTTTGACAAACAAAACCTGGAAAATCTTCTGTACAGTGATTGTTGCTAAAAGTTAAGCATAAAAAAAAAATAATGGAATAGCTCTTTAGTTAATTAACTAATAGGATACTTTTCTAGTGTGACAACTGATAAAGAAAACATTTTATTCACCCTAACACAAGTATGCAGAGAAGGCAATGGCAACTCACTCCAGTACTCTTGCCTGGAAAATCCCATGGATGGAGGAGACTGCAGGTAGGCTGCAATCCACGGGGTCACTAAGAGTTGGACACGACTGAGAAACTTCACTTTCACTTTTCACTTCCCTGCATTGGAGAAGGAAATGGCAATCCACTCCAGCGTTCTTGCCTGGAGAATCCCAGGGACGGAGGAGCCTGGTGGGCTGCCATCTATGGGGTCACACAGAGTTGGACACAACTGAAGAGTCTTAGCAGCAGCAACAGACGTCTGCCTTCAGAAGCAATGGGTTATTTTTAAAAAGGGAAGTGATTACTATAGTGATGGATTGAGTTTTAAATACATGTAAAGGTCTTTGATTAATCTGAGAAGAAAAGAGTTTCCAGATGAGAATGGAATCTTGGAAGAAATCTTTGAAGCAAAACCCCAAAATGCTTAAAGTTAATTAAAATTCAAATTTTACATGTGCCTATAACTGTGGAAGTTCTGTGGAAATCTACAACTGTTAACATAATCTTTCAATCAAAGAAATAACAAACCAGAACTTTTCATGACATCATGAAATAACTAGAAAATGTTATATTTTAAAAGGAAAATAAGAAAACAATCACTCTGTTTAGCACATAGTCTAACTCCTGTCCTTTGCTGGTAATGCATGAGCAAATTATCTATGAATAACATTGATTGTATATTGCTGTCATTAACATACAAATGCACATTGTGCTTGATCCTCCCTACTGATGGTGTTGAAGAAGAAATAACTTGCCATATCAATGACAATATATTAAGAACCAAAAGTTCTGTATTTTATCTGCTCTGATAAAGATATCCAATTCAACACAGCACCTGCAGTTGGGACTATTGCCTGGTTATGTTTATCATAGTCTATCTCCCTTTTCAACATCCATAAAGTTTCTCTTAGCCGAAATATGTGATTAAACAGGAATATGACAGGGTCTACCTCCCCTACATCTTCAAGTGTTTTACAATGACACTAATCTCCAAATTCTTTTTTCTTACAATGCCATTTCTAATTACTGTATTGGTTGAAGTGGAAAAGGTCAGGTTCAGAATTTTCTTCTTGACCTTGTGTAGATTAATCTTACTTTCTTCTTCTTCCTTCCCATTGGTTTCAGGAAAGCATGTACACTAGATTTTCAGGCTCATGCACCCAATTTTTCCTATCTCAGATTTCAGAAATATGCATTTAGTCTCTTTTGCATCTCTTCTAACTTTATGACTAGATCTTTGGCCAATTTTTTGGAGCCATCTGCCTTCCAAATCTTCCATTGTAGACAGCAGTTTTATTAAATCTTAGAATTGAGAATTGGCTGCACCAGGCCTACCCACCTTTTTTTTTTCTTCAAAACTTCCACTATTTACAAGAGCAACTATCCTGAGCCCCAGTGTTATAACTGCCATTGCTCCAATATTTTTCAGTTACCATGTTTGTAGTATTTCTTAACACTTCACCTGGTACTTGTGAAGTATCCCAATTAACCACAAGTTAAAGCGTTGGTGCTACTATGCCACTATACACCAAGTGTTATCGCCATCTCACTTGTCATCAGAAGTAAGGTCCTAACTGCCATACCAGAGAAAAATCTGACTCTGAATCTTATCCACAGGGGCTGCTTTTCAGGATCACACTAGTTCCATCACCTTAGCCTTAGTTTCATATCAGTAGCATATGAGACAGAGGCTTTTCTGCTCCTACTTTATTGTGATTTTGACTTGCAATCCCAAATAACAGAAGTGGGGAGAAGAAAAGGGAAGCAAAACAGAAAAGAGGGAAAGACAAGACAAGAGAGTTTTACCAACTGGATATTTTTTAGCTATCAAGTGTAACCACTTAAATTGCTTAAAGTTTAGAATTATCATCTTTGAACCATATAAATGCATCTCCAGACCATTTATTAAATGAAGGGGTGAAATAACTTATTTACTCTCATTTCCTGTTGGTCAGTGGTTTACTCCATGAAGCACTAAATTACCCTGTTCTTTCTGCTATTATGAAGCCAGTAGATTTCATAGCATCCTAGAACTTAATATCAACAGGAGGGGCTGGAGCAGGAAGCAAGAAATGTTCCATGGGTATGAGGTGAACTATTATAGGATGATGTCATCACATCTTTATTTGGAGCACTTGCAGACTTTGTTAATTCAGTCTTCAGGGATAGAACATGTGACCTAACATCCTGAATAGAGGTAAAACCAAAAGTACTGAAATGGAGCATGAGTTATACAATACCTGAGAAACTCGTGTTGAAGCAATCATCTAAACAAAAATGACTGCTACCTCCCAGCTTCTGAGCTTGCTTTCTTATCACAAAATTGACACCTATTTGTAAATGTTTTGCACAAAAAATTAGACAATTTCCCAAACAAGTAAATTATGAGCCATTTTGATGAAGAAAATAATGCAGTTTATCTGGTAAGGTACCCAATCTCTGAAACCAATCAAATGATTAGATAACCAGATTTAACATTTTAAGCTAAAAACATATTATTCATACTGCATTTTACACATAATCTACAATTTATTCCACGTAAACTGAGTAAATTTTTAAAAAGAAATAGTTGATTTTTAAAAGAAGGTGAGCATTCTCAAAGAGATTTGACTCAACATTGAAGCTATTCTATAAACTGATGAATATTTTCATTGAATTATGTTTGCTTTTATATGCTGATTTTACTCTATTTATGTATGTGCTGTTGGTCAGTCAGATAGGCTGATTTTAATCTTATAATTGCACTAAAATTATGTAATTTGTATCTTTAGTTGTCTCTTAGTTATGTTATCATTCCTTGCACATCAAATCAAATTTTTCTTCCTTTTTAAAAAATTCTTTACTTGACTTTTCCATCTCTGTCCCCTGCTCCTCCATGTTACAGATATGCTCTTATTCTTGCTAATAATTTTCATTTCAGCTATTGTTTTATTTCTCTTTTAGAATAATAAACAATGACATATATGTTCAACAGCATGATCTGTAGTATTTCTGAATACTGATGCTCTAAAATGTCCAATTAAAGATAAGCATGTTCTTCGAGTAAGTCTTCAGCAGAAATTTTAGTTTGTTTTGAGAAAGTATTCATGCTTAATAAGTAAGGATATTTTTTAAGCAACTGTTTCTTGTCACAACTGATAGTAACTAGTCTATTTAAATACGAGTCTGTATTGTAAAACACTTATTTAAAACACTATATTTTCCTTCTGCTATTAATAATCTTATTCCTTTAAAATATTTAGAGTATGATTCAGATGATCAACATGCAGTTCCATATATATTTATATCCCATTCTATTGCTTTTTACTGAACCAATTTTGCAAGCAGTATTTCATAGCAAATAATATTTCATGCTCTTTTAATATAAAATTTCATAATATGACCACACTGCTTGATATGGAAATGGTGTTTTATATTAAAATATCCTTCAATATGCTTTTTAGAGGAATAATAGGAAATGATTTTTATGTCAAGGAAAAAGTTTCTAACACTAGGACAAGCATTTACCTTAGGCTATCATGGTTTCAGTATGAACCTAATCCTCCTTTTATTTATTCATTTTTAAAATATTCATTGAATATAAACTATGCAGCTGACATTAACATGGCAACTGAGCAATAACATCCATAGAGATATGCATTCCAAAGTCACCTTGCTACTTCCAAGAGCCTCTTTTGGCTCTGAATTTAACCTCACCCCAAGATTGGGGAGAACCCCTGGAGGAGGAAATGGCAACCCACTTCAGTATTCTTGACTGGTAAATCTCATGGACAGAGGAGCCTGGCTGGTTACAGTTCATGAGGTCCCAAGAGTCAGATACAACTGAAATGACTTAGCACTCACACCAAAATACTTTTGTTGCAATGGACTGTTTTCAAAGCTTTTAGATCTCTTTAAGCTATCATTTATTTTTACCTGAATTTTCAATGTATGCATCTATTTATAAAGAGTCCTAATGTTGTAGACCTTATTTTAGCTAAAGATGATAACTAATAGTGTAATTATAGACTCTTGATGAAAAATACTCATCCAATTTAAATGGTTAATTGATGAGATTCACAAAGAAATAGATAGCACTAGTGAATTCACAACAAATAGCACCATTAAAACTGATTCTCTAAAAAAAATAGTAAAGGCTGATTGGCAGGTAGGGGGCCTTTTTAATATAATAGCTACGACTGCTTGCAGTCTATTATTTTGTAGAGATTTTGTGTTTTGCTAATGAGCCTGTAACTATTGGCTCTTTCTATTTGTTCTAGGACCAAAAACAAAAACAAACCAACAAACAAAGGAGAAAAAACATGAAGGGTGAGGTTAAAGGAACAATAGAGTTAATGGAGCACCCAGTCCTCTTCTTAAACTCAATCAGCATAGTAGTTTTGTATCACTAAAGAAGAAATGTTGGAAGAAAATATCTGGAAAGTTTGCAGATTTCTTGGGTATCAAAGCAGTTGATTAATACAAGTAGAACAATCCCAAAACTAAAAGTAACATTCAAGCCCTGATGCACTTTCTGTGATGGTATGTGTAAGAACCAAAGAAATAAAATGATTCATTCTACCCCACAGAACAGCATCGGGTGTGGGTCACTTGGATCACATATAGTGCAGGCATGGAAAATGTCCCACCACAGAAGAGCCCTGAGTAAGCTTCCACCTATTTTTCTGGATCTGAAGAGGCTGGAGAGATGACAAGGGAGAGATCTAAGAGTGGAAAACTACTAAGTCAGAGTAGAGAAAAATATATAAAGACCATACAATAAGGAGATCTAGGCAGAGTTGCTGAAAAGTGCCTCAGTCAAGGTTTTCAGACAAAGGCTTTCAAAATGAGGTGTTTGAGGTAAGAATACCTATATATGTATGAGCATGGGGAAGGTGACTTCCCTGCTGGCTCAGACGGTAAAATGTCTGCCTATAATATGGGACACCTGGGTTCAATCCCTGGATCGGAAAGATCTCCTGGAGAAGAAAAATGGCAACCCACTCCAGTATTCTTGCCTGGAAAATCCCATGGATGAGAGAGCCTGGTAGGTTTCAGTCCGTGGGGTCACAAAGAGTCGGACATGACTGAGCCACTTCACTTCACTTCATGGGGAAGGTAGCCTGAGCCTTTGACTGCAGTTCCCACTAGAGACAGCGATATACTTTCTATGTAAAAGGCGTGATTGTTGGGAAGACAATTTTCTCTCACGAGATCTTTGAGTTGGTCTCTGTAGTTATATATGGCCAGTCCTGAAAGATCAGACATAGGATTTTGGCCTGGAGCCAGACTCAAGAACATTCTTTCTTGTCACCAAAGATTACATGATGCCTTGGGAACAATAATTATGCTTCCTGTTCTGGGAGACAAATGGCTCATAGATATGAAAGGATTAATTTTTCATCACCTACTATCTGGCAAATGATATAATAAAGATGGTCATCAAGCTTGTACCCAGAGGAACATTATTCTTATTAAGGGCTCCAAGAAAGGTCATATTGGTACAGTGGATTATGGTGGAAAGCCAGCAAACAGCAGCTGAAAAACTTGAGTAAAATGTTCTGCACACAGATGAAAACCTGGAGATACTCTGAAATAAATTTGAGGATGATTATTTATGTATATGCATGGTGATTCCAAGAATAGTAAGATTTCAATACTGTAGGACTGAAAATAATGGTTTGGGGTAATAGCTCTCTCTGTGAACTGAAAGAGCTGTTTCTGCTAGTAGGTGCAACCAGGGCCACAGTCACTTGATCGTGATACATTCCTCAACTGATATTTGGGGATGGGAGAGACTGTCCTCATTTCATGGAGCCAGCTACTGCCTAGGCAAATCAACTGAAATCTACTGTTGCATTAATGCCAGCAGGTATGAGAAACTGACCAAAAATATCTCCCTTTTAGGTCTCTTCTGGTTTAATCAATAAAATCTTGGACTCTCAGGCATAAACCTCGACAAATGTACTGCTCTATTTTTGGTATGGGAGAGGTAGCAGTGACTTGTGACCTCAAACTCTCTGCCTGAACCACAGATGTCAGGGTGCTTGACAAGCCCAGATCAAAAAATGGGGATGAACAGACTGAGAAATCTCATCCTTAAGATTTGCAGAAGGGCAGAAGTTGCAGAATCTTCTCTTGAGGATTCTCAGCTCACTAGATGTGGTTAGATGCAAGCAGAACAGATACAAAAGGTATATAAAACCCTAGATATGCTTGGAAATCCTAGAAAACATCAGAAATTCCTTCTGATCAAGATGGGGAACTTGGAATATTCAAGGGTTGGAATAAACTAAAAGATATGCCGAAATAGCAAACAACCCCCAAATCTTATAAGTTAATATGGTAAAAGTTTAGCTTTAATTTTTGCAAAGTTGATTGAGGCTCTGAGCAACTCTCCAGGGCAGTTGTTCTCTGTAGCAACTCAGTCACTCAGGCTAGTGAAGCCCCGGCGGCTCTCTGGGTACTCTCCCCAGGACTCATAGTCTCCCTAGTCTATGGGGAAAAGGAAGTCAGTGTGAAAATGTCTCCCTCCAGTCACTAAAGACTTTGGCCCTGCAATGACACATGACCTCTATTCACCAGTCCTGTGCTAATTCTGGTCATATGACACCATGTAAGTAATGATGAGAAATCACCAGTGAGCAGTAGAAGTCTCTAAGGCAGAGTATCAAGTTGTGTATGTGTGCGATCTTAGTCGCTCAGTGGTGCCTTACTCTTTGCCATCCCATGGACTGCAGCCCACCAGGCTCCTTTGTCCACGGGGATTCTCCAAGCAAGAATACTTGAGTGGGTTGCCATGCCCTCCTCCAGGGGATCTTCCCAACCCAGGGATGGAACCCAGGTCTCCTCCCTCCCCCTCACTGCAGGTGGGTTCTTTACCATCTGAGCCGCCAGGGAGGGAAGTCCAAGTATCAAGCTATGAGATACTGTAAATGCAACCTAATTCGTACTCAGGGCAGTGGAGGTTGGAAATACTAACACTAGATATAACCTCCACATTAAAAAGATTGTGGGCTAGGGTGGAGTGGGATGATTCAATTACTCTCAGAGTTCTTTCTTCCCTAAATAGATTATTTTTCACCTGTTTACAGAGATAAATATTTCTTACAATTTAAGGTTATGGCACTAATGATTCCAACTTGATATCTACTACCCTAGGAGTCATTATTCAAACATAAATAGGAATATATTTTTGACTACAGCTAAAGATCTAGTGGATTCTTTGACAAAAATTGTAATTAGATCCTAGTTGTTGTTTCCTCTCCAAAAAGTATAAAACTCTTTTAAAGTTTAAAATATTTTAAAGTTTTAATAACTATCACCTCAAATCTAATAAGCCAGTAATCATTTTACACACCCCGAATTTCTATTACTACTCAGCATTTTAAATCAATTTTTATTAATACAGGGAAGGTAACATGAATGGAAAAAAACTGGAACAAATTATGGTCAAAGTCACCTAATGTCAAGACTGTTAAACAAGGCATATTTATGAACATAGTTTCTCCTCCTAATTATATTTTGATAGATCATCATCCTTTTTTGTGGTGGAGGGAAACTTTTATGAAAGTTGTTACTTCACAGCTGTTATTTCCTCTCACTAATAATTAGCTTGTTGTAAAATTCAATCTGTTGTTATTTTAAGCCCAGCTATTTCACTAAGTCAGCTGCCAAAAGCATTATGTAACTTTCTTACTCATGGTCATTTTTTAAAACTGTGTAGAAAAATATTCCTCCTGTTATCAGCAAAATTCACTTATCTTTAATGATTTTTATTTACATGCCTTTTGCCTCACTCTAACTCCCATCCTCATGGTATATCACCCCTGTTAAGTACTTTGGGAGACTGTAAATGTTAAGTGTCTTCCTATTCCTCAGCTCTTCATTCTAAGAAGTTAGTATAGAGTGCAATCTTGACTGTAGGGAAAACCAGACGGGACAGAGGTGGCTGGGTGGGATGGAATAAAATCAGCCCAGTACCAACATGCGGAAAGAATGGTTTGGGACATGACTGGACTTTAAGACAACGATAATCATCCTTCTGCCACACAAAAGAGAGGCAATAACTTGCTATTCATAATTCATCTTTATCTCCAATACTCAAATATTCCCTTTGAAATTATTTTCTTTCCCTCCCAGACCTGTATGTAGCATAGTAATGTTTTATCAAAAGTGACAAATAGTCAAGGATATAAAGTATACTGCAGGCTGAAGTGTATATATAGGATATGTATGTGTATATGTACATACTAACAAAGCATGCTCATGTTAGTTACAGGATATGTACATGACAGACACATAACATCATCCACACACACACCACACACACACACACACTCCACATCCATAACACACCACATATTCTCCCAAATCACAAACAACAAAATCACATTATACACACCAATCATCACACTCACTTGTTCACTTATCTCACTCTCCCTCATCACACACAACACTCATATTCAGAATCCTGAAATCCACAGACTTTACATTACTAGCCCAGATATGTATAAGGTATAATGGATCTTTATCATACTTTATTTGTTGTTCATTTGTATTAAAAAGAAACTTGTGTTGTTTCCTAGCAACATCTAGAAATACTTTAATCTACATATTTTCATACTGTTATCTATGCCTTTTTTAATTTAAAAATGATTTTCAATATTCTCTTTGGAATATCCCAAGAGTACACTGTTTATAAGATTTTGTAAAGAAAAAGTTAATTTTCTTTTCCAATAGTTTTTTATTTCTCAAAAAAATCATTTCTAACATTGTTAAAAGTATTCAAATAATGAAATAATTAAGTTAATTCTTAATTTCATAAATGACTCCTTTTTTTTTTTCCCTTTGGCTGCACTATTTGGCATGCAAGGATCTTAGTTCCTGGACTAGGGATTGAACTCATACTCTTTACAATGGAAACATGGACTCTTAACCACTGGACTGCCAGGGAAGTCCCCATAAATGACTTTTACCATAACACACTTCAGTGTTAGGGGTTATTGCAAAACTAAAAGTTGAATCTTAAGATGAAATTATTCTTAACATTAACTTTAAAATATCAACCCCTGTTATTAGATATTTGTTTCTGTAGGTTTAAAGAATACATAGTTATAAAAATGTTATCGTGAATTTTGGGACATTGGCATCTTTATTCTGAAGATGTTTACTACAATTATAAAATTATATCTACCAGTAGGCCAGAGAGTCAGAAAATATTAAAAAAAATATTGTGAGGGCTATGGTCATTGAAACAACTATACTGTTTTGCTCAACCCTTATTACTGATCATATATTCTCCTAGAAAAAGAGAGTATGGATGGTCAGAGAGAAAGAAAAGAAAGCAACAGGATATTAAGAAGTGTGTTGGGATAAAGAACAGGACAGATACAATTTTTGATAAAAGGCAGATAAGACTGACTAAATTAAAGGGGGAAAGAGACCTATACTTGGACCATTGTTTCACAGCAGATTGTCTAGCAAAACTAAATGCTTAAATTATAGAAGATTTTTAATAGATGCAACAGTACCCTGGCTCAAACATCCTTGTTGTGCTTGTATACACATGTACACATACACAGATACATCCAGATATAAGTAGAGAAGCAAAGGAGTATGATAGACACGGTATAAGGGAACATGAAAGAATAACTTAAAACACATTTTCGAAGGCTTTTCATGACGATGATTCAGGTTCTCTTCTACTTTGAAAAAGCAATTCCTATTTTCTAAGTGAATGCAATACTCCTAAGATGTGTTTTTCTACTTTTATAAAAGTATTCTCTCTTCATCTGATGACTTATCAGAACAGTACAATTAACCATGATGATCAAGTGGTGAAGACATCTATGACAGTCTGCTTTTGGAGCTCACAACAAGCCCAAATATTATTGAATTGGATGACAGAAGATGCCTGCGTTGTGTCACCTCAAAGTCTTCTATCTGAATGCATCACAATATATAGATGGACCATGAATCCCCCATGCCTGTCAGATAACAATTGTTAGGAAAGTGGCCTCAACAATTTCATTTCAGTTACCATCACTGTTTCATCTCCATTCTTTCATAAAATTTCTATTTGTTATTTTGTACACTTTGCTTAGCAAATGAAGCCTTTGGTACAAAAGTGACAGAGGTCTGGGCTGGGAAATGCTTCACTAGATGGAAGGTAAACACATAATAGGAAGACTCAAGAGATTCCTAAATTCTGAAATAGATGATGAGAACTCAAAAAACTACAGACAAAACTGTTCAGATTAGCAGCAAATTAAGCCAATTTAAATCTCTTCTTTTAATATAAAACTAAGAAGATCAAAGAGAAGGGCAAATTGGTCAGAAAAACTGCTGACTAAGGAAAACTTCTTAAGCGTCTACTTCATTATGAGTGCAATACCTATCTCAGAATGGGAAGAACACTCAACCAGGATAACTGTGTGGCCAGTAGAGCAAATTCCTCTTCTAACTCAAATGTCTACAAAGATTCATAATAAACTGCCATCGCTGTAAGAAAAGTGGAGGACAGTAAATGCTATCAAAAACAAACAAACAACAACAACAAAAACACAAAAAACCACGCACTAAAACCACTCAGCATTCTGTAATGGGGAGGATTTTGTCTTATTGCACAACAACCTTAAGAGGACAAGTTGACTGAACTGACCTATGTATTAAAGGGAAGGAATTCTGAGCTTTATGTTTATGTCTTGGAGAGATCTGAATGGATAAAAGGATTCAGGCATGAAGAAAGTTTTGGGAAAATTTTTTATAGATCCAGAAAATGAAGTAGGAACATAAATAATTGGCTACCAGTATAGATGGATGAGCCTCCCAAATTTTAATAAAAGTAGTGACTATGCTTGTTCAAATTGGTTACTGTTCTGTGTTCTGATTTCCTTCCATTGTAGACAAGGCTTCATGAAAATTTTGTGCCATATAACACATTGTTTAATAATGACTTGAAAAAAGGCATACAATTCTTATTCATACCCAATAAAGGGACAAGTCAGAATAAAAGAACTCACAGTGACTGATAAGTGAACCTGAAGCAAACTTTTAGAACAAGATGTGATAGGTGGCCAACAAAAGAGAGTAAGCAAAGCAGTGCTATTTACAATAGCTAAAGAACATGGAAGCAACCTAGATGTCCATCAATAGATGAATGGATGAAGAAGTTGTGGTACATATATACAATAGAATATTCGGTCAGTTCAGTTCAGTTCAGTCGCTCAGTCGTGTCCAACTCTTTGCGATCCCATGAATTGCAGCATGCCAGGCCTGCCTGTCTATCACCAACTCCCGGAGTTTATTCAAACTCATGCCCATCGAGTCGGTGATGCCATCCAACCATCTCATCCTCTGTTGTCCCCTTCTCCTCCTGCCCCCAATCCCTCCCATCATCAGGGTCTTTCTTTCCCAGTGAGTCAGTTCTTTGCATCAGGTGGCCAAAGTATTGGAGTTTCAGCTTCAGCATCAGTCCTTCCAATGAATATTCAGAATTAATTTCCTTTAGGATTGATTGGTTTGATTTCCTTGCAGTTCAAGGGACTCTCAAGAGTCTTCTCCAACACCACAGTTCAAAAGCATCAATTCTTTGGTGCTCAGCTTCCTTTATAGTCCAACTCTCACATTCATACATGACTACTGGGAAAACTATAGCTTTGACTAGGTGGACCTTTGTTGGCAAAGTAATGTCTCTGCTTTTAAAAATGCTATCTAGGTTGGTCATAACTTTCCTTCCAAGAAACAAGAGTCTTTTAATTTCATGGCTGCAGTCACAATCTGCAGTGATTTAGGAACCCAAAAAAATAAAGTCTGTCACTCTTTCCATTGTTACCCATTTATTTGCCATGAAGTGATGGAACCAGATACCATGATCTTAGTTTTCTGAATGTTGAGCTTTAAGCCAAGTATTTCACTATCCTCTTTCCCTTTCATCAAGAGGCTCTTTAGTTCTTCTTTGCTTTCTGCCATAAGGGTGCTGTCATCTGTGTATCTGAGGTTATTGATATTTCTCCTGGCAATCTTGATTCCAGCTTGTGGTTCACCCAGCCCTGCACTTTGCATGAAATACTCTGCATATAAGTTAACTAAGCAGGATGACAATATACAACCTTGATGTACTCCTTTCCCTATTTGGAACCAGTCTGTTTTTCTATGTCCAGTTCTAACTGTTGCTTCTTGATATGGACTTGGATAATTAAGCAACTAATTTTTTGACATTTGCCAATCTATTGACATGTCAACTAATTTGATATGGACTTGCTTGGATAATTAAACAATCAATCTGTTGCAGTCATCTAGAAACACAAGTGCTTCCCTGACAGCACAGCAGGTGAGGCATTCACCTGCAATGCATGAAGCACAGGAGCTACAGGTTTGATTTCTGCGTCAGGAAGATATCCTGGGGGAGGCATGGCAACCCACTCCAGTATTCTCGCCTGGAGAATCCCATGGGTTGAGAAGCCTGGAGGAGTACAATCCAAAGGGTTGCAACACAACTGAGCAACTAGGCAGGCACGCATGCAGAAACACAAAGTTCTGAAAATAAAGTCAGGTTTGAAATAATATTCAAGCTATGCTCTCTTTGGAGGTTAATATAATTGTGAATAAACTTTCCTTATCCCTGGCCATCAATTGTACCTTTAATTTTGAAAGTGATCTCCTAAATGTAACTCTTGGCCTCATAAGGGATTTTTTTTTTTTTTTTTTTTGGTATGACATATGGTATTTGTATATATAGATCAGTTTTGTTTGAAAATAATTGGAAAAGTGTGACAGTGAATTTATATTACCAACTTCTTATAACAACCAACAAGAAGAGAACCAAATGACATCAAATAATAATGCTAATGCTAATTGAAGATGAAAGTGTTATTCGTTCAGTCTTGTCTGACTCTTTGTGACCCCGTGGACTGTAACCCGGCAGGCTCCCTGTCCATGGAATTCTCTGGGCAGGAATACTGGAGTGGGTAACCATTCCCTTCTCCAGGGGATCTTCCTGACCCACGGATTGAAGCTGGGCCTCCAGTATTGCAGGCAGATTCTTCACCATCTGAGCCACCAGAAAATGCTAATTGAATACTAACAAATGCCAGGCTCTGAACTGAAAGCATGATTTACTTAATCTTCATAACATATTTGCAAGTTAATTATCATCATTGTCATTCTGCATTTACAGTTTAGAAAAGTAAGGTTTAGAGAAGTGAGGTAAGTTTTCCAAGGATGCCCTACAGGTAAACTGAGGATCTTGGGTGAGGACCACGATGTCGAGCCAGTACATCTAACACCACTGGACTATCTCCAATTTAAAGATCAGCTTGAAATAGTGAGTGGAAACAGAAAGCTTACCGCCAGGATTAATTTCAAGTGGGTTATCTATTTCAAAAAGAAATTTTAAAGGAGAGAAATAATACCAATTACTATTAGTCTAGCATTATCCTTTTCTTAATCACTTAATCTCTAGCACTACTGCTCCTACTCCTTTAGAGATTTCTAAGCAAGAGTCACATTTTCCTGACCTCTGACAGCTGAAATTGAAAACCACCATTACAACTATCCCAGCAAATTAAGCCTTTAAAGTGTATGTTTTGTGATATCATTTTCCTTGAATGTATTAAAATAGTTTTCTAAAGATTATAGAAGGGATAAATACACTTAACATTATAATAATACTATCATTGTTTAGTAGTTAAGGCCTGAGTTTTGTACTGTTTGCTTTTCCTGCTTTGCCGCAACATTTCCTGAATTTGAGAGGTTGCTTATGTAAAATAAAGTTTAATCAAATGATGTGTCATACTACAGTCATTTAATTCCTCTTAGTGGTTTTAATTTTTAAAACTCAATTTGAAAGTTACTTTGGGATTTGGAATTTTTAAGATGTTTGTGGGTATATTTATACATACACACATTTATATATATAATATACATATTATGAAATATAAAATGTAATATCACAGATATGATTGCTGTCAATTGAGATTTGGAAAAAGAGCATATCATTTATCATTTTTTATTATTGTGCCTTATTCAAAAGTTTCTATCAATACTAAAAAAATTTATGATTTTTACCACATAAGAAAGGCATATTTTGGCAACTATTTAGAAGTTACATAAATGTTTTTACAAGATTAATCATTATAAAGCCTTAACAATCTCAAAAGATTTCCAACTTACAAAGATGCTTATAGGTGTTCCTCACTACAAGCAGGTTTTTTTTTCTTTTACCTGAAAATATAAATTCCTGAAGCTCAGACAATAACTTGAAACTATTTTTATCTCTATAAGAATTATTCATTTTACCCCAAAATTCATTCTAATAGCCATGCAATTGATGAGTGTAAAAGAGTACTGAAAGATGATATTTCTGAAAGTTAGTTTTCAGAAATGCATTCGTTTTATAAAATGTTAGTTTGTATAGGGATAATTAGAAATCATATGTAGAATTCTAATGCTACCATGAAGATGTATTTGACATAAAATGATATTTTCTCTTTTTTTTTTTCATTTATTTTTATTAGTTGGAGGCTAATTACTTTACAATATTGAAGTGGGTTTTGTCATACATTGACATGAATCAGCCATGGAGTTACATGTATTCCCGATCCCCATCCCCACCCCCCCACCCCTCTCCACCTGATTCCTCTAGGTCTTCCCAGTGCACCAGGCCCGAGCACTTGTCTCATGCATCCAACCTGGGCTGGTGATCTGTTTCACCATAGATAATATACATGTTTCAATGCTGTTCTTTTGAAACATCCCACCCTCACCTTCTCCCACAGAGTCCAAAAGTCTGTTCTGTACATCTGTGTCTCTTTTTCTGTTTTGTGTATAAGGTTATCATTACCATCTTTCTAAATTCCATATATATGTGTTAGTATGCTGTGATGTTCTTTATCTTTCTGGCTTACTTCACTCTGTATAATGGGCTCCAGTTTCATCTATCTCATTAGAACTGATTCAAATGAATTCTTTTTAATGGCTGAGTAATATTCCATGGTGTATATGTACCACAGCTTCCTTATCCATTCATCTGCTGATGGGTATCTAGGTTGCTTCCACATGGATTGGAAGAATCAATATTGTCAAAATGGCTATACTACCCAAAGCAATCTATAGATTCAATGCAATCCCTCTCAAGCTACCAATGGTATTTTTCACAGAACTAAAACAAATAATTTCACAATTTGTATGGAAATACATAAAACCTCGAATAGCCAAAGTAATCTTGAGAAAGAAGAATGGAACTGGAGGAATCAACCTTCCTGACTTCAGACTCTACTACAAAGCCACAGTCATCAAGACAGTATGGTACTGACAGAAATATAGATCAATGGAACAGAATAGAAAGCCTAGAGATAAATCCACAAACCTATGGACACCTTATCTTTGACAAAGGAGGCAAGGATGTACAATGGAAAAGGATATTTTCAACATTTGGAATTATTGCTTTCAGCATAAATTTAGTGAAAAATTAAAATAATGATATATACATATATATAACCACTTATTTAAAAATTCTGTATATACATTATTACATAAAGTGTGATATGAGGTGTCCATGATTAATATTTCATTTATTGGACTCAAAAACTGTATATGAAATCCAAGACAATATCCTATGGTTAGATAGGAAGGATGTAAGTTGACCCTTAGTATCCCCTGGGGGTGAGTCCAGTACTCCATGCAAATAACGAAATTTACAATGCTCAAGTCCTGTATATATAATGTCACAGTATTTTTATATAACTTATACAGATTCTCCTATACTTTAAATCATTTCTAGATTACTTATAATACCTAATGCAGTGCAAAATTCTTTGTAAATAGACATAAGTGCATTGTAAATGTTAGGTAGATAGTTGTCACAGCATGCCAAATTCAAGTTTTCTTTTTGGAACTTTCTGGATTTAAAAAAAAATATTTTTGATACACAATTGGGTGAATCTCTGGATTCAGAACCTGAGGATACATAGGGCTAGCTGTATTCTCAAGACCAAAAAAAAAAAAAAAAGATGATGATGATAATGATGTTGAAAATAAAGAAAACAGAAAATATTAATTTAAGAATGGCAGCGAGTCTCCTTTTAAGAGCATGAAAAGGTAGAAATATCTTCTTCTGGAATTGGGCAGTTTTGAAAGAAAAATGGACACTGATTTATTTCTGAATGGTTTATTGAAAAAATATATATTATTTACAGCTAATCAGAAGATTACCATAGTGTGAAAATAATCCAACTGTCTCTCTTGCTCCTTTAAACATTTACTTACTATAATGTTTGAGTATAAGAAATTATTTCCTTGCATGTCATCACAGGTTAATTTAGAAAAATATAGAGCAAAGTGCATTCTGAACCATTAATGAGTTTAAACTGCTTTGAGATAATGGACATGACTCCTTTCCTCCTCTTTCTACAGAAAATATAAAAATAAACATATTTTCAGTGTTTGTTGTGATTTTGTCGTCTTACTCAAACATGGCTTTAATAAAGAATTAGTACTGCTCTGAAACCATGTCAGCAGGAATTATTTAAGAGCATTCACTCTTAAGCTAAAATCATCATTTTTCAAGCACGTTTTCCAAAATTTAACTGAATTGAAATGAACAACTTTAAAGAGCTGCTCAATTCACTTAGTTTCTAATGAGTTACTCTAGTAATTTTGTGGGGGTCAGGGTTGGGGGGGAGATAGATTTACTGATCATGTAAGTATTTAGTGAGAATAATACTGATGGAATTTTTTATTACTATGTGACTATGATACTCGGTCACTCACCTAGAACCAGACATCTTAGAGTGTGAAGTCAAGTGGGCATTAGGAAAGATTACTACAATAAAGCTAGTAGAGATGAGGGAATTCCAGCTGAGCTATTTAAAACCCTAAAAGGTGATGCTGTTTAAGTGCTGCACTCATAAGGTCAGCAAATTTGAAAAACTCAGCAGTGGCCACAAGGCTGGAAAATGTCAGTTTTCATTCCAGTCCCAAAGAAGGGCAATGTCAAAGAATGTTCAAACTGCAATGCAATAGCATTTATTTCACATGATAGCAAGGTAATGATCAAAATCCTTCAAGCTAGGCTTTAGCTACATATGAACTGAAAATTTCAAGATGTACAAGATGGATTTAGAAAAGGTAGAGGAACCAGAGATCAAATTGCCAACATTTATTGGATCATAGAGAAAGGAAATTCCAGAGAAACATCTACTCCTTCTTTATTGACTATCCTAAAACCTTTGACTGTGTCAATCACAACAAACTGTGGAAAGTTGTTAAAGAGATGGGAATACCAGACCATCTTACCTGACTCTTGAGAAGCCTGTATGCAGGTCAAGAAGCAACAGTTAGGACAGGACATGGAACAATGGACTGATTCAAAATTGGGAAAGAAATATGTCAAGACTGTATATTGTCACCCTGCTTATTTAACATATATGCAGAGTACATCACGTGAAATGCCAGACTGGATGACTTACAGGCTGGAATCAAGAAAGCTGGGAGAAATGTCAACAACTTCACATATGTAGATACTGTGAGGCAGAAAGCAATGAGGAACTAAAGAGCCACTTGATAAAGGTGAAAGAGGAGAATGAAAAAACTGGTTTGAAACTCACCATTCTAAAAACCAAGATCAGGGCATCTGGTCCTATCACTTCATGCCAAATAGATGGGAAAAAGTGGAAACAGTGACAGAGTTTATTTTCTTGGACTCCAAAATCACTGCATGGTGACTGGAGCCATGATATTCAAACATGCTTGCTCCTTGGAAGGAAAGCTATAACAAACCTAGTTCAGTTCAGTTCAGTCGCTCAGTCATGTATGACTCTTTGCAACCCCATGGACCATAACATCCAGGCCTCCCTGTCCATCACCAACTCTTGGAGTTTACCCAAACTCATGTCCATTGAGTCGGTGATGCCATCCAACCATCTCATCCTCTGTCGTCCCCTTCCCCTCCTGCCCTCAATCTTTCCCAGCATCAGGGTCTTTTCAAATGAGTCAGCACTTCGTATCAGGTGGCCAAAGTATTGGAGTTTCAGCTTCAGCATCAGTCCTTCCAATGAATACTCAGGATTGATCTCCTTTAGGATGGACTGGTTGGATCGCCTTCCAGTCAAAGGGACTCTCAAGAGCCTTCTCCAACATCACAGTTCAAAAGCATCAATTCTTCGGCACTCAGCTTTCTTTATAGTCCAACTCTCACATCCATGCATGACTACTGGAAAAACCATAAACTTGACTAGACAGACCTTTATTAGCAAAGTAATGTCTCTGCTTTTTAATATGCAATCTAGGTTGGTCATAACTTTCCTTCCAAGGAGTAAGCATCTTTTAATTTCATGGCTGCAATCACCATCTGCAGTGATTTTGGAGCCCCCCAAAATAAAGTCAGCCACTGTTTCTACTGTTTCCCCAGCTATTTGCCATGAAGTGATGGGACCAGATGCCATGATCTTAGTTTTCTGAATGTTGAGCTTTAAGCCAACATTTTCACACTCCTCTTTCACTTTCATCAAGAGGCGCATTAGTTCTTCGTCACTTTCTGCCATAAGGGTGGTGTCACCTGCATATCTGAGGTTTTTGATATTTCTCCCAGCAATCTTGATTTCAGCTTGTGCTTCATCCAGCTCAGCATTTCTCATGATGTACTCTGCTTAAAAGTTAAATAAGAAGGGTAACAATATACAACCTTGACGTACTCCTTTTCCTATTTGGAACCAGTCTGTTGTTCCATGTCCAGTTCTAACTGTTGCTTCCTGACCTGCATACAGATTTTTCAGATGGCAGGTCAGGTGGTCTAGTATTCCCATCTCTTGAATAATTTTCCACAGTTTGTTGTGATCCACACAAATGCTTTGGCATGGTCAATAAAGAAGAAATAGATGTTTTTCTGGAACTCCTTTGCATTTTTGATGATCCAGTGGATGTTGGCAATTTGATCTCTGGTTCCTCTGCCTTTTCTAAAACCTTTTCGGACATCTGGAATTTCACATTTCATGTATTGCTGATAGTATATTAAAAAGCAGAGACATCACTTTGCTGACAAACATGCATATAGTCAAAGCTATATTTTTTTCCAGTAGTCATGTACTGGATCATAAAGAGCTGGATCATATGAGTTGGATCATAAAGAAGGCTGAGCATCGAAGAGTTCCTTGGACAGGAAGTAGATCAAACCAGTCTTTCCTAAAGGAAATCAACTCTGAATATTCATTGGAAGAACTGATACTGAAGTTGAAGCTCCAAACTTTGGCCACCTGATGGGAAGATCCAATTCATTAGAAAAGACCCTGATGCTCAGATAGATTGAAGGTAAAAGGAGAAGGGGAAAAAGAGGGTGAGATCGTTGGAGTGCATCACTGATTCAATGGATATGAGTTTGAGTGAATTCTGGGAGATAGTGAAGGACAGGGAAGCCTGGTCTGCTAGAGTCCACGGGTCACAGATTCAGACATGTCTTAGCGACTGAACAACAACAACAATACTTTTGGTAATTTTATTTACCTGCTCTAAAATACATTCGAATTGACTGACACAATCACACGTTCAATATTCAACTAAAGTGTACCGAGATACAATTCTGTGCTAGGCAGTGTACTAGCATTTTACCTGTGTTATTATTGGACTTAGTAATTATTGCCTGACACATACTGAACGTCTGATCAGATGCAAATCTGACTGGAAAAATCTGAAGCTCTAAACTAATTTTTTGTGTGTTGTATGCTTTTTTTGTTATCTAAAATGTGTTATAATGAGTTATAAATAAATCAGCATGAACTATTTATTTCATTTTTTGTGAACTAGTTACTCTCAAGTAATAAAAATATTTTCTTGTAGAAAGCAAAAACTGTTTGACATTTCAAAGAATAGACTCCTGGGTATAGGATTTGGGTTGACATTGCTTAGATGACATTCAGATCATACCAATATGCTGAATAAGGGTTTTCCAGTACTTTTTCTGTTTTGTTTTAGTTTATGAGATAGTTTGCTATTCTCTTAGACTTAGTTTCCTACCCTCAGGATATCAAATAATAGAGACCTTTGACAGTCCAATCTCAAATTCCTTATGAAAACTTCCAGACAGAGACTAATTTTGCTGCCTTAGTAACAGTTCACTACTATATGGCTGTAGATTTTACAAAATAAACTTAAGGAAGTCTACATAGTAAATGAACACTCTTCCTGTGCTGTGCTGTCCTAGTCCCTCAGTTGTGTCCAACTCTCCGCAACAATACATATGTAACTAATCAGGCCAAATCTAATGTGATCAACCTGATTTTGTGATTAAAAGTTATATATTTCTTTGGAACTATTATCTTCCCAAGTTGAAGAAGGGTGGGTTGTGAAGAATTTTTAAATGTGTTGTTGTAGCCATGAGTTCCAGGAAACAAACTCACTCAGAAGGACAATGCAGATAGTGGAGTGCAGTTTATTACACCAGCGGGCCCAAGGCAGAGTCTCCTCTTAGCCAAGGACCCTGACCAGTTTTTGTGAAAACCTTATATAGTCTAAGTGTACGTGCCCAAACCCACCTCCCCAAATTCCCTGAAACTAGTCTGAACAAAGCAAAAGAAATATACAATCAAAGTTAACCTGTGATTCATATGCCTTAGGCCTAGATAGTTAACAGTGGACAGTCAGCAATAGGCCTGTGGTCATAGGCCAATAAGCAAAATAGAATTTATGTTTCTATTTGGTTACACAGACAATTCACGTATTCGTTTAGGTGAAGGAGAGTCTAGGTATGAGCCCTGGACCTCTTGCATCTGGCAGGGGGGTCTGGTTTTCCAGTTGATAGGTCATTTCCATAGATACTGGACGTGTAGCTCAAAGTCCACAGTCCAGCCCAAGATGGAGTCCTGCTTTCAAGACAGAGCCTGTTCTGTCTGTTTCTTCCTTCAGTGTAAAATAAGACTAGTAGATATATTGTACAGAGCACCCTTAAATTTCTCTGCATTTCATTGTCAAATATTTTATAACTCTATAATTTAGCAAGCTGATAATAATGCAAAGTATTGTTAGGGGAAGCACACTGACTGAAACCACTCACCCTGGCCAGGCAACATAGTAACCATCTGTATGAGTTGTTTTATGACAGGAGGTCCTAGTAAGGAACGCGGAATTAATAAGCCACCACGAACCGGAAGAGTTAGGGAAAGGTCAAAAGGAGACACCATGTGTCCCACCATCTCCCAGAATCATTCTCCCTGGCATCCATCTTGGCTGAGCAACGACTCCAAATCAGAATGATTGGCCACAGACAGCCCAGAAACGAATCCTATTACCATAAAACCCAAGACTGTAAGTCATGTGGCATGGCAGTTCTCATGGGTTCCCTTACCCTACTGCTCTCCGCCCTGGTGCCTTTCCAATAAAATCTCTTGCTTTATCAGCTGATGTGTCTCCTTGGACAATTCATTTCCGAGTGTTAGACAAGAGCCCGTTCTAGGGCCCTGGAAGAGGGGTCTCTCTTTCTGCAACATTAATTATAGATTTTCAAACTTAATGGAGTCTCATGCAATGGACTTGACTATTATATGGATATCCATTCTGCATCTATTTGTAAATGTATTGTGCAATTCCCTCTTTCTAATATGTGTTTCTGCTCAAATTCTTCTTTGTACCAGCTGTGTAAGCAGCTTTTGGCAGGAAAGAGCTCTCTGTAGGAGGCCCCTTTTGTTTTGTCACTTTAGTAAAGCTAATATCAAACCAGGACCGCCCCCCTCCCCCAACCTCCAGCCCCTCTGCTCTACCCATCTCTGGCTAAGCATACCTTTCAAATCTTTTGATCTCACAATACCTGCCTAACTTGTGGGTTCTTTCTGTGATTCAAAGAAGTAGAATGAGTCAAGTAATTAACAAATGATAATCAGATCTCTTCCCTAGCTTCCCCTCAATAATCTCCTGAACAAACTGTGTGAACAGATAGTATCTAAAGAAAGCTCCTGAGGAGTCAACCAGCCTGCATACAATGGAGAGTAGCAGAGTTTGGCCTCCTGCCTTAAAGATTAACTGAGATTACTTCCCCTTTTCTCTTTAAAAATGTTCTTGACTGAGCAGAATCTTTGGAGTTGCTTTTTGGGACATTCCTTTTCTGCAGGTTGTTAGCTTTTCTGATTAAAGCAACTTTTTTTTTTTTTTTTTTTTTTTTTTTACCAACACTTGTCTTTCGAGTATTGGCTTTTTAGCTTGGAGCGACAAGCAACCAAACCTGAGTTCATATGTTATCAGTTTCCTTCTTAATAAATACATTAAATAAAAATTTCACCATCTATTCATTTTATATAGGCCCAAGAATCACAATTAAACACTATTTGAACATTTTTTGTTTAATGTAAAAATGTATTAAAAAAACTATAGACATCATATTTTAAATATGACAATGATATTAGCTTTTGTAATAAATATTATTATAATACTTCTAGTTTATGCAAATGCACAGCAAATAAGCTGATACACTATTAGGAATATATAGCCTGCCTAATGAATAACCCTCAGTATTTCCAGAACAATCACTTTTGCAAGAAAATCAAGCTTCAAAGATTAGATGGATGATGACATCTGTTGGTGTGATATAATCCTTCCTTTCAGGAGAATAGTCTCTTGAATGCAATTAAAAATAAAAAATAAAAAGCTGTACATGCAAATAGGCAGAAAAGAAACCTGATTTTTTTTCCCTTGTGTTTTTACCACAAGAGGCGGAATCAGGCCAGAAGGTCTGAAACGGTAGTTAGAAGATCACTCTACTCACCACAAAGCCCTAGTTTCCCTGGAATTACTGCAAAGATGCTTAGAGGTTTCCAGAACTAATTAAAAATGCTAAGAAACAAATTAACACTTTCTCTCTAATAAACTGCAAACACATAGTTAAGTCCCTTTAATAATGCTCCAAAGCCCCCCACACAGCTGGAGCAAGCCCAAACAGATTGAAGTAGACAAAACAAGAAATGCAAAATAAAGACAAATCGCCTGGAGAATATGGATGGCCTAAGACTGAATGGGAGAAATGAAGAAGCTGGACTAGAACAAACAGGAATTAATAAAAATAAAAATTTTGTACCCTATTGTTTCTTTGGGTATTTGGTAAATACCATTTGTTGTTTTGCATCACTGTAGTACTTTTTATGGCCTTCCCAGGTGGCTCAATGATAAAAAGTCTGCCTGCCAATGCAGGAGACACATATTTTCATCCCTGGGTCAGGAAGATCCCCTGGAGCAGGAAATGGCAAACCATTCCAGTACTCTTGCCTGGGAAATCACAGGGACAGAGGGGCCTGGCCGACTGCAGTCCATGGGATCGTAAAAGACGCAGACAGAACTTAGTGACTTAAGGAACAACAGGTTCTTGTCATTGTTACCATGTTACATTGTTACTAGTTGTCATTTTCTCCATGTAAATCACATCTCTCTTGATTTTTGTTGATTTTCTAGCATCCAGCATAGTGCAACACCAGAACAGAGCTCAATACTTTTAATAAAATAAGTAGATGAGTAAGTTAAATAATGAATGTATTGATGAAGGGAAATATGTTAGAAAAGAATTAGAATTATCAAGCAATTATTTATAATTGAATTAAATATAAAATATTTTTCTTGTAACCATTCATTCATTTATATAAAAATGAGTGTCTTTGTATGTCTCCTTTTCCTAACTGTCATCTATTTTTCAGAATCATGTTTTCTTTTTTAAGCAATATACAGATCACATCCCTCTCCTGTCCAAAAATCCTCAACAGTCAATTATGTCAGTTAAGAGACTTGACCCTCCACCACCAAGTCCCTATTCCTACTCATTTTTTATCATGCTCACTTTACTCAACTCACTTACTTATCTTGAGCCGACTAGCCACCATGTACATCTCTGGGTCATAACAGTCTTTGATTATGCTTTTTCTTCCACATTGAATTATCTTCTTCTCATGGTTTTTCTCTGACTCTGAATAATACCAGTTTATTAGAAAGGCCTTCCCTAAGCAAATAGCTATAAAAGAACCCCTTGTTCATCACTATTCATTTAACTTCATTTTTTTTCTTCATAGTAACAATCTATTGCCTGAAATTACTTTATAATTGACGTTTACTGTCCCTTCCTACCGAAACTGAGCTCTCAATTTGTTCTGTTCACCTCTTTACTCCCAGTGTATAAACCATGTCTAAAAAATACTACACATACAATATATTGTATTTTAAGACTAATTAACATTTAGGTAGCTGTAATATGTAGATATTTATATATAAGTATAGACAGATGTACACTATAAGTAATAATGTTTATAGATAGCAAGATTCAACATCATAAATGCTGAATTAATTTAGAAGTTTTGCATAGTAATCAGGAGTTAATTGGTTTTTCAAGCTGATTAGTAAATTCAGTATAATTTCATCACATATCACTTCAGTTCAGTTAAGTTACTCAGTCTTGTATGACTCTTTTTGACCGCATGGAATGTAGCACGCCAGGTCTCCCTGTCCATCACCAACTCCCGGAGTTTAATCAAACTCATGTCCATTGAGTCAGTGATGCCATCCAACCATCTCATCCTCTGTTGTCCCCTTCTCCTCCTACCCTCAATCTTTCCCAACATCAGGGTCTTTTCAAATGAGTCAGTTCTTCGTATCAGGTTGCCTAAGTATTGGAGTTTCAGCTTCAGTATCAGTCCTTCCAATGAATATTCAGAACTGATTTCCTTTAGGATGGACTGGTTGGATCTCCTTACAGTCCAAGGGACTCTCAAGAGTCTTCTCCAACACCACAGTTCAAAAACATCAGTTCTTCAGCACTCAGCTTCTTTATAGTCCAACTCTCACATCCATACATAACTACTGGAAAAACCATAGCTTAGACTACACGGACCTTTGTTGGCAAATTAATGTCTCTGTTTTTTAATATGCTGTCTAGGCTGGTCATGGCTTTTCTTCCAAGGACAAAGTATCTTTTAATTTCATGGCTGAAGTCACCATCTGCAGTGATTTTGGAACCCCCAAAAATAAAGTCTGTCACTGTTTGCACTGTTTCCCCATCTATTTGCCATGAAGTGATGGGACCAGATACCATGATCTTAGTTTTCTGAATGTTGAGTTTTCAACCAACTTTTTCACTCTCCTCTTTCACTTTCATCAAGAGGCTCTTTAGCTCTTCTTTACTTTCTTCCATAAGGGTGGTTTCATCTGCATATCTGAGTTTGTTGCTATTCCTCCCAGCACTCTTGATTCCAGCTTGTGCTTCCTCCAGACCAGTGTTTCTCATGATGCACTCTGCACATAAGTTAAATAAGCAGGGTGACAATATACATCCTTGATGTACTCTTTTCCTGATTTGGAACCAGTCTGTTGTTCCATGTCCATTTCTAACTGTTGCTTCCTGACCAGCATACAGATTTCTCAGAAGGCAGGTCAGGTAGTCTGGTATTCCCATCTCTTTAAGAACTTTCCAGAGTTTGTTGTGATTCACATAATCAAAGGCTTTGGCATAGTCAATAAAGCAGAAGTAGATGTTTTTCTGGAACTCTTTTGCTTTTTCAATGATCCAATGGATGTTGGCAATTTGATCTCTGGTTCCTCTGCCTTTTCTAAAACCACCTTGAACATTTGGAAGTTCATGAATCATGTATCATTGAAGCCTGGCTTGGAGAATTTTGAGTATTACTTTACTAGCATGTGAGATGAATGTAATTGTGTGGTAGTTTGAACATTCTTTGGCATTGCCTTTCTTTGGGATTGGAATGCAAACTGACCTTTTCCAGTCCTGTGGCAACTACTGAGTTTTATTTTCTGAGGTTGACAGCTGAGTCTAAATTTTATAAAGATTAAATGTACATAAAATAGTTAAAACAATTTTGAAAAAGAACAGAGTGTGTCAATCATTGTATTATATTATCATGTGTCAAGATGTATTGTATTTAATTGTAACAAATTTAAACTGAGTTCATCAGTTTGATTGTGCAGAAACAGAACAGTAGATATTGATGCAGAATATAAGGTCTGGAAAAAGACCACAGTCAAAGTTTTACCAACTCTGTGGTTTGAGGCTGCAGTCCCCACAAAACTTTCCTCACTTCTGATAAGAATGGCTGGTTTGAGGGTTTACCAAACTACCCTCCATTTAGGGAATTTACTAGAAGATTTCAGGAATTTACTGAAAGCTATTATATTCACAATGTTTATTACAGAGAGATGACACAAATTAGAGTCAACCAATGGAAACAGGTGCATCTGGCAGAGTCTAGGAGGAGGATCAAAGTCATCAGGGCTGTAGGTCATCCTCCCCCCACATAGTCATCAAGGGCTTTCCCTCCTCCTGGTGAGGATGTGTGATGATACAAAGTCTTTCCAAGCAAGAAAGCTCATATAGGTTGGGTGTCAGAGATTTTTATGGCACACTAATTTAAATATTTTGATTAATTGATCACTCATGGGTTGAACATGGTCTCCAGCAGTCCCTCATTCAGCAGTCAGATCGACATTGGATGGGGCCTCAACATCTTATTAGCATAAGCTATCAGGTGTGATCAGAAGGGTTCACTATGAATGCACTTCTATCACTGGGATTTAGTGGTTACTTCCCTGGAATTTCAGGCTTCCCTTTTGGCTCAGGTTATAAAGAATCTGCCTGAGAAAGAGGATCCCCAAGTGTGATCCCTGGGTCAAGAAGATCACCTATAGAAGGGATTGGCTACAAACTCCAGTATTCTTGCCTGGAGAACCCCACAGACCGAGGAGCCTGGTAGGGCTATAGTCCATGAGGTCACAAAGAATCAGACATGACTGAGCTACCAACACTTTCACTTTCCCTAGAGCCTAGGACTAAAGTCAAAGGTCTTTTTGGCCAAGGCTGAATTCTTTACCTGTGTACCTGTGGATATTTTTCTAGTTGACTATGATGAAGGAAGAGTGACTTAAATGTAACTTTCTGTGAAGAAAGACTTTGCCTATGTGTTCAAAGGAAGAGACCATATTCTCACAAAATCTCAACAACTCCCTCTAACCTGAGAAAGAAAAACAAAATGTAGAGCAGTCGAGAGGTGCATTTGAGAAGAGCCAGTTATTCCAGAAATGGTATCATAAATTAAACGCCCTCGGTTTAGGTGGATGTGTGAAGCATAGAACACTATTGCAGACTTATAAATACGGAGGCTATGGTAGGAACCAACTGCTCGTTACCCCTTGAAACAGAGACAAAGAACATTTCTTTACTGCATTGCCAAAGCTAAGCGGTATGGTTGCCTTCCTTTGGGTACATTCCTTCTCTGCCAGGGCCGCTCTTAGTGTTGAACCACCAAAGTCATACAAGAACAAATCTGAACTCATTTCTCCTTCATTGTAGCTTTTTCTCCTTCACAGATTAAGATTTACAAACTTTTATTCCAGGACTAATTAAGCCTAGGCTTTCCACTGTAAGGATGAGCAGGAAAAATATATTTAAATGTAAGGAGTCTACATTAATAATCAGAAGAAGCTCTTTCCTAGGTAACAGAATTATTGCAAGCTTGTAGGAAAAGATCGTATAAAACATTCAACTTGCAGTCTCAACAAGATAAGAGGACATGTCATCTATGGCATGACAGTTCAAATTTGTTAAGGATTTAGAAGAGAATTGCTAAGTCAAGAAAGATTATTTGGCATATTGACAACATTTTTTGGTGAGTATGCAGTAAGTCCCCTACATATGAATGAGTTTTGTTCCCAAGAGCCTGTTCATAAGTCCAGTTTGTTCATTTAAAGTTCAACAAAGTTAGCCAAGGTACCCAAGTAACACAATCATCAGCTATATACATCAGTATATATTATACTGCAATAGGTTTATAAGAATTTTCACACAAATAATACATAAAAAACAAAAAGTAAAGAAAATGTTTTTCATCTTACTGTATAGTAGTACAGTACAATAGTTGGCATACAGGGACTGGCATCAAGTGGACAGGCAAGAAGGGTTACTGACTGAAGGAGGGAGAGGAGGTGGGAGATGGTAGACCTGAAGGATTGTTAGCAGCAGGAGATGGAGGGCAGGCTGCATCATGCCTGACATCGATGGCACAGTATCTGGTTCCTTGCTGGATACAATTCTATTTACCCTCTTGAAGAAATGATCCAGTGATGTTTGGGTAGTAGCTTTTTTCAATTTTTTTCCCCATAAGATGGCACGGTAGCACTGGATTGCATTCTGAATAGCTCCTAAGACCTTTGCGTACTGCAATATGTTCAGGTTCCATGCCTCAAACACTAACAGTGTCTCCTCAAATAAAGAAAATTCCCCTGTCATTTCCTGCCTCATGAATCTCTTTGGCTCTTCAGTTACTTCTTCCTCTCGTCTCCCTTGGTGCTTCTTAGCAGCATCAGCGACATCACTGCTGCTTTTACCCTTGCTTCTGGACTTGAAATAAAGATACTCTACTACTGTACTCTATACAGGACTGTACAACAGAGGACACAAAAGCAGAGCTACTTGTAGCGGATGCATGCACATCACACTGTATGCCAGACCTGTGAACTCATTTATGTGATTGGACAGGCAAACGCACTTTTGCATCTTTGAAAGAGAGCAACTTGAAGGTTCACGTGCAGGGGGACTTACTGTCCAAAGAATAATGGTGATACCTCAACACATCCTACTGTGAGTTTTTAAGTTTGGGGTTAAAAATTTTCTATGTAAAGCCAGGACAACAAAAAGAAGGCAAAAAACATTTTTCCCTCATTCTTCTCAACAAGTATAAAGACCATAATAAAGAAGGGTATATAATAATAGAAACAACCTTCATGATAACCCTTTGCCTCTGTTAACTCTGGGAATAACTGCTACTCAAAAGTAGGGCATGTTTTCCTAAGTTAGAGCCTCTGAGTGGCAGAGCCAGGGTTAAGCCCATGTCTATCTTCAAAGTAAGGATAGTTGACAAGTGCCTCCAGAGAGTTTTGTGTAGAAAAGCTTGAGAATCAAAAACCCTGTCTTCATTCAGTATTCTTGCCTGGGAAATTCCAGGGACAAAGGAGCCTGGTAGGCTACAATTCACGGGGTTGCAAAAAAAAAAAAAAAAAAAGATCCTATTTTAAGTAAATTGTTCTTCTTATTAAAGCACGACAAAAGATATTTACATATATCCATATTAAAAAATAAATAAATTTTCCACGCAGACTTGCTGGTGGAAAAAATACTCAAAGATATACTCCTTTCAGTCAGGTAAACAATTAAAGAATAGAGAAATTAGGATTCAAAAGCAGTGGTGGTTAAGAAACAGCATATTTTAAAAAAATCATAAAACATAGAATCAATTCTAGAATGATCATTCTCAAATTTTAATATAAATATCAAAGCAACTTCTTTGAGAAAAACTGAAAATTCAAAATTAATAAAATGATTCTAAATCTCTAAAATTGAGATTATGTTTTAATAGGAAAATTAAATAGAAGAAGGAAGGGAAAATTGTACTAAATTTTGATATGGAAATGATCCTGTTTCAATTTTAATACAGGTAACTAAAAAAATGTAGGTTTAAATATATTTTCATTCTTAATTTTAAGTAATCACAAGTAGATAAAATAGGATGTATCTGCAAAAAATCTGAGTTATATTTACCCTCCCACCCCCATCTTTAGAAATTTTAGAGTACAGTTGTTCCTCAGCAACTTCCAGGATTAGTTCTAAGACACCTATGAATACCCAAATCAGTGGATACTCAAGTCCCTTACATAAAATGTCATGGTATCTCTATTCACATCTTCCCATATACTTTAAAACATCTCTAGATTACTTGTAATATTTAATATAATGTAAATGTTATACAAATAGGTTTCAGCAAGTGGTTAATTCAAGCTTTGTTTTTGGAACTTTCTGAAAGTGTTTTCCTTACTCAACATTTTTGATCTGCGGTTGGTTGAATCATGTGGAACCCACAGATATGGGTTCACTTGTACAAGCTCTTCAGCAATCTGGAAAAAACATTGTCCAGTTCAACTTCTATTGACTCTCCTTATCTCTCTTAGCCTGCTCCTTTCTTCCAATAAGAATTTTTCTCTTCTATTTTGATTCAGAGCCTTCACAATAATTTATTTTGACTTACTGCACGTGTTTTCCTCTACATGTTGTATTTACTTTGTCTACACATACATAGGCTCACTTTGTGAAAATGTGAAATATATTAATTCTAAGCATCCCATAGAAGACCTAAACATTTGTAGTTATTTATTCAAATGCTTACTGTAGTTGTTGACAACTGAGAAGTTTGCTTAGCCTGCAAAGAAGAATATATTCATCGTAAGTAGAAATATTGAAGAAAGCTAGTAAGAAATTGAATTTGGTGACATTGATTATTTGTATGTTTACAAAGCTACTTCTTAATCCAAACTGGGTGCCAGTATTGTAGAATATCATTTTCAGTGATCACCCACCTCTTTTTCTTATCCCCAGCAGGACTTATTTCTAGAATCAGTGTCCTGGATCTGATGGAAATTGACTGTTCTTGATACTTAATCTGAGAATATGTTTTTAGAATACAGAACTAATCAGGAGAATGTAGGGATTTGTGACCTGCACTGAAGTTCATCCAAACTGTATTACTGATACTGAGAACTACCAACACTCCATAGCTGGCATCTTTCAGGACCCTTGCCTCATTTCCAATGAATCAAACATAACTTAATACCAGGAGTAATAATGAAATTTCACAAAAAATATAGTTCCCCTCTCCTTTTTTTTTGTATTAGAAGATCAGGTATACTATCAAGGGTGAAACAGATCACCAGCCCAGGTTGGGTGCATGAGACAAGTACTCAGGGCTGGTGCACTGGGAAGACCCAGAGGGATGGGATGGGGAGGGAGGCGGGAGGGGGGATCGGGATGGGGAATACATGTAAATACATGTAAATCCATGGCTGATTCATGTCAATGTATGGCAAAAACCACTACAATATTTTAAAGTAATTAGCCTCCAATTAATAAAAATAAATGGAAAAAACAAAAAAAGATCAGATATCCAAATGTGTGTGTGCACATGCTAAGTTGTGTCTGACTTGTGGCTCCATAGACTGTAGCCAAGCAGGTTCCTCTATCCATGGAATTTTCTAGGCAAGAATGCTGCAGTGGGTTGCCATTCCTGCTCCAGGGGATCTTCCTGACTTAGGGATCAAACCTATATCTCTTACATCTCTTGCATTAGCAGGCAGGTTCTTTACTACTAATGCCACCTGGGGAGCTCAGATAACCAAGGGCCCATAGTAAATTAGTGAGTTATTACAAGATTTATAGTGACAAGTTCTGATCTATAAATCATAAAGCTGTGGGTCTGTTAGCGACAAATTAGGAAAACACTAAATCTCTCAAATGGAAATGCTCGGGGGTAGTGTATGTGTCAGAGAAGGCCATAGCACCCCACTCCAGTACTCTTGCCTAGAAAATCCCATGGATGGGGGAGCCTGGTAGACTGCAGTCCATGGGGTCGCTACGAGTTGGACATGACTGAGTGACTTCACTTTCACTTTTCACTTTCACACATTGGAGAAGGAAATGGCAACCCACTCCAGTGTTCTTGCCTGGAGAATCCCAGGGATGGGGGAGCCTGGTGGGCTGCCGTCTATGGGGTCGCACAAGGTCGGACACGACTGAAGTGACGCAGTAGCAGCAGCAGCAGCAGCAGTGTATGTGTATGGTTACATTCATGTATGTGGGTGTGGATATGTGTATTTGAGCCCATAATAAAGACAATTTCCTGGTGTGTGAAACTAAGAACAAACCAATAGAAAAGGCGACTGCCAGAAGAGGGCCCAGTGAATCACCTGAGTACCAAGAATACCCCTCCCTGGCTCCATTATGAGGTAGCATCTTAACTCTCATGATGACTAGAGTCAACTATCTCCAACAGTGTAATAACTCCCATGCTACAGTAAATCCTACATGAATCGATGGAAACTAAGGCTTTGCATTTAGTGGGATTCTTATTTTCCCTCCTTACCCCTGGGAAAATGATCATTCCTTAGGGACCCAGGATAACTAGAGCCAGGAGTCTAAATATTCAGGGACAGGAGTACAGATCACCTATGTTGGTCTTTGGAAGGAATGGTGAGTAGGGAAATCTCTGCCACTTGGTTTCCAGAACCAGGAAACTATTCTACCGAGGAACAGAGAAAACAACAAAATGACCATGGCTGAAGAAATACCCCATATCTTAAAGGATAATTCCTCATTCTCACAGGGTATCATCTGTAAGCTGGCACCTCAGGTACACCTCCAAGTGGTAGTTCAAATGTGCTCTTTGATGGCAATTTGAGAATGGTGCAGTAAATGGTGGGATCAATGTTTCCCACTGCCATTACAGATGGAAGGTCTGTTTGACCTTTTCTATTATATTAGTACTTACTGTACTGGTGAAAGAACCAGTGTGAAACCTCTGCCAAATGCTGAGTATGTCCATTACGATTATATCATCAAAAACTGAAAAAGTTATAACTGGTGTGCTGAAGATAAGATGAACCCTTTGAGTGAACTTCTGTTGTTGTTATTTAGTTCCTAAGTCATGTCTGACTCTTTGCAACCCCATGGACTGTAGCCTCCCAGGCTCCTCTGTCCATGGGACTTCCCAGGCAAGAATACACTTAGAATTCCATATATCCTAGCCTAATATGGCATGATAAGTGTACTAATTATCTGTATATCAGTATCAGCTTAGGTCTTATATCAACAACCTTTAAAAAAATCTGAGAGTTTTCTTTTTTATCCATTCTTGATCTTTTCCTGTATATATAGAACACATTTAGAGAATAAATATGCAGAACATACATATTTTGCATGTAAGGAAAAGATCAAGTATGAGTGAACTGAAGCTTAAGGTTAGCTTTCTCTGTGTGTGTGCATACACACGCATCAAAATATTTTCATATATAAAATATCAAGAACGTATGTATGTATATACATATGCATGTAGATCTATAAATATAGGAAAATATAGGAAAATATAGTTATATAAAGATAGATATGGGTGCAGATACAGAGACATATATATATATATATATATATATATATATATATATATATATATTGTCCTTGCTGGCTGTCCAAATATTTTGCTTCTATACATACCAAATTCTCTTAGCCAGTTCCAAAGATCCCACATGGATCCAGGCTGTCTTGCTGCCATTAAACCTTGCTACATATTTGAGTCTCAACATTTTGACACAACACTCTCTGGAGGTATTGTCAACAGCTCTTATTTTGAAGACAGATGTGGGCTTAATCCTGACTTTGCCACTCAGAAGCTATAACTTAACCCACATGCTTCTACCAGTTAAGGTCTTCCACTAAGCCCCACAATTCTGACATCCTATTATCCCTATTACTAAAAAGCCCAACTCTTTAATGGCATTTCTTACTATCACCTTGGCACCCAGAGAACAACAATTAATGAGCTTTTCAGTAACAGCTGTGCCCCTCTCGTCAGGGCATTCCATACTAACTCGATAAATGGAATGTTCCTAAGCCCTCCTATGGAATGTAATCAGCTGGGGAGCTAGTATATCCATTCTTGCAAGCCTTCTCTGAACCTTTTAACTCTCCATCTAAAGTCTAGCACAGCAGTTCTGGCATCATTCCACATATACCATCACTTTTATAAAGCCTCCAAGATCCATTCAAGCAGTGTATTAAAACAGTCTCCTGGGCCCTTGATATGATATAAATCTTATGTCACAGGAAAGAATTCCTATTTGAACAAACTCACGATTTGGGGGAAGTCTCTACATAATCTAGCTGGACTTATAAATAAATAAACTCCCTCTTGTTTATCTAGCATTTTTTCCCCCCTATTTGGTCCAGGCCTCTCAAGTTCGATTCTCAAATTCTCAGGCATATTATCACAGTCCCAGCTGGTAATGGTAGCTAGATCCTACAGTTTCTTTGCACAGAATCCCTCTCCTCCATGATAGGCCCAGAAATATTCCATATGAATTCTGCTGACATTTTCCCCAGTTGTGGGAATCTGAGGGTTCAAGGTTTTTAACTGCATATATCCAGGATACCTATCTGAAATCTCACATCTGACCACTTTCCTCTTAGGTCTCTGACTTGCTGAGGCTTCTTTGAAATTCTGCCACTTCTAAAAGTAATATTCAACTCTGTCTTCTATCCAGATGCCAGAGAGGAGTCTCTTGCAGTGCTGCGAAGGAGGCTCTTATCACTCTCACACTTTTCATGAAAGTGTGCAAACTGAAATAATGTGGTATTACCTAATAACAAAACATGAGTAGGAAAATTAAAATACTGCTAACATTTATTATTGGCACAGACATAGGAAAAAGGAAGTCACAGGTATTGATATTATAAATTATGTGTTGTATTGCTAATGCAAACTAGTATATTCATAGTCATTTCAGTAGAAACATGGGACTAAAGTGTTAAGTAGACTATTGTTCAGTAGATAGTTATTGCCCCTTCCTCTCCAATCTCTATAGAAGGAGCATATTGCACGATGACTTTGATATTGCTTGGTTGGTGATTTCCTGTAGTCAATAAGAGGTTAACAAATGTGACATAAGCAGAGACTTCAAATATGCTTACAAATCTGTAAAAGGGGAATGTATAGGGCCAAGTGACTAAGTCACACTGCACATTCTCAAGAATTCTGATCAAACCAGTCAATCTTAAAGGAAATCAATCCTGAGTATTTATTGGAAACACTGATGCTGAAGCTCCAGTATTTTGGTCACCTGATGTGAACAGCCAACTCACTGGAAAAGACTGGGATGCTGGGAAAGACCGAAGGCAAAAGCAGAGAAGGCAGCAGCAGAGGATGAGATGGTTAGATAGCATCATCCACTCAATGGACATGAGTTTGAGCAAATTCTGGGAGATGGTGAACAATAGGGAAGCCTGGCATGCTACAGTCCATGGGGTTGCAAAGAATCAGACACAACTTAGAGATTGAACAACAACAAATTTAGGTTTGTTGCTGTAGTTGCAATTGTTTTAAATTTTGTTATTCTCTCCAGAGCCTTGCTACCTATTCAAGTGCTTTTTGGGCTTCCCTGGTGGATTAGATGGTAAAGAATCTGCCTGCAATTTGGGAGACCTGGGTTTGATCCCTGGGTTGGGAAGATTCCATGGAGGAGGGCATGGCAACCCACTCCAGTATTCTTGCCTGGAGAATTCCATGGACAGAGGAGCCTGTTGGACTACAGTCCATGGGGTTGCAAAGAGTCAGACATGACTGAGGGGCTAAGTACAGCACAGCAAATGCTTTTTTGGAATAAGAAAAAAATTTATAAAAATTTTAGGATATTGTTTTTATCTCCAAATTCTGCCACCAGCTATTACAGGCTGCTGTCTAGCACATTAGGAAAACAGTTTAGGAGCTGAAAGGCCTTGGGTTAAAATCTTTGTTTTGTTAGGTTAGTGTCTCTAGACAACTCACCTTGAATCACAGCACCCATATTTACAGTGATATTGTAACAATTGTAAATCAGATAATAAAGTGCAAATGCAAAAAAAAAAAAAAAAAAAAAAAGGGTTTGTCCTTAGGGTTCCTTCCTTCTATTACAAGAAGAATACGCAAAAGGTAGCTGTGGATTCAAGAACAGAATGCTAAAAGAATTGTGGTGACTTTGACTCAATGCTCAGTTCAGAGCAAAGCCTTGCCAAATGCAGCCTAGATCAACTGAAGAACAACCACCTTGCAGACACATAGGAAAAATTAGTGTCTTCTGTCCTTATGTCATTGAATTCTGCAGTGATCTGTCACACATCATTATTGTGAAAATGAGTGATTCATATAGCTTCTTAAGTGGAAGATGTATTAATATGCAGTATGGAAACTCCACTTATGTCTGTTATAGAAACCCCCACACATGTGTGTAAAGAGATGTGTACAATGATGTTCATGGCCTCACTATTTGTTTTACAGAGCCTGCAAGTTTCACATTCTTTATGCTACATCACCTTTGAAACATGTAGGCCAGTGAGCACTAGCTGAAAAAGGGTTTACCATTTTTCTGACCCTGGGTAATGTGACTGTAAATTTCTTTGACTTTCAGCCTCACAACAATGTTGTCCACTACACTTTTTAAAGAACTGATTGGCAGCCCATGAATCCATACATTTAGCCCCATTTCAGTTGTTTTTGTAGCTTCATAACACGTAGTGGATGTTGCAAAGTGGTTTCTTGTACAACCAGCAAGTTTCCTCTTTTCTTGGTATTTTTGATTCATTAACATTGAATTTATGGCCCACAGCACTGTAACTCATGCCTGAATGAAACCCATCAAACATACACATTTTCTCCATAAGGCACATCGCAGCTTTCTTGCACTTGGGAACACTGGGCGGCACTTCAGAGCTACACTGGGAGCCATGTTAAACGGCATGCTCACCAAACGTGAGAAGAGGAAAACACACTTTTTAAAAGTGGTACTAAATAGACTATGAAAAAGACACTTGTTTACACAGTATGCGAACTGAAACAAGAAGGCAGGCTTTTGCCTTGTTCAACCTCAGCTGGAAAAATTTTATATATCAGTGAATGACACGACAAAAATGCCTGAATATTGATTCTGCATTACACATGGAATTTAGCATGCAGGTGAATTGGCAAATATATACCATATATAATAAGGAATGACCAAATTCGTTTAGTAAAATGTCAAAATATGCATAGGAGTGAAATTCCTAAATCAGGATATTTCCTATGTCTTACAAGAAAGAGACCAAAGATGCTATGTGGGTCTTTTTTTTATACTTAGTATTTTATTTTTAATAGAAAAAATTTTAAACTGACATTGCCATCTCTGTAATGTATAATAAGTATAACTGCCTTTAAGTTTGGGAATATTTGAAATGTTTTACAACTTTACATTTTAATTCTTAAGTATAATCACAAATTCTCTTTGAAGAAAAAATTCATAGGAACCAGAAACTTGAGCTGGGCAATTAGTCTTGGCACAGAGGGCTGGACAAAGCACAAATCTGATAAATGAAGCCACAGAGGCACAGATCACCACTGATTTCTGAAACAGTCTCTTACTCTACATTTAGAAACCATTCAACTGTTGTAGTTTTCAAAGAATATTCTAATTGTGGGCTACTAATATTTTTAGTTTTCAGTTCATTTAAAATCCTAAATCCATTAAAATATCCTGAGAAGGCAAGCAAGCTCTGAATTACTGACACCATACTCTCCACCTCTATCTCCTACAATTTGCACCGGCTCCAAAATGGTGACCCTCTCTTCCTTCCAAAACATTGACTTGTTTCTTTCCTGAATATTCCATCTAAATAAAATACCAGTTATTTTCCTGGCCAGAAGGTAACCTGGAATTACTGGTTGAATACTCTGATCAAAGAACAGGATGACTTTAGTTACTACTTTTCCACAGAGATTACTGTTATATGTTCCTACGAACTCCTCCAGGAACAAGTTATTTTTGATCTTACATATTGACCCGTTCCAGACCTTGGTCTTTGAGACTAGAAATAATAGGTATAATGCAATCTGCACAAGCTCAAAAAAGACCATGATTATTGTCAACACTCAGAAACTGAATCACATGCTGTAGTGAAGAATCAGGTTTGATAGGAACATTGCTTAGGTAGAATAGCTAGAAATTTCAAGAGGTGTAAACATTTTCTTATTCTCTTTTTTCTTAAAAATTATTTATTATCCATCTTTTATAGAATCTGTATAAGCCTCTCCTGTTATAGCTAATAGAAACAATAATCATATTATATATATATATATATATATATAAATCATATTTGTCATTTTGGTGTTCTAAAATACATCCTAGATCAAGCCATGCCCACAAAGAATAGGATACTATGACAATGACTAGGCTTTCTTTGCTAATCATTCTACCCAACCACACACAAACACACACACAAAAACCACCTCATTTTTAGGTGGACACATCATTCTGACCAGTATAAATACTACATTTTCTATTTTCTTGACTCTAGGTATGCCTATGTGATAGAAGCTTTCTTAGTGGTAGCCTTAGATGAGTGAAACAGTTACCTTGGCACCAAAGGACAACAAACCTGGAGTCAAAGATGGAAATAACATGGCACCATGTCACTCAAGGCTTTTTTAATTAGATGGCCTCCAAAGAGCTGCAACAATTTTGGTGAAAAGGGAAGACTGGGATGTAGGGAGTGGATGGAGCACAATCAGTAAAAAAAAAAAAAAAGTCATTTAGACTCAAACATCATCTGATCACAAGTTAGGCAAGATTGCTAGCTTTCCTTATTTACATACAGTCCGAAAACTAAGTTTTTAGAGAATTACTTTGATAATCAGTCTTGGCTTGCAAAGGATGGTAATCATTCAACTCTATCAGTAACAGCTTTCCCTCCCTCCTCCTACAACACATACACACACTTACCAGCTATATCACTAGGATGCTGGTTATGAAATTCCATGGTCCTCCAAAAAGACATCTTGACAATGTTCACTTAAGATATGACCAAAGAAGAAAATAGTCAAAGAAGAACTTCCCAGAGAGCTGTATATTACCAGTTGAACTAGCCAAAGAACTGGTACTTTTATGATTTACATACAACAAGATTTGATCATTGCCACAGACTTATAATCACTATGTATTCCTTAATCTTCTTTTCCCTAAATAAGACTTCCATGCTTATTTTGTGTATATGTGCGGAGAGGAAAACTATGGTCCACAGGCCAACTCCGGTTTGCTTGTTTGTGTAGATAAAATTGTTACCGGAGCACAGCCACGCCTACCTAGTTTTATATCTGGTTGTTTTCACCCCTCAGTGGCAGTTGAATAGTTGTAAACCAAGACAGTATGGTCTACAAAGCTGAAAATACATACCATCTGGCCCTTTACAAAAAAAGTTTCCTGACCCCCGGTCTATGTCATCATTTTATATTGAGCATGCATGCTAACAGCAAATGCTTTGTTTCTAGACTAACGATAACTCTATCAGACTTATGAGGAAAGATTATACATCTACTAGAGACCCTGGGCTTTAAGCTAGATAGCGTAACTGAACGGAACTTTGCCTTTCAGAAGGGATGACATAGAAGGAAGTGCAAGGAAAGTTGGGTATTCAGGACAGACTGTGTCAGAAAATGTCCACTAGTTCCTTATTCTTTAGAAAGTAGAAACCTATATGAATATCAAAACTGTACATTTTTGGCCTCCTGAAGTATAGTTTTATCTGTCCTTTTAAATAATAACATCCATTTATATTGAAGATTTTGCAAGAAATAATCATGAAATTTCAAATTTGGGTCTATTATAAAAGTATTGTTGAGGCTGTTTATTCATTATGTCATCATCATACTATGTACTCATCTCTCACAAGAGAAATGATTATGATACTTATGAAGTTGATACCATTTTTGTAAGTATCCTGGCTCCATTTCACTGCAACCATGTTTTCCTCAATTCTTTTCACTCTATTTTTATATAGACACTTTATGTAGCACTGCAAGCCACATAATTCCTTTCCTAGAATAAGCAGATAGAAAAATATACAATCCATCAATCAAGAAATGAAGCATTACTTCATTTGACCCTAAATATAACTTTTAATTCATTATTTATATTTTTTTAGGGAAAAGGCAAATTCAGTTCAGTTCAGTCGCTCAGTCAGGTCTGACTCTTTGTGACCCCATGGACTGCACAGGCTTCACTGTCCATCACCAACTCCTGGAGCTTACTCAAATTCATGTCCATTGAGTTGGTGATACCATCCAAACACCTCATCCTCTGTCATCCCCTTCTCATCCAACCTTCAATCTTTCCCAGCAACAGGGTCTTTACAAATGATTCAGTTCTTCGCATGAGGTGGCAAAATTATTGGAGTTTCAGCTTAAGCATCAGTCCTTCCAATGAATATTCAGGACTGATTTCCTTTAGGATGGACTGGTTGGATCTCCTTGCAGTCCAAGGGACTCTCAAGAGTCTTCTCCAACACCACAGTTCAAAAGCATCAATTCTTCGGTGCTCAGTTTTCTTTACGCTCCAACTCTCACATACATGTATGACAACTGGAAAAACCATAGCTTTGACTAAATGAACCTTTGTTGGCAAAGTAATGTCTCTGCTTTTTAATATGCTGTCTAAGTTGGTCATAACTTTCCTTCCAAGGAGCAAGTGTCTTTTAATATCATGGCTGCAGTCACCATCTCCAGTGATTTTGGGGCCGAATAAAATAAAGTCTCTCACTCTTTCCATTGTTTCCCCATTTATTTGCCATAAAGTGATGGGACCAGATGCCATAATTGTAGTTTTTTGAATGTTGAGTCTTCAAGCCAACTTTTTCACTCTCCTCTTTCCCTTTCATCAAGAGGTTCTTTAGTTCTTCTTCGCTTTCTGCCATAAGTGTGGTGTCATCTGCATATCTGAGGTCCCATGTCCTGGAGTCTGTTGTTCCATGTCCAGTTCTAACTATTGCCTCTTGACCTACATACATATTTCTCAGGAGGCAGGTAAAGGCAAATTAAGTAACATGTAAAGGCAATCAAAAAATAACAAAAGAATATATAATATAAACACACACCTAACCCTAGAAATCATACCTTTCTTCCACTTTATCAAGTTGTTTTCTTTAGGAATAAAGGTGGTAATAGAGTGACATTTTTCTAAAATATAGACCAAATTAAAAATTGAAACAGGCCTGAGGATGTGTTCTAAAGTCTTGAATTTAAAAAGTTTCATTTTTTTTTCTGTTTTACGGCTGGCAATGGTGAAGAGATTGGTATGCGTATAGTGGGCTCTAAAAACTTTTAAGAAAATTTAGCAGAAACTACACAACATTGTAAATCAACTATAGTCCACTTTAAAAATTAATTAAAAATTGCATTGGTGGGTTGGTAGAAAAATGCAAACCAATCCAGAAGTCCATGACATGTAATGATTTTTAATACTGCTGAAACTGCTGAAATATAAATAATTAGGTACTATGGGATAGAAACCCACACCTGAAAGGAAGTCTGGCCTACCATCCAGCATTTAACTTTCAATCTGGCTTCCTCATTCTTTTCTTATGCTTATGTAGGCAGTAACTCATGAAAATAAAAATGAATTCTTATTTTCATAGGCTAAAAAAGTAAACAATAATGTTTTGAATGTAACCTTAAGAAGTCTAAAGTGTTTCTCATCCAGAAAAAAAAAAATGTTTGAATAGCAAATAGAACAGCAAATTCCCAAAGTTTCCAGATCTACAATATTCAAAATCATTATATATATATTCATGCAGTAAACATAGTATATGGAGTTTTACCCCTACTGCAAAAATTACACAATAATAGTGATAGAACTTAAGTGAAATTTTAAAAAGCAAGTACTCTGTCTTTTCAAGTAAGATAGTCCCAGGAAATATGGGGCTATTTCAAAGAGTTCTTTGCATCTGTGACAGTACACAAAAAAAAGAGACAACATTAGCGTTTCGTCCTGAAGGACCTGCAGTCTGAGTGGGGAGTAGGTGGGTCTCAGAAAGGAAGAGATATAAGCAGGAACAAGAGTTCAACACTGATGAAGTTCCTGACAAAATGTCGAGGAAAAAGGAGTATCATGGCTAAATGCAGCAAAGCACATACTGAATCCTATATTATGGCAATGTGGAAAGTTAGAGCTATGTCTATTCTATAATTATGTTAATTCAAAACAAAAAAAGAAAATGAAAAATTTCACTCTTCCACTTAGATAGTCTGTTGAAACATTCAAACACTCATGTCATGGCACAATTTACCATTTAACATGATTTCACAACTGTATTTGTGCTTACGTGGTAATTCACAAATGTGAGATCTTGAAAAATATGACAAGTGATTTTTCCTATAAATGTCAGGATTCTCCTCAGGTTTCTTTTGGCAAAGCCACTTAAATTAAAATGATCCCTAGCTAACTGACATCTTCTTCATAACCAGTCTTCCAACTGTTGCATTTCAGCAACCTAGCTGAAATCCAGCTGGCTCAGGCACAATTATGATAAAAATCCAAAGTGTTGCTAAGTGACTAGGGAACAGAATTTGAAAACCTGACAAGAAATATTTCCTCGCCCGTGATTGAGGGAAGGAGTGCACAGATGGTCAAGGTGATGCAGATTCTTGAACCCTTCAAAGATTAATTTCTTCTCAATCCCGACACAGAGAGAGAGATTAATTTTTTAAAAAGTGTCATTTTTAATCTCTGCTTTAAAGTGTCTGTTGTTAACTCCCATTATAATTTCGGTCTTCCAGGGCTGTGTTCACCACTGCCTGCCATTTAGACTGCTACATGCACTTCCAATCCTACTACAAGCAGAAGTTTCTGTGGCAATTACAGTTCTTTCAGAGGACAAGAACAATGAGGTCACATCACATCAGTACTTCCTGCCCTGTACTGATACTGATCAAATTCTGAAAAATAATTTCAGGTTTTGGTCCTTAGCCTTAGGGCACAAAACTCTAGACTCCAGCAATCTGAGAAACTTTATCATGTTCGACACCACATTACTTATAGCAACTATTTGCAACAAGTAGTCTGTAGTACTGATCCTAAAACTTGAAATGGACAAGATTCCAGGTCAGAATACTTGAAAATCAATGAAATTGTGGATTCAGTTTGAAAACTCCCATCAGGACATTAGAACATTTTTAAAGGCCTCGGCAACAATTTAGCAGGTCCATTCTTTCATTTATGTATCAAAATGTCAATCTTCAAGCCATAGTTTTTTTCACTTCCCTCTCCCATTTTCGAAAAGTTAATTCATAGTTTCTAGAAAACCTCTCCTCCACGTGTGCAGCCTTAATTCTCCACAGCCTACATGTCACATCATACTTAACTGTGAAATTATGAATGCTTTCTCCCTAAGATTGAGAATAACGCAATATGTCCACTTCTACCACTTTAATTCTGTATTGTACTGGAGATTCTATCCAGGCAATCAGACAAAGAAAAGACATAAAAGTCATACAGATTATCAAATAAGGATTAAACATGCTTTTATTCACAGCTGCCATGATTATGCAGAAAATCCAAAGGGATAAGCATGCATATACAGATGTACACCATACAGACACACACACACACACACACGAACTAATAAACAAGCCTTCAAGTTTGCAGGATACAAGACAATATATAGAAGTGAAAATTCATAAACTGAAAACTAAAAACATTGCTGAAAGAGGGAATAAAAAGAAGTTAAAGGAAAGAGAATCAATTCCATGTTCACGGATAGGAATGCTCAATATTATTGATGATAATTCTCCCCAAAATGATTCAGTGCAGCTTCTATCAAAATTATTGAAGATATATATTTACCAAAATTGAAAACTGACAGTCTGATACTAAACTGCATAGGGAAATATATTGGACCAAAAAAAGTCAAAGTCATCTACAAAAAAAAAGTTTCAGGATTTGCACTTCTTGACTTCGCACTTGCTACAAAGCTACAGAAATCTAAACTCTGTGGTACTGGTCTAAGGAAAAATATATACATCCATGGAATAGAATTGATACTCCTGAAATAAACCCTTAAATATATGGTTAATTGGTTTTTCAAAAAAATTCCAATATTTTATTGATGAAAAGACGGTATTTTCAACAAATGGTACACTCCCATTTCTCTACTGATTTGGAAGTTGTCAGTTCTAGTTTATACCTTACTGATAGCTCTGAATATTTTACTAAATCTGTCAGAAACAGAAACTGCTAGATTTCTAACCAATAATTTTTTTTTAAATTTTCTTTCTCTAAGAAAACCTTCACCTAGTTGGGGACCATTTGAAAACTACCCTTTAATTTCCTGCGAAATTTCAGCAAATGTGACTAAGTATATAGCCAACATAATATAGGTTGAAATTTGGGGCTAAGATAGCCAACAAAGCTTTCTTCAAAGAGTGGTCTGAGTTAACCAGGAACTCATTTGCCTTTGACAAGCTCTTACTACCTGATGTCTTTGTCCTGGTGACTGACAACTGGCCACAGTGCAAGGAAGTACAGTCACTGACTTCCAACCAAATGCAAAAGACAGCAGTGTGGAGTCTGGATTTCTAAAAAATGTGGAGCAGCCCACGTCTCCCTTAGACTGCATACCTTTGTCTTATTTTATATAACAGAAAATAAGTCCCTAAGTTATTTAGGGCAGTCATTTTTGTATTTCTATTACAGGAAGTTAAACACAATTTGTAATAATGCTAAACAAATTTCATATTTATTTACTATCCTAACACTCCTCTCCACAACATCAACTTAAAACACATTAAATCTAATTATCCCTACCTTCTAATGTAGGCTACTGTTATAGTTGACTATAATTTTAATTCAATTTCATTTTATGTATTTTTCCTCATAAGTTCATAAATTAGATATCTTAGTATTGCTTTATAACAATATTTATTTGGATCCATTTGCATGTGTTAGCAAAATGTTTTGTTTATCATTCTCTTTCAACCTCAGACCTAACTTATGGCTAATTTCCTTTATTTCTGAAGTGTATTTTTATGCTGTGCATCTGTTAATGGACCTCTCAGTTTTTGTTTATCTGAAAATGTTGATCTTTTAATGAAAGATCTGCTTGGGACTTGATTTAAGGTTTAGCTGTATATCTGTACTTGTGTAATATTATGTTACTTATCTAGTGTCCATTGTTTCATTTGAGAAGTCTACTGCCAGTATCATTGTCTTTCCTTTGGAGATGATCTGTTAATTCTACCTTAGTGAGTTCATATCTTCCATTAATTTTGGAAAATTCTCAACCATCATTTTCTATTTCCTATTCCTAACAAATGACTCAGTCTGTGCATCAAATCTATTAAACTGATAGATTTTACATTTTGTCATCTCTATGTCTCTTGTTGTCTCCTGCATTCCCAGGAGTTACTTCAGGTAGTTCTTTCTTCTACCTTACAAATTCTGTTTCATCTGTATGTAACCTATCAATTAATCCACTTACTGTGCCATCATCAATTTAAATTTCTATGTTTTTTAGAAGTTTTTTTTTTCAAATCATCCTAGTAATTTGGATAAACATATGTCTATTGCATACTGTTTTTAAGTTTACATCTCAATTTTCTGAACATTTCATATCTAATTCTATTTTTTTATAGTTTATTGAGATATAACTGATATATAACTTTACATTAGTTTAACTGGTACAACATAATAATTTGATATATGTATTTTTGTAAAATAATTAGCACAAAAGTTTAGTAAACATCCATCACCTCACACCGTTACATAATTTTCCTGTGATGAGAACTTTTAAGACCTGTTTCTGAGCAACTGTCAAATCTACAGTAGCATTTTGGTAACTATAGTCACTATACTGTACATTACAACACTATTATTTATTCTTACAATTAGAAGTTTGTTCTTTTTGACTACCTTCATCCATTTCCTCTTACCCCAGAAGCTCTGGGCAACACCAATCCATTCTCTGTGGCTGGTTCAGTATTTTTAGGTTCCACATATTAGTAAGATTATACAGTATTTCTCTCTCTCTCTGACATTTCACTTAGCATAATACCCTCGAGGTTCATCCGTGTTGTCAAACATAGCAAGATTCCCTTCTTTTAATGGCTTCAGAATATTTCAATGCTTCTGTATGTGGTGTGTGTATCATATATTCTTTATCCAGTTATCCTTTGATCAACACTTAGGCTGTTTTCCCTACTCAATGGACATGGGTTTGGGTGGACTCTGGGAGTTGGTGATGGACAGGAAGGGCTGGTGTGCTGCGGTTTATGGGGTCTCAAAGAGTCGGACACAACTGAGCAATTGAACTGAAATGAACTAGGCTGTTTTCAGGCTTGACTACCCTAAATAAAGCTATAATAAACAAGGAAGTGCATATATCTTTTTGAGATAATGATTTCATTTCCTTTGGTTATATGCCCAGAGTTAGAAATACTGGATCATATGGTAGCTTTATTCTTAAGTTTTAGAGATCCCCCATACTTTTTCTATAATGGTTGTACCAGTTGACATTCCCACCAACAGTGCTTTATCCTTACTAACACTTGGGATCCTTTGTCTTTTTGAAGATGTCATTCTAACATGTGTGCAGTGATCTCTCATTGTGGTTTGGATTTGCATGTTTCTGATGATTAGTGATGTCAAGCACCTTTTTATGTATCTGTGACTATTAGTAAGTCGTCTTTGGAAAAACGGTCTATTCAGTTCCTCTGCCCAATTTTTCTTTTGGTCAAGTTATTTGCATTTTAGTTTTTTTTTAATTATATGATTTTTTTAGGAATGTTTCCTATGGCTCAGTGATGAAGAATTGGCTTGCAATGGAGGGGACATGTGAGACATGGGTTTGATCCCTGGGTTGGGAAGATCCCCTGGAGGAGGAAATGACAACCCACTCCAGTACTCTTGCCTGGAAAATCTCATGGACAGAAGAGCCTGGTGGGCTACAGTCCATAGCGTTGCAGCATCAGAGACAACTTAGCAACTGAGCACTCAGCCATGAGTTCTTTATATATTTTGGATGTCATCACATCGTCAAGCATATAACTGCAAATATTTTCTACCATCCTATAGGTTGCCTGTCCATTTTATTTATAGTTTCCTTTGCTGTGCAAAGCTTTTAGTTTGATGCTGATCTACTTTATTTTTGCTCTTTCTTGGTCTTTTCTTTTGGTATCAAATCTAAAAAAATTACTGCCAAGACCCAGGTCAAAGAATTTTACCCTGTGTTTCCTTCTAGGTGTTATGTGGTTTTACGACTGTAGGTCTTACTTATGTATTTCTTCCATTTTAAGTCAATTTTCATGTATGGTCAGGGAAACCTAGTGTGCTGCAGTCCATGGGGTCACAGAGTCTGCAATGACTAAGCAAATGAATAATAACGACATAAGACAGTGACCGAGTTTCATTCTTTTGCAAGTGGCTACCAGGTATTCTTGGGCTTCCCAGGCAATGCTAGTGGTAAAGAAACTGACAGCCAGTGCTAGAGACCTAAGAGACACAGGTTCAATTTCTGGGTCAGGAAGATCCCCTAGAGGAGGGCATGGCAACCCTGTCCAGTGTTCTTGCTTGGAAAATTCCATGGACAGAGGAGCCTGGCAGGTCATAGTCCAAGAGATCATGAAGAGTAGGACACTATCTGAACGACTTTTAGCACACATCCCCACACACCTCATTTTCTCACCACCGTTAATTGAAGAAACTATTCTATCTCCTATTATATATTCTTCTCATCTTTGTTGTGAATAATTGACTACATATGCATGCATTTACATCTGACCTCTCTCATCTATTCCATTGATCTATATCTCTGTTGTTATGGTTTTCTATATGCAGTTTTATGTCAACTTAAATAGAGACAGTTTTACTTCTTTTCTAATTTGAAAGCCTTTTATTTTATTTTTGTGGTCGTTGTTGTTCAATCACTGAGTCATGTCCAACTGTTTGCAACCCCATGGACTGTGGCACGCCAGACTTCCCTGTCCTTCACCATCTCTCAGAGTTCACTCAAACCCATGTCCATTGAGTCGGTGATGCCATCCAACCATCTCATCTTCTGTCATCCCCTTGTTCTCCTGCCTTCAATCTTTCCCAGCATCAGGGTCTTTTCCAATGAGTTGACTCTTTGCATCTGGTGGCCAGAGTATTGGAGCTTAAGCTTCAGCATCAGTACTTCCAATGTATATACAGGGTTGACTTTCTTTAGCATTGACTGGTTGAATCTCCCTGCAGTCTGAGGAACTCTCAAGAGTCTTTTCAAACACCACAGTTCAAAAGCAACAATTCATCAGTGCTCAGCCTTCTTAAATGGTCCAACTCCAACATCCATACATGACTACTGGGAAAACCATTCTGCCAAAGTGATGTCTCTGCTTTTTAATATGCTGTGTAGGTTGTCAAGTTTTTCTTCTAAGAAGCAAGCATCTTTTAATTTCATGGCTGCAATCACTGTCCACAGTGATTTGGAGTCCAAGAAAATAAAGTCTGTCACTGTTTCCATTGTTTCCCCATTTATTTGCCATGAGGTGATGGGGCAGGATGCCATGATCTTAGTTTTCTGAATGCTGACTTTTAAGCCAGGTTTCTCACTCTTCTCTTTCACCTTCATCAAGAGGCTCTTTAGTTCTTCTTTGCTTTCTGACATTAGGGTGGTGCTAACTGCATATCTGAGGTTATTGATATCTCTCCTGGAAATCTTGATTACTGCTTGAGCTCCATTCATGCTGGCATTTTGCATGATGTTCCCTGTATATAAGTTAAACAAGCAGGGTGACAATATACAGGGTGACGTACTTCTTTCCAAATTTGGAACCAGTCCATTGTTCCATGTTCGGTTCTAACTGTTGCTTCTTGACCTGCATACAGGTTTCTCAGGAGTCAGGTCAGTTGGTCTGGCATTCCCATCTCTTTAACAATTTCCATAGTTTGCTGTGATCTACACAATCAAAGATTTTAGTATAGTCAATGAAGAAGAAGTAGATTTTTTTTTTTCTGTAATTCCCTTGCCTTTTCTATGATCCAATGGATGTTGGCAATTTGATCTCTGGTTCCTCTGTCTTTTCTAAATCCATTTTTGCCTATTGCTCTGGCTAAGACTTCTAATGCTACATTGAACAAAATGATTAGGGTAGTCACCTTGTCTTGTTACTATTCTTAAAGGAAAAGGTTTTTTAAAATTTATTTTAGTTTTTGAAGATAATATCAAAGATTGAAATAAAAATAAAAATATAGACAAGAGAGAGAACAGAAAAATATCAGAGAAACTATGAGTTGATTTTTTGAAGAGAAAATACTAACAAATATTAACCAGTTGTAAGAACCTGCTATTTGCCAGCCATAGCCATCTTTATTTCTCTTAAAAACTTTATGAGACAGATTATCTTTGTCCCTGTTTTACACCTGAGGGGGTAAAGCACTGGAAATGTATCTATAGTTGTGAACTAGTTTCTCCTATCCCCATCTCTCCTTACTCATGCTAACAACTCTTGAAGCAAAGATTCAGGTAATATAAGACTCATGTTCTATGTGTGATTAAATAGTTAATCATGCTTCCTGAGGTAGATACTTGGACTTTTTAAATAACACTACAACAGATGCTTCATGTGCCCTGCCTCTCTTTTTCTCAGCATTCAATGTTGGTATAAACATATGGATCTTTGCCCATTAGCTTTCCTTGGCTGGAATTGCCAAGAATCAACATTTTCAAGAAGAACCCTCATCCAATGAAGAACAGAAATTGGTGAATATATACTACAGCTCTGTCCTTATCAATGGACAAAACAGCTCCCACAGGCTCCAATGGGAAAGAGCCCCCATTGGAAACTGTGTGAGACTCTACTCATTAATATGCCTTGAATGACTTGTATGCCCTTCTAATCTCACTTGTTCAAGGAATCACTCCAAATAATCTACCAACACTAAAACTCTTGAATTAGGGTCTGCTTGTGGTGGAACTCAGCCTAAGTCAAATACTATATGAGTTTATCTCTTTATTAGGAAGCTAGGAAAGTTGAAGATAGTTCTCCACAGGTAGATTTTACTCTTTATAATGAACTATTAAGTTCTTTTCCCCCATCCACCTGATATTTCAAAATTACCATAGCTTTAGGAGCTCCAAAGCTATGTTTTATAAGTTGTCTATAAAAGAAAAGCTACCCACCTTCAATTCGACTATTTAGACTGAATAACAAGCATCTCAGCATTGACCATAATAGAAAAAAAGTCATAGGCAGCCCTTATTGAGTTCATCTAGTCTACAAAGGGCTTCAGAGCCCTCTGAATTAACTATGTGTTTAATATAGGGTTCTTGAATTGAAATCTGCATGCAGGTTTTTCTCCTTTTCTCCTTCACTGAAGTTTGCTAGTTTTGCTGTAGATATAGATACAGATAAATAGTAATGGAATATTTGGAAAAGCAGTAAGGATATTGGGAAAAGCAGTAGGGAAGTTAATTAAGACAATAGCCATATTTAATTTGGCTTATTTTAGAATAATTATATAATATAACGTTTGCTGCTTTCAAATATACTTTAAATTTTCAAATAATTTGTGGACATTATATATTGACAAATTTAGTATTTTCATGTTTTTTGTAATCAAGAAACATGTATTTAAGAAAAGAACATGGATAAGATGGGAAGGTCCCTTGGAATAGAAAATGGCAACCCACTCCAGTATTCTTGACTAAAATATTTCATGGACAGAGTGGGCTGGTGGGCTACAGTCCATGGGGTCATAAAGTCAGGCATGACTGTGTGACTCAGCACACATATGATGACTCTAAGAATTAAGTATTTTCCCTTATCCTAAGAAAAGTAATGTGCCTAGAGTCATGCATCAGAAAATCTGAAATAAAATAAACTTAATGGACAAAATTTTGAGTGGAATAAATTTTTTCTATCTGTTCTAACTTAATTATACAAAATCACTAGAATAACTTTAAAAAAAACATATATCCCAAGATTAATGTCTATACTCTCCTCTTAGGATAAAAGAAAAACTCTCTAACAACCTGCAAGACTTTTCATAATCTCGCTGTTGTCATAAGTGAAAGTCACTCAGTTGTGTCCGAGTCTTTGTGACGCCATGAACTATACAGTCCATGGAATTCTCTGGGCCAGAATACTGGAGTGGGTAGCCTTTCCCTTCTCCCGGGGATCTTCCCAACCCAGGGATCGAACCCAGGTCTCCTGCATTACAGGCGGATTCTTTACCAGCTGTGCCACAATGGAATCCCAAGACTATTGGAGTGCATAGCCTTTTCCTTCTCCAGTAGATATTCCCTACCCTGGAATCAAACCAGGGTTTCCTGCACTGCAGGCAGATTTACCAGCTGAGCCACAATGGAAGGCCAAGAATACTGGAGTGCCTAGCTATTCCCTTCTCCAGCAGATATTCCCGACCCTGGAATCAAACCAGGGTTTCCTGCGTTGCAGGCAGATTCTTTACCAACAGCTATTAGGGAAGCCCATAACCTCACGATTACCTCAAACCTTTCTCCACACCCTAACCCACTCTACTTCTTGGCCTTCTATCTGCTCCTTCAGCAGTCAAAACTTTACCTACCTCAGCTTAGTTCTCTGTGTAGTATTTCCTTAGAGCATGGTCCTATTATGAAATTTGCAAAAATTCAAAGTTTTCTAACTAAAAGTAAGGAGAATTGGTGCTAAATCACTCACTAGCATTTGTTTTCTACTGATCAATGTGTATCTCAGGAAAGAAGCTTTTGCTTTGTTAAGAGCTGCGATACCTTCTAAAAGATCTGAAGATAAGAGTGTAAAAGGACACTTGTGCCTTCACTGAAGAAATATCTGTAATTTTTCTTTGCAAATCTTGCCATTTATTTTTAGTTCTCTGAAGGAAAACTGGGTTCAGGTTTATGCAATTTACACAACAGATTTATTTTAAATAATTTATCTCCCACATTTCAATCATCTTTCTATTTCATGGATAATCAGGCTAACAGATTAAAGTGCCTACTAATTCTCTAAATTTAGAAACAATCCATCCCGGACTGAGCAGAACTAGAATGATTGTTTATAGCATCATCATTATCACTATAAAGTCACTTGTGGTGCTAAGATGCATTACCACCTCAGCAAAATATGCTAACAATATTTCACTTCATATCAATATCAATTTCTATTATGCATGACTTCTAGCTATAAAACTGACCCTGAGATATGTCTTACTAGTATGTCTTGCTGTAATAAATTATATTTTTTACAAGTCACGATTTTTCAGATCCTATGCTAGAAATGATAGTGAACATTTTAAACTGTAACAGTGGAAGCGTTAAGGTAAATTTGAGATTGTTTATGTGAATTTGGGGGCTGATCCCTATTAATGCACTTATCTATTGGTCTCAAATATTTACAGGGTGATAAGTTGCCTCTTGTAAAAAGAGTTCAAATGAACAGTGATTGATGTTGACAGTATTTCTGAAAAGAAACTGAATCGGTGTCGAGTGGCAAGAAGCATAGCAAGACTGAAATCCAGCAGTTCCACTGGGCAAAGAGTAACTTCAAAAATTGGGGACATGTGTATATGTATGTAAGTATATTTATATATCAGGAAATATTTATATAATGTATATTACATATAATATAACATAATATAATATACAATATATATGGTTTCCCTGGTGGCTCAGATGGTTAAGAATCTGCCTGCAATGCTGGAGACCTGGGTTTGATCCCAAGGTTGGGAAAATCCCCTGGAGAAGGAAATGACAACCCATTCCAGTATTCTTGCCTGGAGAATTCCATGGAGAGAGGAGCCCAGCAGGCTGCAGTCCATGGGTAGCAAAGAGTTGGACATGACTGAGTGACTAACACTTTCATTATATATATATAAAGAGAGAGAGAGAGAGAGAGACAGACAGACAGACAGAGAAAATGAAACATCTGGACCTTAGGACATTTATACACTCAGAGAGGGAGAGAGAAAGCCATGGGGAATTAAAGTAGCAAACTGAATAGGAAGGTATATTCCCTTGTTAATGAACTTGACTTTAAAGTGGGCTTGGAGAGAACCTTAGCTGGGTTAAGGAAAATAAAGAAAGTAGGCCTGTGTCAGTAAGCAGAACAAAGTGGTGCTGGGCTGACCAGCATTAGTTCAAAGGAAGCAGTTGGAGATACTGTCTTAAAGGTCTTCTTTCTGGGAAGAGGTCAAACAAGAAAGGAATTGAATTCAGAATGTTATAGTCAGCTGGCATGCTAATGCAATGGCCAAAAAACAAAATGAGTCAGAATTCATAAGCATTCCTTAAAGTGATGGTTTTCAAAGTTTGAGCCCTGAATCAGTAACATGAGAGTCAACTTGGAACATTAGAAATGCTTGGAAATGCACTGTCTTGAGCTATGACCTGGGCTTAACAAACTGAAACTGTGGAATGGGATTCACTCTTTGGGTGATGTTAAATGCATGCTAAATTTGAGAAACACTGCCCCAGAGATTTCCTATTTTCCAAAGAAAAAGATTGTGTTGGGTTTCACTGGTGGTTCAGAAGTAAAGAATCTGCCTGCGTGTAGGAGACCTGGGTTCAGCCCCTGGGTCAGGAAAATCCCCTGGAGAAGGAAATGGATACCTACTGCATTATTCTTGCCTGGAGAATTCCATGGACAGAGGAGCCTGGAGGGCTAGTCTACAGGATCCCAAAAAGTTGGACATAATTGAGCGACTAACACTATCATTTTACTCTGGAAAAAAAGATAGGATTTATAGGATTTTAAACAGTTAAATAGATTGGTAGCTTTAAAGTAAAAGTCAGTGAAACTCTGGTTTGCAGTACAGATTGATAAGGTTTGGACATAAATATTATATACATTAATATGACTACATTTAAATCCATGTCTGATTAGTCACAATAATAGTTTGGCTACAGAAAGTTACCAAATTTTTTCAATTTGAGAAATTATCTACTAAAATTCCTTTTTAAAATGCAAAGCACTTATTTTAAGGAATGTACATTTTTATTATGGTAAAAGTTCAAAACTAGTCAGAGACAAGCCCTTGATGTCTAATTTTTCATTTCTACAAATGAATTCAGCATCTCCCATAATTTATTTGAAGTCTATTTCTACGATAAATGTAGGAACCCTAAAATCATGGCAGCTTGATCATTAACCAGTTACTCAATTTTACTGCTATTCAGAATAAAGCTAAACACCTACCAATAAACGGATGTTTTTAAAAGGCTTCACAAATTAGCACTGCATTCATTGCTCACATGAGACACCTTAAAAACAGACTGTAGAAATAAGTAGCTAAATTTGAATCTCTTAGCAATTCAGTTTGGTTCAGTAGCTCAGTCCTGTCTGACTATTTGTGACCCCATGGACTGCAGCATGCTGGGCTTCTCTGTCCATCATCAATTAAGCTTACTTAAACTCTTCTCCATCGAGTCAGTGATGCCATCCAACCATCTCATCCTCTGTCTTCCCCTTCTTCTTCTGCCTTCAATCTTTCCCAGCATCAAGATCTTTTCCAGTGAGTCAGTTCTTTGCATCAGGTGGCCAAAGTACTGGAGCTTCAGCTTCAGTATCAGTACTTCCAATGAATATTCAGGACTGATTTCCTTTAGGATGGACTGGTTGGATCTCTGTGCAGTCCAAGGGACTCTCAAGAGTCTTCTCCAACACCACAGTTCAAAAGCATCAGTTCTTCAGCACTCAGCTTTCTTTAGAGTCAACTCTCACATCTATATATGACTACTGGTAAAACCAAAGCTTTGACTAGATGGATCTTTGTTGGCAAAATAATGTCTCTGCTTTTTAATATGCTGTCTAGGTTGGTCATAACTTTCCTTCCAAGGATCAAGAGTCTTTTAATTTCATCTGCAGTGATTTTGGAGCCCCCCAAAATAAAGTCTGTCACCGTTCACTGTTTTCCCATCTATTTGCCATGAAGTGATGGGACCAGATGCCATGATCTTAGTTTTATGAATGTTGAGCTTTAAGCCTCTCTGTGCAGTCCTCTCCTCTTTCACTTTCATCAAGAGGCTCTTTAGTTCTTCTTCACTTTCTTCCATAAGGGTGGTATCATCTGCATATCTGAGGTTATTGATATTTCTCCAAGCAATCTTGATTCCAGTTTGTGCTTCATCCAGTCCAGCATTTCTCATGATGTACTCTGCATATAAGTTAAATAAGCAAGGTGACAGTACACAGCCTTGACGTACTCCTTTTCCAATTTGGAACCAATCTGTTGTTCTCTGTCCAGTTCTAACTGTTGCTTCTTTACCTGTATACAGATTTGTAAAGGCATATAAATTTAAGGCTCTGATCACATGGACCACATCCTTAAATTTATATGATTTTATAAATGGTTAAAATGTGAAATGATGTTAATATAGTGAAATCAGTCAGTCACTTGGTTTTATTACAACATTTTCCAAGTTATTTTAGTTGTACTCATTTCATGAGCTCTCACTCAGATAAAATAGTGGTAGCTACTCTCTCCACTGTGTACCAATCAACAAATAATCCAACAAATAATCCAACTAGAAACCTTTCTTCTTCTCCATTTGCATCCTTCTGTCAATGTGATTTCAGTTATGCATATAGCTTTATCCCAAATTCTGCTACATTTCTTTTATATAAAGTGGCTCTTATACAGTTATTTTGTTTAATAAAATCAAACCCAAAACAATTAACTTTAATGAATAGCTCTAAAATTAGGTTTCTAGGTAATGCAAAATATTTGATAGAATATAATTAATCCTCCCTTTTCTATGTAAAACATTAGTACATTCTAAACAGGTTTGAGGGTTTTCTAACTTTTCTCTTTTAATAACAATATAATATTTATTACATTATCTACATTGAAAGTTTTAGATGATATTTCAAATTTTGTTATTTTTAAAACTTAGGGTTTTTTTTAAAGAGAGTAATCACTTTTTAAAAAGCTCAAATACAGTATTTCATTTTCTGTCATTGCCCAAAATCCATATCTTGTGCAATATCATTCTTGGCTGAATTCATCTAAAAATTAATTCAATCAAGCATGAATAAAAAGTGACATACTTCATGTATCAAAAATGGACCATCATAATTATTTTGAACCCTACATGCTGACTCTAAATCTTAGATTAGTAACAAGGTAATACCTTGCTTTTTCATCAATACCTAAAAAGATAGGATCACAAAGACAATGACAAAGAAGCATATTCTATCAGATTCTTCTGTAATTAGCCATTTTATCATCCAACCTCATAATACATGAATACTAATAGTCTATTTTGCTCAGTTGTCTGGAAAGATGTAATTCATTTGTAGTGAGAAAAGGCACATGAAAGTGATATACCAAATGCTAGCTCAGTAAAACCAAAAATTTGCTAAAATATTACTATATTCAGTCACTCAGTCCTGTCTAACTCTTTGTGACACATGGACTGCAGGACACCAGGCCTCCCTGTCCATCACCAACTCCCAGAATTTACTCAAACTCATGTCCATTGAGTCGGTGATGCCATCCAACCATCTTGTCCTCTTTTGTCCCCTTCTCCACCTGCCTTCAATCTTTCCCAGCATCAGGGTCTTTCCAAATGGGTCAGTTCTTCACATCAGGTGGCCAAATTATTGGAGCTTCAGCTTCAGTATCAGTCTTTCCAATGAACACCCAGGACTGATTTCCTTTAGGATGAACTGGTTGAATCTCCTTGCAGTCCAGGGACTCTCAAGAGTTTTCTCCAACACCACTGTTCAAAAGCATCAGTTCTTCAGCTCTCAGCTTTCTTTACATTCTGACTCTCACATCCATACATGACTACTGAAAAAAACCATAGCTTTGACTAGATGGACCTTTGTTGGCAAAGTAATGTCTCTGCTTTTTAATATGCTGTCTAGGTTGGTCATAACTTTTCTTCCAAGGACCAAGCATCTTTTAATTTCATGGTTGCAGTCACCATCTGCAGTGATTTTGGAGCATATATATATATATATATATATATATATATATATATAGTCTGTCACTCTTTCCATTGTTTCCTCAACTATTTGCCATGAAGTGATGGGACCAGATGCAATGATCTTAGTTTTATGAATGTTGAGTTTTAAGCCAACTTTTTCACTCTCCTCTTTCACTTTCATCAAGAAGCACTTTAGTTCTTCTTTGCTTTCTGCCATTAGGGTGGTGTCATCTGCATATCTGAGGTTATTATTATTTCTCAAGGCACACTTGATTCCAACTTCATCCACCCCAAAGTTTCTCATGATGCAACCTGTATATCAACTAAATAAGTAGGGTGACAATATACAGCCTTGAGGTACTTCTTTTCCGATTTGGAACCAGTCTTTTGTTCCATGTCCAGTTTTAACTGTTGATTCCTGCCCTGCATGCAGATTCCTCAACAGGAAGGTCAGGTGGTCTGGTATTTCTACCTCATGAAGAATTTTCCACAGTTTGTTGTAATCTATACAGTCAAGGCTTAGGCATAGTCACTAAAGTAGATATTTTTCTGGAACTCTCTTGCTTTTTCAATTATCCAACGGATGTTGGCAATTTGATTTCTAGTTCCTCTGCCTTTTCTAAATCCAGCTTGAACATCTCAAAGTTCATGGTTCATGTAATGTTGAAGCCTGGCCTGGAGAATTTTGAGCATTACTTTACTAGCATGTTAGACGGGTGCAATTGTGTGGTAGTTTGACCAATCTTTAGCATTGCCTTTCTTTGGGATTGGAGTGAAAATTGATCTTTTCCAATCCTGTGGCCACTGCTGAGTTTTCCAAATTTGCTGGCATATTGAGTGCAGCACATCCACAGTATCATCTTTTAGGATTTGAAGTAGCTCAACTAGAATTTCATCACCTCCACTAGCTTTGTTTGTAGTGATGCTTCCTAAGGCCCACTTGAGTTTGCATTCCATGATATCTGGCTCTAGGTGAGTGATCACACCATTGTGATTTTCTGGATCATGAAGATCTTTTTTGTGTAGTTCTTTGTACTCTTGCCACCTCTTCTTAATATCTTCTGCTTCTGTTAGGTCCATATCATTTCTGTCCTTTATTGTGCCCATCTTTGCATGAAATGTTCCCTTGGTATCTCTAATTTTCTTGAAGAGATCTCTAGTCTTTCCCATTGTATTGTTTTCCTCTATTTCCTTACATGGATCACTAAGGAAGTCTTTCTTATTTCTCCTTGCTATTCTTTGGAACTCTGCATTCAAATGGGTATATCTTTCCTTTTCTCCTTTGCCTTTCACTTCTCTTCTAGTCACAACTATTTGTAAGGCCTCCTCAGACAACCATTTTGCCTTTTTGCATTTCTTTTTTTGGGAATGATCTTGATCCCTACATTCTGTAGAATGTCATGGACCTCCATCCATAGGTCTTCAGGGACTCTGTCTATCCGATCTAATCCCTTGAATCTATTTCTCACTTCCACTGTATAATCATAAGGGATTTGATTTATGTCATACCTGAATGGTCTAGTGGTTTTCCCTACTTTCTTCAATTTAAGCCTGAAATTGCCAATAAGGCATTCATGACTTGAGCCACCATAATCTCCTGGTTTGTTTTTGCTGACTGTACAGAATTTCTACATCTTTGGCTGCAAAGAATATAATCGATCTGATTTCGGTACTGACTATCTGGTGATTTCCATGTGTAGAGTTTTCTCTTGTGTTGCTGGAAGAGGGTGTTTGCTATGACCAGTGCATTCTCTTGGCAAAACCCTATTAGCCTTTGACCTGTTTCATTCTATACTCCAAGGCCAAATTTGCCTGTTACTCCAGGTATTTCTTGACTTCCTACTTTTGCATTCCAGTCCCCTATAATGAAAAGGACATCTTTTTTGGGTGTTAGTTCTAGAATGTCTTGTAGGTTTTCATAGAACCATTCAACTTCTGCTTCTTCAGCATTACTGGTCGGGACATACACTTGGAGTACTGTGATAGTGAATGGTTTGCCTTGGAAACGAACGGAGATCATTCTGTCATTTTCGAGATTGCATCCAAGTACTGCATTTCAGATTCTTGTTGAGTATGATGGTTGCTCCATTTTTTCTAAGGGATTCTTGCCCACAAGAATATATATAATGGTCATCTGAGTTAAATTCACCCATTCCAGTCCATTTTAGTTTGCTGATTCCTAAAATGTTGATGTTTACTCTTGCCATCTCCTGTTTGACCACTTCCAAGTTACCTTGTTTCGTGGACCTAACATTTCAGGTTTCAATGCAATATTGCTGTTTACAGCATCAGACTTTACTTCCATTACCAGTCACATCCACAATGGGGTATTGTTTTGGCTTTGGCTCCATCTCTTCATTTTTTTCTGGAGTAATTTCTCCACTGATCTCCAGTAGCATATTAGGCACCTACCGACTTGGGGAGTGCATCTTTCAGTGTCCTGTCTTTTTGCCTTTTCATACTGTTCATGGGGTTCTCAAGGCAAGAATACTGAAGTGGTTTGCCATTCCCTTCTTCATTGGATCACATTTTGTCAGAACTCTCCACCATGACCCACCTGTCTTGAGTGTCCCTACATGGCATGGCTCATAGTTTTTTTGAGTTAGGCAAGGCTGTGGTCCATGTGATCAGATTGGTTAGTTTTCTGTGATTGTGGTTTTCAGTCAGTCTTCCTTCTGATGGAGAAAGATAAGAGGCTTATGGAAGCTTCCTACTGGGAGAGATGACTGAGAGGGAAGTTGAATACTGTTCTGATGGGCTGGGCCATGCTCAGTAAATCTTTAATCCAGTTTTCTGTTGATGGGTGGGGCTGTGCTCCCTTCCTGCTATTTACCTGGGGCCAAACTATGGTGGAGGTAATGAAGATAATGGTGACCTCCTTCAAAAGATCCCAAGCATGCACTGCTACACTCAGTGCCCCCAGCCCTGCAGCAGGCCACCACTGACCCTCGCCTCCACCAGAGTCTCCTGGACACTCCCAGGCAAGTCTGGGTCAGTCTCTTGTGGGGTCACTGCTCCTTTCTCCTGGGTCCTGGTGCACACAACATTGTTTGTGCCCACCAAGAGTCTGTTTCCCAAGTCCTGTGTAAGCTCTGGCTGCTCTCATTTCAGTTCAGTAGCTCAGTCATGTCTGACTTTTTGCAACCGCATAGACTACAGCACGCCACGCCTCCCCATCCATCACCAACTCCTGGAATTTTCTCAAACTCATGTCCACTGAGTCGGTGATGCCATCCAACCATCACATCCTCTGTCGGCCCCTTCTCCTCCTGCCTGGCGGCTCTATGGTGGGGTTAATGACAACCACCTCCACGAGGGCCTAAGCCATACACAAGTCTGCTGCACCCAGAGCCCTGCCCCTGCGGCAGTCCACTGCTGACCTGTACCTCCACAGGATACAATATTAACTCATCACAAATGAAATAAGGATAACATCAGGGAAGGCCAAGGAAGACGAGGATCAGAAATGTCCTTGTCTTCTCATTAAATTAATGGTCCATTTGTGAGTTGGTTATATTAGAAATGCAACTGTAATGCTTTTGTTATTCTCTGGTTTGTTGTGAAATGCAGAAATATACCTGGTAAAACTGTGCATTCAACACAGAGCTAGGTAGTGCCACTTAACTTTTCTGGAGTACATATAATCTGATAGGTTGCAACTGTATTTTCAGGTATTCTAGGAACCTCTGATGTTTCTAAAGAATGAACAAACATTCAAAAATCATACTGCAAAAGATTTTCTTCATTCTGTCTTCTGCCTGACACAAGGGAATGCTATGCTGAAACTTAACACGTCATGTAAGGGATGTTAAAATAATGTCCTGATTGCTGAATTCATATTATCCTCTCACTAGGGAGCCATTGGCCTCAAAGATTAAATAAAAATAAATAACAGAAAGAATCCATTCTTGTGGTTGCCAACTGAAAATAAATTAAAAGCTGCTTCCTTTTTAACTATGTTCAATTGTCCTTGTCAGCAGGGACCATGCTTTGGAAATATAAAAGAATATATTTAGTTCTTGATGAAAGAATAATAATTTGGTAATTTCTCCTAGAAAAAAAAAGCATTAAAGCTATAGTTATAGAAAACCATTTTACTGTCTATAAAAATTTTCAGATTTAAGAATAAATGCTTTGGAAAAAATTATCTCAACATCCCAGTTGCACATTTTAAATACCTCATTTAGAAAGAGGAATTAGAAAAAAAGTGAAGCATACATATGCTAACAGGGTTTTTGATCTCCCAGAAATCAGTTGTAAAAATGAAACCATAAATCTTGTTATCTAGGTGATCTTCCCACTATAATTCTGCTTCAACCAGAAATGATTTCAGGAAGGACTAAGAAAGTCAAATTTATATTTATAAAGTATAAAATAAACTTTACAATAAAATAATAAGATTGATCAATGTTCTAGTTACACAGTATGAACTATCCTGGATATTTTTTGCTATCATAATGTGTTTATTTTCTTGTTTTGTTTTTTTTTTTGTTCTAAAATTAAAAAAAAAAAAAAGGCAAGTATGGCATTGTTGACTCCAAAAGGAGCTTTAGGTAATAAAAACTAAAGAAAGGGAACATAGGAGTAATTTTTATTTTGTTAAATGTACTGAAGTAAATGCCATTATATATACCATTATATATTACATGAAAGTCCAGCTATATAAATTATGTAATCAAAATTAATGTTAAAAATTAACACTGTAGCATTCTTATTACAAAACTATTAAAAAAAGATACAATTAGTCAGCAAAATATAATCTTTCTCTTAAAACAAGGTAAACCCCTGTTCTTAAACTGTGCTTCTACATCTTGAATAGATCTATTTGAATAGATCTAAATCTACTTTTCATTTGTACTCCAAAGGATATGTATTACGTCTTCACATTTAATTGCAAAGCTCACATGTTTTCATATGCATCTACAGTCCAGAGTGTGTACGCATAGATTTGTTCTAACACCCATAGAATCCATATCCCTGTGTTATCACCTTATATTTGGTATAAAGCAAGGTTAACATTCAGTTTGAACATGGTGTTGGCTATCATTGCTCATATTCCCAAGTAAAATTACTTGATCTGTTATTCAGCATTTATACACACTTTAAAGTTGTTCACTTACCTTCTTGAGGTATGTAAACCAACTCCAGGCTTCTCTTTTTTCCAACTGTCTTGAATTTTCATGCAGTTTCTTAAAAGGATATGTTCCTCTCATTCCCTTCCACTAGAAAACTGCTTAAAATTTTGAGAGCAAGAAAGTAATATACTTGTTATATATAATAGACTAAAAGTTATTAATTGAAATTTGCTACTCATTCTGCATGTTCTGTCTCAAAGCATGATGATGACCCTGCACTGTTGGGATTATTAATTTCATTAAAGCAATATTGAGAAATAAATGTGGAGCTGAAGGAATGAAGTTCCCTGATTTCAGATGATACTACAAAGCTACAGTAACTAAAACACTTATGGTAGTGGTACAAAAACACATACAGATCAAAGGAACAGTATGAAGTGAAGTGAAAATCACTCAGTCGTGTCCAACTCTTTGCAATCCCATGAACTATAGAGTCCAGGGAATTCTCCAGGCCAGAATACTGGAGTGGGTAGCCTTTCCCTTCTCCAGGGGATCTTCCCAACCCAGGGATTGAACCCAGATTTCCCGCATTGCAGACAGATTCTTTACCAGCTGAGCCACAAGGGAAGCCCAGAAAATACCCATGCACACATGTCTTTTAGTCTACAACAAGGAGGAAAGAGTATTCAATGGAGAAAAAACAGTGTCCTCAATAAGTGATCCTGGGAAAACTGGACTGCTACATATAAAAGTGAAATTAGAACACTGCTTAAAACCACAGACAAAAATAAACTCACAAAGGATTAGAGGTCTAAAGGTAAGGCTAGACACTATAAAACTTTTAGAGGGAAACATAGGTAGAACACTCTTTAGTAAAAACCACAGCAAGATCTTTTTTTACCCACCTCCTGGAGTAATGAAAATAAAAGCAAAAATAAAAGGGATCTAATTAAACTTGAAAGCTTTTGTACAGCAAAAGAAACCATAAACAAAATGAAGAACAACCCTCAGAATATGGGAAAATATTTTCAAATGATGCACCTGGCAAGGGATTAATGTGCAAAATATACAAACAGCACATACATCTCAATATCAGAAAACAAACAACATAATCAAACATGGATAGAAGATTTAAGTAGACATTTCCCAAAAGAAGATATACAGATGGCCAAGAGGCACATGGAAAGATGCTCAACATAGCTATTTATTAGAGAAATACAAATGAAAACTATAATGAGGTATCACATCACTCCAGTCAAAATGTCAATCATCAAAATGTCTACATATAATAAATGCTGGAGGAAGTGTGGAGAAAAAGAAACCCTCCTACACTATTGGTTAGAATGTAAACTGATACTATCACTATGGAGAACAGTATGGAGCTTATTTAAAAACCTAAAAATAGAGCTACATTATCATCTAGCATCCCCACTCCTGGGAATATATTTGGAGAAAACCACAATTCAAAAAAATACACCCCACCCCAGGGTTCATTGCAGCACTGTTTACATTGCAGCACTATTTATATTCAGGACATGAAAACAACCTAAATATCCACCAACAGAGGGATGGATAAAGAAGATGTGGTACATATATACAATGGAATATTACTCAACCATAAAAAATGAAATAATGACATTTTTAGCTACATGGATAAACCTAGAGGTTGTCATAGTAAGCAAAGTTATCCACAGAAAGACAAATATATAATTTCGTTTACATGTGGAATCTAAAAAAAAGATACAAATGATCTTATTTATAAAATAGATATAGACCCACAGACATAGAAAACAAATTGTTACCAAAGGGGAAGGGGGATATGGAGATAAAATAGGAGGTTTGGGAGTAACATATATACACTACTGTGTATAAAATATATAACCAACAAGGACTTACTATATAGAACAGGGAACTATACACAATATTTTACAATAACCTGTAGGGGATAGGAATCTGAAAAAGAATACACACACACACAACTGAATCACTGTGCTGAACACTTGAAACTAACATGACACTGTAAATCAACTACACTTCACTGTTTAAAAATTACAAAACATAATATCTGTGGATCTAGCTATATATTATATATAACAGTAAAAACTGTTTGAGTTTAGTAAACAATTATTGTGCCCATGTCATTGTCCTAATAGTCATCTCATTGCTAGTATTTCTTATAAAACAAGAAAAAAGTTAAAATCTATAGGGAGTTTTAAGATATTAACTATTCATATGATATGTCAATAAAATAAGTTGAGAATTTTACAACTGTTTGTTAGGATAATAAGCTAATGGTACTGGAAAAAACTGCCAGTATTGCAAAAAAGTTGCATCAATATTTCCTATTCTTCACAATCAGGTTCTAGGCAATTATACTTATCACTAAAGCTGCATTTTGAGTGAAAAGCCTTAAAAAAATTGGAGCAGATCAAAGGGTTTATTGACCCTGGACTCGGTTCTGAGAGGAAAATAAGGAAGTCTTCTTAGTAGGCAAATATTTGGACATTACTTAACAGATACATCATCATGCCTATTAGCTTTAAAATCTGTGGATTTATTTTTCCTAATGGAAACAGAGCCGCTCAGCTATATTCAGAGCAATAGAATCACAAGTTTTTTTGTGATTGTTGATAGTTTTTAACAGAGGAAGTTAGTGTAGGATGAATGTTGTTGCTGTTGTTTAGACACTAAATCACGTCCAACTTTTTGTGCCCCCATGGACTGCAGCCTGCCAGGTTCCATGGGCTTTCTGTCCATGGAGTTCTGTCCATGGGATTTCCCAGGCAAGAATACTAAGTAGGTAGCCATTTCCTTCTCCAGGGGATCTTTTCCACCCAGGAATCAAACAAGCGTCTCCAGCACTGGCGGGTGGATTTTTTACCACTGAACCTCCAGGGAGGCCCCTAGAATGAACATTATACTACATTATATTTTATTGCAAACAGAGGTAAAGTAAACTAATATTTCACTGTAACCAGGAATTATGTGCCCTTAATGATAGATAAAAACATTTTATATGTCTATGAGTTGTAAAACATTTTATGATATATAAACACAGATGGAAAAACAAAGAATTTTCCATTACACTGTCACAATGCTATCCTCAGAAAGGTCAGCTGCCTTTAATAGGAATTGTTACAAAATATTTAAGCATCACTGTTTTTGTTTTTCTTCTCTACCAGAAATTGAATATAGCTGAATAATTTTGTTGCTCTTTCTTAGTTGATTACATTAGCGAAAATGGACAAGATGACTATTAAAATTTATGTTTCTCAGGAGTGCCACTGCTGTTATTGAATTGCTTTTCAGAGAATTTTGCTCCTAGCATATTTTGTTCTCTTACTGTTTCATGATAATAAGGTTTTTTGTGGCTATAGGTGGGGCTTTAAAAAATGTGTATGCATGCATACACACACACACACAAATACCCCATGAGGACATAAAAAATAAAATGTTCTTCCTGTGCAGTTATTATGCAGATATTATAAACATCTAGAATGGCCCAATAAATAAGAAAGCTTCAGGACATCTCATTTATTAAAGTTTTTACACCCTGCAGGTGATAACTAATTTAATCTGACACTCCACCCAGGATATGTGAAGAGGGTTGCAAAAAAAAAAAGAATAAATAAATGAACAGGCATACATGAGAGAGAATCTGTCATACTTTAAATTGCATACAATTGCCATTAGATCAACTAGTATTTTATATCTATTATGATTTTTAAACTCATATTCCAACCATTTCCACTAAACACCAAGAAGGATTTTAGTCAACTTAAAATAAAAGAGATAAAATTAAACTGCATGACTTGAGTTCACTGCATGTTCGCCTCTGATCTTTCATGTTGCATCATAATTTTAGAGCTGAAAAATCCAAAGGATTTTTAAAATCATCTACTTCGAGACCATTTTTGTATATACCCAGAAGTTAGATGTCTTGCCACAAAGTCTACAGTTACTGGAAGTAACTGACTTCTACTACAGGACTAGAAGTCAGTTTCAAACTTCTAATTTTGGTTTCTCTAATTTTAATTCAATTTTCTTTAAGTGATAAAATTCCTATGAATATATCTGATGTTTTAAAATAAATTCCTCCAAATAGTTCAACAGAAGCATTTCCCCATCCTAATTTGGGCATCAATATTATCAAACAAACATTTTGATTTTCAGTCCCAAGAGAAAAATTTAAGTTATGGGGTTTATTTTCTTTGCATGTCAACTGCTCAGCCTACTACCATAGAATCAAAAAGTCATGTTCTTGTACACTCATTTAAAAAGCACTGATATCAACTTCTTACATTTTAAAGTATTATAAATATTATTTTTCATAACTACAAAAATATTACATACAAACTCTTTGAACATAAATACAATAAATTTAGAAGATGCCAATTGAGCACTAGTGTAGCTGGTGAATAATAAAGATTTTTTTTGAAAAGTCCTTGACTTCAAGTAACTTAACATATAATAGGATAAATAAAAACATCTTTCAAATGGAAATATAAAAAGTCATCAGTTTATTAAACTATGGTTAATCTTTTATTTAATAGAGACATACTGGATGCTTACACAATATTCATGTGCAACCATATCTTTGCCAGGCATTCAAGCATGCAATAATAGTAAACCGGAAAAATTATTTTTCTTAGGAAGGCTTACATTACGATGGAAGAAGAGCCAAATATATGAGCAAATACATTGCAATGTGACAAATGCTCACAGGATACTTGTGCGTTCATAATAAAAGGAACAGAGCAAATGGTACAAAGTGCATTAATCTAGCCCATACCATGAAAATGACATAGCATTTCCGGGTGAAAGACATGTCTAAGGATGGTTTAAAATTGCCAGATGAAAGCAATGAAGAATGAGGAGAGCACCAGGCATAACGAATAACATAAGAAATGCCTCAAATTGAGAAAGAGCAGAAAAACTTTTGGAGAACAAGTGTAGGCTAGCAAAGACTAAAATGAAGAAAATTATCAAATATTTTAAGAACTTCTTTTAATATTTGAAAAAGAATCAATGTGCCTTGGTTAAATTCTATAGGCACTCACAAGAGAAACTACTTGGAGATTTAGGAAGTCTTTATCTGGAAATTGAAATTTGAGGTGAACCTTGTAATAAGGACCCTATTTTGATAGGCAGGAATGGGAGCAGAAAGAAGTTAGGATGCTTTAAAAAGGACTGAACAGCATTCATATTAAAAGGCATCTTAAAAGTACAGACTATATTAGTGTCTTTCGATAGAAATATGAAACAAGGAAGAAAAAATGGAAAATAATGCCTAAAACACACACTTAGGCATTTCTAAAATAGACAGGCTGATGAATAACATAAGAAGAGCTCAAATTATTTCCTGATCAAAAAATATTTCACTGACATATAGACTTAAATTCCAACATTAAAAACATTCTTAAAATTTTCATACATACACACTTATCAGAAGGGAGAAAACAGGATTCAAATCCACCTTTAACAGTCTCTAAAGCTCATGTTCTCTCCACTACATCATGATTCTTTTCAGGTTGAATATATACTGAAAGTACACAAGTACTAAAAACATTCTTTATTTCAACCAGAATGTCCTGGTGGCTCAGTGGTAAAGAATTTGCTTGCCAATGCAGGAGATGCAGATTCATCTCCTTGGGTCTTGATGATCTCTTGGAGGAGGAAATAGCACCCCACTCCAGCATTCTTGTCTGAGAAAAATCCCATGGACAGAGGAGACTGGTGGACTACCGTCCACGGGGTCACAAAGAGTCGGCCATGGCTGAAGCAACCGAGCACCTAGCACTATTTTATTTCAAGCACAGATATGGGTTTTCCTATAAGATAAATCCATGAAAAGGACATGAACAGAAATGAGAGGCATATAAAACAAATATCATTAATGATTAATTACAGATAATACTACATGCTACAAATGTAAAAAGCAATTTTATTACTATGTCCTCTATAAGTCTATAGACATCTCATATTTGGAAAATACTATTATATGAGATATAAATTCTATACATTCAAGCATATTTAAAATATAATCCTCTACTGAAACAATAAAACTGTTGTAAGAAATGCAAAAGGCATTTTTTTGCATTTTGAATGGATCATTTTGACAGTGTAGTCAGGAGTCTTCAATGTGATACCATTTGTTATAACGGGTTTCTATTAAAAAAAAACTGGGAAAACACATTGCTGTTTATGAACATTTGTCATTTTAGCAGAAGTATGTTTCTAAGAATGAAAGAATCATACGTCTGTACAAAAGAAGTGTTTAGATAATAAAAGTACATAGAATTTCTATGGAATGCATAAATCAAATGCTATTTCAAGTGCGCTATTTCAACATGTGCTCTTATATTTGTAATTCTTACAGTGCCTGCTAGTCACGAAGATCCTTGTCTTCCTTTTTAAGACAACCAATACCTATGTGTGCTATCTTTTCTGTATCCCAACTAGAAATAGGAAAACAAGTAATAGAGCTTTAGAATGTCGTAGTCAAGTACAATGCAAGACATCCAGAAAAACTGAGGCAAGGGAACTGTAGTTTCTTTGTGGAAACAACAAAAAAAGAAATCTTAAAACCCTGAAGCAGGACAATGGGTTTAAAACTCCCTGAAGAGTACTCTGAGTCACACAAAAAAGTAACATAAAGTATTCTATAAAACCATAAATAAGTTTAGGAAAAAGCTGATTGTAGATACTCAATATTTCATGTCAAACATCAGCGGTAGTCAGCAATTCTTCGTTCAGAAGCACAAAGTCAGTCACAGGTATACATGACGTCCATCTGCTGCAAATATGGTTTCCTGATATTTGTATCAAAGAAGTAACATAAAGCCTTCTGAAACTCATGAAAACTATGACATTAACTCTGTTGATTTACTTAGCAACAAATGGCCAGAGACAGAATAGCTCCAATATCCCTTTCAAGTGACAAGAATCTCACATATAGTAGGCTGAAATTTGGACTACAAGTTCATTTTTCCTTGCAGCTCAGTTATCATGAGTGGGAAATAAATAGCAGGTTATGTGGTGATTTAAAATAACCAAACTTGATTTTCTAGGCAAGGGATTCTAGTAAAAAATAGAATGCACTCAGAAAAACTAGAGGAAAAGATTCAAATGTTCAGATAAAGATAAAATTACATTCTACATAGAAAAACAGGCTTGGCATAGAAAGAACAATGGTAGAGGAGATATTCAATGATTCTCAGTATAGCCAGTAAGAGTGTAAAGAAGTCCTTAGACAAAACATTAGAACTCACTGCTTTAAAAGTCTAGTTACTTATTTCAGTTACTTCATTCTTGTGTGCATGTTTGGTCACTCAATTGTGTCTGACTCTTTGCAATCCCATGGACTCTTGCTCATCAGGCTCTTCTGATCCTGGGATTTCCCAGGCAAGAATACTGGAATGGGTAGCCACTTCCTTCTCCAGGGAATCTTCCCAATCCAGGGATCAAACTCAGTCTCCTGCATTGCAGGCAGATTCTCTACTGTCTGAGCCACTAAGGAAGCTTAATTCTTATGCAGTGAGCCTTTTCCCCATATTTTCTTATTGCTGAAACTCATATGGCAGATGAAAAAATGTAAAACAAACCCTAACAGGCATATCCTGATCACAAGGAATACTTAGTATATTTCTATCATTCGTCATATATGTAAGAAATGTATTAGTTATCAAAATCTATGAAAAACAGTACAATCTTGAATCTGCCCAAATTTACTAAAGTAGACATGACTGAATCTTCTGCCATGTTGACATCAACATTGTCCAAACACTCCAAGTGCTTGTCATCTTAGAACCTTTGAATACGCTGTTTCTTTTAACTGTAACCATATTCTCCTCCTTCATCTTTTAGGTATCAGCTAAAATACTGCCTCCTCAGATAGATCTGGATTTACCATCTATGTAAATCTGATACAGCCTAATATTTCTTATTACAAGATGCTTGTTGTTTCCTCTAGTGAACTTGTCACAGTTTGCAATATGTGTAATTAATTTTTTGGGTTGTCATTGTCACATTCATCTATTAAATTTTGAATTCCATGAGTGTAAGGATTACACTTGTTTGATAATCACTTTACTTATACTATAGAACAGATTACTGCACTTGACACATAATTTATCATTTTTAACCTCATGCACTATTAGGGTATTATCAACTTCATATCTTCAAGTGCTTATTCTTATTTCTTAAATAAATTTTTGGTTACTTAAAAATAATTAATATATTATTCTTTGAATCTACTTGTCAAATTTTTAATGCAAAAATATTTTCTAATTCACTTACTTCTACTTTCATCAGTTTATCTCTCCTGATTCCTTCTATGTAGCTTCTCTCTTGCTTAACTTCTTTAGCTGTTTTATATCTTCTTTATGTTTGTTTTTTCTTTGTTCATTCTTAACTGTCCTTTTTAATAATAAAAATATTACCTTTTATAATAAGCAGGTTGTCTTGTTTCTGTCAACTTGCTTTATCTGTTTTTGTATATTACTGTTAACTTCATTTCCTGTACTTGGACATTTAGCTACTTAATGCTTATGAAATGCTCAATGTTTTGGAAGGATATACTAGGATATACTAGTTTACAGTTATTCTTTCCAAAACATTCTTTAACATACATTCTTATAAATACCATTATGCAGAATGAAATAATTCAATATCCTTTTAGCTCCTACATTTCACTGTGTAATATCATGCTATCCATAATATCCTTTTCACTGAGCGGATGCTACAAAAATAATTTTGGAATTTAAGATACTGAATTGATAAGACTATTTATTAGTGAAAATACAATTCTGATATATGTAGCATTGTTTCTGTTTCCCAAATCTGTTAATTGGAAGCCTTACAACTCCTCTTTAAATTCTTGGCCCTATGATATTAACACATTTATTAGAATCAATGGAAATTAAATCTGCTGCAAACAGCAAGATGAGAGAGCAATTGGACCCCATTGTTGTTAGTGCTGGTGATCTTCCCTCTTAACATATTCCATATGGTCAAGTCCAAATCTACAGACACGTGCATCTACAGCAGCTCATTGAGGACTTTCCTTCCTCAGGCTGTCACAGTGCCTTCTGTTGGTTGCCAACTTAAAAATGTTTTTATTTCACATATACACGTTTTTCCAGAGTCCCACTATTGCCAGTTGGCTTGGCATGGAGAAACTTCCTGTATCATCTGCATTGTGCTGAAGCAAGCCTTCCGATACATCCTTTTTGGTCTTGGTTTAAGTCAAGATCATAGACCAGACTCCCCATTTCATCAGAGGTCTTATTGCCCTTACTTAACACTAGACTTTGATCAAACTATCATTATTCTTTCAAACAGGTCACCCTATGCAACCTATAATGAGGTAAGAACCTGTGACCCCATTTCCATCGGAGAAAGTCCTCCTGGAAAAGAAAATCCTGGACTTCTTTAAAATAATATAGGTTAATAGACCCAGAATATGCTGAACACTACTCTAAAGATGCCAGTCTTAGAATTTTATGGGTGTGCTCTCATTTACTCTTTACTATTATTTTTCCCATGAAGAAACTGAAACATGAGGAGATTGAGAAACTCACTCAACTTCACACAGTTGGTAAGAGACGGAACCAAGAATTCAACCAGGCTCTGACTCTGGACACCATGTGCTTAATTAGTAAGCAAAATACCACCCAAATACACATCAGTTTAGGCTGTTTTTCAGATCTCTGTAGAACAAGAGAAGCCTCAGCTCTGAGTGAGCTCCACAGGACACAGGTTTTATTTATCTAGGGCAATAGATGCCTATTGGTTTTTTTACACTTTTCACCAAAAGGGTTATAGGAGTTATCTTTTCAAGATAATTAAAATTTAAAGTCAATCTTCCCTACTTACCAACAGAAAAATTTAGTAGCACTTTTAAAATTTAATTTATAAATAAATTTAGTTGGAGTCAGTACACTTATATCCTGCCATTTCTATTCTTAATCCATTTTTGCCTTATCTTTCAGGTAATTATAAATTTATATATGCACTTGTGTTTCAATTGTATTAATGAAGAACTCAGAATAATCTTTATGGCACATATACTTAAATTTTATTAATTTTTTTTCTCAACAAGCAGAGGAGGTGGCATTTAAAAGAGGTTTACATTCTAGTGATGACAGAAGATGGTGATGATAGAAGATAGATAGATAGATAAACAGATAGATAGATCTCAAGTGGATCCAAAGTTTTATTTAAGCCCAAATCAATGCAAGTTTTTATTACAATCCACTATTTTATGACATCCCCTTATGTCACACATAGCAAGCTACCCATCAATAATATCTGTCCTTATAGGATGATAAGGATGCAGACTAGGAGTCTGGGTCCCTGAATTGTCATGTGGAGAAAAGCCACATAGAGATAATTACACCTACAATGGACCATTTCCTGGGATGAGATCAGATTCCATTGTTTTAAGCTAGTGATATACATGGATATAAAATTTCATCAGCTAGTGTACCCTAACTAATCATTCTGAAATAAAATATTTTGCTAAATATCTTAATAAAAAATTTGCAGGTTATCTTTTATATGGGACACTATATCTGTTCAATAAGCTATAAAATATGCTTACTATGAGAAACTGAATTTAATCCACCAATGTGTAAATAAAAAAGACAAAATATGTATGTCTTTAAACATTAAGAATTGAAAACATTAAGAATATTTTACAAACTTTCTACTACTATAGAAAAATCAAAATCATTTATGGCAGACCAGTTCCTAACAGTAAACTATTTTATTTCTCCCACAATTCACAGGGCATCTTGAAGTATTTTCCTTAAGGAATATTTTTCATGTGTGTTTTACATTTTTTTCAAAATCCATAATTTGTCCATTAATTTTGTTCATGGTGTTAAACTTTTCACTTACAGGTATATTGTATCTCTTCTGATCTGGCAATAAATACATTGATACATATTGATCTATCTATATCTACCTATAGAGTACATGTTTGTTTATCATGTTGATTTCACCTCCTTTCTCAATCGATCTTATGGAGCATGTACAGTGTTTAACAAATGTCACCCTTCATTAGGGAAGGATTTGATGAATTAACCAGAGGATTAAAAATCCTAGCAAAAAGAGTTTTATTTTAAATACAACAATGCCAGGAACCAAAATACATATTACAAAGTTCTGAGACTAGCACTTGTCCTGTACAAATTAATCAATTCAAGTTAGGTATAATTATCAAATTTAATTATTGCTTTTTATGGAATTCTTAAAGGTAAACTGAGTAGAATCTGAACTTCTCTTTTTACTAACTAGAACACAAATGTGGCAGTAACCAATTTCCCAACATTCAAAGATAACAACTGAGGAAAGAAGTTGAAAACTCAAAGTAGAAAAAATTGGGTCTCTAAATTATTTGGCAAAAAGAATCTGTTCTGTAATGCTAGATGTTATACAGTACTGACAGTACCTTCAGGTCACTATTACGATACCTGATAAAAAACTTGGAATTTGTCCAGAAGAGAGTGATTAGAATAACAAAGCAAATTATGAGAAACTTTTTTATTGATCAAAGAAGAAAAGACGGTCAGGAGGACACTAAAAAAAGTCTTCAAATATTTTAAAATATACTGATATAGAAAAACTATTTTGCTTTTATTTTATCTAATTATATGTCTAGGAATATTTATGATTTTGTACCATTGCATATTTATTTTACAGTGTGTATTAATGTATAATATTATACTCCATTAAATGCTTGTTCAGTGTTCAGGATTAGGTAGTTTTGGTTTTGAAACACAGAAGACAAAGAAAAAATATTATACAATATAATTGTATAATTTTAAAATTATCAAAAAATAAAAAAAATCTATATATTCAAAATACAGGTTAAGAAATAGAATATGGTTACCACACCCCAGAACACACTTGCATGTGTATTTAAAATTATAAAGGTTTTTATTATGTTTTACCATTATACTGAAATGTATAAATTCTATTTTATTTTTGTCATAGCTCTCCAATAGATTATATGCTTTCCTAAATATGCCACTAAATTTTGTCTGTTTTTTGAATCATAATCTATGAATTATTTCATGTCTTATGGTTTTTACATTTATATTTGTGACATTCATCTATGTTTTTATATAGTTTGTGTCCTGTAATTGTTACTTAATATTGTACTGGAATAATGATATGACAGTTATCTCAATAAACTTCTACAGTTTCTACAGTTTTTAATTATTACAAACGACACTACTATAAACATCCTTGTATATGTCTCCTAGTGCAAATGTGCACACAATTTTGCCAGTATAAACCCAGACATAGTGTTATTTGGAGTGTAATTTGGTGGAGTTACCTAGTAAAGTTGAGATCATACACCAATCTCCATGCAACTCATTATACTGATTCTTAATATCAGTCGTTTAAATTTCTAGTACCTGGTTTCTCTAATGACTTTCTTTTCATTTCTGCCATGTCACTTTGTATGGATTCCAGTTACCTGCTGAAATTTTGGAGTTTGTCTTTTCTATTTGAACCCAGTAGATTTAGTCACTTTACAGTTAATTTTCATAATTCCAACATCTGGAGACCTAATGAATGTTTTTGATATCTGTTATTGCTCCTTTCCCATTCTATTGTTTCCCTCTATATCTTTGCACTGATCCCTGAGGAAGGCTTTCTGATCTCTCCTTGCTATTCTTTGGAATTCTGCATTCAAATAGGTATATCTTTCCTTTTCTCCTTTGCCTTTCACTTCTCTTCTTTTCACAGCTATTTGTAAGGCCTCCTCAGACAGCCATTTGGCTTTTTTGCATTTATTTTCCTTGGGGATAGTCTTGATCCCTACCTCCTGTACAATGTGAGGAACCTCTGTCCATAGTTCTTCAGACCAGCTGTCTAACAGATCTAATCCCTTGAATCTATTTGTCACTTCCACTGTCAAGGGATTTCATTTAAGTCATACCTGAACAGTCTAGTGGTTTTCCCTACTTTCTTCAATTTAAGTCTGAATTTGGCAATAAGGTGTTCATGGTCTGTGCCACAGTCAGCTCCTGGTCTTGTTTTTGCTGACTGTTTAGAACTTCTCCATCTTTCGCTGCAAAGAATATAATCAATCTGATTTCGGTATTGACCATCTGGTGATGTCCATGTGTAGAGCCTTCTCTTGTGTTGTTGGAAGAGGGTGTTTGCTATGACCAGTGTGTTCTCTGTTCAAGCTGGATTTAGAAAATGCAGAGGAAGCAGAGATCAAATTGCCAACATCTGTTGGATCATCAAGAAATCAAGACAGTTCCAGAAAACCACCTACTTCTGCTTCATTGACTATGCCAAAACCTTTGAATGTGTGGACCAAAACAAACTGGAAAACTATTAGAGAGATGGGAATACCTGACCACGTGACCTGCCTTTTGAGAAATCTGTATGCAAGTCAGGAAGCAACAGATAGAACTAGACACAGAACAGATTGATTCCAAACAGGGAAAGGAGTACATCAAAGCAGTATATTGTCACCCTGCTTATTTAACTTATATGAAGAGTACATCAGGAGAATGCTGGGATGGATGAAACACAAACTGAACTCAAGATTGCCTGGAGAAATACCAATAATTTCAGAAATGCAGATGACACCACCCTTATGGCAGAAAGCAAAGAAGAACTAAAGAGCCTCTTGATGAAAGTGAAAGAGGAGAGTGAAAAAGTTTGCTTACAACTCAACATTCAGAAAACAAATATCATGGCATCTGGTCCCATCACTTCATGGCAAATAGATGGAGAAACAGTGGAAACAGTGACAGACTTTATTTTGGGGCTCTAAAATCACTGCAGATGGTGACTGCAGCCATGAAATAAAAAGACATTTACTCCTTGGAGGAAAAGTTATGAAAAAGCATATGAAAAAGCAGAGATATCACTTAATCAACAAAGGTCCATCTTGTCAAGGCTACAGTTTTTCCAGTAGTCATGTATGGATGTGAGAGTTGGACTATAAAGAAAGCTGAGCACCAAAGATTTGATGCTTTTGAACTGTGGTATTGGAGAAGACTCTTGAGAATCCCTTGACTGCAAGGAGATCCAACCAGTCTGTGCTGCCAGACTGTGCTGCTGTGAGTGATTAATTCTATAGGTCCTATTCAATTCCTGTTTATCATCCTCTCAGACCAAAGATGGAGCAACTACGCATAGCCAACACTCCTGGTGGCATTCAGACTCCATCTTTTGTTCCCCTAGCTTTATAAGGTTTTCAAAGCTGTGTGAAGATCTCAAGATAACTTTCACAGGTCAGCAAACTCTCCCAAGGTAAAAGTGGCCTCAAATCCCATGTTCACCTTTCTGGATTTTCTCTTTCTCCTGAGCTTTGGCCAAATACTACTTCTGTCTTATTAGCTCTTTGATGTTTTCATAAAATCATTATTTCTTTCATGTACTATGGTTTTGTTTACTGAAAGATTCATTAATTTAAAATTTTGCTATTATTGAAAGTGCAATTCAAGTTCACTTTTAGGGAAAATTTTGTACTAGATACTATTAGAGCACGTGTTTTGTCAGATTTTTTAAATGCTGTATCCTATTACCAAATGTAAGACAGCTTAGTAGTTGTTTGTGAAATGAAAGAATGATAGGTGTAAATCTAGTATTTAAACCTTTTATAGTTCAGCAAGAACTTAACTTGAATTTTTAGTAAATCAAATTGACAGAAAAACCACTTTATTCTCAGTGTTGGCATAAACACTTAATAAATTAAAAGCATTTTTAAACTAGAATGGGCTTTCTTGTGAAGTAGGTAGCTTACACATTATTACTAAAAAATATTATGTTTTGATAACTACACTCTTGGGAACTGAGATGATATTTCATTAGTAATTTGAAATATTTGTTTTTGAAATTTTATCAACTTCTGTACAATGAATACAAATTATATGCCTCTTTGAATCTCAGTTCAGTTCAGTCACTCAGTTGTGTCCAACTCTTTGTGACCCCATGAACTGCAGCACGCCAGGCTTCCCTGTCCATCACCAACTCCCGGAATTTACTCAAACTAATGTCCGTTGAGTCAGTGATGCCATCCAACCATCTCATCGTCTGTCGTCCCCTTCTCCTACTGCCATCAATCTTTCCCAGCATCAGGGTCTTTTCCAGTGGGTCAGTTCTTCTCATCAGGTGGCCAAAGTATTGGAGTTTCAGCTTCAACATCAGTCCTTCCCATCAACACCCAGGACTGATCTGCTTTAGGATGGACTGGTTGGATCTCCTTGCAGTCCAAGGGACTCTCAAGAGTCTTCTCCAACACCACAGTTCAAAAGTATCAATACTTCAGTGCTCAGATTTCTTTATAGTCCAACTCTCACATCCATACATGACCACTGGGAAAACCATAGCCTTGACTAGACGGACCTTTGTTGACAAAGTGATGTCTCTGCTTTTTCTTATGCTGTCTAAGTGGGTCATAACTTTCCTTCCAAGGAGTAAGCATCTTTTTATTTCATGGCTGCAGTCACCATCTGCAGTGATTTTGGAGCCCCAAAAATAAAGCTGCCACTGTTTCCCTATCTATTTGCCATGAAGTGATGGGACCAGATGCCATGATCTTTGTTTTCTGAATGTTGAGTTGTAAGCAAACTTTTTCACTCTCCTCTTTCACTTTCATCAAGAGGCTCTTTAGTTCCTTGCTTTCTGCCATAAGAGTGGTATCATTACTCCAGGAATTCTTGATTCCAGTTTGTGCTTCATCCATCCTAGTGTTTCTCATGATGTACTCTTAAAATAAGTTAAATAAGCACAGTGACAATATACGGCCTTGCTCTATTCCCTTTCCTATTTGTAACCAGTCTATTGTTTCATGTACAGTTCTCTAATTGTTGCTTCCTGACCTGCATACAGATTGCTCAAGAGGCAGGTCAGGTGGTCTGGTATTCCCATCTCTTTCAGAATTTTCCACAGTTTGTGGTGATTCACACAGTCAAAGTCTTTGGCATAGTCAATAAAGCAGAAATAGATGTTTTATTCTGGAATTCTCTTGCTTTTTCTTTGAGTCTAGAAACATTTTACTTAATAAATTATGAGATTTTCAATCATTTCCTAAAGATCAAACTGGAATATCAGGTACACACACCTCCATATAAAGATAGAGAGACAAAGTGAGAAAGTGAAGTAGCCTAAGAAGTGTGAAATATCAGTGCCATTTTCAAAGTCATTCAGGGAAAAGTAGATAGTTTCCTCTTTTCCTTATATGGTCCATAGTTGTTTCCATTTCTTTAATTTCTTTCTTTCTTTTTTTTTTTTTTTTTTGAGTTGTTTCCATTTCATTGTAGATCTCAGAGAGAAAGATAAAGATGTAAGGTATGAACAAGAACAGCAGAACTCTTCTCATAACAAATGTTCTTCTGGATCGACCACACCTGGGCACATTACTGTCAAAGGCTTAACCATTTCTTATTTCTCATCACCAATCTTCAGTAACTACAGTTAGGAACTACATATACATATTCTCTTGCTCAATAAGACTTCCTTTTTTATTATTCTCTCCATAAATACTTGTTGAGTCTCTCCCACATTTTAGGCACAGTTCCAAGCATTGACGATACGAGGTGAACAAGGAGGACAGCATTCCTGCTCTCAGGAAGTTTGCATTCAATTGTCTACAAGCAGACTGTGAGCAAACACGTGAGCTATTTATGACCATTAGTGAGTGACAGGAAGAAAATAAATCATCATGAAGCGATAGAGAAAATGAGGGGACAGCTTTATATAGTCAAGAAAAGTCTGTCCTAGGAAATGACATTCAAAGAGAAATGTGAATGCTGAGAGAGTAAGCCTCCTTGAAAGGGTCAAGCACAGGAGCATTTCAGGCAAAAGAGATAGGTAAGATGATCCAAAGGCTCCAACAGAGAACAGGCTCTGGAGACCAGCAAAGGCTCCTCAGACTGAAGCATAAAGGACAACAGGGCAATCTGAGCTCGATGAGATCGGGAACAGAGGCAGGGCTCACACCCTGCTCAGCAAGTCATACTTAGCATTTTAGATTTTGTTCTAACTGGAATGAGAAGCAACTGGAGGGGTTCCGGTGCAGGAGGGTTATTATCTGCTTGGAGTTTATACACATTTTCTTTAGCTGCTGTATGAAAAATTGATGGGGACGTTGGTTGGCAAGATTCTGGAAGCAGAGAAAGCAAGATTTTGCAGTTGCTCGGAACTTTCCTGATCAACTGAAACAATCCCTACTAATGAAAAGCTAGCAGTTACTATTTGAGACCACTTATAACATTTAGGCATGAATTCATTTAGCCCATCAGGCTAAACTGTGATTTTTTTCCTAGAAAGATTTTGGTTTTCTTTTTGCTTGCTTTTAACTTTTATATTCGAGTACAGTTGATTAACAGTGGGTGCTAGTTATAGGTGCACAGCAAAGTGATTCAGTTATACGTGTCCATTATTTTTCAAATTCTTCCATTTAGCTTATTACAAAATATTGAAATTGTGTTTCTTATCAAAAGATTCCACTCTTCTTCAACTTCTACATATCTCTTACATGAAGTGACTTAGCACAGTGGGGGGAAAAAAAAGCTAAGGCTATTCTACTATCAGCCTAAAGTAAATGTATATATTTTACATTGCAAAATGTATATTTATACATATAAAAATGTATATATTATCTCTAATGCTGCCTAACTTCCTTATTTTGTCTTTGGCTTTACAGATCACTAACTTAGGGAACATTTTTCTTAACATTTTAGGTGATCATGAATTCTTTCTTCAGAAAAATGCACACGTGCATAAAAATCTGCAGATAGATTCAAAGGCTTCACAAAACACCTAAATTACATTCATACTAAGTCAATCTATTTTATTACAGCAAATAAGAAACCTTGCTATAAATATACATCATGATCCTCTCTTGGACTTATCTTTTACTTGTTAAAAAAATAAAATTCAATGTAGTACATTTTAAGAATCTGAATTGACTTTAGTAATTCATGGATCAGGTAATATCCAATGTAGCAAACAGAAAGGACTGAAGATTCATACAAGGGAAGAAATTTTATAGGCTAAAGGAAGTTAAGAACAAGGAAGTTGGACTGGGCACAAAAAGGGGTTGGTTATTGCAAGGTTAGTTTCCTTATAGGAGACTGCAGGAGGTTATCATGTGGATTACCTAACTAAAACTGGTCAAGCAAATCCAGATTGACTGGTTTAATTTTTCATTTCTGGGTGAGCGAAAACTGTAATTGGTTTGGTGACATGAAGTCTACCATAAGCAACTTCATTTGGGGTCTATCTTCTTTTCTTTAACGTATTTTTAAAAAATAGTTCCTCTATACTGTGAGGAGATTACAATTTTAAATAAAATAGACACCTCTGTTAGGTAGTTAGAATAGGAAAAAGGAGTCCAGAATGGTGGTGGCTGAAAGACAAGAAGGGGAAAACCTGTGAAAATAGGATGGAGGAAGGTCCGAGGAATGGAGTGAGGACCTCCGGTAGAGCAAACAGCACTCCTGGCTGGCCCAGTTTACATAGGGCAGGCCCAGGGGGAGGAGAAAAAACATATAAAAAGAGGAGCCAAAGGACCGGGGGGGTCTCTCTGTCTTTGCATCTTTTAGGTTAGCATGCCCTCATGACTCGAGGATGTATTTCCTCTACTTCCTAAATAAAACTGAGCTGCATGTGGAGCTGTAACACTGGCCCATTCGAGGGCTGTAACACTGGTCCGTCGCTTCACATTTTTGTAGTGATGAGACAGAACCAAGGGAATCACACACTCCCCCGACACCTCCAAAAATAACATGATAAAAAACCAGTAATACAAATGATAAAGTACGGTCAAAAATCACAATGGTTTAGACAGGAATTAGCAATTCTTAAAGCATTTTAAAAGAAAAATAGAATATAAAGAATGAACTTCAATTGTATGTATAATCTAAACATCAATTTCTCCTCTTATATTGAAGTAACGCTGGGCCAGTTTCTGTGGTAACATATTTTGCTGAAGTGATTTTGAGAGGTGAGGAATAAAATAAGGTGACCACACTTTCTAAACTTAATGAAGACCTTACAAATAAAACACAGGGACTAATAAGCAACTCTGGGGTTGGGATCATTCACATAAGCATCAGATATTAATATTTCCTCTACATTTAATAAATAGCATAATGTAACCATATTGTAAAGCTTCTGGCTAACAAATAACAAAGCTCAACGCCTTGAAAGGCAAGCCAGAAAAAAATGAATACTTGAAAGAAAAAGAGGACTGTATTCATCTTTATTAGAAATTGAGCTTTTATTTCTTTTACAAGTGTGACAATAGCATATTTTAAATCTTCAAATAGATCTCTTGATATATAGTCATGTTTAATAATCATCTAGCAAAGAAGCATCTTTTAAAAACAAAAACTATATATATATATATGTGTGTGTGTGTGCATACATATATATTTAGCAAACAGAAGTGATTCAGTTCAGTACACACCATTGAACAGACCTCAATCTCTCAGAGAAAAATTGAAAAGCAAAAGTGCGTGAACCATACCTATTAGGCTTTCATGAACCCTGTAAGTGCCATTATTGGGCTATTTTGGTGTGGTTGGTTTTTTTTTTTTTTTGGCAATATTTCAAATATTGTAATTCAAAAAGTAAAGCATATAACCCTACTCATTTCCCTCAGCATTATATAACATAATAATCTGATATTTTTCTTTGCCATAATCAAATCATTAAAGGTTTGACTGTGTGAATGTCAGTGAACAGCAAAAGGTCAGGGAATAGTGAAAAACATATTCACATAAATGGATGGAAAAATCTGCTAAAATGAAATATTAACAAAACTAAAATATTTAGTACACAAAATGTGCCTTTTATAAAATGAGGTTTTTAAAATAAAGTACATAATTTTAATGCATTAGAGGAGACAGATTTGTTAAATAATACCACTCTGAAAAACTTGTAGAAAATGATCTTTTCATAAGCAAATGTACTGAACCTTCCTAGTCCATCTATAGTTAACATGCGCCAAATCACCAAGAAAAATACTAATATTTGCAAAACAGAAAAAGCATGAATATTCACTCATAAGAAGTTTTTATATGATTCCTTAAATCAAGAATTACTTGTTAGCAAATATGTTATTTACAAACTACAATTTAGGAGTGTTAAATTAATTAAACAAGGGAGCTGTTAGACTGAGGTTGTTTTAAGGACCTGGGATGCCTCTTAAGCAAAGCAAAATCTAAGCCTATAAACAGTTCAAGGTTATGAAATTGAAACCTAAGGATAAACTATCACAAACAGCAAAGCAGGATTTGAGCTCCACTCAGTCAATCATTTACTTATTTTGCTTCCATAGTTTCTCTGTGAAAGTCCTGCCTCAGCTCCTGTGAGTGGAGCACTCCTAACCACTTCCGGATTGGTGCTACCCAATTTTGGAAAAAACCCTGATGCTGGGAAAGATTGAAGGCAGGAGAAGGGGATGACAGAGGATGAGATAGTGGGATGGCATCACCAACTCAATGGACATGAGTTTGAGTAAGTTCTCGGACTTGATGATGGACAGGGAGGCCTGGCGTGCTGCAGTCCATGGGGTTGCAAAAAGTCGGACACGACTGAACGACTGAACAACAATTCAAGTGGATTTTTACTCAAATAAACCTAAAATTTGCAATGTGCTTCAGTTTATCTTTTAACAGAGTGCGTATAGTTTGTGACAAAGAATATTTGTGTGTAGTTTAATAAAAGTGAAACTAGTTTTTTATTTCACAAAATTTAGTAAATGCCTTGTGTGGCCATAACACCTAGGTGAATGAAATGCAACACTCTATTATCAGAAAGTATTATCACTAAAAAAATGTACTAAATGCATTTAAAAAATATACTTAATGTATAGAAGTTGTTCCAAGTCTGTTCCTCAATTTCTCTATCAAGTCAACCTAAAATGGTCATCTTTCAGGTCCCTTTCTCAATCTCTCCATGAAATTTCCAGATTGTTTTATATATCTCCACTGAACACAAAGTATTGCAACTCTCATAAAATAGATTCAGTTTGGGTGTGTCAATAGAAAGGGTATTTTTCTTTCTCACTCTTCCAGGTAAAATGTCTCCAAGACAAATAAATCTTTTGCTTGCTAATATAGACCACATCTGAATTTGATGCATACTTTAACAGAGTATATGTTTCTTCTTTTCTCTGCTCAAAGTTGGTGTCCCTAGAATGGGGAAGGAATAAAGGACATATACAGAAATTGAAAGAATTGATCTTTCCACTCAGTTGTGGTCATTGTATACAACGTGATAACTTTGAAGTGGGATGAGGGAGAAGGACCAAAGATAATTAAAACGCAGTTTGGCCGCAAGAAGACCAGAGACAGATCAGTAAGCAAATAATTAAAATTCAATTTCACAAATGGTTATATGAGAGTCAGTGACATGCACAGTCACTGCTACTGTGAAAGACTCGTGAGAAATTTTTGAAGAAGAAAACAGATATAAATTGAGTGCTCTTGAACCAATTGTAAAGAATCCATGATTTAAGACAGAAAAGCAAAATCACAACACTTTTATAATGTATATAGACCATACACAAGACTAGTAGGGGAAATTTTAATTTCTGAAGTTAAATAGCAGATACAGAAAGCAATAAATGTGAAAGAAATATTTATTTCTCCTCCATGTTTTTTCCAGACGAACACAGGTCCTTACCAGGCAGAAGATCTATAGCCAGCCCTAACACACGAGAGCTGCTCAGTACACGGAACTCACCTAGTGACTCCCATCCTCATCATTACTTCCTTTTCTATGCCCCTTTAAAAATAAAACTTCATATAAAATAGCCATGAGTGATATGCTAATTAAAATGCCATGTCATTAAAACTATTAATGTAGAAAATGACTCATGTTTCCATTCTCAATGTAAGGGAACAGACATTCAGTTTAATCAATTTTTCAAAATGTCTGCAAATCATTAAGATTAAAAATCTAAGAGAAAATATTCAAAATGCTATTCCTAAAGTGACACAGTTGACATTGCTCTCTGATCTGTCAAAACACTGTATTTTTACCTCACTTTCCAGAAGGACTCTCTTAGAAATAACAGGGGTTCCTTGATGACATTTTAGCTCATGTCTACTTTCTGCCCACAGATTCAAAGTCAATACAAGCTATAAAAAATATTAAGCTATTTTTAGCACATTTTTGTACAGTGTAGAGTGTACAACAGCCAACTGTGTAATGATCAACTTTAAAAGTGTCTGCCAGTCTATTATACTAATAGTCTGAGAAATCTATGGAAACAATTTGACAAGGAGAAAATGGGCAGAGTTCAAAAATAATGTTCAATGAACTAATGTAAATATGTTTTTTTTGGGAGGGAATGTGTAACTTTCTCTAAAAGAATGGTGTATATTACACTGTAGATCAATATTTGGCTCATCCAAGCAAAATAACACAGTAGGAGACCCCCATTCAAAGGAGATATATTAAATACATAAAGTAAACAGCATAGACAATGGTATGTGCCATGGATTTTTTAAAATATTATCTACCATATAATTAATACTTGTAATCCCACAATTGATCATTCAAAAAGTGCAGCTTTAGGCATAGCAGCAATTTATTAATGGATCCTAAAATATATGATTCAGGGATAACTGACAAATCTTTTTTTAGTAGGAAAGTTTCTACAAACTTGCTTATATACAGTAGGTGGAGATGAAGTGAACAATTCTGATAGATGGAAATAGTTGTACACTTTTATGTCTGTCTGGAAGGAAACAATTGTTACTTAAAAGAAGGAAAAAAAGATACCTAATATAAATGAGATGTCCAATGCATTAGATTTTAAAGTAATTTCTAAAATGCAATGTTTGTCATTTTAACAATTCACAAAAAGTGTTTACTGTCTGTCTTGTATATGCCATGAACTCTGCTGGACACTGAAGATATGAAATTAAGAGTTTAAAAATCCTAACTTATAGTTTAGAAACAGATATATCTAGTTTAGAAATAGATAAAAGTAAAAACTTAAAAAGTGCTGATTTTATGAGTATGACAAAGGAACAATAGGTGATGCCATTAATATGCCTAAAAATAAAATCTAAGAAACAGAGGTACAAGAGAGAGTCCGTCACTCAGCCATGTCTGACTCTGCCACTCCATGGACTGTAGCCCAGCACGCTCCTCTGTCCATGCCCTCCTCCAGGGGATCCTCCAAACCCAGGGATGAAACCTTGGTCTCCTGCATCCCCAGGACTGGCAAGCAGATTCTTTACCACTGCACCACCTGGGAAGTCTAGTTGTACTCTTCTTAGAATTTGTCAATGTTTCTATCTTAGCACAGGCGGCTATAACAAAATACCATAGATTGGGTGGCTTAAACACCACATTTATCTCACAGTGCTGGAGAATGGGTGGTCCAAGATCAAGGTGCTTGCAGATTTATTAGTCCCATCATGATGGATTACCTTAATCTAAACTAATCACCCAAAGGCCCAAAGTTCAGATACTATCAAATTGAGGTTTCGGGCTTCCACATATGAGCTTTGAGAGGATAGAAACGTGATTCAGCCCATAATAGCTACAGTGATCAAAATGTTGCATAGAAGTTGTCCCATCAAATGACTGAGATGGAGAAAAAGAGAGAACAAACACATTTGATGTTAGGTGGTAAAACAACCACTCTCCAAAGCACAATACGTGATACTAATGCCTCATACATCAGTACAGATTTGGGTGAATCATGTCCCATATGGTAATTATACCCCTCAGTTCCGTCTAGAGAAGGATTAAAATGGTCACCACTAAAGCCCGTTAACAATTCCTAGGAAATTTAAAAAAAAAAAAAAAATCTGGTTAATTAAAATAAAGTCTAACCTTTGTGTGTGTGCGTGCTTACTCTAGTTCCACGTGCTCTCAGGGTGCAGCGTGCAGAGGCTTTTTGCCAGGGTCTTCAGACCAGAGTTCCTAGTGCAAAACGGCTGCGCTCAAACCTTTGGTTCTGCACACGGCCTGCAGTTAAATTTTCCTTTGTTTTGGAACTGAACTCCGTCTGTTTTGTGTTCTATTGCCTCAAAGTGACACTGGAAGGGAGGACGCTTGTTGAGGACAGACTCGAAAGACTTGATAACAGAATAGTAATCTGAAAATTGAGACAATTTGTATCAACGCAACCAGACTGGAGGGACTGAAAACAGATGACCTGTATCGGTGTAACTGGGGGGATGGAAAACTTAGACAACCTGTATCAAACCATTTGCACCAGGAAATAGACTTCAAACCTATAAATGACTTTACTGTTTACACTAGGAGATTATTGGAAATCCATATATCTGGCAAAGAGTTTGCCCATTTCAGGGAACAGCTCTCTTTTCTTTAAAACAATAAGACTCACCTGAAGACATTTTCCTTCCTGTGTCCTCCAAATGAACTTAACCCAGTCCTAATCAATCCTCTAGTTTAATTTTTTTTTAAATTTTTATTTTATATTGGAGGATACTTGACTAACAGTGTTTGTTTCGAGTGTACCGCAAAGCAATTCAGTTATATATCCACATGTGGGGGTGGTGGTGTAGTCGCTAAGTTGTGTGAGTCTGAGACCCCATGGACTGTAGCCCGCCAGGCTCCTCTGTCCATGGGATTTCCAGACAGGAATACTGGAGTGGGTTGCCATTTCCTTCCTCAGGGGATCTTCCTGACCCAGGGACCTAACTCAAGTCTTCTGCATTGCAGGACGATTATTTACCAACTGAGTCATCAGGGAAACACCAATATATATACATGCATTTATTCTTTTTCAAATTGTGTTTTCCCATTTAGGTTGTTGCCTAATATTGAACAGAGTTCCCTGTGCTATAATGCCTTACTTTGAAAGACCCACCTTAACTTCTTGAGCCTAAGTAAGAAACCTCTGAAAATACATTGATCTAACTTGTATCTGTTGAGTTAACTTACTATGAAGTGGTATTCTTTCCTGCTACAGTAAATTTAAGTGAAGTAAGCTTTTCTTGACCAGCGTATTTTTCTGAAGGCAGAATACAATTGTCTATTACAGTGGTTCTCAAATGGGGCATTTGGCAGTGTATGGAGTCATTTTTGATTGTCACAACTTGGGGAGGGGGGATTGACAGGCTTGTATGGCCCCTAGTGAGTAGAGACTATGGATATTGTTAAACATGCTATTGAACCAGATGGCCCTTGATTTCTCAACCCAACAGAGATGTATCTGGTCCAAAATGTCAAAAGTGCTGAAATTGAGAAACTCAGATCTGTTTCATTTGACTGTGGTAAAGATTAAATGAGTAACACTTTTAATGTTATGGAATATACCCAACATTAAATACGTTAGTCATTATTGTTATTATTCTTTTTGGTATGTTTATCAGAAAATTTAAGAAGGTTCTTTACAGACATTTAACATCTATAAAAATGAAGAAGAAAAAAATCTTTTTAATTCAGCAGTGTAACACTGTATATGTTCTCATCACTAAAAATGCAGTGAGCCACAGTGAAAAGATACAGAATTTCCATGACTCTAATGGTACAAATGCTTGCTGAATAGCACTTCCCAATTTTAAATGGGAAATGTTAAAACACATACAGCTTTGTCTGTAAAAATTTTAGGAATCAAACAGTTATCCTCCCATAATTGTCTCAACCTTTTCAGTATGATTATATTAAGTATCCTTGTATTACAGAATATTATTAATATTATTCAGCAGAGGCTCTCAAAACCACTTATACTTTTCTTATATATTTACCCCCAACTGGCAATAATCAGTTCAGAATTTAAATGCTTGTTCGTTCATAACTGAAGCACATTTTACTCCTTTGCCCGTGTAGGAGAGTTCTCTTTTCTAGATTAGTAGTATTTTCGGTTGGATTAGGTCTAATATCTGATATGTTTTGGAGGGTCCCTGGAAACCAGGATCCAAAAATAAATCTTAACTGACCACAGTATCCAAAAACCAGTAGCAGTAGTGTAATAAGACCAATCACCCACTGATCAGACCTTCTATTTTTATTTCAGTATCCATTAATTCAGAATTACCACCCTTCACAATTCCGTAGTGTTCTGGTAGAGCTGCCATTCACTATGTCTCCAAACTAGTCAATCAAATTCTCTCCTTCTCTAGAATTTGAATCTCAAGCATCTTTGCAAAAAAGGTAAGAGGCTATTTGACATCTGTCTTTCTAACATCAATGAAGAAAAGACCACTCTTCTGTGCTTAACTTTCAATATGGATTATCCTCATTGCTACATAGGTTTTTCAGACTTAAAAATTCTTTTTGATTCCTAGTGTCCTGATAATAAATTTTTTTCATTTAGACTGAGTCACTTTCTGTTACTTACAACTGGAGGCTTCTCACTGATACATTATTAGCATGTGTGCCACAACATAAGCTCATTCCAAAATCCTTCTATGTTCTGAATTAATTCTGAAAAAGAAATGGAAAACAGCTCAAGCTGCATCAGGTTTAGTGAATTGTATCGGCAGCTGCAGGCCAAAAGATGCTCTTTAACATTCTAAGAGCATAGAGAAAGCTGCTACAAAAAGCTCTGGGTTTTCAACCACACCCAAAACCTGAAATGATAATACGTCACAGTATCATCCTCAAATATGAAGGACAGGATGTATTTCATTATTAATGTCTTTCTCACATCCTACTTTAAAAAAAAAGTCTATGAATAGAAACTCGTGGAAGAGTAAACCTTAATCTGATCTACTGTTCACCCTCTAAAGCTGTACCCTGCAATAAAATGAAGATTGAAAATTGAATCTCATCAGAGTGCTCATACCATCAGAGCTATAAATATTAATTCCAGAGATGACTACAAGGAAATGAAGGAAGGGGATAAAAGCAATGACTAGCAATGGAGAGAGAAAGCCAGCTCTGACAAACTGGCTAAACTACTTAAATTGTCTATTTACATTAAAAACAAACAAACAAACAATGGTATAAAGATGAAGAAGGCTTAACTATTTGGATAAGATTATATGTCCTTTTTTAATCCTCTCAGTTGACAACCTTTTCTAACTTCCTCTATGCAGAATCATGTCCAGACTATGAGTCAGTACAATTGAAGGCATGAGTATAGGTTACTGTTGTGACTTGACTTTATGCTGCTTCTTTCTGCATGGCCTGGGGATTTTAAGTCTGGCCTAACTTTTTTCTTTTTTCAAACTTTGGGCCCTAGGGCCTGTGTTAATTTACATAAGGATCTGCAGAAGAAACACTTCATAAAATTTCCATGTATAAATTGAAAAATTTCTATGAAATGAACTAGTTAAGCTTGGTGATAAATTTCTTTTACCAGCCATCTGGTTTAACTCTGCAAAAGGCAATGTAGTCTCCATGACGAAAATAAGTGGAAATAACCAGAGGGAATTTTTTTTTTTTAAACTTGGAAAATATAAAAAGTTGACAGATTTTGCAGAGCTCCTTATAAAAGATCCCTTGATATTTTTCACTAACAGCTTTGCTTACATTAAAGCACATAAGACTGAATATATGAATAAGTAGCAAAATACTGGTTGATGTTGGAGCCAATCTGGCTTTACTGAATGATTATTTCTTTAATCAGAGTTGGAAAGACTAATTAAATTCTTAATATCTTCCCACTCAAAAGCAATTACTGGTATATCATATGAAAAAAATTTTGAGAACAATGATGTCTACCTTGCACTGCTTCAAGAGAAACTATAACTCATGTTTTGATTTCAGTGTTTGAAAGGTAATGAAAGTGAAAGTTAATTGCTCAGTTGTGTCTGACTCCTAGCAACCCCGTGGACTGCAGTCCACCAGGCTATTCTACCAATGGAATTCTCCAGGTAAGAATATTAGAGTAAGCTGTAAGTTATCATTCAGTTCATTCAGTCGCTCAGTCATGTCTGACTCTCTGTGACCCCATGAACCGCAGCACGCCAGGCCTCCCTGTCCAACTCCCGGAGTCCACCCGAACCCATGTCCATTGAGTTGGTGATGCCATCCAACCATCTCACCCTCTGTCGTCCCCTTCTCCTCCTGCCCTCAATTTGTGTATTATCTCAAGTTTAACAGAAACAGAAAAATAGTAAAAACTACTAGGTTCTGCTGCTACTTTGCTTTTGAGGCCCTCTTTTTCACTGAATCTAAATAGTAGGACATGCATAGTCAATGTGAAATTATTTAAACTGTTGATTTGCAGACTCCATACTACCAAATAATATAAGTGAGAGAAATAACATTCTAAGAAAGCAAAAATAAAAGAGTTCTTTTTTTTTGACTGGAGTTTTTGCATTTCTTTCTTTTATGACAAGCTGTCTCTTAGTGTATTTCCATTTTATTGTTTGCAATAGTGAGTAACAGGCAAACAAAAAAAGAGAGAGAGAGAGAAAGTTCTAGCTGTAGCCCACCAGGCTCCTCTGTCCATGAGATTCTCCAGGCAAGAACACTGGAGTGGGTAGCCATTTCCTTCTCCATGGGATCTTCCCTGACTAGGGGTTGAACCCAGGTCTCTTGCATTGCAGGCAGATTCTACTGTCTGAGCTACCAGGGAAGACTGAAGTGAAAATGAAAGTGTTAGTTACTCAGTAGTTTTAGACTCTCTGCGACCCCATGGACTAGACCCCATGGACTAGCCCACCAGTCCTCTGTCCATGGAATTCTCCAGGTAAGAATACTGGAGTGGGTAGACATACCCTTCTCTGGGGGAGTAAATCAGAGGAAAAAAGACAAAGTTATAGCTTTGACTAAATATTCCCCTGGACAAGTTCATGTGGAAATAACTTATGTAGCTAGTATGAAAGGGGAAATTTCTTATGATTGACAATGTGCTACTACATGATTTTCCACATAGTTCTATTTAACCTAGTAAATGATAAAATAATTACACTGAATGTTACATTATTTTGTTTTCTTTCATTGTTTCTTCAATAGTATGAACTCCTTCCAGCATAATGCTCTCGTTTTCAATACAGTAAGGTAGTGATTTACATTGTTCAATCATAAGATCTGAGCATAAAACTCTCTGGATTCCATTAGCAAATATTTTTAATCAGATTCAAGTCAATACAACTAGTTAATCTCAGCATAATTATTGATGAAACTTCTTCCTCAACCAAACTTTAGTTAGGCTCCCCGGACCCCCCTTCTCATTCAGGCTTCTACCTTAGACAGCTTCAGCAAAGGACACTGCTTAAATGGTTTAACAAAGAATCCCCCAGTCCTAAATATCTGCTCCAGTTTCTCATGTTCTACCCTTGATATTTGGTCATTTTGACCCAACTTCAGCGAGAATCCTGTTGTCAGTTTAGCAAAAAATCCCATGAAGTCTTCTCTTTGTTATTTTCCTTTCACTGACCCCCATTACTGTGCTCCTTAGCTATAACTTTCCAGTTGTCTTCACACTGTTTGGAGTTGAGCAAAATACATCTGTGGCTGATTCATGTCAATGTATGGCAAAACCACCATGATATTATAAAGCAATTAGCCTCCAATTAAAATAAATTAAAATCCCTCTTTCTTATTGCTGTAGAGTTATCCCTTATTGCAATAGACTTGAACAAAATCTTTCTATTTTAACAAGTTTCAGAATAATATTTTCTTTAACATTATGAATGCCCTGTTACAATGAATAATTGGGTTATATATCTTTTTGTAAGAGACATTACTTTTATAAGAGTAAATGTCTTATAAATACTTTTTACTTCATTTGTAAGAGAGTTTTCCTCTGTGTCCCAGAAAGAGAAAGATGACTAAATCTCTAGATAGATGGAGAAGGGCAAGATTTAGATTTCTGTAACAATCTTGCTCTTGTTTACTGTGCTTTTCCTGACAGTCTCCCATAACTGGCTTCCCTGAATGGCAACCTCTTTTACCTTTAGCTGAAGATAGTTTTTAATGTGGTAGCTTGAAACACTAAAGTTTGTTAACTCAGTTTTTCCTGGGTACCTCCTATACAGAAAGTATACATGCTTTCAAACTTCTGTTTGTTTTTCTCCTGTTAATCTGTCTTCTGCTACAGAGGAGTCTTGACCAAAAATCTAGAAGAGTAGAAGGAAATTATTTTTCCTGCCCATAGACTTCTCATCCTCTCCCCACCCCCAGTACATCTTCTAATCATCTTTTCTCCTCTACAAACAAGATTCATAAAATCTTTTACTTTTTCACCATCTATTTGCTCCTGATCCATACCTATTAGAACCTATATTCTGCTACTACTAGATCACTGAAACTATTCTTACCAAGTTCATTCATTCTCCCTTACTCCTAAATGTGTTAAATACCTTTGGCTTCTTATGTTACTTGATCTTACATCACCTTGTAATGTTGACAAGTCTTGGTTTAGAAATGTTCCTTGGCATCTACTGACACTGGCTCTTATTTTACACTGGCCATGTCTTGTTAATCTCCTTTCCCAGTACTTTTTCCTGAGACTGCCACTTAAACAGCCCATGAGTTTTCCCCAAAGATACTCATCAGTCCTCTTCTCACTGTGTACACTTTCTATGAAGATGCTTCATCAACCAGCAACACGTGAGCTGCCATCACTAAACTGATAATACTCATATCATATACATACAAACATACATACATACATACATATATATATATATATATACAGCATATTTGAGATTTGAAGTCATGTATCTAGCTACCTGCTTGAGATAGTCACATTTAAATTCAACATATTCCAGTGGAAATAATTATCTAAAGGGACTAGTTACCTTGGTTACTCAGTGAGATAGCAGTAGCTATAGGAGCCATGATCTCCAACAGAGAAGCAGCCACTGCTTACCTGCAGAAAGAGAAGAAGGTGGATGTAGGGGAATAAATACCTAACCGTCACTCTCCTGCAAACTTCTGATTTTCCACTGGTGCTTACCACTGGCTACACTTAATTGGGATGCCTAGGTCAAGGTAGGATTTTTTATAAAGTCCCTTAAGTTGAGTCTCCCCAGGCACAAAACAAGGCAAAGTGTGGGTCTGGAGAGACCAAGAGTATCTAGCAGAGTCCAACACTTCTTTTCTGTCAGTACCTAATCTTGTTATCTGTCTGAATGAAAATACCAACCTCCAGGTGAAAAAAAAAAAAAAAATATATATATATATATATATATGTATGTATATGACCAGCTATCTACTGCCTCATTAGCTATCATATTATGAGTTAGAATTGGAACACAATGTCTGGCATCACCAGACTTCCTTTGCCAGTACTTTGAACGGTAAGCCACAATGACCTTTTGTGTTTCTGAGGATCAGTAGTAGTTCAGAATCAGTATCTAATATCCTCCAGAAAGTCTCAGCATCTCCTTTTCTCCAGTGTAGTCACTATAAATTGTAAAGACTTGAGAAAAAGTGTATTATATTGCCTGCATCTCAGGGTCCTTACTCAAAGTACTCTGACCTCCGCCATTTGAAGGGCTTCAAGTCTGTGAACAACCACTTACGTGTACAAAGCTCAGCAAAAATCTATGAATCTTCACTATTCTGATTCAATTCAGCATCATCTAGCAAATAAAGGTACAAGTGCTTCCATGGAAAGGTGAAACATAATTCTCTTCTATTTAGGTGTGGGCTGTATTTAATGGCTTAACTTCTACTGAAAAGAAAAAGTGGCAGAAATGATACTGTATGATTTTTGTAACTAGATCATAGAAAGGATTTGGGTTTCATCCTTGCTGACTTTCTTCCTGAGGGAACTCAGCTGCTATGTCATAAAAGAAACACAAGCAGCCCTATGAAGAGGTTTCTGTAGCAAGGAACTTAGACCTTCTGCCGGCTGTTAGCAAGGAACTGAGACCTGCCAATAGCCATGTAAGTGGATTCTCCTGTCTCAGTCAAGCCTTCAGATGAATGAAGCTCTGGCTGACATGTTTACTGCAACCTCATGAGCAACCCTGAGTCCAGAACCATCAGGCTAAGTTGCTCCCAAATTCCTGATTTTTTAGAAACTGTGAGTGAATAAATGCCTATTGTTTCAAGCTGCTAAATGTCAGGGTAATTTATGGAGCCAAAATGATTAACATAGCACTTATATATGTCAAGTGTCACCTATTCTATTTTGAAATATATTTGGAATCAATGTGCCATTGTCCAAAATGTCAACAGGTCAGAAGTGTATTTATTATTCTGCCTTGTGACTTATTTTTATAATTGTGTTTCCATTTAATTCTATCCCCATGGGGCTCATTATTTCCATTAAGTTTAGGAAATCTACCACAGCTAACTCTGGCTTCCTATGATGGCCCCTACAATTCATCAAGGCCCCATTCATTACTTCTTGGCAAAGAGCATATCCTGTGGGCCCTGGTGAAGGGGATACTGAGGGAGTAGATGAGCAATTAGTTCATAACGCATTCAAAATTATCATCTTCCCAAGTATTCATACTCTTCTTCAGCATGCCAGTGAAAGTCTAGAAATTCACCCTCATTAACTACAAGGCGACCAATGAGTCCAGGCATGAATTAACCAATGTAATGAATTATTAATACCAGTCCCAAATGCTCAAGCTACTATGTTAAATCCTGAATCTCAGCTGAGGGCATCCATGAATTTGATTCTAACTAATCTGATATTTCAATTTCACTCATTTAAGAGCTACTGGATCCACACCCTGTATTAGCCCCTGTCTATATCTTCTATAACAAAGCACCAAAAATTGGGTTGCTTAAAATAACAGAATTTACTGTGTCACAGATCTGGAGGCTAAAAGTCCAAAATCAAGGTGTTGGCTGTACCAGACTCTCTGATAGCTCTAAAGCATGGTTCTTCCTTGTCTCTTCTAGCTTCTGATACTTGCCTGCAGATTTGGGTGCTCATTGGCTGTTAGCTGCATCATACCAGCAACATAGCCACCCTTCCCTGACTGTCATCAAATCATCCTTTCAACGTGCATGTCCGCTTCTGTGTCCAAATTTCCCCACTTTTATAAGGATACCAGTCAGATTAGGATCTATGCTAAAGATCTTAATTTGAATTGATTGCATCTGCAGCTATTTCCAAATAAAAACACATTCTGAAGTAGTGCAGATTAGGACCTCAACATATCTTTTTGGGGGATTTAATTCAACTCAGACACTCCCCAGCCTCCTACTAATACTAACTGTGAAGTCTCACACTGCTCTCTGTACACATGCTCTAGTTTCCCATACAATTCTGGTACCTTGCCTTTGTCTATGCTGGGATTCAACTTGTCGACCTGGAGAAGATGGAGAGTGGTTTCAAGGAAAACTGGCATCCTCTTGTGAGACAACAGACAACAGTGGTAGTTATATGTATGTATGTGTGTGTGTGTGCATGTGTGTCTGTAGGTGTGTGTATGTGTGTATGCTTGTGTATGTATGTGTGTATGTGTGTGTGTGTGTGTGTGTGTGTGTGTGTGTGTGTGTGTGTGTGTATGACTTGCTTGAGTGGCTCTGTGGTACTCACAACGCAGGAGAGGCAGTTTCGATTCCTGGGTTGGGAAGATTCCCTGGAGGAGGAAATGGCAACCCACTCCAGTATTCTTGCCTGGGAAATCTCATAGACAGAGGAACCTGGAGGGTTACAGTCCATAGGATTGTAAACAGTTAGATATGACTACACAGCTGAATACGCACACATACAACTGAATCACTTTGCTATATACCTGAAAGTAAAACACTGTAAATTGACTATATTTCAACTAAAAATATAATTTCAGAAAAAAACCTTACCCTAGTGAAATTTTCAGACTTGTATTAATTTTTATTATTAATCATTAATTATTATTAATTAATAACTTGCACCATAGCCATCATGAATGCTTGACTTTTCTACACATTCCAGGCAGTTTTACAACTTCTTGCCTTTGTTAAATACTCTCTGCCCAGAAAGCCTTGTTCTACTTTGCAAATTCTCTCCCAGTTGTTTTCCCCTTTATGGAATTTTCCTAATACACAGACTCAGAGAATTAATAGTCAATTATTATTAACCCAGATAATTAATAATTTTTCTCCCTTTCATGTTGCATATCTAATATACATTTGTCGGTATGACATGTTATTACACAAATGTGTTTCAAAATATAAAAATAATAAAATGAATACTTCATACTTTACCACTCAGCTAACAGACTAGACAATTTTTAAACCACTGAGACTAACAATTGCTCTTTTCTTTTTTCAGACCACCTCTGGCCCTGAAGAAATAATCACCCAGAAATTTTGTTCATATTTTTCTTGTTATTTTCAGTTTTTTTTTAATAAGTTTCTGGATTTATCCCATATATTTATTTTAAATTATTTCATTTAATATTGTTTCTCGTGTGTTTGCACACTATTGCATGTAGCTGTCTCTGATTTACTTTCGTTGCTGTTTACTTTTTTATGGTGGTCATAGAGTAAAATTAATTTAACCTGTTCTCAATGAAGAACCTGCTCACACCCTCTGGGTTTTTAAGCTTAGAAACACAGGTACCACAATGCATGTCTCTAGGTATAGGCTATTCTGTGTGCAGGATATTGTCATAGGCAGAATTTTCTTTAGAGTATATGGCAATAAATAAATTTGTTGAGTCTTAGTGTGTACCCATGTTTAACTTCAGGTAATGGCTAATGGTTTTAAAATGTTATTGACCTAATTCAACTCACACATCAAATGAGTTCTCATGACTTTATATCATTAAAATACTTGTTATTTTCAGACTTCTAAGTTTTTGCCAATTTGGACCATGGACTAGGAATCTCTTATACTCATTTACATTGAACTGATTACTAACAAGATTAAATACTTTTCATACATTCAATAAGCAGTTATTTCCTCTTCTATGAAAATGCCTCTTTATGTCTTTGCTGATTTTTCTAAAGGTTTGTATACATTTTATTTTCTATTGATTTGTGAGTTATTTATGTATTCTGGTATCAAACATTTATCAACTTTATGTGTTGCAGATATTTTCTATTGTTTTGTGGCTTATGTTTTCAGTGTCTTTGTGGTGCCCTACAGAGAAGAGTGATTTAAATTTTTAATGTATGCTGCTCTAACCATCTTTTCCTATACTTGGCATCTATTGTAATTAAGAAGTTCTTTACCCACTCTGAAGACATGAAATTATTCTTTATCATTTTATTCTATTTGTTTTAATTTCCATCTATCCTTAAATGCATAATAAATCTAGATTTCTATGGTTTTCATTTTTAATTAAGAAACACTTTTTTTCCTGTCTAGTTTGACTGTTTGTTCAGCACCATTTAATGAATAGACCTTTCTTTCCTCAGTCTTGTTACAGAACTGAACTTGTGTTCCCTTGCCGGGGTGCAGTAAAGCCCATCTACTAAATCAGAGTTTTGGTGAAGAAAAGTGCAGCATCTATTGTAAGAAATCAAGGTAGGTCATGCTCAAAAAAACCCCAGATTCCTTGATGAGTTTCAGGGAAGAGTTTTTAAGAGCAAATGAGAGAGGGGAATTGCAGCATATGTGATCAGCTTCTGCACACTTCTCTGCCTGGTTGATAGTGAGGTCACAGGGTAGTGTCACAGAGGTTGACATTATCAATCCTCAGGATTCAGCCAGTTCTGGGATGACCTGCTTGTGGTCATCATATGATTAACTCTGTCCAGTTGGTGGGGACTTTAGATTCTGTAAACAATCCAGAAATGTGCACCAGATACTGTTATCTATGTATTTCAAAGAGGAACTAAAGATTCTGTAACTGCTATATGACTGATTTACTGTCTAAATTGCTACAAATTTACCCGCCCCAACTGCTATTTTTGTTCCTCTATATTCATACACTTTCAATTATTAATGCTTGAGCCTGGTTTTTGTGACTCAGGATAGAGTGGGACACTAAAGCTTTTCTGCAAACATGAGGCAAGCAGAGGACATGGGCGTCCATCCCAGGAATGCCCCAGGGGGTCCTGCTTGGTTCCAAGATGCCATATACCATGTTTCTATACATGCATAGATATTTCTTGGGCCTCTGCTTCATCCTATTTATGTTAATATTTAGTGGATTTTATTTTAGGTTTTATTAGGTCTTAATATCTGATGACAAAATATGGCAAATCTATCTTCTTCTTCAGGAGTGTCTTGGTTTCCCTTAGGTTTTTTTTTTTTTTTCTATTAGTATTCAAAATCAACTAATAGTTCTTTTAAAATCTGGTGCAACATTGATTTGAAATTATGGCAGACACTGTATGCTTGCCAAATAATCTCTATACTTTCATTTTGAGGCGTTTTGTTTACACAATGGACTAGGAGAGAAAATACTGCTTGAAACTTCTGAAATGAAACATTTGGGAATGGGTGTGATTTCTCCCTGGAGGAAGGCACAGCCATCCATTCCAGTATTCTTGCCTGGAGAATCCCACGGACAGAGGAAACTGGCAGGCTACAGTCCATAGGGTCGCAAAGATTCAGACATGACTGAAGTGACTCACACACGCATACATGTGATTTCTCCACAAATTTCTCTTCCCCTCACTTGGTGACGAGATCACATGTGAGATATAGAAGAAGGTCTGAATCCTCAAAAAAGGGATGCGAACAACAGTTTTACTGTCTTAGGAGACAATTTCTTCATTGTTTTCTCATGTTAGTGCATGTTTTACCAGCAAAGGCACTGGCTGTCTCTGTTTGGACTTTCTTTTCAAGAGGGTTTGTATAGCAAACATCAGAGTACTGAAATAGTCTTGCAATGTTGCAAAGAGCAGATGCGCTACTCTCTAGTATAAAACATCGAGGTTCGCAAGCTCAGGGTTCCTCTTCTGTAATGCAGTCCCCTGACTATGAGATGTAACTTGGCGCTCTTTGGGTTGTCCTGTGGGAACTGGGCCATAGGAGCAAAGCAAATATGATCTGCAGGCTGCCTGCTGCCATGGGTAATAAAATCAGTTACCTCTGTGGCATCATGCTGATTTATCGCTTCGAAGTAGGGAAAATATCAGATCCTTCACAGTTCTTGTCGTACTGAATTCAGTAGTATATTATTGAGAAGTAAAAAGTTTTCATGGTAACCCCCTGGTGTTTTTCTATTACCTTAAAAAGCTTAGTCCAACCTGATGCAGAATATCTTGAATCCTGTTTGTTCTCCTCCCTGTTATTGTGTAAGATAATTCTTTCTTATTTTCCTGTACTGGTTAGGTTCCCAGGGTAGTGACAAAAAAGGATGGGACAGGGCTTCCCTGATGGCTCAGTGGTAAAGAATCTGCCTACCAATGCAGGGGACACAGATTCAATCCCTGATATTGGAAGATCCCACATGTCTCAGAGCAACTAAGTCCATGTGCCACAACTATTGACCTTTTGCTCTTGAGCTGGGGAGCCACAGCTATTGAACCATACCTACTTGAAAGCCTATGCCCCAGAGCCCACGCTCTGAAACAAGGGAAACCACTGAAATGAGAATCCCACTGCAACTAGAGAGTAGCTCCCACTCACCGCAACTATAGAAAAGCCCCTGCAGCAACGAAGAACCAGCATGGCCAAAAATAATAAGTAAATAAATGAAAGTATATTTTTAAAAAAAAGGTGGGACAATGGGCATCCTTTTCTTTTTCCTAATTCTAAAGGTAATATTTCTAAAGTTTTCCCATTGAAAACAATGCCTCTTCTAGGTTTTGGTAGTTATTTCTCAACAAGTGAAAAGAATTCTCTTTTTAACTCAATTAAGGTTTATAATCATGAAAAGGCATTGGATTTTATCAGATTCTTTTTTAAGTTCCCACTGAGATGATTATATATGTTTCCTCTTTAATCCATTACATATTTTCTAATGTTAACTGACCTTTGAATTCCTAGGACAAAACCAACTAGGTTATGATGTGCTATCATTTTTGTACATCAATGGATTTGTTTTGCTAATACTTTGTTTGGATTGTTTCATAAATATGCATGAGCAAAATTTGCTTGCATATAATTGTTTATTTGTCAATCTCTTGCAGAATAATTATGGCTTCTGAAGCAGGACCATATCTTATTCATTTTTATATCTTCAATACTTAGTAAAATGCCTGGCACACAAACTATGCTAATAAACGTTTTGAATAAATGCACAATTGATTAATCATACTTGAAGAAAGAAATGAACTTATGGATAAGTTTTAAGCATTCTCAACTTTAAATGAGATAACACATATTCATCAAATTGAGGCTTAGCTTTAAGTCTTAGATATGAAAGAGAGCTTTGACACCTTATGCTCACCACATCCTACAATTTTACCTCCAAAAGGTTATTCTCATATATGCATTTTGTCCATTTCCATACCCAGTAACATAGAACCACTCACTATCACCTCCTGTTTGAGCTATTGTAAATGTCTGCAGATTGGCTTCCCTAAATACAATCCTCCACTCCACCCCTCCATTTATCAAACAGAAAATAAAGTGATATTTTTAAAAAAATAAATAAATAAAATTGTCATCTGTCTCATGCTTAAAACCTTTCAACTGCTTCCCAATAGACTTGGAATAACCTCTTAAATACTACAGTAGCCTATATGCCACTACACACCTGCATTTCATCTTGCCCACCTCTTTTTACACTTCTATTGTGTGGTTCACTACCATAGAACCATAGTGACCCTCATTCTGTTAAAATGCAGCAATTCTTCCCTGCTTCTTGGCTTTGAAGATAGATGATTCAGATCTTAGAATAGGGAACTTCCTGGAATTCCAGGTCTAAATGATCACTCTCCCTATATTTTTTTCTTTGTAACTCCACTACACCATTTAATTATTTGCATTTTATATCTACTAGTTCAGTGAGTTTTCTGGGCTTGCATTTTTGGCACCATAAATGTATCGAGTATGTCTATTTTGTCTACCATATATGTAGCCAGTCCATAGTTGAATGCCTTGAATTTCGATGTTGCTCAATAAACTTTTTGAATGAACAAAAAAAGAAGAATATATGAGTTATAAAACTATTCATGCTTGACTTTGGAGATAACATACCAAGTAAGCAACTAAAGAATGTGTTCTGCTACTTATAATGCTGAAATTTGTAAATAACACTCAAAAGCTAAGTGGAGAAATGTGTATGTGATTCGTGACATCTGAAATAGCTACTAAATATTGTGGTCACGTAAATTATGTCAACAAATGCTATTTGTTCATACAATACAAATATAGAAGATGCCTCTTCCATGGTCTGAGTTTTATTTGCAGTTCAATTCAGGTATTTTTGGGAATCACTTGTACAGGTCAACCGGAAGACTGTTTTCAGAAATTGCTTAGGATTCCTGGAAAGATAAAACAGTCTAAACAAAGGAAAACACTACAAGTGAGTTTGAACTAATATAAAAAATTTAGGCTTAAGGAGGACTGGGTGATTTTGAGGGAAATATCATGCTTGTTTTTCAGATATTTCTCCTGGTCCCAGGTGCTTGGGTTGATGATATATCAGCTGTACATGGCTATATTTGAAATTTTAAAGATACTTTTTTATTTAAAAACCCAGTATTTCTACTTAAACACTCATGTGGTTATTATTATAGAATATGCTAATAAATGGACTATCAGCCCAGAAGAGATAAGAATGAATGGACAAAACTATGAGATGGAGAAGGATCTAGATAAACAGGGCAGCAGAGCGAGCATAAAGCATCCAGCAGGAGATCTTAGTCTGTCATGTCATGGTTCAAGGCTTGTTTGCAGATCGGCTCCCCAGAAACTGGACAGATACCCAGTTTTGGCAGAATTAACCTGGCCTCCCTTTTAAAGCTTTAGGCTAACACATCGAAGCACTACCTCCTACCAACAATGTTTATGAAACACCGCTACTAAAGTACAAAACATCTCTTCTGACCACGGTTCGCATTTCCAAGTCTCTGACTTGTCCAGTCATCATATGTCTCCAAGTTTCCCCAAATCAGCAGCCAGCCACATCTCACCCAAGCATGGCTGATCTTTTCCTCCTGCGACTTGGTAAAGTTGCAGATTGTTTATTATTATGAAACTCTCCCAAGTCAGAGACCATGTTTATCCATATAAACTACACTAGAGACACTCAAAATCTTAAATGCCCATTTGTTGCAGTAACAGAAGAGGAGAAAGAGGCACACCCTCCAAGCTGATTTGTCTCTGGTGTCTCTGGAATGAAGTCAGGAGACCACAGAGCCAGTCTAAATAGTTGAGTGCTGTATGGGAAACACAGTGGATCCAAAAAATCCACCAGGGAGCAAGCAAAAGCCATAGCACAGATCAAGAGGGTCACTGGTGGCCAGAGTACCTGTCTGTGCCCATTCAAAGGAGGTTGAGAAAAGGATGAAAATAAAGCCAGAGTTGCCACATTGTTACTGCAAATACTCTGTGAGCATATGTGAAACTGCCTTCTGGGAGTCCTGAAAATGTTAAAGACTAAATGAAGGATAATATATATATATATTTATATTTGCATATATATATATATATATGCAAAATAAAATACAAGATATATAACACATATATTGGAGAAGGAAATGGCAACCCACGCCAGTATTCTTGCCTGGAAAATCTCATTGGACAAAGGAGCCTAGTGGGCTATAGTCCATGGGGTCACAAGAGTCAGACAACTTGGTGACTAAACCACCACCACACACATACAGATGAATAAACCTGAATTGTAAAATAAAGAAGTAATATAATTAACTTTAGTTTCACATAGTTTTTTTATGAGGCTATATATTAATACTATTATTTTCAAGCTTAATCTGGTTTTAATTTAATTTTATGTGCTAAGATTTGTTGTATTATTTAAAAAGGATATACATATGTTAATAGAAAATGTTGTAAATCCCCTGATACACAACTCTGAATGAATATTTCTCCACTTTGGAGATAAAAGGGAAGGCTTGTCACCGCTGCTGGGAAAGGAGTTAATCAGGTAGAAAACATCTAGGCAGCTGAGTCTGCGGACGGCCTTTTTCTGAGGTGAAAGCAATGTTATCGAGAACGAGTAACACTCTGGTGACATTCAGTCTGAAAGAATATTAGGAGGCTGACAGTTGGTACTAGAGACAAAATATCTATGAGCTGGATAGGCTGGATTCAATCAGAGAGCATATCTCTAAACTGGTTACATTAAATGGAATCTTTATCTAAAATAAGGAGCTTGAGAGTTTGTTATAGAGAAAAGGAACAAAAGGACAGTTGAACATGTGCTGTGAACAGAGTGACTGAATAGAATTCTATAAAAGCATTATATATTGTCAATAACTCTATCAAGTAAATCAGATTTTGTGGGCAAATACTTATAGTTAGAAATTACTTGTTAACATGTAATAATGTTCTTCCTGCAAATTTAGCAAAATAGGTACTAGCTTATAAATTATTTTTATTATACACAAATGAAATATAATATTCTCCTTCCATCTTGTTATGCATAATTACTTAACCAGACCACTTAATTCATGTGGATTATACTCTGTCCTAATCAGTGTCACGGTAGTAAGCCGGAAACAGAGCAACAGTCTAAAAAAATGTTGAAGACACTCGTAAGTGTTTGGGAACATAGGACCAGTTCCCAAGAGATTTTTTGTCACAGAATTAATTTGCTCTAATAGTGTTCTATTAGTAATTGAGATAAATGAGCATTGAGCTTGGAGCTTTGCCCTGCAAAGTAATAGATGATAACAGGAAGTCTGAGATAGGGCATCTTCCTTTAACCTTCTCTATAAGTAAAACCTCTGTGTATACCGTATCAAGTCTGGCCTTTCTGAAAGTATAAATAGAGATGTGTTTGGTTGTTATACTTTTGAGGAAAGCAAAATGCTTCCTTAAGATCTCATGGTAATAAATGGCAAGCTGAAGATTAAGACAGAAATACAGATAAAGAACAAAGTCTTGATGAGACTATAAAGAATTTTTAGGTAGAAATAGAATATAGGTCTGTGAGGGCATGGAAACCCAATCTGGGATTCTTGCCTGGAGAATCCCATGGACAAAGGAGCCCAGAGGGCTGCAGTCCACAGGGTCACAAAGAGTAGAAGACAGCTGAAGTGACTGAGCATGCACACACACAAAATATAGGTCTATTTGAAGTATAAGGTAGAATGTATTTCTGTGCTAGATGTGTAAAACACATGGAAGAGTAATAACTGTCGTAAACTGAAATTTAGGAATCCCCAAATTCTAATTACTTCAAAAATAAAGTATTTTAACCAAACTCAGAGAAAACAAGATCCAAGGATGCAGTGCATATGCAAAAAGGCTTCTCCTTAGTGCATACCAAGAGTACTAGTATTCCTGAAAGATAACAAGACAGGTTCTTCTCAGATGCTGAAACAATGTTCCTCACTACAGAGGAGCAGTATTCTTTGAAATTCATTCAAAAATGATCCCAAACCAAAGGGATACTAGTGAGACATTTACCTTATGCCTAACTAGAGCCATTAGGTACAAGCTCCACCCATCCCAATGGTCTAAACTGGAACCATTTATCAAGACACCGTGTGGTGTGTGGGCTCAGTCTTGTCCAACTCTTTGTGATCCTAAGGACTATAGCCTGCGAGGCTCGTCTGTCCATGGAATTTTCTCAACAACGATACTGGAGTGGGTTGCCAGTTCCTCCGCCAGGGAATCTTCCTGACTCGATGTTCAAACCTGTATCTCCTCCATTGCAGGCTTATTCTTTACCACTGAATCACAGTGGAAGCTTATCGAGACATTGCTTAAACCAAAATCATTCCTAAGATGTTTCACAACCTGTTTTGTGTGGAAACAGATATGGAAACTCAACAAAGAAGCTGTAATAGTGGGAATATTTCAATAACTCTAAGGAATCCACCTAAAAAACCCTCTTCTGAGACATAAGATACTTAATACTTTGCACACAACCTGCTAAATTTCCCCCTATAATTTAAGATCATTTATTAAAAAATGTCCAGGTGTTATCCATTGAATTAACTTAACTGATTATATTTTGTATTTTTTTTTAATGCCAGTCACTTTGTAAAACAGATTTGGTAAAGAAAAGACTGACTCGCCACAATGAAAATGATAAACACAAGATAAGATAATTTGGAATTGTCTGACACATTACAGTAAGTACTTCATGATCTCAATTTGCTTTTCTCAAACACTTCTGCTCTTCAAATTTCTGACTGTATAAATTCCTACCTTTAAGCTGTGAAGATCCATAAATGTTTTTTGTCATATTGTGTGTGTCCTTTATACAGTCAAAGAATCCAGAAAAAAAACAAGAATTATAAATGCTAAGAATAAAAGATAATTATGTTAAAATTTCATCAATTAAGATTTAAATTAGAAGGACTACTTCAAAATAAGAAGTATTTCAGGGATAGTAAACAAAAGTCAAAGAGAAAAAATACTCAAGAAGACCACAAATGAATGAAAACTCAACAGGATCCAAAGAGCTAGGAGTAAGCATCTACTTAGGTGCTCAATCGTGTCTGACTCTATGAGACCCCATGGACTCTAGTCTGTCAGACTCCTTAGTCCATGGGATTTCTCAGGCAAGAATACTGGAGTGGGCTGTCATTTCCTCCTCCAGGGGATCTTCCCCATCCAGGGACTGAACCGGTGTCTCTTTTGTCTCCTGAGTTGCATGCTAATTCTTTACCATTGAGCTACCTGGGAAGCCCAGGAGTCAGCAGATAACATACAAAGGAAGGAAACTAGGAGAAAATGAGGGAATGGGGCATGTGGCAGGGGTGGCTATGGTGAATTTGAATTTACCTTGTTAATAGAAGGAATATTGGCTCCACTGAATTTCAACCTTGTAGAAATGATTACTGTTAAAGTCCTTATTTTTAATTTTTCAAAATAATCTAGCCATGTGAATTTTTATATAAAATGTTCAGATTTTAATTACTGCCTTAAAAAAATGTGAGGGCTATGCAGCCTGCATCTAATGTATTTCTGAACCAGATGCTGTCCTAGGGTCACACGGTTGTTATCTCTGGATGAAAATGGAGACAGAAAAAAACATTTAGCGTAAGAATTGCAATGAGACAATGAGTAAAAACACCACGAGACAAATCAAATAGAAATACTGGATGCACACAATCATGCATCTGCAATTAATTTGGGATTGAATAACACACAATATAAACTACAGCTACCAGCAGTGACTATACTTGGTTAGCATTCCCATTCCTCTTGTTATATTTAGCACAAGTATTTCTTTGATACCTAAAATAAGTTTGTTATACACATAACCATTTTACCTACTATCAGCAAGTCACAAGTATACATTATGGAATCTGCTTATACTTTTTTAAAGTCCTTTGTCAAGAACAACTGCAAGCTATTATCTCCAGAGTCTGATTAAAATGTCATATTTGAAAAGAAGGTTTTGAATTGTCTAACATACGTGTTTAAAATATTATTTTAATAATGACTATAAATATCTTCTAGGATGGAAATATAGTCATCTCCCCCATAACCACCAAAGCCTTGAAACAGTAATTTTGAATTTATTTTACATAATTTTTTTATTTGATCTTCACAGTTATTATAATACATAGATATAATTATACACAAATTGAATTTTATATAAATGAGTTATCCAGAGTCACAAGTTGGGACTTGAATTCAAGTCTCCAAGCTATACATCAATACCATATAGCTGCTTGGAAAACTGATGTTACAAATAGGACTATGCAGCAACATAAGAGAAAATGAATTTGTTCGCAAGACACTTAGAATGTATTGTCTAGCATAGTATTTTAACCACAATAGAATCCTTTTTAAAGTGTAAATAACAATAATAATTAATAAACAAGAACCTGTAACAGAAAAGAAAAGGCATGTTTCATGTGAAAAGATCTCATGAAGCCAAAAAATCATATAGGGTCTATCATACAAAAGGGCTTTTGATGAGGAAAAGCCATTGTTGGAATGCAACTGCTATCTCAGCCTTATAATTCTTTATTCCCCATCACCTTGGTACCAAAGAGAAAGTTCCTGAAAAATAGTAAATAATAGAATACTCAAGGTAGTTTTATTTAGTAACCCAAATATCTTTATTACAATAAAGATTGCAAATTTTATTTGAAGGTACTTTGGTTTCCAAATACAAAAACAAAGAAAAATTCAGCTAAATTTACCCTCTAAGCCAGCAGTATCATCTCAGACTAGCACTAGCTTCTGTTCACCGGCCCTGCCCCTGAAATGCTTTCAAACCCAAAGGAAAACACACTTTCCAAAGGCAGCTGGCTCCAAGAGAGATCCAGTCTTTCTTCCCTGAGGGGTAATAGGGGGGTAAGGTGGGTGAGAGAGGTGAAGAGTGATAGGTTAATAGTCTCCCACTGGAGGAAGTAAAGGTTAAATCTGGGAGGAAATTCTGTAAGACCCATGTGGGGCCTGAAGCATAAATTCTGACAAAGCCAAGGAAAGTGGGAAAGAATGCAACAGAGCATAGGGTTTATTCACAGTGCATAGAGGGAATGTTGAGATGTCTCATCATTTCTGATGAGAATTTTCACAAAGCCTTTGACTATAAGATCAGTAAGGCAATTGGTCCAATGAAGGTATTCAGTTGGCTTTAACTGAATAGAGTTTCTCCCAAGCAAAGATCTGGATGAAGAAAAGAGGTGCCATTTACATAGAGTCAGTTCGGTTCAGTTCAGTCGCTCAGTCGTATCCGACTCTTTGCGACCCCATGAGTCACAGAACGCCAGGCTTCCCTGTCCATCACCAACTCCCGGAGTTTACCCAAACTCAGTCCCATTGACTCGGTGATGCCAGCCAGCCATCTCATCCTCTGTCAGCCCCTTCTCCTCCTGCCCCCAATCCCTCCCAGCATCAGGGTCTTTTCCAATGAGTCAACTCTTCGCATGAAGTGGCCAAAATACTGGAGTTTCAGCTTCAACATCAGTCCTTCCAGTGAACACCCAGGACTGATCTCCTTTAGGATGGACTGGTTGGATCTCCTTGCAGTCCAAGGGACTCTCAAGCGTCTTCTCCAACACCACAATTCAAAAGCATCAATTTTTCGGTGCTCAGCTTTCTTCACGGTCCAACTCTCACATCCATACATGACCACTGGGAAAACCATAGCCTTGACTAGAGTCAGTCATTGTTTAAAAGAGATTTTTGAAGAATGACAGAAGGAAACACTGACAAATCTCATCCAGGAACAGCTAGTGAGTCTTCTCAGGTGACTCAGATGGTAAAGAATCTGTCTGCAATGCAGGAGATCTGGGTGTGATCCCTGGGTTAGGAAGATCCCCTGGAGAAGGGAATAGCTACCCATTCCAGTGGTGAATTCCATGGACAGAGGAGCCAGGCCAGCTATAGTCCACGGGATCTCAAAGGGTTGACATGACTGAGAAACTCAAGCACACTGCAAGTGAGTGGGTAGTAGGGCTTTGACTCACAGATATAAATCTGGGACAAGATAACTGCAACTGCAAAACTGAAAGTATAAGGTTTTTATTGCCTGCTGCAACTAAATATTTTAATCTTCCACCTAATTTTATTTATGCTAAATGCATAATCAACAAGCTGCATTTCAATTAGTATTAAAGTTCACCTTTGGAAATACTATTAATAGAAGAATAGTGATCACCCTAACATAAGCATACAGATCCTTTTCTAAACATTTTGTTTCAATTAAGTAATTGATTTTCTTTTTCATTTAATGCTCACTGCCTTATGATGTTAGCCAGCCCCTCCAAAGTTTCCTGGGTGACCCTTACTTCCTGGAATTTACTGTCCTTGTAGAGACCCTCTCATCTTGACACAGTGTTAGACTGAGCAACTGATAGAATACAGTGCAGATAACAGTATATGGCTTTCGATGCTAGGTCATACAAGGCATTGCAACTTCCAGCTTGGTGGAAAGCTAGCCACTTGCTATTATAATGTTCAAGCAGCACCACTGAGAGACTAGTGTAGAAATGAAAAGAGGACCCCAGCCAACAATCAGTGCCACTATCCCAACTATATGTACAGACCACTTTGGAAATGGATCCTCCAACTCCATCCCAACCTTCAGATGACTATGGCATCAGTTGACATTAGGCCGGAAACTCACAAGAGACTCCCAGATGGAATCTCAGCTGAACCATTCTCAAGTTCCATAGGAACCATGAGAAACAATGTTATTATTATTGTATTAAGCCATTGAATTATAGAATGATTTCAAATGCAGCATTAGGTAACTAATATGGATGATATACTGCCTCTGACATGAATCATGTTCCGTTAAGCTGTCACTTAGCTAGCTGTTTTTTAAATGGTATTAGCTCTAAGTTATTAGAGATACATAGAATAATTTGGAAAAAATACAACAACTAGAAAATATAGAATGAGACTCAAGCACAGAGAAGCCTGGATTGAGAAAAACAACTACATTATAGTACCTCTCTGTATACAAAGACGAAGATATATAAGTTTCTGAGCTTCCACACAATGAAGAGCTTATTATGCTGCAAGTTCCCTTTCTACTGTCTTTATGTCTGGCTATCTGAACTTTCCAGTAACATCCTGACCATCCTGGATTCTGTTCATCAGAAATGCCAGAACTGACAGAGATGGTACCCAGTGGAGGTAGAGTACTAACTATTCCTAATTATACCAGACACCTCCAGGGGTATGGACAAGAAGAGTAGGAATGGTGATGACAAACACTTTCTTGACATTGTTGCAATGTGTTCTTGACACATGAAAGAGAAGGTTATTGTATTGCCTTTGATTATCTCCAATTTCTAATCTCATGAGTCTTACACACTTGGTCACTCAGTGCTTGAGCAAGAGATTGGCTTCTTGAAATGGGTGGTTAATTCTTTCAAGCTTTATATTTTGCATCCCATTTATAGACCTGACATACAGTTTTTTCACAGCCATAACCCAGGAAACAAACAGAAAACCTTGATTCAATTATTTGGAAATATTCTCAGGCACAGAGAATTGACAAAAATAGAACCTTTGTTAAGTTAGTAAACTGTGAAAAGAACTGTCATATTAACCACTTATTGTTTTCTACACATCTTCTTTAATGTCATGTGAAATATACAAATACAATTTCTGCCAAAACAGAAGCAGCAGAGTGATTCATTAAAGAAAAACAATATTGGAATTTATAATTAAAAGTGGGCCTGTCCCCCATGATAATTGAAAATCAACTTCTGTTCATTTAATTGTAAGGACAAATAATGCACATATTTTATAATGCTATTTTAATCTATAAAATAAGCTATCTTTGAAAGGCCAATGATTGTGAAGTCTGTTGAAGGTGAAAGTGTTTGTCGCTCAGTCATATACAACCCTTTGCGACCTCATGGACTATAGCCCGCCAGGTTCCTCTGTCCGTGGGATTTCCCAGAGAAAAAATACTGGAGTGGGTTGCCACTCCCTTCTCCAGCAGATCTTCCCAATCTAGGGGTTGAACCTGGGTCTTCTTCATTGCAGGCAGATTCTTAACTGTCTGAACAACCAGGAAAGCCAGTAGGTCTAGATTAAAAATCCAACTTTATCACTCACTGAGTTGTGTTAAGCACTACATATAAATATTGTTGTTCACAGCTTTTTACTTCCTGACTGTAAAAGGATTACATTCCCAGGAATTGCAGTGCCTGTTGTGGGAGAAGGATAAACCCGTGCTGTTGATGTTGAGCTTGGTCATGTGACTTTCTTTGAACAATAGAATGTGAATAGATATTGCATGGACAGAAGATTTAAAAGTCATTATGTTTCAGAAGCTAACTTGCTCTTTCTCTTCTGAAATGAGAACTTTGTGTCCCAAGTAGAGGCTGCTCCTTCACACTGAGTCTCTGAATAAGTCATTGACTCATACTAATGAGCATATTATGTGAGAAAGAAAATACTTATTATTATAAGTCAATGAGATTCAGAATTGAAAAAAAATTAAAATATGCACAAACAAGCTAAAATTACAGTTTTATTTTCTTATTTGAAAACTATGAAGCATAATTTTAGCATTATAGCCTCACTTTGAGCAATAGATACATATTTAGGAAATGGTAGACTATGAACCTAATTTTTTTTTATATAGCCTCCAGAAGAAATCTAGTAAATCAAGTAAAGAGTCATAATTTTATTTAGTATGATATTGTTATGCTTTTAAAAGATAGCTTGAGCTTAGAGAAGTAAATTCTAATTTTGGTCCAGAAGGAGATGCAGGAGATGTGGGTTCAATCCCTGGGTTGGGAAGATCCCCTGGAGTAGGAAATGGCAACCCACTCCTATATTCTTGCTTGTAAAATTCCATGGAGAAAAGATCCTAGCAGGCTACAGTAGTTCCTGGGGCCACAAAGAATTGGAAATGACTGAGCAACTGAACACACACACTCACTTCTCACTTACACATGATATACAGACCCATGTGCTGCCATGCCAGTCATGTTATGTCATTTATACAAGCTGTGAGAAAGTTCTTACACACTTGACTCTATATCATTATAACACTAAGAGCCCATGAGTGAATGGGGGCTCATAGCCCTTGGAAGCAAAATGTTACTCCCCAATTAATTTTTGCTCCTTATTAATTAGGGTAATATAGTAAAAGTGTTTATATGAAAGTCAGTTATAATTTATATGGGTTGTTTTGAAAACACTATTTTGGAATAATACATAATTCAGTAATGGACACAAAACAAACAAACAAGAAAGATTTACTTATACATGTATATTTAATTTAAAGAAGAAAACATGAACCTTGTTATTAAATACTATAAGGAAGAGCTTAGGAAAAGATAAATGAGAAAAATATAAAGAGAAATGATACTGAGTTTTATGCCTGATATATGTATTCTTTTAGATCTAAGATCATGGCATATATATATATATATTCTTTTAGATCTAAGATCATGGCATCTGGTCCCATCACTTCATAGCAAATAGATGGGGAAACAATGGAAAGAGTGAGAGTATTTTTTTGGGCTCCAAAATCGCTGCAGAATGGTGACTGCAGCCATGAAATTAAAACACACTTGCTGCTTGGGAGAAAAGTTATGACCAAGCTAGAGAGCATATTAAAAAACAGAAACATTACTTTGCCGACAAAGGTCCATCTAGTCAAAGTTATGGTTTTTCCGGTAGTCATGTATGGGTGTGAGATTTGGACTATAAAGAAAGCTGAGGGCCAAAGAATTGATGCTTTTGAACTGTGGTGTTGGAGAAGACTCTTGAGAGTCCCTTGGATAGCAAGGAGATCCAACCAGTCCATCCTAGGGGAAATCAGTCCTGAACTTTCATTGGAAGGACTGATGATGAAGCTGAAACACCAATACTGTGGCCACCTGATGCAAAGAACTGACTCATTTGAAAAGACCCTGATGCTGGGAAAGATTGAAGGTGGGAGGAGAATGGGACGACTGAGGATGAGATGGTTGGATGGCATCACTGACTCGATGGACATGAGTTTGAGTAAGCTTTGGGAGTTGGTGATGGACAGGGAGGCCTGACATGCTGCAACCCATGGGGTCACAAAAAGTTGGACACAACTAAGCGACTGAACTGATGTTCTTTTAGGATAGTTCTGAAACAAATTGATATTTTTCCCAAAAAGTTGAATATATGTGTACAAATCCTTCAATATGTAGCGACATTTGATTAAAAGTGATTATACTCCCCTTTGCAAACTTAGTTACAGCAAAAGGAGGGAGAAGAAGGAAGAAGCCATGGTTTTCCAAAGAATCCCTAAGTTTTGGTATTTGTTCGAGGTATTGCAGTTTCAGCGTACAAAGAATTCTCTACTGAGAGTCTGAAGACAATAAAAGTATAACTGCTTCCTCAAACTATCAAAGTGCTTTGCAATATCCTTAACATTGTTATTATATCAAAACAATATGTTGAAATGTTTATACTATTTTTAAGAGAACATTTGAAATCACTGAAATATTTTTACTTACCAAGACACATTTTTTTCTTTTTTTAAACTAAGTCCAAAAAATGATATAACATGAATCTCCATAGTCAATGATAATTGAAAGTTGGTAACATATTATCAGATGTGCCTCTTTTAAAATATAATAAGTGAAATAAAAATTTCAGATAAAGTTTAATTAGGCATTGCTATTTATCCCCAATAATTTTAATATCTGAGAAAAAAGTAACTTGAAGGACTAGAGGTAGTACATATTCCCCATCAGGCAATTTATCTGATATGGAACTATTATTGCTAACATCCTACTACTATCTTGAAAATGCTTCATATTTCAATCTTTATAGCCTAGGAAATTGTACATATAATAAGTATGGGAAGGGTACCAAAATACATATCTGCTTAACATTTAAGCCTTCTGTTGTCTTTATTTATTCATCCACCTCTAACTCCCCTCATCAATCCTGAAAATCAAACTAGACCTGGATCCAGGTGCTTTGTATTATTTTTCCCCCATTACAGAGCTCTAATTCTTTAGTGGATTTCAATAAGAGATTTCTTGGCATAGAAAGGAAGCACCTGCTGATTTGAGCAATTCCATCAGCACTCAGTGAAGCAAAAATATTCTGTTGGTGATTATGGTCCTAGTATCAGAATACAACCAATAATTTTATCATCTTATTCCTAATTTGTAATTGGCAACTTTATCCACTGTTTAGCTATAGGGAGAGAAGATTGGTGTTCAAAATGATCTCCAAATGCTGTTTGAAATATCATGGAATTTTGAGTGTAATTTCTACTCATATTTAGTTTGGATTATGTAAAGTTGCAACAATATGCTTGACTATTTTGGACCATGCACCAATCTTCAACACAACTAATTAAAAAGTAAAAATTCAGATATTCAAAAGCTGTGCTTATCACCAGCAATTATTAAGAAAAAAATAATTTATTGACCGTCCTTTCTTTAAATTTACCTTTTAGTTGCCACGTTACCACAAACTTCAGCTATAGAAAAGTATGTACTTGCATTTGTGCTCAGTACCCCAGTCATGTCCAACTCTTGGTGACCCCATGGACTATAGCCTAGCCAGGCTCCTCTGTCCACAGGATTCTCCTGGCAAGAATACTAGGGTGAGTTGGCCATACCCTCCTCCAGGGAAACTTCCCGAACCAGGGATTGAACCCATGTCTCTTGTGTCTCCTGAAAAATGAGAATGTCCCGGCAGATTCTTTACCACTACATCATATGGGGAAGCCCCATATGTACTTGGTCTAAGTTTAAAACTGCAGTATTCTATTCTGTTTTACATGATTCTCCACCCCAAGTCTCATGCACACACATACATACATATTACATACACTTGAGACATCTACGGGCCTCTAAAAATTGTAGTTTAGTTAAGTGCTAATCACTACTATTTTCCAAGAAATATACCTTTATTTGACCAAAGATAATATGTTATTCCTTTATCCTGATCTTTTATTAAAAAACAAAACAAAGAAAGAAATTAAAAAAAAAGTGGATAAAGATAAACTGCAGTATATACCTGACGAGTAATGCATACCTGGTAGCCAATTAAAAATTTTTTTCACTAGTCCTATATCCATGCACATATTCAATAAGTATATATTAGTATCTGAGAGGAAAAGGTGCCACATACTAAAGTGTTTAATGACACATACATACCTCTGATATCTTCGGCAAATCCAATAAGTATTATCAAAACTTTTATTTTTAAAATGTTGGGGGGGTGAGAACAGCAAGTTGACAACATATTCTTTCTTTTAAATGGTTTGCAATCTAGTGTTAATGTAGTTGTGTGGAACTGAAGGCCAGGACACAGGAGTAAGATGAGTCAATAACAATCCTAATAGGAGAAATGTATGTAATGCGAAAGAAAATGTTAAAATATGTACAATAGCACAGAAAGAGGCAAGAGTGGGTTTTGGTTTTTTTTTTTTTTTTTCTGATTTGATGATCACTATCTTACTTTTAAAGGATCATGGAGACAGCGGTATGAAAGTAAAATTAGAAGTGGGGAATGATTAGCAGAGGAAGAAACATAGGTAAGATGTAGAAAGAGTATGAATCACAGCAGTGAGAGTAGGCTTGGATGGCATTCTGCTTTTATAAGCAATGTTGTGAGTTTGTATGTGCACAAGTGCGTGCAAGCCCTCTGCTCCTCAGCAGCCTGGCTCAGCAGAATAATTACTGGCTCTAACAGACGTGGGTTCAAATCGCAGCTCCTTTACTCATTGGCTGTATGATCATGGCACGTGATCTGCCATCCTTTTCACTCTTATTCTTCTTGTGTGTATGTGCTCGGTGGTGTCTAATTCTTTGTGACCTCATAGACTGAAGCCCGCCAGACTCCTTTGCCCATGGGATTTTCCAGGCAACAGTACTGGGGTAGGCTGCCACTTGCTACTCCAGGGGATCTTCCCAACCTAAGGATCGAACCGGTATCTCTTACATCTCTTGCATTGGTAGGCGGATTCTTAACCAACTGCCCCACCTGGGAAGACCTCTGACACAGTCTCTAATTCAGTGGAATGTTATAATAATGAAATCACACAGGGAACAAAAGCATTGGGTTCAGTCTGCCAGGCAGTCAGTATTCAAAAAGCCTTTTGAAAAGAATGCTTCAAAATCAAGAGAAAAAAAGAATGCAAACTTTAGAGGAATAGTTATTAATATGATTATTGTATCATTCTAGTACTTTCTTACTGTGTTTCTGAATAGATGGAGTAGAAAAAATTTTGAACTCTTCTCACTATAAAAATAATGCAAAAAACTTCTAAAATGAGGCTTTGCATGAATCTAATTATATATAATATCCTCTTTCTGTAAAAAAAAAAAAAAAAATCTTGCTTAAAATTGCTATCCACCACAAATTTAAACTCACTGGGAGTTACGTGGACAAGATCTCCAATGACAACCTAATGGCTAAAATCCTGTGCTCAGTCATCCTCTTGCTCTCTCTCTCTGTGGCATTTGGCACAATTCAGATTTCTCTTTTGAAATTTCATTCACCGTTAATTCTCGGGAGACTCTATTAGTTTATTTCCTTCCTCCTTGATCATTCTTTTTCTGTCTCCTTTAATGAGATTTCTTCCTCCTCTCTTGCCTTCAGGTAGAACCTTCTTCAATTTTTCTTTATCTTATATTTTCTTTCTCTTTCTCTTTCCCACTTCTCTTTCTCTCTTTCTCAGTCAGACCTTGGCAAGTAATTTGTTATTCTTCTGCTTCTTATTTCTCTTAGCAACTTAGCAATCTCCGACTCTGAGGAACTTGAGAGAATTTATGCACACACACACACACACACACACACACACACAACATAGATTAGAAAACTAGATTATATATGATCCATATCACATATAATCTTAGAAAACTTATTTCTTCCCATAAATTCAATAAACATGCCTGTGAGAATGACGTACATATCTTATCCCCAGGTCTTACTCTTTCCCACTACCTGTGTCTCATTTTTCAATGTCTATTAGATTTTACCATCTGAAGGTCCTTTATGGGCACTTCAAATTTAACATGCCTAAAAGATAATGTATTGCCCTCCTCTGAAACCAAGTTTTTCTTGAATTCTCCTTTGATTTATTGTTCTACCTTTATGTATGCTAAAAATTCCAAAATCATATTCACCATCCATTTTTAATGTTTTCACATCGTATCACATAGATGCTTCATTCTTATTGCTTCCACCATAATTCAAAAGCTGTCTTATTGCACCTGAATATTGCCTGAACTTAATGAGTGTTCTGTCTCTAGATTTCCTATAAAATCCTATTTGGTCAGGAATTCTTTTTCATACCTACCTCAATGCCAGTGTTCTCTTTGAGGCTTTTCATAAATTGTCCTGGTCATCCACACAAGGCAAAATTGGAAATACACTAAATACAGTATTCTGCATTGCCTTTTTTTAAAAAAGGAAAATGTTCTCCAAGGGTGTGGCTGGTTTTGAAAGAAACCTTGCTGCTGGGAAGTGTTTACTTGATCTGATGCAGAAGATGTAAAATACAGCAGTTTCAGTGGGTGATCTCAGTGGGAAGCAAATGGGGAAGACCAAACAGTTAAAGAGAAATCCTAGGAATGAGAAAGCCACAGAGAGGGTTTGATATTCTCTCCACAGTCCCTGGGTCTAGTGTGAGACTACATGCATCCAAAGGGATACAAAAGAGGGTCCAATATGTCCATGCGTTCCTGATTGACCAGGAAACTGCAAGTGTGTAGAGGAAACACAGGAAGGGAAAAGCCAAGGCAGATTCAAAAAGTGCCCGAACTTTGAAATGTGCTTGTAACCCACATCAAGGTCTTCTGGGTAAAAAAAAAGAGCCTTCCATTTTTAAGGTGTTTGAAGACAACGTGATGGTGTACTTGGGGATCACTAAACTGTGCAGAGATGGGGACAATCGGTAGAAACTAAGCAAAATAAGATGATACAAAAATATTGAGCAAAAATGTCAGTAAATGCTAGTTAAAAGAAATGATCAAGGTGTACCTGTCACAATTCAGCAGTTACCATAGCAGCTTTCACCATGGTTCTAGACCATTTCAGTAGAGATCTGCTTGCTCCTTTAGCTCTGTGCTCTCTTGCAGAGTGGCCTTTATTATGTTGATTTATATTAACTTTTAAAATAAAAATTATGTGTATTTAAGATGCACAACATGATCAATTAACATACTTTGGCCACCTGATGCAAACAGCTAACTCATTAGATAAGACCCTGATGCCGGGAAAGATTGAAGGCAGGAGGAGAAGGGGACAACAGAGAATGAGATGGTTGGATGGCATCACCGACTCAATGGACATGAGTTTGAGCAAACCCTAGGAGATGGGAAGGATAGGAAAGCCTGGTATGCTGCAGTCCATGAGGTTGCAAAGCGTCAGACATGACTGAGCGACTGAATAACAACAAGTAGTGAAAAGATTACTACAAGCTAGTTGACATTTCTTCTACTCACATAGCTACCATTTGCATGTGAGCATGATGAAAGCACCTAAAATCTTCTCACTTAGCAAATCAGAATTCAATACAGTATTATTAACTATAGTCAGCATGCTGTTTATCAGAATTACTTTTCAAATGATCTAAACTAGAGAGAAATTGTCTTTCTCAGTCTAGAAGAAAGTAAGATTTGCATGTTCATAAAACTTGAAAACAAGATTGCTTCCAGTACACTGTATGTTCAGAACCAAATATTTTGCTGTTAGTTCCAACAAAAAAGCTGATACTGACTTGGTATATTATGGCCACATGCCAGATTGGTTGGAGGCATTAACAAGTACTTCCAACTTAGATGGTTAAGGATGAGTCTCCTGAATTCAGATATTCATACCTCTATCTGTTTTCATTTCTGTCTCCCAAAAAGTCCTGTGTTAGTGCTTATGAGCCAGGAAACACATCCCAAACTTTTCATATTCTAAATTATACTTTAATATCTAAGATGAACTCCTAATTTATCTATTGTCAAATATTTTGCCTCATAATGAATGCAGAGAACCTATTACCAAGTTCTAAAATCCACTTTGGCCTAATGGTGCTTGTAAATAATGCATTTGCATAATGAGCGATATTTATAAAAGCCAATTACTGCTAATATAGATGACCTTTTGGCACCAAATAAGCCAATAACCTTTGAAATGGGGACTAGATTACATAGTGCTAAAACAAAACTTAGGTATAATAGAAACTAGGCCCCCTTGCATACATAAGGACGAAGGTTATTTTCTATTTTGGCTGCACTTTTAAAGATCTATTAATTTGATATGAGATTCGAATTCAAAATCAATGCCAGCTTATTTTCAAATAGGGAACATTAGAAAAGAAGGAAAGTACCTTCTTTTTACAAATAATTTCTAATGGAGCAGCATTAACCTTAACATTAAACACCATGATTCTGACATTTTCAAAATATTCCTTTGTTAAAGGTCACATATATTTTATATCTATAGCTAGCTCTAAGATTTTAAGGGTCTTATTGATTCATCTATAATAAATATTAATAATAATGATCAATCAGGTTGAATTTCACTTATTTTTTCAAGTAGGCCAAAATATAATGTCTCCAAATATTTAATTCACAGTTTTTTCATGTGCTATAAAACTAATCTATTTCACCTAATGTTAGTAGAACAATAGTTCATTTTATTAAGGTACTTTCATTGCTGAATATTGCACTTTGTTTATTTTCGGTTATATATGATCTAATATTACAGCCTAGCCATGATGTAATAGTGTAATAAAATCACAGAACCTCTGTGTAGTATACCAGTGAAGTACTAATACAATGTATACTGGAATCAGATTTTGGCTTCACTGGCTGTATTCTATTCTACTTGAATCAGCTGGGAATCAAAATTCAGCTATTGAATAACATCTAATTATATATCTAATAATTTTCAGCATTCATAACATTACCATATGTTTGTTTTCTCCTATCAGATATAACCATAGTAGAATTTCCTAAATTATTTTTAGTTATTTTGAGTAAGTCACTTACCAACATTTTTTTCTTTATCTTTTCTTCCCAACCCTGTACCCAGGTGACCAGAACTTTCATAATTATTCAGTGATCTTCCAGGCCACCCCTCACCCCAGCATGGCCATCCATCCTGCTATTTCATCCCCTATTCATTATCCTGTTTTGTAACTTTGCAAAATTTTCTCCTTAGAAAAATTGCATATATAAAATTTTCTTAACACTTTATTTGATAACAATCATCTCATATGGCAAATTAATTGATTGAAGGCAGGAGGAGAAGGGGACAATAGAGGATAATATGGTTGGATGGCATCACCGACTCGATGGACATGAGTTTGAGCAAGCTTTGAGAGTTGGTGATGGACAGGGAAGCCTGGTGTGTTGCAGGCCATGAGGTCACAAAGAGTTGGACACAACTGAGTGACTGAACTAAACTGAATTCAATTTTTAAATATAAAACTATCTGCAAGCCCACTAAGAAATATCTGGACTATTTGGAATTTTACTTTCTCCAGAGTCAGGAGGTCTAGTGGCAGAGGCACCAACACACAAGGCAATGTAAGTGTACTCAGTGTCGAAGTTGATGCTGGTGATGATGATGTTAGGCTTTCCTTATTGATTTCTTACTTAGAAACAATCACTGCTCAAAGATTTTTACATGGGAACAGGTAGAAAAATAATTTTTAACTGAGTCATCTGGAAAGTTATCATGAATAAATTGTCATTTGCTCTGTATTCTGAAGAAAGACTAACATTTTCCAAACTAAAAATGAAATGTGAAAGATTTCAGAATAAGTTAGGATAAGTCCAATAAGGTACTTGAAAACAACAATAAAATGACAAACTTCTAAGATTATAAAATATCTACATTGGAAATGAATATGAAGTTTGATTTAAAAATAGGGCTTCTCTTCTTTTTTTTTTTTTTTTTCTGTAAGGTTATAGTGTATTGAAAATGAAAATTAAGAAGTAGTAAGAGGAGTACTAGAGGACTTTAAAAGAAATAAGAGAAAAAGAAAAATAGAAAATAGAAGAGAAGAAGAAAAAAGAAAAAAAAAGAAGAAAAAGAAAAAAAAGAGAAAAAAATTGTTTTACCTAATTAAAAAAAAAATCGTAAAAATCTATGAAAATGAAAGTTAAGGAGTAATGGGGGAGTAATAGGGAATTTTAAAGGAAAATAAAAGAGAAAAAAGAAAAAAAAATTTTTTTCCTTACTTAAAAAGAAAAAATATATCTAGGAATTTCTCTGGAGCTGTTGTGGTCAGTGTGGGTTCGGCTCAGTTTCAGATATCTCCTCGTTCCAGCTTACACTTCTCGATATCTACAGGCCCTCCGGTGAAGTCGGTGTTTTCTTCATGGATTTTAATCTGTTGCGCCGGTCCCTTCTGAAGTGGTTCCCTTTGTTTATTTGGCTTCTGTTGCCGGTCTCTTCAGGGCCTCATTTCCGCCCTGACACAGGCGGGCGGAGGTGGACTCTTATTCAGGTAGCTAGTTTGTCGCGCTGCGGGGAGGGGCCGGCGCTGCGGGGAGGGGCCGGCGCTATTTTCTCCGTCTGGGCTGCTCAGGCTCCCGGCTGCTCTGTATGGAGTGCGCCCCACGCTGTGCGCGGTTCCAGCCCTCGGGTGATTCACAAAAGCGCGGAACACAAAGCTGCGCCTGCGGTTTGTCCCTACGCCGCCCGAGTGGCTCAGGCAGCCAGGCGCTTGTCAGGCGCTCTCTCCCCGGGTGCGGCGCGTCTTCTGTCCTGCGCGATCCCAGCCTCAGTTTCCGCCCGCGCCATGGCGGATGTCGACCAATCAGAATCTCCGGAGGTCTTTGATTAGAAGGCGGAGGCCCGTTTGCAGTGCGGTAGGGGATGCGGTCCTTGGGGCCGAGCCTGCCCCCTTCCCCTCCCCACTGCTTCCTGCCTCCGGCGGGGCTGGGCCGATCCGCAGCCTGCGAGCTCTTCTCAGGACTTTCTCGGTCCCTTTGTTCTGCGAACGGGCCGGCAGTGTGTTCCGGCCGGTTAATTTTCTCTCTCTCTTTTGCTCTCCCACAGTTCAAGCTGGGAACTCACAAAAGCTCCCTCCGATTGTCCTCAGGGCACTCAGGCCCGGACCCTGCCCCAAGTAATGCCGCCCGCTCTTCTCCATTCCGCCCCCACTTGCTGGTTGTGGATGCGGGTGTCTGGGGTACTTTTCTGCTGGGAGTTGCTTTTAGGCTCGTAATCTGTGGGTTTTATTTATTGTATCCCTCCCAGTCAGATTCAAACTCTGAGATTCAAACACTTCCCCCAGGCTCGCCAGTGCGAGGGTTTCCCGGTGTCTGGAAATGTCCTCTATTAAGACCCTTCCCAGGACGGATCTCCGTCCTTAGCTCTTTTGACTCACTTTTTATCTTTTATATTTTGTCCTACCTCCTTTCGAAGACAATGGGCTGCTTTTCTGGGCGTCTGGTGACCTCAGCTAGTGATCAGAAGTTGTTTTGTGAAGTTTGCTCTGCGTTCAGTTATTCTTTTGATGAATTTCTAGGAGAGAAAGTGGTCTCCCCATCCTACTCCTCCACCATCTTGGTGAAATGCCCCAATATTCGAATCATAGGAGTCCCAGAAGAAGAAGACAAAAAGAAAGGCCATGAGAAAATACTCGAGGAGATAATAGCTGAAAACTTCCCTAAAATGGGGAAGGAAATAGCCACCCAAGTCCAAGAAACCCAGAGAGTCCCAAACAGGATAAACCCAAGGCGAAACACACCAAGACACATATTAATCAAATTAACAAAGATCAAACACAAAGAACAAATACTAAAAGCAGCAAGGGAGAAATAACAAATAACACACAAAGGGATTCCTATAAGGATAACAGCTGATCTATCAATAGAAACCCTCCAGGCCAGAAGGGAATGGCAGGACATACTGAAAGTAATGAAAGAGAATAACCTACAACCTAGAATACTGTACCCAGCAAGGATCTCATTCAGATATGAAGGAGAATTCAAAAGCTTTACAGACAAACAAAAGCTGAGAGAATTCAGCACCACCAAACCAGCTCTTCAACAAATGCTAAAGGATCTTCTCTAGACAGGAAATGCAGAAAGGTTGAATAAACGTGAACCCAAAACAACAAAGTAAATGGCAATGGGTCCACACCTATCAATAATTACCTTAAATGTAAATGGGTTGAATGCCCCAACCAAAAGACAAAGATTGGCTGAATGGATACAAAAACAAGACCCCTATATATGCTGTCTACAAGAGACCCACCTCAAAACCAGAGACACATACAGAAGTGAAGGGCTGGAAAAAAATATTTCACGCAAACGGAGACCAAAAGAAAGCAGGAGTCGCAATACTCATAGCAGATAAAATAGACTTTCAAATAAAGGATGTGAAAAGAGACAAAGAAGGACACTACATAATGATCAAAGGATCAATCCAAGAAGAAGATATAACAATTATAAATATATATGCACCCAACATAGGAGCACCGCAATATGTACGGCAAATGCTAACGAGTATGAAAGAGGAAATTAATAGTAACACAATAATAGTGGGAGACTTTAATACCCCACTCACAACTATGGATAGATCAACTAAACAGAAAATCAATAAGGCAACACAAACCTTAAATGATACAATGGACCAGCTAGACCTAATTGATATCTATAGGACATTTCATCCCAAAACAATCAACTTCACCTTTTTCTCAAGTGCACACGGAACCTTCTCCAGAATAGATCACATCCTGGGCCATAAATCTGATCTTGGAAAATTCAAAAAAACTGAAATCATTCCAGTCATCTTTTATGACCACAGTGCAGTAAGATTAGATCTCAATTACAGGAAAAAAATTGTTAAAAATTCAAACATATGGAGGCTAAATAGCACGCTTCTGAATAACCAACAAATCATAGAAGAAATCAAAAAAGAAATCAAAATATGTATAGAAACGAATGAAAATGAAAACACAATAACCCAAAACCTATGGGACACTGTAAAAGCAGTGCTAAGGGGAAGGTTCATAGCATTACAGGCTTACATCAAGAAACAAGAAAAAAGCCAAATAAATAACCTAACTCTACACCTAAAGCAATTAGAGAGGGAAGAAATGAAGAACCCCAGGGTTAGCAGAAGGAAAGAAATCTTAAAAATTAGGGCAGAAATAAATGCAAAAGAAACTAAAGAGACCATAGCAAAAATCAACAAAGCTAAAAGCTGGTTTTTTGAAAAAATAAACAAAATTGACAAACCATTAGCAAGACTCATTAAGAAACAAAGAGAGAAGAACCAAATTAACAAAATAAGAAATGAAAAGGGTGAGATCACAACAGACAACACTGAAATACAAAGGATCATAAGAGACTACTACCAGCAGCTCTATGCCAATAAAATGGACAACTTGGATGAAATGGACAAATTCTTAGAAAAGTATAACTTTCCAAAACTGAACCAGGAAGAAATAGAAGATCTTAACAGAACCATCACAAGCAAGGAAATCGAAACTGTAATCAAAAATCTTCCAGCAAACAAAAGCCCAGGACCTGAGGGCTTCACAGCTGAATTCTACCAAAATTTAGAGAAGAGCTAACACCTATCTTACTCAAGCTCTTCCAGAAAATTGCAGATGAAGGTAAACTTCCAAACTCATTCTATGAGGCCACCATCACCCTAATTCCAAAACCAGACAAAGATGTCACAAAAAAAGAAAACTACAGGCCAATATCACTGATGAACATAGATGCAAAAATCCTTAACAAAATTCTAGCAAACAGAATCCAACAACATATTAAAAAAATCATACACCATGACCAAGTGGGCTTTATCCCAGGAATGCAAGGATTCTTTAATATCCGCAAATCAATCAACGTAATACATCACATTAACAAATTGGAAGATAAAAACCATATGATTATCTCAATAGATGCAGAGAAAGCCTTTGACAAAATTCAACACTCATTTATGATTAAAACTCTCCAGAAAGCAGGAATAGAAGGAACATACCTCAACATAATAAAAGCTATATATGACAGACCCACAGCAAGCATCACCCTCAATGGTGAAAAATTGAAAGCATTTCCTCTGAAATCAGGAACAAGACAAGGATGCCCACTCTCACCACTACTATTCAACATAGTGTTGGAAGTTTTGGCCACAGCAATCAGAGCAGAAAAAGACGTAAAAGGAATCCAGATAGGAAAAGAAGAAGTGAAACTCTCACTGTTTGCAGATGACATCACCCTCTACATAGAAAACCCTAAGGACTCTTCCAGAAAATTACTAGAGCTAATCAATGAATATAGTAAAGTTGCAGGATATAAAATTAACACAGAGAAATCCCTTGCATTCCTATATACTAACAATGAAAAAACAGAAAGAGAAATTAAGGAAACAATACCATTCACCATTGCAACAAAAAGAATAAAATACTTAGGAGTATATCTACCTAAAGAAACAAAAGACCTATACACAGAAAACTATAAAACATTGATGAAAGAAATCAAAGAGGACACAAACAGATGGAGAAACATACCGTGTTCATGGATTGGAAGAATCAATATTGTCAAAATGGCTATTCTACCCAAAGCAATCTATAGATTCAATGCAATCCCTATCAAGCTACCAACGGTATTTTTCACAGAACTAGAACAAATAATTTCACAATTTGTATGGAAATACAAAAAACCTCGAATAGCGAAAGTAATCTTGAGAAAGAAGAATGGAACTGGAGGAATCAACCTGCCTGACTTCAGGCTCTACTACAAAGCCACAGTCATTAAGACAGTATGGTACTGGCACAAAGACAGAAATATAGATCAATGGAACAGAATAGAAAGCCCAGAGATAAATCCACGAACCTATGGACACCTTATCTTTGACAAAGGAGGCAAGGATATACAATGGAAAAAAGACAATCTCTTTAACAAGTGGTGCTGGGAAAACTGGTCAACCACTTGTAAAAGAATGAAACTAGAACACTTCCTAACACCATACACAAAAGTAAACTCAAAATGGATTAAAGATCTAAATGTAAGACCAGAAACTATAAAACTCCTAGAGGAGAACATAGGCAAAACACTCTCTGACATAAATCACAGCAAGATCCTCTATGACCCACCTCCCATAATATTGGAAATAAAAGCAAAACTAAACAAATGGGACCTAATGAAAATTAAAAGCTTTTGCACAACAAAGGAAACTATAAGTAAGGTGAAAAGACAGCCCTCAGATTGGGAGAAAATAATAGCAAATGAGGAAACAGACAAAGGATTAATCTCAAAAATATACAAGCAGCTCCTGCAGCTCAATTCCAGAAAAATAAATGACCCAATCAAAAAATGCGCCAAAGAACTAAACAGACGTTTCTCCAAAGAAGACATACAGATGGCTAACAAACACATGAAAAGATGCTCAACATCACTCATTATCAGAGAAATGCAAATCAAAACCACAATGAGGTACCACTACACGCCAGTCAGGATGGCTGCTATCCAAAAGTCTACAAGCAATAAATGCTGGAGAGGGTGTGGAAAAAGGGAACCCTCTTACACTGTTGGTGGGAATGCAAACTAGTACAGCCACTATGGAAAACAGTGTGGAGATTTCTTAAAAAACTGGAAATAGAACTACCATATGACCCAGCAATCCCACTTCTGGGCATACACACTGAGGAATCCAGATCTGAAAGAGACACGTGCACCCCAGTGTTCATCGCAGCACTGTTTATAATAGCCAGGACATGGAAGCAACCTAGATGCCCATCAGCAGATGAATGGATAAGGAAGCTGTGGTACATATACACAATGGAATATTACTCAGCCGTTAAAAAGAATTCATTTGAATCAGTTCTAATGAGATGGATGAAACTGGAGCCCATTATACAGAGTGAAGTAAGCCAGAAAGATAAAGAACATTACAGTATACTAACACATATATATGGAATTTAGAAAGATGGTAACGATGGCCCTATATGCAGGGCAGAAGAAGAGACACAGAAGTACAGAACAGACTTTTGAACTCTGTGGGAGAAGGTGAGGGTGGGATGTTTTGAAAAAACAGCATGTATATTATCTGTGGTGAAAAAGACCACCAGCCCAGGTGGGAGGCATGAGTCAAGTGCTCGGGACTGGTGGGCTGGGAAGACCCAGGGGAATCGGGTGGAGAGGGAGGTGGGATGGGGGACCGGGATGGGGAATGCGTGTAACTCTATGGCTGATTCATATCAATGTATGACAAAACCCACTGAAAACTAAAAAAAAAAAAAAAAAAAAAAAAAATCTACATTGGAAAATAGTAAGTCCCAGAAAAAAAGATCAATATAGTTCCATACATTGACACATGAGAATGCTTACTCAGGGAGAGCTAGTTGAGTCCATGCAGAGAAAGAGAAAGATCCTAAAGCAATTATCACTGTAAGATGTAAAAATGCTCTTTCATAAACTAACATGAAAATCATGACAAAGTCAATCATAAGAGGAAGACAAATTGTGACAGTTAATGTCATAAATTTGAATATAGCCATGTGTGTATTTAATTATCTAAGTCTTCATTTTTAAAGGCAGAGCTTACATATTGTCATGGGCATACTCCCTTACCATGAGTAATTAGGAATCTTTTTTCAAATTTATTTTTTATTTGGAGAAAAATAGCTTTACAATGTTGTATTAGTTTCTGCCATACAACTAGGTGAATCAGTCACAAATTTTATATATATATATATATATATCTCCTCCCTCTTGACCTCCCTCCCTCCCCCCTACCCCACCCCTCTAGCTCAAGGCAAAGCATCAGGCTGGGCTCCCCGTGTCATATAGCAATTTACCTCTAGCTATCTATGTTACACGATAGCTATATATGTCAATGCTCCTTTCTCAGTTCATCCCACCCTCTCCTTCCACCGCTGTGTCCACAAGCTCATTCTCTACATCTGCATGGATGAGCTTAGAGCCTGTTCTGCAGAGTGAAGTCAGAAAGAGAAAAGTAAATATATATTGATACATATGTATGGAATCTAGAAAAATGGTACTGATGAACAATTTGCAGGGCAGGAATTGAGACACAGATGTAGAGTACCACGACTAATAGGAAACTTTGGAAGGTAATTATAAAAATGACAATTTGGAGGCAATACATGGTGTCAGGCTATAATTGTCAAGGTAAATAGGCTTTTCAGTGGTTTTAAAATAGCCTCAAACAATTATTTTCCATGCAACAATGTACAGATAGCATCAAAACTATTCCTTTGTAGATTATTCTCCATGACAGACATTTTTAACAAGATTTTGTTTCTATTGGTAAATAAAGTCTGTAGAATATGCTGAAAATATATACATGATCTAAATTGAATATAATAGGTGATGATGTTACTGATTTTTTTTTTTACTCCAACCTTTCTTTTCTGCTCATTTTTTCAATTTTGTAACTTTTCACGTTGGCTTTTTTAACTATCGAGGTCAGTAGCTGAAATGCTGCAGAGATAGCTGACATAAAGCCTGAAGACTATATCATACTCTCTCAGAGGGATCAAACTCTTTAAAAATCCTGCTGAAAGGAAAAGGGGGGAAAGTGGGTCAAAATTTTGTGTTTGTGCTATTTTCAGTGAAAACACCTCTATTATCTAAGACCTCTGAACAACAGTTAGCTATCAACTCAGCAAGAGTCACAAAAGCAAAACATCAGTGTCATCCTACAGCAAAAGAAGCTTTATGCATTGGTGTTATTGAACATACATAGCTCGTCTGACTTTGGGCTCTAAACACCGTACTCTCTGCTGCAAAACCCTCCGGAATCTCCTTGTATCTATCCTTATTCTTTACAGCATCCTCCTATATGCATCTACACACAAAATCTTTTCTCTGTACCTTTAATTTTTTTTTATTGAACTATAATGTAATATAGAAAACTTATAAGTAAACAGAATTGCAATTTATAGGTATATTACTCCATCTGTTTTCAAAAACAAAACACTCCCTTGTTAATATATGAATAAGAACAAGATAGTCCAATATTCCAGAAAAGGAAAGAATAGGAACATGTTGAAAAAATTCTCCAATCTGGCTTCTATCAGTAATAAAAGTGATATTTTAAGATTTATTAGCTACTTTGTTGGTAAAGTAATGTCTCAGCTTTTTAATGTGCTGTCTAGGTTGGTCACATATTCTTCATCTCTTCATCTATTGATAGACATTTAGCTTGTTTGCATGTTTTGACTATTGTAAATAGTGCTGCTATGAGAATTTCAAATTACAGTTTTCAGAATTTTCATCTCTGTATATATGCCCAAGAGAGGGATCACTGGATGATATAGTAATTCTATTTTTAGGTTGGTAAAGAATCTCCATATTTTAAACAATATGGTTTCATGATGATGGTTTCCATCTTTCTTCATATGACTACACCTATTTCTTCATAGGGCAGATCATAACCTAAATTTTAATTAAATTTTGATTTTAGCTTGGCATGTCAAGTCTTATCTCTTATGAGTATGGTTTTAATCATGAGTCTGTCAAAACGTATAGCATTTTATCACCCACTATCTCTGATTACAGATAAAAATTTAAAAAATTTAGTTTAAAATATATAGCATACGGGGTTTCCCTCACGGCTCAATGGTAACGAATCTGCCTGCCAATGCAATAGACATGGATTCTATCCCTGATCCAGGAAAATCCCACGAGCCATGGAGCAATGGAGCCCATGTGCCACAACTATTGAGCCTGTACTTCAGAGCCTGAGAGCCTCAACTACTGAGCCCGTGAGCCATAACCCCTGAATCCTGCATGACCTAGAGCCCATGCTCTGCAAGAAAAGAAGCCATTGTAATGAGAAGCCTGTGCATCACAACTAGAGTACCTCCTGCTTGCTATACCAGAGTAAGAGCTGGTGCAGCAACAAAGATGCAACACAGCTAAAAATAATAAATAAAATTTTATATATATATATACATATATATATATATAGTATAGGGTGGGCTTAGAAGGAATTAGAACTTGAAGTCAAGAATTTCTGAAATATATGAAGATAGTGATTTTAATATTGATTTATGCTTTAGTGTTACTTAAAATGTAAGTAATAAATAAAATTTCTAAAACGCAAGGTTTCCTATAAAATATAGCTGTTCTATATTGCTCAGAGTATTCCCTTTTTTCAATTTGACAGTTGTATAGACATTAATTTCAGTCATTGTTCCTGAAAGTTTATGAGTAACACAAGTAACTATTTTTAATCCATATATGTTTTCCATGAAAATGTTAAAAAAATACTTTGGATGCTTACATATTCAACTTTATATATATTTTTTTAACTACAGGAAAAACCCCAAAGTACAGTATTCTCACTAAATCCTGTATTTTACAGAATTGAAAAAAAATTCTCAACAGTTAGGGTGTGTATCAGTTTATGTTTATGCATATGTTTGCATATGTGAGTATATAACTTAGAAACATTATAATTTTGGAAAAAATCATTTCTTAGACATTCCCTGGTGGTCCACTGGTTAGAAATCTGAGCTTTCACTGCCAAAGGCAAGGGTTTGATCCCTAGTCAGGGAACTGCCGCACAGCATGGCCAAAAATTTTTTAAGATAAAATAAAAATTTAAAAACATTAAAAGAAGAGAACTTTGAGCATAGCACAAGTAATGTTTAAGTAGTAGAAGTTCAATAAACATTTCAGGAAGTATATAAATTACAAGCTACAGTATTTGGGGCTACCAAGGGGGATAAGCAACAACTATAATTTTATACCCAGTGAATGGAACAATATAACAAAATAAGCTTTGCTTCCCATGACTGAAGAGAATTAGTAATTACAGACTTTAGGATAAAAACAATCTGTTAATTCCATGCTAAGCTACACTTCAGCATATTTTTCCAAAGCTCCAAAATCACTCTGATTAAATTGCAAGCATCTTCCAGGAATATAAAATCCCATTATAACATCAATATTAGCAGCTTCCTTTGGTTTACATAGAACACCTTGCTGATTCATAAAATCCAGTATTTAGATAAATATTTCTTCCTTAAAGCAATATAACCAATCTCTGTATCCTGTTAAGACAACACTTTAGAAAAGGGAATATTGGGGAATTAAAAGAGGTGATGGACAGGGAGGCCTGGCATGCTTTGGTTCATGGGGTCGCAGAGTCGGACATGACTGAGCGACTGAACTGAACTGAACTGAAAGCCAATGACCTCATAATTATTTAAAAATATTATTCCACGAAGTGTGAAGTTATACACTTAGCCATAAATAAAATGTCAATTGTTATGTCATGGTACACATTTGCACATGTGAAGAAACAGATTGTTTAAAAGAAGTCAATTTTACACTTGATATTTAGAGAAAAATCTTCATTATCAGGCAAGAAAATGAAAGTGAAAGTGGCCCAGGTGTGTCTGACTCTTTGAGACCCCATGGACTGTAGCCCACCAGGCTCCTCTGTCCATGGAATTCTCCAGGCCAGAATACTGGAGTGGGTAGCCTTTCCCTTCTCCAGGGGATCTTCCCAACCCAGGGATCGAACCTAGGTCTCCCACATTGCAGGTAGATTCTTAACCATCTGAGCCACCAGGAAAGTCCAAGAATACTGGAATGGGGAAGATCCAGGGGATCTTCCCAGCCCAGGAATCAAACCAGGGTCTCTTGCATTGCAGGCAGATACTTTACCAGCTGAGCTATTCAGATTAAGCAGTGATCCAACATGCTTTTAATTTTTACTAAGGTGTGCTATTGTTATTACCAGTGAAGCTACTTTCTACTAATTTAAAACCTGCTATTATATTTCATGCTTGCCCTATGCATAAAGGATTTCTTAATACCTCCCATATTTTATTTCCTTCAAATAAATCGCCTCAGTATTTTTCCTTATTATTTCCATTACACTGATTTGGCTTAAAACATTCACTTTAACCAGGATACCTTTCTCTTTCCTTTACCCAGCAAAATATCCCAATGCTTAAATGCCTAAAAAGTCCAACTCAATAGTAACAGTTTATTGTTGTTCAGTCATCAGTTGTGTCCAACTCTTTGTGATCCAATGGACTATAGCACACGGGCTTCCCTGTCCTTCACTATCTCCTGGAGTTTGCTCAGACTCATGTCCACTGAGTCTATGATGCCATCCAACCATCTCATTCTCTGTCACCCCCTTCTCCTCCTACCTTCAATCTTTCCCAGCATCAGGGTCTTTTCCAATGAGTCGACTTTTCATATCAGGTGGCCAAAGTACTGGAGCTTCAGCTTCAGCATCAGTCCTTCCAATAAATATTCAGGGTTGATTTCTTTTAGGATTGACTGGCTGGTTTGATTTCCTTGCTATCCAAGGGACTCTCAAGAGTCTTCTCCAGCATAACAGTTTGAAAGCATCAATTCTTCAGCACTCAGCCTTCTTTACCAGCTCTCACACCCATGCATGACTACTTAAAAAACCATAGCTTTGACTATATCAACTTTTGTTGGCAAAGTGATGTCTCTGCTCTTTAATACACTGTCTAGATTTATCATAGCTTTTCTTCCAAACAGCAAGTGTCTTTTAGTTTCATGGTTGCAGTCACTGTCCACAATGATTTTGAAGCCCAAGAAAATAAAACCTGCCACTATTTCCATTTATTTTTTTGTCCCATTTTCCCATCTATTTTCCATGAAGTGATAGGTACAGATGCCATGATCTTAGTTTTTTGCATGCTGAATTTTAAGCCAGTTTTGCACTTGCCTTACACATAAGTCATCAACGGTTCATAGGTATGATTATTTATGTACAAGGCCTTGTGCCAAACATTTATGAAATTACCATTTACAGTATTATAATGTGGTGGGTACATTTAAGAACTTTAGAAATAAGATTTGGGGTTTGGGAAGGTTAAATAATTGGCTCAATATCTCACCAGTAGGAAGTTGTGGGGCTGGACTGCATATGAATTCAGATAATCAGTTGTAGAGAGCCTTCAGGGGCCTTAAGATAACATGGAAATGGAAAAGGTTCCAGTCATCTTCACAAAGGCATCAGATATGTGAGTAAAACCAACTTAGTTTTTCAAGACCAGAGCAATTGCTCACCAAATCAGTAAGGAATCACATTTAAGTGTCACATGGAGATGAGTAATTTTTCTAGCTGAGCCTTTCATGAGTCAGTCAAATTCCTGACTCATAAAATTATGAAAGTGAAGAAAATATAAACTTCAAAGTAGTTCAACATCAGGCCAGTTCTCTAAACTAGTATGTTAGACTACAGTCACACTCAAGGCCCACATTAATTTTTTACTTTGTTCATTCAGTAGTTACAGCAAATGCCAACACTGTCCTGGAAATGGGGATTCAATAACGAGCAGACAAAATGTGCTGTCTTTGTAGATTCTTCATGGGAGCAGTAGAGTTAGAATTACACAATTAACAATAGCCTAAGTGACAATCTTACATTTCAGCAAAATATTTCAGTATATTGAATTCTGAGTATTTCTGTAATCCTATTTTTGTTATATTCTAGTGTGTGCAATTCTATATTTAGTAGTTTAATTCATCATAGTTAGAAAGTTTCATAACCAAGAGAGTAAATATTCTTCAGTATACTAAAAAGCATTTTAAATACCCTGCATTCTTTCATGCTTTGAGTCCCAACACCATATTGACTTCCCTGATAGATTATCTCATAAATGGTGCTATTCATACTACTGAAATTATGCATTTTGATGACCCCCAGATGTAAACTCCCACAGCAAAAATCAAATTTAGAAGTTAAATTTCAAAGGCATTAATTTCACAAACTAGCACCTTGTTTAATTTTCCTTTCTCATTTTTTGCTTACATTCATTTTCATATTCCTTTTTCATCAAGAAAATATCTTATTACCTGGTTTAAAAAAAAACTTTTCTAATTTTCTAATTAGTGTATATAACCATCTTATAAAAACTAGAGAAGTTTGCTTACTATGAAAAGGACCTTGAAATACCAAATGACATGTTACTATGTGCAAAGGACAGAGAGAGTTTTAGGCATAAAAGGAGTACCTGGTACCTATGTATAGATAACAGCCAGGTGCCAAATTATCTTTATTTCTATCACAAAGCCTGAATAACACTTTATGGAGTTGGATTTTTATTTTCTGAAGGTCAGTTAAGCACCAAGAATTTTCCATGTAAAATTAAATAATCTTTTTTTTCTGGAGATAAGATATTTAATTTCTCTAAACCCATTTGATGGTATAAATAGGAAATTTTATGAGTTGAAGACAGTGATAAATATAAGTTGAGAAACAGAAGTGTGGAGTTATTTGCTGCTGGAAGAGCTTCCTTAATCACCAAGAATATTGGGCCATATCTCACACTTTAGATAACTGAGAAAATATCCACACACATATCAAGAGGTACTTATTATTCTAAATTTCAAAATTAGACTAAGTTGTCCAAACGATTATTGACAAGGCTGATTAGCAGCTAAGATCATGGACTTTGAAATCAGAATGACTTGTGTTAGAATCCCAGTTTTGCTACTTACTATCTATAATTCTGAGCCTCAGTTTACTTAGCTATAAAATGATAATATCATAATTGGACCCACTATTAATTTATTTCCCCAAAAACCTTTTTACTGAACAAGCACTAGACATTATTCCATGTGTGAGAGAGAATAGTAAACACAGCAGACAAAATACATGAAATGTACATTCTTTTAGGGGAAACAGGATATAAAGAAGACAAGTGTTATGGAGGAAAATAAACAGAGACAAAGTTTAAAGGCTTCTGGGAGTATAGAGGAATTTTAGGAGAGTATTTAGGGAAGCCCATATTGAGGATGGGCCTTAGGAAACATCACTATGAACAAAGCTAGTGGAGGTGCTGGGATTCCAGCTGAGCTAATTCAAATCCTAAAAGATGATGCTGTGAAAGTGCTGCAGCTAATACGTCAGAAAATTTGGAAAACACAGCAGTGGCCACAGGACTAGAAAAGGACTGATAAAGGTATTTTTGTTCCAATCCTAAAGAAAGGCAATGCCAACGAATGCTCAAACTACTACACAATTGTGCACATCTCACATGCTAATAAGGTAATGCTCAAAATTCTCCAAACGAGGCTTCAACAGTATGTGAACTGAGAACTTCCAGATGTTCAAGCTGGATTCAAAAAAGGCAGAGGAACCAGAAATTAAATTGCCAACATTTGTTGGATCATAGAAAAAACAGGAGTTCTAGAAAAATATCTACTTCTGCTTTACTGACTACACCAACCCCTTTGCCTGTGTGGATCACAACAAACAGTAACAAATTTTTCAAGAGATGAGAATACCAGACCACCTTTCCTGCCTCCTGAGAAACCTGTATGCAGGTCAAGAAGCAACAGTTAGAACCAGACATGGAACAATGGACTGGTTCCAAATTGGGAAAGGAGTACATCAAAGCTGTATATTGTCAGCTACAACGCAGGAGACCCAGTTCAATTGCTGGGTGGGAAAGATCCCCTGGAGAAGGGATAGGCTACCCATTCCAGTACTCCTGGCCTTCCCTGGTGATTCAGTTGGTAAATAATCCACCTGAAATGCAGGAGACCTGGGATTGATCCCTGGGTTGAGAAGATCCCCTGGAGAAGGAAAAGGCTACCCACTCTAGTATTCTGGCCTGGAGAAGTCCATGGACCATACAGTCCATGGGGTCACAAAGAGTTGAACATGACCCAGTGACTTTCACTTTCTTGAGATTGCAAGACTGGAATGTTTATGGAGAAGTAATGATGAAGATAAGCTTAGTAAGTTTTCCTTTTCCTAGAGTGAAGCGGAAAAGGGAAAAGACAAAAAACTGATGAGTGAGAAGGTGATAAATGTGCCTCCAACAAAATGGAGGCCTCATCATAGTACTGAGGGGAAAATGCAGGACAGGAACAAAAAGAAGTCATGAAATATAAAATAAAATAAATGTTCTTGATCTGAAAGTGACACGAATTATAGAACAAAATAATTCTCCATTTTCCCAGCCCAGACAACAAAATTTCTGAGACAAACAACTACAAGCATTTAGTGAGGAAAAAGTGAAGAGAGAAAAGCAAGATTATTCATAAGCAAGCACAAACCAGGACAAACTCTGGCTTTCTTCTGCCTCAGTAGACACTTAAAAACAAAGCAACAGTGGATGCAAAGATAAAAGAAAGAAAATATGTTCTCTTATGAATTTTATACTCAGCCAAATTATATTTTCATTGTGAGGGCTACAACCTGCCCCCAACCCCTCCCCAGCCCTGCCCCATCCCCTTCCAATTAGGTGATCTGTTCAAGGACACTCTTCTGTCACAGGGAAAGTTAATCCTAACCTTAGTTGAAGAGCTATGCATAAAGACTTTTTCAGTATATTAGTCTTGAACTTGCTTCCACTTAAGAAATTTCAAAAACTTGACTGTGAGCAACAGCATTTATGAGGATTTTCTGTAGGCTATTACTGACATCCAATTTTATAGACAGGTATAACTCAAACTGTGTTCATGAAAACATAAATATTCCAAGAATTATTAGTAGGAAAATACATCAAGAAATTTCTGTGATGAATGCATAAGGAACACGATGAGCTAAACTAAGTTAAACAGAATTCTCTTCTACAGTATTCTGCAGAGCCTGTAAGAAACTATAATATATTTTATAAATCTCCAAAAGTAGTATAAAGTATACAGTGTTCAGAAGTATCCATTTCCACTCCATGCCTCAAACACACAGAAAACCTTATTCATTAATTCACATAATATTAATACTCCATAGACCATCCTTTGTGAAATGTACAGGAGATACTTATGAAAATTATCCTTGTAAATGCCCTGTTTTGATCTGTTCAGCCTGCACTGGGACGTATTATAAGAGATTTACCTGTATAACCAGCTGATACTACATTGCATACTAGTGTTGTCTTTTTGTGAACCTATTGGAGAATATTCCACCAGTCTTAATACTAAGAGCAGTTGCAATTCTCCTCAGAAACAATTTGTATCAAACTACCCTTCACATTTCTCCCAAACTGGTTTGAAAAAAGTATGAGCATCTGATTGTCTCCTTCTCTAATGGGATTTCACACTATGGAAAAAGAACAAAACATTGGAGGAATCCAGTTCATGCTTAGAACTCGAAAAAGACACATGTTTAGTCTACAAATCCATTTGAAATGCTGAAAATCTTAGCCTTTTGTCTGTGTCCTTTAATCCTTTATGGGAGAAAACATATGGATTTTGCTTGTCTGCATACAAGAGCTGTAGCGGTGAATAGTGGGTTTTGTTGGTTTGTTTTATTTATTTAGTTTTTCATTTATTTTCATCAGTTGGAGGCCAATCACCTCACAATATTGCAGTGGTCCTTGTCATACATTGACATGAATCAGCCATGGATTTACATGTATTCCCCATCCCGATCCCCATTCCCACCTCCCTGTCTACCTGATCCCTCTGAGTCTTCCCAGTGCACCAGGCCCGAGCACTTGTCTCATGCATCCAGCCTGGGCTGGTGATCTGTTTCACCCTAGATAATATACATATTTCGATGCTGTTCTCTCAAAACATACCACCCTCACCTTCTCCCACAGAGTACAAAATTCTGTTCTGTACTCTGTGCCTCTTTTTCTGTTTTGCATATAGGGTCATCATTACCATCCTTCTAAATTCCACATATATGTGTTAGTATACTGTATTGGTCTTTATCTTTCTGGCTTACTTCACTCTGTATAATGGGCTCCAGTTTCATCCATTTCATTAGATCTGATTCAAATGAATTCTTTTTAATGGCTGAGTAATATTCCATTGTGTATATGTATCACAGCTTTCTTATCCATTCATCTGCTGATGGACATCTAGGTTGCTCCCATGTCCTGGCTATTATAAACAGTGCTGTGATGAACATTGGGGTGCACGTGTCTCTTTCAGATCTGGTTTCCTCAGTGTGTATGCCCAGAAGTGGTATTGCTGGGTCATATGGTAGTTCTATTTCCAGTTTTTTAAGAAATCTCCACACTGTTCTCCATAGTGGCTGTACTAGTTTGCATTCCCACCAACAGTGTAAGAGTGTTCCCTTTTCTCCACACCCTCCCCAGCATTTATCGCTTGTAGACTTTTGGATAACAGCCAGGATTAATCTCAAAAATATACAAGCAACTCCTGCAGCTCAATTCCAGAAAAATAAATGACCCAATCAAAAAATGGGCCAAAGAACTAAACAAATATTTCTCCAAAGAAGACATACAGATGGCTAACAAACACATGAAAAGATGCTCAACATCACTCATTATCAGAGAAATGTTGGTTTGTTTTAATTGGGCCTCAAATGCACAGTAGCAGATTCACTGGAGAGCTGCTCATTCTTTCCACGGTATGTTCACTGGCAGTGCTGAGCTATGTCTTAAAATTGCTGCCTAGGGAAAGTGGGAGGTTGTGATGATCCTTGGCACATCAACACCTCAGTTCTTCTCCTAGAGCAGAATCACAAATTTGTGTTTGTGTGTGTAGACGTCTCTGTGTGTGTTGTGTTGTACTGAAGGTATGTTCTGGGCTAGAAATGCCTGACCTGTATTTCTCATAAGTAGCCACCATAGACATTTACCCCACAGGGGCCTATGTTGTGTCTGGACTGGCCCTTTTGGTTCTTATGATGGCAGAATGTACTTTAGCAAAAGCTCTCAGGAAATTTTGACAAGATGCATCACCTTTGTGACATCTCTGAGTCCTGGGGCGTATACAGTATGCACAAGGGCCGCACAGTAAGTTCTCAAGTGAAAAGAGAAAGCAGGCCTGAGGCTTTACTTTTGTCAGTGTACAAGGGTGGGATGCCTAGAGTCTCCTCTGTTATCGTTGTTCAGTCACTGAATTGTACCCCACTCTTTGAGGCCCCCTGGACTACAGCACTCCAGTTGCCCCTGTCCTCCATTATCTCCTGGAGTTTGCTCAAATTCATGTCCATTGATTTGTTGATGCTATCTGGTCATCCTCTGGTCATCCCCTTTTCCTTTTGCCTTCAATCTTTGCCAGCCTCAGGGTCTTTTCCAATGAGGTTCACACTTTACTGGCTAGTTTAAAGTTTCAGAGAAGGAAGTAGGTTATGGGAATGAAGACGTGGGATCACTCAAGGCAAGGAAACCTAGGAGCATCGAATTCCTGAACTGACTGTTTTGCTCATAGCTGTGTCATATAGCTGGCAATGTTGATTGAAAATGGATATCTTTGGAAATGGATGCCTCAGCAGTCAAAAGCTTGACATCAAGCATTTATACTACAATCAAAAAGCTTAATGTTAGGCACTTTATGCTAAAGTCTGATTTATCACAGCCAATCCATGTGACTCAATAGAGAATTTCATAGTCCCTGTAACTGCACTGGTTTTTCGGTACTTTTCCCCCAGGCATGACAAATAGGATCAACATGTTCTTTATTATATTCAACTATATTTTGCTACATTTTATTTATATATTGGTATATTTTATTGGTTCATTATAGATATAACCTACATACTAGATGGGTTTTCTTCATAATAGCTGTGTTAGTTGCTCAGTCGTGTCCAACTCTTTGAGACCCTGTGCATAGGCTGTAGCCCACCAGGTTTCTCTGTCCATGAGATTCTCCAGGCAAGAATACTGGAGTAGGTTGCCATTCCCTTCTCCCAGGGATCTTCCCAACTCAGGGGTCAAACCCAGGTCTCCCATATTGAAGGCAGATTTTTTACCATCTGAGCCACAATAAGATATATTTATTCACAGCAAGTTTTCACCTGTTGTACTAATTCAGTATTTCTAAATGTGAAAGCAATTCACACTTTATTATAAAAACATTATATAAGTATCTCTGCAATTATGTTTTAAGTGATTCTGAACAACTTCTATTGCACATGGAATACTATATTTATTGGTAATCTTTCTTGGGTAACAAACCACCTAAATTTAGTGGATTGGAAAAAACCATCATTCATCAGTTCACAAAACATAGATTAGCAATTTGGACTAAATTCAGCTGAATAGTTCTGCTGATCTTGCCTCAGTTGACACGTGTGGCTGCCGCCAGCTGGTGGCTCTGCTAGAGCTAAATGGTCTAAGATATCATTATTCTCATAACTGGCAGTAGGAAGGCTACTGGCCAGGACGCCAAGGTGCTCTTCAAGGGACTTTTCTTACAAGCTAATTTGGACATGTTTTCATGTCTCTTCTAGTAGACTTAGATAGTTTCCTTTATTGACACATAATTCTATTCACATTCCATTATTCAGCAAGGGTCAACTATGTGCCCGAGAACACGTGGAAAAGATTTTGAAATGCATGAAATATTTTGCTTTATACAGATTCCAGTATACTATTTGGGAAAATTAATCAATGTAGAAAATCATTAATCTTCTGTTGGGAGGCCTAAAAAACCAGTGGGAAAAATAAACCTATCTACTTGCTATCAAATATATACTTACAGATAAACCTGGTGGCTCAGACAGTAAAGAATCTGTCTGCAATGCAGGAGACCTGGGTTTGATCCCAGGGTCAAAAAGATCCCCTGGAGAAGGCAATGACCACCCACTCCAGTATTCTTGCCTGGAGACGTCCATGGACAGAGGAGCCTGGTGGGCTACAGTCTATAGGGTTGCAAAGAGTCAGACACGACAGAGCAACTAACACTTTCACTTTCAAGCAGTACAAAATCCCTTAGAGATCCACATTTGCTATCAAAATAAGTAAGGCAATTTTTATATGCTTCTTTTTTTTCAAAAACATAGTGCTATTATTATATAACATAGGAAAATTTGAAAGCATTTTCCTGGAAAATCGTTTAAACTTAACTGAACAGAAAAGTGAACAGAAGGTATAAAGAACATTTTCAAAATTAAGATAGAAAAGCCATTTTTCTCAGGTGGAACTTTATTTTGATAGTAGATATATGTTTATAGTATACTGAGCAGACACAAAGTTCAGACTATAATGAAAGCAAAATCTTTTTTCATCCCTATCAAGTTGATGGAATGATTTGCATACCTAATCTAGATAATTCTGTGGAAAGTCACTAAGAGAATAACCAGAAGAGAAAGTAAAAGAAAATAACAAAAATCTGAACTTAAACCATGGACATTTTATTGTAATTTCCTTCAAATTATTAACTTTCATGTATTAATTCCTTTTAATTACCATCTGATTAATCTTAGTAGACAATTGAATATATAACCAATAAAATGAACATAGGAACAAATTCATCTAAAATTGTCTGCAAAGTTTTATATTATTGAGACCATAACTCCAGGCTATTACTTTTTTTTTTCCACAAAAAAAGTCAGCTTTCAATAAAACCTAGCAGAGAAAATATGTTTGCCTGAGGGGGAGAATATTTTTCACCTTTATAGGCACTGAAATTGAATCTGTTTTACTCACAAGCTATTGTTCATAGCTGCTGTCGTAAATTTTAAAGGTTCAATAATTTACTTTTCAAATGAAACAATGACCATTCTTCTACTGAGATCCCTCAATATATCTCCAAAGAAAACATAGCACTCTTCATTTTCTACCATCATTTTATGTACATGATTTTCTTGATATGGGAAAAAAACAGAGAACCTACACACTACCAAAAATAAATATTGCTTCATTTTTCAAAGGTTCAATAGAGTTTGGCTTTACAGGGAACTACAGTATAAGAGACACACGTTCAGCCCAAAAATCTACAAATAAAATAAAATAAAATAAAAGTGCAGTGCTTCCAAGGAGTGCTATGGACTGCAAGGAGATCAAACCAGTTAATCATAAAAGGAAATCAATCCTGAATATACATTGGAAGGACTGATGCTGAAGCTGAAACTCTAACATTACAGCCACCTGATGTGAAGAACTGACTCAGGATGCCTTGAAAGATGGAAAGCAGGAGGAAAAGGGAATGATAGAGGATGAGATGGTTGGATGGCATCACCGACTCAATGGACATGAGTTTGCATGAGCTCTGGGAGTTGGGTAATGGACAGGGAAGCCTGGCGTGCTGCAACCCAGGGGGTTGAGAAGAGTCAGACACAACTGAGCGACTGAACAACAACAACAAAAAGTGCTAGCAAATGCAAAAGATGTGGAACCCAGATTTGGAGCGCCATGGGGTCGCAAAGAGTGGGCAGGACTGAGTGACTCTCACTTTCATACTTGGTCCAGAGATGAACAAAGAATGCATTCAAGAAATGAGAAACCCTAAACCAAGCTTCACAGGCAGTGAATGAACCAGAGAGACTATTTCCCTTTAAAAACATTTTGGCCAAAGTCAGAAACACCAATAACATCAAATGTTGATAAGGATGTGGCGCACAAAGAACACTCATTCATTGTCAGTGGAATGCAAAATTGCACAAGCATTTTGGAAGATGGTTTGTCAATCTCTTACAAAATTAAACATGCTCTTACTGTGCAAACCAGCACTCTCCTTGGCACTGGTTTCATTTATTCATATCAAATGAAAATTTATGTCCACACAAAAGTATGTTTATGGCATCTTTATTTATAATTGCCAGAGCTTTGATGCAACCAATTTGTTCTGTACGTGAATAGATAAATAAACTATGGTACATCTACATAATGAAGTGTTACTCCGTGCTGAAAAGAAATGAACTCTCGAGCCATGAAGAAACATGAAGGACACTGAAAACCATACTACTAAGTGAAAAAAAAGCCAATCTAAAAAGCCTACATGTTATGAATCTAATGATATGACATTTTAGAAAATGCAAAACTATGGTGATAGTAAGTTCAGAGGTTGAAGGGCTTGAGGGAAGGAAGGAATAAATAGGTGGAGCAGAGAGGATGTTTAGGGGGGTAAAATTATTCTGTATGCTATAGTAATGGTGAATCATTATACATTTTTTATCAAAACCCAGAGAAGGTGCAATGCCAGTGTGATATAGTGTGACATAGACTTCTGTGATAATGTGTCAGTATAGATTCATCCGTTGTACCAGGGGCATGTGGGAAATCTCCCTACCTTTCACAGAATTTTGCTGTGAAATTACTCTAAACATATAAAGTCTACTTATATGCCAATTTTTTAAAAACACAAAAGAAAAAAGAATACATTTTTTCAAAGGCAAGACAACACTGTTATAATTTCTTAAAACTGACAACATTAGTATTTTCTACCTGTAGTTCTCACAATAAATTTGAAGTTGTATGATAAATTATCACAAGTATAATAGTTTGGGAACTATATTTCTAGAAAAATACTTGCATTTCTTGTAATTGTCCTCTTTGTTGGTAGTAGAAATAGCTCAAGTTTGGCTTGCAGAAGTTTAAGAGAATGATTTTTTTTTTTAACAGGAGTGAGGGAATGTAGAAATTAAAAAATCTAAAAAGAGTCTGGAGAATAAAAACCTAAGATAATCATACCTTGACTATTCTAAACCACTAAGCAGAGTTTTTAGGATGTGGATAGCTTTCATTTCCTAATTATCCAAGTAATATAAAGCAAAATTCTACACAATCAAGATAAATGCCTAATTTGGATTAGCCCAGCAAACATTGATCTGGTTGTCAATGTCTCCCAGAATTCTTGTCTATTTTTCTCTTTGCTTCCATCTCTGCTCTGATACTGATTATTTTCTGCTTTTTACCTAGCATTCTATTTTTGAACAACTACTCAAAGATAGAAACCAGTAATGCAAGAGGGACTGTACAAACTGCTTTCAACTTTCAGATGGGTATTTTCCCTTTCTGAAAGTTACCACAATTACTTTCCCCGAAGAACCAGCTTTCATTGTTTTATGAAAGGCCTTCATTTTGCTATGCCTTGCACTCATAGACTCATGCTTGCAACACATTATTCTTTCATGCTATACCTAGATGCTTACTGTAAAGCCTCTGAATGATTGACAGGGCCGTCTAGACAAGTTTCTGAGTGTTAAACCCTAAAGCATATTTAGAAAGCAGTAAAAAGAACACTGCTAAAAATGTTTTGCCTCTTTTAAGACTGATCAAGCAGTTTAACTGATAAATCCTCCCTTGACATAAAAGAACAAAAACTGTAAATATACTATATATAATTTTATTGTGAAGCAATAGTGCTATTTATTTTTTGACAACACACTTTATTTCCTTGCAAAATAGGAGAAAACTCTAAATCAAAATGCTTATTTTATAGAAGCAATGCCACTCATATCCTGACATTTACCAAGGGTAAAATGTTGAAGAGGGATGCATCCAACTTCTTAAATATCTGAACAATAACTAAACTGAAGAGTGTGAGATGACAAAGTATATTTCTCATAATTTCTATATATATATTCAGCTTCATAAAGAAGTAAACATATATTCTCTGACAATTGTATCTTTTAGTAATAGAAAGTATGAAACTATCTTTGAAGAGTAGCAAAGTTTTTATGTTTATCTTTATATTATCACATTAATAAATACCTACTAAATTCCTAGCAATACATGGGACTGTGAGAAATTTGAACTTCAATACTGATAGCTAGACAAACTGACAATGTACTCTTTTTGACACTGCAAGCATGGAAAGTCATTTCAGCTGTGTCTAACTCTTATCAATCCCACAGATTGTAGCCTACCAGGTTTCTCTGTCCATGGGATTCTCTAGGCAAGAATACTGGAAAGGTTTGCCATGACCTCCTCCAGGGATCTTCCTGACCCAAGGATTGAATCTGTGACTATTACATCTCCTGCACTGGCAGGCAAATTCTTTACCATTAACTCCACCATTAGTTCCTCCTCAAGATTAAGGTCATAGAGTAAGAAATGTATTTAGTGTAGTTACCTTATTCTGCAACAAAAATATATGGATAGAACTTGGAAATTTTGAATGTATAAATAAATTTTAATTTTATTTATGTAAAGTTTCCCTTCCAATGACAGAGCATAATTTTTATGCTACAAATCAAAACGTCTACAAGTCAGGCCTCTATAATGTTTCCACTGTGCTATAGTTCTTCAGTGTATAATTTCTGAGAAAATAAGGGCTTTGGAATAGTATTGAAATAACATTTCTTGTGATTTCAGGTTGCAATAATGCATAATAGGGTTAAGAAACATATGTGTGAGTTTAAATGCTGTGGTATATTATTTATTTTGTTGATTTTTTCTAAAGAATATGAGAAGCTTGGTATAAACATATATGCATATTAAGCATATATATATTCAACATAGACACTGACATCAGAAAACATTAGACAATGACGTCAGAAAAGAATCAAGTTCCAAATGAGAGAGGAGGAAATAATGTATGTGTGTGTATGTACGTACAAAGGTACTCTCATAAATAAAATGTTCTGTCCTATCATGATTTTTTTTTCTAGATGAAAATACCAACAACAATATCTCAGATTTCTTATTTAAAGATTTTTCCAGTGGTCATGTATGGATGTGAGAGTTGGACTGTGAAGAAAGTTGAGTGCTGAAGAACTGATGCTTTTGAACTATGGTGTTGGAGAAGACTCTTGAGAGTCCCTTGGACTGCTAGGAGATTCAACCAGTCCATCCTAAAGGAGATCAGTCCTGGGTGTTCATTGGAAGGACTGATGCTGAAGCTGAAACTCCAATACTTTGGCCACCTCATGCAAAGAGCTGACTCATTGGAAAAGACCCTGATGCTGGGAGGGATTGGGGGCAGGAGGAGAAGGGGACGACAGAAGATGAGATGGTTGGATGGTATCACCGACTTGATGGACATGAGTTTGAGTAAACTCCGGGAGTTGGTGATGCACAGGGAGGCCTGGCGTGCTGTGATTCATGGGGTCGCAAAGAGTCAGACACGACTGAGCGACTGAATTGGACTGAACTGAGCTGACCTATGTACTGGGCAAGTCTTTCAACAAGATATTTGTAAAATTATATTCCCTATTATCTGTATAGATGTTTTTAAGTTACCTTCCAGAAAACCAAAGGCATAAGGAACTTTCTATAGAGGACTAAAGAAACTGAAAAAAGATTGAAGGTTTCTGGTAATCTGACTGGCCACAGATGCAGAATTTAAGGAAACTAAAGCAATGATTCTCAAGGTGTTGTCTCCAGATCAGAAGAGTTAGCATCATAGAGGATCTTGTTAGTGTGTGATTACTAAGGTCCTATTTCAATTCTACTGAATCAGAAAATCCTAGGGCAGGGAAGGATATCTTTATTTGATCAAAGCTCTTCTGATTATTCTGAATCACCTTAAAGGTGGAGATACTAATCCCAGTGTGACATTTCTCAGAATGTGTTTCATGGATCATTAGCCCCGGAAAGTATCAAATAGTATTCCAGGGAAGAAAAAAAAAAATTCTAGTGAAAACATAAAACTTTGGGTGAAAGTTAAACAGGTCTCTTTACCATAAGCTTTAATGTGATCAGGGCTACATTAATGTGATCAGGGTTTAATGTGATACTTTTGCCTTAATACCCCAAAGTTGGTTCACCAATCAATAGCATTAGTATCATGGGGACAGATAGAAATGTACATATCAAATCCTATCCTAAAACTACTGAATTTGAATCTGCAATTTTATGTACAGTGTCTGCAGAGCATTGTGCTGAAATGTGATTTAAGGGATATTGCAGAGTACAGATATGTGCAATCTGCTAAAAATGCATTGGAGACAATAGTGAGAAAATCTGAGCCAGTGATGCGTGTCCAGCATGTGGTTAGAAATCATTTGTGTCTGGGATGATCTGGGTTACAAAAGGCAGAAGAAAAGCATCTCCTTCTATGCAATTCTTTTTCACTGTAATGGAGCGAAGAGCTGGGGTTAGAGGAAGAGGATATTTTAAACATAACCAGAACACCTGTTTGCAAAGATTTAATGTTATCTTTAGGCACTGTCAATCAGTCAGTCAGGAGCTAACCATCTTAGTCTACGAACAGAGGAGAAGGAGGTATGGATGAAGATAGCTGGTTTAATAGAGAATATTTAAAATCTCTTTTTATTAAACATATTGACTTGAAATTTCAAAATCTTATAGTAGTTCACATTGAAAGAATGGTTCCAAAGAAGAATTTCAATAGCTTTGGAAGTAACGCAAAATGAAAACAGCCTTTCATAATAATGTGCTCATATCAGTGGTTTCTTCCTTAAAGCCACACAATATTTTCCTCAGATTTCCAAGAGGGCATCAGTTGAAAGGTCTAAAATTACCAGCATTTATGAATAGCTAAGACATTAAAGCAAACATTAAGAAATCAGAGATAAGATATAATTGTCTTATGTTTTATGCTATATGTATACTCTAGCAATATACATAATTTGTGATAACATTAGAAGAAAAATGTAAAAGAAAATAATTCATTTAAATTTTATAAAATGTCTTTATGAGATTAAAAGTAATTGTATTTTCGAAGTTTTTCCTACTTGGATAAAAGTACCAGCTATTATAGTAAAAGTAACTCACAACTGTGAACCCAATAAGATACAATTTTATTGAGCTATTAATTTAAAAATATAATAATTTTCTGAAAAACAGAAATATCTAGAAAGTAATCATTCTTCATACTATTATTAGAACATAATGATGAGGCTCTCTCACATAGTAGTGATGCAGATATACCAAAATATTTTCAAGTAGAATTATATTATAATAAAAACATATAACCTGTTTAATGGAAAATAGTATTTTTCTTTTTACTGGAGTGTGAAAATTAAAGCACTTAATTTTCACATATTAACTGTGTGTTTAATTAAAGCTAGATAGCTAGTGAGACAAAGAAATAACCAGTACTAGAGTTTATAATACATAGATCCAGATAACAAAATAGAAATCTTGTTTCAGAATGCAGTGGAAATTCTAATCATGGTTAAATTCATCATACCAGAAGAACTATTTAAAAGTCACCCTTTAACCATCATAAGACAGTGTTTATTAAACACTTACCTTAGGATAGACTTACTGAGGGAGAAGACTGTGATTTGGGAAGCTGGTTCCTGTTAAGAAAAAACAGATGCTTTCATGCATTCATGCCCTCTGCTATCCCCTTTTGGCTTGAAATCTTTCTTACATTTCCAAAGAGAAAAGTTTCTTTCAGGCCCACTTCTAAAAATACCACTTATGTGAAACCCCTGCTGCATGAAGCAAAAAAAAAAAAAAAAAAAAAATCATTAACTGTGGAAGAGGTGAGTTTTCCTGTCGACTGCAAATGCAACTTCCTATGTTGCTTTCTTAATGACCTTGGAAACTTCAGGAATCATGAGACCATAAATACATATATACATTTTTTGGGGGGGGGGGGGCTCCATGTGTCAGCTTTGGCAAGAACAGCTTCTTTTTATCTTTAGATCCCCAGGACCTACCATACTCCTCCTCAAGAAAACAGTCACATTTCTTAAATGTATGAATAGCCAGATCTGTAAATATCAGAGAATCAAAGCAGGAGGACCCCTCTGCTTTATACAATCCAGACATTTTAGAAAGGTAAAGAACTGGAGTTGGGATTCATTAGTCTAAATACAATCAATTATTTATTTAGTAGAGTTATTGAACTTGAGGTCATTTAGTACTGCAGTTTTTTGTTTGGGATTTGTGGACTCAATTTAGCTGCTATAGTATTGGAAGTATCCATATTAGCTTTAATATTTCAAAAGGCCTAAGCATTTTCACAGAGTAAGCAAAATTCTGAGATTCTTTGTTTTAGCTGAATTTATATGGATTATGGTGAGTTTGTGGAGGCAAGTATAGCCTTGTTCATGCCATGTGAGGATAGCATCCAACTCTGTGATCCCACAGACTGTAGCTCACTACGCTCCTCTTTCAATGGGATTCTCCAGGCAAGAATACTGGAGTGGGTTGCCATTGCCTCCTCCAGGGGTCTTCCCCACCCAGGGATCAAACCAGTGTCTCTTGTGTCTCCTGCATTGGCAAGTAGATTCTTTATGAGACATTGAATCATTTAATATATGTAATTTAAATGTGCATCATGCATGCATGTATAGGATTTATATAGAGAAAAATTAAAAGATAAATTTCAAAATTGGAAATTATTTATCTTGCATTAAATGATGTGTCTAAGTTAAATATCTAGTAGTTAAAAGGTGAAGACAAACACCTGACATTATTTCTTAATCCAGTATTCATCTTCTGGAATACTAGGAAAGTTTTTTCACTTCAAAGTAGCAAGTACATCAAGGGAGAAATTGTAATAGCATTGCCTTTCAAATTTAATAAAGTAACAAAGGTAAAAAGTTTTAATTTATAGTCTCTAAATAGTAACTAGGCTGTAGAAATGTATAAGGCAATTATCTTTAATTGCCTTAGAGAAAAAGTGTTTAGGATGATAGAATAGGTTATAGGCCCAAGGCAAACATTCATTCCTATTTAAACAACTGTTATTATTAGTTTTTATTTTCGGATAATTTTAGATTTATAGAAAAGCTGTGAATACAGAAGTTTTCATGTACTACACATCCAGTTTCTCCTATTATTAACAACTTATATCAGTATGGTACATTTGGTATGCTTAACTAATTTTAATAGATTATTACTTAAAATTCCATGATTTGGATTTCCTTGGTTTTTATATAATGTCCTTTCTCTATTCTAGGATCCCATCCACTTATCATAGTATATTTACCATATGTTCTTAAGCTTCTCTTGGCTCCAATAATTTCTCAGACTTAAAGAATTTTTTACAGTTTTGAGAAGTACTGGTCAAGAATTTTGTAGAATTTATGTCAGTTAGGGTTTTATCATGATTTTGTTGTTTTTATCATGATTCAGCTGGTCCGATGTGTTTTAGAGATGGCTACAGAGGTAAAATGCCATTTTCATCACATCATATCAAAGGTGTGACAGCATATGTGACTTACTGTAAATGTTAACCTTTATCACCCGGCCAAGATGGCGTTTATCAGCTTTGTTCACTTGTAAGATATTTCCCCCTTTTCACGCTGCACTATTTAAAATAAAGTTATCACAAAAACTCACACTTAAGAAATCAGGTATGCTTGTCCTCTTTGAGGGAGGAGTATGTCTATAACCATTTATATGCATATTAAAGAAGAATTCATATTCATTCTAATAATCTACCTTGGATCCTTCTGGCCTCCTCGCCTCACTCAGAATGTGATCTTATTTGGAAATAGGGTTGTTGCAGATGTAGTTAAGATGCTGTCCTACTGAAGTACAGTAGATCCCCTAATCTGTTATGACTGGGACTCTTATAAAGAGGGGAAATTTGGACACAGATAAGCATACAAGGATAACACTATTGATTCAAAAACCTCAGGAATTCCCAGTAAATCTGAAACTGGTCCACATACATACAAGGCCAGGACAGACCAAAGAAAAAGAGGGAAATCTAGCCATATTGATAAGTGGCAAGTTTAAAAAGCAAGGGAACTTAATTTGCAAGGTTTGTCTTGGGTAGCGATAAGTTGAGTAGATCTCCATATCCATCTGCCAGAATCTTAAGGGTTTACATAGAAGGGCTCACTTGGGTTGAGTCACATATACCATCCAGATGGTCTCAATAACATATCACTCTCCCAGGGCTTTGTCCTTGAAAATGACTCCCACCGTGGGGCCAGTAGAGAGAATGTAAATTCCAACATATGTGAGGGATGAACCTCAGTTGGGTTCGGTCCAGATCCTGGGTCCATGGGTGGTTGAATCTTCTAGATGACCTCCTCTTACACACACCATGTTAAGATTAAACATCTCCCTGCTACAAGCCAAGAAATTGCCAGGATCTTGAGAAAAACCTGGAGCAGGACCTTCCCTACTGACTTTGGAGGGAGCTTGGCCCTAAGTACTCCTTAACCTCAGATATCTGGTCTTTAGAAGGGTGAGATAATACATTTCTGTAGGTTAAGCTACCCAGGCTGTGATACATGTTAGGGCAGTCCCTAGACACTAATATGAGCAGTATCATAATTATTAACCTGTACCCCATGCAGAACAGGTTGATCAATTAGAGTACAATGTTACTGTGCAGTTTTATCTTCATTGAGTCCTTTCATAATGTTAAAGGACTTGCTTGAGTCCCTTTACAATGTTAAACTCCTTTCCAATATCATTAGGTCAGCAGCCTATTCTTCACCTCGCTTCACTGAGGCTATTTCTTATGAGTGGTTGGCATACTAAGTTGTTTCATTACTCTCTACATTTTATCCTTGCATCATTCAGTTTTCTAAATAACTGTTTTATCTGCATAAAGTGAAGTTCTCATTTTGTGCTATAAAATTCTAAGAGTTAATTGCTTAGTCATGCCCAACTCTTTGTGACCCCATGGGCTGCAGTCCACCAGGCTTCTCTGTTCAAGGATTCTCCAGGCAAGGATACTGGAGTGGGTTGCCATTTCCTTCTCCAGGGAATCTTTCCCGACCCAGGGATTGAACCCAGGTCTCCTGCACTGCAGGCAGATTCTTTACCAACTGAGTTATGAAGGAAGTCCATATAAAATCCCAAAGGGTTTGACAAATGCAGTATCATACAGAATATTTTTATCATCTGAAATATTCACCTATGGTTCACTTATTCAAACCACCCTACCTCTCCACAAGCAAACTCCTAGCAAATATGAATCTGTGTATTATCTCTATTTTTGCCTATTTGTAATGTCATATAATTGGAATTATAGATTAAACCTGTTCATATTGGCTTCTTTCCCTAAAGAATATGCACTTAAGATTCACCCATGTCTTTTTGTGGAACGATAACTCATTTTCTATCACCAAATAATATTGCATTGCATTAATATATGACAGTTTGGTAATCCAGTCACTTACTGAAGGACATCTTAATTACTTCCAGTTTGGGACAGCTTTGAATATCTGATATAAACATTTGTGTGGAGGTCTTGTGCAGAAACAAGTTTTCAAATAATTTGAGTAAATACCTAGGGGTGAAAGTGATAAATCGTAAGACTCTATTTAACTTTGTAAGGAAAGTGCCACACTATCTTTCAAAGTGGCTGTATTATTTTGTATTCCAATTAGCAGTGAAAGAGCATTATTGTTGCTCTAATTTTTGCCAGCAATTGGTATTGCTAGTGCTTGGAATTGTAGCTATTCTAACAATGATATCTTACTGTTGTTTAAATTTGAATTCTTTCACAGCAAATGATGTTGAGCATCCTTTTACATGTTTTCCCATCTATATGTTTTTAAATTGAGGTAACTGTTTAGACTTGGGGATAATTTTTTTATTGTTAATTTTCTTATTGTTGGTTTTTACAGTTCTTTGTATTTTTTGAACATAAGTCCTGTATCATATTTTTTTTTCCAGTCTATGGCTTGTCTTTTGATTCTCTTAGTAATGGCTCTTATAGAATATAGATAGTGAAGCCGCTCAGTCGTGTCCAAGTCTTTGCGACCCTGTGGACTGTAGCCCACCAAGCTCCTCCATCCATGGGATTCTCCAGCCAAGAGTACTGGAGTGGGTTGGCATTTCCTTCTCCAGGGGATCTTCTTGGCCCAGCAACAGACCTACACCTTCTGCACTGGCAGCCAGATTCCTTACCCAGTGTGTGGGAAGGAAATTCTATTATATGACATCATGAATGGACTTGAAAGACATTAAGTGAAATGAAATAAGTCAGCCACAGAAGAATACACAATTCCACTTAAATGAGGTGCATAAAAAAGTCAAAATTATAGAATAGTGGTTGCCAAGGTTTGGAGGAGGAGAAATAGTGATTTGTTGTTCAATAAGTAAAAAGTTACCACTAATCAAGATGAATAATTTCTAGAGATCATCTGTGCAACATAGTATCTATAGTTAACAATAAGGTGTTGTATACTCAATTTGTTAGAGGAAGCAAAATATGTGTACTTGAAAGACAGAAAGAAGTTTAAGGGAATTGCAGAAATCAATAGCACCCACAAAGGCTGTGAAATGTGAAAGTATTTGAGAAATAGTGAAAATCCTAGTCATATAGTTGTAGAAAGTGATGGTTTAGGAGGCTGCAAAGATAGATTGAGGGTATGTCTTGAAAGAGCTTCTATGCTGTGATCAGAAATTGGGGGCTTTTTTCCATCAATTGCTAAAGGACTAATTATTATGTTAGGGTATATTGGCACCATATTTGTGTTATGAATGTAATTTTTAAGCTTTATTTTAAAACATTTTAAAATAACACTATAAACCAATAGTCTACTATCCATTACATAGAAAACCAGATTAGAGAGAGGTCTAGATTTTGCAAATTCAAAGTCCTATCTCAGATTAGTGATAGTTTATCACATTATAGATCATACATCTTCAATAAGCGGGATGACTTTGGGAATATTTACCTCATAAGCAATCTATTTACCAAATTTGGTTTCTACTTCTCTGTCTTGCTAATGAAATGATGACTACTTTAAACAACAAAGGCTGAAAATTATTTAAGAGATTTTTACGATGTGCTTCAACAAGTAAACTAAAATATAAATATACATTGAAATAAAGACTCTGATTACATTAGACTACATTAGAATATTTTGGGGTGATGAATGCAGCCAAGAACTAGATTAGAGTTGGCTCTTGTCCATGAATAGAGTTGAGAGCCACTTGGATCCTCCCAGCAAGGACTCTAGTTCTTAATTAGCATAGACAATATTTTGGCTGTGTGCATAGAGCTTGAATTTGGATAATATTTTGATAAATAATCAGAAAGATTGTATTCAGTACTATTGTACTGTTCTTAAAAAGCCTACACAATATTTGTTGTCTTAATATTGGAAAAAATGGTATATAAACAAAATAACATATACTTAAGTGAGAGAAATTGTAATAAATATAGCCTTCTGCCTGTGTTATTTATATCCCTGGTTTAAAACATGACCTATATTTATTCTTCCTTTCTCTATTCTATTGTATTTCATGGTCATAAAATGTTTGATGTATTCTAATCAGTGGAGATAATTAAGTAAACAATGAAATGTAAAGCATGTCAGTTAGTGATAAAAGGCATAAGAAAAAAGGGTAGCAGTTGTTAAGGTCTACTTCTATGAGGTGGAAAGGAAGAAGTGAGAAGAATGAAGTCTTTACTGCAGCAGAGACTGGAGGAAAGTAGCCATCCATGTAAACATACAGTGAAGAGTGTTCCAGACAGAACTAGCAAATGAAAAGTTCGTGATGATTTGTATATTATCTTTGAGGAAATGCAAGGAAGCCACCAGAAGTTGTTTACTACTTTGTCCACAAAGTATTTCAAAAGCCCCGACCTCATTGTAGGAACTCAATAAATAATGTGATGACTCAGTCCATCATTCTAGAGCTGAGGGAGTGAGGGGAGGAGTATAGAGATTTAGTATAGAAGTTCCAGAAAGGACTTATAGACTAGTTTCAAAAACCTATGGCTTAGTCTGAGCGAAATGGGAAGTCATTAGGGCATTTGGAAAATAAAAGTAACATCAACTGACATATGTTTTAATAGGACTGTCTGGTGTTGTGATTTTATAGACTTAAGAAGAAAACGTAAGAAGCAAGGAGAGAAATGATAGCATTTTGGACCAAGATGGTTTCAGTGGGTGCTGTAGAAATGGTAAGGTTCTATATGTGCTTTGAAAATGCAAATTGTAGGACTTATTAACAGATTTATGAATGTGATTAGGAAAGAGTCAAAGAGGACACCAAGGTTGTCACATGAGTATCTGTACAATGTTATAAAGCGTCCATAAGCATTATATTTACTGAGTTCCCTGTGCGATACAGTGGGACCCTGGTTATCCATTTTAAATTTGGCAGTGTGTACATGCTGATCTCAAACTCCCTGACTATCCCTTCCCCCCACTGGTTTGTTCTGCTGGCAAGCATAAGTTTGTTCTCTAAGTGTGAATTTGTTGGATGACTGAGTTGATCTTCTCTGCACCTGAAATTATCACAGCATTGGTAATCAGCTGCACTCCAATGTAAAATAAAAAGTTTTTTAAAAAAAGAGTTATATATACTGAGATGAGGAAGACTGTGGGAAGAACACATGGGGAAGAGATGCAGAACAAGGAGTTTGTTTGGGAATACATTGAGTTTGAAATGTGTGTTAGACAATTTATGAAGCTGATGGACAACCAGAATCACAATGATGAATTTCAGGCTATAGTTCTAGACTTGGGAATTCTTAACACACATGGTATTTAAAGCCATGTGATGAGATCATCAAGAGAGTGAAGGTGTGAAAGAAATATCCACAACTGAAATCTGAGGCACACTGGTGGCCAAGAGATAAGGAGATGAAAGAAACCCATAAATGAGATTATGAAGGAATGGCAAGTGAAATAGAAAGAAAACAGAAAGGAATTTTGGCAGGGTCACATATCAAGGAGAATGTGATGAAGTCAATACATCAATCAGATGAGAGACGGTATGTCAAATAAGTTGAAAACTGATATGACAGGCATTGATGATTTGGACAAAAATCTGCAAAAGAACAGTGAAAACAAGTTTAATTGAGAAGGTTTAAGTCAGAACACTGATGTTCTGTGAGGGTGATTACTTACCTAGAGCCAGAATCCTGAAATGTGAAGTCAGGTGGGCCTTAGAAAGCATCACTACAAACAAAGCTAGTGGAGGTGATGGAATTCCAGTTGAGCTATTTCAAATCCTGAAAGATGATGCTGTGAAAGTGATGCACTCAATATGCCAGCAAATTTGGAAAACTCAGCAGTGGCCACAGGACTGGAAAAGGTCAGTTTTCATTCCAATCCCAAAGAAAGGCAATCCCAAAGAATACTCAAACTACTGCACAATTACACTCATCTCACATGCTAGTAAAGTAAAGCTCAAAGTTCTCCAAGCCAGGCTTCAGCAAAAGGCAGAGGAGCCAGAAATCGAATTGCAAACATCCGATGGATCATCAAAAAAGCAAGAGAGTTCCAGAAAAACATCTATTTCTGCTTTGTTGACTATGCCAAAGCCTTTGACTGTGTGGATCACAATAAACTGTGGAAAATTCTGAAAGAGATAGGAATACCAGACCACCTGACCTGCCTCTTGAGAAACCTGTATACAGGTCAAGAAGCAACAGTTAGAACTGGACATGGACCAACAGACTGGTTCCAAATACGAAAAGGAGTACATCAAGGCTGTATATTGCCACCCAGCTTATTTAACTTACATGCAGAGTACATCGTGAGAAATGTTGGGCTGGAAGAAGCACAAGCTGGAATCAAGATTGCCGGAAGAAATATCAATAGCCTCAGATATTTAGATGACACCACTCCTATGGCAGAAAGTGAAAAGGAACTAAAAAGAATTTTGATGAAAGTAAAAGAGGAGAGTGAAAAAGTTGACTTAAAGCTCAACATTCAGAAAACTAAGATCATGGCATCTGGTCCCATCACTTCATGGCAAAGAGATGGGGAGACAGTGGAAGCAGCATCAGACTTTATTTATTTATTTATTTTTTGGCTCCAAAATCACTGCAGATGGTGATTGCAGCCATGAAATTAAAAGATGTTTACTCCTTGGAAGGAAAGTTATGACCAACTAAGATAGCATGTTAAAAAGCAGAGACATTACTTTGCCTACAAAGGTCCATCTAGTCAAGGCTATGGTTTTTCCAGTGGTCATGTATGGATGTGAGAGTCGGACTGTGAAGAAAGTTGAGTGCCAAAAAATTGATGCTTTTGAATTGTGGTGTTGGAGAAGACTCTTGAGAGTCCCTTGGACTGCAAGGAGATCCAATCAGTCCATCCTAAAGGAGATCAGTCCTGGGTGTTCACTGGAAGGACTGATGCTGAAGCTGAAACTCCAGTACTTTGGCCACCTCATGCAAAGAGTTGACTTATTGGAAAAGACCCTGATGCTGGGAGAGATTGGGTGCAGGAGGAGAAGGGGACGACAGAGGATGTGATGGCTGGATGGCATCACGGACTCCATGGGCATGAGTTTGAGTATACTCCGGGAGTTGGTGATGGACAGGGAGGCCTGGCGTGCTGCGATTCATGGGGTCGCAAAGAGTCAGACATGACTGAGCGACTGAAATGAACTGAAATCAAAACAAGAAGAAAAGAATTATAAACAGCAAAAGTAGACAAACTTTTGACATTCACAGAGAGAGCAGGTGGTATCTGGAGGGATATGCGTGCTTCAGGTTTTGTTTGTTTTAAGTAGGATAGTACTACATGATATTTACATGATCATGAGAATGATTCAATAGAGTGGAGAGGCTGACAATGCAGGATGGAAAGGGAGCACTTTGATACAATGATGTACTTTGATACAGTGCTGTACTTGAATGGATGATGGGTTGTTCATAAATATGAATGGGCAACTTATTCATGATAGCAGAAAAGAAGGCAGAGAGAGAATACAGACAGATTGGTAATGTGTGGAAATCATCTCTTCTTTTTCACTTTTTATCAGTGAAACAATAAAGAAGATTATTCTCAGGGGTGAAGGAGGAGGCAGGAGGTGCTATAAAATTAAAGAGAGGAGAAAAGAGGCAACCATGTCCATCTAAGATTGGAACCATGAACAAACTAGGGAGTGTATCAGGCTTACTAATATTAACACTACGGGCTCATGTAGGTTTGTGGTCATTAAGTTAAAATGAGATCAGTGGACACAGTTTTGTCTCTTTCCCCAAGCATGTTCAGCTACTTGGTATGGACATGGAGAAGACGGGCTGAGTATAACCAGGATTGGGGCAAGAGTTTGTCATGAGTAAACAATATATTCCATGCAATAAGCATTCACATATAAATAACTTCAAAATAAATAAATAAATCCCCAGCCATGTGAACATATATATGTATAACAACATGGGATACTTCCTGGTGGTCCAGTGACTATGACTCTGAGTTCCCCATGCAGGGGGCCTGTGCTTAATGCCTGGTCAAAGGAATGAGATCCCACATGCTACAGCTAAGGGCCCTGCATGCCACAAGTAGAACCCACAGCAGCCAATTAAATAAATAAGTAATATTAAAAAGTAAAAGATCCTGTTTTTGTCTACTAATTTTAAAATTAGAAACAACATATAAACTACTCTTGTTTTGCCTCTGTAATCTCAAGTAATCATATTTAAAATATCATAGACAAAGACAATTTCCTTGTGGACACTGATATTTCGATTATTGTATCTTTAGCAAGAGTCAAATATCAATCTCTCTGTCTCTCTCCTCATCCCTCACCACCACCACACACACACAAGCACTTTAATGTGTTTATCTGCGGTAGGGAAGTAAGTGGTGTCTGGTCAGGCATCAGTACAACTGCAGCTCAGAAGTCATCCTTGTATCTTCGAATCTGAGAACTACAACTCCTTCTAGTGGAAGTGAGTGGTTTCCTTTACCTAGAGAGGGATGAAAATGTACCTTGTCACGTATGGATGTGAGAGTTGGACTATAAAGAAAGCTGAGTGCTGAAGAATTGATTCTTTTGAACTGTGGTGTTGGAGAAGACTCTTGAGAGTCCCTTGGACTGCAAGGAGATCCAACCAGTCCATCATAAAGGAGATCAGTCCTGGGTGTTCATTGGAAGGACTGATGCTGAAGCTGAAACTCCAGTACTTTGGTCACCTGATGCGAAGAGCTGACTCATTGGAAAAGACCCTGATGCTGGGAAAGACTGAGGGCAGGAGGAGAAGGGGATGACAGAGGATGAGATGTTTGGATGGCATCACCGACTCAATGGACATGGGTTTGGGTGGACTCCAGGAGTTGGTGATGGACAGAGAGGCCTGGCATGCTATGGTTCATGGGGTCGCAAAGAGTGGGACACAACTGAGCGACTGAACTGAACTGAACTAATCTTCCATTGGAGGCAAGGTCACTGTTCATTCAGCATTTACAATAAAGATTTTCCTTTCTCCCAACAGCTACTTTGACAAAACAGATGGAAGGTTTCATTAAAAAATATAAGACTCATTCTGAAAAGCAAAACAAAAATTTTTAAATGTCCCATTTTTACAGTAGGTTCTCATTAACTGGTAAAAAACAATTTCATGAAACTTGTGACAGATTTCTTTGTAATAATGTAAAATAATTTAAAATCATTAAAGAAAAATAAAGAAAACATTCAGCAATGAGCTGGATGAAATTGAAAGTGATTTATACAGTTCACATTCTTGCTTTTCAGTACCAAACATTTTTGAGAGTCTGCCTACTTTCACAAAACTTTCTGACCAATTCCAGAGAAAGAATTATTTTAAGAAAAATGTGCACGTGCTAAGTCACTTCAGTCACTTCTGACTCTTTGCTACACTGTGGCCTGTAGCCCGCCAGGCTCCTCTGTCCATGGGATTTCCCAAGCAAGAATACTGGAGTGGGTTTCCATTCCCTTTCCAGGAGATCTTCCCAACCCAGGGATTGAACCCACGCCTCTTATGTCTCCTGAATGGGCAGGAGTGCTCTTCACCACTAGTGCCACCTGGAAAGCCTCTATTAAGGAAAAATGGGTGGAATTATTGCATGTCTATAAAGTGCATTCAAAAATAGACTTCCAAATTTTATTAAAGAGTTGAGAGAGTTGAGTTATCCTTTGAACTTACCATTAACTGTTATTGAACAACTTCAGAATTGAGGTCTACCCATATTTACCATAGACCAAGAGGATGAAAGTGGGAGTTGGTGCACGTCATAAGTGTTTATGTTACACTCACAGCTCTCATTTCTCTGTCAATATTTATACAACTGCTTGAAATGTGAATTCCATTCCCTTGCAGGAATATCCTTTAGTTTCAGACAACATCCTTTTCTCAAACTGTAGGTCTAGATGCTCTATGTCTGCCAAAAAGTTTAGCACTTGAATAAGCTTCCAGGATTCACATATTTCTTCACAACAACTTTTTCCATTAATTCAGGGGAAAAAATGATTTATTTTTAAAAAGACTTTAAATTTGGGACAGTCTTCAGGAGAATTCTCGGAGTTTTCTTAATTTGGGGCTTCTGAAGGATAAGTCTCAGATTAGAAACCTTGCTACTAAGATAATTTGCTCCAGGAACTTCTGTTGTTTTGGTTTTCCAATAGCTGCCACTATACTGACATTCAAAGTTTTGATATTTCCAAAGTTTTTCCTTTTATGTACTCAGTATATTAGAATAACATGCATGTCACCCTGATATCTCTCTCCTCTCTTCACTCTTTTCATCTACCAATTTCTCATTTTAAGTAGTACCTGTCAAAGCTGATAACATTTAAATTACATTCTGTAAAAATATTCAATTCTTCTATGAATATTTTATAGATTGACTGAATATACGGACGATGCTTGCATTCTATTTTCTTTGTAGTAAACAATTTTTAAATAAAGGTTCAACAGTAGGTAGAATTATTTTTCCTTCTTTAAAGATAAAATTTTATAACCTCTGTTCCAATCAGACAATCATTGCTAGTATACAGGTAAAACTAACTTGTATTTGTTATGGAGTCATCAATTTTTCAAAAATCATGCAATATTAAAACATGATTTGCAAAATGTATTAATTATGGCTTTTTCCTATATTTTAACTTAACTTTACAGCTTTCCTTTTTCTTTTTCACAAGAGAAGCAAATGCTATATTTGTGAAATACAACCAAGTGGTGATTTATCTTAGTTCAGTTAATGTATTTTATTTTTTCTTTTGGAAGATATTACCATTGAAGCCCAGTAATTCTGTATTTTAACTTTTACTAACTGATTTTTAGGTGTGCCACATGATTTTAATTTGGGATTTGTTTTATTGCAAAATCATTTTCAGATATATATTTATTATTCTAAGTTATTCATTTCTTCGATTCTCATATTTGTTTTACTAACTTTTTGTCAAGGCACAATGAGTAGTGAATTTTCAAAATAATTTTATCCTTCAAAATGCCTTTTTTTTTTTTGTTGTTGCTTAGAGTAACTGAGCCTCACAATTACCTGATAGTATAATGGAGTATACAATTCTTGGTCCAAAAAATTTCTAATTACAAATTTTGAAAAATTTTGTCCCAATGTCTTCCTGTATTCAATGTTTCTGATTTATCAAGACAATCTTATATCATCCCTTTGTAGAAGGCATATTTCCTTTTTCTTCATATTCTTGCCAAAACTTGCTATTTCTTGTCTTTTTAATGCCAGTCATTTTGAAAGGAAACCCTAGTAGACTGTTGGTGGAAATATAAATTGGGTCAAACAAACATCTTAATAGATTTCTTGTTTCACTATTTTCACACTTCACTATAACCAGGCATCAGGAAATCTTTTGCCTTTTTGATTTTCCTTGAGTTGGCCTTTTCACCTTTATTATATATATAATGAAGTTATCAAATATCATTAGTTTTATATCTAGAAAATTATAAAAATGGCTACCTAATTCTGATTAAAAACCAATCACTTTTTCAAACTGCAACATTCCTTTTGAAAAGTCAAGTGTATACTATAATGAATAAATTACAGAGATTTGCTGTAAAACCTACTGACTATAGTTAACAAAGTATTTTGCACTTCAAATTAATAACAACAACCAACAAAAAAACAAAACACAAGGAAACTTTGGAAAGTGTTGTCTATTTTCTATTTTCTTGACAGTGATGATAATATCAGATATTTGCACATATCCAAATTCATCAAACTGTACACATTAAATTGTGCAGTTCTTTGCTTATCAATTATATCTCAAAAAAGCTCTAAAAGAAAAGCCAAATGTAACAATAATATAACATATGGAAAAACAAAATTCAAACACATTTGGCATGATGTAAAATATATACAACAATAAAAGATTTGTGAAACACTATCTATCTTATACTTCAGAAAACCTCCTAAAGGCAAACTTACAAAGGGAAGCTTACTCTCAATTTGTAATAGCTTATCTTGAGGAGGTCTGAAAGTAGATAAACAAAAAAACTAAGGGCTGTTATATCAGGGAGTGGGCTTCCCTGAAGACTCAGCAGGTAAAGAATCCACCTGCAATACATGAGATGCAGGATCGATCCCTGATTCAGGAAGATCCCCTGGAGAAGGGAATGGCAACCCACTCCAGTATTCTTGCCTGAAAACCCCGATGGACAGCGAAGCCGAGCAGGCTACAATCCATGGGGTCACAAAGAGTCAGACACAACTGAGTACACAGCACATATCAAGGAGTATGCTTTTTAAAGTTATTTTATGTTAACCATTTTTGCCCATTTTAGGACTATTTTTCAGTTAAGATCTAATCTAGAAGTGACTTCTCTTGCTCCAATACAAAGCCTACATAATATCTTTACTGTATTACACCGCAGCTGTATGAGAGAGATGCTGGATGATACAGATAATCCAACCGAAGCTGGCATTTTCCAAGAGGTTGAAAGGAAAAAAAAAAGCAGATCAGAGAGCACTGAGTAATGAGCATATCCATGAAAAATTTTGTAGAATCTATAGGTAGATTAAGAACCTGCTTATGCTGCAAAATTTGATAGTTTGATGAAAATGGGGACTTCACTTGATTATGATTTATTACTTTATGTTTGAACTTAATATATAATAGTAAAGTCTGTAATAAAGATAAGTAGTAACTTTAGTGCATAACAGAAAAAAGAAAAATAGGATACAATCAACTAGTACAATCAGGAAGGCAAATGTGTAGTAGTACGGAATTAGAACCAAAGAAGGGAAACCATCCTAACCATATATGAACAAGATCACACAAATCATTCCACGGTGAGGAAGAGAGAGGGAAGGAAAAAGCACTGGAGGCAGAATGAGTCTCAATTCACGAGCAAATAGGAGGGTGCCTTTTCTATGACAGTTTGGAAGGCAGGTAGAATGTGTAAATGATGGGTCTCTTAGATGAAGACCTGGTAAGTTACACTGCAAAGAGGAATAGAAAGATTCTCCGTGTTTTCTTCAACCTCTGCAAAACCAGATCAGAAAGGGAAGTGCTGCTGGAGTTCGCTTTGAGGAAGAGTAGAAATGTTACATCCCAGGAAACAGATTCCAGAGATACCACATTTAAAAGTGTGGCTTATCTTTCCTCAGAGAAGTTAAACACTAAGAGAGATTTGTGGCTTGGCTCAGAGCCTGCTCCTTCCCTCTTGTCTCCTAGGAACTATGCTTAATTACTCTGGCAGTTTTAATCACCGCACTGTTTCTTGCCCTCTTCACTCAAGTGTACTCAAATCCCTCTCATCTCAACAAAACCAGAAATTTCATTGTTTCTAATGTATCTATTTTATGTGTCCTATAATTTACCTTTGCATTGCCAAACTTCCCTAAAGATTAATTCATAACTATATTTTCCTCTATGTTCTAAGGCCTGAATTACATCTCAATATACTTTAGCCTGCCTTTCCTACATATCATGGCTAAAATTTATTCTCTCAAAGGCTACTAATGATATCTGAATTGCTAAATTCTATGGTCATGAAGCAATCTTTCTCTTATTTGGCTTTCTACCTTGATGATTTCCCACCTCATTATTGAAACTGTCTTCACCTGTTCACATCCCCCTATTTCTCAAATTACTTATTTTCCCTTACTTTATTAACTTTCCAAATGTTTACTATGTCTATAACGTCCGATATAAGGAAAACAGTTCCATTTTTTCCCTTCAATATCACAATACACTACACCTCACTGACAATGACTCGGTGTCCTATGATTTAACTCAAATTTGACCCTATCCACCTGGAGAAAGCATCAGTCTCTCGGATGAAGGCCTTGGTCCCACAAGACAGCCCCACTCCAGATGCCAACCATATGTTCAGGGTTTGTCACCTGAACTTCTGACCAACTAGCTATAAAGTGGGCTTCTCATGACTCCTTCGTGACTTTGATAATTTGCTAGACCAACTCATAAAAGTCAAGGAAACAATTACTTACCCTTATCTTTTAATTACATAAGAAAAGAGATGATAAGGGATTCAGATAAACAGCTAGGTGAAGAGATACATAGAGTGAGGTCTGAAAAGTTCCCAAACACAGGAGATTCTGTCCCCATGGAGTTGGGGTATACCACCCTCCAAGCCTGTGGATGAAATTCACCAATCCAGAAGATATTGAACTCCATAACTGGGGGATATTTATGAAGGCTTCATCATGTAGGCATGATCCACCATGAACTCAATCTCCAGCCCTTCTCTCCCTCCTGGAGAATAGGGCAGTGGGGTGTGGTAGGGCTGAAAGTCTTTAAACTTCTAATCATGTCTTGGTCATTCTGGTGACCAACCCCAGGCCCCATTCTGAAGCTACCCAGGAGTCCACCAGAGGGTACCTCATTAGAACAAGAAAGACATTCCTATCATCTATCTAATTTCAAGAGCTTAAGGAGCTCTGTGCCAGGAACTGGGGTCAAAGACCAAATTAGAATTGAAGAGACCAGTAGTATGTTTGTTACTTAGGAAACTTCAAGAGTTTTAGGGGCTCTGTTTAAGGAACTGGAAGCAGGAGTTATATGCATATTCTATTATTTTACACATCCACTTTCATTTTTATGTACAATTGATCCCAGAATTCCCAATGCAAAATTTCTTTTTTCAACTCCAGATCAGTATTCTGCCTGAATTATTTTGAATTACCTGGAATTATTTGAATTACCTGAAATTATTTGAATTACCTGGATTATTACATCAGTATCCCAAGTGATACTGTGGGGCCAGTTAAGAGGTTGAGACTTCTTCTTACCCTCCTAAATTCTTACTTAAGGAAGAAAAGAAAAAAACTGATATTCACTGATTGAGTTTCATGGATTGGATTTGGCCACATTCTTAAACAGATGGAATTTCCATCATCATCGTTTCATTGACTGAAGGCATAGTATATACTGGACACTATTAAAAATTCTTTGCATAATTTATCCAACCATGTGAACCACTTGCACATATTATAGGAAACTGAATCTTAGAAAGATTAAGTAAGTATCTAATAAATAGTGGAGTTTGTATTAGAAGTTAATCTGGGCTTTTAATCTCCAGATTGGGATCACAGCTGTTTCTCATGTCTTTCATTATGTGATAATAGACTGATTATACAAAAGAAAAATGACTAGACCACATATGAAAAGAAATTTCTGACCTACCATCTGAAACAACCAACTGAAGTAACCAATCCATTATTTCCAGTAATCAGCCCAGGAGGCCAGCCTGCTATCTATAAATCAGACTTATGGAAAGTCAGATCATTACTTTTAGCAATGGATGCAGGAAACCAAACATAACCCCTATAATCATTAGCCCCAAACAGCAGTACTTGATTAGAACTGATCATTCCCTCTTGACCTTTGTTCCACTTCCACTTATGGCCAAGCAGAGAAATCCAAACATATGCTCCTGATCAATCACATTAGTTCAGTTCAGTTCAGTCACTCAGTCGTGTCCGACTCTTTGCCACCCCATGAATCGCAGCACGCCAGGCCTCCCTGTCCATCCATCACCAACTCCCAGAGTTTGCTCAAACTCATGCCCATTGAGTCAGTGATGCCATCCAGCCATCTTCTCTTCTGCCATCCCCTTCTCCTCCTGCCCACAATCCCTCCCAGCATCAGGGTCTTTTCAAATGAGTCAGTTGATCTCATCAGGTGGTCAAAGTATTGGAGTTTCAGCTTCAGCATGAGTCCTTCCAATGAACACCCAGGACTGATCTCCTTTAGGATGGACTGGTTGAATCTCCTTGCAGTCCAAGGGACTCTCAAGAGTCTTCTCCAACACCACAATTCAAAAGCATCAATTTTTCGGCGCTCGGCTTTCTTCACAGTCCAACTCTCACATCCATAAATAGGATGCCCCAATTCTAGTTGGCCCATCGAGGCTATGTCAACAGACTACAAACAGGGCATATCTAAAATCTAGCTTTTAAAATTTTCATTGAAAAGCTTTCCACTTTCTCATATAAGAATTTCTCTGTATTCACTCACTGACATTAGAAAAGTAACTGTATGTCCACTCAGCTCCATGTGCACTTAATTTCTTTTTCTTAAGTTATATTCACATTGCTGTTCATTGAGATTGTAGCAGTTTTACAATACCATCACTGTGTGAATGGATTTTTTTGCAGACACTCAACACAGCTTGCTATCAAATGCTTGTGATCATTAACAGTCCAGTTTTCCTATCATTTTGAGTGAGGATCTATATAATATACATATTTGTGCATTTAATATATTTTTAATGCATATGCATGTATGCATGCTAAGCTGCTTCAGCCGTGTCTGACTCTTTGTGACCCTATGGACTGCAGCCCACCAGGCTCCTCTGCCCATGGGATTCTCCAGGAAGAACACTGGAGTGGGTTGCAATGCTCTCCCCCAGAGGATCTTCCTGACCCAGGGATTGAATCCATATGTCAAGTCTCCTGCATTGGGAGGTGGGTTCTTTACCACCAGTGCCACCTGGGAAGCCCTTTTTAGTGCACACAAGATATTAAAGGAAAATTTCTTCTGAAGATATAATGAGCAGTGTTACTGTTCTCATTGAAAGTGGATATTATTTTCCCAATTTGGCAGAGTTAAAGTTTAGAACACAGAGTCACTTGTATGATTTTTAAAAAGAAATTTGGATACTTTATAGATTTAAATTAAATTTTTTCCCTTGTACCTTTGAATATATCTTACTTAGGAAATAAAGTTAAATAATTGAGTTATTAAAAAAAAAACACATACATTTGCTTGAATTCCAATGACCCTTTCAGGATGATTCCTGATGAACCTATACTTTTTTCTTTTCCATTAAATTTACACTATGAGATATAGTCAAAATATCTTTCCAATTGAAGACATTTACTGCAAAATAGTCATTTCTCATGCATGTGCATGCTCAGTCATGTCCAAATTTTAGTTTTTAATATTGAGCTGCATCAGCTGTTAGTATATTTTGGAGATTAATCCCTTGTTGTTTGCTTCATTTGCAAATATTTTCTCCCATTCAATTTACTCCCATTCTTTTTGTTTTGTTTCTGGTTTCCTTTGCTGTGCAAAACTTTTAAAGTTTAATTAGATCCCATTTCTTTATTTTTGTCTTTATTTTTATTACTCTTGGTGATGGATCAAAAAGATCTTGCTGCAATTTATGTCAGAGAATGTGTTCTGCCTATGTTTTTCTGTAAGAGTTTTATAGTGCCTGGCCTTTCATTTAGATCTTTAATCCATTTTGAATTTATTTTTGCATACAGAGGTTACTTAAAAAACTAAAAACAGAACTACCATATGACCTAGCCATTCCACTCCTAGGCATATACCTGGAGAAAACCATAATTCAAAAAGACATATGAACCTAAATGTTCATTGCAGCACTATTTACAATAGCCAGCACAGGGAATCAACTTAAATGTCCATCTACAGAGAAATGGATAAAGATGATGTGGTACATATAAAAAATGGAATATTACTCAGTCATAAAAATTACAAAAATACTTCCATTTGTAGCAACATGGATGGATCTAGAGATCGCCATAATGAGTGAAGTACATCAGACACAGAAAGACATATCATATGATATCTCTTTTATGTGGAATAAAAAAAAAAGGTGCAAATAGACTTATTTACAAAATAGAAACAGAGTCATAAATGTAAAAAACAAATTTATGGGATAAATTGATAAAAAAATGCCAAGGGATAAGGAAGTGGAGGAATAAATTGGGATATTGGGATTAACACATACACACTATTGTGTATAAAATAGATAATAATAAGAACCTACCCTATAGCCAACTCAGTACTCTGTATTGGCCTAAATGGTAAGTAATTTCAAACAAAAAACCAAGAGCGGATATATGTAAATGTTTAACTGATTCATTTTGCCACACACTTGAAAGTAACACAGCGTGGTCAATCGACTGTTCTCCAAAGAGAAAAAGAAAAATAAGAACAAAGACCAGAGAAGATGATGTGCATGATGTGATCAAGGAACAGGAAGGAGAATATTGTGATTAGAAGAGAAAGAGAGAGAGAGAGAGAGAGAAAAAAAAGGGGGACTTTGAGTCACAAACGGAGGCAGATTCCAAACCTAGAGCCAGATCATGAAGGCCTCTTAGGTCAGGGCAACTGTGTTGACCTGGGAAGGGATAGCCTTAGAGTAACTTGACAAAGGCATAACATAGATAGAGTTACGTTTTATGTTCTGCTATTCAGATGTTCTACTAGTGATAAACAATTACAGTTACAGTAGAACTAAAAGGGAAATGTCTGGTTCATATCAAAATGAGGAAATTTTCAGAGCACTGTTTGCTATATGTGTTGAAAATTCACAAGATCACAAATAAAAGGGATTGGATTAGATAATATCTAGAGATTTGACTATAATGCTATTGTTAGCTTCTTACAGGTTAGGGGTTAGGGTAATTATCACATAATTAAGTCTGAAATGTGGAAAGTGTTTAAACCACATTTATGAGGAAAAGTCTCTTGTCAAACTCACATTTAAAAAAAAAAAAGTAGTGCAGGCATTCGATAGCCTATTTTCAGCTTCTCCTTTTTAACTAAATGTTAAGTTTGGCTTTTTATAAAAGTATTGAAAATTTTTTCACAACTTATAAAACAATTTTTAGGTAGAAAGCAATAATCTGATAACAATAAGAATGCTATTCACATAGTTTAAGAATAATGACTCATATACATTAATATTGAAAAGAAATATTGCAAACTGCTGATTTTGGTGAAAAGCTATTAGATACATAAATACAATAAAATATGTTTATAAAGTAGCATATTTTGTTAATTTAAGAAGTATAATTGAGTTTTCATTATTTATCAGTTTTATGAGTTTTCCACATAAGGTAATATAGCTTTTGAAGACCATGAAATATTTATTCTTATTAGCTCATCTCAATATCCTATTACTGAGATTATTCTTTAAAAAGAGAATCAAAATATCCTGTGCCTTTGTTAAATATTTTGCCTTTTGAGTTTAATTATTTGGGTAGGAATTCAACATTGAATTATCATATGACTTAATAGAAAACATAATGCTCTTTATTAGATTGTTCCTCTTTAGTGACCTCATATTACAGGAAAAAGATAAATCACTGTATGATCCTATTACACAAAATCATTTCACAAAAGTCATTTTGCTAAATTTATTTAAGGAATAAGATTTCAAAAATTATTTATGTAATCTTACTTTTAAAACTACCTCTAAAAGCATCATTAACTATCATAATCTAGGCCAAAAGATATAATCAGACTGATAAGCATAATTCATTGACAAAAATAAGGGAAATGGAAGAGAATATAGAGGCTAAGGAGAATACAAGGTAATATTATATAGCAAATGCAGTTCAATATTTTCTTAATATTAAAATTTACAGAAACAAATGGTGAAAATTTATATAAAAGAAATTTAAATGCATAAATGAATGACAGCTACCAATAAATGTCAGGCCACGAATATATTTTAACTTTGACAACAGATAGAAATATTCACTCATCACTTGTCTTCAGAGACAATGGAATAATTAAGCTTATAGTGTCCTTCTTTTTGTCCCCAATGAGCCATGTTCTCTACAGCTAGCATAAAGCTGAAAACATTAAATCGGATTTAGTGAATTGGCTAGCCAGTAAATTGTGGGTTTCTCGAGAGCTGAAGTTATGTTTTATTAATTTATTTATTCTGGTGCTTCCTTTAGTGCGATAATGGCTTATTAAGGAAAGCCTAAAGGACCAGTCTGAATCACGGTCATACTTCTTAGTCACATTCTTTCTTCTACTCATTTTAGTTGCTTTTTATCCCAATGACTCTAACAAAATGTTACCGAATGACATCATCTTATCCTAATTCAACTGTTATTTCTAAGAACACATTTTATTTGCCTTCCCAGAAGCCTCCCACATTTTAATTTGCAATAAATTAATATTCCTTATAGGATGTCTCTTTCTAAGGAGTCCTTGACTATACCTTGGTTTTGTTTTCCTCCAATCTCCATATTTCTTTTTTATAATTTCCTTTGTTGGTATAGGTGCCTTACTCTTATTTCCATGTTTTTGAAGCATTCTAGGACCTTGTCCCCTTGGCTGTTCATTTGAGTTTTATCCCTATGGGATCTCGCTGACTTTGTAATTAGGAAAAAACAAAAAACAAACATCTAAATGGAATCCTTGCCTGACTGTGGTCTGAAACCTTCCTTTTTCCTTCATCACCCTGATCAAGCCATTTGTTGTTTAGTCACTAAGTTCTGTCTGACTCTTTTGTGACCCCATGGATTGTAGCCTGTCAGGCTTCTTCTGTTCATGGGATTTTTCAGACAAGAATACTGGAGAGGGTTGCCATTCCCTTCTACAAGGCATCTTACAGATCCAAGGATTGAACCTGGGTTTCTTGCATTGCAGGCAGATTTTTTTTTTACCATCTAAGCCACCAGTGAAGTCCGTTAAATAGATAAAGCCATGATAAAGACTGCTGGCTCTCACAAATATCTGTGGCATGCTTCTGTTCTGGGTTTGGCTACAGTACATTTCTCAGTCCTCTTAGATTTAGCTGACATCATGAAATTAGCTCTGGCCAATGAATTATGGTAGGGCTTCCCTGGTAGCTCAGCTGGTAAAGAATCTGCTTGCAATGCAGGAGACCACAGTTCGATTCCTGTGCTGGGAAGATCTCCTGGAGAAGGGATAGGCTACCCACTCCAGTATTCATAGGCTTCCCTTGTGCCTCAGACAGTAAAGAATCCGCCTGCAGTGTGGGAAACCTGTGTTCAATCCCAGGTTGGGGTGATCCCTTGGAGGAGGGCATGGCAACCCACTCCAGTACTCTTGCCTGGAGAATCCCCATGGACAGAGGAGCCTGGCGGGCTACAGTCCATGGGGTCACAAAGAGTTGGACACGACTGAACAGCTAAGCAAAGCAGCACAATGAGTTATGAGTGAAAGTGATGCATGTCATCTTCAGGCATGATTCTTAAAAAGCCTTTCTGTTTGAGATTATCTTTCCATGTCTCCTGGCCAGAGGCAGAGAGGATATTTAATTCAGTATGGGGTGCTGCATTATACATCTCTTCCACATTGCTATTGTGTGTGTGTGTGTGTGTGTGTGTGTGTGTGTGTGTGTGTGTGTGTGTCTGCGTGTGGGGGAGGGGTCAGGGTTGTTTGTTGGGTTATTGGGATTCTCATTTTCTGTTTTATCTTTAAATGTTTTATATTGATTTAATACAGTTTACATAGAAGGAGTTTGCTCTTTTGCACTTCTGTGGACAAGGATGCCAATTTTATTTCATTTATCAACTTTCTAATTCAAGAACATTCCTTTCTTTTCTCTGGAGAAGGGAATGGCTACCCACTCCAGTATTCTAGCCTGGAGAATGCCATGGACTGTACAGTCCATGGGGTCGCAAAGAGTCAGACATGACAGTGCCTTTCACTCACTCACTCCTTTCTTTTAGTGTAGCAAAGTATGGTTTCTTTATTAGAACAAACTGTTTCAAATAAATTTGGGAGAGTTTCCTGTTTGCTTCCATTTTTACTTTTCTTTTTTGTTGTTGTTCTGCCCTAAATTTCCCCCATGCGCTGTAGTTGTTCTCTATTCCTTAGGGCTCCTAACACTTGCTTCTATTTCTCTTCTGTCCTGGGGGCATTATCATTCTAAGGCAATAGTCTTATGTTCCCTGTGTGCCTTTAATTTCCTTTTCTGGAGTTAGTGCTTTGATCTCCCGATAGACTTTCTCAGTATTTTAATACATAGAGTGGACCTTCTTATCCTGGAGATAGCTTTTGATCAATCTTTGTCTTGTTTATTAGCCTTTTTGTCTTTGCAGTTTTCTCTGGATTTTGTTTCTCTCTGCGAAGACATGCAGGAGAAAGTGGTGAATGGCTTGCAGGGATTGGGTGATGCTGTGCATGACTATTTGATAAGACTCTGTTTCCCAGTTAAACTCTTAAAGTCTTCTATGATCTACATCTACTATTAGATTTTGATGACATAAAGTTTTTGATTCTTAGCACAACTCCATGTGGATAAGAGCCCATTTTGGTTTTAGAGGTAAGATAATTTCACACCATTGTTAAGAAAAAAAATTAATTCAGGTCTTCAAATTTCCTAAATCATTGCTCCTTCCTTTCTTCTGTATTCTCACTCAAATGTCAGATTATTTGGTGATCTGTTTAGTTTTTAGTCTTCTCACTTACTTCCATCTTAGGTAAAACTCAGAGTTACGGTATCCTGCTAGGAGCAGAAACCTGAACACTTGAAGTTCAAACTGAAAAAGTTATTTTAATCGAGTTGTGCTGAGTTCATGATTTAGAATATACTTCACTATTATTTGATATTTGAATAATCTCAGGCAAGTATTATTTAATCCTGGTCTCCACATGATGATGAGTTTAAATCAAAGTTCTCATATTTCTCTCATAAATAATGAAATGTTAAAAAGAAGACAGGTCATGATGATATATACCATTATGAGTGATTCATAATATACATTTAATGTATAGACAAAATAGGAAAATTTCAACACACTCCTCGATGCAAATTTTGGTGTGTGTGTGCAATTATGAATGAAGCTGCTATAAACATCTATGTGCAGGTTTTGTGTGGACATAAGTTTTCAGCTTCTTTTGGTGAATACCAAGGAACCCAATTGCTGGATAGTATTGTAAGAGTATGTTTACTTTTGTAAGAAACCTCCAGACTGTTTGAAAATGGCTATATCATTTTGCAATGAAAGAGTTCCTACTGCTCAATATTCTCACCAGCATTTGCTGTTGTCAGTGTTCTAGATTTTGTTCATTCTAATAGATGTGTGGAGGTATCTCATTGCTGTTACTGCTGTTTTAATTTGTATTTCCATATCATAATGATATATAATACAGAACATCCTGTCATATGCTTATTTGCTTTTTCTATATCTTCTTTGGTGTGGTGTCTGTTAAGGTCTTTGGCCTGTTTTTAAATCAGGTTGTTAATTTTCTTACTGTTGAGTTTTAAATGCTCTTCATAATATATTTTGGATAGCATGACTTAGATGTGTCTTTTGCAAATATTAGCAGCTTAATTAGACAGTCAAGGTGGTACATGGGGGGAAAAAAAATAACGATATCTGTTATCTGGGGCTTCCCAGGTGGCGCTAGTGGTAAAGGACCCACCTGTCTACACAGAAGAAGTAAGAGATGCTGGTATGATCCCTGGGCTGGGAAGATCCCCTGGAGGAGGGCATGGCAGCCCACTCCAGTATTCTTGCTTGGGGAATCCCATGGACAGAGGAGCCTGGCAGTCAGGAGTCCATAGGGTTGCAGAGTTGGACAGGACTGAAGCTACTTAGTATGCATGCATACATCTGTTACCTACTTTTGCAATATTGCACTTTAGGCTGTAATACTCCCAAAGCTCAGTAGCTTAGAGAGCAAAATCAGTTTCTCACACAGGTCTCCAGGTTGAGTGCAGTTTGACTGATACAGTCTATGCTTGGCTCCAGAGTGTTGTTTCAAGGTAGGTTTGACTCCAGGTTGGGACCAGGTCAGCACCACGTGAACGTCAGTACTAGTGGATAGATAGCTACCATATACAATTCTCATAACAAATTAAAGAATATTAAGAGCTGAGCCAAACAATGCAGTCATAATTTAAGCCTGCTTGAAGTATTTTTCACAACAGTCAAAATATGGATACAATTCAAATGTCCATTGACAGATGAATGGACAAGCAAAATTTGGTATGTGGTGGTTTAGTTGCTAAGAAGTGTCTGACTCTTGGGATCCCATGGATTGTGGCCTGCCAGGATCCTCTATCCACAGGATTCTCCAGGCAAGAATCCTGGAGTGGGTTGCCATTTCCTTCTCCAAAGGATCTTCTCAACCCAGGAATCAAACCCAGGTCTATTCCATATAATATTATCCAACCTTAAAAAGAAATGGAATTCTGATATATGCTACAATATGCATGAACCTTTAAAACATTATGTTAAGTGAAATAAACCAGTAACAAAAAGGAGATTCTATGTGATTCCACTTATGTGAGGTGCCTGGAATAGTCAGATCATAGAAACAAAGACAGAATAGTTGTTAACAGGGATTGAAGGGAGAAGTAGTAAATTATTTTTTGCTGTGTATGGAGTTCCAGTTTAAGAAGATGAAAAGTTCTGGAGATGGACAGAGTGGTGGGTATACAACACTATGGATGTACATTGCCACTGAATTATACATCTAAAAGTAGATAATATGGTAAATTTCATGTTACATATATTTTAACAAATGTAAAAAAAAAACAAAAACACATACCCCCAAAAAATTAATCATGAAAGGACACTAGGTGAATGATTTGAATATACCTAGGTTTAACTAAATTTATACCCAGAAGGGCCTTAAAACTTCCACAAATCTGATCAAGACAGATCTCAAGATTAGGGCACACAATTAAATTTATTTTAATAAAGCCAGTGAAATGGTGGGGACCTGACTTGAGTTTTGGGAGGCAGAATAGGAAGTTAGTGAAGTGCCAAAAACAAACTAAGAACTCTGTAGTTAGATTGATCAGAGTATAAAATGTATAACACAGTGCCAGGTAACTGAGCTAAACACCACTGAATTCATCTTGCTTCTTATAAAGATTCATACCTAAAAGCGAAAGAAAGCTAAGGTACTGTTGGCATTAAGCAATTCAGGGCATTGGGAGAGTGGGACTAAAAAAGTAAACAAAGACTGACAAATGCACCTTATTTTACTCAAAGTCTGCATCTGTGACTGTAGTAGTTTCAGTGACTCTGTGATATTTTCTAATTCAATAGAATTCTCCCATAGCAGAGCAGAAATCAATAAATGGGACTTCAACTAGCCTATCAACAATTGATGTTTGTCAAGAGAAAAGAGAAAATGAAGTATTTTTTCTCTGGTACATTCCTACGATAAATCATAACACTTAGGTCTTTGACCAGACAAGATAATGCATCAGCAAAAGTTATCATTAATTATCCTACTTTCCTGTAGCTCCCAAATTTGCTATCTGAAAGCTCTTTCTGCTTTTTAAAGTTCCCATATCAATAACATAAGTCACTAATATTCAAAGAAATCAATTATGTAACTAATATCTGATGATTATTACTGTGTTACAAAGAATCAACCAAATGTCATATGATAATTTTTTATCCAGGTAACAAATTGTGAAATAATGATAATTTGACTATACAGATTTGTCTTCTACATAGCATCAGATTTATATTTGTCTACGTTCCTGTCAGTGTTAATAATGTGCATCATTAAAGAACACTAGGAGCAAGGAAGGTAAAAAGCAAAGGTCAAACACAATAAATAGAGGACTGTCTTAAATCAGTGAAGACAGTCCATATGAAAATAGAAAAAAAACGAAAGCTTAAAGAAAAGTATTTTAATGAATTATAGAATAATTTAAAACCTTTAATGGTGATCAGGCTATTAAGAAAACACTTGCTTTATACTAAAATCAATTCATTTTCACTTTGATAAAATACAAAGTCTAGTACTTATAGTTTATGATTATGTATGGCATAATTAATCATATTTTTGACTCCCACAGATTGAGCAAGATTGATGTGCTTCAGTGTAACTGTTATAATAATTACTCTAAAACTAATTTTAAAAGATTCACTATAACTCAATATTCATTCTACTACAGAATTTAATATCAAAATAATATTTTTCATTGTATAATACTAAGTATAATTGATCTTCCAGATATGTATGTCAGACTTGTAGAGGGCATTTTGAATTTCCTAACTTAACTATATACATTTGCTGAAATGTATTCAAATCTAGTTTGAAAAGGAAAAACCTATAGAAAGACAGGTCTTATACCCTAATTTCTCAGTTCTAGGTTTGTGTCAAGGTCTGAGTTATCAGAAGAAAACATTTTAAATCTGCCCACAGACTCTGCTTTTGCTCCTGCCTTCTCCTGGAATTGACATACTACAGAGAAAGCTGAGCCTCAATTAAAAATAAGGAGCCAAAACTTGATTTGTTGCAGACCATCTACGTAGTTACTGTTGATACTAATTTATCAGTTTATCAATGAGCATGCAATACCTTCCTGCAAATGAAAGTCAAGGAAGTCTGCAAGGAAAATCAGACAAACAAAAGCTCAACTTCTAGGAGCAAAGCAACTTTGTAAACTTCAGATTAAAATAATAATAATCGAAAACACTGGAGATTGACCACATGTAGACAGAAATTAGAGAATATTCTCACAAATGATGAAAACCATGCTGGATGAGATTGACATTCATATGAATTTTACCTGCAGCCCTTCTCCAAATTATGGAATCTAATGCAGCTATAATTCAAGCCAAAAAAAAAAAAAAATCTGGCACTTCTAAAATTCAAATAAAACTTTTATTGAATTCAGGAATTAGAGGAATAAGTTTGGGGCTATCATGCTTCTGAAAATTCAGAAGGACAGCACCAGACAGAAAGATGCACTGGAATTTTTTTAAATGTTCATTAAACTAGGCTTAATTCCTTGAAAGACACCTGAACGGAACATATGCAGGATCTCTGAGGGTATGAGCAGAAAACAACAGCTGGAGGCATTAAAAGGTTGAACAGGAATTTCAGCTGCTGTTTCCCAACTTTTCAAGCGAGACTGAGTTTGCAATTTCAGTGTAACTAAGGTAACAACCTGCTGATGCTGCTTAGTCGCTTCAGTCATGTCCGACTCTGTACAGCCCTATGAACTACAGCCCTCCAGGCTCCTCTGTCCATGGTATTCTCCAGGCAAGAATACTGGAGTGGGTTGCTATGCCCTCCTCCAGCAATCTTCTCAACCCTGGGATCGAACCTGTGTCTCCTGCATTGCAGGCAGATTCTTTACCACTGAGCCACCAGGGAAGCCCCAGGTAACAACCTGCTAAACTATAATAAAAATTATTCAATGAAAGATGACAGAATTAGGGATTTTACAATGCATTCTCTGCAATATAGAGTATGCAATTTAAAAGCAATAGACGGGCTTTCCTGGTGGCTCAGTGGTAAAGAATCTGCCTGCCGTTGCAGGAGACATGGGTTTGATCCCTGGTCCAGAAAGATCCTACATGTGGTAGAGCAGCTAGGTCCGTGCCCCACAACTATTGAGCCTGTGCTCAAGACCTCAGGAACCACAACCCCTGAGACCATGTGCCGGAACTACTGAAGCCCAAGCACCCTTGGGCCCACAGCCAGAGAAGCCACTGCAGTGAGAAGCCAAGGACTTAACGAGAGTGACCCCGACTCTCTGCAGCTACAGAGAAGCCCACCCAACAATGAAGACCCAGCACAGTCAAAAACACATGAATAAAACAAATAATTAGAATGATGTAAAACACTAGATATAAGAAGAAGCAGGAAAATGTAGACCAATAGACAAGAACAAAATAAGTAGGAACAGATGACAAAAATATATATACAAGTACTAGAATTAGAAGATGGCTTTTAAGCAGGATTATAAATATGTTCAAGGACCTAAAGCAAAATACAGTCATAATGAGTAAACAGGTGAAGAAGTACTACAGAAAAATATGTATATATAAAAATATAAATTGTTGAAGTGAAGACTACAATATCTTAAATGAAAACTTCATTGTATGAGCTTTACATCATACTGGAAAAAGTTCAAGTGTTGGTAACTTAGAAGATAAATTAATAGACTCTATCTGTATGACAGAGAAAAAAAGTTTTCAGTAAAGTGATAATGTCTTTAGTGACCTCTAGAAAAATATCAGGTGAATACCAAATGTGCAATTGGAGCTACAGGAGGCAAGGAAAGGCAGAATTAAGCAAAAGCAATAGAAAAGAATTAATGGTTTAAAATTTCTCACCATTGATGAAAAATATAAATTTATAATTTCAAAAGGTTTAACAAGTGCATAACATGATAATTACATAGAAAACCACACCTACAATGTAGAAAAACTGTTGAAAATTAAAAAAAAAAATAAAAATGTTGAAAGTGGCTAGAGAAAAATATCAATGCATTATATAAAGGAAATCAACTATGCAAATTAAATCTGATTTTGTCTTAGAAATAATAGGGACCAGAAGATAAAGAAATGTTTTTAAGAGGGGGATAAAGACATTTAAAATACAAAAGCTGTGATAATTTGTTAGCAGAAGAATTAATAACAAGTTTTTCAAACTAAAGGCAATGACAACAGGAAAGATTTGGATACAGAAGAAAAACTGAAGAAAAATCTAAAATACAGCAAAATATGAGACATTTTAAATTCATAAAACTTATTTGAAACACAAGTAACTAATTCCAGCTTTTAAAAATGTACATTATGGGATTCAGGAGATATGAAGGATATGATGGTTACAGTATTAAAACTACATGAGGGATGAACTGAAAGTAAAAGTACAATCATATTGAAAGTAAAACAAGAAGAAAATATTGGGTTGGCCAAAATGTTCATTTGGGTTTTCTTTTTTTTATGGAAAAATAGAAGCATACTCTCTGAGAAATTCACTTCAAGATATACTATTTTCTCTTTGCTTCATTTGTCCTTGTGTAACAAAATGGAGTAATCACTTTGGTGGATTAAACTTGAAACGACTTCAAGTTTAATCAGTCAGTTGTGATTGCAGTCAATGATAATGCAGATTACCAGAAAAGACAGAATTTATTAGATGATCTGATTTTGGTATAACCATATAAAAGTCAAGATTTTCTTGCCTTCAATAATTCCTTTTATAGTGCAGATTTTGAATCTCCTATGATGCTCTCTTTCTTTGTGAGTTATATCAGTTCACTACTTTTACTTTCATCTAAGTAATATCCAACATTTTATCATTCCTTTTAATATTTATATTTATATATTCTGGTATTGACTTACAATACTATTCTAGCTAGTCACTTTCCCATGGCCACTTTTCTTTTGAGGTCTCTCAATCATATCGACATTTATAACGTCATAGTGCCATTAAAATTTCAGTTTTAATTTTTTTAACCATAACTTATATTCTAAATTTGTTAGCATTTTCTTTGGGATACAATAGACAGTTATCACTTTCCAAAATCTCTTTCAGACATGCTGTCACTTATAGTTTATGTCATCTATATATTCTGTTCTTTATACTTTCATCTGTGTATTTCTCACATTTTACCACATCTTGGATTCAAGGTTTTCAACTGAATTAAAATTTTATAGAAAGACACACCATTTCTGAACTTGATGATAAACTATTTGTCAAAAGGTTAATATGCTTATAATATTAGCTGTAGTCCAGAAAATAATATACTGTTTTATGTCATATTCATGATTCACTATTCTTCATGTGTCCTATTTTTCTTTCTATTAAAGTTTTAGAGAAAAAAAAGTTTTCTATTAATAGTTTAAAGTTTTCTATTAATGGTTTAGAACTATTAAAGTGTTAATTCTCCATTTTCATATGATAAAAGTAGGATTTAGTAGTGGTTTAGAATTTTACCAAAATGTATGCAAGAAAAACATATTCATTACATTGCAAATAATTCATTTCATATAGGCTTTAAATATTTGTCTTAAATACTGCTGAGTTTAGTTGTCCACAGAGTAATATTAGCCAAGCTGTTATGCATAAAAACGTCCTCTGATAAGAATTTTTAGAATTTCTTTATATACTTCTTGTTTGCACTTTTTGATGTGTGTGCAAAATGTTCCTATAGAGCAATGCAAGATTAAATGATTCCTTAGTTTGCATTTGGTTTAATACCTAATGGAATAAATAAAATGCATACTTATTTTTAAATTACAGACAGTAACTATTAAAGAAAATTATGCCCACTACTGTATTTATCTTGTTAAGTAAACATCTTATTACTCATTACTGAAGAAATATACTATGATGATGGTAACTTTTGGGATATTGAACACTGCTCAAGTTCCTTCCCAATCCTTCAACCTGGGATGGACTCACACAGGCAGATATTTACTTACAGTTATAGCAACCATATCTTGACCTCAGAATGCCACTTGCCATCTTGCATCAATATCTCTAGACACTACTGAGCTCTATTCTTAATTTGGAATTTGTAATATTATCTCCTGAGAGATGAGGTTTCAGTATACTTTTATGATATTGGAAAAATACAGAATGCTAAAACATGTTCCTTAGGTGAAAAAGTCATAATAAAAAAGTAAAAAAAAATCTATCTATCTTCATTATTCATTTACATCATGTCAACTCCAATATTCATTCTGTACGTATGAATTGCTTTAATATAAATTGATCACCCATGAGCCTGTGTGAGGTTATCATATTAGGTGTAGGGAAGGAAACATATTCCTGAGAGAACAGGATGTAGATTAAAAGTAGGTAGAAAAGTTCTAGAAAGCATGGGACTAAAACATAGTAGAAAATGAAGAAAATTCTTAAGAATTTTGAAGAACAAATTTAAGATAATCAAGTCTGATTGCTACTGTCATAATTGTGAACTAGTCAAATGGGATATGGTAGAGGATGCCTCCCCAGCACTGCAAGAGCCTCATACTTGAAGTTAAATAACAGTGGAACAGGACGCTTGTCCATCACAGCAATGTTTGAAAGATGGGAGTATAGGCAGATTAAAAATACAAGGATAAATTATTAGAACTACTGTCTACACTGTCTGCTAAAGGCAACGGAATAGATATCATTAGGCTATATTAGGAAGTACCATGATGATAAACCACAAAACCCACAACATAATAACTGTTCTTGAGAAGCTGCAGGAGCCCTAGGCAGATTTGTAAGGTTAAATTAAAGTTAGTTTTGTCATTTTTTATGAGTAACTAAAGCATTCAATAATATATATCAATGCAATAAATTGAGAAGTCATGAACTTAGGGAATCCAAAGTTTGTTTAGTTGTTCTTATAAAGGGTTTGTCTGTAAGAAACATTTATTTATTGGCTTCCATCTTCCATTTGTCAAGAGTGGACCAGGGGGTAATCGAGTAATTTTCACAGTATTCCACACATAACATTAAGAAATCTGTGTGTAGAAAGCAAGTGAGGCAGGAGCAGTTGTCAGCTGTTCTCACTGGTTGTACTCTTCCTCATAAATCCCAGTGCTCTCTAGCATTCCCTAATCCCATGTCCATATTTTTTTCCAGACTACATACAGGGTTGACCTACAGCAACTTTAGACCTACCATGGGACAAAGGAATAAGACTCTTCCATAAACTTCTTTACCAGCATACCTTTGTGGTCAACTGTGAGTAACTTTTTGTTGTTGTTGTTAATTGTCATCTTTCAGATCTTTATTTCCCCAGCTTTAATCTACAATTTTAAGGATTAACTCTCATAGTAAGTCTTATTTGGTATCATTCATAATGGCTGAATTGACATGACCAAGCCCAAAAGATAAATACCACAATTACAAAATAGAGTAAAACAAAACCAAAAAAAGCATATAATTACTTGGTTGATTCATAATTCAGGACTTTGGTAGTTTCCAGATAATAAATAGCAATAAAATATGCATTTATTGGACAATAAATAACCAATATGATGCCTATATGCCCAGAACCCAATATAGTTGACCAACAAATTACACAAAAGAATGAAGTATATATTGGAGTAGAATGTGATTAAGGATGACATATTGTATAAAAAATTTAGTCATTTCTTTTATATTAAGTTTAGAAAGGAACAAAATGAAGGTGGCAAAAGGCCAGATTCTCTTTTTTTGAAGAAGCGTACCCAGGCAAATAGAGAAGACCAAAAAGAAAACTAAAAAAATAAAGAATTAATTTGTGTGCCTTATCTTTAATGAAAAAGCATACACCTGGGGTGTATAAACTTGAATACTGGAAAGACACATGAGAACTGACAACTGTTAGCAGGAAAGAAAGCAAGCCATTTTAGTGCTGGCTTCCACTAGTAGCAGACTCTGATAAGACATGCAAATCTGAGGATGGCGTGTGGAAAGCATAATTAGTTTTTTTTTTTTCCAGAGATTCTATCTAAGATAGTCTTCTCACATTTTAATGGGTTTCTGCATCACCTTGGGGTTTGGTTAAAATATACTTTAATAGTCGATAGATCTGCATTTCCACATTTTTTACAAGCACTTAGGTGATGTTAATACTGTAGGTCTGTGTGCAACATACTGGTTATATTCAGAAAATTCAGAAAGAGATGTAAATATGTGTTAGATAACACAGGATAAAAATGACATTAAAATATTGAGGTTAAAAAAAAGTTATGTATAGATAATGTTACCATTAGGCATGTATAATTTATAATCACCATGCCAACACAAATTCTAAGTTTATTAAACATTTATTAATAAGTAATATCACAATAATAAAAAATAACTGAAAACGTGTATTTCCATAATGATGTGAAAGTCTCTTTAAAATGACATTTAAGAGAAAACATAAAAAACTGTTAGATCTATTTCTATTAAAAATAACAGGAAAGCAATAGATCTTTATGGCATAGTCACCAGTGAATAAAAAGGAAAAGGCAAATGATTGCTGGGAAGAATTTGCTATGAAGGATGTATGTCCTTAAATATAGTGTGCTAAATAGCAATAGGAAATAATAATAGTAATAATTTACTTTGAGAGTAAAAGATATACATCATTGAGAAAACATGTGTAGATGGTTAAAAACAATGGAAAATAATTCAAAATCACTTAAAATTAAAAAACGCAATGAAAAAAACACTTTACACATTTTCCCCAAGTTAAATTGTCAGAGTTCAAAATGAAGAACTCAGATTGACAAGACTATATGTAGGCAGGTAAAGCAAACAGCTTAGGAAGTGTAAATTGGCACAGTCTTTCAGGAAGGAAAACAAACTAACAACATCCTTAACGTTTAAAACTGTATGTAGCATTTGACATACAGTAAAATGTCTAAAATGACATATATAAAAATGCATGTAGCATTTGACATGGCTACTCCACATCCAGAAACTGACTGCAAAGATCTGGTGGCAAAAATATTTACTGAAAATATTTATAATAGAAGGAATATGATTTTAAAAAATTCTCCCACCAGTGGTCCAGTGATTAAAAAATACAAGACATATTTGTTGCAGTGGCATTTTATTCAGTGTAAAAAAAATGTTACATAGAGTAAATTTTAATGAAAAAAGTTTCAAAGCAACATTTATTGATCCATATTCACTTATTCTGGCCAGCATCGCTTCCCCTGACAAATACCGGGGTCCTCCATGCTCACCTTGCTTGCTTTCTGGCAGGAGCTGGCTTGGAAAGGGATCACGTGATTTGTACGACCATCCTAGTGGAGCTCGTGGAAAAGAACCCGCCTGGCAAAGCAGGAGATATAAGGGATGCAAGTTTTATCTCTGGGTCAGGAAGATTTCCTGGAGGAGGACTTGGCAACCCACTCTAGTATTCTTGCTGGAGAATCCCACGGCCAGAGGAGCCTGGCGGGCTACTACAGGGTCGCAGAGAGTCAGACACGATTGAATTGACTGAGTTCGCACACAAGCTTGTGTAACAGGGCTGGTGTGATTAGACCTGGGGAGACCCTGTGTTTGGACTGACTGGATAGCCCAAATGGCCTAACAAATTTGTCTGGGAGAATTAACCTCTCATGGGTATTAATTTTGATGTGGAAGTTGAGGCAAACAGATATTATGTACTTTAATATCAGCTAGGTAGTAATAATGGAGGAGGCAATGGCACCCCACTCCAGTGTTCTTGCCTGGAGAATCCCAGGGACGGGGGAGCCTGGTGGGCTGCCCTCTATGGGGTCGCACAGAGTCAGACACGACTGAAGTGACTTAGCAGCAGCAGCTAGTGATAAAGTTACAGAGTTTGTTTACAAAGTGTATTTTAACCTCTATGATATATTGTCTAACAATCTCTGAAAAACAGTCTGCATTTCTAACATTTCTACGATAGTCACAATTACTTATATAATAAAAGCATATAAAATAATAACTTGATTTGTGCGTGCATGGTCAGTCATGTACAACTCTTTGCGATCTCATGGACTATAGACCGCCAGTCTCCTTTGTCCATGGAATTTCCCAGACAAGCATACTGAAGTGGGTTGCCATTTCTTACTATAGAGCATCTTCCTGATCCAGGAATCAAACCTGTATCTCCCGATTCTCCTGCATTGGCAGGCAGATTCTTACCACGGGGCCACCTGGAAAGCCCCAAATAATAGTTAGTTCAGTGAACAATAAATTCAGAAATAATTATTTCTGAATGATGGAAAATTCTTAGGAAGCATGTAGCCCTACTATATCATTGTAGAGATAATCTATCATTGAACATCAGAAAACTTAGAATTTTTCTTGGCCTCTTCTATCTGGATCAGTGTGGTCTCTTTGGAGTTACAGATGATGGGCCAGCCCAATTTTTAAAAGTAGAATACGTGAACTGAAAATCGTCCATTGCCCATCAGTACATTATGGGAATGGAGATGTCAAATACTTACACATACTCATGTGTATTCAAGCTGAGCTATGTTGAATCTTAACATGCTGTCATATTATCTTTAGAGACTTTTTAATGAAATAAACATTATAGCTATAGTTGAAATCTCCTGTGAGCATCTCTTTCTTACCTGCCTTTCCCAGAATTAGTTTAAATGTAATTAGAGGTATAAATTATTGCATTCCTGAGTGGTAAGAATTTTGTAAAATTATCTGGATCTGATGCTAATGACAGATAGATTTTTAACAGTTAGATTCATTACATCAACTTTCATCAAGATATTAAAATTTTTAATTTTTGTACAGTAAGTTTTGGTATGTAATTTTTTTCCCAAGGAAACTGGATACTCCATCTACATTTTTAAAGTAGATTTAGAGGTGTATTTAATTTTTAAAATGTTCTATAATCATAGGTGTTCAGCATAATGAATTCTCTCAAAGGGAAATCAACTATACATCCACCAACCAAGTAAGGAAATATAAGATTATCATTCTAAACTTAAATTTCCTTATAATAATAGGATTGTGTGTGTGTGCACGCTTAGTTGCTAAGCTGTGTCTGACTCTCTGCAACCTCATGGACTGTAGCCCACCAGGCTCCTCTGTCTATGTAATTTCCTAATATTAGGACTAGAGCACTGAAAATTTAAGATAGCACAACCAGTAGATTGTTGTTGTTGCTGTTGTTGAAAGAAGAGAGTGAAAAGGCTGGCCTGAAACTCAACATTAAAAACACAAAACAAAAAAAAGACAGATCATGGCATCTGATCATGGCATTACTTCATGACAAATAGAAGGAGATAAAGTGGAAGGTTTTATTTTCTTGGGCTCCAAAATCACTGCAGATGGTGATTTCAGCCATGAAATTAAAAGACTCTTGCTCCTTGGAAAGAAAGCTCTGACAAACCTAGTGCATGTTCAGACACTCAGCCATGCCTGACTCTCTGTGACCCTGTAGACTGTAGCTCATCAGGCTCTGTTCACGGAATTTTTCCAGCCACGAATACTGGAGGAGTGGGTTGCCATTTCCTTTTCCAGGGGACCTTCCCAACCCAGGCGTCAAACGCTAGTCTCCTGCATTGCAGGCAGATTCTTTACCATTAAGCCACTGCCAGAAGCCCTTGACAAACCTAGACAACTTAAAAAGCAGAGACATCACTTGGCTGACAAAGGTCTGCAAGTCAAAGCTATGGTTTTTCTAGCAACCATGTATGGATGTGAGAACTGCTCCGTAAGGAAGGCTAAGCACCAAAGAATGGATGCTTTCAAATTAGTGCTTTCAAAGTGGTGCTGGAGTTGCTTGTATATTTTTGAGATTAATCCTTTGTCTGTTTCCTCATTTGCTATTATTTTCTCCCAATCTGAGGGCTGTCTTTTCACCTTACTTATAGTTTCCTTTGTTGTGCAAAAGCTTTTAATTTTCATTAGGTCCCATTTGTTTATTTTTGCTTTTATTTCCAATATTCTGGGAGGTGGGTCATAGAAGATCTTGCTGTGATTTATGTCAGAGAGTGTTTTGCCTATGTTCTCCTCTAGGAGTTTTATAGTTTCTGGTCTTACGTTTAGATCTTTAATCCATTTTGAGTTTATTTTTGTGTATGGTGTTAGAAAGTGTTCTAGTTTCATTCTTTTACAAGTGGCTGACCAGTTTTCCCAGCACCACTTGTTAAAGAGATTGTCTTTTTTCCATTGTATATCCTTGCCTCCTTTGTCAAAGATAAGGTGTCCATAGGTTCGTGGATTTATCTCTGGGCTTTCTATTCTGTTCCATTGATCTATATTTCTGTCTTTGTGCCAGTACCATACTGTCTTGATGACTGTGGCTTTGTAGTAGAGTCTGAGGTCAGGCAGGTTGATTCCTCCAGTTCCATTCTTCTTTCTCAAGATTACTTTGGCTATTCGAGGTTTTTTGTATTTCCATACAAATTGTGAAATTCTTTGTTCTAGTTCTGTGAAAAATACCGTTGGTAGCTTGATAGGGATTGCATTGAATCTATAGATTGCTTTGGGTAGAATAGCCATTTTGACAATATTGATTCTTCCAATCCATGAACACGGTATGTTTCTCCATCTGTTTGTGTCCTCTTTGATTTCTTTCATCAATGTTTTATAGTTTTCTGTGTATAGGTCTTTTGTTTCTTTAGGTAGATATACTCCTAAGTATTTTATTCTTTTTGTTGCAATGGTGAATGGTATTGTTTCCTTAATTTCCCTTTCTGTTTTTTCATTGTTAGTATATAGGAATGCAAGGGATTTCTGTGTGTTAATTTTATATCCTGCAACTTTACTATATTCATTGATTAGCTCTAGTAATTTTCTGGAAGAGTCTTTAGGGTTTTCTATGTAGAGGATCAATTCCAGAAAAATAAATGACCCAATCAAAAAATGGGCCAAAGAACTAAACAGACATTTCTCCAAAGAAGACATACAGATGGCTAACAAACACATGAAAAGATGCTCCACATCACTCATCATCAGAGAAATGCAAATCAAAACCACAATGAGGTACCATTACACGCCAGTCAGGAAGGCTGCTATCCAAAAGTCTACAAGCAATAAATGCTGGAGAGGGTGTGGAGAAAAGGGAACCCTCTTACACTGTTGGTGGGAATGCAAACTAGTACAGCCACTATGGAAAACAGTGTGGAGATTTCTTAAAAAACTGGAAATAGAACTGCCATATGACCCAGCAATACCACTTCTGGGCATACACACTGAGGAATCTAGATATGAAAGAGACACGTGCACCCCAATGTTCATCGCAGCACTGTTTATAATAGCCAGGACATGGAAACAACCTAGATGCCCATCAGCAGATGAATGGATAAGGAAGCTATGGTACATATACACCATGGAATATTACTCAGCCGTTAAAAAGAATTCATTTGAATCAGTTCTAATGAGATGGATGAAACTGGAGCCCATTATACAGAGTGAGGTGAGCCAGAAAGATAAAGAACATTACAGTATACTAACACATATATACGGAATTTAGAAAGATGGTATCAATGGCCCTATATGCAGGGCAGAAGAAGAGACGCAGAAGTACAGAACAGACTTTTGAACTCTGTGGGAGAAGGGGAGGGTGGGATGTTTCGAAAGAACAGCATGTATATTTTCTGTGGTGAAACAGACCACCAGCCCAGGTGGGAGGCATGAGTCAAGTGCTCAGGCCTGTTGGGCTGGGAAGATCCAGAGGAATCGGGTGGAGAGGGAGGTGGGATGGGAGACCGGGATGGGGAATTCGTGTAACTCTATGGCTGATTCACATCAATGTATAACAAAACCCACTGAAAAATAAAAAATTAAAAAAAAAAAAAAAAGAAAGAAAGACAAAGTGGTGCTGGAGAAGAGTTTTGAGAGCCCTTTGGATTGCAAAGAGGTCAAGCCAGTCAATCCTAAAAGAAATAAGCCCTGAATATTCATTGGAAGGACTGATGCTGAAGTTGAAGCTCCAATATTTTGGCCACCTGATGTGGAGAGCTGACTCACTGAAAAAGACCTTGATGCTGGAAAAGGCAAAAGGAGAAGGGAGCAGCAGAAGATGAGATGGTTGGATGGCATCCCTGACTCCATGGACATAAATTTGAGCAAACTCCAGGAGAGAGTAGAGGACAGAGGAGCCTGGCATGCAACAGTCCATGGAGTCACAAAGAGTTGGACTTGACCTAGCTACTGAAAAATAACAACAAACAGATAGGTGTTATAAAATGTATGCTTCATATTGAACAAAAACAAAATGAGAAATGAAATAATGGAAAAAATTTTGTTTTAAAAAAAAAAGCAAAACTGCCTATCATACACTCCTCATCACTCTCAAACCTGAATTTACTTTTAAATCACAGAGTACACACTATTTTGTGTCTGTTTCCTTTATTCCACATTGTTTGTGAAATGTATCTAATTGGAGCATCACAAGTCAGTTTCTGATATGACTTCCCTAATTCATGAATGATAGGAACTCTCTCCTGCTTTCCAGCTCCTTCTCCTCGTATACTACCTTAGGTAAGATCCCCTGGGAGCTTACCATAATTCCACTCTTTTGGGTTAGATTGACAATCTGGCCTTATCCCATGAAAGCTTTTCAAAGCGCCCCACCTCCTGTGACTCATAAAGCACATGCTCCAGATGCTAGCGCTCAGCCTCCGCCTGCCCCTGCTTTGACCTTCTGAGCAGCAACTCAAGGCTGCCTTGTTCTTTCCCCAGGATCACGTTTTTGTTGAACGGAGGCCCGCCAGCTGACACTCTCTCAGGGCTCTACTCCAACAAATGTTAGTTTAACAAAAGTCACAACCCTCACACAAGTGTGGTTTGAGGGTTCCTAAAGCGGCACTCGGGCTTCCCAGGGGGCGCTAGTGGTAAAGAACCCACCGGCAGATGCTGCATATGTAAGAGACGCAGGTTCCATCCCTGGGTCGGAAAGATCCCCTGGAGAACGAAAGGGCAACCCACCCCAGTATTCTTGCCTGGAGAATCCCATGGATAAAGGGGCCTGGCAGGCTACACAGTCCATGGGGTCGCAAGAGTCGGACACAACTGAAGTGACAGCATGCACACACTCAAGAGCAGCACTCTAGCAAGTCTGTGTGAACGGACCTCTCACGGCTCTGCTTACGTCTCATGCTCAGGATCCCATCAGCCAGCCAAGTCACAAGGCCACCCCAGAGTCAGTGTGGGACCATTCTGGCCACGCGCGTGGTCATGGGCCAAGGGGTAACTGGCCGCCATTCCCCCAAGCTACCGAGCTCGTGGATCTGTACACTTCCGATCTAGGCTTCTCCCGTTAGTAAATTCTACAAAAGTAAAAGACCCTGATGCTGGGAGGGATTGGGGGCAGGAGGAGAAGGGGGTGACAGAGGATGAGATAGCTGGATGGCATCACCGACTCGATGGGTATGAATTTGAGTAAACTCCAGGAGTTGGTGAGGGACAGGGAAGCCTGCATGCTGCGATTCAGGAGGTCGCAAAGAGTCAGACACGACTGAGCGACTGAACTGAACTGGACTGAACATGAATTAAATAAAAAAATAAAGCAACCTCCAAGAATGCTAAGCACAACGACATGTGGGCCTCTTAATGCTTTAACAGAGGTGGCTCTTGAGCTAAAAATTTGACCATTCTTTTTTTAAAACTCTGGAAATTTTTATTTTGTATGTTCTTTTTCTGTAAGCACAGCTGCAAGCTATTTTTATGTATAAATCTATATACATGTATATTTGTTTAGCCAACCTTCCCCATAAACTTAATTATCCTATGGTATGTGTATGAAAATAAAATATGTATTTCCAGTATAGAATATTCATATCAGTAATCTCAGTATGTTTGCCTTTTTATTTAAATGCATTTCATTTGAATTAATAATTGAATGGCATTTTGTCAACGACTGAACTTCATTTGTCCCAGTGTGCAAGGTTTATAAAGGATACACATGTTCTACCTTTGTTTGACATTTCATTTAAGTCGTTGCTAAAGTAAAGGAAATAATTAGAATTTAGATTATTTTAAGTTCTCAAATATTCTATTCAGCTCCAAACCATTTCAATTAGTATCATTTTCCTCTGATAGGGAAAGCATCTTTTCACAGATTCAGGCGGCTTGTCTTCAAGGCCACACTTTCTTCCATTATATTATAGCGCTTTGTAAAACAGAGTAACAAAAGCCTTTTTCAAGGTCAGAAAATTATATCAAGAGCCACCCTCTGTCAATTTTGTACTGCTGCTTCTAAAAGAAATTCGATCATACTTACTACAATCTTCCTTTTAGGAATTCCTGCTGACCAAAAATGAATTCCATAACTTAATTTTTAGGTCATAATGGCAGACAGTCAAGTGCTCAGTTTTCCCTGAAATCTTGATATTTACAACTTGAAAGCTCTAAGAATTTAACCCGCTGCATATTATATTTTCCTCATTTTTTTTGATTTTATTTATTTTTTAATTTTTTTAAGCTTTAAAATTGTAAATTAGGAAATTTTTATGTTTACTGTCAATTTCAATGTACTGTATGCTCGTTTTGAATGTATTTTGGTCTCTGCTTTATCACTGCATTCTAAATTTCACCACAGTTAAATAACTAATTGAAGGATATTAAAGTACTTAACTTTTCTAAAGTAAGCCAATTTTTAAAATCATGAATTTAGAATGTACCTCTTCCTTTTTTTCTACCTAGAGTTCTCTCTAGAAATCTATTAGATTACACCTATCTATATCTCACTACATTTCATAATTCTTAAGAGTCATGCATTCCACGTGACTTTGAAACTGAGCTTTGTCTTAAAGTGATGTCATCTTAAAATTACTGCTGCTTGAATAGTTGTTACTGCATAGTTGTCATTGCTCATTGTGTACAAAGAAATGAGCATATTTGTCATAATTTTGTCTCTTTAGTTCACTTAAGTGCATTGTTGATAGTAAAATGTTAGGTTTAACTGTCATATAATCTGTGAAACAGATGAGTTTTGATTCAGAAAATTCAAAACAGAAAATCATTGCATATATGCATATGTATAGAGTTCAAGCATACAGATGTTCAATTCAGTTTAGTCGCTCAGTCATGTCCGACTCTTTGTGACCCTAGGGACTGCACCATGCCAGGCTTCCTGTCCATCACCAGCTCCAGAAGCCTGCTCAAACTCATGTCCATCGAGTCAGTGATGCCATCCAACCATCTCATCCTCTGTCTTCCCCTTCTCCTGCCTTCAATCTTTCTAGGCATCAGGGTCTTTTCCAATGAGTCAGTTCTTCCCATCAGGTGGCCAAAGTATTAGAGTTTCAGCTTCAGCATCAGTCCTTTTAGTGATATTCAGGACTGATTCCTTTAGGATTGACTGGTTGGATCTCCTTGCAGTCCAAGGGACCCTCAAGAGTCTTCTCCAACACCACGGTTCAAAAGCATTAATTCTCAGCGCTCAGCTTTCTTTATGGTCTAACTTCAAGCACGCAGATGCAAATTTGATCAAATTGAAAGTAGTTACCATTGGAGAAGTGAAGAGAGCTTTCTCACAGTTTCTGTCATGTGAGACACTGCCGAAGGCAGCTATCTGCACCTGAAGAGAGTCCTCACCAGAATCCAGTCTGATTTTTGATTCCCATCCTCTAAAACTGTGAGAAATAAACTTCCGTTGTTTATGCCCGGTCTCTGACAAGCTATTATAGCAGCTCAAGAGAGCTAGCACAAAGGGCCTGTGATGTGAGGCCACGTGCCCTGTTTCTACCCAATACATAGCTTGTGCAATTTAGTTGAAATAGGGTTTTAAGGAGGGCATCTTCACCTGTCCTAACTGCAAGTTTTTTCTGACTATGAGGTTTAGTGTATAAATGTGAGTGGTATGTATCCATGCCCAAATAGTAAGCACTCCAAAAGCAATGCTTCCAGAATTCATTCCCTTGTCATCAACAATTAATATGCTATATGAGATAGAAAAAACTTTGTTTTTGAAGATGAGGCATATCACTTTCATTATCTCAGTACAATTTTATCTCAGTACATTATCTCAGTGCAATTTTATGGGTGTTATAAGCCACAAATCGATGTTGAACTATGAATGAAATAGGAGATGGTATGTGAAAACCTGTGAAATAATTCAGACATGTTTAGAGAAGTATCAATATTATGTGGATTCAGTGAATGTGTTGCAAAGTATAAAAGCACTGGACTGCAGGGGCAAGTTAAAGTACTCCAATATCCATTTGGGTGATCTATATTATGAAAGGGCTGAGGAATGAAAGTAAGGATTCTGATATCATAGCGTAAAGACAATTAGTTGTTTCTGCTGAGCCTATTTTTATACAAAACAAAGAAAATTAAAATATTTTCAAAAACACGATGGAAATCTAAAGAGACCATCTATTATAAGCAGGATTATGATATTTCTGGTTTGCAACAAAATAATTCAGAGCTGGAGATCAGGCTCAATAGTAGTTCTCGGGGAAAAAAAAATTAATAGAAATTTAGAATTATAAATGACAAATATACCTAATACATTCACTTAAAAGCAAATAACCATAAATAGAAGTATGCAGGAATTATTCTTGACAGTTAAATAAACTAACACATTAATGGATTAAACTCACCAATTTCACTCAGTTGTTAGCATGGTTAGTGAAATTGCTCAGTCGTGTCTGACTCTTTGCGACCCCATGGACTGTAGCCTACGTGTTTAAGAAAATAAGCACTGTTTCGTGGCAGAGAATGCACAGGTAGTTGAGGGTTGGAGTGAAAAACTGAATGCTCTCCTGAGGAATGACCCCAACCTGAACAACTTCCAGACCAAAAGGAATCACATCTCTACATTATCCAGTGAACCTGGATTTTGAGCTGGATGAAGTAAAGGGAGGTAAATTTGAGTTGTCTTGCTTGGGAAGGGGGTGGGGAGGATGTAGACATGTCCTCAGTGGGTAGAGGTGCCCAAACTTGGATCAGAGCAAAACTACTGGCTGTCCCTTCCCATAGTATATTGCTGTGGGTTGGAACAGCTCAGAGCAATGTCCCAGACTTCTTGGAGTCATACACTTAGTTCCTGCAAAAGGCATGTGAGGGGAGATCATATATTTCAGGTCAAGATTTTCAAAGCAGTCGTTATTTCTCCTAGCTCCTAGCCTCCTTGATGCAGATACCAAAGAGGAAGAAACTTGGTCTTTAATGACTGATTGAATGACAGTAGCCTCATTGAAAGGAATATCCATAAATAAAAGCTTATTTTTATAAATAACAAGTTATATTTTTTTTAGGCCAGTATTTTGGCCACTGAATGCAAACAGCTGACTTATTGGAAAAGACCCTGATGCTGAGAAAGATTGAAGACAAAAGGAAAGGAGGGTAGCATTACCAATTCAATGGACTTGAACTTGGGCGAACTCTGGGAAATGGTGAGGGTCATGGAGGCCTGGCATGCTGCAGTCCATAGGGTCACAAAGAGTTGGAGACACCTTAGCAACTGAACAACAACATATTTTGTTATAAAACTTTAGTCTATCTTAATTAATACATTGAAATAATGTCATTTCTAAAGCAGCATGACTGTCTGGTTTCCCCAGGTGGCACTAGTGGTAAAGGACCCGCCTGCCAATGCAGGAGACTGGAGAGAAGAAGGTTTTACCCCTGGGGTTGGAAGATCCCCTGGAGAACAGCATGTCAACCCACTCCATCATTCATGCCTGGAGAATCCTATAGACAGTGAAGCTTGGCAGGCTACAGTCCATAGGAGTACAAAGAATTAGACATGACCGAAGTGACTTAGAATACGCATGACTGTTTGGTATGTAATTTGATAGTGTTTCAGGATCTTTACAAAGGTATGACTGCTTTTAATAACTTTCAACTAAGGCAAACTACTGTATTTCTTCTTTAAGGACTTACACATAGGTTATTCATAACATTTCTTTCTACCTTGAACAATACATTGGAAACAGCATAATTGCCCCAAATTTAGAATAATATCAAAATGATAAGGATACTTATAAAATAATATTCTGCTGTCACTAAAACATATATTGGAATACTGAAGAATAGCTTTTAAGTCTTCAAAATATAATAAATAAGTAAACAAGATACATCAGTATGTATTACATTTTTCATTGTTTAAGGAAGAGAGGAGGTCTATGAAAATTTTAAGCATCAGTACTAGGTGGTGAGATTATGCATATATGCATTTTATGCATTTATGTATTAAACATATTTAATATAAAATGATCCAAAAAGATTTTTCAAAATTTTTGACTATTTTAGTGGATTCAAATTTAATATGGTTAGAAGTAAACATTAGCTTCCACAGGCCAGATCATAATCAAAATGAAATATATCTGTTTGGTAGAAATGTGTCCAGTAATAGTATTATAATAATATGAATTGTGTATAAAGTATGATAATCTAGATATTTATTATCATCAATATATTTATGGAGATCCTATTCATGTACAGGATGGAGCAATTAACAAAATTTCCTTAATGCATGTTTAGAAAATATCTCTTTAAATATAAAAAACAAAATCTTGAGCAAGTATAGAGGAAAAATACATTTTCTAGATTGAGTTGTTTAAATGACCTTTTAAACTAATTCATTACATATCAAAGAGTATATTTAGGTCAGAAGAAATGCACAAAGCACATGGTTCTACCAAGATAAGACCGTCTAGTCAGAGTGAAATACTTGAAATTGAAAACAGGCTCCTCCCTGGGGCAATTCATTATCTCTGCACTATTTCATTTACAATAGTATGCATTTCCCTCAGTGATTAAATTTTAAAGAAAATCATCAACTGTGAATGGATTTGGCTACAGTGATTATGGTGCTTATTAGATTGTAGGTGTTTAATAAATGTTAATTATATCAATAAAAATACTAAACCATCATCAAAAGTTTAGCTAAATCTCCAAAATCAGTGAGATTTAATGTCATCCCCAGGTTTCCCTGGTGAGTCAGTGGTAAAGAATCTTCCTGCCAATGCAGGAGACATGAATTGGATACCTGGGTCATGAAGATTCAAGTCATAAACACCACCAGGAGCATGTTATTTTTATTGGTGGAAACTTTTTAATGTAACTTTGTTTCTTGATTTAGTTTTGGTTGCACTAAGCTTCCGCTGATGTGCCCGGTCTTTCTCTAGTTGCAGTGAGTGAGGTCCACTCTCTAGTTGCGGTGCATGAGCTTCTCACTGTGGTGATGTCACGTGTGGCAGAGTAGGGGTTCTAGAGCACAGGCTCAATGGTTGGGGTGCAAGGGTCTAGTTGCTTCGTGGCACGTGGGATCTTCTACATGCCAGGGACCCAACCTGTGTCTCCTGCATTGGCAGGAAAGCCCTATTCATGGAAACTTGCTATTTTAGACATGTGAAAATCAACCGTAAATGTGATACAAAAGTTCCGCTCTTAACCTTAAAGTTTGTCAATCAGCAAGTTTTTATGTAGACAGTTGATGTGTATTATGCTTTAAATAAACATATGTAGAAAATAATAATGTGTGATTTATGTATCTGCTGCCTTAAACATTGGTTAAATACTAGCCCAAATAAAACTCACTAAAAAGTGAATAAAAGATATATACTCTTACTCCTTTAGTCAAGATTCTTGACTAAAGTTCCACTACTTTATGTTCCTATCAAATATTCTTTCCTTTTTGTGACAGCTTTATCCTCAAACTGGCTTGTCTTATAGAAGCAAATGGCTTCAGCAGAGCCAAGCTTCAAGTTATGTATCACATCATGAAGAAAATTACCTGTGTGTCAGTGTTCTTAGCAAATTTTCTGAAATTCAAGTACATTGAACAAAGCCTGAACCATTCTTTGTGCTCACACCAGTGTCACACAGACACACACCATTGTTCTCTGCCTGGGATTTACAGACGAGATAAGACCTAGCAATGAAATAACAGCAACAGTAATGGTGGTAAAAGGTATAGGATCATCCAAAATGGTTTAAATTCAGAGGGAATTGTCATGTCTCTTCCACTCAAACATTACATAATAGGTGTAGAGAGAAAAGGATGTTACAGAGACCTCAGGATCCACCATGGCATTCAAAGCTAGCAAGTTAGACAACATGGGAAGAGTCCAGTGTGCATGGTGCATGTATTTACATATCTAATTCTTTAATGAGGAACACTGCAGAGCTACTGGATCTAAAAATTAAGGTTGGTGGAGTAATTATGCCCTGTGTGTAGAGATTCATATTCTTTCCATAAATGTAGCCCCACCTGATTAAAAACCTGAAGGTAATAAAATTCTGTCACGTGTCAGAGGGCCATTTTATTTGGAGGAATTATCACTAGAAAGTATCACCTTTTCTTTGTTCTAATTTTAATGTTTAGTCATATCTTTGTAAAGTAAGCATTTCAAATATTGTCATGCTTGAGTAGTATTTTACTGCTGTTACAGTAAGATTTTTCTTGCTATGACTAGTGGTTTTGGGGCAAAGAATTAACTTTATCAAAATCATGGAACTAGTTTTTTACCTCCCACTATGCACAAAAATTAACTCAAAAATGAATAATAAACCTAAATATAAGAGATAAATTTATGAAACTGATAGAAAAAAAATATGAGTAAATTGTCAAGATTTTGAGTTAGGTTAAGGCTCCTTAAATATGACACCAAAACCATAGGTGAAAAAGAAAATACATAAACTGATTTCATAAAAATTAAAAATATATTTTAAAGCACACTGTGATGAAAATGGTGAAGCTGAAACCCCAATCCTTTGGCCCCCGATGCAAAGAACTGACTCATTTGAAAAGACCCTGATGCTGAGGAAGATTGAAGGCAGGAGGAGAAGGGGACGACAGAGGATGAGGTAGTTGGATGGCATCACTGACTCAATGGACATGAGTTTGAGTAAACTCCGGGAGTTGGTGACGGACAGGGAGGCCTGGCGTGCTGCAGTCCATGGGGTCGCAAAGAGTCAGATATGACTGAGTGACTGAACTGAACTGAACTGATGGTGAAAATGAAAAGTCACCCCATAAAATGGAGGAAAATATTTGTAATTATATAGCTGGTATAATTCTGGTATCCAGAATATAGAAAGAACACCTATAATTCTACAATAAAAAGACCAATAATCAAATTTTTAAATAGATAAAGAATATGAATAGATATTTCCCTAAAGAATAAGTATAAAGGTGATATACAAATAGATCATATTCTGGAATAAGATAGTGGGGATAGTTGCAAACCTTGTGAATACAGTAAAAAAAAAAGCAAAATACTAATTTGTACTTTAAAATTGACTGCTATATTATTTAACTATATATTAATACAAAATCTTGATCTGATTGTCAGTTTATAAAAATATTATCTCTACTTGGAATAAAATAATCAATTCTTGAGTATGCTTTTATTTTAAATTATAGCAGGAGCTCTTAAATCATCTGATGTGAAATGACTGAATCCTAACATCTAAGATTCAAAGGATGCAGAAACCAACTAAGAGAAATAATTAAATTTTAAGGGATTATTAAATCCCTCTAAAAATAATATGAGTACACTTATGCAAATGTTAAGTCTAGGCCATAGAAACATGTCTTAATGTTAAATTGGGCTTAATCTTAGGAAGACAGATGTCCTTTTCCTCAAGTTTAGATACATATAGTTTCACCTGACCAGTGTTATTTATATTAAAACAACATGGAATACTAAATGTTAGGTCTCTTGTCTCAGCAAAAATAAATCCAGAGCAGTGCTAGAACCTGGTTAATGAATGTAAATTTGTCCTCTAAAGCAAAATCAGCATTTTTTTTTTTTTCCTTTTTACTTCAACCAGGTTCAGTGATAAACTCTTAGTTCAATTTTTCTTGTTGCTTAAATTCTTGGTTTTGGAACAGCAGCCCAGATAGTGCATATGAACATTATTTATCCCTTCAGGTAGTAATCCTAAGTAGTATGTGCATGCCTTAGTTTGGAGATTTCCAGGTACAATTCCCAGTGGAACATTGTCTCTTGGAGGAGTAAGGATTCTTAATATATGGAAATCTTTAATAACAGTAGCATGAACACAAGGCAAGTTGTATGCAGTAGACAATTGAAAGTCTGCATTCCACTTAAGAATTAATACCCTGGTGAGGAACATATTGTACAGTTTATCACATCAGGGATAAGCCAATTATCCATCCTTGAGATTAGTAGATTCTCTTAGCGGAAATGAATAATTCCTGAGAAGCAGGCTGGAGACTCTCTGAAAAGAACAGAATGACTACTGTGGTGAGAATAGCTCATGCATCAGTTGTTCCCCTTGGTGAGTTCACTTACGCCCACGGGTGGAGTGCTCTATACAGAAACATTCTGGTGATTTGTGGTGAGGGCTCAATTACTACAAGATTGAGAGTGAGAATTAACATGTGAGAGTAATTTCTAAACAGAAAGGGACCTGTTGGAAGGAATCTGCCCTCTGTAGTATTTAAAACCATATATTAATTAGATCTTCATCAGGGGCTTAAGTGAAAGAAACTAGCTTCAACCATCATAAAAATTCAGATAAATGTAGAGATGAGTGACTTCTTTACACAATAGAGAAAGGTAAATGGGAGTAAAGAGTGTGATAATAACACAAAAGTATAAAAGAATTTTGAAAGATCCCTTTAGGCAATTGCTAAGGTTTATTTACATAAAATAAGAAAATTTATAACAAAGTACAGAGAAGAAAAGAATAGCACAGATCTCAGAACAAGATTCTTTTTCTGTGATTGTAGATGGAAGCCTTCTATCATATGCCAATATTGTCTTGATTTGAAGGTGTTGGTTTACCTGCTCTTAGATCAAGATCATCTATTTCTAGGGAATTCTTAAGATTCCTCAATTTGTGCTCTCACAGTCTAACTAGCACATAATAAACAGGATCTAGGTTGAGGACAATATTTTCAGATTCATAAGATGTCCAATTATTAGTTCATATGAAGAGTGTCAATGGAATCTCAACAGTGACCTCACTGTATCTAAAGCTAAAAGCAAGTCATAAGATCAACAAAATAAGGGATTTATAAGTTGTTGACTAATATGGGCTTTAAAAATTCCATTTCCCTTTTCTACACTGCCTGAATTTTAGGGTGATGTGGGCATGGATTGTTTTTTTCAAACTGAGTACACTTCTCATCAGAGAGAGAGAGATACCAGTGCTCCACAAAGGGGTTGAGGGTTTGAAAACAGCAGGATCCTGTATGAGAGAATCGTTTGTAGGAGTTGCCTTGAAAATATTCATGCTCTTTTTTGGCTCTATTGAGATATAATTGACATATTAGTGGCATAGTGGTAAAGAATCTGCCTGCTAGTGCAAGACCTGGGTGTGATCCCTGGATCTGGAAGATCCCCTGGAGTAGGAAATGGCACCTCACTCCAGTATTCTTGCTTGGAAAATGCCATGGACGGAGGAGCCTGGTAGGCTGCAGTCCATTTTGGATCACAATGTGTTGGACATGACTGAGCAACAGAGAACACATGCACATAAAGCTTCAGGTAAACAATATGTTGCTTTGATACACTTATATATTGCTACCACTCTAGCATTAGCTAACATTTTTACCACATTACATAATCTTTGAAGGATTCTGCATAGCAAAAAATATTGAAGTAAGGTTGCCAGATAAAATACCGGCTGCCATTTAACTTTGAATTTTAGATACACAAGAGCATAAAAGCAGGTCCCAAATATTACATGAGCATACTTTTACTTTAAGAAAATTATTCATTGTTGATCTGAAATTCAGTTATCTGAATATCTTTTTCTCTTCTAAATTTAGCAATCCTCCTCTGAAAGGTGAGCAGTGGGATTAGATAACCTAAATTCACTTTCCTTACTCTCTTTGCTCTTCAGTTTTCCATCTGACTCAAATGACCAGAAGATACAGTGAGGAGAGTTCCATTACTCTAGCCTACCCAGGTCAGTCTCAGGCAGAGAACAAAAAGGAATCTGTGGGAAAGTATATTACAAGGAGCAAGCAGGATACTTTCAGCATACTTTAATTTGGGCTTTCTCACAGGATCCCTTCTAACCCATCTAGATCTTAAGGTGTCAATAATATTTCACACTGTTTCTATAAGATCACTGAGTGAAGTATTTGTGTAATCCTTTATGTAGAAAGATCAGACCACTTAGAGTTACACATTTAATCAGAAGTCTCAGCGCCAGGTCCTGCTGCACCATGGAAGGCTGTTTCTCATATTGCACATTACAACCTCACTTCGCAGCTGCAGAAGCTAATGGCAGAGTTTTGTTGCTAAGTCATATCCAACTTTTGCAACCCACTGGAATATAGGCCCCCAGGCTCCTCTGGCCATAGGATGTCCTCAGTGAATACTGAAGTGAGATGCCACTCTTTTGCCAGGGGATCTTCCCCACCCAGGGATCGAACCCGTGTCTGCTGCATTGGCAGGTGGGTTCTTTACCGCTGAGCCACCGGGGAACACCATTAGTTAATTTGATACCAGCCTAAACTTTCAGTTCTGACTCTAAGGTACCTTTTCTGTGAATTTACATCAACTGAGGTATGTATGTGTTTCATGTGTATATCTCACATCTTTTTGCATAACTCCTTGTTTGTAGAGGGGAGTCTTTGCATTAATTTAGTGTGCTATTTATTCTTTTAACTTTTCATCACCTCTGTCTCTGCCATGATTGTAAGCCCATGAATATTATAGTACCTGGTACACAGTTGGAGTTCACCTTATATTTACCCCAAAATTAGTTAAAATTGAGAGAGACAAAACAACTGAATTACTAGATTGACACAATTAATTTTAAAGTCTCAAGATATAATGAATTCAAGTCGCTCAGTCATGTCCAACTCTTTGAGACACTATGGACTGCACCAGGCAGGAATACCGAAGTGGGTTGCCATTGCCTCCTCCAGGGGATCTTCCCGAGCCAGGGCTAGAACTCTCACCTCCCAAGTCTCCTTTATTGGGAGGTGGATTCTTTATCACTCTGCCACCTGGGAAGTCCTCAAGACATAATCAGTTCAGTTCAGTTCAGTTCAGTCGCTCAGTCGTGTCTGACTCTTTGCGACCCCATGAATCACAGCATGCCAGGCCTCCCTGTCCATCACTAACTCCCGGAGTTTACTCAAACTCATGCCCATCGAGTCGGTGATGCCAGCCAGTCATCTCATCCTCTGTCGTCCCCTTCTCCTCCTGCCCCCAATCCCTCCCAGCATCAGGTTCTTTTCCAATGAGTCAACTCTTCGCATGAGGTGGCCAAAGTACTAGAGTTTCAGCTTCAGCATCAGTCCTCCCAGTGAACACCCAAGACTGATCTCCTTTAGGATGGACTGGTTGGATTTCCTTGCAGTCCAAGGGATTCTCAAGAGTTTTCTCAAATAACATAGTTCAAAAGCATCATTTTTTCAGTGCTCATCTTTTCTCACAGTCCAACTCTTACATCCATACATGACCACTGGAAAAACCATAGCCTTGATCAGACGGACCTTTGTTGGCAAAGTAATGTCTCTGCTTTTTAATATGCTATCTAGGTTGATCATAACTTTCCTTCCAAGAAGTAAGCATCTTTTAATTTCATGGCTGCAATCACCATCTGCAGGGATTTTGGAGCCCCCAAAAATAAAGTCTGACACTGTTTCCACTGTCTCTCCATCTATTTGCCATGAAGTGATGGGACCAGATGTCATGATCTTAGTTTTCTGAATGTTGAGCTTTAAGTCAACTTTTTCACTCTCCTCTTTCACTTTTATCAAAAGGCTTTTTAGTTCCTCTTCACTTTCTGCCATAAGGGTGGTATCATCTGCATATCTGACGTTATTGATATTTCTCCTGGCAATCTTGATTCCAGCTTGTGCTTCTTCCAGCCCAGCATTTCTCATGATGTACTCTGCACAGAAGTTAAATAAGCAGGGTGACAATATACAGCCTTGATGTACTCCTTTTCCTATTTGGAACCAGTCTGTTGGTCCATGTCCAGTTCTAACTGTTGCTTCCTGACTTGCATACAGGTTTCTCAAGAGGCAGGTCAGGTGGTCTGGTATTCCCATCTCTTTCAGAATTTTCCAGTTTATTGTGATCCACACAAGACATAATAGCTATATTTAAATATTTTTAATACAGTGATTTACCAACAATGCCTTATAAAATCTTCAGAAATTGATATTATTTATATTTATATTATTTTATCATGATATTTCACTCTAATTCTACATAATAACTAAGATATTGAACAATTACCACAATTATTTTTATAGCTGTTATTGGCAATTGTGGAAAGAATTGCTGTTCATGTAGGAGAATTTATTATTAATATATCTTTTATTTTTCATTATTAATATATTACATATCTGTTGCATATGTTTTGCCAGGTTATTTGCTGTATTTGTTTTTGTTTTTATTTATTGTTACATACAATAGAATGCAGTATTTGGTTTAGCTTTCCATGTACGTTGGCAAATGCAGACAATCATTCAACCACTACCACAATCAAGATAATTCCAAAGTCAAAAAGAATTTCTTCCTGTTACCATTTGGTAATCAATTTCACCACTTTCACCAAGTCCTGACAAAATACAATTTTTCTCAATTTTATAGTAGCTTTCTCCTAAATACTTTTTTTATTTTAAACAATTTTTAGACTAAAGGGAAGTAGTTAGAGAAGTAGTATAGAAAGTTTCCACTTATCCCTTACTCAGTTTATACTGAAGATAATATCCTACATAATTTTCACAATTTACAAAATTATCAGGGCCGTTATGACAACTAAAACCCTTATTGGAATTTCACCAGTTTTTCCACTGCTGTCTTTTTTTTCCCCTTCCAGGATCCCATTCAAATCCAACCTTGTAATTGTTTGCTTTTATTCTCCACAGGTCTGCAATCTGTCATTGTTCGTTCTTGTTCTTGAGTATGTTCTTGAGTATGTTTTTTTTTCACCATCTTAAAATTAACATTTTTGAGGTTCACTAGTCATTTTGCTGCAAGTCCCTAAAATTAGCTTTGTCGGAAGTTTTCATAGTATTGGACTGAAACTAATTACTTGTTCAGGGAACCAGAAAAATGTGTATTTCTTGGTCCATCATGTTATGTTTTAACACTAGTTCACTTCTGATATTGATCAATTAGTTAAGAAGGCTGCTGTCAAAATCATTCACTCTAAAGTTAATGTCTTTTCTCTGTGGTTAACAAATATCTTGGGACACATTTTTAAGACTATGAAAATTCCATTTCTTATTTGACTTTTAATTATGTTTACTTTGGCTGACAAACTCTAGTTCAAATTCTGTATGTACAATTCAACATATATTTTATTCTGTGGCAACTGTCTCTGGATATATGCATAGAAAGAAGTTACCCACATTCCTCTGTGTTAAATTTCACATCACTCTATCCTTTTAGAATTTCAGACTTCACATTTTTAGAAATTTTGAAATTAAATTTTAGTATTTCCATTAGTTCTCTGGGAAATAAATTATAAATGCTCATGGAAAAACCAGTTAACCCAAATAATAAAATTCATGAAATTTTTAAAAAAGAATTAAAACACAGAGGAGATACATTTTAATTCAAATTTACTTAGTTTAAGTAATTAAGTTCAAGTTAAGTTTTATAATTTCATAAAGAATCAATTACTGACTGTATTTGTATATTTAAATGATGACCAAGGAAGATGTTCACAGTCAAAACTAACATCAAGTGATATTGCAAGTACATAAGTTTTAATCTTTATGAAAAATTAAACATAAAAATATTATAAAATAGATAGTAGTACCCAAAGCAATCTATAGATTCAATTCAATCCCTCTCAAGCTACCAATGGTATTTTTCACAGAACTAGAACAAATAATTTCACAATTTGTATGGAAATACAAAAAACCTCGAATAGCCAAAGTAATCTTGAGAAAGAAGAATGGAACTAGAGGAATCAACCTGCCTGACTTCAGACTATACTACAAAGCCACAGTCATCAAGACAGTATGGTACTGGCACAAAGACAGAAATATAGATCATTGGAACAGAATAGAAAGCCCAGAGATAAACCCATGAACCTATGGACACCTTATCTTCGACAAAGCAGGCAAAGATAAACAATGAAAAAAAGACAACCTCTTTAACAAGTGGTGCTGGGAAAACTGGTCAACCACTTGTAAAAGAATGAAACTAGAACACATTCTAACAACAAACACAAAAATAAACTCAAAATGGATTAAAGATCTAAATGTAAGACCAGAAACTATAAAACTCCTAGAGGAGAACATAGGCAAAACACTCTCCGACATAAATCACAGCAGGATCCTCTATGACCCACCTCCCAGAATATTGGAAATAAAAGCAAAAATAAACAAATGGAACCTAATGAAACCTAAAAGCTTTTGCACAACAAAGGAAACTATAAGCAAGGTGAAAAACCAGCCCTCAGAATGGGAGAAAATAATAGCAAATGAAGCAACAAAGGATTAATCTCAAAAATATACAAGCAACTCCTGAAGCTCAATTCCAGAAAAATAATTGACCCAATCATTAAATGTGCCAAGGAACTAAACAGACATTTCTCCAAAGAAGACATACAGATGGCTAACAAACACTTGAAAAGATGCTCAACATCACTCATTATCAGAGAAATGTAAATCAAAACCACAACGAGGTACCATTACACTCCAGTCAGGATGGCTGCTATCCAAAAGTCTACAAGCAATAAATGCTGGAGAGGGTGTGGAGAAAGGGAACCCTCTTACACTGTTGCTGGGAATGCAAACTAGTACAGCCACTATGGAGAACAGTGTGGAGATTTCTTAAAAAACTGGGAATAGAACTGCCATATGACTCAGCAATACCACTTCTGGGCACACACACCGAGGAAACCAGATCTGAAAGAGACACATGCACCCCAATGTTCATCGCAGCACTGTTTATAGTAGCCAGGACATGGAAGCAACCTAGATGCCCATCAGCAGACGAATGGATAAGGAAGCGTGGTACATATACACAATGGACTATTACTCAGCCATTAAAAAGAATTCATTTGAATCAGTTCTAATGAGATGGATGAAACTGGAGCCCATTATACAGAGTGAAGTAAACCAGAAAGATAAAGACCAATACAGTATACTGACGCATATATATGGAATTTAGAAAGATGGTAACGGTAACCCTATATGCAAAACAGAAAGAGACACGGATATACAGAACAGACTTTTGGACTCTGTGGGAGAAGGCGAGGGTGGGATGTTTTTAGAGAACAACATCAAAACATGTATATTATCAAGGGTGAAACAGATCACCAGCCCAGGTTGGATGCATGAGACAAGTGCTTGGGCCTGGTGCACTGGGAAGACCCAGAGGGATGGGGTAGAGAGGGAGGGGGGAGGGGGGATCGGGATGGGGAATACATGTAAATCCATGGCTGATTCATGTCAATGTATGACAAAAACCACTACAATATTGTAAAGTAATTAGCCTCCAACTAATAAAAATAAATGGAAAAAAAAATTTTTAAAGAAAAAAAAATAGATAGTAGTTAATAAAACCATATATGTTTCAGCAAAGTTTTCTGACTCAGCTTTACCTTAAAGCTGTTGCTATTTTAAATTTCCATGGTATTTAATATGACTATCTCAAACAACAAAATGCATTTCTTTTATTTGTTGTCAATCTGTCTTAAATGATTTGATCTCTTTTAATTATCTTGCTAGTTCAAAGTGAATTTATTCTCTGTCTTAGGTTATAACTCTAAGGATTATTCTCTTTTATCTTTAAATAGTTTGTTTCCTCTTGCCTCTGCCCAACCTGATGCTTGAATGAGCTTGGAACTCACACTACTTGCTGTTCTAAAAACAATTACATATATACACATGTATAGAGCAGTCTTTTGGACTCTGTGGGAGGGGCCGAGGGTGGGATGATCTGAGATAACAGCATTGAGACATGTATATTATCATATGTGAAACAGTTCGCTGGTCCGGGTTTGATGCATGAGACAGGGTGCTCAGGGCTGGTGCACTGGGGTGACCCAGAGGGATGGGATGGGATGGGGAAGGAAGTGGGAGGGGGGTTCAGGATAGGGAACACGTGTAGATCCATGGCTGATTTGTGTTGATGTGTGGCGAAAACCAACAATATTGTAAAGTAATTAGCCTCCAATTAAAATAAATAAATTAAAAAAAAATAAATAAAAAACAGTTACATATAAGACATTACATATGTAACATGTGGTACCTCTTTCTCCAGGTAATTACAGATCACATTGTCTCATTCCTCAATTTCACATTTAGTAAAACACCCAGGGTCATCTAATAAACTAAGGAAATACTGTTTGGGGTCTTACCTACTTTCTTTAGTTGAATTCTACCTATGGAGACTGAACTCAGTCTCCATAATCTCAGGCTTCCATTCTCCAGAACAATGAGAAATTGATTTCTGCTTCTTATATGCCACCCAAACTATAGTGATTTTTATAGCAGCCCAAAGCCCTTTCAGCAAAGAAGATATACAGTTGGCAAAGAAGCATATGAAAAGATGTTCCACATCATATATCATTAGCAAAATGCAAATTAAAACAAATTTGGGTTACCACTACTCACCTATTGGAATGGCTATAATCCAAATCACTGAGGACACCAGCTGCTGGTTAAGACATGGAGCAATAGAAGTTCTCGTACATTCCTGGAGGGAAGGCAAATTGCAGTTACCATGGAAGACAGTTTGAAAGTTTCTTAAAATTCGAAGCATATTCTTACCATATGATCCAGTTAAGTGTGCACCTTATTTTTTACCTAAAGGAGGTAAAAAGTATATTTCCACACAAAAACCTACATATGGATGTTTGCTGCTGCTGCTAAGTCACTTCATTCGTGTCCAACTCTGTGCGACCCCATAGACAGCAGCCTACCAGGCTCCCCCGTCCCTGGGATTCTCCAGGCAAGAACACTGGAGTGGGTTGTCATTTCCTTCTCCAATGCATGAAAGTGAAAAGCGAAAGTGAAGTCACTGAGTCATGTCTGACTCTTCGCCACCCCATGGACTGAAGCCTACCGGCTCCTGCGCCCTTGGGATTTTCCAGGCAAGAGTACTAGAGTGGGGTGCCATTGCCTTCTCTGTGGATGTTTACAGTGGCTATATTCATTATTGCCAAAATTTGAAAGCCACTAAGACTTTTTTTTCTGACTCAAAAAATCTATACTTCAAGTATCTCTTTTTCTCATAGAAATATGAAAAATGTCCCATTGGAATGTTAAAGATTCTTACAGCTTTACTTCATGAAGCAACTGATTTACCATACCAAAGAGTTATCACTTTGTCAGAAAAGAACACTTCAGACCTAACAAAGTGATACAGAAGTTCCAACAACCAAGCAGTTTTCCTCTTACACTTTCCCCACCTCTAGGGAAAAAACCATTCTTGGACAGCCTTGTTCAAGAAGGAGAGATACACAGAACAGACACAACCTGAACTTAAGACCTGGAGAAAACAGCCCACCTATGTTCCCTTGAGTTCCAGCTGTCTGACACAGAAGTAAGCATTATACTCACATCAGTATATGATATATGGTATATATTCCTTTCTTGCTTTTAAAACCAACTTTTAGACAAAGATCAGTGTATTTTATTCATGATCATAGAACATAATAATGTTTTCAGCCTTAATATCATCAAAGTACAGATGAGAGAAGCTCAGAAGTTAAGGAATAGCAGTTTGATTGAACAGCTTCTTTTGAATGATTATCAAATAAAAACAGTCAGCTTACTACATTCAAGGTCATTAAGAAAACTACATTGCTTGGAAAAAGACATTAGCCAAGCAAGAATGAAAGGAACGAAACCTTCTATACAAAACTACATGGCAGGAGTTGGTACTTTATTCTCACAGTTTCAGGAAATGAACTGGTCCTGTTCTACTGGTGTGGGCTTCCCAGGTGGTGCTAGTGGTAAAGAACCCCCCTACCAATGCAGGAGACAAAAGAGACACGGGTTGGATCCCTGGGTTGGGAAGATCCCCTGGAGGAGGGCATGGCAACCCACTCCAGTAAGTTCTTGCCTGGAGAATCCCAAGGGGAGTGGAGCCTGGCAAGCTACAGTCCCTGGGGTCCCAGAGGGTTGGACACTACTGAAGAGACCTAGTATGCACACACATTCTTCTGATGTATATGAAAATCTGCAAGAATAAAAAGATGTTATCTCAACATAATAAGATGGGATGAGCTAATCAAGTCGCTACTGCTAGGGTTAGTTGTTTAACTTTAGCAGATTTATAAGCATTTCATATCATGATTCTAAATAGCTTGTAAATAAATAAAACAAACATTATTCTCCCATAAATATCTCTTTTAGTTATTTCCTTCATTTGGTATATGTTTAAAGAAATCTGATTATTTTGTAGAGAATATAATTATATATATTTTGGTCATTAAAAAATATAATGCTTGTACTGAATCCATTTTTTTTAAGTGATCAGAAAACCCTTTGAGTTAAGGTAAAGTCTACAAAATAAGTGCCTGTTTGGGTAAAAAATACCAAAGTAATGAAAGGCACAGGAAAACTCAGGAATTTTTCCAGATTGAAAGAACCTAAAGAGATGTCAACTAAATGATTTTGAATTGGATCTGAACCCATAGAATGAAATATGAGAATCATCAGCAATATTTTAACATCCCAGGAATAGATGAGAGAATTTTACTAGTGAATATGTCCTAATTTTGACAGTTGTACTACTGTGATAAAAGGACACATTGCTCTCTATAAGAAATATACACTAAAATGGTAAGCAGTAATTTGGCATTGTGCCTGCAACATAAGTGTTTCATAAAAGTATTTTATATGTATATATCCATATATACCTGTAGGTAGATAGATATTGCTACATTGGTAGATTGACAGAGAATGACGAGATAAATGTGGTAAAATGCCAAAAATTAGAAAGTCTGGGTGACAGCACATGTGATATCTTTGTACTCTATTTACAACTTTTCAAAGGTTTGAAACTATTTTCAAATTGAAAGCTTAAAAGAAAAACAATTATATTGGAAACCAAGAAAACACCTAAATTTAGAAATGTAAAGAAGGGAAAAAACTACCAGTTTATAATCTGAGATGTCCATCCTGTTACATACTCTTAAGTAAAAAAAAAAAAAAGAAGAAGAAGAAGTGAATATATATGGGAAGGAAAAAACCCAGTTATTCCTTAAGTTTCTGTAGTTGGAAGGATGAAATTTTTCCAAAGCAGATTAATAGATGAACCTCTTTCTTTTCTTCTTTGTTTCTCATAAGATAGCAATTGAACAGCCAATATATGTTAGGTGCTTTTCACAGTGCAAAGATAGACACTGAAAGCAGAGCAGATCTGAGGGAAAAAATCCTGTATCTCAACCCACACCTCACAAGACATCATTTGAGGGATCCAAAGTATTTTGTGCACAGAGGGTAATCATAGCAATAAAAGAACTTCACCCTGACTCTTAACTAGATCAACTGAATCCCTGACCTTAGGGTCTCATAGAAGGAACGTGTGACATATTCACACATAAAAACATATAAACTTATATTTACATGGTAGATGAAAAGTTCTGGATAGAGAGAATACCATATTCAAATACTGATTAAAGAATCTAGTCTGGCACAAGTTAGAAACAATAGAGCTGAAATACAGACAGGAAAGATAAGATTATGATGGGCACAATTTGGAAGGAAAGAGAGGAAAAGATAATATCATAATACTATGTTTATAGTTTAATCTCTGTGCATTAAGACAACACTAAAAGATTTAAAGCAAAGGGTTTAATATCATGAAATAGTTTCAGTTCTTGAAGAAAGGGGTTTGTGTGATGAAATAGTTTCACTTAGTTAACATAGTAACTTCATACTGAATATGCTAAAGATTATCTTACGTAAGTGCATTTCAGAAACCTTAATATCTAGCTATTCGACTTCCAATTTTCTGCTCAAAACTGACAACAAACTTTTTAAAAAACAACTTTGCAAGCTATTATTTTAAGGGCTTCTGAGTGGTAATTTGATGGGAATTGTATGGTTTGTTTCTTCTACATCTATAATTATGGTCAATTATTTATGTTTTAAGTATTTATAGAAAGCCTATTATTTTGAAACATTGAACTGAGTGTATACTTCATGAAAAGTGAAAGTGTTAGTCGCTAGCCGTTTGCCACCCCAGGGACTGTAGCCTGCCAGGCTCCTCTGTCCATAAAATTCTCCAGGAGAGAATACTGGAGTGGGTTGCCATTTCCTACTCTTGGAGAATCTTCCTGATCCAGGGTTTACCAGCATTTCAGGCAGAGTCTTCACTGTCTGACTACCAAGGAGGCCCGTATACTTTGTAGATGCAGAAATTTAGACTCAGAGGAGTTGAGAGGGTTTTCTAGAATCAAATGACCAGTAAATGCTAGAACTGGAAATTGGAATTCTTACTTTCTGGTTCTCAACTCATATTTGCAAAATCATGAGTTAAATTTCATCTTACAATAGAAAAAAATGGCTTTAACTAGAATGTGTTTCCACTTTTAACAAAATCTTTTCAATTTGTTAATATTTGAATAAATAATTAGTACCATACTATGAAACACTGTTTTTATTTTTGTGGGAGTATTGTTCTGGATTTGCTTTCTTCACTAAAAGAAAAATTAGCACATGTTTAACTTTGCTACTTGCTTCTGCATGTTCATTGCAATAACAGTCTCTCTAGAATGTTCAAGGAATTTGTAATTATACGTTAAACTTCTTTGGGAGTGAATTTTATAAACCTGATTTATTTGCATAATTTTAATTGATTGCTAAAAATAACTGACTTCAAAACTAACAAATTTTCATGTTTAAAGTTCAAATATCTTTTTTATAAATATAAGATCCAATATATAATTTCATTTGACAATTATTGAACCCCACGAGCATGCACTAGTACGTGGCCCTTCAGTAAACAAAAAATAGTTAAAATACAAAGAATAACCTTTAAGCACTTAGTGTTAAGTAGGGGATAAAGTACACATGTGATTATGATAATATAAAATGTGTTTCCATTTCCATTTTTAAATTATCTTTGTATATGGCTATCAATTTTTCTTTTTTCTTTCTTTCTTTTTTTTTTTTTTTTTTTGTATGAGGGATCTTAGTTCCCTGACCAGGGAACGAACCCACGCTCCCTGCACTGGAACCTCAGTCTTAACCACTGGACCATCATGGAAGTTCCAACTATACCAAATTTTGAGGAGGGGAGAGTGATTATTTTGCTGCAAAGATAAAGTGTCTAATATTATATATGATATTCAGCCATTCTGTCATCTTTTCTGGCCTTCCCTTCTCTTCCTCTCTCTAATCAGGTTAAACACATACTAAGTAAGTACAACAACAAAGACACAACAAATAAATGAGAAAATATTCTTCCAAATTACTTATGGAAACCAATTCATCACTCACCAGTTTCTTCCCAGAACACAGGAATTTGCTTCTTCCAGTATACCAAATGACATTTCAGAATATTTTTGCAAGAATGGCTTATATACTGGGATCCATAAACTTCTCTTTAAGCCATTAGTGTAGAAAATAGGGGGCTTCCCAGGTTGCATGAGTGGCAAAGAACCCACCTGCCAATGCAGAAGACATAAAAGACACAGCTTCCGTCCCTGGGTTGGGAAGATCCCCTGGAGAAGGGCATGGCAACCTACTCCAGTATTCTTGCCTGGAGCCTGGACAGAGGAGCCTGGTGGGCTACCTACCATTATAGAGTCTCAAAGAGTAGGACACGACTGACAAACTTAGCATGCATGCACGCATAGAAAATAGAAACTAGGAAGGCAAAAACAATATTAACACTTAGGGAATAAATTTTTAATTCTATGCAGAATTGCTGAATACTTTGCAAAATTTACTGGCAACTTCTGAGTTCCAAGTCAGTGGTATAAACATCCAATTATAATAAACAAGTCCTGGTATAGATTTTTTTCCTCTCCATTTACCTGGTTACACAGAATGATTCAAGTGAATAAATACAATACATACAGTCAAAAGTGCAAAATCAGAAATAATAAAGGCAATGTAGGCAGATTCTGTGAAGTAGTCTGCTTGAAGTCTTTTGTTGTTGTTAAGGGATGAAACTGAATGGATTTAACAAAGCTATATGGGAACCTCATGTTTTGGTCTCAGGCACTAGAATGGCTGATAATCAGTATGGGATTGCTAAACCATTTGTTAATTTCTGTGTGTATGTGTTATCCAGAATTTTTATCTTCTTTGAGAATCTAGAGGGTAAGAGAGATGATTAACAAGGTGAAATTTGGCACTTCTAGGTAAACTAACCAAATTATATATAATAGTAGCACAAGACCCACAGAATCCCTCAACACTGTATTCTGATTTAGCATTATGATTAAATTTAACATTATGCTGAACTTCTGAATAGTTAATGTATTCAAGGGCAAGCATCAATGGATCAGTGCAGCTTTTTATATTCTTGGGCATAATAGGGGGTATAACTATCTGTTAAGCTATTATTAAAGTTCTCTTTACTTTTATGACTATATTTTAAATAAATTATCAGCTCAGCTCCATTCAATTCCCTATCAATAGTGATACTACATCAAGGAGTGTCTGAAAAGATATTTCCTATGTATATGAAAACCAAATATTCTAATTATGAATTATCAGTTGGTAGAAAGGAAGTCTGCATCAAGACAAGTAAAATTCTCTCCTGAGTGTTTTCCAATCAAATCTGGAAACACAGGCAAAGGTGAGATTTTTCTGAAAATTATAGATAATTTTATCAACATTTAAACATTTTAGAAGTTATTTTATACAGATGATATATGCATATGCTTCTTGATTAACACAAGGCACTTAAGTTGCTTTCCTTCATTTTTAATAGCTTGGCAACAATAACAAAAATGATAATGCCATTTTTATATTATAGTTTCCTTTTTTATAATTTGTTCCTTCTGTTGTTGATTTTTTTCAAAGGCCATTTCATATTTGCAGGAAATTTAATGTAGTATTTTTCCCCCAAGAAAGTAGAATGATTTTTATAGCTCTAATTTAATATGCCTTAGATAAGTAGGTACATCTGGTTTGCATTGTTTATTTTGAGTCAAAATAACCTTAACTTGCAGACTGTTATTGCCTGTGTTCTGCTTCAAATTTTCAGGCTAAAAAGTACACAAAAAAACACCTAAGGAATTTACACTGGTTGAATTTAAAACATATAGAAATAGAAAGTATCAAGAGAATTGAATTATATTTGGTCATAAGTTTGGTTGATTGCGATCATATATAATTTTTCAGTAACAGAATCAGAAATAAGTACTATTTAATTTTTCCCCAGCATCTTTTTGGAAAGTGCCAGTACTTTCATCCAGATTCATGACATCCTAACAACGTTCCAAGCTACTGAGTTGAGGAAGCTCAATCTTACTGATTCAGTTAATGGAGAGAACATGTTGTGTTATATTTATCTAGTAAAAATATAAGAGCAAGATTAGGACCCCTAACCAACAATAAGTGAAAAAAATAACCAATGAATAAAATATCTATATAATTAAATGTTTAGTATGCATTATATGTACATGAATAAATTTTCATTTCTATTTTAGCAAGAATTTTTGTTTGTATCAATTCTCTTAAAACTTCTTCAATAATTTTCATGATTAATTATATTTTAGTTGACATAGATACAGAACATAAAGTTTATTTCTTCTGAAGCATTCTGTAAGAATAAAAGTGCTTTAGAAAAAATGAGACATCTTGCCTAAGACAAAAGTTTACCTTTATTTTTAACAAGATGATTTATCTTAGTGAAGACAAAATACCTCCATCTCTATAAATAATTTTCCTAGGAGTACTGACTTTCATGTTTAAAATTATTTCTTTTTGGTATGTGTATGTGTGCATGTGTGTATGTGTACCCATGTCTGTCTCTGTGAATATTGTAAAACAGAACTGATGGCATTTGCAACATTTAATAAATGATGTCTACACACACAAACATCAAACACACATACACTTTTTCTAACATCATAACTTCAGACTCTCATATTCTCCTTTAGATGTGTTTGGTGCTTTCAAGCATATTCATTAGGATGTACTGACTTTCTACATGTTGATGTCCTTAATTTCAAGCAACCCTAGGGCTGACAGAAAGAGGGAAAAAGTAGGAAAAGAGTGCTGTAAAAGAAGGGGAATGATCTCATTGGAATATTGGGAGAGCTGGAGAAACTTGCTTGAAGCTAGTTTTCAGGAGATCATGCCTTAATCTATTTTGCACAATCGACAGGAGGTCACCAATGCCTTTGCCACAGCTACCCTGAATGCAGTAGCCAGGAAGCTCCAATAGTGTCTATAATCCTGCCATGGACATAATCTTCAGCAGCTGCTCCTGTCACAAGCAATATAGCCAATCCTGCAATCACTGATGTCTTCAGAATTGGAATGCTTGTCCCACCTTCCTCTCACCCTGCTCCCATTTCTTTGTATTGCCCAAGGGCATCACCTGCCAGTGCCCAAGACGCAAAGAAGCATGGAGAAGCATGTTTCTAGTTTCTACTTTGGGGACATAAGGTGGAGAATTTCCCAAACTACAGAAAGATGTTCCAAATGTACTGGGCAGTGAGACAAATGAATGATACTGGCTTCCTCTGTTCATCACTGAGAGTTCAGTACATACCCACTGCAGGTTGGAATATTACTCGGCCCCCTGTTATGTGGTAGAAAATTACTTTTCAAGATCACCTGCTACATTCATTGGGATGCAGACTGTACACTCAATGACACCATAATGTAGATTATATAGTATAAAACAAAACAGCAATAGCAACTTTGGCAAAAACTTATTGTTAGTCTGATTTTGCTAATCTTGTTCAGCTGTCAGTAAAGTCCTAGAAGAGATGGATGAACTGAAGGCAGAATTAACCTCACTGCCAAGGGAGATGGCAGGGAATAAAATCAGTTGTGCAAAGAGATGTGCTCTCTGCTTACAGCATGAAATAAAACTTGTCTCAGATTTCTCCAGCTCAGAAACTTGCCAGGTAGAAAAAACTACATTTCTGCACATATTGATTCTATTAGTAGAGAATGTCAAGTGATTGCTTTAACAATATATATAACTGAGACCTCAAACTCTTCTGAGCACCATCCATTAAGTTTTTTTTTTTTTTTTTTTTTTTGCCAAATGAAATGGTAGAGTGAAACCACAAAACGACTGTGTATATTAGGAAAATGGAGGGGTATAGCCATTAACCTACAGGTTAGACAAAACATAAAACCCAGTAAATGAAACATTATAATCTTCAAATTCAAAGACTGTGTTGATGAAAGATCCTGATTGTATTTAGGGACATACACAACTCAAGCTAATAGGTATCTTTGAAAGTTTTGAGGGAACACTTTCTCCAATATGGGACCTCAGGTATAGCTTGCAACAGCATGTGATGGTTCTAACTCCAAAGTAATTTATAAGCTTCTAATTTCCATCATGGAGAAGGCAATGGCAACCCACTCCAGTACTCGCCTGGAAAATCCCATGCACGGAGGAGCCTGGTAGGCTGCAGTCCATGGGGTCGCTAAGAGTGGGACACAACTGAGCAACTTCACTTTCACTTTTCACTTTCATGCATTGGAGAAGGCAATGGCAACCCACTCCAGTGTCCTTGCCTGGAGAATCCCAGGGATGGGGGAGCCTGGTGGGCTGCCGTCTATGGGGCCGCACAGAGTCAGACATGACTAAGGCGACTTAGCAGCAGCAGCAGCAATTTCCATCAACTCCAGATGGGTTGATAAATGCACATAGCCCACCAGAAGAGTGTCACTCCCTGTGAGCCACTCAGAAATGATGACGACAAGTTGTAACGCATAACTAGGATTCTTCCAAAAGCCAAAGCAGGGCTTTTGTGTTAGCTAAAAAATGGGCTCTGCTCACAGTCACATCAACTAACTTTGATTTGTGCTACAGATGGATCATTTCTTCAAGGTTTTCCCTTGACCCTTTAGAAGAAAAGGTCTTGCTTCCTTTTCCTTTGGTGCCACTGTAGAGTGTATTAGCCAAGCATAAACTGTTGTTTAGGTTACAGGTTATCAGACCCTAAGATACAACAAACCACATATGATAGATTCCAATTTCAAGGCAGATGCAGTCACTGGATGAGCCTTAAAGTCAGTCTTACCTGAGGAAAGAGATAATATATTGTGTGCATAAGGGAAAACAATGAATGTGGTTAATGGATAGTTATGTAAGTTGACTAAACACCTAAATACAAGTTTTTTAATAGCTTGTTGTTTTTGTTCAGTAGCTAAGTCATGTCTGACTCTTTGCAACTTCATGGACTGTAGTCTGTCAGGCTCCTCTATCCTTCACTATATCCTGGAGTTTACTCAGATTCATGTCCATTGAGTCAGCAATGCTATCTAAACATCTCATCTTCTGCTGCCTCCTTCTTTTGCCTTCAGTCTTCTCCAGCCCCAGGGTGCGTGTATTTAAGGGAAGGAAAAGAATTATTCAAAGCAATAGACACAGTAATTAGCCTAATTAGCAATACTATAGGCTAGCTATTCTCTGAATAATGAAATATAGGAAAAATAATCCAAATCTTGCAAGTAGCAATTTAGATGTGAAACTCAGAGATAAGTTAGGACAGAAGCTTAACTAATATGATACAAAGAGGGCTTAATTTTTAATCAGACTTCTGATGATTTCATGAGAAAAGATATTTAATTACTGCCTGGAAAATTTTCTATGACTTACATGTCAAATAGTATGGATGCTTCTCAAATTATCAAGATGGTGCATTTTAAACAAAATTGTTTTATCACCTCCAGGTTTGGAACGAAGAATATACAAATTAGAGCAAGGATGTAGAAGAGACCCCAAATCTCTTACTTCACAACCTTGGCTTTGCTCAGTCTTGACTTTAGCACATGTTAAAGCCTGATCCTTCTCTCCTGGGTGTTTTAATGGATTCTTATATGGTTTTTTGTTTGTTTGTTTTTAAGGAGACATTGCCACACATTCCTTTATCCTAACAGACTCCATGTAGCTTTTCACAGACTCAAGCCCTCTATCCTGTTGCAATAGCCTGTTTCAGGCAGCCTGTTACAATCTTCAGCATCAATGAAGTCTCTGGAATAAACTTCAAAAGATAAGAAATAAAAAGTGAAACATAAGCATGATTTAGAGGGAAAAAACTACATACAGGCAAGAATCAATAAAGATTAAATGTGCATAGGATCACTATTTTTGAAGGAAGAAAAAAGAGGTAAAAACTATATATTTACTATTTGTTAGGGAAAAATTGTTTATCAGTTCAGTCACTCAGTCATGTCCAACTCTGTGTGACCCTATGGACTGCAGCACGCCCGACTGTCTGGTCTATCACCAACTCCTAGAGCTTACTCAAACTCACGTCCATCAAGTTGGTGATGCCATCCAACCATCTCATCCTCTGTCATCCCCTTCTCCTCCCACCTTCAATCTTTCCCAGCATCAGGGTCTTTTCCAATGAGTCAGTTCTTTGCATCAGGTGGCCAAAGTATTAGAGCTCAACTTCAGCATCAGTCTATCCAATGAATATTCAGGATTGATTTCCTTTAGGATTGCCTGGTAGGATCTCCTTGCAGTCTGAGGGACTCTCCAGAGTCTTCTCCAATACCACAGTTCAAAAGCATCAATTCTTTGGCACTCAGCTCTTTATAGTCCAACTCTCACATTCATACATGACTAAATCATATATATATATATATATAAATATATATATATATAAACACACACACATATATAAATACATACATATTTAAACATTTAAATATATATATATATATAAATACACATATATACACATATACGTATATATGTATATATAAAGAAACATCTTAACCTGAAATTGAAAAGACGTATTGTAAAAAGAAGCATAAATAATTGAAAAAAAATAAATTTAATCTTGATGAAATCACTGAATTTAAGGAAAGCCAGAATCTTAAATTTTATCCAGAAATAATACAGATCATCCTCCAAAGAAATAAAGCTTGCTTCAAACTTCCCCACAAGATAGATGCCACTGGATATTAGAACAAGATCTAAGAAATGTTACAGGAAAGCTTATGAAACTTTTAATATTTGCTCAGTCTAGGCAGTGTTCAGTGGTAAGTAAAAAAGAAAGTTACAAAAATGAGAAAAAGGAAAAAAAACATCTGAATTCTTCCTGAAAATCTGCTTGGACACTTAATTCTTTCCCGCTCACAAATGAAGAAGGATCAACATATTAAAAAGGAGAAATAGGGTAGCATGACCAGGATCATTAAAGGCTTCCCCTTTTCCTTCTCTTTTCCCATTCCCTCCCCTCCTCCTTTTCTCTCTGCGTCCTCTTCCTCTGTCTCCTCTCTTCCTCCTTCTCTTCCTGCTCTTCCTCCTTCTCTCTGCAAGTTGTTAATAATGCCTCTAAGAGTGATCCAGGGTTGGCTTGTAAAATATGACACTTGAGAGAAGTGGTCGAGTAGTCAGTGGTCAATATGAGCCCTTGAGAGAGCAGAAGCTGACTAGGAACACGAAAACGCAAGTGATAGAATCTAAAGGAGATAGGGCGAAGGGCAGACATTCCAGGACGCTGCACCGTGGCCTTCGGGAGTTCCTTCTTTTCCCCTTATCCTGTCAGAGATTCCTTGCTACTCCCTACTTCAGTGCCTCTCTTCTGCATTTTAGTTGCTTTCCTGGAGACCACAGCTCCAGGCTGACAGCCCCGTCCCCTCACCTAGACAGCAGGTCTCATTTAGCACTAGTGACAATTTTTCCCCCAGTCCCTTCAGCTGTGGGGGCAAGACCACTTGCTGTTGGTGGTCTCCAAGTACTGCATCATCCCTAGTTTGTTCTTTAATCCAGGCTTCTAGGTAGCTCTGGTAGTAAAGTCTTTTAATTTGTGTCAATGGAATTTAATTATGTTTCCTGCCAGGACCTAAACTGGCATATTGTTGTCATGACTAGAGATATTTCTTAATAAAATTAATAAATTCTAATATCAACAGGGGCTTCCCTGGTGGCTCAAATGGGAAAGAATCTGCCTGCAATGTGGGAGACCCAGGTTTGATCCCTGGTTTAGGGAGATTCCCTGGAGAAGGAAACGGCAATCCACTCCAATATTCTAGCCTTGGAGAATTCCATGGACAGAGGAGCCTGGCGGGTCCCAGTCCATGGGGTCACAAAGAGTCAGACACAACTATGCCATTGACACACACAAAAATATTAACAGACCACACTGAAGACCTAGCTGATTGCTGTTCTTGAATCTATAGTGATTTCATATAGCACATATGGTTTAAACATGGTTACTATAATTAATATAAAATGTAAATGCTCCAAACTGGAAATTCATTGGGAAATTAGATAACTTTTACTCAAGAGCTCATACTTTTTTTTGTCTTTACTAAAATAAATATATAGTACTGTTGTCTGGAATTCAGGAATCAGAAAATCCAAATGCCACAAGGTATCAGTGACATATTTTTTAATGAATAACTGGAAGCTATAAAGACATTTCACTAGAAGAATGACAAAAAAATATTTTAATTAGATTATTCAAATTTCATGCTCATAAAGGATGATCCCCACTGGGGAACACTCAGCTCCAATTTTAAGGTAAGTGGAATATTTCTTTCTAGAACACTTTCCATAAATAACATTATGTAGAATAAATCAATTTAAATAGCACTTGAAGGGCAGAATCAGAAAAACCATGCAAGTGCCCGGGGGGTGCATCAGACTTGGTCATATAGCAAATCAGGAGATGACCAAAAGGAGCTAACACCCCTGTTGCTATAGTGCTGGAATTTATGGGACATCTGTTGTCTAATTTCTGCAGCAAAACAGATAACTCTCCACTGTTGACTGACTCGTTAAATCCCTGCGCTGGCATCAACAGAAGGAATTTCCATTCTCAAGCTCTCTGCTTGTATTATTTTGTTCCCTTCACTCCTCTCTAACCACAGCGAAAAAGCTAGACAGAAGAGATCCATAAAGTATACCTAATTTTGATGCATCTATTTGAAACTATACCATTTGCAATTCTGATTTCTTTTTTGTTTTTTGAAAGTGTCAGTATGTTCTTCTGTTCATAACTTTTATAATTTTGAATTTTGTCTGATTTTAGGTAAAATCAAATAAAAAATATTCAATAAGCTTTTTACATTGTCAAAATGGATCCAGAGTTTTTCTATTCCCTCAGAATAGGCTTGAGAGATTTAAATAATATTGAAATATTTGATGTTAGTAAATAGGGTATGATTTGTGTTGAATTTTTAAATATTGACATTTCACTATCCTTAGGAGTCTAAATTAATTGGAATTAATTTTAAAGTTAATTTGTAATTATTTTTTTGAACAAACTGGTTATTCAGTTGTATTGAAGGAAAAAACAATTCAGATAGGGTTCCACTATTTCAGTACATATAACTCTCTCATCAAAAACATATTTATATATTATATTAAAGTTGATCTGTAGTTATATCAATATATAATTTGTTCTCAAATAGATATTTCATTAGGTTAGTGATAAATATTTTCTACATATACTATTATATGTGCAGTGTTTGCAACTTTAGTGAGAATTGACTTAAGCTCAGGAAATTGCATTTAAGCATTCATCTTGATTGTTGTCTCACCATAGTTTGATTTACTTTGTAATTACTCCTTAACTGAAATGAATCCATGATGAAAATATCAGGGAATTACTAAAGACCCAAAGGTATGCTCTTTTAAAAAAGAAGTTACAGTATGAAAACATCTAAGCTAAATTTCAAAGCAATTTTATTTATCCCTGTAAACTCTCTCCTTCTGATGAGACATGCTTTGGGACAATATTTCAAAGAAGATGTGAAGGAAATTTTACTATAGTCTTGTAATGTTAGTATCTTTGTAGAAATTATAATAATTTTGTGTGGAGAGCTGTGAATTGATTGTAGAGAGTGCCAGTATAGGATATACAGGCATAAAGGGTTGGTATTCACTATATTATTTCTAAACTAGTGATGACTTAAAATTGGATATTTATTAGTGAAAAGACAGGCTACAATAATATTAGTAGTACTGTACTCACTCAAAGCACAGACAGTATTTGAATGCTATTGTGATTTCAAAATTCAGAAGGTAATTTCAATATACATGAAATATAGAAATTATATGAATATTTCTGTTACAGAATGATATTAATTTTCCTTTTTTAACTCTTCTATGTGACAGTTTGAAGTAAAATAATAGCTTATTAATGATAATATTTTTTGAAATGCTATGTATAAAAGTATCTGTTATTTAATTCTCTAGAAATGGTCATTTTGATTATCTAAATTATGTGAAAGCCATTTCAGAAATACCAATTTTAACAGAATCATCAGTGTCACTGAAAATAATTGACATTTTCTTTTTAAAAAAAGGTAGAAAAAAAATTCATACCATTTGAATAACACAAAACCGGTAGGAAAATATGACTTTTAAAACATTCAATTATTAGCTTTTAATTTTTTTCTGTACTTTTAATTTAATTTTCTGTCCACCTCATTGCATTCCATTTTGTAATGCTCAGAACAAATAACCTATAAAAATAACATAGATTGAGCCTCATGAAGTGATTCTTGATATCTGCTCACAAAATCCCTCCAGTGATACACAGCCATCATGCCTTTTGGATATTGTACTTTAAAATATACTATATGACTATGGTGACAGACAGCTGATTTTTATATGACAGATTATTTGAATTTTGGAGGAATTAACTCCATTTTTCCACACTTGGAATATGTTCTTTAATTTATATAATCTCTTATATAAATTAATATAAAGTTAATTTATGTAATCTCATATAAATCTCTTCTCTAAAGAAGAAAATTTCTTCTTTAGAAATATCTCTTTAGGAAGGGATACATGAATATCTCATAAATGAATATAATATCTGCCAAAACTCAATAACGGGAGCCTCAATTAAACAGAGTCAGGAGAAGAACAAGAGGGTGGAGGAGTAGGTCGGCATGGAGTACATCTTTCTTCACGGATACATCAGGAATACACCTTCAGACACACAGAGCATGCAGAACGGCAATTGAGAGCGGACAAGAGTTGGTGGAACCAGAGGAAAAGAATATATGGGCCCACGCAAAACTCAGTAGAACAAAGGAACTAGGGGGAAAAACAGGAGTGTTAGTAGGACTAGACCTGCCCTCGATGGGTGGGGGCACTGAAGCAGGGGTCTGATTCCCACATCAAGGATATTGTCTGAGTCAGAGGAGAAACATTTCAGGCTGAGAGTGAAACAGCTGATCTATGGCAGCTGAGATGGAACAAGAATCAGACAGTCCTTGCCTCAGCTGTATATACCCTGGGTAGGGACATAGATCCCCTAGAAGGTTGACTGTGGAGAGACAGATCGAGGGCATATGAAGGAGGAGATTGTGGTGGGAAATGCCTGGGGAGGAAAGCCAGGGAGCCACAGAAGCAAGGCAATAAAGGCAATAAAGCTGGGCCATGGGTTGTGGGTGAAGCTATCACTATAGCCTCTCTCCCCTCACACGCCAGCAATGCAGCTGAACAATAGAGAAGCTGGCCCATCAAATGCCTGATGTACTGAAATACAGAGTAGGACCCCACCCAGAGTGCCTCTTTAAGTGCCTGATGTGCAGATCTGCAGAGTAGGACCCCAGCCGGGGGGCCCCCTCTATGTGCCTGACATAGAAATTATCAACAACCCAAGTACAAGCACTAAAATTGAAGCCGTGATCAAAAATCTCCCCAAAAACAAAAGCCCAGGGTAAGATGGCGTCACAGGAAAATTCTGTCAAACATTTAGAGAAGAGATAATGCCTATCCTTCTAAAATTCTTTCAAAAATTTGCAGAGGAAGTAACACTTCCAAACTCATTCTATGAGGCCACCATCACCTTGATACCAAAACCAGACAAAGACTTACACAGAAAAAGAAAACTACAGGCCAATATCACTGATGAACATAGATGCAAAAATCCCCAACAAGATTTTAGCAAACAATTCAGCAACACACCAAAAAACTCATACACCATGATCAAGTTGGGTTTATTTCAGGAATGCAAGGATTCTTCAATATACACAAATCAATCAATGTGATATATACCATATTAACAAATTGAAAGATAAAAACCATATGATAATCTCAATAGATGCAGAAAAAGCTTCTGACAAAATTCAGCACCCATTTGTGATTAAAACTCTTCAAAAAATGGGCATAGAAGGAACCTACCTCAGCATAGCAAAGACCATATATGATAAGCCTACAGCAAACATTGCTCTCAATGGTGAAAAACTGAAAGCATTCCCCCTAAGATCAAGAACAAGACAAGGATGTCTACTTTCACCAGTATTATTCAACATAGTTCTGGAAGTCCTAGCTACAGCAATCAGAGGAGAAACAGAAATAAAAGGAATCTAGATTGGAAAGAGGTAAAACTGTCACTGTTTTCAAGTAACATGATACTGCACATGGAAAACCCTAAAGATAGTATAGGAAATTACTGGAGATAATCAGTGAATTTAGAAATTTGCAGGATACAAAATAAATACACAGAAATCACTTGAATTTCTGTGTACTAACAATGAAAAATCATAAAGAGAAATTAAGGATTCAATTCCATTCACCATTGCAACAAAAAGGATTAAATATCTAGGAATAAACTTACCTAAGGAGACAAAAGAACTGTACACAGAAAATTGTAAGACACTGATGAAAGAAATCAAAGATGACATAAACAGATGGAGAGATATTCCATGTTCCTGGGTAGGAGGAATCAATATTATGAAAATGACTATACTACCAAATGCAATCTACAGATTCTATGTGAGCCCTATCAAATTACCAATGGCATTTTTCACACAACTAAGACAAAAAATTTCACAATTCATATGGAGCACAAAAGATTCCAAATAGCCAAAGCAGTTTTGAGAAAGAAGAATGGAGCTGGAGGAATCCAACTTCCTGTCTTCAGATTATACTACAAAGCTTCAGTCGTCAAGACAGTATGGTACTGGCATACACACACACACACACACAAATATATATATATATATATATATATATATATATATACATATATATACACACACCAATGGAACAAGATAGAAAGCCCAGAAATAAACCCACACACCTATGGGTATCTTATTTTTGACAAAGGAGGCAAGAATATACAACGGGGCAAAGACAGTCTCTTCAATAAATGGTGCTGGGAAAACTGGACAGCTACATGTAAAAGAATGAAATTAGAACACTTCCTAACACCATACACAAAGATAAACTCAAAATGGATTAAAGAGCTAAATGTAAGACCAGAAACTATAAAACTCTTAGAGGAAAACATATGCAGAACACTCAATGACATAAATCAAAGAAAGATCCTCTATGATCCACCTTCTAGAATAGAAGAAATAAAAACAAAAGTAAACAAGTGGGACCTGATTAAACTTAAAAGCTTTTGCACAGCAAATGAAACTATAAGCAAGGTGAAAAGACAACCCTCAGATTGGGAGAAAATAATAGCAAATGAAACAACTGACAAAGGATTAATTTCCAAAATATACAAGCAGCTCATACAACTCAATGCCAAAAAAAAAAACCAAAAAAAAACCACAAACAAACAAAAAAAAAAACCCAGTGAAAAAGTGGGAAAAAGACCTCAACAGACATTTCTCCAAAGAAAACATACAGATGCCTAACAAACACATGAATAGATGCCCAACATCACTCATTATTAGTGAAATGCAAATCAAAACTACAATGAGATATCACCTTACCCTGGTCAGAATGGCCATCATCAAAACGTCTATAAACAATAAATGCTGGAGATGGTGTGGAGAAAAGGGTATGCTCTTGCACTATTGGTGGGAATGTAAATTGATAGAGCCACTATGGAAGATGATATGGCGATTTCTTAAAAACCTAGAAATAAAACCACCATATGACCCAGCAATCCCACTCCTAGGCATATACCCTGGGGAAACCAAAATAGAAAAAGACACATATATCCCATTGTTCATTGCAGCACTATTTACAATAGCTAGAACACAGAAGCAACCTAGATGTCCATCAACAGGTGAATAGATAAAGAAGGCATGGTACATATACACAATAGAATATTACTCAGCCATAAAAAGGAACACATTTGAGTCAGTTCTGATGAGGTGGATGAACCTAGAACCTATTATGTGGAGTGAGGTGAGTCAGAAAGAGGAAGATAAATATTCGTATTCTAATGCACATATACGGAATCTAGAAAAATGGTACTGAAGAATTTATTTACAGGGCAGCAATGGAGAAAGAGACATAGAGAATAGACTTAGGGACATGGGCAGAGGGGAGGAGAGGGTGAGATGTATGGAAAGAGTAACATGGAAACTTACATTACCGTATGTAAAATAGATAGTCAACGGGAAGTTGCTGTGTTGTTCAGGAAACTCAAACAGGGGCTCTGTATCAACCTAGAGGGGTGGGATGGGGAGGAGGATGGGAGGGAGGTTCAAAAGGGAGGGGGCATCCATATACCTATGGATGATTCACTTTGAGGTTTGACAGAAAACAACAAAATTCTATAAAGCAATTATCTCTCAGTAAAAAAAAAAAAAAAGAATCACCATAGTTCTAGCATTTTAAAAAACCATTAAAAAAAAAAAACCATAAAAACAAAAACAGAGTCAGGAGACTAGAAGGGGAAGTTCTCAAGCAGTGTGATGATAGCTAAACCTAACAAGAAGAAGAAAAATTCCCTTTTCTTTCCTGGCAAGATCGCAGCCAAGGAGAGATTGTCACAACTCAGCCAATAAATACTATAGATATTTTGCTTACTATAGCCCTCTCAACTTCCTTTTTGCTCTCTATAATATAAAGAGTTCTCTCCATTTTTGCAGATGACTTGTGTATTGCTCACCATGGTTGCAGACCCTGAATTGGAACTCTGCTAACATCAAATGAACCCATTTCTGATAGAGAAATAACTGTCGGTTTCTCTGTTTCAGGTCAACATTTTGGCGACTTGCACAGGCATCCAGAGAAGACCCTTCATGATTCTGAGGAAGGTGAACAGATAAGCAATGTTTCCTGACAAACCTGGGCTTGGAGGGCAAATCTCTCTCCCTGCTTCCATCCTGTTTGCAGTTTTAAAGTCCTCCAGGTTTTATTCAGGATCTATTTTAAGGACCCTTCCTTTCTTGTTAAGGCTTTTTTCTGTATGTGAATACTCCTTTGACATTTTAGCCTGATTTTGAAAGTAGGCTGTTTTAGCTGCAGCTGGCTAGGCTTTGGCCTATTCGTTTTGGAGCAGGGGCTGTTTTTTATTGGAACTGTGCTAAGCAGCTTTTGGCTTGGCTTTCCCAGGATAAGACTGTTCCCTTAAAACTGGCTGGTTTTAGGCCTGTAGGTTATTTAGTTGTTCAAGCTATTTGAGCTATTTAGGCTGTTTGAAAATTATTTTCTTATTCTAGGGAAAAACCCCTGAGAAATAGGATCTTGGTTATCTAAATGTTTTATGGCACCCCATGCCCCCACTCCTACAGAAACCCTGGCCAATTTTATGTTTGAAAACCACGCTCTATCCTCATGCACAATTTTTAATGAAATGAAGAAATCTAACCAAAGGGAATTCAGAATATCAATGGACATTATGGGGAACTTTTGAAATCCCCAAACATACTTTCCTTAAAATAGAATCAAACAACCATAGCTCTACAATTTCCAAAACTGAATGAAATGCCTATTTTGACTGGTATTTTGAGGCTCCCAAATGCTATCAGAAGTCTAAAATTGTGTCATTGTCAAATAAGATTTCAAGATTAACTCATGCAAACAAACATCAAAAAAAAAAAAAAAAAAAGATCAAATAACTTCCAAAGCCTAATGCCCTTCTTCCTTGGCTTCTTTTTCTTAGACTCTGTCTCAGGCTCCATCCTGTCTGTCTCTGTGAGCTCCTCACATTTAGGGCCCATCTTCCTCCCTCCCCTTTATACTTCCTACACCTCCTCTCTACCCTCAGTTCCCCCATAATGATTCTCTCCCTGAACTTCCCTTTTTCCCTGAAGCTCTCTCCACTCCATTGTCCTCTGAAATTTTCAGAATCTCTCCCTTTAAAATTAGGACACCTGAGGATCTAAACACTAAAGTCTTAATTTCTTATATTCCCTGGACTAATTCTTAAATTCCTTGGACAACAAGGAGATCCAACCAGTCTGTCCTAAAGGAAATCAGTCCTGAATATTCATTGGAAGGGTTGATGCTGAAGCTGAAGCTCCAATACTTCAGCCACCTGATGCGAAGAACTGACTCACTGGAAAAGATCCAGATGCTGGGAAAGATTGAAAGAGGAAAGAGAAGAGGACAACAGAGGATGAGATGGTTGGATGGCACCATGGACTCAATGGACATGAATTTGAGTAAAATTCACTGAGTAACTCCAGGAGCTGGTGATGGACAGGGAGGCCTGACCTGCTGCAGTCCATGGGGTCACAAAGAGTCAGACACAACTGAATGACTGAGCTGAACAGAAAGCTGAACTGTGAGCTGTTGTCAAAGATATTTCCAAAGTAACCAAAGATCCTCACAGATTTGCTAAGGAATTTAATACAGCCATTCAAAATTTACCAACCTGGTTTCTCTGACTTATGTCAACTAGCTCGTGTGTGTGTGTGTAAGTCACTCTGTCATGTCCAGCTCTTTGCAAACCCATGGACCGTATGTAGCCCACCAGCCCATTCAGCCCGCCAGAATTCCTCTGTCCATGGAATTCTCCAGGCAAGAATACTGGAGTTGCCATTCCCTTCTCCAGAGGATCTTCCCAACCCAGAGATCAAACCCAGGTATTCTGCATTGCAGGTGGATTCTTTACCATCTGAGTCACCAGGGAAGCTCAACTAGTTAATATATTTTTCAGTAAACCCAGTTCCAGCATTGAATGAAAAATGCTAACTGGGGAAATCCTAAAGGTTTCTACAGCAAAAACTGAGAGACTAGCCCATTAACTTATTATATCAACAGGCTTGGAAAATCACTAGGCTACTTCATTGGACTGTTCCAATTCCTTGGGCTGTTCCAAAGCTGGGTGATGGGAACTAAATTTTGACTTACACACAAAAATCTGATAAATGGTTTATGACCATTACAATTGACTTCTGATTATTTTTAGAGGAAATTCTGGTCTTTTTTCAGATGTTTATTCCACCCAGGTAGTTTATTCTACCACTGGGTTTATTTATGGGCTGAACCAGGACTTTTCCTTTGTAGTGAGAAAGGACCAGGATGAAATGAAAAACTTCCGGATTTAGTTAATCGATCAAACCAGCTTTCTCATACTGTAAATGAATCACCTCCAAGGAAGACTACCAAGATTCTTAATCTTCAAATGGGCAATTGAAGGCCCTAAATGAAACCCAAGCCCTCCTAGTTTCCGCTATTATTGCAAAAAGCCAGGAAATGGACAGAATATTACAAATTTAAATGTTTCGGCTGCTCTCAGACCTCCAGCCAACCTTTCTAATGACCTTTCAATTATCAATGATGGGGCTCTGAGAAACCACAAGGAATCTTCCCAATTCTCCCTCATAATCAGTTTAGAAAAACATTTCTCCAGATTGAAGAAAAATCTCTTCCAGTTCTAATTGACACCAGAGTCACACTCCTGGTGCTCTACCCTATTACTTTAAAGCAATCCCTGTTCTGGCTTATAAAAATAGCTCAACTTCTAAGGATGTCTAATGAACTGCAAGGGGTTCCTGTTTCCGAAACTATTTCCTCTTTTGAGGCCCTTTGAGTGATACATATCCTTTTCTCCTAAGTTCTTTTGGTGCCATTTATTAGGCAGAAACACAGATTCATGAAGAGGGGGAAAAGAATTGCAGAATTTTACAGTAGTTATCAAATCAGCCAACCAGGTTTATTAAATGGCCTTTGATATCTTTTATTTGCTCCATCTCTGGTAGTATTAGAACTGATTCTGGAAACACTGGTCATTTGTCCCTATTGACAGTTATAACATAGGTCTTGTGTGCAAAATCTCCAACTGACAAGGGTAAAATTCACAGAGCACCTCCCATCAACATTCAAATAGATCCCACAAGACTTCTGCCTAGAATTAATCAATACCTTATAAGTAAATAAGTCTTTCAAGGCATAAAGCCAGTAGCAGAATATTATAAGGGCCAAGGCCTCATTATCTTCTGTACCAGTCCCGTAATATTTGTATTTCACTGGTGAGAAAGCCTAAAGGCTGAGGGTGGAGTTTTGTACAGGACCTCTGAGCAATAAACAACATTGATATCCCTCTCCACACTCTTGTTCCTAATCTCCATTCATTATTACATCCATTCCCCCACTAGAAGCAAATTCTTTACCGTGATGTATTTGTACAGCTCATTCTTTAATATTGCAATTGATAAAGCTCGTCAATGGATTTTTGTCTTCACTTGGGAAGAAAAACAATTCACCTGGACAGTCGTGACTCAGGATTTTATTGAGAGTTCTTATTTCATACAAACCCTGAAGATTGATCTGGATGATATAGGCTCTACTTTCTCACAGTATGTGAATGATTTGCTTATTTGTGCTCCTTCTCTAGCCTCTTTACAGGAAGATAGCATCTAAGTGCCGACTGTAAGGATTCCTAGGGATAGTTGGTTATTGTAGAAATTGGATTCCACATTTCTCTCTATGGTCAAAGTCCTGTATGTTTTATTAAGTACCAACAACCTTGACTCAATTTTATAGGTGGACCTGGACAACATAGCATTTGAAACCTAAAAGTATTTAAAGGAGGAAAAGTAAAAATAAACAAACATAAGTCTCAGTTAAATAGAGTCAGGAGACCATAACTGAGAGCTCTCAAGTCATATGATGATAGCAGAGCCCAAGAGGAGGAAGAAAAAAGACTTCCTCTTCTTTCCTGGCAAGAGCTAATGAGAGGCTGTCATAACTCAACCAGTGAAAAAATCATGGACTCTTCATTTCCTAATAACCCTTTGAACTTTATTTTCCTATTATGCTGCTGCTGTTGCTAAGTTGCTTCAGTCGTGTCCTACTCTGTGCAACCCCAAAGATGGCAGTCCACCAGGCTTCCCCATCCCTGGGATTCTCCAGGCAAGAACACTGAAGTGGGTTACCATTTCCTTCTCCTACTACGAGAAGTCTCCTTTCCATTTTTGGCTAGGGAATCGCACATGGTTTGCCATGGTTGAAGACTCCAAATTGAAATTCTTTGCTGATCCCAGATGAACCCATTTTTGCTGGAGAAATAACTGATAGTCTATTTGTTTTAGGTCACATATCGCATACACTAGCCTTTGGTTCTTAAAGTATGAAGTAGATGGACAACAGCAGCACCAATGCTTGAGACTTTAAATAATCAAATTTTCAGGTCTCGTACTAGATAATTGAATCACAATCTCTAATGATGGGACTCTGAAATCTGTGTTTTAACATTTGAGATGAATTTGAGAATCTCTGTCCAAACTATACTTCAACCAAGGTTAAGTGTTTCAACTCACTAGTACTGTTGACAGTTACTAGTTTATTCACTCACTCTTAAAACTTCTCTTTCTCAAAGAAAAATTAGATGTTTTGGTTGCTCCTTTAAAAGGAATGATTCAGCCATTGTGATTATTGTCATGTCAACTGTGTATCTAAAGGGCCTTGATATAGAATTTTTCAGTTTATCTCAGGCTTGACAATAAAACTTACTCTGAGGATAACAGCTTCTACCAGAAACAAAATTTTTCCACATTACATATTATACTTCATATGACAGCTAAAATATAAAGTACAATTGAAACTTATATTACATTTCATAAATGCACTTATGTTTCACATATCTAGATAACACTTCCACAGCAATGACCTATATACATATAGCATATTTAATATACATGTGCTCTGATAGTCTACTGTCAGGAAGCAATTATGCAAAATTGATAGATTATATAGCTAATATATTCAGAACTTAATCAAAATTGAATTTCACTATTAATACTTATTAAACAAAAATCTTATAGATGAAATTATAAAATTTGAAATAAATACCATTCATAAGGATCATTAAATTAATTCATAAGAGAATCTAACAGGAAATTTATTCTGGATGTAAAAATAACATGAAGTATTTGCAGATTTACAACAGAGAATGATATGACATTTATATTACAGTCATCAAGCTGAATATAATTTTCAGAGCTTCAGGTTCCAATATTTATGAAGAAAGCTAGGTAATTTATTCAGACTTTTAAAAATTAACATGTGTACAAAAGCCTAGAGACTTTATCAGACTTGTCTGGTGGCATCTATACTTCATAGACATGAAGTTAATCCCACACACTTGACTAGTAAGACTCTTTTAATTTATGATAAGTCATGAAAACATGAAGTTGAACTCACAATGAATAGAATGAGATAGTGTTACAACATTGATCAGTCAGTTATATACATACTTTACAAAAGTATTGCTTTTTACTCCTTTGATCTTCCTTATGACATTAAAGCAAGGAAATAGAAATAAAGTGTAAACTTTGGTTAATAAAAATAATAATATATAGACACTGATTAATAATTGTGAAAATGTATCATACTGATATAAGATGTTAGTATTATATTAGGAAAACTAGTGTGGGGTGTGTTGAAATTCTTTTGACTATTCAGTTGTTTATATTCCTAAAACTGTTCTAAAACAGAAATTTATTTTAAACTGGAGCTGTGCTATGATATATTATATTTGAGGTGAAATGCTAAAGTGAAATACTAAGTTCTGATTATAAATACAAGTTTTCTTCCTTTTTATAAAACTGTTACTTTGGGAACTATAAGATGGTTCTTTTACTTATTTACCCTATGGTTATTTTACAGATGTGTTGTAGTGCAGTTATTTTGATGAGACAATCTATTAAAAACCAAGCTTAAGATATTTAAGTATATAATTTTATTTTATTCAGCTTTGTGGCATGGTTTTTTCTTGTTTACATCTTATTATAAAGAATAAAATGTCAAGAACAGAGGTGATAAAGAGATCACAAAATATCGTATCAAATGCCAACACACCAAGAAAATAGCATGTTCTAATAGTTTGTGATCCACTATTGTATCTACATTATTTTTGCTCACTTATAAATTAATTTTAATTTTATACAACTCCTAAAGTGATTCACGGAGAAGGCAAGGGCACCCCACTCCAGTACTCTTGCCTGGAAAATCCCATGGACGGAGGAACCTGGTAGGCTGCAGTCCATGGGGTCGCTAAGAGTCGGACACGACTCAGTGACTTCACTTTCACTTTTCACTTTCATGCATTGGAGAAGGAAATGGCAACCTACTCCAGTGTTCTTGCCTGGAGAATCCCAGGGACGGGGGAGCCTGGTGGGCTGCCGTCTGTGGAGTCGCGCAGAGTTGGACACGACTGAAGCAACTTAGGAGCAGCAGCAGCAGCATCAAAGTGATTTGGTCCTTAGGCGTACTGCTTCTAGCGCCAATAACTTAGTTTGGGAACAGGAAATTTATTTTTATTTGAAAGGGAATAAAATATATTTGAAAACATAGATGTGCTAAGTAGATATTAAGGGCTAAAAGAGCCATATATATGTGTTTTAATTTAATCTTCATAGTTTTCTCCTTTGTGCAATGTAGCATGTCAAACAACACATGAATTATATACATAGATTCCTAAAATGTTACTTTGTTGTCAAAACTTTGAAATCAACAAATTTCCAAAACTGCAGTTCTCTCATGCATTTGCACTGCTTGTTTTTTCTCTGAGGGAAGTCTTATTTCATTGTTTCAGGTCTTTGCAATGCTGAGCTGAAACTCCAGTGTAATGAAAAGAAGGTAATCATACACGGAAGTTTATAGCTGTCGGCGCTGTGTTCCATTATAAACATCCTGCAGATCTCTGATGCTAAATTTATGAGTGCTTTCTTACAGTAGCAAGAAATTATTGAAAACTAACCAGCTGCTAGTTAGTTGTAAAGGAAAGAAAAAGGATTAGGGGCATGATTCCTAGATTTTATTCAAAATTTTGTAACCTTAGTCAGTCAAACTGTCTGGATATGAGAAACCTCATATGTAAAATAAAGGGGCAGGATAAAGCAATCTTTAGGTTTCCCAGGTGGCATAGTGGTAAGGAACCCGCCTGCCAATGCAGGAGACACAAGAGATGTGGTTTCAATCCCTGGGTCAGGAAGATACCATGGAGTAGGAAATGGCAACCTGCCCTGATATTCTTGCCTGGAAAATTCCATGGACAGAGGAGCCTGGCGGGCTACTCTCCATGAGGTTGCAACAAGTTGGACATGACTGAGCAGTTGAATACACACACATACACACAAAGCAATCTCTAAATTTAAATATATATATATATAATTTTTAAGCTCAAAAGCATTGCATGAAAACAAGCTAACATCAGGAACAAAAGACAGCCTATGAATTTCTAAAACAAATATAGACTCTTCTTAATTTAGATCACATAATAAATAAAGGAAGTACAACTCATGTTTAATTCTAAGGGTATTGCCTTATGGCTTTAGAAGAAGTTATCTAATTACAAACAAGATAGCATCTGTTACATAGATTTGAAAATATGTTGCATATGATCATCACTGATTCTAAGCAAACCAGACTTTCAATGGAAAATATCTCAAAGAAAGAGTAAATGGAATGATTCTGAAAGTGGTGGCCAGCTTCCAAGATGGTTCCTGGTGGCATTCGCCTCATGGCACTCAACTCCTATGTAGCCCTCTCTCATGTTATAGCCAACACTACATCATGTTGTGTAGCCAACACTACATTACAAAAGTGTTGGTGCATGACTTCTGATGCTAAATCATAAAAGACATGTGGCCTCTGGCTTGCTTTTGCTCATGGATCACCTACCCTGTGGCAAAATCCACATCTGATGCCACTCGGGCAATTGCAATTGCCTCCTTGATTACTTTATATCTGCAAAGTGGAGTAACTGAAGCCATTATCAGAGTAACATAAGCCTAACTTATTTGAATTTTTCAAAATGAAAATTGCTGGCAATAAAAATTTTTATTTTCAAGTTTCACTTCGTTCACATTCTCTCCACTGACAATTAATCATTTAATAGATTGATTATTTGTGGCTGCTATCTCAATATATTCAATGTCATCATCTTTGTCTCAGTGCCTCAGTTAACACTGTTTCTCACCAGGATTTGATCATGGTGGTCTCATGACTGAATCCTGAGCAACAAGCATAGTATCAGACATATAAACTAACACTAAAAAATTTTCATTAAACAGGTAGTGATTAAAAGGCAAAAGTATCATGTCATTAAACAGAAGAAAAAAATTAAGAGAGAAACTTCAAATATTTTTCCAGCTGCTTCTGATCCCAAAGAAAGAAAGAAAGAAAAGTTTTCAGAATAAAATGGAGGATATTTTATGAACAGAGATGCTTTATTTGAGTATAAATCATTAGCTGCTGATATCTAAGCTTGTTGCTGTAGCTCTACTACCAATAAGAAAAACAGTGATACCCTGGTTTTCTAACACCTGTGTATAACTCAGTTATAATTGCTCTGTAGAGAAAGCTGGCCAGCTGAGGAATAAAACTGGTGGTGATTCTGTAACCTTATATGTTATAGGAAAGTCTTTGTTAAGTTTAGACCTTAGCTACAAATTAGTTCAAGAAGAGTCCAAAGTGTATAGACTGTCACTGCAGTATCTCCTAGTTGTTTATTTTTCTTAACTTTGCCTCTTTTGGTTTTTCCAGATTCTTTATTGTTTCCTTATGTGTAATTTAAAATGAAATCATATTTTTGGTAATTAAAAAAATCCTTATATCCCTACTGAAATATTTAATCTACTTTATTTACAACCATCTTACCTAAAGGTCTTTATAGCTGTGAACTCACAAGGGTCTGTGTGAACACAGTGATGACAATTTTAGATAGAAATGCTACAGCACAGTCCTAGCTATGGAAGTACAAGCCTATAATTTCTGCTTTGTTGAGACAACCATGAAAATAACTTTGCATAAAATAAAATCCAATAATGTTGCTCACCCACCCAGTAATATCAGAAAATAAGTCTTTTTGTATAAAAGCACATATTCAGAAAAGTTATTGTAAAGGAAAAACCTACAGATTTTACCTCTCCATATATGGAATAATTCAGCTCTTACCTACTACATTTTTTTCTCCTGTGATTCCCTTTTTTACTCACATAAATACTTCAATTTTGGTCTCCAAATGTGTGTATGAGGGTTTTCTCCTGCACCAAGCAATTCTCTGCTAGGCCAGCTAAAGAAGTATGAAAGTGTTAGCTGCTCAGTCATATCTGATTCTTTTTACAAACCTATGGACTGTAGCCCACCAGGCTCTCCTGACCGTGGAATTCTCCAGGCATAAATATTGGAGTGGGTAGCCATTCCCTTCTGCAGAGGGTTTTCCCAGCCCTGGAACTGAACTTGGGTCTCCTGTGTTGCAGGCAGATTTTTTACTGTGTGAACCAGCAGGAAAGCCCCCACCAGCTGGGTGTCCTGCAACTAATCTTAACCGTAACAGTGTTATTCGAGTTAGTGTCAGATCCCAGGATTAAGGACTCAGTCCCTTAAAGCTGTCCCCCTTCTCCCCCACATTTTGGACACCAATAGCAAGCCAGGGTATCACTTGTGGTTCTGATTAGGCTAGAGAACAGAGGTTCCAATGATTCAACTCCTTGGGTTTGATTAATTTGTTAGAGTGGCTCACAAAACTCAGGGAAACACTTATGTTTATTAGTTTATTAAGAATATGATTAAGGATATGGATGAACATCCAGAAGGAAGAGATGTGTAGAGTAAGATGTGTGGGAAGGGGTATAGAGCTTCCATGCCCTCTCAGGGTACTCAACTCTTCCAGCACCTCCACGTGTTCACCAACTTGAAAGCTCTCCAATTACCATACTACTGGAATTTCATAGAGGCTTCCACACATCAGTTCAGTTCAGTCACTCAGTCATGTCCGACTCTTTGTGACCCCATGGACTGCAGCATGCCAGGTTTCCCTGTCCATCACCAACTTCTGGAGTTTACTCAAACTCATGTCCATTGAGTTGGTGATGCCATCCAACCATCTCATCTTCTGTCATTCCCTTCTCCCACACTTAATCTTTTTGAGCATCAGGGTCTTTTCAAATGAGTCAGTTCTTTGCATTACCTGGCCAGAGTATTGGAGTTTCAGCTTCAGCATCAGTCCGTCCAGTGAATATTCAGGACTGATTTCCTTTAGGATGGACTGGTTGGATCTCCCTGGTGTCCAAGGGACTCTCAAGAGTCTTCTCCAACACCACAGTTCAAAAGCATCAATCCTCCGGTGCTCAGCTTTCTTCACAGTCCAACTCTCACATCCATACGTGACTACTGGAAAAACCATAGCTTTGACTAGATGGACCTTTGTTGACAAAGTAATGTCTCTGCTTTTTAATATGCTGTCTAGTTTTGTCATAGATTTTCTTCCAAGGAGCAAGAGTCTTTTAATTTCAAGGCTGCAGTCACCATCTGCAGTGATTTTGGAGCCCCCCAAAATAAAGTCTGTCACTGTTTCTACTGTTTCCCCATTTATTTGCCATGAAGTGATGGGACCAGATGCCATGATCTTAGTTTTCTGAATGTTGAGCTTTAAGCCAACTTTTTCACTCTCCCCTTTCACTTTCATCAAGAGGCTCCTTAGTCCTCTTCACTTTGTGCCATTAAGGTGGTGTCATCTGCATATCTGAGGTTATTGATATTTCTCCTGGCAATCTTAAGTCCAGCTTGTGCTTCATCCAGCCTGGCATTTCTCATGATGTACTCTGCATATAAGTTAAATAAGCAGGGTGACAATATACAGCCCTGGTCTTTCTGATAACCAGCCCAACCCAGGAGCCTAGCAAGAGTCACCTCACCAGGAAAAAGATGCTCCTAGTACTCCTATCATTTGGGCATGTGCAATGGTTTTAGGGTCTTGTTTTAGAGATGGAGTCAGACAAATATTAGAATAATAGGTGGTCCTAGTTCTTATCACTTAGGAAATTATAAGGGTTTTAGGTGCTCTGTGCCAGGAAGCAGGGCAGAGATCACTATACATAAGACTTCCCTGGTGACTCAGATTGTAAAGAGTCACCTGCAATGCAGGAGACCTGGGTTTGATCCCTAGGGCAGGAAGATCCCCTGAAGAAGGAAATGGCAACCCATTCCAGTATTCTTGCCTGGAGAATCTCATGGACAGAGAAGCCTGGTGGGTTATAGTCCATCGGGTTGTGAAGAGTCAGACAGGACTGAATGACTAACACTTTAAATTTCTGCCATTTTAAATAAAATAATTTTAAAACTCTTTCAATGAATGATGATATAATAAAGTTCTGACTTTATTTCTTATATTTTAATAAGATTTTAAAATAGACATCTTCTTAAATGGGTATATTGTGCTTATGCTGAATTCTAATACCCCTGAAGGAATATACACAAAACAACTCAGGCTTCTGTGGATTTTGCTTGTTTGACTTTTGCTTTGTGATTAGTTCCATCTACACCATCATCTATCCTCTAATAGGCCTGTTCTCACAGCTCCCATTTTTCTTCCCCTTTCTGAGTACTGTGTATCATTACTGTTGTTAGCCCTTACTTCTGTAAATGTTACCAAAGATAACAAAATAATCAAGTATTAGAAGAAAAATGTACTTTGTGACAAAACAGATTTTACAGATGACCAGCTACTTCAACTGGGTTAAATAGTTTTCTTTTTATTTCAGAGTCTAAAACTAGGTTAGAAAGCTATGTTTGTTTGTTTTTAACTCCTCATAGCTAGGTCAGTAAGGAATAGCAAATCTGATATAGCCTAACACGATTGCATCCATACATTTAATAATACATGTGGAAAACATATTATTAATATGTTTCAAGCACCAGTAAGGCACTTGAATATAGAAGAATCCATATAGGAAAAGGACTTGTCTGAAAATAGAAAATAAATTATTTGAAGAAACATGTATGATATAAAGAAGATAAAGAGTTCAAAGTGTGTGTGTGATCTGTTTGAACTGTGGTAGTCAGGCAAGATCCACTTGAGACATGCAAGATGCCTTGTTTTCTTCTGAAAATAGAAACATTATCTACTGGTAATAAAAGACAAATGATTTTTTTTTTTTCCATATAATGAATGTAAAGTATACATCTAGAGCCTGATAATGTCACTGCCCCATAAGGGTTTAGGCTCTCTTCCTAGAAGATAATCTAAATCATAAAGTATAGCACTGTTTTCAGCAACCATAAGAGGGAAGGACTCCAGTTACTTATCCCATTTCCTTCCCCCTTCCCCCTATTCTCCTTGGTACAGAGCCCTGATTTTATTGTAGGTGACAATGTGCTCAGCTATAATGCTGCCTTCTCTGGCTTCCTTTGAAGATAATGGTGACCTCTGAGATGAAAGATCTAAGTGAAAGTCATTGAATGGGGCACCCAGCAGAATTCTTTTTCTATTTGTCCTTTTTTCTGCCTCTTATTACTGTCTAGAGTGTGTTCTTGATGTCTAAGCTTCAATAGTCACCTTTTCAACTTGAATGCAGAGGCAATGTTAAGTAAGGAGAAACATTACAAAAAAAAAAAAAAAAAAAGAATTGTAGTGGAATTTCCATGCAATCTCTGGATTATCTACCTCTAACTTCCTTTCCACTGAAAAATAAAATCTTAAATTACTTGAGTTACTATAATAAGGTCTCAATTTAACTGAATTTTAGTTGATATTCCACATATATATTTATACATAAAAATCTGTTCTCTTTTTTCCATGAGTTTAGATATATGTAAATGGAATTATACCATAAACAATATTGTTTGCTTACTCCATATTATATTGAGATCCACTTAGTTCCTAATTTCCACCACTGTGTAAGATTCTTTTGAGTATATAAACAATAATTTATTTGTCTCCTTTGTTGTTGATGGAGATTTGGGTTGTGTCCAGATTTACTTTTATTACAAATAATGTTGCTAGAAGTAATCTTGAATATATCTACTGGGTGACTTATATCTTTTGTTGTGTATACTGTTATTGAAATTCTTAGATAACTGTATGAAAGTGAAAGTGTTAGTCACTCAGTCATGTCTTACTCTTTGAGACCCCCTGGACTAGGGCCCTCGAGGCTCCTCTGTCCATGTAATTCTCCAGGCAAGATTACTGGAGTGGGTTGCCATTCCTTTCTCCAGGGGATCTTCCTGACCCAGGGATTGAACCTGGGTCTCTTGCATTGCAGGTGGACTGAACTGAACTGAAGAGCCTATCTGTTATAATGTAAAAATCTGTTATTTTTATAAATAATAAAATAAATTTATTAATAATTTAATTATTAAGTGACTGACAATTGATTATGCCATTATCATTTCCAGGAAACATATTTAAGTTTTAATGGTCATCTTTAGGACTGCATGAGTGTGTGCTCAGATGAGTCCCTGCCAGGATTCTCTGTCCATCGTATTTCACAGGCAAGAATGCCATTTCTTTCTCCAGGGGATCTTCCTGACCCAGAGATCCAACCAGTGCAGGATTCTTTAGGGCTGGCATTTAGCATTAAGTCACTGGGAAATTATTTGGGAATTGCAAAGTCCTGGCAGCCCTCAGATGGCAACCTGTAGCATGGTGTCTGCTGTACATTTCAGCAAATTCCTACATAGTCAACAAATTCACTGATAAAATCTATAACTTGTTTTTATCTAAAACATGTAAAACATTAAAGTGTTAGTTTGCTTCATGATTTTAGGACCTGTTTTCATCATGCTGAATATAACTAAGTAATAAGGGAACTGTGAATGTTACTCATGGAAGCTTTTTATTGCTTATTTTGGCTTAATACATCTGACTGCATTTGTACTTAGTTGCTCAGTCATGTCTAACTCTTTGAGACCCCTGAGGCTATAACCCTCCAGGCTCCTCTATCCATGGGACTGCCCATGCAAGAATACTGGAGTGGGTTTCCATTACCCACTCCAGGGGATTTTCCCATTCCAAAGATCTTCTGCATTGGCAGGTGGATTTTTTGCCACTGTGCCACCAGATACAAATATAAAACACGGCCGTAGGCTTTTATTTACTGCACAAACTATGATTTCTTACAGAAAGAAGTTTTACTTACCTGATTGACATTTTAGTCATGATTCTATATCCTATTTGATGGAAATAAGAGGAGATGGAGAAGACTAAATTAAATAGGAAACAGAGATATTGTCATCATTAAAAGTACAAATTAGAAGGTCACACCATCTGGGTTAGAAAGCTGGTTTCACAATACCGTGCAGCATTACAATGCCTTATTCTGCCTGATTTCCTGATCTGCAAATCTGATTTCCTGATCCACTAATCTGATTTCCTGATCCACTAATCTGATTTCCTGATATGCACATCCATATATTCATAGAGTCAACTTCATAGATACTACTGTGTGACTATTAAACTTGAAAACATTTTTTAAATGTTGACATATGCTATTCAAATTATTGTTTTTTCTGCTCTTGTTACTTTAGTTATGATTATTATTTCCAATTGCTATTACTACTTTCACTAATACCAGAAGGATTATGTATAAATCTGTGTATATTTAAAGGACAGCAAGGTGATGAGCTACATACTAAAATTATTAGAGGGTAAAACGTGTAAAATCAATTTCATGTATACACTTAGATTTTTCCTGGTTTTTCTTGGTAGTTAAGAGCTCATGCTTTCAAGTCAGACTATCTGTGTTCCAGTTCCAGCTATTCCCCTTAAGAAATATATTCTAACTTTATTATGGAAATTTCATTTCAACTTCATATTATTTTTTCTTCAATTCATTCTTGTCATCTAATATTGCTGAAGCATGTGGGGACAGATACATAAACCCAATATAAAACCTGTATCAATAATAAGTGATAGTAAATAGGTTAATGCAAATGATGAATTCCTAAATTATGTTGAGTAACTGTTTATTATCATAGTTGAGAGTTCGTAGTAAAAACCAGTAATGAAAGTTTCTTAACTGTGGTTTCTGGAACTAACATTATCCATTAGAATTCTGCAAATAAACTAACAGAAAGTTTGCTAGCAGCCATCATCAATTTTATATATATATATATTTTTAAGAGTTCAGGCAAGTGGTCACAACACAAAGTAATCATTTCAAAAAATATATTGCCAAGTACAACATTCTTTTCTCTTTTAAATATGTCATATGAAAAATATAATGGTTGAAATTTTTTGATTGAGTTTTTATAATGTTAATCTTCACAGAAACGAACTGTGCCTGCCATATAAAGCTGTGTGTGTGTTTTTTTAATATCAGCAATAATACGGCATTGGATATCTTAGAATTCCTTTCTGAGGAATCAATCTAAAGAAAGTATTTAAATTCAAAAAGATAACTTTAATTCTGTAGAATGTTTTTGCTGTTTAAAAATACAAAGGATTCAAATTATGAGGCATAAATCAACTCTCAATGATCCCAACTCTGAGAAATAACCTATTCAAAGTTTTTCTACATTTTTGATGTCTTGACATAAGATATTATTTTCAGGAAAAATTTACTGAAGATTAAATGCTATTAAGTTACTTGAGAGAAGCAATATTTCATGTACTTAAACATTATTAATGAGTTTATAATGATTAAATTTTCCACTAAAGGTCAATAACAATGACAAAAAAAACCCCTCATATTTATGTAGAGGAAAACAGACATAGGTCAAGCAGAATGCTGAAGTAAACAATTTTTCACTACTTGCTGAAGGAGTCTTTTGGGTCTAGAAAAGAGAACAACAGTCTCAAAGGCCCCTTGCTGAATCATCTAACTTCGGAGAAAACAAAGCATAACTTTAGTTCCATCCTGATGCTCCAGGTCGGTTGCATCTATCTGGGACTTATCACTCCCTGTCCGGAAACCTACCACCCCCTACACCCGCCCAGAAGACTTATCACCCCCTGCCCAACTACAAGTGTCATCTCACAAAAGAATACTCAAAATATCCCGCCTCATTGACGTTTCCCTTATCGCTTCCACAAACCTCCCTATAAGTATGAAGCCTCCCTGATCCCTCTCGGCGCTCAGCCTGGTCATTAGGCCGACTGTCGCCCCTCCTTGCCTGAATAAAGGTAACCTACTTCTGTTGAGGTCGTCTTTCCTTTTCTGCCTCGCTGGAACTATGCCTTACATTTTTGGTGCCGAAACCCAGGAGGGGGCGAGGCACTCGTCTCACTCTCTCTCACTCTCCCTCCCTCTCACTGCCTTCCCCTTTTCCCCGGAGTCTGGGAGCGCAAACATCCTCCGAGCTCACTTCTCTGCCAGGGCTCTTAAGTTCCCCTCGGGGATGCCTAGTGCCTTCGTGAGCGGTGCAAGCCTTGTGCTAAGGCTTTATTGATGATTTGCGTACCCCCAGGCCTCGGCTTTACCCCCTTTCCTCTCTCTCTCTGGCGACCTCCAGAATAGGGACCTCTTGCCATTCCACCGCTCTACATGCAACACTCCACTCCAGCCGGCCCCTAGATTAAGGTAAGATCCGATCCGGACGGAGTTCTAGAGGCGCCCTAGACTTCAGTCCTCTCCGGGTCCCGGGGACCCCCGACCCAGGGCCACTCTGTAGGCGACGGTGGGGGATGATCCACCTCGACACAGAGCTCTCTTCTCATAACTCCTATTGCGACTGCGGGTGACGACTCGAGTTCCCAATAGGAGCCTCTGCTTGCCTTTCAATTATGGGGTCTGGCCAATCTGTCCCAAAAGATTCCCCTCTGGCCTGTGTTCTCAAAAATCTCAAACCACTCTCACTCACTGAACTCAAAGCTAACCGCTTAAAGCAACTCTGTACACAGATTTGGCCTCAATACCAATTAGACAATCAAGACCACTGGCTTGAGGCGGCACATTTGACTTTAACATTCTTCCAAATCTCACTGACTTCCTTAAATGGAATGGCAAGTGGTCGGAGATCCCCTATGCTCAAGCCTTTTGGGCCCTTCGGAGAAGGCCCTCCCTCTGCCAGGCCTGCTCCACCCAGGAGGTCCTTCTATGCACCTTGCCTCCCAAGCAAAAGGGCTCTTCTTCCTCAACTAACCGCAGACTGCAACCTTCTGCACCCCCAGAATTCGACCCTGCTGACGAGCCCCCTCCCTACCCGCCATCCCGCCGCCCCTCTCCTTCCCCTTCATCCAACTCACCTACTGGCACTGAAACCTCTCCTGACTCCCCCTCAGCCCCGCTACCCCATCTCCCCGGCTCCCCCTCCCCACTTTCTTCCCCCCCTGCCACACAGTCACTTACCCAACACATGTTTCCCCTGAGAGAGGTGACAGGACCAGAGGGCCCCACGCGAGTCCATGTGCCATTTTCATTGTCAGATGTCAGCCAGATAGGAGAAAAATACTCATATCCATGTCAATTGTGAGAGAGTCAGGGAAGTCACCCAAGGGGCAGACGAAAATCCAGCCTTATTCTTGGCATGCCTCACAGAGGCAGTCCAGAAGTATACCAACCTAGATATCACTACCCCTGCTGGGTTACTGTACCTTCACGTTCAGTTCATCAGTCAATCTGCCCGACATCAGACACAAGCTTCAACAACTAGAAAAGGGCCCTGAGACCCCCCAAAGAGACCTTCTAGAAGTAGCCTTCAAGGTGTTCAATAATAGAGAGGAGGAGGCTAAGAGAGAAAAAGATCGTGAGAGAAAAGCTAAATATGCCCTTTTGGCAGCAGCAATTAAAGAAAGAGATCAGCCTGGCCCAAGTCATCCCAGAATGGGGCTTAAGACTCCCCCCGGACCCTGCTTCCAATGCAACCAGTCAGGACACTGGGCAAAGGCATGCCCAACCTGTGGCCAATGGGGACACTGGAAGATGGACTGTGCCCAGGGATGCCCTGGCAACCCCGGGGAGGTCCCCACCTCCCAGACCTGGAGAGTGGAATGTCCACAGGGATGCTCTGGCGCATCTGAGGAGATCCCCACTTCTACCCAGAACCCCAGCCCAACTCTACAAGAGTTGTTGCAATGATGGGGCCTGGGTTCCAGCCCCCCGGCCCATGTCCTGAACACGAGCTCGGAACTTAGGGTAGACGGGATAGTGGCCGGAAAAAAGACCTCTTTTATAGTAGACACTGGAACCACTTTCTCTCTCTTAATTACCTACTCTGGCCCAACTTAAGACTCAAAAATCACAATCAAGGGGGTCTCTGGAGTTCCCCTAAGGCCAAAAATCAGCCCTCCATTACTCTGTCAATTTGGAAAATCAACCCTTATACACTCATTCCTCATAATACCTCAGTGCCCAATGGCACTTCTAGGGAAAGATTTGCTATCCAAATTGGGGGTCTTTATGACCATACCCCCCTCGATACAGTCTCTATATTCTGAATGCAGATGGCACCTGGACAGTCCCTAACCCTCACCCCTGACCTTCCTGTAAGAACGCCGCAGCAAGACAAAGAGAGCACCCGAGTATTAAGAGGCTTTATTGGGCAATGCTCCCGGGCAGAGCTCCCAGGGGCGAGCAGGGGCGGGGGTGGGAAGCCGGAGTCTGCAATCTACGGGGAGGGGTGGCGACACCTATATACCCCGGCGGATACGGAAGTGGCGGGACCAGGGTGCTGATTAGACTTCTAGGTCCCGTGTCAGTTTTTTTGATTGGCCGGAGTCTTGGCGCCTTCGCGTCCATCAGTCTGCCTGGCAACGGGCTGTTGATTGGTGAATGTCTGTCCCTGTCAGTCTGCCTGGCAATGGGCTGTTGATTGGTGGATGTCTGTCCCTAGGGCTTATCTGAGACCTTTCGGCGGGGGGGGGGGGGGGGCTTCTCTGTCAGCATTTTCTGGCTGGCGCCTTCCCGTCTGCGGTCAGTGTTACCTTTCACTTCCCTTGGATCTACCTGCCTTAGACCCCCAAGTCTGGGACACTGATCACCCATCATAGCCAAACATCATCCCCCAGTCCACATTATCCTAAAAGACCCCTCGACTATAATCACCCAACAACAGCACTCTCTCACCCCGGAGGCCCACAAGGGACTTAAGCCTATCCTAGACCATCGTCTTCAAGCCTCTATCCTAATTCCTACCCATTCACCACACAACACCCCTATTCTGGCAGTAAGAAAGGGACCAAACTCTTGGAGACTGGTCCAGGACCTGAGAAAAATCAATGAGGCTATTATGCCAACATTCCCAGTAGTCCCTTACCCTTACACCCTCCTGTCTATCATGACCCCGACTGCAACCCACTTCACAGCATTAGATCTCAAAGACGCTTTTTTCACCATCCCCCTCCACCCCCTCTCCCAACCTCTTTTCGCCTTCACCTGGCAAGACCCCAAGACTCACGTTTCCCAACAGCTAACATGGACAGTACTCCCCCAGGGGTTTAGAGACAGTCCCCACTTTTTTGGACAGGCTTTACAAAAGGACCTATGGACTCTCAACCTAGCCCTGAGTCATCTCCTCCAATACGTAGATGACCTCCTCCTTTGTAGCTCAACCTGAAAACTCTGCCTCCAACATACTGCCAAACTCCTTGGGGCCCTGGGATCTTAGATTGGGTATCCCAATCTAAGGCCCAAATAGTACAGACAAAAGTCACCTACCTGGGACTTTGCATATCCCATCAACAGAGAACTATTCCCCCAGATAGAATCCAGACCTTAATTAACTGTCCACTTCCAAAAACAAAAAGGGAACTCCTGTCTATCCTCGGCCTCCTAAATTTTTTCCGTCTCTGTATCCCCAACTTCTCCCTCATTGCAAAGCCGCTCTATGAGGCAACTAAAGGATGTCTGGATGAGCCCCTCTTTAATCCTTCCTTGCTGGCCAATCCTTTTCACCAGCTCACCCAGAGCCTCCTCCAAGTGCCAACTCTCCACCTGCCATATCACACCAGACCGTTCTTTCTCTTTGCACATTCCAACCAAGGACAGGCCCTGGGTCTTCTATGTCAGCGGGCTGGAGACACCTGGGCTCCCATAGACTATCTATCAAAATAGCTGGACATGGTGACCAAGGGGTGGCCTCCCTGCATACAGGCTATGGCTGCTATCCCAGCCCTCGTACCCGAAGCAAATAAACTCTCTAGACATGCCCCTTTAACAGTCTGCTCTCCACACACCTTCCGAGACTTGCTGTCACATCGGGATTTCCTCTCCCTTCCCCCTTCCAGGGTAAAGGTCCTACATGCCTTTCTCCTCGACCCTCAGCTCTCATTCTTCCCCTGCTCTCCCCTTAACCCCGCCAGCTTATTACCCATGTCCTCTACAACAGACTCCCTCTTACACAGCTGCAGCCTAACAGTAGATCTTACCCAAAACCCCTTCCAACATGTAACCGATCAGCCCATCCTAGACCCAGACACCCCACACTGGTTCGTTGATGGCAGCTCTCAAAAATCCCCACCGTTTGCAGCAGGATATGCCATCATCCAGGGGGACCTTCATCACAATCACAGAACCCAGACAATTGAAGCTTCACCGCTGCCACCTCACACCACCTCCCAACAGGCAGAACTGATAGCTCTCACCAGAGCTTTAACTCTGGCTAAAAATCTAAGGGTTAACATCCACACAGACTCCAAATATGCCTATAACATACTTCACTCAAACATCCTAATATGGAGAGAAAGAGGTTTCCTAACCCAAAAGGGATCCCCTATTATTAATTCAGACCTGATCCACAAACTTCTAGAGGCAGCACTCTTACCAAACAAAGCCGCCGTCCTCCACTGTAGGGGACATCAAAAGGGAAGTCTCATATCAGCCTACAACAATGCTGCATACCAGAAGGCAAAAGAGATAGCCCTGTCCCTCCAGTCCCATGTCATCTTATCTTTGACTCCACCCGACCCTCCCACCACCAGAGAAATCCTCTCTTATCTACACTCACTTTTTCATCCCTCATCCAAGACACTCCAACAGTTCCTCCGTAACCACTTCCCCATATCCAATGCTGACCAACAATATTTAGATAACCTTACCCGCTCCTGTCAAACATGTCAACGTACTAACCCCAATTCCAACCTTAAACCGACATCCTTTCCAACCCATCAAATGCGAGGCAGCCTCCCAGCTCAGGACTGGCAGATAGACTTCACTCATATGCCCCGGGTCCAGAGAGTCAGATACCTACTAGTCCTTGTGGACGCCTTTTTGGGATGGGTAGAAGCATTTCCCACTACAAACAAAAGAGCCCACACTGTGGCCCAAATCCTCCTCACAGAAATCATCCCCAGGTTTGGCCTGCCTTCCTCCCTACAGTCTGATAATGGCCCAGAATTTACATCCAAGGTCACCCAACAACTTGTCCAATTCTTACAGATACCCTGGAAATTTCACATTCCATACCGTCCCCAGTCCTCAGGAAAGGTGGAAAGGATGAATAGAACAATCAAAGAAACCCTTACCAAACTAACCCTCGAGGTACATCTGGATTGGACTAAACTTTTACCAATTGTTCTCCTCAGAATACGGGCTTTGCTCAGAAAGCCCCTGGGGCTGAGCCCCTTTGAGGTGATGTATGGAAGGCCCATGCTCCCTCCTGGATTCCCCCCTGAACCTCCTCCCATACCAAGCTTCCTACACTCCCTTTTGCTGGCACAACTCCGCAATGCCCTCTGGAAATACGTCAACCACAATCTACCTGCCCCTGACCCCCAAGCCTCCTTGCCCCCTTTACAAATTGGGGACATGGTCTATCTGTCTGATAATCCCCAGGGTGACCTAATCCCAAAGTGGCAGGGACCATTCAAAGTCATCCTCCTTACCCCAACTGCAGCTAAACTCGAAAAGGTCACCTCCTGGGTACACCTCTCTCGTCTAAAACGGGTTACCTCCAATCCTGCACTGCCCTCCTTAAATGACACCTATCAGGTCTCCCTCACAGGACCCATCTCCTTAAAATTCACCCGACGACAACCCCTGTCAACCATCGGAGAGGACACTGAATGACCTGGACTCTCTTCAACCTACAACTGTTCCTAACCCAACTACTATAAGACCTCTGGACCAGCGCCCCAACAGGAACCTCCTTCAAAGACCTGACTGCACTGGTGTCTCAACTGTGGCTCCAGGGAACCTTCTACAACCTGACTCCAGACGAAATCGATTTCTTTACTCTCATTCTCTACATCATCCTACATCCTAATGAGCACTGTTCCTCCTCAGATTCAAACCACCACCAACTTGGGGCCTTCTGCCCCTCGCCCTGACTGGCCTCTCCCTGTCTCTCTAGCTATAGCTGCACTCCTAATCTTAATCCTTGCTGTAGGCCTAGTAACTGTCTCCCCTCAGGACTGGCCACCTATCCTTCATCTTTCCGTGGGTATCGCCTACATTGCTAGCTGTGTTCTACTCCTAGGGTGCTATTTCCTCTGTACTGCCTAACTAACAGCCCCATTACTCCCCTGTTCCTTATCCTTGCTGCACTCCCCAGCCTCCTGGCTACTCCCTGCCCCTGCTCAGGCATTTATTCCTACGTACATTCCTCATGTTATAATACAGCTCCAAAATCATGCACCATGAACCTCGGGGGCGGGAAGTCCAAATCCCTACTCGTTGTCAAAGTACAAAAGAGAGGGAGTTTCGTGAGTACCTGCCATAAGCCAAATGGAAGAAACATATGTTTCTATCCCATTACCCACTGGGGGTACTCAGACGGGGGTGGGGTACTAGATCAAAATTGGGAAAAGAAACGAGAACAAGTTACAAAGAACATAATTTCCCGGTTACAGGTGACCCCTGAGCCTTACAAACACCTAGACCTCCTTTCCCAATTATGGCCTCTCCTAAAACCTCCCTCTGGCAACCAACACCTTACCCGCCTTCTCAACTCTTCCTTCCAATTCTTCCAGTACACACAGCTCACATCCCAGTGTTGGATATGCATGTCACTGTCTCCCTCACCACACAGAGCCTTACCCTCAACCTGGCTGCCACAGGGCAACTATACCTCCCCTTCCCAACAGAAAACTGTACAACTCATTGGGCCAGCCTCTGACAATGTCCTACTCTCAGCCTCTTCAACCCTAACCTGTATTAACTACTCTAGTCCCAACGCACTGGTCTTACAAACTCGGCTCCCTCCTTCCACTTGGGTTCCCTGGAACAGCACAAATAATTGCACCAATCCAGGAATCTTCATTCTCTGTGGGACCTATGCATATTCATGCCTCCCCTTAGACCGCCCTGGACCCTGCATCTTGGTCTTCCTGACCCCAGGCCTAACATTCCTCAAAGAGGAAGAGATAGAACAAATAGTCTACCCACAAGGGAAACTTTCCCACGGAAAAAGACGAGCTGTCATAGCCCCTCTTCTGATTGGGACTGGCATAGCAGCAGCCCTAGGCACCGGGATTGGAGGCATCTCGACCTCTGCCCATTTCTATTACAAGCTGCCCCAAGAACTTAATGAAGACATGGAGCAGGTAGTAGAGTCCTTCCTTTAAATCCAAAAACAAATTAACTCATTAGCTTCTGTGGCCCTACAAAATAGGCGAGCCCTGGACCTTCTCACTGCAGAAAAAGGAGGGATCTGCCTTTTCCTAGGAGAGGACTGCTGCTATTTTGTTAATGAAACGGGTATAGTCCAGGGCCGAGTTAAAGAACTTAGAGACAGAATTGAACGCTGCAGAAGAGTTACAAAACCTTTACACTCCCCAAAACCTGTTCCAACAGATACTCCCTTGGTTGCTCCCTTTCTGGGACCATTGGTACTTATCATTCTATTCCTCTTATTTGGACCCTGTCTCTTTAATCTCTTTCAAAGGTTTCTCCAAGAACGGATTCGGGCCATCTCTCGAGATCAGGTCAAGACCATTCTTCTTCTCAGCCTCACCTCAAGCTCAGAAAAAGGAGACTGTGGTCCCTAGGACGATCCTCCATTCCAGACCCAAAACCATCGCCCCATCCAGCAGGAAGTAGCCAGAGAGATAGGGCGCCCTTTTTTCCTTTTTTTTTTTTTTTTTTTTATGATTTCAGGGTCTGGAATGAAGGAGTCTTTTGGGCCTAGAAAAGAGAACAACAGTCTCAAAGGCCCCTTGAGAATCATCTAACTTCAGAGAAAACAAAGCATAACTTTAGTTCCATCCTGATGCTCCAGGCCGGTTGTATCTATCTGGGACTTAACACCCCCTGTCTGGAAACCTACCACCCCCTACACCCGCCCAGAAGACTTATCACCCCCTGCCCAACTACAAGTGTCATCTCACAAAAGAATACTCAAAATATCCCGCCTGATTGACGTTTCCCTTATCGCTTCCACAAACCTCCCTATAAGTATGAAGCCTCCCTGATCCCTCTCGGCACTCAGCCTGGTCATTAGGCCGACTGTCGCCCCTCCTTGCCTGAATAAAGGTAACCAACTTCTGTTGAGGTGGTCTTTCCTTTTCTGCCTCGCCAGAACTATGCCTTAAACTTGCAACATGTTAACTCTAAACATTCCCTAGTATATCTAGCTTATTCAAAGCTAAACTTTAAATAACTCAATAGGTATAAAAGAATGAAATTAGAATGCTTCCTAAGAGCATACACAAAGATAAACTCAAAATGGATTAAAGACCTAAATGTAAGAACAGAAATTATAAAACTCTTAGAGGAAAACATAGGCATACGTCATAAAGCAAAGCAAGATCCTCTATGATCCACCTCCTAGAGGAATGAAATAAAAACAAAAAATAAACAAGTCGCACCTAATGAAACTTAAAAGTTTTACACAGCAAAGGAAACTATAAACAAGGTGAAAAACCCAAAGAATGGGAGAAAATAACAGCAAATGAAACAACTGACAAAGGATTAATTTCCAAATTATATAAGCAGTTCCTGCAACTCATTACCAGAAAAACCAACACCACAATCAAAATGTGGGCAGAAGACCTAAACAGACATTTCTCCAAAGACAAACAAATGGCTCCTAAACACATGAAAAGATGCTCAACATCACTCATTGTTAGAGAAATGCAAACCAAAACTAAAGTATCACCTCACACCAGTCAGAGTGGCCACTATCAAAAAATCTACATACAATAAATGCTGGGGAGGGTGTGGAGAAAAGAGAACCCTGTCTCACTATTGTAATGTAAGCTGATACAGCAACCCTGGAAGACAGTACAGAGATTCCTTAAAAAACTAGAAATGAAACTATTTTGTGTGCTGTTGCTTCGGTCATGTCCACCTCTTTGTGACCCTATGGACTGCAGCCCTCCAGGTTCCCCTGTCCAGGAATTTTCTAGGCAAGAATACAGTGTGGGTTTTCATGCCCTCCTCCAGGGGATCTTCTTGACCCAGGGATCAAACCTGTATCTCCTGTGGCTCCTGAACTGCAGGCAGATTTTTTTTACCACTGAGTCACTGTGGAAGCCCAAAACTAACATATGACCCAACAAGCCCACTACTGGGCATGTACCCCACGAAAGCCATAATTGAAAAAGACACATGTACCGCCATGTTCATTGCAGCACTATTTATAATAGCTAGGAAATGGAAGCAACATGGATGTACAACAACAGGTGAATGGATAAAGAAGGCGTGGTACATATATACAACAGAATATTACTCAGCCATATAAAGGAATGCATTTGAGTCAGTTCTAATGAGGTGGATGAACCTAGAGCCTATTATACAGAGTGAAGTAAGTCAGAAAGAGAAAAACAAATATTGCATATTAACACATATATATGGAAGCTAGAAAGATGGTACTGATGAATCTATTTGCAGGGCAGCAATTTAGATGCAGACAGAGTACAGACTTATGGACACAGGCCGGAGGCAGGAAGGAGAGAGTGAGACGAAAGGGGATAGTGGCGTTGAAACGTATACACTACCATATGTAAAATAGATAGCCCTGGATGAATTACAGGGAACTCAAACCCGGGCTCTGTGATAACCTAGAGGGGTGGAAGGTGGGAGGAAGGAACGTTCAAGAGAGAGCGGACATATGTAAACCTAGGCTGATTCATGTTGATGTTTGGCAGAAACCAACACATTTTTAAAGCAATTACTGTTCAATTAAAAATAAATAAATTTTAAAAAATTAAATAAAAAGGAAGAGCCACCTTCCACCTAAATAATATCTTAACAGTATATCACTGGAAAATCCACAGAACATGTAACATGAAGTCTCTCACATTTTTGTAGCTAAGATAAAGAATCATATAAGTTTGATGCCAAATCAGTTAGGTAAACTAGTAACATATCAATGACCCCAACTAGAAGGAGCTGGCTAAAGACAGAATGCCATTTTCTAGGAGGACTCTTAGTTATGTGGAAAGAATCACTACTCTGCCTTAACTCGTTCTAGCATTTTAAATTAATGACCTAAATAAAGACATTTGAAATGTTATTAAAAGCTGTTAATAATGAGAATTGATGACAAAATTAGGATAACATTTAGATTTGCATAACGGGATAAATTTATAAGATTTGCTATAATAGCAATGTATATAAGTGCTTGAATATTCATTCTCAAATATAGCTGCAAAAGTTTCAAGGGAGACAAATCTAAAAGTAATCCATTTTGAAAATGTTTAATAACATATCATATCATTCTATATTTCTTGGGTTCCTATATATGTACTACTGGAAAAGGAAACAGCAACCCACTCCAATATTCTTGCCTGGAAATCCCATAGACAGGGTAGCCTGGTGGGCTGCAGTCCATGGGGTCACAAAGAGTCGGACACCACTGAACGACTTCACTTTCACTTCTTTATTATGTACTAAATAGTCATAAAACAGTAGCCTAATATGGTTACCAGAACAGAAACTGTGGATTAGTTCAAAGTCAAATTATCCATTATAGATGGGATGACCTATGCCAAATAGATTTTTAAAAGTTCTCTAAGACATTGAGACATTATCTCAAGTGTTATATAAATTAAATACATAAAATAAGGTGCCATTCTTAAATTCAAAGATATTATGAGGGTATTGACTAGGAGAATTCAGGTATTTGAACCCTGTTACATGAAGCATCATTAAAAAAAATTCCGAGCAGTTAGTCTGAAGCAATACAGACCCGAACTATGGAAACTCTATTTAAAACTGCAATTTTTATCAGTAAGAGAAGGTGGATAGACATGTTCTTAAGAAAATAATCATCAACATAAAGATTTTAATAAATGGTGAGAAATTATTGGCTTTATGAAAAGAAAAAATTGAATTTATTTTTTCCTTAAAAGTTGAATTGGCTTCAATTTGTAAAATAAAGAAGAAACATTTTGCTTTGTTTTGTTTACTGCTAATGAAATATAATCAATGTTAGGTTTTAATTTGTTCAAGATTCTAATCAGAAAATAGTGACTGTGTTAAACACAGATGGGTGTTGATTTTAAAACAAACAATATGGTATTTTAAAATTAAAAATTTAAAAAGGATGAGTTAAGGCCAACATTGGTCTTCTTCTTCCAGAAGTATATGCTGATTACCTTAAAAGTCCCTTTTCTTGAGTGCAACAAAAATATTGGGTTACTATCCATTTTTATTTTTAATTTCATAAGTCTTGTTGGTTGATTATATCCCCCTGAAAACTTTTGGTAACCCACCAGTGGGTTTTTCCTTGCTATTACCTAAAGCAAGCTCTATCAAAATATTTGTCATACTGAATTGTAACTCTGTGCTTATTCATCCCTCTAGACTGAGTTGATTCAAGGCAGAGACAATAATTCATTATTAATTCCACTGTGTTTACAATGGTAGCATATTGTAAATGCTTGATAAATTATTTTTAATAAGAAATACACTCTATCCTTTTGTAATTTTTCTTTTAGCATCCTCGAACACTGCTGCCTACACTAAAACCATGCAAGTTATTTTAACATTTTTCAATGAATGTGTAAAGTTATTTTAAAATACAAATTATCATTTGGAGCTCTTTTAGTCTTATGGCATTGTTACACTTGTATTTTAAAATTAATTCTCAGGAACATAAAAATAGGCATCAAAATGATTTCTTTTAAAAATAACTAAGTTTTACCAGATATCCAATTTGGCATTATTCTATGGAGTATTTTAATGCCATGTTCAATGGATTTTCATTTACACTTGTTTATTTTTAGTTATGTTCAGATGGTAAAAATCTGCCTGCAATGCAGGAGACCTGGATTTGATCCCTGGGTCAGGAAGATCCTCCGGAGAAGGAACAGCAATCCACTCCAGTATTCTTACTTGGAGAATCCCATGAATAGAGGAGCTTGATGGGCTACAGTTTGTGGGGTCGCAAAGAGTCAGACATGACTGAGTGACTATATCACCCACAAAGATGTTATCAGAGAGCTAAAGTTACATTTAGTATGTAAATCATGAGGATTAGTAATTGCAGATCAAAAAACAGTTGATAATGTGAAATAGAATATCCCACTGATAATGTACGATATTCTATCAGAAATAAGTAAAAAATCTAATAGTCACTCACATTATCCTCAATCATGGATCAAATATTTTAATATATCATTATGAAAGACTATGCACTTATTTTTAAATAAATGGTTTCATTTCAGTCTATTATTAACCATTTCAGTACGATGGCTAGTTATTTAACAATAACAGAAATTTTGGACATAAATAGGAATTTTGGAAAATAGGGTCAATGATTATTAATTAACAATTAATCAATATTTAAATATAAGTATAGATTAAATACATTTTTCAGTAGGATAAAAGAGTAGGGTAAATGCTTTTGACATTCAAAAGCATGTTTATTTATTTACCAAGTAAGTTAGCAGCAATTCAGGATTTGTAGTCTATATTTTGGCCTTAAAGTTTATAAGAATTCAAGTAAAGTGATATAATTTTAACTGAAAATAAATTAAAATGTATTTGTATGCATGTAAGAGCAGGAGAAAGCAGATGAACTTTTTATATACATATTATAATTAAATAATCATAATTAATATTTTATATCATAGATATTGTCTCTGTTCTCTTTTAAACAACAGAAATATATTATGTGGCAGAAATAGTTGACTTTGATTTATGGTTTTATGATTTAAATTACAACATACACTTAAAATGTAATTAAAATTATTTCCATTTCCCTGGAAATATTAAGTTGAGATAAATGATTTTCTTGAGGCATTGCCAAGAGTAATTCCTTTGCATCCATAGTCAGCATATTTACCTCATTTACATAAGGACAAGAAAATTAAGATAATTTATAACATTTGAATTTTAAAATTATCTTCAAAGTAACAAGCTCAAAATCAATAAAACATAAAATTGATTTAAGAAAAAATTAAATGTATACCTTTGCCATACATTAGAGTTCCCAAGCAGTGAAAGATCCAAAAATCAATTACATTGGCCTCCCTCTGAGCAAGGACTGAAATATGCTTTGCTTTGTGTGAACACTGTGTCTGGCTTAACCTAAACTTTTCCCTATCACCAAGAAAACCAGGCTGCAACCATCAGAGGATTAGAGAAACTGACTACCATATACAGATGTCATTATCAAGTAGACAGTGATCAGGGGTCACATATCAAAGGTAAGGATATGCAAGTCTGGGCAAAAGAACATGGCATTGTATGGAGGTTCCATCTGTCCTATAACCCACAATCAGCAGGGTTAAAAGAAAGGAAAATTGGAAAGTTAAAGCAGCAGATCAAGTTACTAAAGGATAAAACCACTTTGGCTGGATGGACTAAAGTACTGACAAGGATTTAACATATTTGAATGATCAACCAGCCAAAGTGGTCTTATCCTTTACTAACTTGACCATGTCTGGAAAAGAAACTGTCTATTTGAATATGCAATGAGATATACTGCCAGGGTGGGTGAGTTACTTTGCACTCCTGCCTGAGGGGAAACTACTCAATCTCTGTTGTCCGGCAGCAAACTGGACCTGTTGAAAGATACTCTACCTGAAATGGAACATATATCATTAAAAGAAAGGAGAAAAAGGGGCACTGGTCTGGCATAGCTTGCCCAATCCATCTCCTTATACCTGACAGTGATATCTCCTCTGAGCAACATGCATGATGTAGAGTTCAGTTCAGTTGCTCAGTCATGTCCAACTCTGTGACTCCATGCACTGCAGTACGCCAGGCCTCCCTGTCCATCACCAACTCCTGGAGTTTACCCAAACTCATGTCCATTGAGTCAGTGATGCCATCCAACCATCTCCTCCTCTGTTGCCCACTTCTCCTTCCACCTTCAATCTTTCCCAGCATAAGGGTCTTTTCAAATGAGTCAGTTCTTTGCATCAAGTGGCCAGAGTATTGGTGTTTCAGCTTCAACATCAGTACTTCCAATGAATATTCAGGACTGATTTCCTTTAGGCTGGACTGGTTGGGTCTCCTTGCAGTTCAAGAGACTCTCAAGAGTCTTCTCCACCACCACAGTTCAAAAGCATCAATTCTTCAGCACTCAGATTTCTTTATAGTTCAACTCTCACATCCATACATGACTATTGGAAAAACCATAGCCTTGACTAGATGGACACTTGTTGACAAAGTAATGTCTCTTCTTTTTAACATGCTGTCTAGGTTTCTCATAACTTTTCTTCCAAGGAACAAGCGTCTTGTACAAGCATAATGCACAGGACTAGATCAAGTTCCTAAAGCTGCCAATCTTCTACTCTTTAAGACCAAGTGGGCAAGTTCTGTTTCCCATTGATATGATTTGGCCACCATCTTTGTTCCCTCCATTGGCCTGGAGGATATTAAATAGAAAGTCCATGAGGAAGGGTGAGGGGGAAGGATAGTTAAGGAGTTTGGGATGGACATGTAAACCCTGTTATAAAATGGAGCACCAATGAGGACCTATTGTATAGGACATGGAACTCTGCTCAATGTTATGTGGCAGCTTGGATGGGTGTGAACTTAGTAAGAAGAATGGATACATGTATATATATATGACTGAATTTCTTCACTGCTCATCTGAAACTATCATATCATTGTTTGTTAATCACCTATATTCCAATACACAATAAAAAGTTAAAAAAAAAAGAAAGCCCTTACTAAGTTCACAACGCCTGTCCTTATCAAACACTGAAATGTATCTAATGAGAAAAGATGTTCTCTAAAGTAGGATGGCCTTGGAAATTATTGCTGCCTTGCAAGAAGGCACTTGTGCCATTACTAAAACAAGATGTTCTGTGTTCATATTTGATGAGTCTGCTAATGTGTCATCTTTATTAAGTCATATGAAAGCACAGATAAACACCCTCAAGGATAAAATCCAGTATAAAAACTTAAAAAATCAGTGGTTCTGATATGGGTCTCTTGGTAGAAAAAGTTGTCACTTATTTGATCATCATTATCTTTATCTGTGCTTTGTCTTGCATGTGCCTCTATTTCTACGATGGTATCTGCCTCCAAAGCAAAGAGATAGCCACCAGACAAGACACCTCTGTCCAAGAGAAACCCCTTGCTGACCTCTCAGGGCACACTGGGGAAGAGAAGGTGGTATAAGATTCTAAGAACTGATCATGAAGGGTGGAAAGTTGGGGGGGGGCAGGAATTGAGAGGACATGATTGTTGGTTTACCCACAAGCTGAATCCTGGTGATCAAATGCTCCTGACTCCCACCCCTGACCTTGGAATGACATTCTGCCCATCATTCCCACATTAGAAACTGTTTCAAGGATGCATCCTTGAGAGAGTGAGATTTTGAGACCATCTGGATAGCATACATGACTCAACCGAGTTAAGATATCTACATAAAGTTTTAAGATTTGACAGGTGAGTGCAGAGATCTACTCCAAGACAAGCCTCATAAGTAACTTCCCTCGCTTATTAAAACAGAGAATATAAGAGTGATAATCAGGGGCTGAGGGCTGGGAGATACAGAGATTTGTAGTTCAATGACTATAAAGTTTTGATTAGGCAAATGAATACATTCTAGAGAATGTACAATATGGTGTCTATAGTTAACAGTACAGCATTGTACACTTCAACAATACTTCAGCATTCATGTTAAACATTCTTATAACACACACACACACACACACACACACACACACACACACACAAATGAAGGGACACAGGAAAACTCTGGGAGTTTCTGGGTATGTCTACTACCTTAAGTGTGGTAGTGGCATTCCAGGTGTTTGCATATGGCTATGTTCATCAAATTGTACAAGCTAAATGTTCTGTTCTTTGTATGTCCATTATACTTCAATAAATCTGTTTTAAAAATTAGTTAACCACCAAGTTGATGAATTATACTTTAAGTTTGGGCTTTTAAAATTGGTTATTTTTCCATGATAAGATTTAATAATTTCTACAGAGTTTCAGATTTTTTTTTACCAGATCTGCTAAATCTCCCACATGCTTTTATAAGATGCTAATACATTAAAGCAATGTATAATAAAGAATCTACAACTTCTCAGCCAAATTTGAAAAACTTTTTCCTTTAATTATTGATGTGATTTACTGACTGAAGACTAATGATAATTGATTATAATCTTTTAACTGAATAATCTCGTGAGGTTATTTCTCCATTTTATATATACTGCATGGCAAGGGAATAGAACTTTAAGATACCAGAACGTGTGACTCCTAGGCTAGAGTCGGTCCTATTATACCATGCTGTCTCTTACTACAGGATATAGCAATAAATTTTGAAAAAGACTTCAAATTTTAGATATCCTAAATGAGATATTACTATAAATAATATATAAAATCTATAATAGGAAGGTTGTCTATGGCATGTATTTAAAATTTTCAATATTTTCATTTCCAGACTAATGCATTAGGATCAATTAGGACAGTATTTACCTATGAAATGCCCAATACTGAATAAAACAAAAAACTGATGTAAGCCAATAGAACTGTGGCAAATGCTCAAAAAAAAAAAAAAAAATGTGTTCCTCTTAAATCTTTCTCAGCCTGTGACATTTTAACTTATGGTCTCAAGATTTCTACTTCAATTCCAGTCATTGCAAAAATGAAGATTTCCACTTAATAAATTTTGCTTAACTCAAGGTACATTTGTATGTGAAAATAATGCAGAATTCTTGTCTAAACATTCTAATGTATATGAAAGATGATCTTCAGGAATCTGTATTTTAGCAAACATATCTAGATAACATTTATTATTATAATACCAAAGCTTGGTGAAACATTTTTGAATGCTTTCCTCAAGGACATCACTGATCACTGCAAGTTATAATTTTTGTTGTCCCCTTCATTTTCTGAGGCAATAAAATATTTCTAGTAATTCAGTAGAAACAATAAAATCTTGCAAAATGAAACAAAGTTTAAATAACTAAACAGTTGCTAATTTTCATAAATTACGACCTGAAATTAGGTGAGATGTACTTGCTTAGTTTTCACATTCTTAACATGTATTTTAACATGAATTATATTTAGCCAAAACTTTGGTCACTTTGTAATTCCTACAGGTTGAGAGAAACACAAATTGGGGAAAAAAGTAAAATATATTTTTAAAGTTTAAAATAAATTGTGTATACATTATATCTGCTGGCTGATTTTTTTTCTGTTTGGAATTAGCAAGATTTTGTGAATGAGTTCTTATGAATAATACTACACTACTTATAAAAGGAGAGAGGTTTTTTTTTTGGTCCAAGAACAAATATATAACAAGGATAAAAGGATAAAAACCATCCAGAAATTTCAAAGAATTGCTATGAACTCCAAAATGGCCAATTTTATTAATGTATACCCTTTGAAACTAATTGTAGATTAAGTCTTGATAGTATAGAATGGTGGCCTGAAACAACTTTGCATGGAGAGAATATATTGACTAATATGTTTTTCTCAAAAAAGAAGTAATGTCTTTTAAGATAACAAAGGGTTTGAGCAACTTTGATGTGGAAGCTATTCATTTTATTCATACCAAATTGATCTTGATTAAATGTAATTTGTCAAATGAAAGGGCTATTATACTTGTTAGTAGATTAGAGTAGCAACAAGGAAAAAATTATTAATGTAATTGAATCAATGTTTGTTGAGAGAAAGAAGGAATTATTTAGTATTGTGAGATAAAATCTTATTGGATTAAAGTTTTTCTCAATATGGCTATTGTTTAAGTAGCAGTTTTGCTTTGAGCTTTTGACTTGGAACTTTGCTTTCTTTATATTATTATGATATGAGATTTAGGTGTGGATAAACTGAGTTTTGAATTTTGTGTCCACTCACAATTTTTATAGCATAAGTTATAAAAAACTATTATATTTTTATTGATGCTTTCTTTTTCTTTTTTTCTCTTTTTGGTTGTGTTGTGAATCCATGCCCCCTGCAGTAGAAAAGCAGAGTCCTAACCATTGGGCCTTCAGGGAATTTCCTTTTTAGATGAGGTTAAAATAAAATAGACACTGATTAATAGTTTACATTATATAATTTTAATATATATTAAATTTTAGAATTCTAAAATATATACATACTAATGAATTTTTATTCTTAATTTGAGGAAATTAAAAAATGAAAGTGTCTATTACATTTCTTCTTTTTATTTATAATATTATGTATAAAAAAACCTAGAATGAAAAAAAATATGTATATATATATCCACAATAGTTGGAACATCTGTCTTAAGTATTCCTCACTGATATCCAGCATTAAACAACATATTGCCTAGCATGCAGCAAGGACTCTTATTTGAAAACTTTTTGGAATCTATGTAATAAACATAAAAAACTTCAATATATACTGTGGTCTCAATATATACAAGACTCAAATGTAAATCATTTTAGATCTCCATCTCCATTTATTCAGGCTTCCAGGTGGTACAAGTGATAAAGAATCTGCCTGCCAGTGCAGGAGATGTGGGTTCGATCCCAGGGTAGGGAAGACACCCTGGAGGAGAGCAAGGCCACCCACTCCAGTGTTCTTGCCTGGACAATACCGTGGACAGAAGAGCCTGTCAGGCTACAGTCCATGGGGTCAAAAAGAGTCAGATGCAGCTGAAGCGGCTTTGTGTGCATCCATTTAGTCAATAATGTGTGTTTTTATTTTTTTCTCTCTCACATTTTAAAGAGAGTACTATTAACACTAAGATTCTAAACCCCTTGGGGTATAAAATGAATTGCTGTACTAGAAAAGCAGGATATCGTAATACTGAGAAAAAAGCCCACTCTCCCTACATGTGCTTCAAATCACATAGTTTGACAACTTTGATCAACTGTTCAATTATTCAAACTAGGTTGTGTTTGCAAGCATGCATGTTCAGTCATCTCAGACTGTGAACCCATGGACTGTAGCCCCCCAAGCCCTCTGTCCATGGAAGTCCAAGCAAGAATACTAGAGCAGGCTGTCAGGAAGATCCCCTGGAATAGGAATCGAACCTGTGTCTCTTCTGTCTCCTGCATTGGCAAGTGGGTTTTTTATGACTGAGCCACCGGGGAGCCCGAGCTTGTGTTTACAGGTTTATTTTAACAACTGCTAATTTGGGCTATTTTCAAATAGGCATACTTTTCAATTTCCATTGTAAATTTTATTTCTTGCACTTTCTGTGCTAGGTTTGTCTTCTACTGCTAGAAATTTGATATTTCAATCAATCACAGAGTACTAATAAAAAGTTGATCTCAATCATTTACTGAGATTTACCTGTTTTTACAGTCAGCAAAAACAAACTAGGCTCAGATCATGAACTCCTTATTGCCAAATTCTGACTTAAATCGAAGAAAGTAGGGAAAACCACTAGACCATTCAGGTATGACCTAAATCAAACCCCTTATGATTATAGAGTGGAAGTGACAAATAGATTCAAGGGATTAGATCTGATAGACAGAGTGCCCAAAGAACAATGGACAAAGGTTTCTGACATTGTACAGGAGGCAGTGATCAAGACCATCCCCAAGAAAAAGAAAAGCAAAAAGGCAAAATGGTTGTCTGAGGAGGCCTTACAAATATCTGTGAAAAGAAGAGAAGCGAAAGGCAAAGGAGAAAAGGAAAGATATTCCCATCTGAATGCAGAGTTCCAAAGAATAGTAAGGAGAAATAAGAAAGACTTCCTCAGCAATCAAGGCAAAGAAATAGAAAAAAATAGAATGGGAAAGATTAGCAATCTCTTTAAGAAAATTAGAGATATCAAGGGAACATTTAAAGCAAAGATGGCACAGTAAAGGACAGAAATGGTATGGACCTAACAGAAGCAGAAGATATAAAGAAGAGGTGGCAAGAATACACAGAAGAACTGTACAAAAAAGATCTTCACGACCCAGATAATCACAATGGTGTGATCACTCACCCAGAGTCAGACATCCTGGAGTGCAAAGTCTAGTGGGCCTTACAAAGCATCACTGCAAACAAAGCTAGCGGAGGTGATGGAATTGCAGCTGAGCTATTTCAAATCCTAAAACATGATGCTGTGAAAGTGATGCAGCCCATATGCCAGCAAATTTGGAAAACTCAGCAGCAGCCACAGGACTGGAAAAGGCCAGTTTTCATTCCAATCCCTAAGAAAGGCAATCCCAAAGAATGTCCAAACTACTGCATGAATACACTCATCTTACGCACTAGCAAAGTAATTCTCAAAATTCCCCAAGCCAGGCTTCAACAGTACTTGAACCGTGAACTTCCAGATGTTCAAGCTGATTTTTGGAAAGGCAGAGGAACCAGAGATCAAATTGCCAAATCCGATGGATCATCAAAAAAGCAAGAGAACTCCAGAAAAACATCTCCTTCTGCTTTATTGACTATGCCAAAGCCTTTGACTGTGTGGATCACAATAAACTGTGGCAAATTCTTCAAGACATGGGAATATCAGAACACCTGACCTGCCTCCTGAGAAATCTGTATGCAGGTCAAGTTGCAACAGTTAGAACTGGACATGGAACAACAGATTGGTTCCAAATTGGGAAAGGAGTACATGAAGGCTGTACATGGTCACCCTGCTTATTTAGCATATATGCAGAGTACATCATGAGAAATGCTGGTCTGGAAGAAGCACAAGCTGAAATCAAGATTGCTTGAAGAAATATCAATGACCTCATATATGCAGATGACACAACACTTGTGACAGAAAGTGAAGAACTATAGAGCCTCTTGATGAAAGTGAAAGAGGAGAGAGTGAAAAAGTTGGCTTAAAGCTCAACATTCAGAAAACTAAGATCATGGCATCTGGCCCCATCACTACATGGCAAATAGATGAGGAAACAATGGAAACAGTGACAGACTTCATTTTTGAGGGCTCCAAAATCACTACAGATGGTGACTCCAACCATGAAATTAAAAGACACTTGCTCCTCGGAAGAGAGGTTTTGACCAACCTAGACAACATTTTAAGAAGCAGAGACACTGGTTTGCCAACAAAGGTCTGTATAGTCAAAGCTATGGTTTTTCCAGTAGTCATGCATGGATATGAGAGTTGGACTATGAAGAAAACTGAGCATTGAAGAATTGATGTTTTTGAACTGTGGTTTTGGAGAAGACTCTTGAGAGTCCCTTGGACATCAAGGAGATCAAACCAGTCCATCCTAAAGGAAATCAGTCCTGAACATTCATTGGAAGGACTGATGCTGAAGCTGACTCACTTGAAAATACCCCTGATGCTGGGAAAGATTGAAGGTGGGAGGAGAAGGGGATGACAGAGGATAAGATGGTTGGATGGCATCACCGACTCAATGGACATGAGCTTGAGTAAACTCCAGGAATTGGTGATGGACAGGGAGGCCTGTCCATGCTGCACTCCATGGGGTCACAAAAAGTCGGACATGACTGACCGACTGAACTGAATTGAATCTTTTACTGAACCCAATCACTGGTGGCCTAGAGGAATTTAGGCTTTTCCATTCCAATCTTATAAAATAAACATATCTGAGCTGGGCTTAAATCCTCACTTATTTCAAATATTAAAATTTATTCTGTAAGGGACTATCAATTCAAGTCTTGAAAGAAAAAATATGTGCATAGTTGAAAAAATAGTGACTAATGATGCATATGATAGATCCATATTTTGTGATTTTTAACACCTGTGTTCAATATTTACCTGAAATATAATTATGTACTCACTGATTTAGCTATAAAAATAGTGAAAATTTACACTCAAAGAATGGCTAACAAATAAACTGGGATTAATAACATATTTAGCAACTTTTTGGTAAGAATTCATGAGGTATATAGTCAGACCTCTCTATCCAAGAGGAATTGGTTCAGGAATCCCTTGTGGATACCAAAATTCTCAGGTGCTCAAATATCTTATATAAAATGGCACAGTGTTTGCATATAACCTCAGCACATCCTCCTGTATACTCAAATTGTCTCTAGATTACTTATAATAACCTATGCAATGTAAATACTATGCATATGGTCGCTGGCATGTAGCAAGTTCAAGTTTTGCTTTTGGGAATTTTTTTGTTCAAATATTTTGAATCAGCAGTTAGTTCAATCTGCAGATGTGAAACCTGTGGATATGGAGGGTCAGTTAAACTTAAACCAGTTTTTCTCATATAACTTAGTTCTCAATAAATCACTTTATTTATGTAAATGTGGATTTGTGGACATGTGATTGTGCTTTAAGAGATTACTAGGCCAATCAAAATCAATTTGGGTACCTATGCTTGTGTATATTTCTCTCCTGAACTTAATGAGTTAGGCAGCTCTTATTTTCATGGAGAAACCCACAATCAGAGGAGCCTGGCAGGCTATAGTCCATGGGGTCACAAAGAATCAGACACATCTGAGCAACTAACACTTTCACTCACTTATTTCTATAAAACTCCATCCCCAGCCATCTTGCAAGTCACATTATTATGGGCACTGGAATAAGACATGACTTACTGACAGATTCCATTAGAAAACTCCCTCTATATCAATTTTCTGTATTCTAAAACAGCTTTGCATCAACAGTATATTTATATACTTCCCTTTTATTTCTTTGAAAAAAAGGTCACCCTTTTTTCAACTGTAGATTTAGTCCTCTGTCTACACATACTCTAAACCTAACCTGCTCATGCTTATCCAGGATTCTCCCTAGGTCACTTTCACTCTTTTCATGTTCACGTTTTCATGTAGGTGCATGCTTTTGATTATCTACAGGTTTATAACAAGAAGTGGTATTTTCTGTGTCCTATGGAAACTGGTATGTTTTTCATCATTATCTTGTTTTTTAAACAAACTAATTTTGTCATAAATACTAACAAAACAATTATTGTATGGATTGTGTTCATTACTAACAAAATAAACATGTTAACTTAATGTAGGAATATCTATCCCTTCCCGGAAAAATTGTCCTTTACTCATATATCAAGATTAACATAAAGTGAAATATATAACAAGAACCAAGTTTCAGTAAGTTCCAAATTCCAGATCTTTGGTAAGCATTGCCAAAATATTTTTTTAAATAAATGTTGTACTGATATATGTTCTCAAAGTTATTCTTCCACAATTATTTTTCACCTTCCTCTATGGAAAATAGTCAAATTCAATATAGTTCTTATAATCACCAACTACAAATTGGTGTGTCTTGTTTATGTTTAAATGAGAGTTTTCATCTGTAAGAGAACATATATATATAAATTGCATTCATCATTTTTGAGGTGCCATAGCTTAGGGGAGCCATGATTTTCCCAGGATTTATAGCTTTTGGTCCTGGGGCTAGTATCCTTGAACATTTTCCTTGGGCTAATTAAAGCCCTCTTGAGTTTGGACAATCTCTTCCCCATCTCTGTCTTTTAGTGTATTGTATAATTCTTGAGTTTATAATGGTCTTTTTTAAAATCTAAATTCCCAATACCAGCTGGTTACCATAACTTATCTTCCTCCCACAATAATGGCCTTTTTAGCAGAGCAACCTGAATTAAGTCTTTTCCCTTAGTGACTTTTCTTTTCCCACAAACCCAAGGAATTTTTTGTTTGTTTCTCCCTCATTAATGCACCATGAGGCAGGCACAGTAGGACTGGAATAGTATTTTCATGACCTCATTTTCTTATCCACTGGTCTTAGCATGTACTTACATCTTTATCCTTATGCAACGATTGTACCAACTTTGGGCACCATATCCTCCTACTAGGTAGGAAGAAAGGAGAAGGACATGTATCACTGAAAAACCTCCTTTTCATTAGTTAGGAAATCAGCAGATTTCCAAGAGATCTTAATTTTATACTTCTGCTTATATCTCACTGGTCAAAACTTGGTCAAAGGATCTCCTTTAATTAAAAAGTTTCTCTGCATCTGTGAAGGTGTAGATTTTTTTAAAAATTAAGTATATTGTCAATTGTCAACCTGAACAATAAATGAATAAATTATTGAGTAAGAAAATAGTTATAACTACCACACACAATACAAATGTCTATGCTAAAGGATTATAAACTTTTTCAATTTTCATATCAGGTTCTATATGACAAAAGACAATTTTTATGGTCACCTGTGAGGCAGTTGGACTTCTATTCAAAGTTCAGTGCAGATATCAAGGCTGATGACACCAATTCCATGAAGATTCAATGCATTTGCAGTCCTTCACATAGAAGTGCTTTCAAATGCATGCCTTTTTTTTTTCCCCCCATCTTGCCCCATCTACAGCCTTCGCTGCTCACTACTGAACTAGGATTTTATAGTTAACCCAACATCAAATCCCAGAAGAGAGTACACAGTCTGTGCCACATGGGTTGTCTTCTGGGTGATTTGCTAGTTTCTGCTTTTAGTTTTCCCAACATTGGCTTCTCTCTCTTGTTTTATTCTTTTGGATATGCTGAAATGTTTCTTACATTTATTTCTAACAATTTTATTGAGATGTAATTTATATACCATAAAGTTCACCTATTTTATATTGAAATGTACAACTCAATGATTTTTATGAAATTTACAGATATGTGCATATATCACCACAAACCTGTCTTAGAGTATTTCAATTACTCTGTAGAGAATTCCTGTTAGCAGTCAGTTCCTGCTTCCACCCATGTCCCAGGGAATATGTGTGTGTGTTCATGCTAAGTCACTTCAGTCATGTCCAACTCTTTGCAACCCCGTGGACTGTAGCCCGCCAGGCTCCTCTGTCCATGGAGATTCTCTTAGCAAGAATACTGCAGTGGGTTGCCATGCTCTTCTCCAGGTAATCTTCCCAACCTAGGGATGGAACCTGAGTTTCTTATGTGTCCTGCATTGGCAGGTGGGTTCTTTATCATTAACACCACCTGGAAAGCCCACCCAAGCCTCACAAGTTCATTAATTTGCTTTCTGTCTTTACAGACTTTATATCTTTCCTGGATATATTAGATAAACAGACGCATAATATTTGTAGTTTTTTTGCATTTGTTTTTTTTTTTACTGAGCATAATGTTTTTAAGATTCATCTATGCTGTATATAAATACGTCATTTCTTTCTTACTGTTGAATAGTATTTCATTATGTAGATTTGTCACAGTGTGATTAGCCATTAACTGTGAGCCATAAACTTTTGCAATAGTTTCATTTTGGGGACATTATAAATAATACAGCTTTGAAAACGCATAGTCTTTTAGGGACTTGGTTTTATATTTTCCTTGGATAAATACCCAGAAGTGGAAAATTTAGGTCACATGGTAAATTTGTTTAACTTTTCAAAAACTGTCAAACAGTTTTGCAAAGTGGCTTCACCATTTTACATTCACATCAGAAATACAGGGGAGTTTTAGTACTTCTAGTTCTTCAACAGCTCTTATTATTGCTTGTCCTTTTGTTTAGAGCTATTTTAGTGAATGTGTTGGAGAAGGAAATGGCAACACACTCCAGTGTTCTTGCTTGGGGAATCCCATGGACGGAGGAGCCTGGCAGGCTACAGTCCATGGATTCACAATGGAGTTGGACAGGACTGAGTGACTGAGCATGAGTGGATGTGTAGACGCATGTTGTTTTCATTATAAGTTGCATTTCTATACTGACTAATGATGTTGAGTTTCTTTTCTCTTTGGTTTTCATATGGACATTTGAAACCTCAGTTACATTGCCCTGACTTGTATTTCTTTTGTTGATTCCACAGTCTCTTTCAACACACACACACACACACACCACACACACACTTCACTTGATCTCAGATACATAATTGATAAACTTTTGTGCTCTGTTGTTTTGCTTTTCTAGTTCAATTATCTTCTTATAATGACAACTGCTGCTATTTCCTACATTTTTAAATGGCGAATTCTTTAGATCCATTAATCACCAATGGAAGTATTTTGAAGTACCAACTACAAACTACAGATATATTCTTCTCAGAAGTCAGGTTGTTTCATCAAGTTTTTTTTTTTTTTTTCTGTTATGCTTTACTATGCATTTAATAAATTACTTTTTTTAATGCTTATAATGTATATATTTATTTAGCACACAGGTGCTGTTGATTTAACAGCTAGTCCCATGAGGAAAAAGTAATCACAGGGAAGCTTTTTTTTTTCTTTGATTAGACTGACTTTAACAAGAAATTGTCTCCTAATCAGATTCAAGTTGCTTAAAATCAAGTAAGGAACTGTAAAATTTATTCCAGGAGGTTATTATGCAAGTTGGGGAATTGTAAGGTTTTTTTTCATTAAAGTCCTGGTACTAAATGTTCATTTACTAAGTGGACATTCTCTGAATCAGTGGAACATTCTTAGCATACCTTGCATTGATTACGTGGGAACTCTGAAAAGGGACTGTGATCAATGGAGAGGGTCTGGCAACTCATCGTGTGTGCCTCTTCCTGGGGGCATGCTCTCCTCTGCTGGAGGATGCCTATCACTATTTTTCCAAATTACAAATAGTTTCCCTACTTTTTTCTCCTCTCTGAAACACTGAACAGAATGTCAATTGGAGCCAATCGTATCAAGTAACAAAATCCCTACATGAGACCAAAGGAAGAAAACATAATTAAAATGATAGAATAAAGCAAAATGCTTCTATTAGCCACAATAAAAGAGAATGTGTGTAAATCCCCAGTGCAGGTCTTGGATTTAAAATGTCTTTATGGCTAATATAAACAAAGGAGTCCATTTCTGAGGACTCCCAGATGTACCATCATGCAGTTAAATAACATTTTTAGTGACATTGCATTAACTTGCTTTGCTGGAAAAATGATTCCTCACCAAAGTCCCCTCTGCCAAATAGATACACTAATATTTTCTCTTAAATAAAGAAAGCCTGGTGGAATTATACTTAAACTCTCCAATGAAAACAGAATCTTAATATAAATTGCTAGACTGTACAAAATAAAAGATATACTTCCTTTCATGCTCACAATCTAATGATACCTAGGTAAAAGAAGTAGTGCTAACTTTGAAGACATTTTGAGAATAGAGAATAGAAACTGAGGTCCCATGGAATTAAAAAAACTGCTAATGGTCACACTTTAGTAAATTATGCTGTGGTTCTGTTTAATGGTTTTTAAATAGAAATATTAGCTTTGTTCCATCCTGCCTGTGTTCCTCTTTGTACCAGAGGATTCTTTTATGGATTTCTTTATGGAGAAATATCTTTATCTTTAGGATTCATTTACGGAGGCAGAGCGACACTGCCAATCCACCATCATAACTAACTCAATTTACAGCCTAATACATGGTTGATAGTGAAGTGATAGTGTCAGTTGCTCAGTTGTGTCTGACTCTGCAATTCCATGGACAGTAACCCACCAGGCTCCTCTGTCCATGGAATTCTCCATGCAAGAATGCTGGAGGAGGTAGCCATTCCCTTCTCCAGCGGATCTTCCCCACCCAGGGATCAAACCTGGATCTCCTTCATTGCAGGCAGATTCTTTACCGACTGAGTCACCAGGGGAGACCAATAATAAATCCAAAAGATGCCTCATTCTTTAGGGGCATTAAAGAGAAAGTCAAGCCTATGTTATGACTGAGGTTTTTAGAAGATATTTTATATATTTTATAAAACTTGTCACTTTTCACCAGTACAGCATCATAAGGGATCCTGAATTAAGTTTCATAATGTGAAAAAAAACGTTTTTTCTTAGAAACATCACTGATCTTCTACTTACAATGTGACAATAACTGAAGAAGAAAAGGTTTCTACTCAGAGGAAATAACAGAGCTCTTCTTTTCCTTCAACTCACCGAATACTTTTGTACTCCAAATACATGGATCTTCCACACCAAGTAGTCTGTGATAGCAGTTGGGTATCCTACAATTTAACTTCTGACACTATTTGAAAATAATGTCAGATTCCACAGGTTAAGGGCTCCATCCCACAACATATCCCCAACTTCAGATGCCAACTGCAAGTCCAGGAGATTATGTGGGCTACTGTCTGACCCATTATAAGCCAGAAGTTCCCAAGACCCCTCTAGTGAGGTTCAATCTTTCACTAAAATGCTTCATAGAACCAAGTCATAGTTTTCTTACTAGATTTCCGGTTTATTGAAAGGTTATAACTCAGGAACAGTCAGATGGAGGAGACGCACAGAGCAAGGTATGTGGGAGGGGACACAGAGCTTCCATGTCCTCTCTGGGTTACCATCAGCCTGGTATTTCCACCATTTACCACCAACCTGGAGACTCTCCAGACCCCTTTAGTTAGAGTTTTTATGGAAGCCTCATTATGTCGGCATGATTGATTAAATCACTGGTTGAAGCATTGATTATTACTGGTTAACTCAGCCTGCAGCCTCTCTTCCCCAGAGGTTGGGGTAAGAGCTAAGTTCTAACCCTCTGTTCACACAGTAGGTTCCCCTGGTACAAACCCCCATGCTTATGGGCTTTCAAAAAGATACTTTATTAATATAAACTCCCAGGGTTGTTAAAGGAGCTAGTTAATTAAAAACAAACAGACAAACAAACAAAAAACTCACTTTTACCTTTGGAGCTATTTAATCTGGAACTATTTCAGGAAATGTAGCTTTAGAAGACAGAAATACTCTATAAATATTGAAACAGAAGATACTCCCATCACTCGCATTGCTCAGGAAATTATAAGTTTTAAGAATGGTATACCAGAAATGTGGGGGATCAAATAAATATTTTTTATTATAAATCACAACATCACAGTAGTGTAGTGCCATCAATTGAAACTAAGAATGCTTCTACCTATGTCCCATAACTTTTACTTTGAAAGTCTAATATTAAAAAAAAAAATTCCAACTATACACTGGAAGTCCCAGATTTTAATTGTATCACTTATTATTTAAAAAAAGAACCTAAGAACCCACCAAAAATAAATGTCTATATTAAGTTTGATGCATCCTACAATTTAATACAAAGCATGTATAAAGGAAAATTCAATCTACATAACTTAATATGGGTATTCAAAAAAAGCCCCTGAGCAGTATTTAAGTATAATTTACCTTAAAAATGTAGAAAACTATATAAAATAATATTTGTAATTTTTATAATGTTTTAGCTATACATAAAATCTCAAAATCAATGATGAATGATTTTGAAAAATAATGATTGTCTCTGGTGAGGAAGAGAAGTGACAGGGGACTGGAATGATGATTAGGGGATAATTTTAATTTTGTTAACAATATGCATATGTTATAAGAAAAAACATTCACCTACTACTTTATAATTAAAATTTAATAATATTAGATGGTTATCAAACTTTAATACTCATTAACATTTATGAATGATTTTTTGGAAACTGTTAAGTAAATATCATGTCTGTCCCATAATCACAGACTTATATTAAGGATTAAGATATATTTCTTTCAATATGTGAAACTATTTTCAGCAAAAGAACCATTTTTGTCAAATCTGTATACCACAGGTAATGTATCTTGTAGCTATCTATGAAGAAACAACATAGCTCAAATTTAATGTAATCACTAAAATGTTAGCATTATATTTTTATAATAATGTTAACAGTGATGGTACATGTACAATATGGTCTACTTTTTTACTAGCTCATTTGCCTGTATTATAATGAGCCGGATTCTATTTTATATGATTCCCAGAGTTATGACTACAAAGAGTTACATGCTACCATATTTGTTGTGTGATTCAGAGTTTCTTCACAAAGACTAGCTCTACCACAGTTTTGATTTCAGAAACTCTCCTCTAACAGAAATTATTTTGATTTAGGCATTATATAGATTACAGGAGGCACTAGTGGTAAACAATCCTCCTGCCAATGCTGAAGACATAAGATGCAGGTTCAATCCCAGGGTTGGGAAGATCCCTTGAAGAAGGGCATGACAACCCAGTCCAGTATTCTTGCCTGGAGAATCCCATGGACAGAGGAGCCTGGCAGGACTGTAGCCCATGGGGTCACAGAGAGTGGGACATGACTAAAGCAACTTAGCATACATGCACCCATATAGATTACCTTACCAACATTTTTAATAGCCACTTATACATGAGCCAGGGATAGTTTAAATTTGTTCTAGACTGTGAGCAAATCCAGAAGGGAAGAGTACTAGAATTAGGAAGTTTGGGAGCGAAAGGCAACTGTATTAAGGATTCAAAAAATGGAGGTGAGAAAGAAATGTGGTGGTGTGGAGGGAGGATGATCAGCTTCATACCTATTTTGTAGAGCCATTCTTTATTATTCAGAGCTCTGAATAATAAATCAATATGTACACTTTAAAAAATAAATTCTCCTTTTCTGAGAAAACAGTTGAAATTTCTCTTTAAAGAAAACAGACTATTAAAGCTTCTGCCTGATTCATTTTCTGCGTGTTTGATCAAACATTCAATATTCCACAATAGAGCAAAATAGAAATATATTGATAAAAAGTCACTTTAAAATCAATCTTGTTAATCTGACATACAATATTCTGACATCTATAAATATCACTGAAATATTACAGTAGATGAGTCGCTCATAGTCCTAAAAGCATAAATCTATAAAATAGCATGCCAAAATCTTAATTTTCTAACTAGTACAATTAGATTTCCTCTAGATTTTATTTATAATATAAGAAAATAAAATACAGGCTTGTGATTCCATAAGATGTTTTGGATTTTTAGAAAACTAAAGGTCCCCAGAGGAGAGAGCCAGATGATACAACTACAGGATAGGATAAGGAAGAGCTTTTGATTTATGCTCTTTCTTTTGCCAACACTTCCTGTGTGGATCAGTGTTTTCCTCTTTGCTTTTCAAAAAGCAATGGTTGTCAGCTAAATGCTGTGGGGCAGTATGACCGTAATGTGCCTTCTTGTCATGGTGGGTATCAGAAAACCACCAGTGTAGATGGGCTGGATGGCCTCAGATTGCCAGTTATCCTTCACTTTACCTTTTAAACAATGTAATTATAATGGAATGAGACCATCTTTTGCAGAAAGCAATTTTTAGGGCAAGTATAAAGCAAAACCTGACAGGAGATCAACTAGCAGGTGTATCTGGAAAATTTGGCTTACAGACTTGCAGCCCCTAATAACCAAGAGCCCTAATAAGTGAGCTATACTGAGAAACAACAGACTACCTGATCTAACTCTTTAGCTATTCAGCTTTCTTACATTATTTTTCAATACTTTTTTTCTTTTTTGGCCCACGCCATGTGGCATGCAGAATCTTAGTTCCCTGAACAGGGATTGAACTCATTTCCTCTGTAGTGTCAGCATGAATTCTTAACCACTGGACAACTAGGGAGTCCCTTCAATATGTAAATTTTCATATAACAAAATTACAACAAATCATACTTTTGCTTAATACAACTATTCCTTCTGCAAATGAAGACACCCTTGCTTAACCACCAAAAGAACACATAAAGTTCCAAATAGTTACTGCAAACGTATATGATGATGGCTCCTTTCAAATTCAGTCAGAATCCTACCTGGATATTCTGTAATGAATGCCTTCTGCTGCTGAGGAGTTTTCATTGATTACTTCAGCTTTTCTAATAAAATCATTCCTATTTTAGGGATATGGAGCCATTTGATATTTTGAGTAAAGTGCTCCTGAGTAACCAAGGGTAGCCTCATTTTGGAGTTGAGTTCCAAGGTTGCCCAGGGTCCTCACTCAGGGTCCTGGTGAGGTGGGACCAGAAGCCATGCTCCCTAGTAGAGTATGGCTATTGGTGTGGCTCGAGGCCTTCGAGGGTCTGTAGGATGGGCCCCATGACTGCCAAGGGTTTCTGGTTTGGCTCCCTGGTCAGGCAGGTCCAGAGGCTATGCTCCAAGATGGGTGTGGCTGCTGGCTTGGCTCTGTCCAAACAGGGCCATAGACAGTTCCACAGATGGAATGGACCAGTTGTTTGAGACCCAAATTGGGCAGAACTGCCAACTGACCTCTCAGGCTAGATGGTGCCTCAGGCTTGGCTCTGCAGAGGAACAGCTAGGGTCTCTGCTTGCATATCATCCACATAAGAATGCAGTCTGCCAAGATCCATGTGCTTCTTGTGGGCCCTCAACCCCACGAGGCAATACCTAAGTGGGCCTCTCAGGAAGCATCTGGGATGCTGGGGAATATGAATGTCTACCTTAGATTCTTGTGTTACCACTGGAGAAGCTGTCAGTCCAGGGGGACCCCCTTACTATAACATCACATCAGCCTGGGGAGGGGCAATGTAGTCAAGGTGAAACCACTCCCCTTATCTTTTTAACGTAGGCTTTCTCAGTTTTTGTGGCTCAGTGGGATGTTTCATCTTCACCCCCAGGTTCTAAGATCTTCATAGAAATATCTTGTCTGTGGACAGATGCTAGTCGCTTTCTCTGAGGGGAACTGAAGTCAGGAATCATCTAGTTTTCCATCTTGCTGTTACTCATTGTGCCTCACTCCATTTATTCCTGTGTGGAAGTTTTATGTTCCCCCTTAACACAAAAAGACAGACAGAGAGAGAGTTAAAGAGTGAGAACAAAAGGAAAAACACAAATTACAGCAACTAAATAGTTTCTATAAAATAATTAAATAAAATAATTATGCCATGAAAAACCACCATCATACTATATGTCATAATGGATATTGGGAAGGTTTCATTTTGACATCCAAATTTTCTCTGTTTGCCAATATGCAAATAGAAATGACTTATCTTTCCCACCTGACTAATTTAGGGTCAGGGTCTCTTATCATTTTAAATTTCTAAGTAGCTTCCACATCTGCCCACTCTTTAGTTTTTCAAAACAACGCACTCTTCTCAAGTTTAACAGATCTAACTTTAAGGAACTTGTTCCCTTGCTGAGGAACAAAACCAAGAAATTAATACTCACCTTTCATACCATGTTATTTCATTTTCCCCTCTAGACCAATGAGTCATTTTTTTCTCTTTTGTATCTGTCTGAATTAGGCTCTTTTAACTTACTGCCCCAATTCTAACACAGTCAAGAAAGGACATTCAGAATCATTTGTTCTGATGGTAAAATTACATAATATAATGACATTCATACATCCTGATCTTAACAGCTTCTATTTTGTAGGCAAAATTTTGCTTATTGATCAAGTCAGATAATTTTTTAAATGGCTAAACTAATTACCAAAAAAAAAAAGTAGAAGAATGATGTAATGAAAGAACCTCAGACCACAAGGAAATATTCGGAATGAAATGTTATACTTTATATTGGGGAGAATCTCAAAGTGCTGTAAAAGGCAACAATTCTTTTGTGTTTTATTGAAGTATTTCCCCATATAACCTTGCACTGAGAAGCAAAAACACTTTCCCTGATAACAAAGATAGACATATAATGGAGCCCATAGAGGATAAGGCTGGAGGTGTGACATAAATATCAAATGAGTACTCTAAAAATAGGAGCCCTCCAAAATATGAACCTTAAAGAAACTACAAGCTACTTTCAAAAATCTGAAGGAAATCTCGCCTAAGGACATCAAGTATAACTGCCTAAAGCTTGCCTCATTGATATTTAAAGGTGTAAGGGACAAAATTCACCACCCCAAAATATGTCTCTTCAGTGGCATGTGGGTTATCTCTAGGAATAAATAATAGAGGGCCAGGAGACTCAGAAATAACCTTGGACCTTCCCCCTATCTGCCTAAAAGAATGTTATAGATGGATGGCCTGTTCCAGGAAGGGACCTATCACCATAAATAACTACAATATGAACCACAGGTGTAGATAGAGAGGAACCTAGCAAAGTCTATTAAAATACATTTCTGTGTCCCATTGTCTGTGCAAGGCCCAGCAAACATTTACCAAGCATTTGCTTTTCCATCTCCATATGAATCGTTTTCCTCCCTTTTGAAGTCCCAAACCACTGCCCCCAAATATTCTCTTTTGTCTTTCATTGTAGGTGGTATTTAAGGTGAGGGTTTTGGACATTTTAGTGAGTTACTTGGTTTTCCTGGGTTTCTCTTACATATATATGTCATTAAACCTTTGTTTGATTTTCTCCTGTTGCTCGGTATCATGTCAATTTAGTTCTTATATCAGTCAAAGAACTTAGAAGGGTAGAGGAAAATTTCCTCTTCCCCAACACAGGTTTTCATGGGAACAACACTGGGGTTGGTGGCAATGATATCAAAATTTGGAAGACCCCCAAGTTGGGGCTTATCACAACTCTCATACTCCCCCAAAGACATTACCTGAACTTCAGTGTAAGCATGGCCTTTTTATGGTTACAAGCATTGTTTTTGCAGACATATAATGATGAACAGTTTGTGGTATACAGAGTCAGTTCTCTAGAGGATGTGCTAAAACATATCATCCTAGTGATCTGAACGGCAGATACCAAGAATTTAAATAACATTGAAGCTAGAGGACAACAATGATCAAAAATATTCACTATGTTGTGAGTAGTTTTCAAAAATTAATTATACAATTGATCCTTGAACTACATGAGTTTGAACTGCATGAGTCCACTTACACATGGATTTTTTTTAATAAATACTTTGTGATCTGTGGTTGACAGCATTCACGGATGTAGAATGCTAGATAAGGCAAATAGGGATGGCCTACAGTAAAGTTACATGCAGATTTTTGACTACATGGAGACTCAGTGCTCCTAACCCTCGTATTTTCAAGGATCAACTGTACTTTTCTGTAACTGAGTTAACACAGCAAACTGAAAACAATTGCATTTTTCCTTCATCAAGCATTTCACAGATTCAGATTTATTATATAATAAGATCCCCTATCTATCCTTTTACTTTTCTACTATTTCAGATAGCTCAATGTTATTATTATGGAATTATTTCACTGTGTTATGATACAGTTATCCCTTTCAAGGTGTCTGAAATCTGTAAAATGATTTGACCATTTTTAGCTAAATTTACTGAGTTCTTATCATGTATCACTTTCTAGTTAGGAGCTTTATATTTATTACTTTATTGAATACTAACTAGAATATTTTCATTTTATAAATTAGAAACCTCATGTTGATAAGTTGTATAAAATTGCTATTTCACTGCTAATATGTGGTGGATCTGAGTCATTGTTTGATTTCAAGACATCTTGCGCACTATCTAGTGCATATACAGTTGTCACGCCAAATGAACTTTATTGTCTTTTTTAAGTAATTTAACCTATTTTTATAGTTTTCTATTTTTTTCTAACCTATTATACTGCAGATAAATACATATATGTACACACACATGTGTGTATTTATACACACTTAAATACACAATCACACATATACATGTATAAAAGCATAGGTTTGTGTGTGCCTGTATGTATATGTGTGTATATATATACATATATGCGGCATTTTTTAAAGTGTGTGTGTATATGTGTTTTCACATATGTAGATATTTTTGTCATTTGCAGTGTAAACAGGTTAGAAAAAACTAAAAATGACAAAAATGTGTGAAATTAGTTTTAAAGGACAATAAAGTCTGTTTATTATAAGAACTGTGTCTATAGCAATGTGCATATATTTATATACTAGTGTGTATACTATATGCACACATACACTCACAGTTGTTCACAAATCTATTCTGTTTAGTGTTGGAAAGGTAAATAACAAAGCTTGTTGATGAGATCCTTGGACTAAAGAGATTTTATTTCTGATCTCTAAAATGTATAATTAGAGGATATATTTGAACAAGCATAAAAGAAGACAACTGACAAGACTATACCTTATACCTTCATAGTTGTTCTCCAGTGCATTTAGGTTTTAGAAATCTATCTTTTGAACAAGTGAGTGAAAGTTGCTGAATCATGTCTGACTCTTTGCGACCCCATGGACTATACAGTCCAGGGAATTCTCTAGGCCAGAATGCTGGAATGTGTAGCCTTTCCCTTCTTTAGGGGAATCTTCCCAACCCAGGAATCGAACCCAGGTCTCCCGCATTGTGGGTAGATTCTTTACCAACTGAGCTATCAGGAAGCCCTTTACCAGGGAAACCAGCAGAGGGGCACATCCTTCACTGCCACTTTGATAAGAAGAGTCATTAGCAGGGCAGGAAGGTCAGGCATGTGAGTCGAGTGAGGGCGAAGCAGGTGTTGATTGAGCAGGTGATGTATAGAGAGAGGAGAACAGCCATCCTGAGTGTCCGACCAGACAAACTTTAGAGAAATGTCATGAAAATACAAGGAGGAATTTTTTGGAAAGGATGCTCACCCTCAATAGTTGAACCCCAAGATACTATGCACTGAGGTTAAAGTAGAATAAAAGCAATCATCCCCGGTGACTCAGTTGATAAAGAATCTGCCTGCAATGCAGGAGACTGTCTGCAATGCAGAACTGGGTTTGACCCCAGAGTTGGGAAGGTCCCCTGAAAGAGAAACTATCAACTCATTCTAGTATTCTTGCTTGGGAAATCCCATAGACAGAGGAGCCTGGTAGGCTATAGTCCTTGGGATTGCAAGAGTCAGACATGATTTAGCAATTAAACCACAACCACCAGAATAAATGAAATCAGACATTTTCGTATTAGTCACTTCTTAAATATAGATACTAGTCATTTCTTAAATCTAAATTTTTAAAATTATAAGGTTTTTCTTGAGTATACTTGAAAATTATAAATAAACAAATGAATAAATATTAAAATCTTTTTATAGACCGATTGGTATGGCTGAAAGGGCATAGCCTACTTTATAGAAGCTTCTTTAAGGAGACACATTTCACTTTCTCACCTAGTTAAAAAGGGCATTCATCACTACTTGACACACAGATGCTGTGAAATAAATGTACTTCCAAAGAACTCAATGCCTAGTTCAATTTCCTCCTGACAGTAGCTTTCAAGTTATTTTCCTGGTAACTTTTGTGTGTCGACAGATAGTATTGTCGAAGTGCTAATTGACAGACACATTCCCCAAGTGACAGATGGTAGCACAGACCCAATTGTCAGAGTGCAATAATGCTAACTGTCAGAAATGAGAAACGAACATATCAGAGATCCTTGATTTACACACACACACACACACACACACACACACACACACTGCACTGAACTACATTAAGAAGTTCATGTGTAGAAGTCAAACATCACCCTTAAAGTTAAAGGACACTGGATCATAAACTATACCCCAGAGACTTCCCTTAAAAAGATAACTTCTCATCATGGTATCCAAGGTGATTTAGGGTAGTAGAAATTGTTCTCACAACAATTTCACAAACTTATGGACACTGTTTATATATGTTTAACTTTCCTTAACCATGATTCACTACAGCTGTCCTAAGATAAACAATAAAATATTGTATTTACTATGTCACATAAATAAATACTTTGTGCCTTATTTTAAACTGTATTTGAGAAAAAAAGAATAAGTGTTACTAGCATGAAAACCAAGGGATTAAGGTTTTATGTAAAATCAGGTTATTTTAAACTTAAATATATTCCCAGAATTCAGAAAAAGAATTCCAATTGGCATGCTGTATATTATGCTATTTATAAGAATTTACTTTAAAATGTATATGCTTTAATAAGTCTGTAAAAAGTTTAAGTTGTGAAGGAGGTAAGAGTCATAAAAAGGGCCATCAGAAGGACAGAGGAAAAATCTGATTTTTAAGATCTCCTCTAGCTTTCATATTTTAGTCCCAGAGAAATTTCAACCTTTCTCTTATATGTCATTTTATGGGCAGGATTATTGATTAAACTTGGCATGAATTTTATATAATGAACCTGAAAATAATCTCCTTACTCTGTCCAAACTAACACAGCACTCTGGCAAAATGACAATCAGGACAATGAATTAAAAATAATTCCTGAAGAGCTTTAATTTTTGTCTTTCTTGTTTCATGAGACTATTTCTTTAAGTACAATAGTATGTATAGAAAGTATATCTTAACTTCCCTGTACAAACATTCATATTCATAGCTCATAAAATGTGTTTCCTTCAGAATTGGAGGCATTGTAATCCCACTGATAGTATTAGTTTAAAAGCAAATTCATGTATATTTTCATTAAAGGTTAATTGTATTTCTAAGCATAGTTAAATCAAGAGGATTCAGGTTCTCTTTTTGTTCAGTTCAGTCGCTCAGTCGTGTCCAACTCTTTGTGATCCCATGAATTGCAGCATGCCAGGCCTCCCTCCCTGTCCATCACAAACTCCCGGAGTTTACTCAAACTCATGTCCATCAAGTCAGTGATGCCATCCAACCATCTCATCCTCTGTCGTCCCCTTCTCTTCCTGCCCCCAATCCCTCCCAGTATTAGGGTCTTTTCCAATGAGTCAACTCTTTGCATGAGGTGGCCAAAGTATTGGAGTTTCAGCTTCAGCATCAGTCCTTCCAATGAACACCCAGGACTGATCTCCTTCAGGATGGACTGGTTGGATCTCCTTGCAGTCCAAGAGACTCTCAAGAGTCTTCCCAAACAACACAGTTCAAAAGCATCAATTTTTCGGCACTTAGCTTTCTTCACAGTCCAACTCTCACATCCATACATGACCACTGGAAAAACCATAGCCTTGACTAGACAGACCTTTGTTGGCAAAGTAATGTCTCTGCTTTTTAATATGCTATCTAGGTTGGTCATAACTTTCCTTCCAAGGAGTAAGTGTCTTTTAATTTCATGTCTTTAAACTTTCAAGGAGTAAGTTTAATTTTAATTTCACATCTGCAGTGATTTTGGAGCCCCAAAAAATAAAGTCAGCCACTGTTTCCACTGTCTCCCCATCTATTTCCCATGAGGTGATGGGACCAGATTCCATGATCTTAGTTTTCTGAATGTTAAGTTTTAAGCCAACTTTTTCACTCTCCTCTTTCACTTTTATCAAGAGGCTTTTTAGTTCCTCTTCACTTTCTGCCATAAGGGTGGTGTCATCTGCCTATCTGAAGTTATTGATATTTCTCCCAACAATCTTGATTCCAGTCTGTGCTTCTTCCAGACCAGCGTTTCTCATGATGTACTCTGCATGTAAGTTAAATAAGCAGGGTGACAATATACAGCCTTGAAGTACTCCTTTTCCTATTTGGAACCAGTCTGTTGTTCCATGTCCAGTTCTAACTGTTGCTTCCTGACCTGCATACAGGTTTCTCAAGAGGCAAGTCAGATAGTCTCTTTTGGTAACTAAGAAAAAATCTTGCACTTTGCATTGAAAACAACTTATTTCGATTAAGATAGTGAACAGAACAAAAGCTAATGCCTTCAAGTCACACAAATGACAGTAAAATAATTTTTAAGGTGCCAATACATAAATACAAAAAGAACAAGAGATATGAGAGAGCCACAAATGTTGGAAGCTGTAAGCTATAGGGTAAGTCATAGCTGATTGAACAACCCAGGAAGTCATATGTTAAATAAGATTGCAATATTTAGCAAATACAAATAGAAGATGCCCAGTTAAATTTGAATCTCAGATATACAATGAATAATTATTTTAGAATAAGTCTGTTCAAATTTAACTGAGAATCCTGTACGTTATGTGGCAACTCTAAGTCTTTGGTGGGAGAAGTTAAAAGGCAACATAATCAATAAAGTAAGCATCAAAAATCTCAGGAAATGCCTCTGGAAGCAGAGTTTAAGGAGGAGAATAAAAGAAAAACTTAAGCTGTGAGTTTTTATGAGGCAAACACCCATTTAACCTGACAGGCAGACTAGAGAATTATTGCCTAAACAGCACTTCCCAACCTTTTTGGCATTAGGGACTGGTTTCACGGAAGACATTTTTTTCCATGGATGGTGTGTGAAGGATGCTTTGGGGATGACTCAAGTGCATTATCTTTATTGTGCACTTCATTTCTATAATTATTACATCAGCTCCACCTCAGATCCCCAGGCTTTTGATCCAGGAGGTTGGGGACTTCTGGTCTAGAGAATAAAACAGAGAGTAGTATGAGATATTTAGAAAATTCACACCCAGCTGAGGTTAAATATTATAGTGAAAATTGGGAGTATGTGAAGCAGGGTCCCGAACCTACCAGCTCTCATCCAAACTTTACTCTCAGGATACTGATATTCTACATAAGACAGAGGCTGACAAAGGCTTCTTTATGAGCTCTGAACATGCCAGAGAAACCACCTTAGATACTGACAGGAAATTCTTCAGGGTAAAAGCCCATTCACATGCTTCTCCATTGATGCTCAGAAGTGATGGCCATGCACATATACAGAATTTCCATCAACCTAGTGCTGCCTTCATTTCTGCACAGACAGTCAAGTGTAGCTAGGTACCTGAACAAAGTATCTAAGAAGTAATACTGAGATCTAAACAAGTAGATAGGGCTTTCCTGGTAGTTTGGTGGTAAAGGATCCACCTGTCAATGCAGGAGTCACGGGTTCAATCCTTCATCCAGGAAGATCCCACATGCCATGGAGAGATTAAGCCCATGTGCCACAACTATTATTGCTCCAGAGCCTGGGAGCTGCAGCTGTTGAACCTGAGTGCCCTAGAGTCCATGCTCCAAAACAAAGAGAGGCCACTGCAGTGAGCAGTTCACACACCACAGCTAGAGGGTAGTCCCTTTGCCAGAGAAAACTTTGAGCAGGAACGAACATCCAGCACAGCCAAAAATAAACAAATCATATTATATATATTTGTGTATATATATGTATATATATACATATATATATATAATTTGTGTGTGTATATATATATAATATGTGTATATACATGTATATATATATATATATATACATATATTAAAAATGTGAAAAATAGAAACCTGGAGGAGTAAGAACTGTACAAGGCAAAGATAATTCCAAAATCTAAGTATAATGAATAACTGAATACATTGAATCCATGAAAAAGAGTGTTTTGGTAAAAGCACATTATTAATATTAAAAAATGGCATGCTAAAAGCAAAATTATAGAATAATTCAATAAGTATTTCTCGAGTAACTTTGAGGACACATGAAAAATTAGAGAAAATACAAGTAAAAGGTAATTAAGAGAAGCAAAAGGTTCCATTCAGCCACTCAGTCGTGTCCAACCCTTTGCGACCCCATGGACGGCAGCACGTCAGTCTTCGCTGTCCATCACCAACTCCCGGAGCTTTCTCAAGTTGATGTCATCAAGTCAGCAATGCCATCCAATCATCTTATCCTCTGCTGTCCCCTTTGCCTCCTGCCTTCAATATTGTCCATCATCAAGGTCTTTTCCAACAAGTCAGTTCTTCACATCAGGTGGCCAAAGTATTGGAGCTTCAGCTTCAGCATCAGTCCTTCAAATGAATATTCAGGACTGATTTCCTTTAGGATGGACTGGTTTGATCTCCATGCAGTCCAAGGGACTCGCAAAAGTTTTCTCCAACACCAGAGTTCAAAAGTATCAATTCTTTGGCACTCAACTTTCTTTATAGTTCAACTCTCATATCCATACATGACTACTGGAAAAACCATAGCTTTGACTAGATGGACCTTTGTTGGCAAAGTAATGTCTTTGCTTTTTAATATGCTGTCTAGGTTGATCATAGCTTTTCTTTCTAGGAGCAAGAATCTTAATTTCATGGCTGTAGTCACCATCTGCAGTGATTTTGGAGCCCAAAAATATAAAGTCTGTAACTGTTTCTATTGTTTCCCCATCTATATACCATTAAGTGATGGGGCCAGATACCATGATCTTAGTTTTCTGAATGTTGAGCATTGAGCCAACTTTTTCACTCTCCTCTTTCACTTTCATCGAGAGGCTCTTTAGTTCTTCACCTTCTGCCATAAGGGTGGTGTCATCTGCATATCTGAGGTTTTTGATATTTCTCCCAGCAATCTTGATTCCAGCTTGTGCTTCATCCAATCCAGCATTTCTCATGATGTAATCTGCATACAAGTTAAATAAGCAGGGTGACAATGTACAGCCTTGACGTACTCCTTTCCCTATTTGGAACCAGTCTGTTGTTCCATGTCAGGTTCTAACTGTTGCTTCTTGACCTGCATATAGATTTCTCAGGAGGCAGGTCAGGTGATCTGGTATTCCCATCTCTTTAAGAATTTTCCACAGTTTGTTGTGATCTAAACAGTCAAAAATTTCATGTAATCAATAAAGCAGAAGTACATGTTTACTTGTATTCCCTTGCTTTTTCAATAATTCAGTGGATGCTGTCAATTTGATCTCTGGTTCCTCTGCCTTTTCTAAATCCAGCTTGAACATCTGGAAGTTCACGGTTCACATGCTGTTGAAGCCTGGCTTGGAGAATTTTGAGTATTACTTTGCCAGCGTGGGAGATGAGTGCAATTGTGCAGTAGTTTGAACATTGTTTGGCATTGCCTTTCTTTGGATTGGAATGAAAACTGACCTTTTCCAGTCCTGGGGCCACTGCTGAGTTTTCCAAATTTGCTGGCATATTGAGTATAGCACTTTTATGGCATCATCTTTTAGGATTTGAAATAGCTCAACTGGCATTCCATCACCTCACTAGCTTGTTCGTAGTGATGCTTTCTAAGGTCCACTTGATTTCACATTCCAGGATGTCTGATTCTAGGTAAGTGATCACACCATCATGGCTATCTGAGTCATGAAGACCTTTTTTGTACAGTTCTTCTGTGTATTCTTGCCACCTCTTCTTAATACCTTCTGCTTCTGTTAGGTCCATACCATTTCTGTTCTTTTTTGTGCCCGTCTTTGCATTAAATGTTCCCTTGGTATTTCTAATTTTCTTGATGAGATCTCTAGTCTTTCCCATTCTATTGATTTCCTCTGTTCTTCACATTGATCATTGAAGAAGGTTTTCTTATCTCTCCTTGCTGTTTTTTGGGACTCTGCATTCAAATGGGTATATCTTTCCTTTTCTCCTTTGTCTTTCACTTCTCTTCTTTTCTCAGCTATTTGTAAGGAAGACCTCCTCTGACAACCATTTTGCCTTTTGCATTTCTTTTTCTTGGAAATGTTCTGATCCCTGGCTCCTGTACAATATCAGAGACCTCCATCCAAAGTTCTTCAGGCACTCTGTCTATCAGATCTAATCTCTTGAATCTATTTTTCACTTCCACTGTGTACTCATAAGGGATTTGATTTAGGTAATAACTGAATTGTCCAGTGGTTTTCCCTACTTCCTTCAATTTAAGTCTGAATTTTGCAATAAGGAATTCATGATCTGAGTCATAGTCACCTCCCAGTCTATAGCAAATGGTAGCTATAGGGTTAATTCCAAGAGCAGTGATTTCTAAATAGAAGATTTCTAGAAATTAAGGTATGGGGGGGGAATCATTGTTTGAATTTCCAATGGAAAGAAACTATCAAATATGATAGATATAAGTATGATACATCTATGTATATCTATATATATATGATATATCTATATAAGTATGATAAATATAAGTAGATGCACATCAAGTCTTAAGTAATCACAAAATCTGAGGACTTTTCTTGAAGACACTGCATGTCCTATAAATTAAAAACAGCTTACTTACAAATGATCAACCATTGGATGAGCTGGGACTTTTTAAGTGCGACATTTTAAACAAAAGCCAATGAAACAGTGTCCTAAAGCTGTGGGGGAGAAAATTCCCACTTAGAATTCTATTACAAACTTCAGAGTTATGTAATTATAAAAAGTTTTGCATACATGCAAGATTTATATGGATTTTGTCTTCCACAACCATCTCCTTTTCAGCAAACTACTAGATTTGATGCTTCCATAAGATGAGGGAATAAAACAAGAGGGAAAGCTTGGGATCCAAGAAGCAGTTGATCCAACCTACAAGAGAAATAAAGCAAATCCTTAGGTTAAGGATAAGCACAGTCCCTAAATGAAAACTGTGCAGCTGACTTCTGAGCAATGTATCTTTATTGAAGCAAGTCAGAAATTCTGGGAGACATGATTTTGAGAAGATAAAATGGACAGAATACTGGATATGTTTTACTGTATTGAGAAAAATATGTAGACAAATAAGGTATGGTTTAGATATGAATTAGCTTTAAAAACAGAGAAAACTATCCTAACAGCAATCAACAATAAGGAAGCTTATTAAAAAGGGAAAATTAAAATCTCCAAAAGGAACAAAAATCATATTATATTGTATTGATTAGCTGTGAACTACATTTATATAGATATGAAAATAAAATTACCTAGTATGTATGTGTACATTACATATATGTACACAAACATATGGGGAATTATGGGGGGCAGGAAAGTTGTATGTGGAGGATGGTGAATAGATAAGTGAGTAAAAGTTAGCTAAGTACTCATTTCCCAAGATAATTGCTAAATAGCTAATGGCCAGATCTGAAAATTAAAGAAATATAGTACAAGCATATTTCTTAAACATATGAGCATAAATACTGAAAAAGACACTTAAAGAATGTATTTTGATCATTTCTAGGAATAGGAAAATAGCATGTGATGTTGAGGAGAGAGGTGAGCCTCAGAATAGAGTGGGCTGCTTGATAATCTTTTAGACACTATGAATAATGTTTCAGCTAAGATGCCTCTTTAACTTAGAACATTCCAAACTAAGTTAAGGTAGAGCTTTTAAGAATGTGCCTCTTAAAAATAAATCCACACATAAATGGTCAATTGATCTTTGACAACTGTGCCATCCAGTATTGTTGCCTGGAGAATTTCATGGACAAAAATTCCTGGTGGGCTACAGTCCATGGGGTCACAAAGAGTCAGACATGACTGAGCAACTAACACACTTATACAATCCACAAAATTAAGCTATCTATTAAAAACTTCAACATAAAATAAAAAATACAAAACCTCTAGAGTAAGGGGAAAACCTCATGATTTTAGTTTTGAAAATGACATCAAAAGAACAGACAACAAAATAAAAAATTAATAAGTGGGACTTCATCAAACCAAAAAACAACAACAGAGTGAAAGGCAACCTATGGATTGAGAGAAAATATTTGCAAGATCTTATGTCCGATAAAGAGTTAATTTCTAAAATGCATAAGTAACTCCTGCAACTCAGTAGAAAAAAACACAAAAAAAACCTAATAACCCAATTTAAAAAATGGAATAAAGACTTAAACAGATATCTCTCCAAAAAAGACATATAAACGGCTCAACATCACTAATCATCAGAAAATGCTAATCAAAAACAGAGCTACTATTTTATCCAACAACCTCACTTTTGGGTTATCTATCAAAAAATTTAAAATCAGGGTCTCAAAAACATATTAAACTATTCATTGTAGCACTTTTCACAATGACCACAATGTAGAAACAACCTAAACATCCTTCAGTGTACTGATTAAATTTGAGAAAAAGGGATATACAGCTAACTTTGAACAACAAGCAACATGGGGGTTAAGGTCGTAACCCTGCTAGCAATTTGAAATTCTACATAACTTTACAGTCAGTTGTCCATTTCTAAGATTTGCATGCTCAGATTCAACCAATCACAGATAGTGTACACTACTTATTGAAAAAATCAAATGGGTGTAAGTGGACCCAGGCAGTTCAAACACATATTGTTCAAGGATCAGCTGTATATTCAGTAGAATATTATTCAACCTTAAAAAAGAAAAGAAAAGAGAAGGAATCCTGTCATTTGTGACAGTGTAGATGAGACTGGAGGACATAAGTGGAATAAGCCAATCTAAGAAGGACAAATACCACGTGATGCCACTTATATGAGGTATATAACATAATGAAATGTAAAAGCAGAGAATAGGACGGTGTTTGTCAGAGGCTTAGGGGAGGTAGATATGGGGAATTTCTGATTAGGGGGTATAAAACTTCAGTCATGCAAGATGAGTAAGTTCTAGAGATCTGATGTACAATGTTGTAACTACAAATAGTGGTAGGGTGTTATACATTTAAAAATCTATTAAGAGGGTCCATCTTTTGTTAAGTTTTCTTAGCATAATTTTTTTTAAAAAGAGTATGATTCTGGAATTATTTTCTGAGCATCTGGCTTACAAATTTAAGTCTTGTACTAGTGAGTGAGTGCAAGTCATTCAGTCGTGTCTGACTCTTTGCGACGCCATGGACTATAGAGTCCATGGAATTCTTTAGGTCAGAATACTAGAGTAGGTAGCCTTTCCCTTCTTCAGGGAATCTTCCCAACCTAGGGATTGAACCCAGGTCTTCCACATTGCATGTGGATTCTTTACCAGCTGAGAAACAAGGGAAGCCCTGTACCATGAGAAACCTGAGCTATTCTTCATCTGTGTAAATACTGTTTTCTGAAGATTCTACCATCTTTTATTACATACAGTTCATTTGCAGGCTACACATTCCTGTAAACAGTTGGAGGAAAGAGAAGCAGAGTTGGATTGGGATTAGATAACTGATGGGGTACATTTAAAGAAAAACACTTCAATAGCAGCATATGACAGAATCAAGACTTTTCTACTCTATTCTATGTCAGAGGACTAGGAATCTCAGTGAGGAATAGTGTTATCTCAAGACAGCAGAACTGAATTCGTCACAGGGAATTGACTAGAATCTTCTATGTATACCTGACTTCTTGCTGTGACTATAGCTCTGAGGGGAGATTCACTTAATAACTAAGTAAAGAAAAATGGAGAATAAGTACCATGTACCTCTCAGCCGATTACAGAACATGGATTTAAGCTATTCTCTCAGCTGAAGGATAATCTGACAAAGTAGTTCAAAAATTTGACATATTCAAGAAAAAAAAATCAATGAAACAAGAACTAAAATGCAAAATATAATTGTCTTTTAACATTATAAGGTAGAGTAAATGTTACATACATCAGATTAAAGGAAAATATTACCTACTGTGTAACAAAATTCAGACTTTCCTTGGATTTCTGTTTTCAAATGCCAGAAGTCAGCACGGTGTCAAGTACTGGGGTTAGCAATGATAACTATATATTGGGGGTTTACTATGTGTCTGGTGCAGTTTATGCACAGCAAAAGCCTTATCGATAAGAACTAGTGTTATCTCTCTTTAAGAAGTGAGGAAATTGAGGCATGGACGGCTTAAAATTCTTATCCAATGATAGATCTTATAAAATGATTGACATAGGACTTAACAGCTAGGACCTCAGGCTTTATAAGTACTATGGTGCTATGCTATGTTCCCTCTTCCAAAATGCAGGACCAAATAATTTTAACTTTTACATAAGAAAAAACAAAAATAAGATGTTTTAAAATGTGCATAAAGTCAAAAATTATACTCTCTTTCTGACTCAGAAAGGAAACAAAGATTAGAATCTAGGAATGCAAAGGATGGAATATAAAATAACTGAAAGAAGTTATTTAAACTGGTTATGCACAGAAGACATAGTGCATAAAATATATTAATTTAATATAATATTCTGCTTCTGAAGGAGAAGGCGATGGCACCCCACTCCAGTACTCTTGCCTGGAAACTCCCATGGGCAGGGGAGCCTGGTAGGCTGCAGTCCATGGGGTTGCTAAGAGTCGGATGTGACTGAGTGACTTCACTTTCACGCGCTGGAGAAGGCAATGGCAACCCACTCCAGTGTTCTTGCCTGGAGAATCCCAAGGATGGGGGAGCCTGGTGGGCTGCCGTCTATGGGGTCGCACAGAGTCGGACACGACTGAAGTGACTTAGCAGCAGCAGCAGCAGCATCTAAAACCGCAGCTATTTTAGCACATATAAGTAAATATGGAAGGTTTCGCTTCACATTTAATAAAGTAGGCCAAAATTTTTGCTTTACAAAGAGAAACTTTCATAAAAACTATATTAATCTTGAAATATGATGGAGAATTATATAAAAGTGAAGAAATATATGACTGAAAATTTCAGATCTGTTTAAATATAACAGATTTCAGAACAGATTTTAGTATGCACACTCAACTGATTGGGTCGTTTCCTACTCTGTACGACCCTAGGGACTGTAGTATGTTATAAACTGGAACAATATATTGATTCTCGTGTAACCGTCAGGTTGTGTCCAACTCTGCAATGCATGGACTATAGCCCACCAGGCCCCTTTATCCATAGGATTTCCCAGACATGAATACTGCAGTGGGTTGCCATTTCCTTCTCCAGGAGATCTACCTGACCCAGGGATCGAAACTGCATCTCCTGCATTACCACTGAGCCACCAGAGAAGTGCCAATATATTGATAGATAATATCAATTTTTAGCATATGTTGACATTTCAAGTAATCTATTACAGAAATGGAAATTTTACTCTGGCTTGTTGCGTTACTGTTAGCCTGTTTGCACATATTTTGTGTGGTGTATTTATTGCACAGTAAAGAATCATAAACATGACAATGACAAATTAGGTAACCAAGAAAACAGAAAATAACAATGTAAATAATATAACAACATACTCACACTCTGAAATGTGTCACTGGTGGTTAGAGAATATAAATAATAATTTTTGTTAGGAATGAATGCTATTTTCTTTATTATCATATTACATGTCATGTGATAGTCATCGGCTTGTGTAAAACCTGAATTACTTGGTCAATTGTGATTAAAATGGAAAAAGGAATAAATCATTTTCTCATTATAAAACTAAACTGACATGGCATTCATAAGTATTTTCTTAGCAAATTTCAGTTGGAAAGAAAAATGAAAGAAATTCAGATTATATTTCTACAAATTTCTGCTGTTAAGCTTTGAGTTAACAAAGAAGATTTTTATTATTACTATTCTAAGGCTGTTACTTGCTGTCAATTACATATGCAATCCAGGAAGCAGCATAACAATTATTACTTTTGTTCATGAAGGAAATAGAAGATATTCATTAGTTCTGATTAAATAGCCCAATCCTTTCTGTCAGAGTGACAAGACAAGGTCTCCTGGATACATAGTAACAAATCTGTAACAAAGGAATTCTGAAAGGTAATTAAAAAGGACCAAGGAGCAATTGGATCTTATCTAAGAACCTCAAAAAGTGACACAGCCCATAATACTAAGAAAATGGCAGAACCAGTCAAGTTGTCAGTCTTCTCCTGTCTCTTGCCGCCTTGTGTTCTAAGTAGAAGAACAGCTGTGGTAAGTGCAGAGTGCCCATAACTACAAGGCTTTACCCTTTATCATTCTCCTGAGAGTGACATGCATTTTCTGGCTCAGACACCCATACTTATGGAAGTGGCTAAATATGCACAACATTTCTGTTCAAACTTTGAATATTATTACGTATTAAACTTTGTCTTTTGATGTCTGCCCTCTGCAGAACATAACTTCTGTTCAGACCTTTAAGAATTTAGAGTCTACATTTCAACTCTGTAGCCATTATTAAATGTAAATTCTTTCAATGCACGAAGATTGAACATTTTCAGTTATATAAAAATGCACAAGCAAATGTTTGCTAAAAACGTGATTTGTTGTTATTAATGTCATATTTGCATGTTATTAGATTCATTTTACATTATAAAGCACTGCCATAATGTACTGAAACCTCTCACAGTTAAAATAAGAGGCTTTAAGGGAAAGAATAAAATATTGACCAGTTTATAGCTTATTTCTTGAGTTACTTTTGTGAATATTCCTGTTAAGAGACAGGTGCAAAATGATTCTAGATGAGTAGTGCAGAACAATATAAACCAGTGGTTCACTTTAATATTTGGCAAAAGTATAAAATTAAATATATAATTTCTATTTTGAGGCATTATGTGTTACTATATACAATGAGCTCTATTAATAGGAAATTTTTCTGAAAATTATGTATATGAAAAATTTCCATTACTATGGTATTAATTTCTACCCTTCATTAAGCTTCCTTTTTTCAATTAAGCTAGTGAAACAAAATTTTATTCAGAATCTGTCTTATGAAACATACTCAGGAGGTAGTAATTGACAACAGTGAGTAGGAAACTCAATTTTGACATGCAGATCCAGAGTAAGCTCTGCACTTGGTTTTAGCAGCCAGGTGGCTTCAACCAAGAAAGGCATGCATTGTGTCTCTGCCTGGTCCATTCTGAGGTCAGTAGCCTTAACCAGATTAAATGACCCCATTTTCCATCTTCCTTTTCCATCAGTCCTTTCTGAGGCAGAGCCTATCTTATTTGGATGTCCCTTCATGTTCCTTTTCTTTAGTTAAGTGACCTCTCCAGGACACAACTAGTTTTTCCAAACAGAAATGAGTGACTTAGAGTAAATGATAAAGCTTAATAAGCTCACTCATAAATGCAATTATTTTCTTATTTTCCTATAGTAATTTTATTTACATACAACTTTTTACTGAATGCTTTCACTAGATATGATCTAATGGTTAGTAGTCCTATGAAGAAAAATATACAGTCTCATTGGATTGATTTATCTCATAGAGAAACTGATCTTTAAGAAAGCTGTGCCTAGAATACAATGTTGGAGATTCAGGTAATAGTCTCAACTATTGTCTTGATAAAACCATGTGTGCTTCTAACATCTAAGTAGAGTTTAGTTTAAAACTTCATAGTACACATAATTAAATATTAAATTTATTATGCATATTTGATGTCTGTTTGCTAATTTAGCTGTTAAAGTACCATGATGTTTTACATGTTATTCTTTCTTGACAGAATTCATGGGGCCCCTTTTAAAAGTTCACTTTGGGAATGATCCTCAAGCAAAACTTGATGAAACAGCATATTCTTTGTCATGTTTGACTTTTTAATTATAGAAAGAAATGTTCCATATAACTACTCTGAACAGTTAGCATTAATGTGAGTATGGCTTTCCAGAGCAGTGTTTTCTGACAGGTTTTCATTCGTGTGGCTTGATTTGCATCATCAACATCCAAGAAGGATTAAAAGACAAGAAAACTATGGATTATATATCATAAGCTTGATTTACAAAATCTCCATAGGCAAGGCTGTTTGCTGTACATCAAATTAGCAACACAGGCAAGATGTAATTTACACTTGCTTTCAGGCAATGTAGAGACAGAATGCTTAATCATTTATTAATGAAGACTTAATTAATCTTCTGAAATTCATTTGTTTGAGAAATAAGGGCTTTATCTTACAAGGCAAAATATCAAGTAATTAGCAATATAAAAATTATACTCTGCTGCAAATTCAAATGTTCACCAAACGTCCACAATCTCTATGCAATGATGCTAACACGAATGTAGCAATTATTCAATCTCCATTACTTACAGAATTGATTTATAATTTAGTAAAAGGGCATAACTTGCATGACCTCGTTATTTTTAAATCATTAATAAGCCTCCATTTGCTTTAGAATATATATATTTACATATATGCAATTTAAAATTAAGACTACTCACATATTATACTTTAATTAGATTTCATGACACTGGATGGATTTTTGCTATCATTTCTGTCTCAGATAATGATATCTGTTATAGAAAAATAGCATAAACTGGTATGTGTCTATGGAGAAAAGTTATAAGCTAAATATTACATATATTATTTACAAAAACCATGCATGGTTTTCTTGATTTAATAAAGAAATATAATGTTAAATGTTAAAATACTGAATGCTCCTTTAAAATGTGTCCTTACAAAATATTTTTATAAGACCAGGTTCCATTTCATAAGAGAAAATGTTGAGGACATTTTATAGATGAAGAAATTATTTGAGTAAACTTGCCCAAGGTGAGAGGCTAAAAATGTGGCAGATTAAGACTTGCAACCAGGAGGCCAAGTTCTCTTCATTCAAGCAGATAATACATTTTCTCCTGTGTACACACAGGTCCCTTAGGTTTTCCAAAACTTTACCTTCGTCTAAAAAACCAAGTAACTTAGCCAGATACCTTTCATGTCTGTTTCATATTCAAAAAACCTAGCTTTGTCCTTATTTCTAAAGAACTTGTTGCTTTTTTGGTGTCTCACTTAAGAAGGTGCTTTTTCTTTTTTTTTTTTGAAAGCAGGAAGAGATGACTCTTGAAATAAAAAATACAGTGAGACATTATGTGCAATTTCAAATAAAGTTCAAAAAAAGAAATATTGAAGCTATCTAGACTACTCAGAGGGAAACTTACAAAGCAGATAGAATTTGCTCATGATCTTAGAAAAAATAGAAGGGTGTGGATGAACAAAAGGGAGTCCAGAAAGAACTGCAGTGCTGATGGTGGGAACAGTAAAAGCTGAGCAAAGACATGATAGGAAAACGCATCAGGCCTTATGGTGAAGATAAAGAGTAGGTCCATCGCATGGCACTTGATAACATGCTCAGTTTGTATATTACAGTACAGAAGTAACTTTTTCCCCCCACAACTACTCCTTGTATATGATTACAGTTAAGAGAAAGACAAGAAATCTTTTTATAGAGTACACACAAATAATACCTAACAACACACACAAATTAAAAGATTTTCAATCTTACAGTACAATATCTTGAGAAGTTCGGTAGTACAGTACTGGCTGTACTGTACCGGCATAAAGGGGCTGTCATCGAGTGAATAGACAAGACGAGTTACTGGCTGGAGGAGGGAGAGAGGTGGGAGACAGTGGAGCTGAAGGATCATCAGCAGTAGGGGAAAGAAAGCAGGCTGCAATTTCGCTCACGCCTGATGTTGATGTCACAGGTTCTGGTTCCTTGCTGGATTCAATTCTACTTTTTTGCAAAAAATGATACGGTGATGTCTGGATAGTAGTCTTTTTTCTCTCATCATAGATGACATGGTATTACTGGATTACATTCTGAATGGCTGCTGCAACCTTCCTGTATGGTTTAAAGTTTGGGTCCTGTGCTTAAAAACTAACAGGGCCTCTTCAAATAAAGAAATCCCCTTGTCACTTACCGCATTCAGAATGATGATTTACATAGTAGTATCAGGTATTAATACATCACCACTGCTTTTACGCTTGCTTCCAGATATCCTAGGCTTGAAATAAAGATACTGTACTACTGTACTCTATACAGTACTGTGAAGTACACAAAAGTACAATGACTTATAGAGGATGGACGCACATGACAACGTATGTCAGATGCATGAACTAACTTACATGATTTGACTTGTGAACACACACATTCAGATCTTAGAGGTTCACAGCTTGAAGATTTGTATGCAGTTTGTATCTCTTAATCTCACATATTAGGTACCTAGAATAGGAAAAGGGAGTCCAGAATGGAGGTGGCTAAAAGACAAAGAAGGGAAAAGCCTGCGAAAATAGAACAAAAGAAGGTCTGAGGATTGAAGTGAAGACCTCAGATTAAAAAAAAAAAAAAACAACCCTACTGGCTAGCCTAATTTCCATAGGGCAGGCCCAAGGGGAGGAGGAAAAACTTATAAAAAGAGGAGCCAAATTTGGGCCGGGGGTTTCTCTTCTCTTTGCATCTTCTGGGTCGGCATGCCTCATGCCTCAAGATTTTTTTTTTCTTTACTTTCTAAATAAAACTGAGCTGTAACACGGGGCTGTGACACTGGTCCATCTGAGGAAATTACATGGGGCTGGGGCTGGGGCTGAAACACTGCTCTGGCTGTCACTTCAAATTTCTGTTGCCATGAGACAAAATCAAGGAAATTACAAACTCCCCCAACATCTATGGTGCCATAACGTGGATTTAACCTGCCTGAAACAACCTCCATTCGGCCCTGGCGAGGCAGAAGCCAAGCACAGCAGAAGCCCCCAACCCAATATTGGCTCCTCTTTTTATGTTTTTTTTCTCCTCCTCCTGGGCCTGCCCTATGTAAATTGGGCTAGCCAGGGGGCCTGTTTGTTTTACCTGAGGTCCTCACTCTGGTCCTTGAACCCTTCTTTTTTCTTTTTTCTCAGGCTTTTCCCTTCTTTGTCTTTTAGGCACCACCATTCTGGACTCCTTTTTCCTATTCTAACTACCTAACATCACATTTCTATTTTGCCCCTCCTCCTTCCCTCTCCTCACTGGTAACAACTAGCTTGTTCTCTTTCTCTGTGTCTGTCTTGTCATATCCAATTGTTTTAGATTCCACATAGAAGTGATAACACAGAGTATCTGTCTCTGAATTATTTCACTAAGCATAGTCTCTAGGTCCATCCATGTTATTGCAAGTTGCAGAATTCCCTTTTTTTTTTCTTTTTACAGCTAATACTTTATTGTGTGTGTGTGTGTGTAAGTCTGTGTATCACATCTTCTTTATTCATTCTTTTGTTTATGGACACTTAGGTTGCCACCATATCTGGCTGTTGTAAATACTGCTGCTATGAACATTGGGGTACATGTATCTCTTCAGATTTGTGTTTCACTTTCTTTGTATCCAGAAGTGGAATTGCTAGATCATATGATAGTTCTATGTTTAGTTTTTTTAGGAAATTTCATACTTTTCCAGAGTGACTGTACCAATTTACATTCTTACTATCCTCATTACTTTTGAAGAAAATAGTAAATATGTTAATATGGAAGGTTAAATGAAACCCAGCTGTACAAAAACTTTCTATTTTCAAAATTGGTATATATGTTATTAAAATTAAAATATCAATAAACAGCTCAGTAATGCTAGATCCCTGAAAAATTTTAATCAATCTATAATATTTGGAAGAGATGAATAAATTGCTTTTCTATACACATTGAAGATTTTTGCTCTAAATTGCTTATGTATACCTTACCACATTGAAATATTTTCATTAAAGGAAATCTCATAAATAAGAAATTATAATTTGTCTTTAGTAATTGTCAATTTAAAAATGATATGACTTAATGGCTATGATTATTATCATTGGTAATTTATTTTTGTGGTTTCTTGAAATGAATCAAATATATAAAACATTGCATATCATGTATTTCCCACCATTGTGAAGACCTGATCAATTTCTTAATCTTATTTTATGTAAGATTCCTCACTTGTAAAATGAGAAGAGCAGCACTTTTATGTGTGGAGTTTTTGAGGGTGAATATATCAATAAAACATAAGAAGTTGAAATAGGGCCTGTCATATTGTATGAGCTGTACAGGTTTTAGTTATGCCATCTACTGTACTTCTTGATTCTGAACACCTTAATATATAGCACTGTTTTCACTGATGAATATATGCATTCACATTCATTAGGATGAATGTAATGTCAAATAAATTTCTCTTAAAAAAAACAACATTACAACCATGTGTCAAAATTATATTTGAAACTTGAGGAGAGAAGAAAAGTAAGCCCCAGCTTGGGGAGGATGGGTATGAAGGGAGAGAAGAAGAGGTAATATAAATAAGGAGGTAGTAAGATGCTGGACTATTTGCCTAAAGGTTACTAAACTAAACTATCAGTTCACTAGTGATCCTAAATTTCTAATATCATTCAAGTATTTAATTCAGAATACCAAATATGCCCACAAATGACTGAATTACAAGGATGTTCTGTATCCAAAAGACTTAGGACCATTTTCTTTCTTCAGTTCCAGTGAAGAAAGATCTGCTTACTTGTGAAAAAGTTATTAATTGCATTTGTTGCTTATTTTATTACTTTTAAAATTCCATATAGATATTGGTTAAATTATACAGTAAATATACAATCATAATTACTAATAATATTGTAAATACACTGATATGATTCTCTTAAGTAAATTTACTACATTAAGGGAAATTTTCCAAACAAAAATCTCTTTGCAATTCAATTTCCATGGTAGATACTTCAGTTAGTCTTTGGACCTGAAATTTTATATTTTGTATGTTTGAATTTATTTGCCTTCTTCTTTACTCCTCTCTGCCCTCTTCTCTCTCTTTTGCAAGTGTAGTGAGAAGCATTAACACACATAAAGTTCTTGGTCTGGTTTGGTTCTAACAAGTGATGCATATGAACTAAGGTAAGAGAATGAACTTCTGTCAAGACAATTCCTAAAAATAGGAATCCAGAGCTATATTTTTGATTGCATCTATTTTCTCAGAAATTAAAATAATGTTATTTTACTGCCCTGTTACCACTTTCTATGATTAAAAGACAGAAAATAGAATCCAGTGTTTCCTTTCAAGGTTTTCCCATATGTTTCTTAATGTGAGATCACATTATTAGAACCGTGAATGAACAAAACCATTTAGCAAATACTGGATAAATATCCTGGTACTGATAGGATATTTTAGGTATATATGAAGGGTTGTTCTTGTTCCATAGTTCCATAGCTTCTTGTAGCTAATAAAATGGAATTTATCTGTAATTGTGGAGCTCCCACAAGCTTAAAAAAATAACTATATCCAGATATGAAAGTAGATTCACTCTTATTGAAGCTATGAACATAACTATATTTCAATGAAGAACGACATAAGCCAGTAAAGAGACTTCAAATAATATTTGTTCTATTTATGTATGAAACAAAGTCATAGCTTTTACACACTAATTTTAGACCCTCAAAGAGAAAAAAGCTAAAAAATATGTTTGTTTTCAAATGTGTAATGATTAATAATAGTAAATTTAACACTTTTTTTTCTCAAGAAGGCTGTGATTTTTCTAAGCTGGACCAGAGGAGTAAATCACTCCTATTGTTATTGTTACTGCTGTTCAGTCCTGTCTGACTCTTTGTGACCCCAGGGACTACAGCACACCAGGCTTCCCTGTACTTCGCTCTCTCCTGGAGTTTGCTCAAACTCATGTGCATTGAGTCGAGGATAACATCCAACCATCTCATCCTCTGTTGCCCCTTTCTCCTCCTGCCCTCAATCTTTCCCAGCATCAGGGTCTTTTCAAATGAGTCAGTTATTTGCATCAGGTGGCCAAAGTACTGAAGTTTCAGCTTCAGCATCAGTCGTTCCAATGAATATTCAGGGTTGATTTCCTTTAGGATTGACTAGTTTGATCTCCTTCCAGTCCAGGAGACTCTCAAGGGTCTTCTCCAACACCACACTTCAAAAGCATCAATTCTTCAGCACTCAGCCTTCTTTATGGTCCAACTCTTACATTACATGACTACTGGACCCTGATGCTGAAAAGGAACCGAGATAAATCTGTTGTTTTAGAGGTTGCACCCAAGCACTACATTTCGGACTCTTTTGTTGAATATGAGGGCTACTCCAGTTTTTCCAGGATATTCTTGCCCCCAGTCGTAGATATATGGTCATCTGGATTAAATTTGCCCATCCCCGTCCATTTTAGTTCACTGATTCTTTAGGTATTAATCATTTTGCATCTTCTGCTTAACCACATCCAATTCACTTTGATTCACGGACCTAACATCCCAGGTTCCTATGCAATATTGTTCTTTACAGCATCAGATTTTACTTTAGCCACCAGACACATCAATAGCTGTGCATCATCCCTGCTTTGGCCCAGCCACTTCATTCGTGCTGAAGTAATTGCCCTCTACTCTTCCCCAGTAACATACTGTACACCTTCCAACCTGACGGGCTCATGTTCTGGCATCATTTAATTTTGTCTTTTCATAAGTCCATGGGTTTCTCGTGACAAGAATTAGTGTGTTGCCATTTCTTTTTCCAGTGGGCCAAGTTTTGTCAGAACTCTGCACTATAACTGGTCTGCCTTGGATAGCCTTGAACAGCATAGTTCATAGCTTCATTGAGTTACACAAGTTCCTTCACCACGACAAAGTTGTGATCTATGAAGGCAATCCATTTAGTATTTACCATGTGGCAGACACTGTTCAAAGCCTTACAGCTATGTTATTTCAAATTAACTCTACTGTAATGATTACTTTTATGTTTCAACTTGACTAGGCCATGAGGTGTCTAGATATGTGGTCAAACATTAATGGGTTACATGAAATTAACATATAAAGTCTAAAGCAATTAGACTCCACAAAGGATGGGCATCCTCCAATCGGTGAATACCTGAATAGACCCTCCTATTGAGTTAAGGTTGACCCTCCTATGAGTTAAAAGGAAATTCCTCCCATCTGACTGGCTTCTGCCTGGGACATCATTTTTTTTTTCTGCCTTCTGACTCACACTGAAAAATTATCTTTCCCTTGACAACCTCCATAATAACATAAGACATTTGCTTATATTAATCTCTTTATGTATGTGTGTGCATACATAGCCTCTTGGTTCTGTTTTTCTGGAAAACCCAGACTAACACACCTACAAATCTTTAAATATTTTTGTTATTGCTATTATGTTGATTCTTTCTTTTAAACTTTTTTGGCACTGTTTTTTTCCCCACAAAGATACTGAAAATGAGAACTTAAATAACTTGTCCAAGTCCACACAATTAGTAAGTGAAGAAGCACAGCTACAAAGCCAACTTGGTCAAACTCCACAAACATAGTCTATCTATTACACAATATATCTCTATTCTCAAGGAGATTTTTGTGGACATTCTATGTGCACTAAATCCCTTAGATACTCACAAGTTGAAACAATAATTTTTAATAACTATAGATTTTAAAAATAATTTGTGGGCTTTACCTAATTAACCTTCAATTGTAGCTAAAGTTTTCTCAGAAACTCATCATTAAAAATAGGTTAAGTGAAGTGAAGTCGCTCTGTCGTGTCCGACTCCTTGCAACCCCATGGACTGTAACCTATGAGGCTTCTCCATCCACGGGATTTTCCAGGCAAGAATACTGGAGTGGGTTGCCATTTCCTTCTCCAGGAGATCTTCCCGACCCAGGGATTGAACCCGGGTCTCCCGTATTGTAGGCAGGCGCTTTACCATCTGAGTCACCAGGGAAGTCAAAAAAAGGTTGGATTCTTACAATTCCTGGTGACTATAAAGTATTTAAGATTGCCTCTATTTCATATAAACCATATTAATGAATAATATAAAACAAAATTAAAGGGCTTTTATTCAATTACATATATATTTCATGTGTAAAATACAACAGATGGAAATTAAGCTCACGAATGCACTTGTATACCTATAGATTAAATTCTGCAAAGTTATGGTAGGAAAATTTCTTGTCACGTACAAGATTTACAACACAAGAGAACAGTGCCATGAGGAGTATCAACTTTTGCCTGAAGGAAAGAAAAATATTATGCTCATTTCCTAGTCATATAAATTTAAGTCAAAGTTGTGAATTTATTCATCTCTTTTCTATTCACATACAATATGAAAGAATTTTCTGAAATATAAATGCCATGTTTAAACATTTCCATGTTTTCATATACATTGTCAAAGTGACACAGACAAATATCAGAAGTTATCATTTCCTTTGTTCAGTAACCAGCAACAGAAAAATTTCATATTGGGTTACATTGAAAACAAAACAGGGTTCATTTTCCAGACTGTGAAATATTCATCTTAAGTTAAAATTACTAAAACATCAACATAAAATATAACTAGTTATTTTATAAATATTCTTCTCTTGCTACAAAAGTATCTTTGAATCAATATTTTTGTTTTGATTCCTGTTAATAGTCTTAATTGATAATGTGCATTTTAAAATATCAGAGCTAATATTTCATCCCTTGATGAATACAAACGTATCTAAAATATGACTTTTTATGTTTATGTTTGCTTTTATTATATACTAGGCATCTACTAAGCAGAATCATTATTTTGCTGACAAAGGTCCATCTATCAAAGCTATAGTTTTACCAGTAGTCATGTATGGATGTGAAAGTTGGGCCATAAAGAAAGCTGAGGGCTGAAGAATTGATGATTTTGAACTATGGTGTTGGAGAAGACTCTTGAGAGTCCCTTGGACTGTAAGGAGAACAAACAGTCAATCATAAAGGAAATCAGTACTGAATATTCAGTGGAAGGACTGATGCTGAAGCTCTAATACTTTAGCCACCTGATTCAAAGAACTGATTCATTGGAAAAGACCCTGATGCTGAGAAACATTGAGGGCAAGAGAAGGTGATGACAGAGGATGAGATGGCTGGATGGCATCACTGACAACTGAGCAACTGAACTGAACTGAACCAATTTTAGGGAAGTTTGTATGAACATCACATCCTAATTTTAAAGACACATGTAATTCAATGAGTATTAAAGTCAATTTACTTTAAACTTATATAGTTAATTCTCTACTAAATAGTCATAGACTTCCTCTGACTTATAAAAATATGTCAGATCCTATCATTTACTTATGAAATTCTTTTATTGACTTAAAAAGCGTAAATAAAATCCAAATTTCTAGCATGGTTTTCAAAGAAAAAGACTATACATTCTCACTCAATCTCAGTGATTACTTCTACCATTCTGACTTCCCTCTAGCCACATCATTTATGCTCTTCTTCAATCACAAGAACCTATGCCACACAGGAGCCTTAACAAGCTGGATATCTGTTCTTTCTATTGGTTACTTCTCCTGTTTAAACATTAGCTCCATGAAGGCATGAGTCTTTTTGTCCGAAATGTAAATATTTAATACATGAATGAACAAATGTATTGAGTGTTTAACTCTGGGCCAGACACTAGGAGAAGCTGAGGATACTGACATGAGTAAAGCACATCCTTACTCTCAAGGCATATTAGCAAATAATTTGCAGACAAAACAAGTGGTATAATGCTTCCCTGGTGTCTCACTGGTTAAGAATCACCTGCCAATTTAGGAGCTGTGGGTTTGATCCCTGGTTCAACAAGATACCACAAGCCCCAGAGGAACTAAACCTGTGTGCCACAACTATTGAGCCTGTGTTCTAGAACCCAGGAACCTCAATTACTCAGCCCAAGCTCTGCAGCTACTGAAGCCTGTGCACCCTAGGGCCCATGCTCTGCAACAAGCAAAGCCACTGCAATGAGAAGCTCACACAGTGCAATTACAGAGTAACCCCCACTTGCTGCAACTAGAGAAAAGCCCACACAGCCACAAAGACCCAACATAACCAGTAAATAGATAAAATTATTTTCAAAATGTGTTATAAAAATTCTTTAGTGCTAATAGCGTAGAATTATGACATTGTGTTAAGCTGAAATGCTGTACTTCCATCAAATTCTAGCTGCATAATTTGGGGAATGTTGTTTCCCTCTTAATACTTTAGTGACACCTCTATAAATTGGAATTAATACTATCAGCTACCATATGATTATTTTGAGGAATAATTAAACCTAGTAAGCATTTGATAAATGTCTGTTATTGTATTATATTTATCATTTTTAAATTTCTTTTCTACTTTTGCCACCTAACTTCAATTTATGGCCTTAATCAAGATGGTTAAAAAACTCATAATCTCCTCTGTCACAAACATATGTCATCTGACTCCTACCTCTAAAGATGATTTTCTCTAGTGACTCATAAAATACAGAAAGAACAAAAAACTTTTTTGACTAAAATAGAACAAAGACTTAAAAGCAAACAGAAACAGACCTTAATAGACACCTCATTAAAGAGGATAGACAGATGGGAAACAAACTTATGAAAATATGCTCCACATCACATGTCATCAGGGTAATGAAACTTAATGCAACCATAAGATGACGTTAGACACCTATGAGAATGGACAACATGAACAACATCAAATGTCTGTAAAGATGTGGAGCAACAGGAACTCTCATACATGCCCGGTGCACATGTGAAATTGGACAGTCACTTTGGAAGACAGTTTGGTGTTTTCCTACAAAACCAAATGTGCTCTGACCATTTGATCAGCCACTGCACTCTATGGTATTAATTCAAAGGACTTGAAAACTTATGTATGAATCAAAACTTGCCTACAGATTTTTATAGCAGTTTTATTCATAATTTCCAAAGTTTTGGAAGCAACTAAGATGTTTTCCAGAAGGTGAATGGATAAATATTCCTTGGTTTTATTTATTTTTTGTGCACAAACATCCAAGCAATGTAATATTCAGAGCTAAAACATGAGCTATCAAGACATGAAAAGACATGAGGAAGCTTAAATGCATATTACTAAGTGAAAAAATCAATCTGAAAAGGATTCATACTGTATGATTCCAGTTATATGATGTTCTGGAAAAGTTAAAACTATGGAGGTGATAACAAAAAAAGATCAGTGGTTGTTGATGGGGGAGGGATTAATAGGCAGAGCACAGTGAATTTTTAGGGCAGTGAAAATATTCTATCTGAAATTATAGATATATGTCATAATAAATTTGTCCAAACCCATAGAATGCAACATCAAGGTAAATCTTTAGTTAATCTGTGAACATTGGGTGATTATAGTGTGTTAGTATGGGTTCATACTGACAAACTTGGTTAAAGAAAAAAAAGTAGCATTGTGGTGGGTGATGTTGATAATGTGGGAAGCTATGCAGTGTGTGGGGGCAAGAGTTGTTTGGGAAATCTCTGTACCTCCCTATCAATTCTGTTGCAAACATACAAACTTTCTTTAAAAAAAAGTCTTTAAAAAGATAGACAAGTGGACCTATATATCATCTCCACTGAACAGATTAATTAGTTACATAGGCCTTATAGTGCATTGGAATTATTACCTCTACCTTGTCCGACTCTGAGCACAGAAGAATTGATGCTTTCAAATTGTGGCACTGGAGAAGACTCCTGAGAGTCCCTTGGACAGCAAGGAGATCAAATCAGTCAATCCTAAAGGAAGTCAACCCTGAATATTCATTGGAAGGACTGATGCTGAAGCTGAAGATCCAGTACTTTGTTTGCCCACCTGATGGGAAGAACCGGCTCACTGGAAAGACCCTGATGCTGGGAAAGATTGAGGGCAAGAGGAGAAGGGGACGACAGAGGATTAGATGGTTGGAAGGCATCATCGACTCAATGGACATGAATTTTGAGCAAACTCCAGGAGATGGTGAAGAACAGGGAAGACTAGCATACTGCAGTCTATGGGATCACAAAGTGTCAGATAACACTAAGTAATTGAACAACCAACCACCCTGTCCAGCAATATTAAACACCATTGCATTGCACTGTAATTGTTACAACCAAATGCAAATAATGCATGTTTGCACAACATGGATCCTGCAGTATGAGCAAACTAATGTGATACAGTATTGACAATCTCTGAAATGAACTTTATCCAACTGCATGAGTGGAGAATAAAGGTATTCTGTCAGGAGTTTAAAAGGCCTAAATAAAAAGAGCATTTCTTTTAATTAGGAAAGACTGTTGTGAAATTAGAATCATATTTAGCCAAAAGAAAAAGATAGGAAAATGTGAGTAATGTAAAAAAAAGAGGAACTCTGTCGAACTTGGCAAGGAAAAATGCAACATTATATTCATGTTTCTGCCCAAGAATTTTCATCAGACTCATGACAAAGAGAGTAGAGATCTATATCAAATCTACATATTAATTCTTTGATTTATTGCAAATATTTACACGCAACTCATAGCAAATCATTCTGTCTGGGTTTACCATATATTACATAGTAAAGGTTATATGTACAAGAATTAGAGAGAGTATCAAGGAGTTGATCACTGTAATTGAATATTGGTCAGAAATGGATTCTAGCAGGAGGTGATAAATCTAAGCTGGGTGTGGAAAAATAAAATGAGGAAAAATTAATAATTTTAAATCCAGTCTCTGTCATATCAGCTGTGTTTTGGGCTTGTTATTTAATCTTTATGAGTTCTTGGCTACAATATTCTCTAGATAAATGGAAACAATAAAGTATACTTCACAAAGCTATGGAGGGGCTAAATGAGATACTTTGCAAATTATAATCAGGTTGAGCACATATCATAGTTTTGCAAAAAAAAAAAGTTGAATTAAATTTCTATTTTTCATAATAGTATATCATTTAGTATAACAGTAGTATATGATATAGTTAGTATATAAAGGATTGAACCTTCTTGAAATGAATTTTATTTTAACTTGAAGAATGCTTTATAAATAATGAAGTAATTTAAATGGAGAAATATTTTATGTTGCTTATTTAACAAATATTTACTGAATGTCCACCACATGCTAGGCAATATTCTAGGCACTTAGGATACATAAGTGAATAAAAGAGATAAGATCATTTTTCTCCTGGGGGAATATAAACAATAATGGCAGCAATGAAAACTTTAATGAGCCAAATTAAATGTAGGGCAGGGTAAGTGGGATACATGAGGCTGTGATTTACTGGAACTGTGTAATTAAAATAGATGGGTTGCTTTTCCCATTTCTCTACTGCTCTTCTAGATTCAATCCCTACTTTACTCTGTATCCTGAAGGTTTATTTCTATGAAGTGGCATCACTTGGACTTTTTTTCTAATTATTTTGTGAGCCAGTTAAGCCAGTGGGAGTTAGTGACAGAAATCTGAAAAGAAGAAACAAGGGTGATTCTTCACACATCAGCATTTCTGGTGTAAAAATCATTTCCTCCTTCTACTACCACGCATATCAATGGACTTAGATATTACCTCCTGCTAGAATCCATTTCTGACCAATATTCAATACAGTAATAAACTTCTTGATACTATCTCTAATTCTTGTACATATAACCTTTACTATTTAATATATGGTAAACCCAGGCAGAATGATTTGCTACCAGTTGTGTGTAAATACTTGCAATGAACTATAAATAAGTATAGATTTTATATAGATTTCTAGTCTCTTCATCATGAATCTGATCATTATGAACCAAGGAAAGATTAACCACAACATTCCTGAAGCAGCTACAACTTTAAGAAACTCAAAAAACACTGTCTCCTCACAGATCCCTTTTACCTTCTTGAGTCTAAGATCCTAGCCATTGCCCTGTCAGGTTTGTCATGTTGAAAATATGAGCCTCATTTGAGCCTGAAATAAAAACAAATACATCTATCATACTGCTGTTTTGATGAGCATTTCTATGATTAGAGATACTGAACACATTTTCATAAACCTGTTGGCTGTTTGTGTATCTTCTTTAGCAAAATATTTATTCAAATCTTTTGCCTATTTTTTAACCAGGTTCTTTTTTTTTTTTTTTTTTTTTTTTTGCTACTGAGTTGTAGTTCTTATCATTAACAATATGGTATTGTGCACTTAAAAAATTAAGGGAGTAGCTCTCATACTCAATGTTCTTACCTGCCCCCACCCCCCACATAGAATAAAAGAAAAAGGAGAAAAGATAGAAGAGCAAAGAACTCTTTTGGAGGTGATGGATATGTTTTTTACCTTTTCTTATTGTTATGATATCATGGGTATATACATTCGTGCAAACTCATACAAATATATATATATATTAAATATATGTAACTTTTTGTACATAAAGTGTATCTTAGTAAAGTTGGGTCATTCTTCCTTGACCCAAAGCTATGAAGCATGCAATTGAGCAGATATAAAATTTCCATATATATCTCAGCTCTATGTTTGGTTTCTTTTTACATTTCAATGGACTATACTCCAACCAAAAGGAAAAAAAAATGTATTACAATATCTTATTTACAAGATCTTTATAATAACATTTCATAATGGAAAGGATGATTCTACCCTTCATAGTCTTATTTTTCTGAATATAGGATGTGAGCTTCTCTCAGCCTTTTAATCTTCCATGTAAATTTAAAAATCAATCCAACAATTTTCATGTAAAAATTTGTTGAGATTTTTATTGGGACTACACTGAATCTATAGAAGAGTTAGTGGTGAATTCACACCATAGAGAAATGACTGTATAACATCATTCTTATGGTACTATGGTAACTGATATTTACATATTTTCTAATTCAGGCATTCTTCAATAAAACCACTTTGTTATGCTATAGTACGTTACTCAGTAAATGCTACATTTGATTTGGCAATATTTGGCTTAAAATGTTCATATCTGGATTTATGAGAAAAATGTACTTCTAGTTGCCTTCTTTATCATGGATATCATGTATTTTGACTTTTTCAATACCAATTCCTTTCCTTTTTTGGTAGCTGGAATCATAAAAACAAGTTAGAAATATTTGATGCTTTTGTTCTCTAGAAGAGTTTGAAAAATATTTCAAAGGTGTATTATTTGAAAGTCATTTTAAACTTATTTCATAGAATAAAAGAAAAATCAAGCCTTCGACTTCTTGTCCAGACTTCCATTTCCCTCTTTAAAAAAAAAAAAAGAAAAAGAAAAATCAATGCTGTATAAACCCTTTAAATTTTAATTCAAAGTATGTATTTGCATGTCAAATAATTTAGCTCTCTAGTGTAACAAGAGATTAAATCCCCTATTTGAGCTCTATCAAATCTTTAAAAATAAATTAAGCTTGAATATTTATTCATTATCACAAATTGCTTTTGAGATTATTTTATTTAGAAGGCTATTCTAGAGGACACTAAGTCTGCTTTGAAATTATAAATATGTATAGATAAATCATTGAGACTTGATACTTGGAACTTCCTTTGAGTAATAACTTGCAACTGTAATTCCACACAGTACATTTTTTTTATCATCTTTAAGTAGTACTCTTTAATCTAACCTAACAAAATGCAAAATTGTTCTTCAGTTCGCTCAGATTAACTCATCTATAGGATAGAGGCTGGGCTTCTCTTGTGACTCAACTGGTAAATAATCCGCCTGAAATGTGAGAGACCTGTGTTTGATTCCTGGGTTGGGAAGATCCCGTTGAGAAGGAATTGGCAACCCACTCTAGTATTTTAGCCTGGAGAATTCTATGAACAGAGGAGCCTGGCAGGCTGCAGTCCATGGGGTAGCAAAGAGTCGGACATGACTGAGCGACTAATACTTTCAATTTCACTTTTCAACTAAAATATAACAAAAATATGTTTTCATTTCTTACCACAGTTAGATTGGACCCATATTTGTTACAGAATAGTCATAGAGGTTGTTGTTTTGTCAACTGACTTCTAGGTTTTAAGAAGTTATTTTAAATGAAAAATGTATTTACATAAAGTGGAGACAGCACAGCAACAAAGCCATTGAAATATGTTGTGATCACAAACTATAATTAATATATATTATTTTTATTTCGGCACCTAAGAAAACTCATAGTTTAAGAGCTTTTCTTTGGATACTCTAAATAGAGAATAGGGAGGAAAAATATATCTTAATTAATAATTTACAGAAAATATGATGGTGTAGAAGAGTCATTTCTCTCAGCACTTCTCTCAAACTGAGCTGTCATACTTAGGGAAGGCCTTATAAAATTGTTTAATCCCCACAGGAAGAATTGAGGGATATTAGCAATATCTATTAATAGATATTAGCAGACAAGTTTATATAATTATTAGCTATCATCCTTTTAATATTTTATCAAACTGTTATAGAAAAACTGTCTAATTGCTTACCTTTTCTAAGAAGTACACTATTATACAACCACCAACATTATTCTACTCCTAGCTTACTTTTGTTGTCTTTGTTGATTATATTGTTGCTTAATATACAATCATTGTAATGAGCTTATTGAATAGGGAGAAAAACAAATCATTTCTAACATCTTCTCAAGACCAAAGCAAAAATTACTTCAAAGCTGTTAACTCCTCAACTAGGATAAGTGTTAAAGATAAATAAAAAAACAAATCCTCACCATATCAGATACACTGATATACCAAAATGAAACAAACTCGAACAGATATTCTGAGATTGAGCAAAAATATCTAAGAACATTTATTAATTCAATTATTTATTCATTAATATACCCACAATTTAAAATACACACACACACACACACACACACACATATACAACTCTGTGCAACCCAAAGGACTGTAGCCTGCCAGGTTCCCTTTGTCCATGGGATTCTTCTGCCAAGAATGCTGGAGTGGGTTGCCAGGCCTCCTCCACAGGATCTTTCCAATCCAGGGATGGAAACCATACCTCTTACATCTCCTGCACTTAGAGGTAGGTTCTTTAACAATAGTGACACCTGGGAAGCCCAAAAGATGCATGTGAAAATGAGTGAAAGTCGCTAAGTCATGTCCGACTCTGTGACTCCATGGACTGTATAGTCCATGGAATTCTCTAGGTCAGAATACTAGAGTGGGTAGCCTTTCCCTTCTCCAGGGGATCTTCCCAACCCAGGGATCAAACCCAGATCTCCTTCATTGAAGGTGGATTCTTTACCAGCTGAACCACAAGAGAAGCCCAAAAGATGCATAAGGATAAGTAAATTGTTAGGAACATAAGTTAGGCCTTCAGCTTTTCTGCATTCGAAGTCGCTGCTTATTTTTATCCACCTAAAATACAAGTTGCATCAATCTAAATCTCAATATGTTTGTTCATAAGATCAGGCTGATGATAGTAACTGCCACCTAGAGGCTTTTTAAGTAAATGAATAAATGTATATAAACTTCAGTTTTAATTACTATGACTATGAATAGAATTCACAAGTCTGTTGTCTTAGCATGCACACAATTGTTTTAAGGGCTCCTATGCTCCATCAGTCTTATTTTGAAACATTTCAAAATGTTTTTATGTTTGAAAATACAAACTTGCCATCCACAGTGAGAAGATGCCTTCAATCTTGAAAAAAGTCAAAATAAGTTACATAAATGTTTAGATAAGTTATGAATTATAAAATAAACTCTAAGATCTATAAATTCATGGGTCTCTGTGTTGTTAGGAATACTGAAAGGACTTAGAAACTAATTAATTTTCACTCAATTCTCTTTCTCAGCCTTGTTCTGAGTATATTTTTAGCCTTTGTTTTACAGTAGCTTTGAAACTAATCACCCAGATTTTATGTGACATTTTCTCCTGCTCTCCTTTTAAAGACAGAAATAAGAGGTCACAGTGAAAATCTTACAAAACACAAAGTAATTATGCTGTTGTCTTACAGAGAGAGACTGATTAGCATTAAGCACAAAGATTTATCTACCAGAGGAAGGAAAAATGATAATGTTGTTCTTTCCCCAAAAGGTACTAGAAAGCATGGTGCTAAGAATGAAAATTCTAGAGTCAGAAAGACCTGTCTTAGAATGTGTGCCACCACTGGTGAGCTGAATGAGCTTAGAGAAGTCCGTTAATTTCTCTGTGCCTTGGTTTCTTCTCCCATGAGACAAACACGTGCACAAATCTGACATCTCATATTGCATTTTTCATGATTAAATGAAGGAATGCTAGTAAAGAGTTTAGAACATGCACTAAACTTTTAAGTTAACTTAAGCACTTGAAATATGTTAACTATTAATAGATTCACTTAACCACTTTGCCTTTTCTTCAGCTGATAATTAAGGGTACAGATTGTGTTTAGATTCCTTAAACCCAATTATAACTATCAGTAAGCTGAGTTTTTCAGACATTTGCAGGACATTCAATTGGCCCAGAAAGCAAGTAAAGGAAAAAAAAAAAAAAAAAAAACACACTATACTTTCCATAAATCAAAACCTTTCTTGTGTTTTAAATTAAGCAGTTTTCAAAGGTGTCACTTAGGAAGGTGACACCTGTATTGTGAACAAGCAGAGGGAGGCAGTATCAGGGACATGCTGTCAATTCTTATGACATTGGTAGGAAAGGTGACAAGGACAAAGGGCCTTGATGACTTGCACCTGCCACAACTCCACTCACAGAGCAAAGGAGACAAGATCAAGCTGAGACTGCCAGAGACAAGGGGATGAATACATTAAAGAAATCTGTAAATAGACATTAAACATGAAGGTAAGAAATAAAAATTTAAGTTCAGAATCTTTCCTTCACTAACAAGCGTATGTTACATGATAGTAAAAGTGAAACAAAAAGACTTTTCTACTTTTTCATTAATCTCTTTATGTCTTGCCTTAAAAAAAGAAGTATGAATGACAGAATAGGAACAGGTCACTAATTACCTCAATATAAAGTGACTGTCAAGGGAAAACAGATGAAGAGAATGTGTTTGAATGCAATAAGCAATGTATATGATGTACCTTAAACATATTAGGCATTTGATAAACAGTGACTCATGGGAAAAGACCCCGATGCTGGGAGGGATTGGGGGCAGGAGGAGAAGGGGATGACAGAGGATGAGATGGCTGGATGGCATCACCGACGTGGTGGACATGAGTTTTAGTAAACTCCGGGAGTTGGTGATGGACAGGGAGGCCTGGCGTGCTGCGATTCATGGGGTCACAAAGAGTCGGACACGACTGAGCGACTGAACTGAACTGAATTGAATAGCTATTAACATCAACATAAAAATATATACATAATCCCCAAATCATCATATTTTCCAGCTTTATTTAATTCTAACTCACTTCGTTTCATTTGTCTTTGAGAAGGAGTAATCATTATCTGTTGAGACTTCTTTATGGTAAGAGCAGTATTACTGCATGAGAGAAGTATATAATCTAAAGGAATTAGCTATCACTTTTCAAAAACAGAAGAGTTACTCTCTTAATCCCATTATATTTCTCTTCATTCATTACAATTATGTATTCTATATCTGTTTCATCTTTGGCAATAGATCTTCATTTCTTTTCTCCCTGTTCCTTCCTCCTCTCCTTTCTTCCTCAACAAGAATCTGGATATTCTTAATATGTACCATCTTACGTTCAAAACGGACCTGGCAAATCTATATAAGGGTAAACTCACAATTATTTCATTACATTTCCTTGGCCATAAGTAGAAGATGTAAGTCAGTGGTGATTGTTATTTAAAAAGAACCTCCACAGTTTTACAGCCACTGACATTTTAGTGGATTTACCATCCTTACTTCAGGAGAACAAAGCCCACACGTCTGACTTTGGTAGAATCTTTTTATGAAAATTGAGTACAACTTTGTTAAATATCAGATTATTAATCATGTATACCTATAAATATTATGAAAAGGAAATGATTCGCACAACTAGAATCAAAGGAATTCATGAGAATAGAACTACCTAGCTATAAGACATTGTTAATATGTTTCCACAGTTACTTTTTGAGAAATTGGTAAATTATAAATGAAGTCAATGTTATTCCATTTGGATGCAGTTTTTGAACAATTTCACTTAAGAATATGTAATGTTCTTTTGCTAAAATGGGAAACCTCTTAAACATTAAAAATGTAGGCTCATATCACAGTTTTATATAACAAAAATGATATAAAACTAGAACTAAGAAACTTAGTTATGCCAAACATCTATAACCTTACTTTGCCTCTCTGATATTCCTGCACCATAATTTTCATTATATATACTTAAAAAATTGCATTTACTTACATATTAAGTTCCCTTTCTATTCTAGCATTTTGTATTTCTAAATACATAAATGATGTTATACATGCTCTTACAAATCACAAATCTAATGAGAATATTGTAGCTAATGGAGGTTAACAGGATGTACATTATAAAGTATCACAAAGATGCTCTTTTGACCGAACTTCAGCCAGTCTCCTCTAAGACATATTCTCAACTGGGTTTCTACATTTGCATTTCCATGTCAATCTTTGCATTCTCAAGATTTCTACTCTGTTTAGCCAGAATCCTCATCTTTGAGATCTTGATATCTGACTATTCTCCATTTCTGGTCAGATTCCTCACCTTGCCAGTCCCCAGGTGATATCTGAGAACCCTGACTTGCCTTCACCAAGAAACTCATTGGGTCTGTGTAGCCAGAATCCCCCTTTCCCTTGATGCTTCCCCTTAGTAAGCAACCATCCACTGACCCCACCCTGCTTTTGGCTACACATCTCCACTTTCTTTTTTTAGTTGGGGTTGTAGTCAGAGTAGAGCCCAATGCTCCTCTACTGCAATGCCTCCTTGGGGTAGTCCTTTCTTGAATAAAGTCTTCTTACCATCATTAATAAGTATTGGATTCCTAATCAGAATTTATATTCCAGTGTCAATCAGATGTTTTAGAAGTCTGTTAGTCACTTAAGTAATCCAGGTCAGTTTCTTACCACTTATATTTTAATTACCATAGCTATGTTTAGGTACAAATTATAAGTTTACACCTTATTAATCATTTAGGTGACTTTCCACCAAGATCAAAGTGACTTTCCATCTCTTAGGGCTTCCAGGATGTCTGGTGACAAGGTTTTCTTTCTTTTTAGGTTCTTGAATAAAGAGGATTTTAAAAAGGAAAACATCTGTTTTTAGTTTTTACATCCCTTTGCTAAGCTTCTGGCAGATTTTGTTTTTCTTTCTTAAGGTTCATTTTACTTCTTCCCCTCAAAGATTTATCAACAAGCCCATTTGTATATATTCTTACAATTACAACTTTATATGATCTGCTATCAGTGAAATATGGTGGTGAAGATGGGAGAGAATCAACCCATTACAAGAAACATCTCATGTGGCGAGGAAGTGGGCAGATGGACTAAACTACTTCAAGGAGCAGAACACCAAAGGCTATCCTGAGATACAAAAGGGATGATACTTAAGTTATCAACGTTGAGGTTTCAAACCAACTTGAGTAGTACGCAGCCATGGAAAATCTATGAAGTGGATTTGTAACTGGAGTGATTGTTTATAGGAGAAAAAATAACACCTAAACAGATTTCTAAATAAACAGAGGGAAATACTACTACAGGGCCGGGGGCTCAGACAAACCCTCAGTCCTGGCAGAGACCTGGGCCTCCGGGAATAGAGGTCAGGGTTGCAGTACAGATTCAGAGGGTTATCTAGTAAGACCATGCAGAGCTACAAGAGTGTGGAGTTTGAGAATGTGACAACAATGAAGAGCTCTTTGATTTGCCACTTGCTAGGAAGTAAGTGTACTCACGGTCCTCAAGACCATGATATCATCAATAACACGGGAATAATACTTATTAGAGAGTGTTGCAGTAAAAGTTGCAGAAAATCACCTGCACGATATTTTGTATATTGGCTTATTAATGTGAATATAGACACAGATTTGTTTTTTGGTGTAAAATTACCAACTTAGACATTTTGCAGATAATTTTGGAATTCTAATATTAAAGATATGTAAATCATATTATGTTATCGATATGCATGTAGCCACAATATTTTTGGTACATATATTTAATTCCAATCATGTTTGTTATTAGAATAATTTGTCCTTCAAAAAGTAGCTTTATAAAGTTGCTCAATTTCAGGGAATATTGTTATACCAAAGTCAGCAGTGTTAGGTATTTTTCCACTTGTGTGCCAAGAGGGTTTATGCTGAACTATGTGGGTGCTAAGTTGCTTCAGTTGTGTCTGACTCTTTGTGACCCAATGGACTGTCATATACTAGGTTCCTCTGTCCATGGGGATTCTCCAGGCAAGAGTACTGGAGTGGGTTGCCATGCCCTCCTCCAGGGGATCTTCCTGACCCAGGAATTGAACATGTGTCTCTTGCATCTCCTGCATTGGCAGGCGGACTCTCTCACTGGGCCACCTGTGTTGAACTCCTATGTTGAACTAGCACTTCCTAAAGTTAAGAATATGCTCTATACTTTGCAGAATTTCTTCAAAACAAACTAAAAAAAAAACAACAAAAAATACAGATTCTAGAATTGACTTATCTTAGGTTTCTACAAATGCAAAACCTGTGCCAAGAATTTAGAGTTGTAGTTTATTTGAAGATGCAGAAGAGGAAAAGGGAATTCAGGAGTACACTACAAAAACATGATATTCTGGAGATTCAATCAAGGTGTTGCCTGTATCAACAGTTACTTCTTTTTATCCTTGAATATTAATAATATTCCATGATAGGTATATAGTACAGTTTGTTTAACCATTTACTAATAAGTGATAATTGGGTTGTTTCCTGATTTTGTCTATTACAAATAAAGCTGCTTTGAACAAATATCCATTCTCAGGTTTTAGTGTGAACATAAATTTTCATTTCCTTGGAATAAATGCCCAGGAGTGCAATAGCAGGTTCAGATGGTAATTGCTTGCTTAGGTTTTTAAGAAATTGCCAATCTGTTTTATGGAACAACTGAACCATTTTATATTTCCTCCAGAAACATATGAGCAACCTAGTTTTTCCACGTCCTTGTTAGTCTTTAGCATTGTCATTATTTTTAATTATAGACATTCTAATAGATGTGTATTTATAACTCATTATGGTTAAATATCCATTTCCCTACTGGCTTAAGATAGAGCTTCCCTGGTGGTTCAGTGGTAAATAATCTGTCTGCCAATGCAGGAGATGTGGGTTTAATCCCTGGGTTGGAAGATCTTTTGGAGAAGGAAATGGAAACCCATTCCAGTATCCTTGCCTGGGAAATCCCATGGACAGAGGAGCCTGACAGGCTGAAGTCCATAGTGTTGCAAAGAGTCAGACATGACAAAGTGACTTAGTACACATGCATTGAGGCCTGCAAAAAAGATGCACAGAGCTACATGAGAGTCTCATTAGGCTCCAACTAAAAACACAGAGAACTATGACTACTATTTCCAGCCAGTTGCCCCATGATCATAGTCACATAACAGACCAGGGTGATGTTGGGTCTTGAGCCAGACTCACAAAGTTCCCTGGCCTTGGCCTTGGTACAGAGCCTCTGCATTTGATCTTTTTGATGTTTTTCAGGATCATGTCATGTAGAGTGACATACTGATTCCTTAGTTCTGATACGATGAGTTGAAGGCTGTCATATTCTTTCTCATCAATCTCTGTCATGGTGCAGGAGGAAAGTCCTCCATATGGGGATATTTAGCTATTCTGAAAATTGATTTGGCTCCTGTAACATAATATCCAGAAATTGATTCAGATGAAATGCAGCTCTCAACATTCTTAGTTCTGTAACTGTCTTCTCCTGAATATATACCCCAAAGTCATTCCCATCGTCTATCCTAGGAGTTAGGAGCTGTACCCACATTTTTACCAAGTCACATTTCAAGATCAGCAGCCAGATCACAGGTTTCACTTTCTCAAAAATGTCCAGTAATTTCTGGTTGCTTTTTTAGCACCCCATGCATCATAAACACCCTGGTTCCCTGGAAGGCTTCTTCACACTCACTCAATCTTTGCTACTTGGAAGTGGGATCTCCCAGTCCACTGTGGCTATTGGTGAGTAGAACAGGGCCACAGATTCAGGTCTGAGTGGATCTGAGTTAGGTTATGAATGTTTGGGATTGGTTCCTTCAAAACACTGACAGGTTCTAACAGCATCTTTGAAGAAAAGTATGCCATCAAGTATTCTGCCTCATTGGTAATCCAAAGGGACTAGAAGTATCTCAGTGCTGCCCTAGCTTGACACACACACCACATAGCTTGCACACTCCCACCCTCAGTGTTGCCTTCGTACTGTTCTCCCAATGCCCGCTCACTCTGTGTTGCTGTTCAGTTGCTCACTTGTATCCTACTCTTTGCAACCCCATGGATGCAGCACACCAGGCGTCCCTGTCCTTTACTATCTCCTAGAGTTTGCTCTAACTCATGTCCATCAAGTTGATGATGCCATCCAACCATTTTGTCTTCCTTTACCCCCTTCTCCTCCTGCCCTCAATCCTTCCTAGCATTAGGGATTTTTCCCAGTGAGATGGCTCTTCGCATCAGGTAGCCAAAGTATAGGAGTTTTAACTTCAGCGTCAGTCCTTCCAATGAATATTCAGGGTTGATTTCCTTTAGGAGTGATTGATTTGATCTCCTTGCTGTCAAAGGGACTCTCAAGAGTCTTCTCCAGCACCACAGTTTGAAAGCATATCACTCCTTCTACATATACCTGTGTTACAATTTTTACTTCAGTCATCAAATAGAAAACTTGAAAAAAAATCTAATTTGCCACATATTAGCTATTTACATGTTGTTTCTTTCTTCCTAAAGTCCCAAGATTCCTTCTTTAATCATGAACATTTTGCTTAAAGAAGTTCCTTTAGCCATTCATTTACAGTAGGTGTGCTGGCAACAAATTCTGTTTCCCTTTATTTAAGAATGTCTTTATGCTCTCCTTAATTTCTATATTTAAGCTATTGCTTTTTGTCTTCATTTCTGATGTTCCAAATTTCTTTTATCATTTCCCCTTTGTCTTAGCTTCCTAGGGTTGCCAAGCAAAGTACCGTACACTTGGTGGATGGTCTTCAAAAACAGAAACTTACTGTCTCATATGTTCTAGATGCTAGCTGTCCAAGATCAAGTGGTTTGTAGGATTTGTTCCTTCTGGGGTCTGTGAAGGAACATTTGTTCCATTCCTCTCTGTGTCTCCATGTTGTCTTCCCGCCTTCCTTGTCTTTGTGTCCAAAATTCTTTGTATAATGACACCACTCACATTGAGGTAGGTTGGAGACCACCTCAATGGTCATATTTCACTTGATTCCCTCTGTAAGAAATCTGAGGACTTCAATATACCTGTTTTGGGGAGACTGGGGGGAGACACATCAACTCGTAACATTCTCTTTTTGAAGAAACTCCTTTAAGTGATTATTTTAGAACAATTCTCTTGCAATGAGTTTAGTTTTGTTTCATCTGAGAAAGCTCTTATTTTATCTTTATCCTTAAATGATATCTGCCTGAATATTGAAGCTGGGTTTACAGCTTTTTCCTTTCAGGACTTACCACTTTTTCCTCTAATTTCAGGAGCTCATGGTATCTAGTGAGAAATCTGCAGTCATTAATTTACTGTTCGCTACAGACTGTGCTTTGCTATTTTCTCTGAGAATTTTTTAAATATTATTTTTCTATATATGCCATTTTCAGTAGTGTCTGGTCATGGAGTCCTATTTACCCTTTTTTGGGATTCATTAAGTTTCTTCAACTGGTAAGTTTACATCTCAGCACCATGTTTAGGAAATTTCTATTTTTGATTTTTTCAAAGTTTTTTCAGCACTTTGCTCTTTCTCTTCTCCTGATAATCCAAAGACAGAAATAATGTACATATTTGGTTGTAGGACACAAGGCTATTGTCATTAATTTTTTTCACTTGTGTTTCAATTAGATAATGAACCTTTATCTTCAATTTCATTATTCCTCTGTTATCTCTACTCTGCTAATTATTCCCTGTATGCAGTAATTTGTGTCTGGTTTTTTTTTTTTTCCCCCCAAGCAACATGTATCTTACATTTCATTGCTGAAACTAGTTTTCCTTTTGGTTTCAAGTATCCTTCTAAATCATTTTCTAGAGCTTTGTGAAATTAATAGTGTCTTTAAAGTCATTGTCAAATAATTCCAATATATACGTCACTTCATCACTGGTGTGTCTTGATCTTTTTTTCCTATATGAGATAAAATTTTCCTGGTTCTTCAAATTCCAAGGAATTCTGAATTTTACCCAAGACATAGTTATTGTTGTACAATGAGACTCTGAGTCTTGATTAAATCCTGTGGTGAACAGGATTTAATTTGACAACCTCCCATGGGCTACTGTTTTAAATTCAAATCTGATTCCAATCCTTTTTGCATTATTCAGAACAATTCCATGTGTGTACCAGTCAATATCCAGACCTAGGAATTGGTCTACCCATTTAATTCTTAAGGCATTTGATGTACTGAATGGGATCAGATGCACACATGCAGAGTTTGAGGACGAACTAAGAAATGTTTAAACATCACTTCCCTCTACACATCACCTCATACTTTTGGTTTCTTTGGGTTCATCTCTGGAACTCTGTTCAGAAAGCTGGGGTTTTATATACTCTGCCTTGCTGGTCAGGCCCCAAACTGCTCCTGCATACAGAACCAAGAAAAACAAGGACAGAAACAAACAAACAAACAAGAAACAAAATGGAATCCCACCCATTCTGTCGGGAACACAGTTCCAAAGAAGGAGAAAGAAGTTTCCTCTCCCTTAGAATTTTGGCTTCTTTAAGCTCTATTGTTGCCAGCTGAGGCTGCCATGATGGGATTGCTTAAGGATCAAAGCAAAGAAGAATGGAAGAAAGCAAACAAGAGAAATAGTTATACACACTCTCTGAGTGTTAGAGGTTCCCTTTCGCACCCTTGGCCAGACTAAAGGCTTTGTATTGGAGTTCCCTCTGTTTATTCCCAGTGGCGTCTCCTGGCACTTTGGGTTCAAATCACGACATACCAGAGGAGAAAAAATGGTAAACTGCCTGTAGATTCTCCATGCTCTATCTGCTTGTGAGGGCCCTCGGCATTCATTAGGACATACAGGTAGTGTGTATACGTATCTTTTCCAGAACTTGAACTCAAAATATATGTATTTTAATGTAATTTCATTTTATACTAAAAACAAAAAGGGAAACACATGAATAGAATACTACAGACCAATTTCAGTTCTTCAACACTGATATAAAGAGTTCTACACAAGATAGCTTCTTGATTCCATAATTTTGCAACATTTCAAGAAGCAAAGCAAAGCAAAGATGTATGTTCTGTGTATATTACGTATTGATCATACACAACAAAAGAATACTAGAAAATATGGGAATGATACTCATCAATTTCAGGAATTTTATTAACTCTAGATTCTAAGAGGAAAGAACAGTATGTGGACTTAAAGTCTATTTTTGCAAGTTTTCTTTCTAAAAGAGAAATAAAATCATCTAAAGGTAATATAATGTTCATTTGATTATAATAATAAACTGGTAGGTATATGTAATATTAGTTTCTGCTGTTTTCTCTGTGTTTGAAATGTCACAATGAAAAGTTAAAATACTAAAAATCTTATAAAAACTAATTTTCTCAGTTCACAAAATGAGTTGTAAGCAGACACACAGGCAAGTTTGGCCTTGGAGTAGAAATGAAGCAGGACAAAGGCTAACAGAGTTTTGCCAAGAGAACTCACTAGCCATAGCAAATATCCTTTTTCAACAACACAAGAGATGGCTCTATACATGGACATCACCTGGCGGTCAATACCACAATCAGATTGATTGTACTCTCTGCAGTCAAAGATGGAGAAGCTCTATACCATCAGCAAAAACAAGACTGGGAGCTGACTGTGGCTCAGATCATGAACTCCTTATTGCCAAATTCAGACTCAAGTTGAAGAAAGTAGGGAAAGCCACTAGGCCATTCAGGTATGATCTAAATCAAATCCCTCATGATTATACAGTGTAAGTAACAAATAGATTCAAGGGATTAGATCTGATAGACAGAATGCCTGAAGAGCTATGGATGGAGGCTTGTGACATTGTTCTGAAGGTGATGATCAAAACTATCTCCCTAAAAAGAAATACAAAAAGACAAAATGGCTGTCCAAGGAGGCTTACAAATAGCTGAGAAAAGAGAAGCTAAAGGCAAAGGAGGAAAGGAAAGATATACCATCTGAATGCAGAATTCCAAAGGACAGCAAGGAGAGATAAGAAAGCCTTCCTAAGTGAACAATGCAAAGAAACAGAGGAAGATGATAGAATGGGAAAGACTAGAGATCTCATCAAGAAAATTAGAGATACCAACGGAATCTTTCATGCAAAGATGGGCACAATAAAGGGCAAAAACATCATGGACCTAACAAAAGCAGAAGATATTAAGAAGAGTTGACAAGAATACCTAGAACCGTACAAAAAAGATCTTCAGGAACCAGATAACTATGATGGTGTGATAACTCACCTAGAATCAGACATCCTGAAATGTGAAGTCAAGAGGGCATTAGGAGGCATCACTATGAACAAAGCTAGCGAACATGAAAGAACTCGAGCTGAGCTTTTTCTAATTTTAAAAGCTGATGCTGTTAAAGTGCTGCACTCAATATGCCGGGAAATATGGAAAACTCAGCAGTGGCCACAGGACTGTAAAAAAGTTTTCATTCCAATCCTAAAAAAGGACAATGCCAAAGAATGTTCAAATTATTGCACAATTGCACTCACTTCACATACTAGCAAAGTAATGCTCAAACTTCTCCATTGCTGGCTCGATAGTACATGAACAGAGAACTTCCAGAAGTTCAATCTGGATTTGAGAAAGGCAGAGGAAAAAGATATCAAATTGCCAACATCTATTGGATTATAGAAAAAGCAAGAGAATTCCAGGAAAATATTTACTTCTGATTTATTGACTATGCCTTTAAATCTGTGGGTCACAATAAACTGGAAAATTCTGAAAGAGATGGGAATACCAGACTGCTTTGCCTTCCTCCAGAGAAACCTGTATACAGGTCAAGAAGCAACAGTTAGAACCAGACATGGAACAACAGACTGGTTCAAAATTTGGAAAGGAGTACGTCAAAGCTGTACATTGCCACCCTGCTTATTTGGCTTCTATGCAGAGTACATCATGCAAAATGCCGGGCTGGATGAAGTACAAGCTGGAATCAAGAATGCGTAGAGAAATATCAATAACCTCAGATATGCATATGAAACCACCTTAATGGCAGAAAATAAAGAGGAACTACAGATTCTCTTGATGAAGTTGAAAGAGGAGAGTGAAAAGCTGGCTTAAAACCCAAAATTCAGAAAACTGAGATCCTGACATCGAGTCCCATCATTTCAAGGCAAATAGATGGGGAAACAATGGAAACAGTGACAGGCTGTATTTTCTTGGGCTCCAAAATCACTGTAGGTGGTGACTGCAGTCATGAAATTAAAAGATACTTTCTCCTTGGAAGAAAAGCTATGATAAACCTAGACAGAATATTAAACAGCAAACATTACTTGGCTGACAAATGTCCACCTAGTCAAAGCTATGGTTTTTCCAGTAGCCATATGATGGATGTGAGTGTTGCAACATAAAGAACACTGAGCACCAAAGAACTGATGCTTTTGAACTGTGGTGTTGGAAAAGACTCTTGAGAGTCCTTTGGACTGCAAGGAGATCAAATCAAGCCAATCCCCAAAGGAAATCAATTCTGACTATTTATTGGAAGCTCTGATACTGAAGCTAAAGTCCCAATAATTTGGCCATCTGATGCAAAGAACCAACTCATTAGAAATGACCCTGATGCTGGGAAACATTGAAGGCAGGAGAAGGGGATGATAGAGGATGAGATGGTTGGATGGCATCACTGACTCAGAGGGCATGAGTTTGAACAAGCTCTGGGAGATGGTGATGGACAGGGAAGCCTGGCATGCTGTAGTCTATGGGGTCACAAAGAGTCAGACATGACTGAGCACCAAACAACAATGACAAGTGCTAACTCTAGTAACAGTAATTTGTAGGGAGATAATAGCTATATGACAAAGAAATGAAAATTAAACCTTTGCTAACAGTTTTATATCATGTTTGTATTTTGTAATGGTAGAATTTCATATAAAAGATATCATCTATAACATAAAAGTGACAACATACATCTCCAAATACAAATGGTAAGCCATTTGGGGCATATATTCTTGAGCTGAAACTAGTGGGTTGGTGGATTAGATAAAAGAAGAACACAGAAGTGATACATTTCAAATCTGAGTGTAAGTGAACTTATGAAAGGAAAATGTGCATTTGCCACTAGCATTTCAACAAGTTTGAGTACCTCAATTGATTTAGGAATTACTATTCTTACAAAACACAAAGAGTCAAGTCATTTGGTAAAGTGGAAGGATGTTCTTAATTTTGTAGAGTGATTTTGTCATTCAAAATTTCAATAATAAAAATGTTTTCTAAAAGAAAATAAATTTTACAAATTACACTCCAGTGTGATATATATGTATTTGCCAATTATTTTCACTTGTTTGATTCTGCCCTACTCTGAAGTTATACAAGACTGAAAAAGAGATTTAATCATTCCCATTATCATGACATTGTTGAATCTTATATTACGAGGACAGCAAAGTAATTTCTTAAGGCCAAACTTAACTAGTATGCACTGAATCATGCAAACTCTTTTCAATCTTTCCTTTTAAGGAACAGGAAAGTAAGACCAAAAAAAAAACAACAACAAAAAAAACTATTACTAATTTGGCCCTTTATTTGTCTAAACTATGTTATTATTATTTCCCTAAATTGTTTTTCTCATATTTCACAGCATTGAGCTAGCAGAGTCATCTGAACATGATTAATATGTAGTAAAATATGTGGAATAAATTATAAAATTATAAATACTCAGAAGTTAGCATTATTCTCATAAATTTTAGACAAACAAAACATAAACCAGTAAGGGAAAAAAACTATTTTAGTTTGAAATAATTGAGACTATTGCAAGGTATATTCAGTTCAGTTCAGTTCAGTCACTCACTCATGTCCGACTCTGCGAGGCTATGGACTGAAGCATTCCAGGCCTTTCTATCCATCACCAACTCCCGGAGTTTACACAAACTCATGTCTGTTGAATCAGTGATGCTGTCCAACCATCTCATCGTCTGTCACCCCCTTTTCCTCCTGCCCCCAATCTTTTCCAATGAGTCAACTCTTCGCATCAGGTGGACAAAGTATTGGAGTTTCAGCTTCAGCATCAGTCCTTCCAATGAACACCCAGGACTGATCTCCTTTAGGATGAACTAGTTGGATCTCCTTGCAGTCCAAGGGACTCTCAAGAGTCTTCTCCAACAACACAGTTCAAAAACATCAATTCTTTGCCACTCAGCTTTCTTTATAGTCCAACTCTCACATCCATACATGACCACTGGAAAACCCATAGCCTTGAAGGACCTTTGTTGACAAAGTAATGTGTCTCCTTTTTAATATGCTGTCTAGGTTGGTCATAACTTTCCTTCCAAGGAGTAAGCGTCTTTTAATTTCATGGCTACAATCACCATCTGCAGTGATTTGGGAGCCCCAAAAATAAAGTCAGCCACTGTTTCCACTGTTTCCCCATCTATTTCCCATGAAGTGATGGGACCAGATGCCATGATCTTAGTTTTATGAATGTTGAGCTTTAAGCCAACTTTTTCACCCTCCTCTTTCACTTTCATCAAGAGGCTCTTTAGTTCTTCTTCACTTTCTGCCATAAGGGTGGTACTATCTGCATATCTGAGGTTATTGATATTTCTCCTGGCAATCTTGATTCCAGCTTGTGCTTCGTCCAGCCCAGAATTTCTCATGATGTACTTTGCATATAAGTTAAATAAGCAGGGTGACAATATATAGTCTTGATGTACTCCTTTTCCTATTTGGAACCAGTGTGTTGTTCCATGTCCAGTTCTAACTGTTGCTTCCTGACCTGCATATAGGTTTCTCAAGAGGCAGGTCAAGTGATCTGGTATTTCCATATCTTTCAGAACTTTCCACAGTTTATTGTGATATACAAAGTCAAAGGTTTTGTCATTGTCAATAAAGCAAAATATATGAGATTTATTTCTAATTTTCCAAAAGGGACATCTGTAAATTGAATCTGTGTCCTGGATTTCTTTTTATTTTTTTTTTAGTTCTCAACAATCTATCTGAGCTGAAAGGTTATCAGCATACTGAAAACCATGTAATTGAAGGACTCTTATCTCTTGGCTTTGCTCTGATTCTGAAGGAAGAACAGTTGCTAGAATGATGTCAGAGTAAAGAGCCTTGATAAGATTTAGTAGCCCAAGGATTGTAGAGCACCGTGGACAGGTATTGTGAGTTTATTTCCCTCTAGTGGATACGTAACTGAATAAACACAAGGGAAAAAGCACAAGTGCGCTGTGCTGTGCTTGCTTAGATTCATTTATAATACTGAGGTGTCTCATGTAGAGTACTGAGACAACCGCACTGCAAAATTTGCAAACAGAAAAATAAATATGTGCTTATTGTCCAGCAAGGGTGCTGAATCAGTGAAATGAATCACTAGAAAATCTGCAATCAGTATCAAATTATTTTTCTGTTTTCTGAAAGTCAATGGTCATGAGGCAGAAACAATGAGATAAAGTGATGTTTTTCCTCTTTCAAGTTAATATAGGGAAGTTATAGAACCAACATTAACAAAAGGAAATTTTAAATGTCATTTTTATTTGCTTTTGAGAGAATTAATTTTTGTAGAAATTAGTATTTACATTGCTAGTAATTATTTCTGACAAGACCAAATCTAAATTAATTTGCATCACCTGAACATATGGTCTTGGGCAGAAAAATCATCAAAAAAGAGTAAGATATATCATTTTTGAAAGATCATATGCTAAGCAATTAGATAAAACACTTAATTCTCAGGCCAATATCATAACTGATATAGCTTTTCACTTTAACCATCTTACAGATAGCACTGAAGGAGTTTGGTAAAATGCTTTCTAAGGTGACAGCAAATGGTAGGCCAAGGATTGAAACACAAGCAGTCTGGTTCCAAACTTTATTAGGAAGGCATCAAGACATGTTATGACAGATCAATCTGGTATAGTTTAAATGTTTCACATGTATAATGGATACTTGAATAATCTGAATTTATTTTTAGCATAAGATACTGACAGAAAGAGCCAATGATTAAGAATCCACATGGCTCAGATGGTAAAGAAATCTGACTGCAATGCAGGAGACACAGGTTTGATCCCTGGGTCAGGAAGATCCCTGGAGGAGGGCAATCCATTCCAGGATTCTTGCCTGGAGAATTTCATAGACAGAGAATTCCATGGTGGGCTCCAGTCCATGGGATCACAAAGAGTCGGGCATGACTAAGCGACTAAAATTTCATTGACAGAAAGTGTTATTGAATCAGGGTTTCATAGCAAGGTGGAGAAGGACATGGCAACCCACTCCAGTATTCTTGACTGGAGAATTCCAGGGACAGAGGAGCCTGGTGGATTACAGCCCATGGGGTCACAAAGAGTGGGGCACGACTGAATGACCAACTTTCAACTTAATAGTAAGGAGCGATAAGAAGACTTCTTAAATGAACCATACAAAGATTTAGAGGAAAAAAATAGAATGAGAAAGAATAGAGATCTCTTCAAGAAAATTGTAGATATCAAGGGGACATTTCATGCAAGGATGAGCACAATAAAGGACAGAAATGGTAAAACACAGAAGAGATTAAGAAGAGGTGGCAAGAATACACAGAAGAACTATACAAGGAAATTACTAATGACCTGGATATCCATGATGCTGTGATCACTCACCTAGAGTCAGACATCCTAGAATGTGAAGTCAAGTGGGCCTTAGGAAGTATTACTATGAACAAAGCTAGTGGAGGTGACAAAATTTCAACTGAGCTATTTATAATCCTAAAAGATGATGTTGTTAAACTCTGTACTCAGTATGTCCACAAATTTGAAAATCTTGGCAGTGGCCACAGGACAAGAAAAGGTCAGTTTTCATTCCAATCCCAAAAAAGGGCAATGAAAAGAATGTTCAAACTACTGTACAACCATGCTCATTTCACATGCAAGTTTATGCTCAAAATCCTTTAAGCTGGACTTCAGCAGTACATGAACTGAGAACTTCCAGATGTACAAACTGGGTTTTGAAGAGGCAGAACAACCAGACACCAAATTGCCAACACTTGTTGGATCATGGAGAAGCAAAGTAATTCAAGAAAAAAAAACAACCTGCTGCTGCTTCATTGATTCTGCTAAACATTTGACTGTGTGGATGATGACAAACTGTGGAAAATTATTAAAGAGATGGGACTACCAGATCACCTTACCTGTCTCTTGAGAAACCTGTTTGCAAGTTAAGAAGCAACAATTAGGACCGGACATGGAACAACTGACTGGTTCAAAATTGGGAAAGGAGGATGACCAGGGTATGTTGTCGCCCTGCTTATTTAACTTCTATGCAGAGTACATCACCTGAAATGCTGGGCTGGATGAATCACAAGCTGGACTCAAGATTGCTGAGAGAGATATCAACAACCTCAGATAGGCAGATGGTACCAATCTAATGGCAGAAAATGAAGAGGAACTAAAGAGCCTCTTGATGAGGATGTAAGAGGAGAGTGGAAAAACCTTGCTGAAAACTCCACATTCAGAATCTAAGAGCATGGCACCTGGTCCCATCACTTTCTGGAAAAAAGGTGGAAGCAGTGACAGGTTTTATTTTCTTGGGCTCCAAAGATCACTGCAGATGTCAACTACAGCCATGTCATTAAAAGATGCTTGCTCATTGGAAGCAAAGCTATGACAACACAGCATATTAAAAAGCAGAGACATTGCTTTGCCCACAAATGTCTGTATAGTCAAAGCTATGGTTCTTCTAGTAGTCATGCATGGATGTGAGATTTGGACCATAAAGAAGGCTGAGCACTGAAGAACTGATGTTTTCAAACTGTGGTGCTGAAGAAGACTCTTGAGAGTCGCTTGGATAGCAAGGAAATCAAACCAGTCAACTCTAAGGGAAATCAACCCTAAATATTCATTGGAAGGACTGATGCTGAAGCTGAAGTTACAGTACTTAGGCCACTTTCCTGATGCAAAGAGCTGACACATTGGAAAAGACCTTGATGATGGGAAAGATTGAGAGCAGAAGGAAAAGGGGGTAATAGAGGATGAGATGGTTGGATGGCATCACTGATTCAATGGACATGAGTTTGAGGAAATTCAGGGAGACAGTGAAGAACAGGGAAACCTGGCATGCTGCAGTCCATGGGGTTGCAAAGAGTTAGACATGACTTAGAGACTGAACAACAACACAAAATTACTAAAAAAAAAAAAAAAATAAATTAACAATGAGGAATAATAATTTTTCCCATTAGAGATATAAAAATACAATAAGATTCGGTGCTCTAGTCATATCTTTTGGTAATGTTTTCAAGGAGAGAATACCAAAAATATGTAATCAATGGAAACTTCATTGACTAAAAAGGTAATGTTTGTGAAAGACAACATATGATGGTCAATTTAATGGGCTTCATATAATTAACAACTTCTAAGAACATTTTAATAGGTTAAATATTCCTATTTTTTTATAATCACTTCTCTACACACTGGAAATCATCTATGATCCTAGAAATTCCATAAAATGAAATTCGACAAAAGAGAAATTTGTTTTGGCTACAAAATAACATTTAGTTGCTGAAATGAAAGCAGAGGCAAAACTGAAACAAGTCAAGTAAAAAGGCTACACCTGATCACAAATTTCATCTGATCCATTTAGTAAAACAATTGTATAATTCCTTTTGACTTGTACTGTCACCACACATTATCCTATTAATTTCAATTGGAAAATGAGAGGAATGTTGAAGACAATTATGTTAGGCTTTCTAATCACTGCTTATATTCATGACTTGCTTCATTACTACTATTGAGGTAAACATATATATGAAAAACTACACTTAGAAAAATAGACCTTATATTGGACTACTGCACATGTTATTTTTTTTGGCCACACCAGGAGGCATGTGAAATCTTAGTCCCTGACCAGGGATGGAACACCCATTAGCTGTAATGGAGGTGTGGAGTCTTAACCACTGGACCACCAGGAAAAGTTGCAATATAATTACTAATAACTATATTTATTGATATATGAACTCACTTTTGAGGGCCATGTATATCTTATACAGTAGATTAGAATTCAGGTGACTCATTTAGTTGGCTCAGCTGAAAAGAACCCCAAACCAATAATTTAGCTATCAATTGACAATAATGGCCAACATTCGTACTGAGATAGGTTTCTAATGTCTGTATATATCAGAAGATTTGTATAATTTTCACATTACTATATTCACAATATTCACTTGAATTTTTATAGATTATCAAAATATATTTACATTTCTGGAAAACAATCAGAAACTGCTACTAAGTTCATATAATGTAGAAAAACAAAGAAATTTATTTTTAAAATTTAGAAATAACTGTATTTACTCATTTATTTTCAAAGAAAAGTCCAAGAAATATCTAAGAAATACTATGTTATACCAAGTTGATACTCTCTATCTCTAAAATAAAGCCAAAAAGTGAACTTTTAAAAATATTCTAATGTAAATATAACTTAGAATAGGGCAATTTGAAATTTAAAAGAATAGAAGTAAAAAATAAAGTTAATAGGAAGAGAAGTAAAAAATCAATGTCACTAGTTTGGTTAATTATGCTTTGAAGTAAAGACTTTTATGAATTTTAGAAATAATTAAATACATTTTTATTCAGTATAATAAAAATTAGCATATTTGCATGAAAACATGTCCTAGGTTTATGTAAAGTGGTACATATAAGCCAGCAATTATAAATATTTGTGAATAAATGTAGCAGAACAACTGAATCACTAAAACTTTCCCCATCAAAGTTGAACTTATGCATCCAAGAGAGCTCAAATAATATGTGTGGAAATGTGAGATTTTCTTGTTTACTGAGGGCTAAAGAGCTTATTTTGTCAGAAATATTGTGGGTAGATCATAAAGTGGCCAACTGTGGAAGTTTGATTTTCTAAAGAGGGCTGCTACTCTATGTCTAGAATTTTTACCACTCCTGTATCAAGGATTGATTATATCTTCTTCCCTTGAAACTGGGTAGAATTTTCTGACTGGTTCAATGAAGAAGTGCAGCATAAATAATTCCATGTAATTCTGAACTGATGTCACAAAAATGGTACATGCTTCAGTCTTCTAGTCCCTCTTGTAACCTTGCCTCCCTACTTGGCAAAAGCACAAGTAGCCTGCAGAAACACCTTGGAGAACAGCGAAGCGCCCTGCTAGGCACCGTGCCCACAGCAGGCAGCATATGGCGGCCACCACGATGATCAAACAAGTGAGTCCTCCAGCGTACAAGTGAGTCCTCCAACGTGCAGGTGAGGCACTCAGCTGTCCTTCTGAGAGAGTTTCCACTAGATTTAATGCTTAAATTAATGAAAAAGTGTTTCAGAATTAACTTACTAGTTTTTTTTTTTTTTTAAGAAATATTTCTGGTTTAATGAAACTTCCCAAGTGGTATTGTTAATAGTTCTTTAACTAAACAAATAATTATCTCATTTTTTTAATGGAGAAAAATTTCCATTTGAGTTTCTTAAGAATTAGGCTATGTGTGATCGACTTTTTATTGTTTTGTTTTTGTCGCCCTGCCTCCCCCCACCCCCCAATTAAGACTTTGCTAAAGATTCAGTGAGACAGTTGAGCTACCTTGATGTTTCTTCATTTACTAAAATTTGTATTTCATAAAAGGAATAGCTTAATATGATTGACTGTAGAAATAATTCACTTATCTTGGGTCATTCTCATTCCCTATTTTAATTTTTCCAGATAGCCAGAAGCTATAGTTGCTGGCTTGATTGAACACACCGTAATAGTGTAATCATATCATTTCTTGCACTGTGGTAATCTGTTGAAATGTAGAAATAAATATTGGAAACTATTTTCACTCAAACTCTGTCTCTGTCTCTTTGTCTCTGTCTCTCTGTCTCACATCATCTCTCTCTGTCTCCAATCAAGACCCTTAGCAAACTCAGAGGTAATCTTAGACTTGTTTGTCCACATAAACAGATAAAGCTAGTATGAAATAAGAGAAATCATTGCTTTAAGTTCATCAAATTCTATTTACCTATATTTTAAGACAAATAATGTGACAGATACTTTGAAAAGTAAGTTATATACTTAAACTATTTAATGTAAAACATATGCATCAATTCCAAATGTCAGAATGATAAAACCAGTAATTATGAATATACACAAAATCATTAAATTCAAATAATCCTCCTACCAAGCTTCTTAAGATACTCCTACAAATGAATTGCTGCTTCCAAGACCACATGTTAGAATATCAAAATATTATAACAGGGTCCCTCAAGGACTACGTAGCTCAAATGAACAAGTTTAAGAATTAAGAAGCTCACATAGCATCTGTATCTCCATAAAGCAATTGGAAATGTTGCTAATCTGAGTACTACCAGATTTCACTGAGAATCATTCATCTTTTATCAGGCTTTTCTTGATAGGATTTGAGCTGCCAACTACACAGAAATTACATTGCAATTCAAAAACTAAGAATATGTGACTATACACTGATATATTTTAAATGGGCGACCAAAAAGTAGATAACCGTAATGGTGGTGTCACTCACCTAAGCCAGACATCCTAGAGTGTGAAGTCAAGTGGGCCTAAGGAACAAAGCTAGGAGAAATGATGGAATTCCAGCTGAGCTATTTCAAACCCTAACAGATGGTGTTATAGTGCTAGACTCATTATGCCACCAGATATGGATAACTCAGCAATGGCCACAGGACTGGAAAAGGTCAGGTTTCAATCCAACCTTGAAGAAGGACAACGCCAAAGAATGTTCAAATTACCAAACAACTGTGCTCATTTCATATGCTAGCAAGGTAATTCGCAAAATCCTTCCATTTTGGATTTAACACTACGTGAACCGAGAACTTCCAGATGTTAAAGCTGGATTTAGAAAAGGCAGAGGAACCAGAGATCAAGCTGCCAACATCCACTGGATCATCAAAAAAGCAAGACAGTTCCAGAAAAGCATCTACTTCTACTTTATTGACAATACTAAAGCCTTTAACTGTGTGGATCACAACAAACTTTGGAAAATTCTTAAAGAGATAGGAATAGCAGACCACCTTACCTGCCTCCTGAGAAACCTAAGCAGGTCAAGAGGCAATAGTTAGAACAGGACAAGTATTAATGGGCTAGTTCCATACTGGGAAAGGAGTACAAAAAGGCTGTTTACTGTCACTCTGCTTAGTTAACGTCTATACAGAGTGTATCACATGAAATGCCAGGCTGGATGAATCACAAACTGGAATCAATATTGCTGGGAGAAATATCAACAACCTCATATATGCAGATAATACCACCCTAACGACAGAAAGGGAGAAGGCAATGGCAATCCACTCCAGTACTCTTACCTGGAAAATCCCATGGGTAGAGGAGCCTGGTAGGCTGCAGTCCATGGGGTCGCTAAGAGTCAGACATGACTGAGCGCCTTTACTTTCACTTTTCACTTTCATGCACTGGAGAAGGAAATGGCAACCCACTCCAGTGTCCTTACCTGGAGAATCCCAGGGACGGCGGAGCCTGGTGGGCTGCCGTCTATGGGGTCACACAGAGTCAGACACAACTGAGGCAACTTAGCAGCAGCAGCAGCAATGACAGAAAGAGGAGAGGAATTAAAGAGCCATTTGATGAAGGTGAAAGAAGAGAGTGGAAAAACCTGGCTGAAAACTCAATATTCAGAAAACTAAGATCATGGCATCTGGTCCCATCAATTTCTGGAGAAAATGTGGAAGCAGTGATGGATTTTAATTTCTTAGGCTCCAAAATCGCTGCAAACAGTGACTGCAGCCATGACATTAAAAGACGCTTGCTCCTTGGAAGAAAACCTATGACAAACCTAGACAGTATTTTAAAAGCAGAGATTCACTTTGTCCACAAAGTTTGTCTAATCAAAGCTATGGTTTTTCCAGCAGTCATGTACAGATGTGAGAGTTGGACCATAAAGAGGGCAAAGCACTGAAGAATTGATGCTTTTGAATTGTGGTGCTAGAGATGACTCTTGAGGGTCTCTTGGACAGCAAGGAGATCAAACCAGTCAATCTTAAAGGAAATCAACCCTGAATATTCATTGGAAGGATCGATGCTGAAACTGTAACTCCAATACTTTGGCCACCTGATGAAAAGAGCTAACTCATTGGAAAAGACCCTGATGCTGGGAAAGAGTGAGGGCAGGAGGAGAAGGGGACTACAGAAGATGAGATTGCTAGATGGCATCACCGACTCAATGGACATGAGTTTGAGAAATCTCATGGAGATAGTGAAGGATAGGGAAGCCTGGCATGGTGCAATCCATGAGATCACAAAGATTCCAACAGAACTTAGCAATTGGACAAGAAAAACAAGAACCTACCGTATATCACATGGAGCTTTGCTCACTATTATGTGGCACACTGGATGGTAGAGGATTTGGGAGAGAATGGATGCATGCATGTGGATGTGTATGGCTGAGTCCCTTTGCTGTTCATGTGAGACTATCACAGCATTTTTAATCAGCTATACCTGAATACAAAATAAAAAAAAAAAGAATACATGATGATAATAATAGAAAGCTTCAGATAACATGCAACGGAATTGAGCACTCAGGTAAAGAATATAAATGACTTCCTTTATTATCTCAGGTGAGTATATTTGGCTCACATTAGATTATTAGTTCTACCTTGTGCTTGGGCATGCTTAGTCACTTCAGTCGTGTCTGACTCTTTGTGACCCCATGGTCCACAACCTGCCAGGCTTCTCTGTCCATGGGGTTCTCTAGGTGAGAATACCGGTGTGGGTTGCCATGCCTCCTCCAGGGGATTTTCCCCATCCAGGGGTCAAACCCGTGTCTCCTGCGGCTCCTACATTGCAGGCAGATTGGCTATGGTAACCCACTCTAGTATTCTTGCCTGAGAGAATCCTATGGACATGTATAAATAAACACATTAAAACAGAAAAAAAAAGAAAAAGAAAAATATCCCAGTTTTCACATAAGTTGCATTCCACTGGAGGGTAAGAGTGATAAAACATAGAGTAAAAACTGTAGAATATATATTACATGATGTGAAAAGACAGTTTTGGTTTTGGCATTCTCCCCTTTTCTTTTTCTTGTTCTCTATTTTTTTTATCTTTTTAGAATTTTATTTTAATTTAGAAGTCACTTAGCAGTTAGTTTTTCTAAGCTTTCTTTATAGTCCAACTTTCACATCCATACATGACTACTAGAAAAACCATAGACCTGACTAGATGGAATTTTGTTGACAAAGTACAGTCTCTGCTTTTTAGTATGCTATCTAGGTTGGTCATAACTTACCTTCCAAGGAGTAAACGTCTTTTATTTCATGGCTGCAATCACCATCTGCAGTGATATAGGAGCCCCCAAAATAAAGTCATTCACTGTTTCCCCATCTATTTGCCATGAAGTGATGGGACCAGATGCCATGATCTTAGTTTTCTGAATGTTGAGCTTTAAGCCAACTTTTTCACTCTCCTCTTTCACTTTCATCAAGAGGTTCTTTAGTTATTCTTCACTTTCTGCCATAAGGGTGGTGTCATCTGCATATCTGAGGTTATTGATATTTCTCCCAGCAATCTTGATTGCTTGTGCTTCTTCCAGCCCAGCGTTTCTCATGATGTACTCTGCATAAAAGTTAAATAAGCAGGGTGACAATATACAGCCTTGATGTACTCTGTTTCCTATTTGGAACCAGTCTGTTGTTCCATGTCCAGTTCTAACTGTCGCTTCCTGACTTGCCTACAAGTTTCTCAAGAGGCGGGCCAGGTGGTCTGGTATTCCCAACTCTTTCAGAATTTTCCATAGTTTATTACATTATGAGAAATCAGCATTCTGATATAGACTCGTGTAGATTGGAAACATTTTTATTTAAGAAAGTCGTTAACCTGGTTATGTTCAGACTGCGGGTTCCCCAGTGACTCCGTGGTAAAGAATCTGCCTGCTATGTGGAAAACATGGGTTCAATCCCTTGGTCAGGAGGTTTCCCCCAAGAAGAAAATGGCAACCCACTCCAGCATTCTTGCTTGGGAAGTCCCATTTACAGAGGAGCCTGGGAGGCTACAGTCCATGGGTCACAAAAGAGCTAGACATGACTTAGTGACTAAACAATGAAAACAATTCAAATAGCAAAATTTGTTTTATTATACCTCGATGGTGAGGGGCAACTCATTAATACTTTTATATTCATTGCTTTGAGTCTGTCTGCATGTGTCTGGCTTGGGGTCAGTCAGAGATGAGTAAGTCAACAAAGAGAATTTGGGACTACCATAGTTCAGGTTTTTTGTTTGTTTTTGCTCAGCAACCCCTCTCACTCTGTATGGCCATAGAATTCCCAAAGTTTGCTACCACTCTTTTCAGGCCATTAGCCGTCGTGTCACATCTGAAGGACCTCTAGCAACATCAGCTCACCCCACATCAAACCTTTCCCCAAAATAATTTTGTCAAAGTTTTACAAAGTCATCCTAGAAGCATAAATAGTAGACCCAGAGGGATCGGGTGGAGAGGGAGGTGGGAGGGGGGATTGGGATGGGGAACACATGTAAATCCATGGCTGATTCATGTCAATGTATGACAAAAACCACTACAATACTGTAAAGTAATTAGCCTCCAACTAATAAAAATAAATAGAAAAATAAATAAATAGTACTTTTGGCAAACTTTTTTTTCTTTTAAGAAAGAGGAAAATGAAATGCCCTGGAATAATTCTGGTCATTTTCATGTTTCTGTAGTATCACTGAACCTTTAACTTATAAATGGAATATTACTTTGCACACAAAAAGAAAAACATCTCTTGACAAGACATAATTCTACATGTTGTTCTTTTGAAGTTTTAATGAGGAAATAATCTTGCACTTATAAGAATAAGTGGCTTTAGATTGTTCACCCTAATTTCCATCCCAGGTCTACATAGAAACCTGTTTTTTGACTTTTAGTTAATGCAGAAGAGTAAATCAATGTGAATACAATTGTTCTCATTATGTAGACAGGATTCACAAAACTAATTTAACTCTCTCTCTGCCTACTTTGACAATTTTAGTCATTTCAATGATTACTAACTATGCTAGTAAAAAAATTATACTATAAAAATCATTCAATTTCTTCCCTCCCAAGGAAAACATGTATTCCATGTTCTAAGACAAATTATTTCCTATTTCAACAACATTCAGCAAACATTATTACAACAATGTATTTCAACTGTAAATCCTTAGTCCTGCTTCCCTGGTAGCTATTGTAATCTGCTCAGTAACAATTCTGTTATAAAACAAAACTCTTGTGTACTGTGCAAGATGAAAATATGCAAAGAGTAAATGAAACTTACTGTCATGTTTAATGGAGTTTTAATACTCTGTTACTAATTCCAGTGCTCTAACTAGAAAAACAAATTGCAATAAATCCCTAAAGACTACAATCTGAGGTGGAGGTAGCAGGGAGGAAAGCTGACTAGTGAAAAGTCTATTGAAACTAAATATTCGATTTATACCTAAAGCCATCAAATGTTTTCATAATTGAGCTGCCACTGTGATTCAAAGAAACTCTGCTATTTTCTGACACTAAATTCTTTTTGTTAACATTTATCCATGTATTTGACATTATCCATTTATCTATGTACTTTTCAGCAGAGTAGCACAGAGATTTTTCTTTAGTAAAAATAGATAGCAGTGAACAATGAGCCTTTTTGAGGCAAAAGAGTCAGTGAGGATCCTACAGGGGTCACCTCAGCATCATCACTAGAAATAACAAATTGTGTTAGTTAATTATTAGTATTTACATATAAATATTGGACACTTTAAATAACTGCATGGTACTTTCCATAAGGTCACACTATTTGCATTTTGCATCATATAGTGGAATATTATATAATTATCAGCAATTATCTATATTTTAAAAGTGCAAATAGCCCTGATTTTTGATAATATAACTAGAAGACTTTATTTATAATTATACAAGTGAACTTCTTCATATCTACCTGAAATTATTTATTAGCAGATTAAGATGATTCTAAAATATTCATAAAATGAATCTGATTATTGAGGTAGTGAATTGAAGTCATATGAAACAAAACATTATAATGCATGACTCATGTAATGCTAAAGAACAATTTTAATTTTCAAATTTTGACTCAGGTAATACTATTTTTAGAAAAGCTTATGTTCTACAAATAGATGTTTCATGCTTAATTGAAGATCTCATATATTTTGCTGAAAATATTATTAATATTGTCCACATTATTATCTTCAAAAGAGCTTACACAAAAAACAACTTTGTGTTGGGCTCTGTCACAGCAATTTGTGGTTCTCATACTATATTTGTTATAGACCCTTTTTCCATCTTTATTTTCCTTTAAAGTTCTAATCTTCATAATGTCATCTATATCTCTGCTTAATAGAGCATCAGTAAGTAGTATGTCTTCATTTTGAATTTTCAAATGTATTCATGTTTATGATTTAATCATGAAAATAATTTTGTTAAAATTAGCATTATTTTCAATGTATCCGCCATTGATGGTTTTTGTAGGTTTCTCTGTAATTGATACTGACTGAATAAAGTATCCAAATTATCACATGACAATTTTACTTTTATACGTTTAAAGTATAAAGTATTAATATATTATTTATACTAAATGAATCCATTGACACAAAGTGGATAAGTGACTTGTTTCCTGTGTATTTCTGGCAACAAAGTAGGAATCTGACAGGCACACAAAAAATCAGCAATAATACCTTTGTATATAATGCAGCCATTAAAGTCAAATGTAGTCCTACTAGAACAATAATATTGAGTTAATACAAAAATTATTTTGTACTGCTTCACATTTTTAGTCTAAACTTACATTTATTAAAATATAAGTGGGTGAATTGTTTTTGCTTATAGGTAAATAAACTGATTAAAGAAATATCAAATAGGTGTGAGCCAAGCCTACAGTGGCAATCATATTGCGATACTTAAATGTATCAAGATGCTGTACAACCCCCCCAAAACTGGTACTAAAATCACAAACAGCAACAAAAAGAAACTGTTAGAGAATGAACATTTGTTGTTTCAACTTGCTGAACATAGAGGAATTTGTTTTGCAGTACTTGATAACTTCCTTTGGTGCAAAACTGTGACTTTGCATTGTTTAACTGTGTCCTTTGGTATTGGAATACATTCTTAAATAAATGTGGTTATGTTATACATCATTTTAATGCACGTTTCTCATTTAATGTTTTTTTTTTTTCTTTTTGCAAATGACATTATTTGCTGCTTATTTTATAATTATTTTAGACTATGGACGCGATGTTAGACAAAAAGCAAATCCAAACAATTTTCTCATTCGAGTCCAAGATAGCTCATAAAGTGGTAGAGACAACTTGCAACATCAACAACTGTACTTGGCCCAGGACTTCTAACAAACATACAGTGCAGTAGTGGTTCAAGAAGTTTTGCAAAGGAGACAAGAGCCTGTAAGTTGGGGAGCACAGTGACTGTTCTTCAGAAGTTGATAACAATCCATTGAAAGGATCATCAAAGCTGATCCACTTCCAACTACACGATAAGTTGCTGAAGAACTCAATATTGACTATTCAAAGGTCATTTCACATTTAAAACAAATTGGAAAGGTGGAAAAGTTTGATAAATAGGTACCTCATGAGCTGAGTGTAAATTAAAAAATTGTTGTTTTGAAGTGTCATCTAATCTATGCAGCAACTATGAACCACTTCTAGAGCAGGTTGTGACGTGATAAAAAGTGGATTTCATACAACTGCTGATGACCAACTCAGTGGCTGGACTGAGAAGAAGCTCCAAAACACTCCCCAAAGGCAAACTTGTACTGAAAAATTGTCATGGTCACTGTTTGGTTGTCTGCTGCTGGTCTGATCCAGTACAGCTTTCTGAATGCCACTGAAGCCGTTACATCTAAGAAGTATGCTCAGCTACTTGATGAGACGCACCAAAAATTGCAATGCCTGTAGCTGGCATTGGTCAACAGAAAGGGCCCAATTCTCTATAGCAATACATGGATACATGTCATACAACCAACACTTCAAAAGTTGAATGAATTGATCGATGAAGGTTTGTCTCATCTGTCATATTCACCTGACCTCTGTCTAACTGACTACCACTTCTTCAAGTATCTCAACAACTGTTTGCAGGGAAAACACTTTTGCAACCAGCAGGAGACTGAAAATGCTTTCCAAGAGTCCATCGAATCCCAAAGAATGGATTTTTATGCTACAAGAATAAATAACTTATTCCTCATTGGCAAAAATGTGTTGATTGTAAAGGTTACTATTTTGATTAATAAAGATATGTCTGAGTCTAGATATAATGATTTAAAATTGATGATCTGAAGCCACAATTATGTTTGCACCAACCTAATAATACATAGAACTTCCTAGGTGTCACTAGTGGTAAAGAATCCGCCTATCAGTGCAGGAGACAAAAGAGATGTGGGTTTGATCCCTGGGTCAAGAAGATTCCCTGGAGGAGGTCATGGCAGCCCACTCCAGTATTCTTGCCTGGAAAATCACATGGACAGAGGAGCCTGGCAGGCTACAGTCCATGGGGTCTCAAACAGTCAGACATGACTGAAGCACATGCGTACACACACACACACACACACACACAATACCTCATCCAGTCATTCCCACTTCAGAACTATCCCTTTATTTTCTGTAGATCAAATGCCAATGCCTTTCATTTCTTGTTAGGGCAGAAAAAATTCCCTTAGCCAGTTTCCACTTAACCATCTCTTTGTCTGCATTCTGTAGAGCACTGATGCCAGTAGACCCAGCCTATTCCTGCTCAGTGCTGTGGCTGGATTCAGCTCTCACAGTACTGGGTTGTACACACATCAAGAGTCAGTCAGGTGGGTCCCCAAAATATCCATGCCACTTTTACATGTACAGTTGTATACTTAATTAAAACTTGGGTTAGCTGATATAGAAAAGTAGAAAAAAGGCTGAATGCTTTGGAAATGCTTGAGTTATAAAAGTTGAATTAGGTATGGATGAGAAAACAGTGAAAGACTGAGGAAAAAAACAAAAATATCTTAAGATCCTGCTCTTAGATTTGTTAAAAAAATCTGCCACTTTATTTTAAAGAAACTGAAGCTAGTAATGGTAGAAAATGCATCGTGATAAATAGGCCTTGTTCCTACAACCAATAACCAATCAATGGATGAGTATAAACTTATGTTGTAAGTTTAAATAATTAAAATTGTACTTATAAGTTTCATTTTTTATAATTCTCTTATTCAACTAATTTTTTCCATTAGTCAACCTAAGACACATTCCAGTGGTATAATTAAGAGGGTAGACATTGAGTCCTGCCCCAGGGGCACAGGTACAAGACCTAGTACCAAGGCCACAGAAGTGGAGACCAGAGCCAAGGACACCTCCAAAGTTCATTGAGACCCTTTGTAACCATTTCAAAAGCCCCTGATCATCACTAATAAGCTTCCTGACTTCAAATTAGGCAAAGAGTGGGCAAGTGGGCAATGCCCACTCCAGTAAACTCCCTGTAGCCCCCAAACAATCACCTAACACCAACCTTCCATCAGGAATGTTCTCTGTCTTGAGGCTACAAAAATTGACTGTTAACTCATGAAAACTGTCAGCTTTCTATGGTCTTTCAGGAGGTTGGCCCACTGGGCTTGCAGTGCCCACCTTATCTCTGCTCTCTGTTCTTAATAAACTCATTCCCTTCTAAAAGGCTGTGTCTGGAAATTCTTTTTCAGACTGCCTCAACAGTAGATATGGGTATGTATGTTCCAGAGCTGATAATTAACAAGCAAACAATAATGACAATGAATGAATGAATAAAATTTAAAAGTTCACTTGCATAGTTGCAGTAGCCTCATATTAAGCCTCAATATTCACATGTGACTACTGGGGGAAAAGTTTTGAACAGTGCAGATTTCAATCCCAAGAGAGTCCTATAGGTATATTTGTGAGTTTTTTTCCTATTGAGCTTGGGAAAAATGTGTTTTCCCTCAAGGCATATGAATTAAATTGTTTCTATTGTGACAAAATAGACATAACATTCACTGTTGAAGAGGGAAAATTCAAGACTTCATTTGGTACATTCTTTTTTTTTTTTTTTTAATGCTAGAAAGGTAACTAAAATCTTTCATGTTAGAGGATTAGAAGAATACATTATTAAACATCTGCTCCCTGCTTCCCTCTTTGGGTGCTGGGTATTCAGTAAGTTTTCATGCATCTAACTCTTTATCAAAAATGTAATGAAAAATATACAGCAACAAAAAAAGTCCTTCAAATATACTCTATTCTCTTTATCAGAAAATTGCTCATGTCAGAAAACTATTTTATTTTCACCTTAGAGAGTAAAATAAATGCAATGCATAATATTTTTGATACTACTTGATATTTAGGATTTTTTAGACATAAGTCAATTTTAGTTTCAGGTTTGTTGGCTAACATTCTTACTACTTGCTGCTGGTTCTGTTCTTGAATTGGTGTCTCTGGGACTTTTCTTTGTGTTCCCTGTGGATAGAAAATATGTCCATGCTTTAGAAAAAAATCAATTAACTATTTTCTTTTTTTTTTTTTTCCCCATTTATGTTGGCAGCTAGAATTTTATTTAAAAGTCTACAGTAAAAGAGCTTAAGATTATCTTAACAGATAGTTACTGAAAACTTCTAAAACTATATTTTATAGCTTTGGGAATGTAATCTTTTTGCTTTAACCTGCCACTGGACTCAGACTATTTTAAATTTCCCATAACACTATTTATTTTATTTATAATCCATTGTCTTGATGAAGTAGATTTCGTACCAACTGGAGTGGATCCTTAATATATAGTAAACCATAGCATATATTCCAGAATGGAAGTGTCAACTGCGCTAATCAAAAAGATAAATGAACAAGCCTATAGGGGATGATTAAATTAAATTGTACTGAAATCCACTTGGGAAAAAGAGACTATCCTTGCCCTCTGTCTCCTCAGGTCTTATCAGCTATGGGGAAGCCAAGTCTTGAGAGTATTTTCCAGAAATTAAATTTTAGAAACAAAAGGTTGTTTTTTTTTTTTATAGGACAATGAAACAATTCATAGAGCAGTGAATGACTGATGGAATATGTAAATCAACAAATGCTAGTGAGGAAGCAAAGAAAACTGATCTCTTCAAAGGGGTTTTCTCCATCTATCTTCTCTACAAAAGAGGATAACACTTGGGATTGAAAATCCAGTCACATTGTCGAGAAAGAATGGCAGTCATAAGATGGGTATATGTGCCTTGGTTTTAATTATTTGCTTTCAAATCAAATAATTTCTATGAGAAGTAATATTTTTATTTCTTGAAATTATTTCCTTAAATGTCTAGTTCTTGCACATATGAAAGCTTTCATTATATCAAGACTATGTTTTAACCACCTACTTAACAATGCATTTTTATCTACTCACTCATTCTGTTTATACTTTTGTGAAAAAAAATAAAATAATGAAGTCTATTAAGCTGACAAACCAGTTATCAGAGTGCTTATTAAGAATATCAAAGAAACACCTTTTTATTATCACTAAATCAATGGAGCATACATTTAGAATAGCTATTTTTTTAAAAAAATTCCCTAGGACCATGAACCTGTGGGATCCATAGTGCAGTAGGTTTTGCTTTTACCAGGCAAAATGAACTTTCATTGTAAGGCACTAGTTCAGTTCTCCCTTTAGTTTATCTTGCCATTAGTCTTAGTGACTATTCTGCTAGAGAGTTATAAATAAATTGAATAAGAAAGTGCAGAAAACTTCACATTTTTCACATCTATTGAATCACTACCCTCTTTTACCCAGTTTTAATTATCAGTTTTGGCTTCCCTGGTGGCACAGCGTTAAAGAACCTGCCTGGCAATGCAGGAGATGCAGGTTTGATCCCTGGGTTGGGAACATCCCTTGGAGAAGGAAAAGGTGACCTGCTCCAGTATTCTTGCCTGGGAAACTATGGGCAGAGAAATCTGGCAGGCTACAGTCCACAGGGTCGCAAAAGAGCCAGACACAACTCAGTGACTGCTGCTGCTGCTGCTGCTAAGTCGAGTCAGTGACCAAACAACAATAAATTACAGTTTCACCCTAGGTTTCAAGAGAAGATCTACGGTGACTTTGTAGACAGAGCAATGACATTACTGGCATTTTATTTACCTCAATGCTTACAAGAATTTTTCCTACATTAAAAAATATTCTGAAGTACTGTAGCCAACTGATACTAAAAACTTAAATAGTCCATCACGAAACTTTGGAAATATTTTAAAATAGTAGTTAACCATCAAAAAAACAACATCATAATTCAACTGAGTGAATTAAGGATATTCATAAAGAATATCCCAGGATAATACATGAAATACTTTATTGTCTTGCTCAGTTTTTATATTTCGGGGTTAACAGGCAAATCTACTTGATTAACCATATGAAGCTTCCATTTTTAATAAGAGCTGATTCATTATCAGTGTATTAGTTTTCTTCGCTGCATAACAAATTATCACAATAAACTTAAAGCCATATCCAATTAAAATTCCATTACGCATTCCTTATTTATTATTCTGTTAGATAAACAGTTTGTGTTGGCTGAGTTTGGTTGTGCGCTGAGGGTCTCACAGATCAAATTCAAGTTGCAGCCAGGCTAACTTCTCTTTTTAACGTCATACTGAAACTCTTTGTTAATGCTACATGGAAAGAAAAGGCAATAAAAAAATACACAGACTGGGAAAGAAGATATAAAATTGTCTTTTTTTAAGATAACATGACCATATTATGAAATAAGAGGCAAAAATATTACTGCAACTAATAAGCGGTTAATGCAAATTTCAAAATTTAAAATTAATATCACTTCAGTTCAGTCACTCAATCATGTCCGACTCCTTGTGATCCCACGGACTGCAGCATGCCAGGCTTCCCCGTCCATCAACACCTCCCAGAGCTTGCTCAAACTCATGTCCATCAGGTCAGTGATGCCATCCAGCCATCTCATAGTCTGTTGTCTGTTTCTCCTGTCTTCAATCTTTCCCAGCATCAGGATGCTCAATGAGTCAGTTCTTCTCATGAGAAGGCCAAAGTATTGGAGCTTCACCTTGAGTATCAATCCTTCAAATGAATATTCAGGACTGATTTCTGTTAGGATTGAGTGGTTTGATCTTCATGCAGTCCAAGGGACTCTCAAGAGCCTTTTCCAACACCAGAGATCAAAAGCATCAATTCTTTGGTGCTCAGCTTTCTTTGTGGTCCAACTCTCACATCCATACATGACCACTGGAAAAACTATAGCTTTGACTAGACGGAACTTTGTCAGCAAAGTAATGTCTCAACTTATTAATATGCTGTATAGGTTGGTCATAGCTTTTCTTCCAAGGAGCAAGTGCTTTTTAATTTCATGGCTGCAGTCACCATCTGCAGTGATTTTGGAGCCCAGAAAAATGAAGTTGTCACTGTTTCCACTGTTTACCCATCTATTTGCCATGAAGTAATGGGGCTGGGTGCCATGAACATTGTTTTCTGAATGTTGAGTTTTAAGACAGCTTTTTCACTCTCCTCTTTCACCTTTATCCAGAGGCTCTTTATTTCTTCTCCTTTTTCTGCCATTAAGGAGGTATCATCTGCATATATGAGGTTATTGATATTTATCCTGGCAATCTTGATACCAGCTTGTGCTTCATCCAGTCTGGCATTTTGCATGATGTATTCTGCATATGAACAAAGTGACAATATACAGCCTTGGTGTACTCATTTCCTAATTTGGAACCAGTCCGGAGTTCCATGTCCAGTTCTAACTTTGTTTCTTGACCTGCATACAGATTTCTTAGGAGGCAGGTCAGGTGGTCTGGTATTCCCATCTCTTGAAGAATTTCCCACAGTTTGTTGTGATCCACGCAGTCAAAGGCTTTGGCATAGTCAATTAAGCAGAAGTAGATTCTTTTCTGGAACTCTCTTGCCTTTTCTGGGATCCAATGGATGTTGGCAATTTGATCTCTGTTTCCCCTGTCTTTTCTAAATTCAGCTTGAACATCTGGAAGTTCACAGTTCACGTATTGCTGAAGCCTCTCTTGTATTACTTTGCTAGTGTTTGAGATGAGTGCAATTGTGTGGTAGTTTGAACATTCTTTGGCATTGCCTTTCTTTGGGATTGGAATGAAAACTGATCTTTTCCAGTCCTGTGGTCACTGCTGAGTTTTCCAAATTTGCTGGCATATTGAGTGCAGCACTTTCACAGCATCATCTTTCAGGATTTGAAATAGCTCAACTGGAATTCCATCAATTCCACTGGCTTTGTTCGTAGTGATGCTTTCTAAGGCCCACTTGACTTTCCACTCCGAGATGTCTGGCTCTAGGTGAGTGATCACACCATAGTGGTTATCTGGGTCATTAAGATCTTTTTTGTATATTCTTCTGTGTAGTTAATTAAAATGCAAAAGTCAATTAATTTAATATTAAAGTCAATTAATTAATATGCAAAAGTCAATTTTTCTTCTACCAACAATGAAGAGGGAATTTGAAGTTAAAAACATAAAACCATTTATATAGCACTCCCAAAATGAATTACTTATGTATATATCTGTCAAAATATAATAAGATTTTCAAGAATAAAACTATAAAACTCTGATGAATGAAAGTAAAGAGCTAAATAAATATATAGAGATTCTATGCTCATGCATAAGAAGACTCAATGTTGTCAAAATGTCAGTTCTTCCCAACTCTGTAAATTACATGCAGTCCCAATCAAAATCCCAGTGAGTACATTATGGTATCAACAAACTGGTTCTAGTGATGAAAGGCCCTGAACAGTCAATATTGAAGGAGAAGAACAAAGTTGAAGAACAGAAACCCCCAATTCTAGGCTTTCTATGAATCTGCAGTAATCAATACAGTGTAGTCAGGAAACTCAACATAGTGCTCTGAGACAGTCTAGACGGGTGGAATGGGTTGGAGGGTGGGAGGTAGGCTCAAGAGGGTGGGGACATATGTACACCTATGGCTGATTCATTTTGTATGACAGAAACCAACACAACACTGTAAAGCAATTACCCTCCAATTAAAAATAAACAAATAAAAACTGAAGAGATAGTGTAGTATTGGCAAAAAATATTTAATAGACTAATGAAACAGAATAGAGAGCCCATAAATAGTCCACTATAAATATCAGTCAACTAACTTTTGACAAAGGAGCAAAAGCAAAACAATAGAGCAAGAGTCTCCAATCTTTTCGACACCAGTTTCATGGAAGACAATTTTTTTCATGGATGGGATGGGGGAAGAGAATGACTTGGGGATGATTCAAGCACAATAGTGTTCTCACTCCTATGAAAAGCTAATGCCTTTGCTCATCTGACAGGAGATGGAGCTCAGATAGTAATGCCAGTGATGGGGAACAGCTATAAATATTGATGGTACTTCATTCACTAGCTCACTGCCATTCACCCCCTGCTGTATGGCCCTAGTTCCTAACGGGCCATGGACTGGTACTGGTCCATGGCCTTGGGGTTGGGAACCCCTGCAATAGAGCAAAGATAGTCTTTTCAACAAATGGTGGTGGAACAACTAGACATTCACATATGGGGAGAAAAATAAAAGAATGTAGATACACTTCCTCAGAATTAATTCAAAATGAATCAAAAACTTCAATGTAAAATGCAAAACTATAAAAAACCCTAGAAGAAAACATAGGAGAAAAACTAGATGACCTTGGATATGATATGCCTTTTTAGATATAATGCCAAAGGTCTGCTCAATGAAATAAATCACTGATAAGCTAGACTTAATTAAAAGTAAAAATGTCTGCTTTGTGAAAGACAATGTCAAAGAATAAGAAGATAAGTCATAGACTGGAAAAAATATATGAAAAGGCACATCTGAAAAGGATTGTTATCGAATACACACACACACACACATATTTATATATGTATATTAAAAAAAGAAACTCTTAATACTCAAGAATAAGCTTCCCTGGTGGCTCTGTGGTATAGAATCTGCCTGCCAATGCAGGAGACATGGGTTTGATCCCTGATCCGGGAAGATGTCACATGCCCTGGGGCAACTAAGCATGTGCACCACAGCTATTGAGCCTGTGCTCTGGAGTCTGGGCAGTGCATCTACTGAAGCCCAGGGGCCCTAGAGCCCGTGCTCTGCAACAAGAGAAGCCACTTAAATGAGAAGATGAGCACCGCAGCTAGAGAGTGGCCTCCACTTGTTGCAACTAAGAAAAGCCCAGGCAGCAGTGAAGACCCAGCACAGCCAAAAATAAATAAGAATATTTTTTTAAACCCTCAAGAATAAATTTAAAGGTACTCAATACTTAAAGGCAGCATCAATTTACTGATTAAATTGCTCTCCTGAAAAATCACGTTGCCATCTGCTTCCCTGCTGCAGCTCTCCTTCATGGATCGCGTGGTTCTCTCCATGACTGGTGTCCCTCTTTCTGACACGGAGCCCTGTGAGAGGGCAGCTATTTACTCGTAGGTTTGCTTAATCATTCCTGTATGCATTGTATACATTACAACTTAGATTTTTATTATCATTCATTCTAAGTATCGGACACAACTGAGCGACTTCCCTTTCATTTTCAAAGTATCTTCAGCTCTGAAAGTGAAGAAAGGAAATCAGTCTCTCCCCACCATAAGCCAACTGAGTTTAAAGGCCTCCAGTCTGTGGCTGAAGTCCTTTGCATTAAACTTCATTCTCCTCTAATCACCATGCCCTCCAATACTCAGGGATGAGAGTGCCTTGGCACAGCCAGTCTGCAAGTCTTGTCATGTGTGTTTCCAAGGAAATTTGTCACAGTCAAAACAAGAATCATACCAGAGATAATTAGGAAGAAATTATTCAATAGGAACAGAAACCACAACACAGTCTGAACTCAACTTCACTGAGACAAAAGGTAGAAGAGGTTATAAGAGCTGGGGTGGGACTGCTAAGCCATCTGCTTTTTCATTGACTTTACCCAAAGGAAAAGTAAACTTCCTCACCTCTGTTTGACAGGATGTAGTTTTACAAGTCGGAGCAAGGTGCCCACCTAAGGGGGGATCCTCACTGAGGATAGGAGATGCGTGCTAAGTGGCTTCATTTGTGTCTGACTCTTGGCAACCCTATGGACTATAGCCCGCCAGGCTCCTCTGCTCATGGGATTCCCCAGGAAAGAATACTGGAGTGAGTTGCGGTGCCTTCCTCCAGGTGATCTTCTTGACCCAGGGATCAACCCCAAATCTCTTGTATCTCCTACAGTGGCAGGTGGGTTGTTTACCACTAGCACCACCTGGAAGGCCCCAAAAATAGGAGATAAAGACATATCTTTGATGATTCATTTCAAAAGAATGACTACCAGGTCATTGAGAAAGTCCCAGGTCCTGGGTTTTAAAGCTGAGAAGAAACTTTTAAAATTATTTAGTTATATCTTTAAATAAATAAATATAGAGAGAGGAGATTTATAGTTACAAGTTTTCTAAGTAAATGCTCTAAGAAAAGGGAGAAAAGGGACCTGTGTGCGTAGGCTGTCTGGATTCTGAAGAGCCCTGGCGAGAGGAAGGGCAGGGTCTAGAGGCAAGAAGTCTGGCTAAAGTTCAATTCAGCTGCTGGAAAGGTTAAGGCTATCTTTCTCAGGACCAAACTCCCACTCTAATATCAAACAAGTATCTGAGAAAAGGCTTATGTTCAGAACTAGTAATGCAAGAGGTAGAGACAGACTCAGAGTGCCATTTGCTAAAATTCTTGAGTATTAACCTAGTTACTAGCATCATTATCTTTTTTTTTTTTTTTAAAGAAACCAAAGAAAATCTCAAGGTTTTTAATCGGTGCTGAATAACATATTTTTTAACTAAGAGAAACACTTGTATTTCTATTGGACATAAATTTAAATTTAATGGCAATATAATCTTGTGTGGCAAATTATTACACTAATTTACAATAGGGACTTCCCTGTGGCTCAGCGGGTAAGAATCCGCTTGCAATGAAGGAGACGTGGGTTTGATCCCTGGGTTGGGAAGATCCTCTGGAGGTGGGCATAGCAACCCACTCCAGTATTCGTGCCTGGAAAATCCCATGGACAGAAGAACCTGGTGGGCTACAGTTCATAGGGTCACAAAGAGTCGGACACGACTGAAGCAATTTAGCATAGCACAGCACACACCACACAATCTACAATAACTGTCTATGAAATGTAACTACAGTCAATGAAGTATTAAGAATACATGATATTCACCTTGGAGAAGGAAACAGCAACCCACTCCAGCCTGGTGGGCTGCCGTCTATGGGGTTGCACAGAGTTGGACTTAGCAGCAGCTATTCACGTATATGTACAGATGACAGAATTCTTACTTCCTATGAGTAACATTTTGAGTACAAGACACTGATTTAAGGCCATATTTCATTCCTGTTTATTTTCTAGTAAAATATATTCTCTTACTATACACATAATATACCTTACATATATACCTTACTATACACATAATTTTGATATTTAACCCAAGAAAATGGCATTCTTAGATCTATGCCATACTGTGCAATGGTTAAATTATGCAAATATAACAAGACAGGAATCTTGTTACATGAAAAATGCTGACTCATTCAAAAATGCTAATATCCAATTGTTAAGAGTTTCCTTTGAGAGTAACTTTCATGTAAAATTAACTGTTCTAACAAGATTTGACATAAATGAAATCTGCAAACGAATGAATATTTTATAGATGCTGTATTAATGCCAGAAATTTCCTGGTGAAATATCCTTATTCTAAATTGCCAAGATACGATCCTAAAGGAACATTAATCTTCAATCCCCAAACAAAGTGCCTGTTACCTCATCTAGTTAAATGACTGAATTTAACATATTTTTTGTTCACCCCTTTTTACTTTATACTCTTAGTCAAACAATTTAATGAGGACACAATTCATCATTTTTTGAAATCACTTATCAACAGAATAAATAAATCAGCAGAATTATTATTCTGTTGGGCTAATTGAAATATTAAATAAAAATAGAGGAAGAATCATGAATGAGCCAGCTTGCTGAAAGTAAAATGGCTTTAACATTTTTTAAAGGGGTTAACTATTATGGTAAAATATTTAGCAACTCCAATAAAGAAGAAAATATACAGCAATCTGTCACTTTATTCTCTTAAATTTGAACCAAGAGAACAGAAAATGAAAGTGAAAGTCGCTCAGTCATGTCCAGCTCTTTGCAACCCCATGGACTACAGTCCATGGAATTCTCCAGGCCAGAATACTGGAGTGGATACACTTCCCTTTCTCCAGAGGATCTTCCCAACCCGGGGATCAAATCCAGGTCTCCTGCATTGCAGGCAGATTCTTTACCAACTGAACTATCAGGAAAGTCAATAGATAGCAAAAAATAAAACCTTCTATTCTTGAATCTTTTAAAGCTGAAAGAAAATCTGCTCACTAAAGAACATTTAGAACATATAGAAATGAAAAGACAAATGATGACAATGCAACATTTTAGCAGTAAATTTGATAAAAATCAAGATGAAAAAAGGAGAAAGGGTAAAAAGTGAACTATAATCTCATAGTTAATGTGAGGTCTTATGTAGTCTACTCCTAAGATGAAAAATGCATGCTATATGTCTCTAAAGACCAATCAACTCTCTCTGTGAAGATAAATTTTTTAAATTGTAAAGAAATGGATTTGACAGAGGTGGTAAACTTGCCATGTTCCTTGGGTATTTCTAATGGGGTAGGGTTGTAGCCATTTCATAGGAATGGGAAGTTTGGTAGCACCTCCCATCAACTATGGTGGTAAAGGAGAACGGTCCTATAGAATAATCCATCAAAGTCGCTGGCAATTTTCATCCATATATGAAACATAATTCTAGTATTTTCCTAGTCTTTACTTTTTAGGAAAGTTCTACTTAAACTTTGAATTTCTTTTCAAACTATATTCTTCGGAGATAAAATATTTTATGTATAAGATGGCCATGGAGACAGCAATACTTATTTCAACATTACCTGAGATAACACAAATGGCTTTACATATTTATGAACCAATTACAATATTTACACAGGGCAAGCAGATCCCGGTTCATTTAATTATAATTTGATAACTCTTTTAAATAAACTTAGCAACAGTGGCAAAACCCAACAGATTATATTAGCATTTTACAAATGAATTACATGTTATGAGATAGAAAATTATTTTTGTGACTTTAGGGTCATAATCAAAATCCCATGTGCCTGAAGAGAGAAACAAGTGGGATGTCCTACCTGTTGTCATGTACATGGGTAAAATAAATTATTATACAAGACACGCTTCATACTATTATGCTATGACACAATTATATTACAATCACATTGTTTATTTGAATGTATTTTAAATATCTAAAGAATAGGAAAGTATTAATTCACTTGAGACTTGGTACAACTGATATTTATATTATGATCTTCAAGTAGTTATCTTTTCTGAAAATTTGTAGGAATTACTAGTCCATTGGAGCCAAGTAGTTATGGGATAAGCAAATACAGGGTATGATCACATAGTAATTTAAATTTATTATTTTATATTCTGCAGATTTAAATAAAACTATCAATGCCTTATAAGAAACTTCTGCTTGGAGATAATATTGGGAAGTAGCTATTTTATCCTGTTTGATTTTGTCTAATTTATCTCTACAACAACATTTTGTTTATTTAAGGCTTTAAAAAACGTTACTATGCTTTCTCTTTCTGTGTCCCTTGTCTTAATATTTACAGTGGTTCTTATAGACAATAGATCATATTCTTGAAACAGATTACTTTTCCCCTCCTTCTGCCAGAATCAATAATGTATTTTGACTTCTCACTGGGAGAACTCACAAATGTGTTAGGGACCCCTAAGACTTCATTCCTTTGGGAGTTTTTCATGATTAAGACAGTCCACATTCAACCTCTAGCAATTTGTGATTATCACTTAAGTATTCCTCCAGATTATGACTCTAGCAACTTCTGTTCTAGATAAACTGATCTCAGCTATGACTCCCTGAATATACCTGTTTCCCCATACTTCAAGGTGACAGTTTGTTCTACTTTCTCAATTGCTTAATGGATCCAAGAAAAGCCATTATTTTTAAGTCTGTTCAGGTTTTCCTTATTGTTAGAAATTAAAATGTTATTGACTGAAATGACCATTTCCAAGCTCTTGACATAACAGAACTGAAACCAGAATTCTTAATAAAGTCTATTTTTAAGAACATCAATTTGTATCAGAAAGGTACCTGATGTATTCAAGCCTTGGAATAGATAAGAAATTTGCTTTTTGAACCAAAAAACATAAATTCAACTCATTGAAAGAATAAACAGACCTGTCAAATTTAGTGATTAAATATTTTCAATTCAAAATGTGAATGCTAATTTACAAATGATAAAGAATAGAAGGTGTGTGTGTGTGTAAAATACATTGACCACACAAAGAAAACTTCAGGTAATCTCTAAAAGTATATGTGATATTGATGGAGGGAACAAGATGGGACGGGGGCAGAGCACAACCTTTAAAAGAATGACATTGTCTGAGTACACAACATAAACTGATTAGAACAAAACAGATCCCAAGACGGCAGACAAGTTAACTTCCCCTAGGCTTTGAACCTCAGTATACACTCACTGTGGGCTTTCCTCGTGGCTCAGATGGTAAAGAATCTGCTTGCAATGCAGAATCTGCCTGCAATGTAGATCCCTGGGTCGAGAAGATCCTCTGGAGGAGGGAATGGCTATCCACTCCTGTGTTCTTGCCAGGAAAATTCTATGGACAGAGGAGCCTGGAGGGCTATGAAAGGGTTAGTGAAAGGGCTAACACCTTCACTTTTTCATACACCCACTGTAACACAACAGCAAGCTAAATGACATACGCACAGGTACCATGGACAGTTCCAAGGCCGACCATGTAGGCAAAAAGGTGGGCGGTGGCCCCATTCATGGAAGTCTCTACAGCTTCCCCAAAAGAGCTGGAAAACTCCTCCCACTCTTTAGACTAAGAAATTACCCACCCATATAAAATCTGACAACCCCATACCCTGGGGCCACTCTTGCCTTCTGACATAGCCCATACTCTGTGGAGTGTGGCTCTCTCTAAAAAACCTCATTCTTGACCATCACTTTGTCTCTCACTGAATTATTTCTGGAATGAAACATCAAGAATGTGAGCATCACTAAACCCTGAAGCCAGGTGTGTGATCTCAATTAAAAGACCATGGGTTTGACTCTCAATTAGGGGTGCAAGGTTTCATTGTGACCACAGTCTTATTGTGGTAATTCAGTGAAGCTATGAGCTATGCCAGGCAGGGCCACCCAAGATGGACAGGTCATAATGAAGAGTTCTGATAAAACGTGGTCCACTAGAGGAGGAAATGGTTGTCCCAGGAACTCCATGAACAATACAAAAAGGCAAAAAGATCTGACACTGGAAGGTGAGCCCCCAGGTCAGAAGGTGTCCAATATGTTACCGGGGATGAGCGGAGGGCAATGACTAATAGCTCCAGAAAGAATGAAGTGGCTGGACAAAGGTGGAAATGACTCAGTTGTGCATGTGTCTGGTGGTGAGAGTAAGCCCAATGCTGTAAAGAACAATGCTGTATAGCAAACTGGAATGTTAGGTCCAAGAGTCAAGATAAATTGGATGTGATCAAGCAGGAGATGGCAAGAGTGAATATTGACATATTAGGGATCAGTGAACTAAAATGGATGGGAATGGGTGAATTCAGATGACCATTTTATCTACTACGGTGGGCAAGAATCCCTTAGGAGAAATGGAGTAGCCTTCACAGACCACAAAAGAGCCCAAAATGCAGTACTTGAGTTCAATCTCCAAAATGACAGAATGATCTGTTTGTTTCTAAGACAAATTCTTCAACATCACAGTAATCCAAGTGCATGCCCCAACCACTAATGCTGAAGAAGAAGTTGAAGTTGAATGGTTCTATGAAGACCTACAAGACCTTCTAGAACTAGTACTAGAAAAAGATATCATTTCCATCATAGGGGACTGAAATGCAAAAGTAGGAAGTCAGGAGATAGCTGGAGTTACAGGCAAGTTTGGCCTTGGGGTAGAAAATGAAGCAGGGCAAAGGCAGATAGAGTTTTGCCAAGAAAATACACTGGTCATAGCAAACACCCTCTTTCAACAGCACAAGAGAAGACTCTATACATGGATATCACCAGATGATTAAAATCAGACTGATTATATTCTTTGCAGCCAAAGATAGAGAAGTTCTATAGAGACAGCAAAAACATGACCAGGAACTGACTATGGCTCAGATCATGAGCTCCTTACTGCAAAATTCAGGCTTAAATTGAAGAAAGTAGGGAAAACCACCTAGTGGCCACTGAATGGCTGCTAGGCCATTCAGGTGGCTCAGATAGTAGAGTGTCTGTCTATAATGCGGGAGACTTGGATTCAATCCCTGGGTCAGGAAGATCTCCTGTAGAAGGAAATGGCAACCCACTCCAATATTCTTGCCTGGAAAATCCCATGGATGGTGGAACCTGGTAGGCTACAGTCCATGGGGTTGCAAAGAGTTGGACACGACTGAGCGACTTCACTTTCAGTTTTCATTCAGGTATGACCTAAATCAAATCCCTTATGAGTATACAGTGGAGATGACAAATACATTCAAAGAATTAGATCTGGTAGACAGAGCACCTGAAGAACTATGGGTGGAGATACATGATTTATAATAAGAAATAAGTATTTAGTTTTCATCTTGTTTCCAGCACAGAATTCCTATGAGGAGAACAATGATGTGTCCTTTCTATGTTGATGATTTACTTGAGAAAGCCCCTATATCATCTAAGTGTGAGGCTAGACACCAGAGGAATTCACTACATGACTGGAGTCTCTAGCCCTCCAACTCCTACACAAAGTGGGAAGGAGAAGAAATTGAGTTCACTCACCCAAGGTCTATGGTTTAAGCAATCATGCCTATGTAGTGAAGCTTCATAAAACACCAAAAGGAGCAGGTTCAGAGACCTTCTGGGTGGTTGAATGTGGAGATGCAGGGAGTGTGGCACACTCGGAGAAGGCATGGGAGCTCTGATCTCCATCCCACATAACCCATCTATGCATCTCTTCACCTGGTTCTATCTGAGTTATGTCCTTTTATCATAAAGGAGTAATCTGGTAGATAAAATGTTTCTCTGAGTTCTCTGAACTGCTCTAGCAAATTAATTGAACCCTAGGAGGGTGTCATTGGAAACCCCTATTGATAGCCAGTTAATCAGAAGCATAGGTGACAACCCAGACTTCCCTCTGGCTAGGTAAAGGGAAGTGGGAGGCATTCTTTTAGGACAGACTTCTTTTATTTTTAATTTATTCATTTTTTAACTGAAGGATAATTGCTTTACAGAATGTTGCTGTTTTCTGTCAGAGCTCAACAAGAATCAGTCATAGGTTAGGACTGAGTTCTTAACCTGTGGGATCTGATGCTATCTCCTGATAAGCAGTGTCAGAACTGTATTAAATTGTAGGACACCAGCCAGTTGTCAAAGAACTACTTCCCTCCCCCTAGACTGGGTGCAGAATTGGCAATTACAAAGAGAAATAATAAACTATCCATAATTTCAGTCCTTTTCAATATAGGTGACTGGAAAGCAAAAGTAGGAATTCAAGAGATACCTGGAGAAACAGGTGTATTTGGCCTTGGAGTACGGAATGAAACACAGTAAAGGCTAATAGAGTTTTGCCAAGAGAACACACTGGTCGTAGCAAAAACTCTCATCCAACAACACAAGAGAAGACTCTACACATGGACATCACCAGATGGTCAATATAGAAATCAGATTGATGATATTCTGTGCAGCCAAGATGGAGAAGTAAGGAGTGCTCATCTTTACAGCACAGAAACTTCATCCACTTTAAAAACCACCATTGCAACTTTACAGCTTTAAAGAATCCATTCTCCCAAAATTCATTATTTTTATACTTTGAAAGGATATTATATATTAAATATATATATATCCTATATGTTTATATGTTATATAAACACTACCTTCTTTTTCCAGGTTTTTTTCCTGCATTTTTCTTGAAATTTGCTTATTTCAACACTCATAGAGGCAATCAGCTTGCCAACAATTCTGCGCCATCACAAGAAAATTCAATATTAAGCCAAGTGAATGACAAATGACCAACATAAATATTTTTAAGTAATCTCAAATAAATTTGATTTCCTAAACCCTGGGACAAATTTCACATGATTCAATTCATATAAAAACCCACTAAATAAGATTCTAGCACATTTCCACATCTACATAATGAAATTATCTGCTGTTTCTGTCAGGGTTTGGTTAGGAAAATAAAAGCAAGGACATGTATTCCAGAAATAAAGACATTAATTTGGGAATTACAGGTTCACCCAATTGGCAACAACTGAGGAGTGAGTGATGAACATAGAAGCTTCTAATGAATATCTCCACCTCAAATCCTGAAGAATGTGGTTCTCAAGAACTCAAAATAAAGTAAGTGCAATTTTTAAAGATCTTTGCTAAGCTCTCACCATCTACCTCAGCCCGTGGCAGCTGTCTCTTCTCAAAAGCCTGCCAGGAAGTTCACTTCAATTCAACCGTCCCTGAGGAATAGATTTGTCTTTCCCTTGTAAATCACTCGTGAATGTCGTCCAATGTCAAACTCTAACCTGAAACCATATGTGAATGGGGATTTTGCAAAATTAAGCTCTGTGTTATTTTCTGTGAGGCAAAGGAGACCAGAAAAGGGAATAAATTGATGACAGACAACCCAGAGGTCTACACCATTTCAAATCTGTATTTATAGGCGACCTGTTGACATACAGTTCACTTCTGAATGAAGAGGATAACAGCACTGTGCCTGCCTGATGTGATGTATTTGCTCTTTGTACAGTCACACACATGCTGACATTTTCCCTAAAAGGGGTAACGTTTTTCTCTCTCTGCCTAGTAACAACAGTTTATATACTGAAAGTTAAATGCTGAATTATAGAGTCGAATGTTATTTACACAACTTATATCTATTATCAGATAGTGGGAAATGGAAGAAAAAAATGCTTAATGCAATGAAATATCAAAGCAAGGAAGAAAAATATGCACAGTTACTATTATCCTCAGCCTGAAACTGTTTATGTGGCTGGAGTTAGGAGTCATAACTTCCTTTTCCCAGTTTCAACTCAATGTTTGCTTTGCCCTCATCCAGAACCTAAACTTGACATAGCTATTTATTTGGCAGAAAGGCGAAAATACGCACTCCTAAGGAGGCTGTCATTAGTGGATATTTTTATTTTGGCTTGTTATAGTTTTCACTTGAATTTTGGACAGGTGAGTACCAAGCCCAGAAAATCCAACAGGTCCAGACATCCTCCTTCCCGTCCATGGTGTAGTAGCCGCATTATTGCCTATTAATAGGCAACCAATTATCTAGCTTTTTCTCTTCCAGTGGTATCAATATGGGGTTTCCACAGTGGTGCAGTGGTAAAGATTCCCCTGCAACACAGCAGAGACAGGAGACATGGGTTTGATCCCTGGGTTGGGAAGATCCCCTGGAGGAGGACTTGGCAACCCACTCCAGTATTCTTGCCTGGAAAATCCCATGGACAGAAGAGCCCAGCAGAGGAGCCCCTGTAACCTTATGGTCCATGAAGTTACAAAGGGTCAGACGTAACTGAAGTGATTGAGCACAAATGCACAAATTATCTATTAATAGTTCTTCCCTTTGGGTGGTATCATATATTAACTGGAACTAAGGCCCCAAAGTTTCTTCTTATCTAAATCCTTCTCTACCTCCCTGAAGAAGCATCTCTCAACAAACACTCTGCTCACAGAATACCTTCTCTCTACCCACTGCTGCCTTGGTGCCCTACTGTGGCAGAAGACTTGATAAAGCTCACAGTTGACTGCGCAGAAATGGAAAAGGAGGAATAAAGCTGTGCTGTGGGTAAATATTCACATTTAAAGATTGGCTTGACTTACAGTTTTTTGGTTGTTTCTGACCTCATTTGGTTGACCACAATACCTCTTAGTTTCTTTTGCAGGTTTTTTTTATTCTTCAATATCCTTATTTTAACCTTTATTTAAAACCACTTATAAGACAAATTCTCTTTCATTCATGAAGAACAATGGGTTCCTCTACCATGAATCCCAAGAACTTTTCATCCTTTTATAAGTTTTTCCACACCACACCACCTATGCCGTGTTCTCTTACCCTCAAATTGTCAAGAATGTGGTACCCCCCAGCTGGACAAATATATACCTGCCGCACAATTCTTATCCTTATTGCATTCTTTCACTACCTTGATTGGCTGGATATGCATTCTTATTAGCTTTCAACATCCCTTTAAAAAGATAGAAGGAGCAGAGTCTGCAAGACTGCCCTCACTTATGGTACCAACTGCAAGTTCGGGGGTAGAGGATCCCAAATTGCTCTCGGGGTTGGTGACTCACAAGAAGGACTTACAGAACTTACTGAAAGCTGTCATATTCAAAGTTATGGATCATCACCAGAAAACCATATGATCGAAATCTGCCAAGAGAGGAGGGCACAAAAGGCAGAACCCAGGAAAGTGCCAACCACGAAGCTTCCATGGTCCTCTGCCTGTGGAGAAGAGTCTCATCTGTGTGTTACAAGCACGTGCAACCCTGCTGACCAGGGAAGTCTATCGGAGCCTTGATGTCCAAAGATTTTTATTGGGGCTGTATGGTCAACTGCCTATATGGCAACCTCAGTCTGCAACACCTGGGAGGTCAGACAGAGAATGCATGACTTAAAGTCCTATCTTAAACCACATTGTTAGACTTAATAATGTCCCTTGGCCAACAAAGAGAATCCTATAAAGATAGGACATTTCAAGTGCTTAGAGAGCATCTCTCAGAAGCTTAGGGGAAAAGCCAGCCATCTCTTTGGATACTATGATTTACTACACACTTATCTAATTTTTTGCTCCTCTCAGTCAGTAAACACATCCAAATTTGCCCATCCTAAAAATATTTTTCCAACATTTCCCTTTAACAAATCTCTCTTCGCCTTTTAATTCAAACTTGTTCAAGTCTCCACTTACTCATCCGCCACTCGGTACTCAGAGCACTCTAGTTTTGCTCTGTATCTTTCCTGTCATTATCCTATCCCTTCAATATTGTTTGAAGTGGACTTTAAAAATGACAGATCTCAGGAAGTCTCTTCAAATTTAATCTGGTTTATATCCTGCCATTAACAATTGCTTGCCCATCTTGAAAACGACACTGTTTTATACATCCATACATCTCTTCTGTCTTCAAAACATTCTTCAAGATAAAAATGACATTATATTTATTCTAAATGTTTTTCAGACTCTGTCAGTTTTACTTGAACTGGGTTCAAGGCTTTAACATTTTCTCCTTTAAGTTACACCAGCATGTTACAAATACATACTCATTTAAATCATAAATACGTTTATAATGGGCTTGTCTATTTCATTATGCTAGAAATATATTGTCATATTTGTCCATTTTTTACCCAGTGTTTACTACAGTGTAGGAGACATATAATGCTCAATAAATATTTGCTGACTCCACTGCTCAGAGGTACTTCAAAGAAAAATTGAATCCTAAGCAGTGTCTCTAGGAATGAACTGAACACAAAGCAAATAGTTCAGTGCATCTTGGTAATGTTATTTTCTGATGGCAAGGAATGAAGTGACAGATCACAGTAGGTTGTATGAAAAGTGAGAGTGGCAGGCTTGAAGCTAAATGGTTGTATCCTAACCTGGATATAGCATGAAAAATGCTATATATAAACTATAAAATGTATTACATACCAGGAACTTTAGCTGACATTCAAAGATAATTGGGAATCAAGGATAATTAAAACTTGGTCCCTAAGAGTATATACTAGATTAGGAGATATAGAGCATTGAGGAGGCTAAAATCACACTAAAATTCTAAGTTTTTTTTTTTTTTCCCCCTCTAGACAATTTCAAAATGAAAAGATTAGCTGATACTGGAGTAAATGACTTAGGTGACACTTTGGCAACACTGAGGTTTTAACAATTACTAAAAAAATTAGATTTAATGAATCAAGTAATTACTTACTAATTTGTCTAGTCATTAAGTGAAAAATCATAGGCTTCCCTCAGAGTGGCCTTCTCCGGAAAACATTTACAGAGTACAGTAATGGAGTAGGAGATCTCTTTCTTGAAGGTCTCCAGAGAAAAGTAGGAGGGAGCATCGTTATCTCTGTTTGGCTGTGTTCTGAAATGCACCAGTCAACTCACCCTTCTTCTCTGGAGGCGTTTGTGTGAATACATTTAGAAGGGTCAAGAGTTTTATTCTTTGGGACTTTCTCTACCTGGCAGGAAAATCAGGCATCAGAACTTAACATTTGCATCTAATGGTAGGCATAAGATAGTAGTAATAACTAATGCTTATTGAGAATGAGTTTTAAAAGTACATTTATTGTTACCAGTACTGTCATTATGCCTATTTATAGTGATGAGAAAATCAATGCTCAGAGAATTTCAGCCACTAGAATACGGCAGAGTTAAGGTTCTAACCCAGTCACACTGCATCCTTAAACTTTATACTACACTGTTTCTAGTTATTGGACTATAAGGTTGACCTTGATACTTTCCATAAAAAAAGTTGACAAGCATCCTGACTACAGTCTCATCTGTAAGGCATTATGCTGGTACCACATGCCTGTACTGTCATTGCCTTAAGAGTAATTATCTGACCCAATTGCAGCTAAAGTATAACCAAGCCAGCAGTCTCTGACGGGAGAGCTCTGAACATAGAAGTCATTACAATTGCACAGATATGAGAATATGACACTGTGATACGGAATGTTTGGATATGACGCAATGGGTCTCTTCCAGTTTTGTAGAAACAAGTCTTCCAGAAAAACAGAAAAAGCAGACACTTCACAGCATTAGGTGGAAATTTAAACATCCTCTGCTGCTTTTTGAAAAGCAAGAGCAAGAGAATCTGCTCATCAGATCTCTTAAGTAATTTGAAAAACCTCAGTGTTTCTTCCTGTTGTGAGCATCTGTCCTAAAGTCCATTTGCTTCAGAAAACACTGGTATTTGTTTTTTGTTTTTGTTTTTTTGGCATCTTGGAGTAAAATCAAATATATAAGACCTGGTTGCCTTATTTTCATGTGTTATTCTTTAAATAAAACTCTCAATTGCTTTAGAACACACAGAAAAAAGTTTGACATATCATGGGAGTTTAGGGAAGAAAAAGGAAAAGAGAATTATCAGGTAAAAATTAACTGCTGCCTATTTTCAATACCATAATAAACAACCCACCAGCAACCAAGGGCTTTGACAAGCAGGCCTTTTCTATTTCTACATATGTTTATTAACACTAAAGAAATGGAAGAATCCAAGAGCATTAAATAAAAAAGCTAGCATTCACTGAGAGCTTTTTCATTGTTGGGAACTGCACTCTGTCTTTAAACATATTATTTAATCTCAAAGCAAACTTATGAGGTGGTTACTATTAATATAAAAATTCCTACTTTATAAATTATTTTTAAAAAATACTGCAGAAAAAGAGTAGTAAAGCAGGATTTACACAACTAACAAGTGTTGAAGTTGACATTCAAATCCAGGCAATCTAATTCCAGAGCAAACTTATAATTTATAATCTATACTATTTTTAATGTAGAAGAATTGATAATATTTGTCCCATTAAGATATTTATACGAAAACATCTTATGATGCATTGCTATGTTACTTTGTTTTGTTTTCTCTCCAACAGAAAAGTTAAAAACTATAGGAAGAGGGAAAGGAAGCAGGGGTGTGGGGAGCAGAGCAAAGGGAAGAGAGGGGAGGGGGAGACTAAGAATCAACAATAAAAACAAACTGTAGTATTTGAAGAAGAAAAGGAAAATTGATCATGGAGTCTAGAAGGAATTACATATATCAGCAACTGCTAAGACAATAAAATGGCAACACACTTGTTAGAAAATTTTTTTCAAATGTGATTTGGAAAAATCTTTTACATATAACAGGCTCCCCAAAATTGGTTTACTTAGTCCAGAAAATCCAGTTCAGTCACTTGTGTGTCTGTGCTCAGTCTTTGCAACCCAACCTCACAGACTGTAGCCAGCCAGGCTCCTCTGTCCATGGAATTTTCCAGGCAAGAATACTGGAGTGGGTTGCCATTTCCTACTCCAGAGGATATTCTCAACCCAGGGATCGAACCTACATCCTCTTGCATCTCCCTCATTGGCAGGCAGATTCTCTGCCACTGTGCCACAAGGACTTATTATTTGTGTTTTCAAAAGAGCATGTATTTATTTTCACCGAAGTAACAAAAGCGGAGCAACTGAATTATAAATATAATATGTGGTGGTTTAGTTACTAAATTGCATCCAACTCTTGTGACCCCTTGGACAGTAGCCTGCCAGGCTCCTCTGTCCATGGGATTCTCCAAGCAAGAATACTGGAGTGGGTAGTCATTTCCTTCTCCAAATGATATACAGAAATGTTAGTAATAAAAATTTGACTTATAATAATAGCTAATATTTCATTCTTATTATCCAACTTACCCTATATTACTTTTTTTCTCAAAGACAATCTGAGGCTATTATTACTATGGAATTTATTTTAATAGTAAGTAAGACTTTGAGGAAAAATAGAAAATATGTTTTAAAAATGTATATCTGTATCAATTCAATAGAATGGAGAACCTAGAACTAAACCTATGCACTTATGGTCAAATAATCTAGGACAAAGGAGACAAAACTATATACAATGAGGAAAAGATAGCTTCTTCAACAAGTAGAGCTGTGAAAATTTGACATCTACATGCTAAATAATGAAGTTACATTCACTCATACCATAAAAAACAAACAAACAAAACCCTCAAAATGGATTAAAGACCAAAAGGTAAGACCAGAAGCCAAAAACACCTAGAAGAAAATATAGGCACAATACTCTTTAGCATAAATCATAGCAATTTTTTTGATTTAGCTACAAGACAAAGGAAACCAAAAGTAAACAAATGGGACTTTGTTAAACTTAAAAATTTTTGCACAGCAAAGGAAACCATCATCAAAATGAAAACACAACCTACAGAATGGGAGAAAAATGTCACAAATTATACAACCAATAAGTGATTAACAAAATATGTTAACAATTCATACCACTCAAAAAAATAAATGCAACCCAATTTAAAAAATGGACAGAAGACTGGAATGGACATTTTCCAAAGAAGAAATATAGATGGCAAAAAGACCCATGAAAAGATTCTCTACATTGCTAATTATCAAAGAAATGAAGAAAAAACCACCATGAGATGTCACCTCATACCTGACAGAATGAGTATCATGAAAAAGATCATTAATAAGAAAGGTTGGCAAAGATGTGAAGAAAAGGGAATTCTTATACATTGCTGGGGAATCTAAATTTGTTCAGCCATGGTGGTAAACAGTATGGAGATTCTTCAAACAACTAAAATTAAAACTGCCATATGACCTAGCAATTCCATTCTTCGGTATATATCTTAGGAAATGAAAACACTAATTAATAAAGATACCTGCACCCCAATGTTCAGAGCAGCATGATATACACTATTGTGTATCCCAAGATAGGGAAGCAACCTAAGTACCTGGAGGGCATTATCTTGATGACATTAGTCAGAGAAAGAAAATTACTCTATGCTATCACTTATATGTAGAATATAAAAAGTTCAACAAATAAATGCATATAACAAAAATAGAGATAGACTCACAGATATAGAGAACAAACTAGTGGTTACCAGTGGGAAGAGGGAAGTGAGGAGGAGCAAGATAGAAATAGGACAATAAGAGGTACAAACAACTATCTACAAAATCAATAAGCCACAAGGAAATATTGTACAGAAAAGAGAATATAGCCAATATTTTATAATAACTTTAAATGGAGTATAATCTAGAAAAAATTTGAATCACTATGTTGTAAACCTAAAACTAACATTGTAAATCAACTATACTTCGATTAAAAAAATCTGAAATTTAATCTTGGCTTTTTCCTCCTCCTTTAGTTGGTCACATGGAGCCTTCCCACGGGACAGGAACGAACAATAAGTTGAACTGGTACAACTTTGGTGGGTGACGTGGGCATCTGGTCCACTCGTCTGCTATTGCATTTTACACATGCCTTATGGCAATGCTCATACTCAATCCTGGATATACTAGTTCCATCTTGTGATGGTTTGCTTCTGGATATGTATTATCTTTGTGACTTGGTAAGACCAACAGAACCCAGATCATAATGAGAAGTTCTAGGTGCATGGTCACTTGGTGTTCCATGATCAAAATGTTCTCTTTCTGCCAAGGCCTTGACATGCCAAGAATTTTAAAAGACATACGAGTCTCTGCTGAGAATCTCAGCTTTTACATATTTATTCTCCCACTGAGACTTGCCATAAGTGGATAACTATGCTGTTCCCTACCATTGAAATCTCCAACAATATACAGTGTACCAGACTGTGGGGTGATGCAGAACATCCCCATATTTCCCTGCTTTCTGGTAGGAGAATGAATGCATGTGTAGCTTAGTTTTATACAGTTTATAAAACTGTGAATTGTAAAGGTTCAAAAATATTTATGCAAATAATTAATTATTAGGAAAATACAGCTGAATATGACCTTAAGTTTATTTTCTCTCTCTCTGACATTTACAGAAAGGACACTACTTGAGATAATGGCACATTGCATAATAATTCTGGTTTAGAAACGTAAAAATTCTGATCAGGTGATATTATTTAAATAATTTGCTCATCTTTCACTTTGCATCCAAATATACAGAAAGTATTTTGAAATAATTAGATATTTATGAAAAAATGCAAGATAGTACAAGAATAATAGCATAATAGCATAATTACTATTTTCCAAGAATATCTCTGGTAAATAACTGGCACACACCAGATTACAATGTCTTTAGTAAGTTACCAAAAATGTGTGTGTGTGTGTGCTGAGTCACTTCAGTTTTGTCTGACTCTTTGGGATTCCATGGACTGTGGCCTGCCAGGATCCACCTGCATTGGCAGGTGGGTTCCTTACCATTAGCACCACCTGGGAAGCCCCTTGTAACACGCTTAGTAAAGTATAATTAATTATATTTGATAAATTTGTTAAAAAACCTTTTCTTATTTTACAAGCATAATGTAAATGATAGAATTCATGAGTTAAATAAAGTAAGTATAAATGAACATCCATGTACCCACCACTCATATTTGAAATAAAATATTATCAGTACCTTTTTAGTTGACCTTATATCCCTTCCTGACAGCAGCCCTGTGTCTCAAACTTAAAGGAATCACAACATTACATTTTACATTAATTATGTTGCTTTTCACATTTTAACCAAATATACATATACAAATAATATTTTATTTTGCTTGTTTTTGAACTTTATATAAATAGAATTATACTCCATTTATTCTTCAATTTGCTTTTTTGCTTAAAATAATTTGTGAGATTCACCCATGCTCAAGCCTGTATCTCTATTATATTTATGTTCTCTGCTGTATAACATATTTTGGATGAATACAAATAATTTACTTAACTATTTGTTTCATTGATATTTGGATTATTTTCATTTGCAGTATTCTATAAATGCACTATTCTATATCTCTTACTGCACATGTATAACAGTTCAGTATAGGCACATCATTTTCTTGTATCAGGAGAATTTTTAACTTATTTATTCCCTTAGTTGAATAAAATGGCATTGCTGAGCTTTAAATTTGCATTTCCCTCCTTACCTTTGGATTTGAGTTTTTATATACAATAAACATACACTATTGGATATGTATATAACATATATAATATATATTACATATACAATGTGTATATTATATACATACAGTGTATTATATATATTATATATGTATGCTATATATATGTTATATATAATTATATATACCCATTACTACATGTGTAACATATATGTGATATATTACATATATGATTTATTGTAACCTGGGTCTCCTGCATTGCAGGCAGATTCTTTACCATCTGAGACACCAGGAAAGTCCCATATTTAAATGTGCTATTATATATAAAATACTTAATATAAATAGGTAATATAAATGTAATATATGTATATAATATTTATATAACATGCAATATAAATAATGTATATTACATTCATTCATACAATATATATGAATTATAATTATGTGAAAAAACTGTCAATAAAATGTGTATATGCATATAACACATTTACATTTTATATTCTATCATGTATTAATATATATATATTTACGCACTAAGTGACCACTTCCTCTTCAATGATATACATCCTCATTGAATTATCATTTTACTTTTGTTGGTGCTTTTGACTCTAGGAATTTTATTTACATTTAGCACACTAACATATTTCAGCTACATGTATTAAAAATATATTTCCAAATCCCTGATATGTTTGATATGTTTCTTTCTAAATGGGCAGTTGGTCTTATTTTTGAGATGTCTTTAATTTTCTCATAAACCTAAAGCATACTCAACCAAAAACAAATTGAAAGTGATGTTTTTCACTTGTCATCTCATCATTTTCAGAGATAATAACTATTGATTATTTTGTATATGTTTTTCTAAATTTTTACAATTAAAATCATGTCTTTAATAGATATTCCATATTCTTACATATAACTGATAATATTAATATTAATTATATATTTTAAACTTACTCTATATGTCCCAACTACAATTATAGGAAATGTTTATTTAGTACAGTTCACACATTTTGACCTATTTTCCCTTTATGTGTCTAGAATAAAGTTTGTTACCTGTTAATATGTATCATTTGGGGTTAAGATTAATTCATATTTATACTGGTAAGATCACAATAGCAATCATATGCATTGCTGTTTAATTTTCTGATTTATACCTATTTTTAGGCAATCCTATGTGAGCGCAATGGTTTGCTGCAAGGTAACAGAGGGCCATGTGCTGTGTCATGCCTTAGCTGAATGAGTAGGCAAAAGAGGATCTGAGAAAAGTAGCTGGCGTGAAGCCAACAGTCAGCGTCCTGCTCTGCTTGGTGAGTGTCTGCGCAGGCCATCCTCAGGGTGGCTAGGTTAGGCTCGGCAGTGAGTTTCTCTGAGATGTTCTATGCTGTGTGCTCAGGCGCTCAGTCGTGTTCAATCCCTTGTGACCCCATGGATTGTAGCCCAACAGGCTCCTCTGTCCATGGGATTTTCCCAGCAAGAATGAGACTACATCTATGAAAATATTTTGAAGAAAACCTAAGTTGAGGCACAAAAGATGAATATTGCATCATGGACAGCAAGAATTATGTACAATTCAGAGGAGGTAACAGTTTAAACATGCATTTTAGGATTTCAATCAGTGATGAAACGGTGTGATAGGATTTAACTATATGACCACAGAATGTTTAATGGAAGACTTCTAGCTGAACCAAACCATAGAAGGAACTTTTGAAATGATTTAAATAGTTGTGAAACCTTGTGTTAAAAGGTCCCACAGAGAAAGAGTTATGTCTCAATACAGAATGAGACTGAAGAGCTAAAATCAGATAGTCAGGTTTAGCAGCATCAGCAATAATCAACCACAAATGTAGAAAAAGATGAAAAATCCTTTACTCTTAACAGGTCAATAATGGGCTTCTTTCGTCTGATATTGAGTTATTTATTAAATGCTGCTGTTGAAAAATTTGACTCAATAAGTCTAGTTCAGTTATTTTACAAAATCTGGGCATAGAGTGATAGCACACTGGAGATGCAATTTCAATAAGAAAAAGATCCACATGTTCAAAAGTGCTTTAACACTTTTAAAAGTGATTTTAGAATATATTCTAAAAATGATTTTTACCACTGAATAATAACAATAAAAACAGTTGGGGTATACTGGAAATATATGAGGGGACATGTAACTACTATATACTTAAAATAATACACTGATAAATTTAAAATAAAATTCCATACCTCTAGCAGAAAAGAGGTATGTACAAAATGTTTAATTGGGATTTATTTTAGAATTTCATTTCTGAACATAATAATAATTCCCTTATTCCCATTTACTAGTGTGAATTCATGTTGTTAAAGTTGGTAACACCTTAATAATCTAAAAGTAAATTTAGAGTTCCTTCACCTAGTAGCCAATATATTGCAGGACTAACACATAAAGCATATATACAATTTTAAAGTTTTAAAACTGAGGAGACATAGTAACTCATGTCATATTTTTATTTCTTGTCTAGACTAATTTCTTTCTAGGTCATGTAGTGTGATTTTTCTTTTAAACAGCTTTACAAAATATTAGGCAATTCCCTTCATTATAAACTTTGACATATAGCGGGAAAAAAGACTAGTTTTAGCTTAATTGACCATATGCTGTTTAGGGAACATTTCAAATAGTTAAAAATAGCTTGTAATGGTAAAACCACACTTGGTTAATAATATCAACACATAGCATTAACAGCAAGCCTTATTGACTCAATAATTAAATCCATCCTGGGATGGGTACAGGACATTACTATAAATGTATAGCTGCAAAATACACTATCAAATGAATATTCCTCTCGCATACACTGTCTAAATAGGCTTTTAATATGGTAACAGCCATTTCAATATTTATGACCTTGTAAGGTTTATAAGGAACTAAAGAGATACTTGATGAAGGTGAATGAGGAGAGGGGGAAAGCTGGCTTAAAACTTAACATTCAAAAAACTAAGATCACGGCATCCAGTTCCATCACTTCATGGCAAAGAGAAGGGAGAAAAGTGGAAACAGTGACAGACTTCATTTTCTTGGGCTACAAAATGACTGCAGATAGTGACTGCAGCCATGAAATTAAAAGACACTTTCGCCCTGGAAGGAAACCTATGACGAACAGACTACATATTAGAAAGCAGAGACATCACTTTGCCAACAAAGTTCTATATAATCCAAGCCATGGTTTCTCCACTAGTCATGTACAGACGTGAGACGTGGATCACAAAGCAGACTGAGCCCCAAAGGACTGATGCTTCTGAACTGTGGTGCTGGAGAAGACTCTTGAGAGTTCCTTGAACAGCAAGGAGATCAAACCAATCAATCTTAAAGGAAATCAACCCTGAAGGACTGTTGCTGAAACTGAAGTTCCAATACTTTGATTACATGATGCAAAGATCTGACTCACTGGAAAAGACCCTGATGCTGGGAAAGATTGAAGGCAGGACGAGAAGGAAGGGATGAAAGATAAGATGGCTGCATAGCATGACTGACTCAATGGACATGAATGTGAGCAAACTCAGGGAAAGAGCAAACTCATATTGAAGCCAGAGAAATCTAGCATGCTTCACTCCATGGAGTCACAAAGAATTGGACACGACTTCGTGACTAAATAATAACTACTACAAAGCTTTATAAACCATGCATTTTTACCAATGTCTTACCTTGTTTTAACTTCTTTAATTGTGGTTCTTTCCTTGTTGTATCTTAATTTCACAGTTGGCATGTAACTCCTATAGTTTTCCCTCTTCCATAAAGAAATGAAGAAAATAAATGACCAACTCTGAAGCATAATCTATTACATCTGGATCTTTTTTTGTTTTAAAAAAAAGTCTTAAACTTTCCTAATTTACTGTTTTCAAACTGACTTATCTCCTCTTTCCATATCCTTATGCATTTTCTTTGTATAAAATTAAAAGAGCCTAAATAAGAGAACATATGTCATAATCAGGGTTTCCCAGGTGGTGCTAGTGGTAAAGAGCCCAACTGCAAATGCAGGTAGATGTAAGAGACCTGGGTTCAATCCCTGGGTTGGGAAGATTCCCTGGAGGACGGCTTGGCAACTCACTCCAGTATTCTTGCCTGAAGAATCCCAAGGAGGTGGAAGAGAAGCCTGGTAGGCTACAGTCCATAGGGTTACAAACACATGACTGAGGCAACTTAGGCAAGCACACACATGTCATAATCAAACATAGCCTATTAATAATACAATTACACAATCAAAATATATCTTAAATAATAAATGTAGATCACTAATAAAACACTTATTAATAGTATTGTAATTTTAAAACAATGATTAGTTTGATTACTATAAGCCCAAATGAGATGGTGAGCCCCAAAGCACCACTAAGATGCTTTTGTTCTTTTACAAGAAAACAGCCCCCTCCTCTGATGAAGTTTGTCCCTGTGTTCCTATAGGACTAGGAGTTAATAATGAACCATTTACATGGAATTTCCTTTTATAGGTTTAATTTTTTAAACTTATTTGTATTGATTTCTTATCTTTATTTTTATAGTGTAACCTTGAATATTATTTAGTATTAAGTAGAGACAGTAAGCATCAATATGAAGACAAAACTTGCGATTCCAAATTATTCTCTCCTTCAATCAAACCAAAAACGTCCTTTTTTTTTCTATAGCTATATCAGAAGTAGTTTTCTAAAACAAATAAATGGAGTAGTTTATAATTATGGCTTAGAGACAGTGATTGTGTAAACTGGGCCAATTGTTTAATATATAGGGATCTAAATACTTTTAACTCTATAACAAGGATATAATTTCCCTATTTGACAGACTATTGTGAATCTGCAATGAAATAATTATAATTCATGCTAGACTACTTTGTGAACTATGAGTTTCTGTAAATATTTTTAATGTGTTCATTTCTAACATTAGACGATAAATTATAGTCTTTCTCTTTCAGCCCTAAAGCTATCTTATTTGGTTCCCATTAGAATTATCACAAGCACTTAATTTGAATATTTTAATTTTCACCTTCTCCTGCTCGTAATCTATTCATCTTTGGGGCAATCTGTGCTCACTTTCCAGGCACTTTTATGTTACTACCTGGTTTTGGGAACCATCTATACCAGGAAGCCAAAGATCAATACTCTCAAGTTACTTTCAGTTCCACTTGCCAAATCCTCATTTTCTTGGAGCTCTTCTCTCAAAAACCTGGTGCTCTTCATCATATGGGCTGATGTTAATACCAGATCTAAATTGAATGTGTTTCTATATCAGCAAATACTTATAGTTTTGAAGTATTGCTGCTAGAGGTTAATATCTAACGGTAGACCTCTGTCAGTTCAGGGAGGATCAAATATCGATAGGGTACTCTGATCTGATATGCTTAAAATTATAACACATGAGTGAATATCTACTCTGAATAATTATGATGTATCATGTATGTCACCTGTGGGTTTATTCCAAGAGATCCTTGGGGGCAATAGGCTAACTGGGTGAATGTCAAAAATTGTCTATTATTTTGATGGAACTCATTTTACTTTTGAGGGTTTCCCTGGTAGCTCAGTTGGTCAAAAATCTGCCTGCAGTGTAGGAGACCTGGGTTCAACCTCTGGATCTGGAAGATCCCCTGGAGAAGGAAATGGCAACCCATTCCAGTATTCTTGCCTGGAAAATCCTATGGATAGAGGAGCCTAGTGGGCTGAAGTCCATGAGTTGGCAAAACATGGACATGACTTAGTGACTAAACCACCACCATTTTAGTTTTGAGTCTCAGAACTTCATCATAACTAAACTTATAAGATGTTATTATGTACAATTAGTCCTTACCTCTCAGTGATACTCAATATTAGCATCTGAAAGTATGTAATTTCCTATAACATCACATAAAATTCAAAAAATAAATCCAATAGTACAGAGTGGCTCAACAAAAATTATAAATAGTGAGAGATTTCTTCATACTGAGAATCTTTTCCAACAATGATGCTATGATACTAGATATCAATTACAAGGAAAAAAATGTAAAAATCACAGACACATGGAGATTAAACAATATGTTTCAAAATAACCAACAGGTTACTGAAGGAATCAAAAGGGAAATAAAAAAGTTTATAAAAGCAAATGACAATGAAAATGCAACAACTCAAAACCTATAGGATACAGCAAAAGCAGTTCTAAGAGGGAAGTTTATAGCAATACAATCCTACCTCAAGAAACAAGAAAAAACATCAAATAGACAATCTAAATTTATACCTAAAACAACTGGAAAAAGAAGAACCAAAAAACAAACATACAAACAAAACTAGCAAAAGGAAAGAAATTATAAATTTCAGAGGAGAAATAAATGAAAAAGAAATGAAGGGAACAATAGTAAAGATTAATAAAACTAAAGGCTGGTTCTTTGAAAAGATAAACAGAATTGACAAACCTTTAGCCAGATTCATCAAGAAAAAAAGAATCAAATCAACAAAGTTAGAAATGAAAAAGGAGAGGTTACAAGAGACAATGCAGAAATAAAGGATTATTAGAGACTGTTAAATTGGAAAAGGAGTACATCAAGGCTGTATATTGTCACCCTGCTTACTTAACTTATATGCAAAGTACATGATGTGAAATTCTGGGCTGGATGCAGCACAAGCTGGAATCAAGATTGCCAGGAGAAATATCAATAACCTCAGATATACAGATGATACCACCCTTATGGCAGAGAGTGAAGAAAAGAGCCTCTTGATGAAAGTGAAAGAAGAGAGTGAAAAAATTGGTTTAAAACTCAACATTCAGAAAACTAAGGTCATGGTATCTGGTCCCATCATGTCATGGCAAATAGATGGGGAAACACTGGAAACTGTGAAAGACTTTATTTTCGGGGGCTCCAAAATCCTTGCAGATGGTGACTGCAGCCATGAAATTAAAAGACGCTTGCTCCTTGGAGAAAAGCTATGACAAAACTAGACAGCATATTAAAAAGCAAAGACATTACTTTGGCAAAAAAGGTCCATCTAGTCAAAGCTAGTTTTACCAGTAGTTATGTATGGATTTGAGAGTTGGACCATAAAGAAAGCTGAGTGCCAAAGAATTGATACTTTTGAACTGTGGTGTTGGAGAAGACTCTTGAGAGTCCCTTGGTCTGCAAGGAGATCAAACCAGTCCATCCTAAAGGAAATCAGTCCTGAATATTCATTGGAAGGACTGATGCTGAAGCTGAAACTCCAATATTTGGCCACCTGATGCAGAGAGCTGACTGATTTAAAAAGATCCTGATGCTGGGAAAGATTAACAGAAGAAGTGGATGACAGAGGATTAGATAGTTGGATAGCATCACCAACACAATGGACATGGGTTTGGGTGGCCTCCAGGAGTTGGTGATGGACAGGGAGGCCTGGCGTACTGTGGTTCACGAGGTCGCAAAGAGTCGGACATGACTGAGTGACTGAACTGAACTGAATATAGAATATTACATATATTTCATTTGATAAATCAGTGGCAGGCTGAGAGGAATGACTCCAATTATGGAGGAAGTTCTCCTGTGAGTAAAATGTTATCAAATGCTATCAAATCACATTCTCTGTAGAGAAATCCACAGAGAAATCATTTTTGAGAAGAGTCAATCTATGTGGCAAACTTCACTGTTATCTTAAGAAATTGCCTTAACCACCCCAATCTTCAGCAGTCACCACTCTGATCAGTCAAAGTCCATTAACTTCTAGGCATCACCTCCACCAGCAAGATGATTACCACTCTCTGAAGGCTCAGGTGGTGGTTAGCATCTTTTAGGAATGAAATATTTTCTTAAATTAAGGTATTACATTTTTTTAGACAAAATGCTATTCTCATGTATAGTGTAAATCTAACTTTTATATGCACTGGGAAACCCACAAATTTGTGTGACTCCCTTTATTGTGATATCATAGTGGTCTGAAACAGAACCCTCAATATTTCCAAGGTATGACTACATATAGAAGAGCATCTGGTCCTAGAATTCAGAGCTTCCATTTAGACAGCTCCTGGACCAACAGGAACAAAGTGGTTCATTATGGCATAGATCTGTGGATTACTGGAGGCTGTTTGGCTTTGGTTTTGACTTTAGAGTAGTGAAGCCTTCTGGGAAATAAGCATTTATTAACAGATAGGGAACTTCAGAGGTAAACTGTATCCATCAATTATATATTCTATGTATATTATCCTTGTTCTGGAAAATGAAAGACATGATTTAGAGGACAGAACACCTCAGCTCTTTCCCTTACCCTTAAATGTTCCAATCTGACCCAGCTCTAAGCCCATTTACAGATAATCAAAGAAAAATTGCCCACCTTATTTTGTTCCCCTTGCCAATACCAAGGTTCCATAGACAACACTTTGTTGCCATGTCCTTAGTGACAACGAAAATTTACTAAAGAGTGGTCTGGTTTGACACTCTTGGCCAGAGTGACTCAGCTTGTTCCCCCTTGGCCAGAAGGATCACATTGATTCTTAAAATTGCAATAAAGTTAATTATTATTCTTATTCAGTTGGTTTGTTTTCTTTATGAAGACTCTGAGTTATTTGTTCAAAATAAAAATCCAATTGTCAGAACACATTGGGAGTATTGAGTCTGGGGGAAAAATGAAATATGATGTTTTTATCATTTCTCATTGATTTCTTCCCTCTGGTTAGATGATCACTTCAATGCAGCTTTTCACATTATTTTTATAAAAGCTTTTTTGAGATAACATATTGGGATTCTTTATAAAAATAACAAAAGTCTAAGTTGTGACTATGCTTGATCTTGCTGTTCTATAAGATGCATGACTTAATAACATATAAAATTGCAGATTGAAGAATAGTACAATTGTAGGAAATAATATACTTTGTGGAAGCAAAGGCTGTATATCAGTCCAACATGCTGTGTAGGAAGACAATATTGTTTTCAGTTTTGGAGAAGAGCCATTTTGTATGAAGAAAAGTGAAAATAAAAGAAATCCTCTGCTTTATTTACACATACATTTTCAAAACTGTCTTATATTGGTGCTATGTGTATAGGTGAGCAATTTCAATAGCTTTTCTGCTTATATTCAGTTCAGTTGCTCAGTCATGTCCGACTCTTTGCGACCCCATGAACCGCAGCACGCCAGGCCTCTCTGTCCATCATAAACTCCCAGAGTTTAGCCAAATCCATGTCCATTGAGTCGGTGATGCCATCCAACAATCTCATCCTCTGTCGTCCCCTTCTCCTCCTGCCCTCAATCTTCCCCAGCATCAGGGTCTTTTCCAATGAGTCAGCACTTCTCATCAGGTGGCCAAAGTATTGGAGTTTCAGCTTCAACATCAGTCCTTCCAACAAACACCCAGGACTGATCTCCTTTAGGATGGACTGGTTGGATCTCCTTGCAGTCCAAGGGACTCTCAAGAGTCTTCTCCAGCACCACAATTCTAAAGCATCAATTCTTCTGTGCTCAACTTTCTTTATAGTCATATGACCACTGGAAAAACCATAGCCTCGACTAGACGGACCTTTAATAATGGTATTTGACCATAATAAAATAAGTTTAATAAATAAAGAAGTTTAATGAGTTTATTTTATTATGGGAAATATACAACAGTTTACAGATACTAAAAATTTCAATTAGCTTTATTGTCAGAAGCTAAGTAGAGATTATCTTCACGTTCAATTACCCAAATTTTTGTGGATTATTTTTTAACGCACTTGTCCTAATTAAGGCTTATAATACTTAACACAAATTTAAAATAATTGGTCATCCTCACTTGCTTTGTGTTTTATTGTGATATTTTTCTCCTTTGTCTTGAGATTTCTCACATTCTCCAGCTCTTCAGTGCTTACCAGAGAATTAGATGATGACTGAGCATAGCTGGTATTGTTTGACCTGGGGTCAGAAATTTATATTTAGAAGGCTGGAATCCCTCATGACTGTGACATCCTTGTTTACAGATAAGTCTGGAAATATTTTATTTCACCACATATTGAAAGTATATATAACAAATGTCTTAACCCCAGTCCTCCTCTCTATATATTTAGAATTTTAATTTTTAATATTTTTATACTTTTATATTTTATTTTCAGATAACACAATGGTGTGATCACTCACCTAGAGCCAGACATCCCGGAATGTGAAGTCAAGTGGGCCTTAGAAAGCATCACTATGAACAAAGCTAGTGGAGGTGATGGAATTCCAGTTGAGCTATTTCAAATTCTGAAGGATGATGATATAAAAGTGCTGCACTAAATATGCCAGCAAATTTGGAAAACTCAGCAGTGGCCACAGTACTGGAAAAGGTCAGTTTTCATTCCAATCCCAAAGAAAGGCAATGCCAAAGAATGCTCGAACTACCACACAATTGCACTCATCTCACACGCTAGTGAAGTAATGCTCAAAATTCTCCAAGCAAGGCTTCAGCCACACATGAACCGTGAACTTCCAGATGTTCAAGCTGTTTTTAGAAAAGCAGAGGAACCAGAGATCAAATTGCCAACATACACTGGATCATCGAAAAAGCAAGAGAGTTCCAGAAAAACATCTATTTCTCTTTTATTGACTATGCCAAAGCCTTTGACTGTGTGGATCACAAAAAACTGTAGCAAATTCTGAAAGAGATGGGGATACCAGACCACCTGACCTGCCACTTGAGACACCTGTATACAGGTCAGGAAGCAACAGTTAGAACTGGACATGGAACAACAGACTGGTTCCAAATAGAAAAAGGAGTATGTCAAGGTTGTATATCGTCATGGTACTTATTTGATTTATATGCAGAGTACATCATGAGAAACCCTGGGCTGGAGGAAGCACAAGCTGGAATCAAGAATGCTGAGGGATATATCAAAAACCTCAGATATGCAGATGACACCACCCTTATGGCAGAAAGTAAAGAAGAACTAAAGAGCCTCTTGATGAAAGTGAAAGCGGAGAGTGAAAAAGTTTGCTTAAAGCTCAACATTCAGAAAACTAAGATCATGGAATCTGGTCCCATCACTTCATGGGATATAGATGGCGTAACAGTGGAAACAGTGGCTGACTTTGTTTTTTGGGGCTCCAAAATCACTGCAGATGGTGATTCCAGCCATGCAATTAAAAGACGCATACTCCTTGGAAGGAAAGTTATGACCAACCTAGATAGCATATTAAAAAGCAGAGATATTACTTTGCCAACAAAGGTCCATCTAGTCAAGGCTATGGTTTTTCCAGTGGTCATGTATGGATGTGAGAGTTGGACTGTGAAGAAAGCTGAGCGCCAAAAAATTGATGCTTTTGAACTGTGGTGTTGGAGAAGACTCTTGAGAATCCCTTGGACTGCAAGGAGATCCAACCAGTCCATCCTAAAGGAGATCAGTCCTGGGTGTTCATTGGAAGGACTGATGCTGAAGCTGAGACTCCAGTACTTTGGCCACCTCATGCGAAGAGTTGACTCATTGGAAAAGACCCTGAGGCTGGGAGAGACTGGGGGCAGGAGCAGAAGGGGACGACAGAGGATGAGATGGCTGGATGGCATCACCGACTCGATGGGCATGAGTTTGTGTAAGCTCCAGGAGTTGGTGATGGACAGGGAGGCCTGGCGTGCTGTGATTCATGGGGTCGCAAAAAGTCGACTGAGGATCTGAACTGAGTGGCTGATAAATATTTTTTAAATTTAGTGATTATGAAACAAAAATCATTGGAACAGTTTTCACAATATTAATGCAACATCATTCACTGGAGATATCACGTAGGGCAAAATTTCAAGTTTTCTAAACATCAGTTTGTTCACATTTAAAATGGAGATAAAAGTAACTGCTTTGCATTGTTTTCTGGTTTTAAATAGGGTTGTTGTGCAGACTGAGGTAATGTTTTGAGCAGAGCATACATATTGTTATTATCACATGTGACTACAGATCTGTGTTATTCACTGCATTTGAAAGTTGTCGTCACAGTTCTGTGATTCCTTCTTATGGGCATAGTAACAATAGAGTTTTGAGGATACTTGGCATAAAAAAGCGAGTCTCTGTGTTTATCTCTCAATTTAGTTCATATTTTAAAAATATTCCTCATTTATATCTTGAGGGGCAAATAATAAAACAATTCAAAGTAAGCAAAGGAAAATCTGTTTAAAGGAACACAGCTATAATTTCCATACTTAAGTGCTCATTAAATCAATTAATATCTTAACTGTTAAAATCTTACCACAAGAAAATGTCATAAGGCAAATTAACAGATGTGTTGACTCTCAGTAAACAAACTGGAAGAATAATAAACTTAAAGCCCCTACTCCTGCTTTCCTACGTGGTCTCCTCCAGATACACTTTTTCTTTTTAGGTTAAAATACAATCACAGCAAGCAGTAATCCTCACTTACATCTGACTCATTTATGTGGCTTTTTACTTAAACTTGAAATACATTTCCATTGACATAGCAACAATAGGACTATAAATGGATGAAAACTATTTTGAATGTTCCAAAACTCTTTTGAGATTTGGGCCTTTCACTTTTCATGGAAAGGAAATAAAAAGGTTGGCATTAGGCATCATTAAAAAAAAAATAATTATGCATTTCAAACCATTCTTTGGAGATTGAGCAATAAAATGCCATCATTGAGAGTGAAGTAATTTTTTTTTAATTTATAAAGATTTTTATTTTCTATATAGGAAGATATAAAACACTGCATGCTGGCATCTAACATCTCAGATTGATGGAATTTAGCTGCACTATTTTTGTAAACATATTTAATTTAAAATTCACTTTTTTCATTCTTATCACTTTAAGCAGACAGATGCAAATTTTCAAACATATTAATTCACATAGTAAGATTTATTTCATAAACACACACACACACAACCCTGGAAGTGACCCAGTCTAACTGAGTAAATGTGCCAACTGCATTCTTTTTGATAAACTTCAAACAATCAACTCCACAGACTGCAAAGCTTTCAGCATCATCAGTTTGCTTTGAAAAAAACTTACCTCAAAAGACTTTCAATTAAATTCAACTGGATCCAGCTATCTTTTGGGGTGGTTCATCAGTAATAAAATGACTCAGGTGTTTTCAGCATCTCGGCTTTAGCTACTGAAGGTAGCTAAAATTTCACTTTTACTTCCTTGGCTTCCCACCACAGTTGAGTTTAATGTATTTTGTGTTTAGTGTGTATTTGACATTACATATATGGTAAATTTAGCTCAGTTTATGTATTTTTGAATTTACCAATGACATTATGTGATGGTGGATAGTTTGAGCAGTCAGAGACAAAGGCAAAAATAGTATAGTAAGAAAAAAACTGAGGATAGAAATGCAGTTAAGTCATTTTGACCATGCTCAGATTTAGTCTCGCATCTTTTTATCAGAAAAATTAGAGGAAAAAAAATTCATGAGGCATTTAAACTCTTCAAAGCAAAATTACTGTACATTTGGCACTTAATTCTTTTAGCACAGAAACTCCAATACTTTGACCACCTCATGCGAAGAGTTGACTCACTGGAAAAGACCCTGATGCTGGGAGGGATTGGGGGCAGGAGGAGAAGGGAATGACAGAGAATGAGATGGCTGGATGGCATCACCGACCCGATGGACACGAGTTTGAGTAAAATTCGGGAGTTGGTGATGGACAGGGAGGCCTGGCATGCTGCGATTCATGGGGTCACAAAGAGTCGAACACAACTGACCGACTGAACTGAACTGAATTTGAATATTTGTCTGTTAGTAAATTATTAACTTTATGGTAATAACTCATAAAGTTTAGAGAAAAATAAAAACTTACTGAAATGTTTTAAACCTAAAGTAATTTCTGTATGTAGCATAGAGCTTATGCCACACATAAATTCTCCTCCAATGCGGAAGACATAAGAGATGGGTTCAGTCCCTGGGTCAGGACAATCCCCTGGAGTAGGAAATGGCAACCCGCTATAGTAGTCTTCCCTGGAAAATTCCATGGACAGAGGAGCCTGGTGGACCTACAGTACATGGGGCTGCAAAGAGTCAGACACAATTGTGCACACACCCAAAGTTCTATGAGTAGGATATTACTGTATTATTGAGTATATATATGTAGATATATAGAATTTTGTTTTCTCTGAGTAAGACTATGTTATGTTGTTTATAATCTCTTATAACAGTAATTGTAATCCTGTCAGAATTCATAACGTAGGACAGAACATGAAGATTTCTTAAAAAGTATGAAGTGTATCTGGTGTAAACTTATAAGCTAACAAACATTTGTGTAGCATAGAGCTGATTTACAGCTGAACTGAAAAAAACCTCTGCCTTCACCGTGAAGGCCTGAATGTCTGGTTTTGACTCTTGGCCACCATAAGGACAATGGAATTTAAGATGTGCTTTTAGAAATCAGAAGTTCCTATAGCAACCACCAAGGTCACTTTGCTTATTAATGAATTTTATTTAGCATAACAGTTTAGATAGCCTAACTTGCCTAATGCAATTAGAAGGGCATAAAACTCCTGCTGGGAATTTCTGCTTTGAGCTCTCTTGAAGCCAAGATTCCTAGTACAGAGCTTGATGGTTCAATTCAGAAAACAAAGTGATAGCTCTATGCAACTATGGGCCCTAGAGTGCCTACGTCTAGATGGAACACATTTTACAAATTCAATGACACAATTCACCAAATTTACACAAGGAAAGTCAGTGGAAAAGCTGGATTTACAGAGATTAGTTAACTACAAAGAAATCTACACAACAGTTTCCATAAAGAACTAAAGTTACAGGGCACTTTGATATTGTTTAAAACCTAAAATAAGAGATAAAGAAGTACCTGGGTTTGGATGCCCCCCTGTTACAGTATGGTCAGGCTTTTTAGGATGACTGCTGTCTCTACGGAGAAGGCAATGGCACCCCACTCCGGTGTTCTTGCCTGGAGAATCCCAGGGATGGGGGAGCCTGGTGGGCTGCGTCTATGGGGTCGCACAGAGTCGGACACGACTGCAGCGACGTAGCAGCAGCAGCAACAGCAGTCTGTCTGTCCATCCCGGGCTTGACCAGTCCCTGCCTCACTCACATGACTATCCAATCCTCTTAATTATAGGGCTTAATTGTTAACTGCCTACATGCTTGCACCCTGCCCCAGCGGCTGGTTTTCCTGGTAACTTATGAGCTAACCGGATGACAAGTCCCCCTATAAATGATAGCCCCCTTCTCCGCTGCGTAGTGAAGATTACTGCTGCGTTCTGCCTGCCAGCTGCTGTTCAAAGTGAGGTGTCACTCAGGACCTTTGTTTCAGACCTATATGATTCCCTATCCAATAAATCATTGAGATCTCTGTCACTGTCTCTTGGCCCTTCTAGGCTAGGCAACTAGAAGGCATATAGGCCTGCACGGTGCAACCCAACAGATAACATAAGTGAAGATGTGTACCCGTTGATTGTGATGGTCAAAACAAGAAAAATGGTTTCCTTACCAGGAAGCACACAAGTTGTTCATGAACGCTACTCCTCAGCAATAGGTTAATATAAAAAGATTGTTAGTCTAAAAGAACTGAGCTTTTCCTGAGTTTTTGCATCATCCTACCTTAGGACAGGATAACTTGCAGCAGGGTGCACTTATGGAGCTAAGAGTCAGGGAAAGCTTTGCGAGGATAGGCTGAATGAGTCAGTATCTTGGATAAATCAAAACATATACTAAGGGTGTGGAGTGCTGAGTTGCTCAGTCGTGCTGACTTTGTGACCCTATGGATTATAGCCTGCCAGGCTTCTCTGCTCATGAGATTCTCCAGGCAAGAATACTGGAGTGAACTGCCATTTCCTCCTCTAGGGGATCTTCCCAACCCAGGGGTTGAATCTGTGTCTCTTGTGTCTCCTGCATTGGCAGGCAGATTCTTTACCACTGCACTGCCTGGCAAAGCCAGAGGGTGTGATCCGAGTCTCTTATCACCCATTTGCATTGCATATGAAAAGTTGCTGTAATATTTGAAATATTATGCTATATATCATGGCCTTCCCAGGTGGTGCTAATAGTAAAGAACCTACCTGCCAACACAGGAGATGCAAGAGATGCGGGTTTGATCCTTGGGTTTGGAAGATCCCCTAGAGGAGGGCATGACTACCCACTCGAAAACTCCATGGACAGAGAAACCTGGAAGGGTATGGTCCATAGGTTCACAAAGAGTCAGATATGACAGAAGCAACTTAGCTCATGTGCCTTATACCATATTCCTTAACCTTGACCTAAGATATAATAAAAGAACTGTGAAAGAAAATGGAAAGCATGGGGAAAAGAGAATGAATGAAATTATTTTTTTCCCATATATTTTACTGTGCCCCTTTTAAGTTTATGTGGGTGAATTGCTCTTCCTAGAAGGTATGCTTCAGAAGCAAAATTTGGATGGAGTTAGGGCATGTGAACCTACTCCAGTGTTCTTGCCTGGAGGATCCCAGGGACGGCGGAGCCTGGTGGGCTGCCGTCTATGGGGTCACATACAGTCGGACACGACTGAAGCCACTTAGCAGCAGCAGCAGGGCATGTGACCGGGCTTCCTGGTGGCTCAGATGGTGAAGAATCTGCCCGCAAAGTGGGAGACTGGGGTTCAATCCCTGGGTTGGGAAGATCCCCTGGAGGAGGGCATTTTAACCCACTCCAGTATTCTTGCCTGGAGAATCCCCATGGACAGAGGTGCCTGGTGGGCTACAGTCCATGGGGTCACAAAGAGTCAGACACGACTGAAATACTAATAACAGCTCAGCACAGGACCTGTGAACACAAGTCAAAATCCTCTCAAAGGTAACGGATGTTGAGCTACAAACTTTCTAGGAGGTACTGAGGACAGCCATGAGACCCTTTATCCACCTGACATTCATTAGAGGCTTTATTTGTTCAGAAACTCTGATTTGCCCGTCTCATCAATCACACCTGGTGATTCTCCACCCTTCATGTCCAGACCTCCATTCACTGCCGAAACATGTTTTAAAAACCTGTGCGATTACAGTCTCTTCAGCTTTTAGGAGGTGACAAAGTGTGAGTCAAAAGTTTTTACCATCAAGTTTCATGTATTATAAACAGTCTTATGATGCAACTGAAGAAAAAGAATGGGGAAAATAATATTTTTCAATAAATGCCAAATTAAAAAATATACCAAGTCATTGCAGTAAATGTATCTAAAGCTACAATATTGAGAAAAATACTAGAAGAAAAACACAGTCAATGTGACAAGTCTTAATAGCAAAAAAGAAATATTTTTGAAAGCAGGGAATAAAATCAGAAACTTTTATTCAATATACACGTTTTTGAACAAAATAGGAAAAAGCTGTGTGTACCGTGTAACAAATTTAGTAAGCAGATTATTAAATCGAGTTTAAAACATACTTTTGCTCCATCATGTCTGGCAGAAGCAATATTTCCGTGCTGAATATTTTTGTGTTGCAACAACGTTTTAACCTTAGGGAGCTCATTTATTGTGATCTATACTGTACTTTTTTATATCAAGTGTATTATACAGTTTCTTGTACTTTTATAAATAACAACTAAAAAAGCAGCATTATTTAAATGAAAAGATATGCTTAGCATAAATTATTACTCATTTTCAAAATTTACCAAATACATTAATACAGCAAAGTGAAGACAGTTTCTTAAATTTGACACTGTATTCTATGTTTCCAGTTGTTTCCTTAGGAAAAAATTCTATTTGGAAGGTCAGGATGAAGGTGACTAGCCTTGTTTATAAGAGGCTGACTGCTGTCCAGGCTGAGGAAAAATTTTTCCTTCAGTTGCCCTCCTGGCCAGAACCTGAAATCCCAGAAAAGCCAGCAGTGGGCAGGACTCCCAGTTTAGGCAGACTAAATTAGGGTTTTAACCTATTTTTGTTCCCCTCATATATGCAAATAATTAAAGGCCAGTTTTTTCCTCATTTTTATCCTTTTCAATAATATCGGTACTTACTTCAATGCTGTGGTCATGAAAATTAATCTTTTTAATATGATGATGATAACATCTCAGTTCCCTACCACATCCTAGCATCCTAGCACACACATCGGCACCATTATGGTTCGGAATTGCAGAAATGATTGGGCTCTCAAGATCCCTATGATATTCATACTTCCTTCAGCTGTTATCTTGTGTATTTAAGTTTCTGATTAATCTCTATCATCTAATTTTAGTTATCTGTCATGTTCTAGTAGACTTACTATTCCTAGGATTGCTTTGTCTTTTCTTTGTCTTAGGTTCCTTTGGCAGGTTGGTTTGTTTTGATTTTGATTTTATTTGCTTTCTGTTTTTGTTGTTGTTTGTTTCTTTGTTTTTAGCCAGAGTGTATGTTCCTTCTTTCTTCTCTATAAGGTATTTTGCTTCAGTTCTATTCAACCCTGTTTGAAAGTCTTTTTTTTCTGAAATGAGCCATGTTATTACCTACGGCACATATCTTTATTTTTAATTAGATAACATACGCACACATACTGCCCCAATCTATTCGTAATTTCAAAAGCCACAAGAAAAATGTTAGAAAACTAAGTGATTGTCTCCTAATGCCAGCGTTTGTTGTCTAACATCGTATTTGTCTATTTGCTTTGAATTGGGTTCATACATAGCATACATTCATACAACTTCTGCTTCAAGGATATTGTACTTCATCTGTGAAGGAAATAATGGCAGTTTTTCTCAAAAACATATTTTGGTCTGTCAGTAAATAGTAGATTATCACAAGATCACTCGTGCCTCCAACTATTGCACAGAACTGCACAGCTTGTTACAATAGATAAATCTGTGTTCTCGTAGATCATTAGGCACATTTTGAAAAGGGGCTTTGGAACCTGCCTTTTCTCATACTGTAAACAAAGTACTAGCTAGCAAATTAAAATGTAAGCAATCATTTCACAAAAATTTATTGTTGGTCGAAACTAATTTTTTTTTTTAACATAGCCATTGTACAAAGCAGCATCAGACTTCAATATTCTCAATAGGATATTCTCTTGATTATTCATCATCTGAAGATTTTTTTGCAGCAGATTATTTCTGAAGATTTTTTTTGTAGCAGAGTATTTCAGAACTTGATTTTATTAACAGTTTCTTGCCTAAATAGAGATCACTTAAGAAGTTTATAATTCAGTTAAATAGCAGGCACTGAAATATTCATTACTGTAAGTCTCTTTCATATCTTACTCAAAAGAGTTTAAATGTACCCAGTGGTCATAGGTCAATAAATATCTTCCATATTTTATAACTTTATAGTATTTCCCTCAGAGAAGCAGCATTTTATGTGTATGTTCACCCTTGCTCATCGATAATTATTTGTGCCCTAATATTTTCATAAATTCTATTCTTTCCATAGTGCATATGTGCTCAGTGCTCAGATGTGTCCAACTCTTTGAAACTCCAGAGACTGCAACCCCCCAGGCTCCTTTTTCCATGGAATTTTCCAGGCAGGAACTCTGGTGTGGATTGCCATTTCCTAGTCCAGGGGATCTTGCTGACCCAAGGATCAAACCTGTGTCTCCTGTGTCTCCAGCACTGGTTGGCAGATTCTTTACCATTGTACCACCTCGGAAGCCCCATTCTTTCCATACTATTAATATCATTAAGTAAGTGTTCATTATTCTTACTATTTCTAAATCAGTAACATGTTTTGAATGTTAAAGAAAGCCACATTTTAATAGATCAGAGCGCACATTTTAAGGGAATATAAAAGCATTTTTAGTTGTATACCTGATTTTAATAATAGACTGGTTTGAGACTTTCCTGATAGTCCAGTGGTTAAGAATCCACCTGCCAATTCAGGTGATATGAATTTTATCCCTGGTCCCAGAAGGTCCCACATGCCAGGAGGCAACTAAGCCCTTGTGCCGCAACTACTGAGTCTGCGCTCTAGAGCCAATGAGCTGCAGCTACCGAAGCATGCTTGTCCTAGACGGAGCTTACACTCTGCAACAAGAGAAGCCACCACAAGGAGAAGCCTGAGTCTTGCAACTAGAGAGTAGCCCCCACTCACCACAACTAGAGAAAGCCCGGGCAGTAATGAAGATCCAGCACAGCCATAAATACATACATACTTCTTAAAAAATTAACAAATAATAGACTGATTTAAAGAGAAATCAAAATTAAAAAGATACTTTGAAAGTGTTATAAATTACTATTAGAAGGACATGTGACTTCTTATCTCTGATGAGGCATTTTTCAAAGTACTGCTATTTCCTGTTTTTCCATATACCTCATCTATTCCTTCTAAATTCCTTTAAAAAAGCTTTATTTTTAAACCAAATATTTATTTGAAATAACACAGCATCCAGCATATGTTAGAAGCACAAATGCTTTAAAAATAATAATAATAATTAACTCTACCATCAATATCAATGGAACAAGTGAACTTTTAAAACTTGTTTTTAATGTTATATAATGTTGTTGCTATAAACTAAATGTCTTAATTCCTTATGGATAATGGGAATGAAAGGGGTATTTCAGGTATAAACCATTTGATTACAGAAAAGAAAGTCAGTCTAGGATGGCTAAGGGAGAATACACATACAGTTTCATACAGGGGTTGATGCTGAAACATTAGAACCTGAGTACTCTGAAGCTAGAAATTTATATTTCTAAGGCAATAGTGTGGACAGTGATACTCGAAGATTCCAGATATATCCCGCTCTGGCTCTAATAATTGGAGCTGATATTTATCTCTGGAGAAATACTTTACTTTTGGAGGCAGTTATATGGACATCATGCTTATCTTCCTGTATCACAATATGCTTCACACTGCTGTTAAGACTATCTTCTGAAAATAAAAAAAAAAAGAAATATTTACCCAAATACACAAAGACAGCCATATACTTTATTAAGCTCATTTTTATTCCATAGCATAATATATGTTTCTGAAAAGTATGGTTTATCTCACTCTCTCCAGTTACCATAGCTCCAACTTGTTGAATCCTTTATCACCTCACAAGTAGATCATGTGATTTAATGCCTCAAAGCTACTACTTTCAATATTCCCTACCACTTTTCTAGATTCCATACATATGCATTAAATACTATATTCATTTTTCTTTCTCCCTTACTATATGTATAACAGGCTCTAGGTTTATCCACCTCAGTAGAACTGACTCAAATTCATTTTCATGGCTGCATCAATTCATTATACGTATGTACTACATCTTATTTATCCATTCATCACTTGTAGGGAAGGAAAGGAGATGCAGATATAGAGAATGGACATGTGAACACAGTTGGGGAGGGAGAAAGTGGGACAAATGGAGAAAGTAGCATCAACATATATACACTATTGGGTATGACTTGGATAGCTGGTGAGAAGGTAAGAAGTTGCTATATAGCACAGGGAGCCCAGTCTGGTGCTCTGTGATAACCTGAAGGGATGGGATGGGGGGAAGCTAGGGAGGGAGGAGACACGTGTCTAATTATGGCTGATTTGTGCTGTTGTATGGCAGAAACAAACACAATATTTTTTAAAAAACAATTAAATTTTTAAAAAAGGAAAAAAAAAAAGCTACTACTCTCAAAATTGCCTTGAGTCTCTATACTTCTTTGGCAACTTTTTATCTAGTTCCTAAATACACAATTCAAAATTTACATCTATACACTTTTAACCAATCAGTTCATTTATCTATTTACAAGGACATCCACTTCCAGTAATGGAAGACAGAAGGAAATAAATACCTCGAAGGACAATTTTAACTGAAGAACTTTCTATGTGTACCATATAGAGGCCTTTCTCTGAGTAATATCTATGGGAAAACAGAAGTTGAAAGTGGTGTGGTTGGCATTTAGAACTTTCTTAGGGTGGATGTGCAAGATTTACCTAGGATGGGAGATTTATCTAGGAGTCTGAGTAGCACTTTTGATCGCTGCAATGGAAAAGGAGGAGGGGCAAAAATATAAGACAAGGGATATAGCTAGAAGAGTGACAGGAGAATCAGGAAGGCCACAGCAGCAAAGCTAGGATCACGGTGCCTGATTTAGAGTAAGGTTTGATCAGAAAGAATTCCACCTTCACCTCCTCCCCCTATCTCCCCTTCACCACTGACCAGTTTCTCCCCACCAGTTTAAGAAGAGCTTAGTAACATATAGCAGTGCCACACTGCTAGATTTCAACAAAAGTTATGAAGCATACTAAAAAGTAAGAATAACAGATCAAAAGGACAAGCAGTTTTCAGAATCACAGATGTATGAAGTAACACAAAATTTTAGATGATTATAACTAACATGCTAAAGGTTCTAATGTAAAAAAAGGAGAAAAAAGAAATGTAGAACAAACAATAATATGCATACCTATGGCTGATTCATGTTGATATATGACAAAAACTAATACAATATTTTAAAGCAATTATTCTTCAATTAAAAATAAATTTAAAAAATAGCTGGAAATAATTTTATATTTGTTGAAACTCAATAATACTAAGAATTTCCGTATACCCTTCCACCAGTTTCTCCTAATATCAAAATCTTATATGACCGTGGTATATTTATCACAACAGACATTAATTTGATATAATATGTAGTTTGAAGTAAACTATAGACTTGGATTTGATTTTTCAACTAAATGTGTTTTGTTTTATTTTTTTTCCCTGTTCCATGACACAATCTGTGGTATCATGTTGCATTCAGTCAGGTCTCTTAGATCTTCTCTAATCTCTAGCAGTTCTCAGGCTTTCCTTGATCACCAGGACTTTGATATTTTGAAAGAGTAGTAATTAGGTCTTTTGTGGGATGTCCCTCCATTTTGGTTTGCCTGATGTTGCTTCATGGTAAGCAAATGTAATTTTAAAGATAAGCTTGTAAATACACCTTTTACTTCTGTACTAATCAATCCATTGACTTTTCCTTTCACAGAAATGTTCTAGATTCAAAGCTACCACATGTCTGTGCAGGCTTTGCACTGAACAGTAATGGAGGTTCCATTTCCACTATAGTATTGTATTTATTTTTTCACATGGTCCCCAGACTATAAAAATAGTTGTATTCTATAAATACTGTGAGAATGTAACTTATTTTAATTATTAATCCACTGGTGGGAAATTCACATTTACAAATACATATGTTTTAACAAGTTACTTTTTCTATGGCAATGGTACATTTAATCATTTTTGTTAGGAAACCTCAGAATATGACTGTGCCCTGTAACAGCCTCTTGTCCAAACATCACAGCTACCCAAATCAAAAGATATGAGTGCAATCCCCAGATTCAATATTAATTTTCCCCAGTTTCCTTTACTTTTACAGAGCTTCATTGCAAAAATTCTAGTTTTACTGAGGTTCACATTTTAGACCATTTTTTTTCCCTCTAGGTAGATCTGGTCTCTTCCTTTACAAATCATACAGTGAAGAAATATTTTCTTCATAGTCTCGCAAAAACTGAACATCTCAAGACTGTGATAAAGATACACAGAAAGTAATATTCAAAAAAAATTGTGCATAAAATAAATTCAGATTTTGGGAGGATTAAAAGAATTCATAGACAACCCTGGAAACCTGTCAGACAAGTGAATTCCATGGTAAAATGCATTCGGAAAAAAATAATAATGCTGCTTTCAATTTTGGGGGCCATATGCATTAAAATGTTAAATAGATTATGAACTAAGTTTTAATGAAGTTTTTCTATCCTTCCTCTATTCTCAATGGGAATTTGCTTTAATAAATTTTAGATGCCAGTCTTAGCATTAAAATTCTGTAAGAATATAGCATGATAAAAGATCTACCTTCTTCTACTCTAATATCCTACTATTAGATGAAATTTTATGTTTCTAATTAACAACTTAAAAAGTGGTTTAAAATAGGTTATTTAAACACATCTATGGGAAACTGAAATATTATATACATATTAAAAGACTTTGCAAAACTTTAAATACTATGCATATTGGCTTCCCTAAACAAGAAAATAGAGTTTGCTTTCATTTCCTTTCCTAAGGCCTGGTGACTCAAAAGAATAATTAGATTCTTCCTGAAACTGAATTCTATAATGTATGTGAAAAAGAGTTGTGCTGCGCTGAGTCGCTCAGTCATGTCCAAATCTTTGCGACCCCATGGACTGTGGCCCACAGGCGCCTCTGTCCAGGGGGATTCCCCAGGCAAGAATACTGGAGTGGGTACCCTTTCCCTTCTTCAGGGTATCTTCCCAACCCAGGGATTGAATCCAGGATTCCCACATCATGGGCAGATTCTTCACTGTCTGAGCCACCAGGGAAGCCCAAGAATACTGGAGTGAGTAGCCTATCCTTTTGCTAGGGTAACTTCCTGACCCAGGAATCGAACCAGGGTCTCCTGCAGAGCAGACAGATTCTTTACAAGCTGAGCTACCTGGGAAGCCCATGAAACAGTGTACTAGAATATGAATTACCTGAGTTTGTCTTCAGCAAGATAGCAGTTACTTCTACTCACTACCAATCTGAACATTTTATTTTCAATATTTCTCCATATACAAATCTTCTAAAATTTGTTTTCATTTAGTCAGTCATTCATATAACTTCTCATTGTAAATCTTAAATCCTTAATCCTTATATATAATCACTGACACAATCTTGAAACTTATGGTTCTCATTTTAAAGTGACACAATATTATCATTTTGACCATTTTAAAATTATTTCTGGATCCAGAGTTCTGATCAAATGAGAAAGTTAATAAAATAGACACACCCTGATAATTGGTTTATTTCTTTTTAAAGTGTTCTAGTTTCATTCTTTTACAAGTGGTTGACCAGTTTTCCCAGCACCACTCGTTAAAGAGGTTGTCTTTCTTCCATTGTATATCCTTGCCTCCTTTGTCGAAGATAAGATGTCCATAGGTTTGTGGATTTATCTCTGGGCTTTCTATTCTGTTCCATTGATCTATATTTCTGTCTTTGTGCCAGTACCATACTGTCTTGATGACTGTGGCTTTGTAGTCGAGTCTGAAGTCAGGCAGGTTGATTCCTCCAGTTCCATTCTTCTTTCTCAAGATTACTTTGGCTATTCGAGGTTTTTTGCATTTCCATACAAATTGTGAAATTATTTGTCCTAGTTCTGTGAAGAATACCGTTGGTAGCTTGATAGGGATTGCATTGAATCTATAGATTGCTTTGGGTAGAATAGCCATTTTGACAATATTGATTCTTCCAATCCATGAAGATGGTATGTTTCTCCATCTGTTTGTGTCCTCTTTGATTTCTTTCATCAGTGTTTTATAGTTCTATGTATAGGTCTTCTGTTTCTTTAGGTAGATATACTCCTAAGTATTTAATTCTTTTTGTTGCAATGGTGAATGGTATTGTTTCGTTAATTTCTCTTTCTGTTTTCTCATTGTTAGTGTATAGTTTCTAACACCATACACAAAAAAATAAACTCAAAATGAATTAAAGATCTAAATGTAAGACCAGAAACTATAAAACTCCTAGAAGAGAACATAGGCAAGCACTCTCTGACATAAATCACAGCAGGATCCTCTATGACCCACCTCCCAGAATATTGGAAATAAAAGCAAAAATAAACAAATGGGACCTAATGAAATTTAGAAGCTTTTGTATAACAAAGGAAACTATAAGCAAGGTGAAAAGACAGCCCTCAGATTGGGAGAAAATAATAGCAAATGAAGCAACAGACAAAGGATTAATCTCAAAAATATACAAGCAACTCCTGAAGCTCAATTCCAGAAAAATAAATGACCCAATCAAAAAATGGGCCAAAGAACTAAACAGACATTTCTCCAAAGAAGACATACAGATGGCTAACAAACTCATGAAAAGATGCTCAACATCACTCATTATCAGAGAAATGCAAATCAAAACCACAACAAGGTACCATTACATGCCAGTCAGGATGGCTGCTATCCAAAAGTCTACAAGCAATAAATGCTGGAGAGGGTGTGGAGAAAAGGGAACCCTCTTACATTGTTGGTGGGAAAGCAAACTAGTACAGTCACTATGGAGAACAGTGTGGAGATTTCTTAAAAAACTGGAATTAGAACTGCCATATGACCCAGCAATCCCACTTCTGGGCATACACACCAAGGAAACCAGATCTGAAAGAGACATGTGCACCCCAATATTCATCACAGCACTATTTATAATAGCCGGGACATGGAAGCAACCTAGATGCCCATCAGCAGACGAATGGATAAGGAAGCTGTGGTACATATACACCATGGACTATTACTCAGCCATTAAAAAGAATTCATTTGAATCACTTCTAATGAGATGGATGAAACTGGAGCCCATTATACAGAGTGAAGTAAGCCAGAAAGATAAAGACCAATGCAGTATACTAACGCATATATATGGAATTTAGAAAGATGGTAACGATAACCCTATATGCAAAACAGAAAAAGAGACACAGATGTACAAAACAGAATTTTGGACTCTGTGGGAGAAGGTGAGGGTGGGATATTTAGAGAGAATAGCATCGAAACATGTATGTTATCTAGGGTGAAACAGATCACCAGCCCAGGCTGGATGCATTAGACAAGTGCTCAGGCCTGGTGCACTGGGAAGACCCAGAGGAATCGGGTGGAGACGGAGATGGGAGGGGGGATCGGGATGGGTAATACATGTAAATCCATGGCTGATTCATGTCAATGTATGACAAAAACCACTACAATATTGTAAAGTAATTAACCTCCAACTAATAAAAATAAATGAAAAAAAAAAGTTATTTTGCAAGAGGTTAAGTATTCTTGCTTAGGCAAAAAAAGAAGAAAAAGAAAAATGAGGTTTCCATGGTGTCTCAGATGGTAAAGAATCTGAATGCAATGCAACAGACCTGGGTTTGATTCCTGGATCAGGAAGATCCCCTGGAGAGGGGAATGGCTACCCACTCCAGTATTCTTGCCTGAAGAATTCTATGGACAGAATTTTAATGCTAAGACTGGCATCTAAAATGTATTAAAACAAGTTCCCATTGAGAATTTCATGGCCTGGTGGGCTACATTCCATGGGGTCGCAAAGAGTCAGATAGGATTAAGCGACTAACACTTTCATCTTCAGCAAAATTATGAAGTGGGAAATTTATTTTTAACTTGATCTTTCCTCTCTTTCTGTATTCTTCTTAATTACCACACTGTTCTGGGTCTAGTGTCCATATGTTTTTACCTCAAAAGCTATATCTGTCGAATTTAAATAATTATCATCTTAAATTACTCTTTCTCATCACATGTTAAACCTTAGAAACTCTGACCCACCCTAGATGATTTTCCCAGCTGCTTAAATTATCTCTCAGACCATATTCAATGTATTTCTCAATTCTGTGTGTTACTCACTCAAACTTTACAGAAACCCAATTTTAATCATCTAAAATATTCACAAATCCTCCTAGTGGAGAAGATATTTGTGGATGAATATATTTGAGGATGATTCTTATGTTAAATATCATGCTGAAATGAATGTAATCAGAGATAAAGTGGTAAGATAATAGACCCTACAGTCTATGTTTTTAGCAGAAGAGCCTTAAAAATATTTACTATATATAATTTTATGTTCAATGTATACCCTAACTAAATTATTATAATGAAATTTTCCCTGTGCTAATTTTGCACTTCTCTACAATAACTTGAATTCTACTGCTTTTTTTGTTTATATTGTGAATTAATTTAATTTCATTCACCTTATTCATTGTAGAAGTTTCTCTTTTATAGATCTTAATATATACATCAATGAGCCAAATTATGATGCTGCAATGCTTTACTTCACAGTCCTTTCTGTTCATGCTATGGATTTAGTTACTGCTATATTAGAATTTTTGTAGGGCAATTACCTATTGAGGATAAAATTTATTTTTCTTATTTTCTTTGATAAGTACAAATATTTCTAATATTTCTGAAGCTATTTATTTAGCTGGAAAGAACACTAAAACAATGAAAAACCTTAAAATAGTGAATTAAAAATACACTTTTTTTGTAAATGAAAGTATTGTTACTGTCACTAGTAGTGTCCAACTCTGCACCCCCCATGGACTGTGGCAAGCCAGGGTTCCCTGTCCTTCATTATCTCCCTGAGTTTGCTCAAACTCAAGTTCATTGAGTCAGTGATGCCATCCAACCATGGTATATGTATAGACAGAAAATCATCTACATGAATGAAGCAGACATATTTGTCCATCATCTGAAGTATACGCATATGTTATTTAATATTATTAAATTATACACACAACAAAAATATTTTACTAAAACATACCAAAATATACTAACTTATAATCATCCTTTCTAGCCACAAATATGATTATCAAAACAACCCTATTATATATCTTTTAATTTATTAATTGTATTTTCTATAACAATGGTAAGTACT